>NC_064281.1:1380000-2768750 GCF_003254725.2 Canis lupus dingo | reverse complement strand
ACTCATTTGTGTAAATCCAGGCTCTGTCTCTGAAATTTAAGTAATATCCTTTACCCAAAGGACTGTTTACTGGTTCACTAACAAAATGGACATATTAGAACCTACCTCCTAAGGTATTTGTGAAGATAAAATGATGTAATAGGAGCTGCTCGCAGCTTGAGGCATGCTTCATCCTAATCAATCAGGAAATGCAAACAAATCATTATTGTTATTATGTTGACCCTTATAATGGAAATGAACGAGATTCAGTGATCACAAATTCCATAGCCAAAACCCGGAGATGTAGACATTATAAAACAAGAGGTTATACACTTTAAACCAACAGTCTTCCTCTTTTTTAAAATTTATTTTTGTTTTGTTTTTTTTAAGATTTTATTTATTGATTGATGAGAAACACAGAGAGAGAGGCAGAGACCCAGGCAGAGGGAGAAGTAGGCTCCATGCAGGGAGCCCGATGCGGGACTCTGTCCCGGGACTCCAGGATCGCGCCCTGGGCCAAAGGCAGGCGCCAAACCGCTGAGCCACCCAGGGATCCCCAAGTCTTCCTCTTTACTTGTTCAAACTATGCCATGATAGGGGCGCCTGAGTGGCTCAGTCAGTTAAGCATCCGACTCTTGATTTTGGTTCAGGTCATGATCTCCGGGTCATGGCATCAGGCTCCCGCTGAGTGTGGAATCTGCTCTCCCTCTACTCCTCTATTCTGCTCACGTGTGCATGTTCCCTCTCTCTCTTTGTCTCAAATAAGTAAATAAAATATTAAGAAAAAAAAAGAAAATAATTATGTCATGATAGAGTGCTGTAGAATTTCTTCTACTGCAAAGTAGCTTGAATAGAGGGTTTCCTGCTTGCATGGCTGGAAGGAATGTCATATTCTCAAAGGACATAGTTTGTCATGCTTGAAATACCTAAGTCATCAGTCTCTTTCCACTGGAATAATGTTTAGGCTCCGTCTCTCTGAAACCATATGCAGAGTATCCTCAACAGCAATTTCTAGGAGCTAATTGGCCATCCTGCATCCAGAAGATCACTTCCAGCTATTCTCTGCCTGCCTCTGATGTCATGATCAATGGCCTCTGTGAAACTTGCATTCCCAACGCCAATGATTTTGTGCATTGTGATATGGACACATTACTCAGTTGCCTCCTTTCCTCCATCGGGATACCAGGAAACTAATTGCTATACTCAAAAGATTGTTATGAGAAATACATAACATAATAGAGATAAATGACTTAAGTATCTCAAGCACATAACAAATATTCAATAAATATTACTGCAGGGAGTACAAATTCACAAATGACATTATGTGTAGAAGAAGGAGGAAAAAAAGCACATCACTTTGACTCAAAAGTCAGGATGAATGGGACCTAAAACAGCAGGCATCTCTGGACACCCCCAACTCAGGAGGACCTATGATTCAAGGAACATAAGGGCAAAAAAAATTTTTTTTTCAGGGAGTATTGGCTATTTTTCAGTGTTTATTCCAGCCCATAGAGCATCACACAGTAGTGACTGTGAACTGCCTGTAGCAGGCAGTCTAGCAAGGCTGCTTTCACCCCGAAATCTTGAATAACAAAAAAGACCCAGCCCTGGTCAGGTTTGAAGAAGGAGCCTACCCAGGAGAGAGGAGGAGGGACAGTGATGGGTGTTGAGTGCCAGCATGGTTGGTTGAATGGGTGTTGAGTGCCAGCATGGTTGAATTCTGATGAGGTGATGCAGTGCTGGGTACGGGCCCCACGATGCAGAACCTTGGAGTCCATTGTGAACAGTGTGTTAGATACTTGGAGAGTTTCAATCCCCAGAGATGGATAACGCGGTGTAGAATATAGTCCTCCCATATATGCCTTACAAATACAACCCAGTGGAGAGCACAGGAAGGCAGGCATCCGATGTGAGCTGCACCAACAGCCCAGAAAGAGCTGATGGCAGAGAACAGCCCCAGGAGGTGTTCAAAGTCTGTAGATTCTGCATATAGTTTCCCAGTAGAATGGATATCTACCTAATCGTTGCTGGGCTTTGTGCTTTTTTTTCCCAATATGGACACAAAAGGAATTAAGCATGTATTCTAGATTTATCTTTTTAACTGGAGTTTGCAGTATGGAAATGCAGAGCCAAGAGCACGTGAGCATTGAATGAGTAGTGTTGACGTCGGGGAAATGAAGAAATCCGTCTGACCATGTAACCCTTGGACATTGGCTTTACTCGTCCAAGAAGAAGCCTGGGTGGGTATGAGAACTATGGGAGTCGGGGGCTACCCAGAAGTAGATGGTCTTTGAACCTCCGCCAGAGCCCGAATGTCGTTGCTTAAAGGAAGGATCCGTAGCCACGCCTGGGGCTTTCTGATTGTTGTTAAGCTCATAACCAGGAAGAAAAGTCCGGGAGGAGGATGGAGATCTGTATCAGATCCCACTGAGAAACCTGGAAACACAGCCCCACAGACCCTACCGTTGGGCCTGGCACATGCTGATCATTGCCAAACTTCCCAGCAGCAGTGTCCGTTGTCCAGAGACTGCACAACTCTGATCAGAACTGACGGACAAGGAGGAGCAAGGGATATACGGGGACATGGAGAAGATCCACCCTATATCAAAACACTGGATTATTCCAAGAAAAAAAAAACACAAAAATCTAGAAATGTCTGCTGCATCAGAAAACATAACTACACAGCCGTAGAGGTATTGATGACGTATTATGAAGGCATTCGTTAAAACCAGGCTATTCTAATCACAATGTTTGGAAAAAATATGTCGTTCCGATAAAAATGTCTTAGAAAGTAGTTTTGATTTATGTTGTAGCAACATTATATACCAGGTTCCATACGGGAAGATCTCAATTGCTCATGAAAATGCTTATAACATATTGGAAGAAAATATAAGAAAATATAAAAATAATTGCTTCTGAGCAGTAGACATAAATGTATGTCTTTATTATTTCTTTCTGTGTTCCTGTACTTTCCGCGACTTTTCTACATTCCACGATACACAATGTAAGAAGGATGAATTTCTCACAGCCCTGGCTGTTGAAATGCAAATTTATGAAAAAAAAATCACTTAAACCCATAGCTCACACGTGGTAAAATGAAGACAGCTGATGCATTATTAAAAATGAAAAAAAATGAACCATAAGCCCAAGAATGACATGAAAAGGCTGAGGTCATTATGTCCTTGGGTACAGACACAACTTAATTCAGGTTGGTGAAGATTTTGAAGGAGAAGAACCACAGTAGATACTGGCAGGTTCCTGACTCACACTCTGGGTTCCATGTGACAAAGTGGCATCGTCGGCGCGTTGGCTTTTCCTGCGACCTCACGCCACTTCATATTTATATATTCAGAATGGTGAGTTGGGCACCATTCTGGGTGGCTCAGTTGGTTGGGCGTCTGCCATGGGATCAGATCATGATCCCAGAGTCCCGGGATTGAGCCTCATGTCAGGCTCCCTGCTCAGCATGAAGTCTGCTTCCCTCTCTCCCTCTGCTACTCCCCCTGCTTGTGTGCTCTCTCTTTCTCTCAAATTAATAAATAAAATCTTTTTAAAAAAAATAAAGATAGGTAGGTCCAATTCTACAGCTTCAGCCTACCATTGGCATCTGTCCTTTGTAACAGTCTATATCGAGTTTGTATTTGGTTTGGTTTTTGCACGGAGGCACGCCTACCAAGCACAGTAGAGCAGCGACGTCAAGTTTGTCTATTATTGGCAGATACCGGTTTAAAAATATTAGGTAACGAAATGAAAATGTGCCTTTCCTATACAGACAACAGCTACAGAACACCCTTTCCTACTGCTGAGCCCTCAAAAAAGCTCCAATTTTTTTTTTCTCTGCAAAGCATAGATTCTAATAGTCTCGGACTTTGTCGTATGCTCCTCCAAGTGGACTATTCCATCAAGTGGAAAATTGTTTTCCAAATTGAGGCATTTGTGAACTTTGCTGTTTTTCTTACCACTTCACGTCTGAGGTGGGATGAGCACGTGCCTTTTACCGTCCTCTACACTTCGCGGATTTTTCAAATAGCGCATATACGTTAGACCATGACCGTATTCCTAACCGTTTCTGTTTTTGTAATTACCCTCAAAGTAATTTCAGTAATATTGAAAGGATTCTGTGAAACTCATTTGCATCACAGTACAGTTTCGTGCCATTTGCTTTATTTAGAATTTTTTAAATTAAGCAATTATATTACCTATTAATATATTTGTCCTGCCCTTAAAATGTTTGTTTCTTTTTTTTTCTTGTATTATCTTTTACATTTTCTTGGTGACCTACCTCTCTTAATTTGATGTCACTTTCTATTTTATTTAACTTGATCATCATCAGCCAACGATTCATGGAGCCTCCGTTGAACATGTCCTCTTACATGTCTTAACAATTCATTTTTCCTGGTTATTTTACTTTATTTATTTTTTAAGATTTTATTTATTTATTTATTTATTTATTTATTTATTTATTTATTTTGAGAGAGAAAGAGAGATAGCACTAGAGTGCACGAGAAGGAAGGAGGCAGAGAAGCCTGCTTCCTGCTTAGCAGGGAGCCCAATGTGGGGCTTGATCCGAGGACTCCGGGATCACAACCTGAGCCCAAGGCAGATGCTTCACCACCTGAGCGCCCGCCCCAGGTGCCCCTAGTTATTCTACATTAAACCAAGAGTCTTTTTTCAGTACTTGAAACTCCCCCTCCCTACCATGCGAACATCACTCACAGCATTTCTGAATGTCATTTCATGTTGGAGAGAGGTATTAATAAAAACATCTAAACAGACGCACACAGAATCGGTGACATTGACCTCACATGTGCCCATAGTGCCAGCTACGGATGTAGTGTTCAGCCAGGGAATCAGTAAAACACATGAAGAACACCCAGGAAAAACAAAAACAAAAACAAAAACAAAACAAACCTTAAGGGGTATATACATGTGTAGAGATGAACGGACTCATTTTACACTTCGAACTGAACGATTGTTCTGTGCTCATGGAAAACCAGCAAAGGTTGTTTCTAAATGTCCAGCTCCCACCTGGATGTAATCAATTACGGTAATTAGACAATTTTCTTTTCACACATTATATTTTTCCCTGGATGCCTTTACCAAGGAAATACTGCCATGCTCAGCGTGTTTCTCCCCATTGATTGAAATTCCTATTTGTTGTCAAAAATTTGGGGACTTAATAGGGGCTTTGGGGAATCAGAAAAACTTCTGGAGGAAAAAAAAAAGCTCATAGAATCATTCAATAATTTTTCCCCCCAAAGACCTAAGATTCTATAAATAAAATGAGTTAGTTGGGTTTCAGATCATTTACAAAGCTACAGCAAAGAAATAATATTTTATAAATATTGTGAAAGCAATTTAATACAGCCAGGCAAGGGAGGTAACCTGCCAGGGGGTAGGGGTGCAGGCACACATCACCAGTGACACATCTTTAGGATATTTGCAGCTTTCCTTTTCGTTAGTATTCAGAAGCTAAGAGGTATAAACATCAGAGAAGCACCTTGTATGTGTAATGGTCGCCTTGCCAGGGGAAAAGTAGAAACGTCCACAGCCCATAACTCAAGGTGAGAGACACACGAGAAGCTTCCACACTGTGGCTGAGAGAGCGAGCAAACCCACGAATGGGAGAGATCCCTACATTTGAAATACTGATTCCAATCAATCCTGCGTGGTAGCAGTGAGCCTCGTCAACCATTGACGATGAGAAAGTGAGCCCGTGGAACGTCCATAGCAGGTGGGCTATGGACGTGTTAACCCACTCCACGGTGGTGATGCATTCACGGTGTACGCATTGATCGGAGCAACAGGTTGTATGCCCTACACACATGAAATTTTTATTTGCCGATTATATCTCGATAAAGGTGGAGAAGGGAGGGAAGAAGAAAAGGGAGGTAGAAGGAAGGAATGATGGGAGGGAGCGAGGAAATGAGCATGCTTTTTATGACAGAGGAATCTGTCCTGTGCACCAGGCATGTGGATGACGTGAGCTGCATTTCCTGCCTCGTTTACAAGCCAGAAGCTTAGAACTTGCCCATCATAGGATTTGGAGAACGTGATGCCCGTGACCGATGCATGTGCTCATTAGCCCTGAGGCGTGGCTGCTCTGGCTGGGCATGTTGCATTGGTTTTTAATGACCTCACGGAGTGTCTTGCTCACCCACTCCCTCCAGGACACGGCCTTACACCCCTGGGAGAGCTTCCCGCTCGGAATGTCTGCAGCTTAGCCTAAAACACATGTCCTGAGGATGATCCCATCACACTTTGAAATCTTTCTGGGTAACACCCTTGTCTCCCTGCAGAGAATCAGAACATGGTAACGGTCACCCATTACATGTGTCATTTTATTGTTTACTTTTTATATTTTTTATTTATGTTTTTTAGAGATTTTATTCATTTATTTGAGAGAAAGGGTGAGAGAGAAGAAGCATGAGTCAGGGGCAGAGGCAGAGAGAGAAGCAGGCTTCCTGCCGAGCAGGGAGCCCGATGCAGGACTCGATTCCAGGACCCTGAGATCATGACCTGAGTCGAAGGCAGATGCTTAACCGACTGAACCACCCAAGTGGCCCCACATTTTACCATTTTAGACACAAAATAATTCGGATTTCGTTTCACAATCTCACAGTTTAACTTCAGCTGGTAAACCTTTTAGATTCTCTCCTACCAGGAATGGATTTCCATGTTATCTTCTTCCATGGTTTTATGTGATTTATCTTCAGTTTATCTAAAAACACATTAACTTATAATTTATTAATATATGGATTGAATAATTGATGCGTTATACTGTATGTGATGGTATTTACACTATAATTTATTGACTATCATAAATATCAATTTAATTTTATATACTTATAATAGTTGTGTATTACATATATATAATTGTAATGCATAATATATAATTGTATTTAAATTATATGCAAATATAATATATACTATATATACAATATATATTATATACAATATATTTCTATAGTATATAAACTGTAATACATATTTGTGCAATTCTACATGCCCCTGTACACATATGTACATTTGTGTGTGTCCTTGGACACATTGTACACACACAAAAATATACATACATATGTATAAAATAATATATATTACAAAACGTTTGAAAAGAGTAAAGTAGAACCTCCTGATTTGATATCATATACATATTTCCTCAGTTAGTCTTGTAGCCTTTTTAGACTCAAACAACTATATCCCAAGTTTGCTTTCTTTTAATTTTACTTTTAAATACTCTCTACACCCAACATGAGGCTCGAACCCATGATCCTGAGATCAAGTGTGGCATGGGCTTCTCACTGAGCCAGCCAGACGCCCCCTAAATCCCAGGTTTTAACAAGAGGTCAGACAATGTACACAGGGAAATATTTATGCTTCCCGTTGTCCAATGAGAAAGTTCCTCCTCCTCAAAATACCAAAATTAATATATACATTCCTATGAATCTAAACTGCCCTGATAAGAGAGTTATTTATTCTTGTATCTTTATGCTTCAGTAAAAGCCATCAGAAATGTAATAAGTCTCGCAGAAAAACGCATCATTTAACTTATAGTTTTAGTTGCATAGAAGCAGTAAAAGAAAATTATACAATCCAAAAAAAATCTTCTAAAAATGTGTGAGATCATGCAAAATACACTAAAGTGGATAATTTCCTTTAAAAGGGCCATTGGAGATTGTGCCTTGAAAAGTAACGTTCACTTGGCACCAGTGAAATGTCATGCTTACTTAATATGATGAATCTTTAAATACAGTTAATTTGTTAATGATATTTGGAAATATTTTACTAGAAAAGGAGCATTATCACTTGGATGTTTTCCCATATCGGAAATCAGTGCAGCCGGCGGAAGACAAGTCTTCCCTTAAAAAAAAAAAAAGAAAAAAATTATGATCCATGTGATCTAATTAGAATCATCTTAGAACTTAATATTGTACAAGGCTGTATGTCTTGTCACAAAGAGGAAATGAAATATGTCCAGAAGACCAGGTCCTTCAAAGACTACTTGGTTGATTTGTCAGCCTCCTAATAAATGCGATAAATGCATAAGGTACAAAAGTTGAGACATGTAGCAGCAGATAACGTGAGCAAACTGTTCATCCCCAACACACCCCAGGGTCTGTCCCTTGTGAATGCTGCACTCGGTTTTCTTTTACACTTTTCCGTGAACGTGTACATGGTCTCACACAGTTATAGGGAACAGCGTAGATGGTGTGTCCTGTGTTAGAGCTGCCTGCCCCGTGTTGATCTGTCGTCTATTCATCCACCTGTTGTTTATTGATCTCATTTATGTATCTCTCTCTATTATCTGCATCTATCATTTATCATTAATAACTATATTTATGTGTATCTACCTACCATCTATCTGTCATCTATCTTTTATCTATCTATGATCTATCCATCCATTCATCCAGCATATCTCTCTCTCTAGCCTCTATCTATCTATCCACCCACCCACCCACCTATCCATCTGCCTGCCTACCATTTCTATCTATCTATCTATCTATCTATCTATCTATCTATCTATCTATCATCTATCATTTATCTATGATATATCCATCCATCCATTCATCCAGCATATCTATATATCTCTCTCTGTATATACACCTTTCCATTCATCTATATCATCTATCTATCTATCTATCTATCTATCTATCTATCTATCATCTATCTATCATCTATCATTTATCTATGATATATCCATCCATCCATTCATCCAGCATATCTATATATCTCTTTCTGTCTATACACCTTTCCATTCATCTATATCTATCTATCTATCTATCTATCTATCTATCTATCTATCTATCTATTTATCTATATATCTATCTATCCACCCACCCAGCCACCTATCCATCTGCCTGCCTGTCATTTCTGTGTATCTATCTATGTATCTATCATTTATCTATGATATATCCATCCATCCATTCATCCAGTATATCTATCTCTCTCTGTCTATACACCTACCCATCCATCTATACCTATCATCTATCTATCTATCATCTATCTATCCACCCACCCATCTATCCATCTGCCTGTCATTTCTGTCTAGCTGTGTATCTATCATTTATCTAAGACCTTTCCATCTGTCTATCATATCTATGATTTATCCATTCATCCATCGATCACATCTATCTATTCATCCACCTACCCATTCATCTATCATATCTATCATTTATCTATCTATGATCTATCTATGCATCAGTCAGATCTAGCAATCCATCCATGCACCCACCTACCCATCTGTCTATTATATCTATCTATGCATCCACCCAATTACTTGTCTATCTATCATCTATCTATCTATCTATCTACCTATCTATCTATCTACCTACCTATTTATCTATCTATCCATCCATCTATCTACATCTATCACCTATCTACAGTCTATTAATCAAAATGTCCTTTATCATGTCTCTCAAGGTATCTTTATTTTTACATGTACACAACTTCGACACTTAGAACTTATCACTTATCCTACAACAGACTTCATTCCTTCTTGTCTGAATACTTCCACCTGTTATTACTTTTGTATTCCTAAAATACAAGTTTGATCTCACCATAGCCCCTTGGTCAGAATCACTCAATATTTTTCTGTTATTCCAAAACAAAATTTGTTCTTAATGTGCATCCACACTATGTTTCCAAACTCATGTTTTGCTAATTACTGAAGGTCATACAGCATTGGGTGTAGAATTTCTAGTAATAGTTATCCTATTAGTGGGGCACAGCTTTCTAAACATGTTGGTGGCACCCTGGGGAGGGGGTCTTTTATGCTCTTTGTTATTGATCACCTATTATTTTACTCCTTGTAATGACAAGTCATGGTCTGGGGAGGCTGTTGCCTCCAGCCCATAAGCTCCTGGACATCAACAAGCTCATTAGTTTATACCCACTTGATGGAAAATGTCATCTTTGGTTACCTGTGCCGAGATAAAGGGAGGGGCGGCCTGGGAAGCACAGATTTAGGATCAAGTTTTTCTGACTGATAATCACCAGGAATACAATAACGTCGCTGAGAGAAGAGGACTTTTATTTCTTATGCAATATTTCCACATCAATAGAGAAGATCTATGGTGTGGGAAGCCAGGCTTCTTCTGTGTTGCTGTTCCCCCTTCCCCAGACTTTGACTTCACCTTCCTGCATCTTCTGAGATGCTCACTTAACTGCCTTTATTCTGCTAGAAAGGAATTGAGCCAGTGCACGGTGGATTTGCACACACATCCTTCCCATGGAGACACTTACCACCCAACTGCAAGAAAAGCTCAACCATATAGTCCTTTCAACAGTGCAAGGTTCAGCTTACAACACGTAAGGATTATTGTTTTATTTTGCTTTGTTTCCCTAAAGAAAAAACTTCAGAAGACTATTTTCAGGTCTACTATATCTGCCGATGACCCAGAATGGAATGGGAAACGTGAGATGCAAGGGTTTTGCAAGTGAATCAACCAAGGATTTAAGATGTTGGGTTTTTAGAAAGCTCTGCGTTTGAGTTCACTATAGTAAGAATAAGACTATAACGTGTTTTTATGAGAAACTAGTAGAGCTACCCCCATTTTTTTAAAAAACAACAAAATAAAGTTCTATATAAAATGGAGTTATTTATGAAGCAAAGACGCAGGCCCTATGTGTCTCTCTCTAAAATCTCTGGAGGATGTAGGGAGGCCAGACCTATGTATTAGCATGGGCGGTGTGCAGTTAAAACTCTTCTGAGTTGGGCAGCCTGGGTGGCTCAGCAGTTTAGCACTGCCTTTGGCCCAGGGCGTGATCCTGGAGTCCTGGGATTGAGTCCCACATTGGGGTCCCTGCATGGAGCCTGCTTCTCCCTCTGCCTGTGTTCTGCCTCGTGTGTGTGTCTGTGTGTGTGTGTGTGTGTGTCTCATGAATAAATAAATTAAATCTTAAAAAAAAAAAAGAAAACTCTTCTGAGTCTATTTATGTCTAATTTGGCTCTGATAATGGTGCATATGCCTTCACAGGTAGCATTGCATGTCACACGAATGATAACGGGCTGGACTGGCACATGCTCGATGCAGACTTCCAAAGGCACACTAGAATACAGACTATGAAACTTGAAAACAGGTTGGAGAGCCAGAAAACATTCTGGGCCACAATGAGAGGCGAGTGGAACTGAGTATCAGGGTTAATATATTTCCCTGTGACTTTTTCAAAGGGTAACCATAGCAATCGAGCAAAATATAACCATGTTTCACAGTGGGAAATTCTAATGCTTCCATTCTCTTACAGAAGATTGATCAAAATGACTTATTTTGACTTAATGAGTCGAAGATTATAGAGTTCCTGAAAAATAGGAAAACCTTGCCTCAGACTAAACCTTTAAAGTCCCATTATGTTTCGATGTTTTACTGGAAAAAGTTTTAACATTAAGCCCATTCAATATTCTCTGCTGCTCAATCTCCTTATATGAGATAAAATGTGTGGGAAGTCGTAGGCAACTATTCTCATATGGGACAAGGGTCAAGGATGCCTTTGGAAGGGAATCTGCAAATTTTCTGTCTGCCAAAAAAGTACGTTTGAACAGACACACGTTTTCTGTATAATTTAAAAGGACTTGCCGACTAATCCGTATCTTTTCATAAAGCCAGGCAAAACTGGGTTTCAAGTCTATGGCCACACTTTGTACGTTCCAGCCATGCTCATAGTCAACAGGATGCTCCCACGATGCCCTCACAGCATCAGAGAGAAGACTAAGCAAACTTTAAAACCTCGTACCTACCATGATTCAGACATGATTTTTAAAATTCCTCTTTCCCTGTATAATTGCTTTCCTTGAAAGAATTTAATCCCTTTTTCAGATTCATGGCCTTGTCTCTCTCTCAAACTCCGTCTTCATTTTATTAACCAATAGTGCTTGATAATGAAGCATGCATATTTATTTTAGCTCTATTATGTACATTCCCTGCCAACTCAAATTCCACATATCCAGGGGAGCTGACATTCACTCATTTTGAATCAGGTGAGGACATAAAAATTGTCAAACTAAAAAAAAAAAAAAAAAAAATTGTCAAACTACTTTCAGTAAGTAACATTCCTTAGTTTAAAAAATTTATTTTAAAGAGAGAAAGCTTGCATGCAAGCATGAGAGAGAAGACGGGCAGAAGGAGTCGGGGAGAGAATCCCAAGCAAATCCCTTGGGGCTTCATCCTACAACCCTGAGCTTATGACTTGGGCCAAAATCAATAGTCAGATGTTTGACCGACTGAACCACCCAAGTGTTCTCCTGTGTCTCTGCCTCTCTCTGTGTGTCTCTCATGAGTAAATAAATAAAATCTTTAAAAAAAAGAAAAAGAAAGATGCCTTTCCATAGGACCATTTCCTACCAGAACCATCTACATTCCATCTGCTGAGAAGTAGTCTGTTAAATGTGTTGTTCTGTGGTTGTTGCTTTCCATGGAAGGCTTTTCATTTCTCCTATGTGTCTGTCTAGCTTCTTACACACAGCCTGTATGCAGGGATAAGAAGCCTAATTACCAAAAACACGTAGACATGGATATATGTCCATGCACAAACACACATGTGCACTTGTGTGTGCATAGGTAGTCATGCATACACGTACATCGCATATGGATTCCTGTGTGGATACACTTGGGTATATCCATGGTTCTACAACTTGAAACATCCTCTTCAATGAGACGCGAAGATTTATGTGTGCTGACTTTTGACTTTTCACATGCTTTGCTCTTGACGATCTTGACCTGGAGAAGCCACACTTAGAAAACACCGAAGAAAGGGACGTTAGATTAATTATCGCAAATGAGTTCAGAGATTGAAAGGAAGCTGCAGAGATGAACTGCCTGACGGGAAAGATGAGATGTCAGCTCTTCCCTGAAACATCCAATAACCGAGTACAAACAAAGATGATGTTTTTTATGAGAGTCTCCTGGGTTTTTTTTTTTGTTGTTGTTGTTGTTTTTTTAACTTCTTTGAGCAAAATGACTTTCAGTGAAGTGGTGTCTAAATGACATCGTCAATATCGCCGCAAAAGTATACAATTAAATTTGCTTTGCAGACAAGTTCATGCAATTTACCTACCATATAATCTCTGCCTCATAAATTATATGCCTCCCTTCCCTCTTCTGAGGTTCATCGCAAAATAACCAAACATAAAATGAAATTTTAAGCTAGTCAACATACTTTACTAGCTTTTGAATTATGCTACATATTGTACGCTCTGCCTTTCCTAAAATAAAGATATCAAAAAATGGAAGAGGGTAGTTTTTATAGCAGATGGCCAACTTAAATTAGAAAATAGGTCATATGCATTCTTTTATAGGAAAACCACAAATTTATATGTTCATTACATAACCTTAAGTATACGAAATAATTTTTTTTTATCATTCCTCAGTTTTATAGCCACAGAATTAAAACCCAGAAAAAAACAAATTGCTCGTTAAGGGTGAAACGGCCAGTAAATATCAGGGCCAGCCATGAAACTGAAATGATTGGCCCAAGTATACTCATTTTCCATGAACTAGGTATTTAAATTTAAAATGTTTGCCATATAGGACTGAAATTTTGTACGTTCAGAAATTTAATCTATTAGACCTCTTCAGGCCTATATGTTTGTCATATAGGACTGAAATTTTGTATGTTCAGAAATTTAATCTATTAGTTACATTTTAAAATTTAGACAATTACAGATAATTTGAAAATTTGCATTACAAATCAGTATTCTAATTTATATTACATGGTTACGTGGTCTGTGTTTTAGTGTGATTATATTAAAATAACCTTAGTAATTATATTCACAGAGTAGTAGATAGACAGGGATCCTTTTAATCAGTAGAAAATTATGTCCACAATGTAGAGAATAATCCTACAATGCATATACATCTTCAAAAAAATAGGTAAATCATAGCTGGAAAACAAACATAGCACATATGTTTTCAAAGTTTCTACCATAAATATATATTTATCAACACAGTTTTATTTCAAGTTACAGTAGGAAGGGCCGCTGGGATCTGATGATGTCTTATCAGCAAGAATTGTATACATTTGGCTACAAAGTAAACCAGGGTTTTATGGAAATTATATACAATATTTATCTCTAAACTCAAAAGCAACAGCAATCATTAGGGTGAAAATCAGAGAAGATATTGAGGCAACTGAGCTGAATCATAAGAAGGAGATGGGTTTTCATGATCAGTGGTAATATATATATATATAATGTACATATTACAAGCATATACATGTCTTAATGTTATTAACATAACTGTATTACAGATTTACATAGTTTAAATAATTTACAATTATAAATTTTATATAGTTTATTATATGTAATTTGTTTATGGAGGATCACAAAAATAATCCTTTTCAATAAAATAATAATAAAAAACATATAATAATCCAAAATACCAGGCCACACAAAAAGTGACTACAGCTTCTACATCCAAAGCCAGACGAGAAATACTTTGATGTTCCTCCCAGACACAAATAAGAGAATCATACCATATGGGCTTTTGGGGGTTATCATATAATAATAGTCCATAAAAGCTATTCAAGGAAGTGTTTGGGGGTCATAGTGACACATTAAAGTAATGCACAAGTAATGAATACTGTTATTACAACTAGAATTCTTTTTTCTTTAATTGGTTTAAGATAAATTCCACTAAGAGAATTCCTGAATCAAATAATTATACTGGCAATTTTATCTTTAAAAAATTTAGGCAAATGGACTATTTTCTAAATAATTTTAGTGAAATATGTTAATGTAGCTATTTTATGTTATTTCTATTGAAATAGAATATTGTATTAGTTTCAGGTGTACAACATGGTGCCTCAATATTTGTAGACAGTACAAAATCATCACCACGGGAAGTGTAGTTACTGTTTGTCACCATACAAAGTTGTTACAGTCTTACTGATTATATTCCCCATGCTGTAGATTACATCCCCAGTGGAGGGAGAATTCATTCTCTCTCTCTCTCTCTCTCTCTCTCTCTCTCTCTCTCTCCACCTGACTTCCTTCAAGCTGGTCATTGGCCTTCTCTTGCTTTTGGAATTGAACTTGGACTGGAAATATGCCATCAGATCTCCTGGTTCTCCAGCTTTCCAACTGCAGATCTTGAGACTTCTCAGCCTCCATAATCACATGAATCAATTTCCTTATGAGATAGATGATAGAGACAGATAGATAGAGGTGCCCCAAGATTTCATTCTTTTTTATGAGTGAATAACATCTATATCTAGATGGATAGATGGATGGATGGATGGATGGATGGATGGATGGATGGATGGATGGGTAGATGGATGGATGGATGGATGGATGGATGGATGGATAGATGATAGATAGATAGATAGATAGATAGATAGATAGATAGATAGATAGATATGTCCCAAGATTTCATTCTCTTTTTTATGGATGAGTAATATCTATAAGTGGATGATGGATGGATGGATGGATGGATGGATGGATGGATGGATGGATTGGTGGATTGGTGGATAGATATGATGGATATCTGGCCTCCTATTGGTTCTATTTCTTTGGATAAATCTAATCAATATGACTAATACAAGGAAAACTTTAGGATCAAGATTTCTCAAACTAAAAAATGAGACTGTGAGTCACATATAATGATTAGTATTTTCAACGTCCACGCAGTCCATTGTGGTCAACCCAGTAATACTGGATTCTCTTCTGATGTTTAGTGGGCAGGGCCCAGATGTGCTAGACAATTTTGACAAGATACAAGAGACGTCTGTATGAAGATTTGTTCCCCCCTTTCACCTCAATGACTTCAGATACCCTCCAGACACGCATGTACATGAGAAGACCTATTGATAACCATTTAGTCTGGAAACTAAATCCATCCTATTTGGGGTGGTCCTGATACAGAGCTGTCAAGGTAGACATTTCACTCTATGTATTTAGGAAAATGATAATCTGTTTCAAGTTCTTTATTAAGGAAACATTTCTTCCAAGACAAAATGGTAGCAAATTCTGTGTAAGTTGCAGGTAAGTTCTCTTTGCAGTAACAATGCTTCTGTAACATTAAAACACTAAGGGAAAGAGAACTGAGTTTCTTGTTAACCATTCAGAATTAATTTGAATCCTGGCACTTAGGGGAAAAAACACTTTCTGCATTTTTAAATACCACCAAGCTTGGTAGGTAAAGGTGAACATTTGGCTGTGACTCTCATTTCATTCTTCCTCAGCATGGGAAGACTTGCAGACAGGTATTTGCTTCACCCAAAAGCAGAATTCCGGAAAAGAAAGATGCTTGATGGTAATGAGATTATTTTCTTCATATTTCTTTAGTTTTGTTTCTTTTCGGTATGCTCTCCTCCCTTCAAACACCAAATGTTTCAGTTCTCTGTTATTTGCATCGAGTTTTTCTCTTTTGGAAATTTAAAAAACACACACTCTTTGTAACTATTGATGATTATACGGTATCGCATCCTACAAAAAAAAAAAAAAAAAAAAAAGAAAGAAAGAAATTGAGAATAATGTAACTTAGGATACCGGAACCTCCATCATTTATTCCTTGCTTAAAACTCCAATGCTGCTCAAGTGAGAAGCAGAATCACAGGAGTTTTAAACATGTGGCAGGAACTTGACCCAAGAGATGAATATACTATATTCTTTCATGCAATTTCAGGAAGGCTATTATCCAAAAAGGTAGCCTTAAAGCAACCTGTGATTTATGAATTGCTGCAAATGGATCTTTCAGAGGAAAAAAAAAATGGAATGTCCTTTGAAACAGTTGTTCTGACCAGACACAGCA
Organism: Canis lupus dingo; assembly: GCF_003254725.2. Lineage (NCBI taxonomy): Eukaryota > Metazoa > Chordata > Mammalia > Carnivora > Canidae > Canis > Canis lupus. Next base: position 2,752,029 of record NC_064281.1, on the reverse strand, counting down.
AGGGTCAAAATAGTTCCAGATCCTTAATCGCCACATGTACCCATCTTGAGTAAATTGCTGGAAATGGCATTGAAAGCAGAATTGCCTTAAAATAGTTGTAGAGTCTCCCCGTGAAAGGTGAACAGGGGGAAAGCGTATCACAGAGATATGGTGAAGGACAGTGTTGCCCATGAAGATGAAGAGAGAAGAGAGCGGGGGGTTGGGGGGTGGCAGTAGGCAGAAGGGCTCTGTATTCTGTGCATCCCCACAGCTCATCATCTTGTTAACACAACTACAGCCATGCAGGCATCACAAACAGCTTCAGTTCGAGAAGCTCTGGAGTGGCTTTCTGCATTGGCTCTATTTCTCATAGCTGAGCCAACTTCCTTCTCCGAAAGTCCGTCCAGAATGCTCACGTCTAACAGGACAGGACAGGACTTGACATGGACACCCCCCGGGGATGGGGATCACCCCTTTTCCTGTGCACTTCAGGAAGTCTCCAACGGTAGCATTAGAGAAACCAAGAGCCAGCACGTCTGGATAAAAAGATCTCAGAAGGACGCTGGGAAGTGAGCCACTCTTTACGGGAGGAGAGGGAGAAGGCGTCCGACACCCAAGTTAGGGAGTCCAAGCGTTGTGGTAATGCACAGAGAAAATATTGTCTGCCCTATGGTGTTATTGTATCTATTAGCATCCTGCCTACAATATTTCCATTTAAAAAAAAATCTGTAAGAGTAATGGCAATCAATATAGGAGGGAAATACATTTAAAATACTTGGAAGTCCCTGGGGAGCCTGGATGGCTCAGTCAGTTAAATGTCTGCCTTTGGCTCAGGTCATGATCCTGGGGTCCTGGGATCGAGCCCCATGTCAGGCTCCCTGCTCAGCAAGAAAGTTGCTTCTCCCTCTCCCTCTGTGTACCACTCCTCCTGCTTGTGCTTTCTCTCTCTCTGCCAAATAAATTAAATAAAATCTTTAAAAAAATAAAAAATAAAATAAAATAAAATAAAAAATAAATTAAAAAAATAAAAAATAAATAAATAAAAATAAATAAATAAAAAATAAAAAATAATAAAATACTTGGAAATCTCAAAATCATTGTCTTCAACACGGATTTTAATGACAGAGTAGATATATTAAATTCTCTGTGTCTTGGATAAACAATTTTCCAGATTGGGAATAATCAATAAAACTATATTTCCAAGACTACATACTGATATTTTTTCCATACTTAGTGACTAAGGGAGAAGTAATATCCACTAAATATAGATGATTTAGTAGAAAATCCACCTAGTATGTAATAGCAATTACTTACTGAATACCAACTCACAACTAGACGTCTTGCCAACCCAGTGGATTCAGTATCACATAAAACCATCATGGAGCTTGTGTTGGGTATCACGCATACGGAGGCAACTGGGAGAATAGGTATCAAAGGGGAACTCGGGGGGCAGCCTGGGTGGCTCAGCAATTAAGCCTCTGCCTTCAGCCCAGGGCATGATCTTGGAGACCTGGGATCGAGTCCCACGTAGGGCTCCCTGCATGGAGCCTGCTTCTCCCTCTGCCTGTGTCTCTGCCTCTCTCTGTCTCTGTGTTTCTCATGAATAAATAAAATAAAATAAAATAAAATAAAATAAAATAAAATAAAATAAGGGGGAACTTGGGAGTTTGTAAATAGCTCCTATTGTGCTGACCATTCTCCATTAAGTATAAAAACCTAATTGATCCATGTCTATGCAAACCTTGCATTCAGAACAAGGATTCAATGTGGGAGAATCATAACATTGATAAGAGTTCATTGTGGGACAATTATGATTTCATAAAAGTTCAATTTGGGACAATCATAACATTGATAAGAGTTCAATTTGGGACAGTCATGATATTGAGAACATGAAAAACCATGAGGCTCTTTTATGTCAAAATGGAGAATATCTTTGGGATTTTTTAAATTTGCATGTTTTCTAGTTTTTATTCTCGCCCTAACCACTAGGACATCTTCTCCTACTTTTCCTGTGTATATCAGTGTATATATATATATATTTTTAATTGTGGCTCCATACACATATAATATCAAACTTACCATCTTACACATTTTTAAGAGGCATTTAGTGCACTCACAGCATTGTGCAAGCATCACCTCTAACTAGTTCCCGAACTTCTTTATCACCCCAGAAAGAAACTCCCTACCTGAAGCACTACATCCCCATCCCCATTCCTCCTCCCCCTGCTCCTGGACCCACTAATCACCTTTCTTCCTGTAAGAATGTACCTCTTCTGGACATTTCCCACACGTGGAACCATATACCCTGTGGCCTTTTGTGCACCCCCTGTAATGTTTGCAAGACTCATCTGTGTCGTTGCATGTACCAGAACTTTCTTCCTTTATGGGGCAATATGATTTTGATACAAACATATAGATTCACCACTCGGGGTATCCAAGAATTCAAAATGGGCCATCAGTCCTGGAAGACCCAAAACTGATGTGGGCTGGGCACCATCTTGTCAAACCTTGCAACGAGGGTCCAGCCTGCCCATCCCCCTGTTTTTCTATATCCATGTTTTATTTCATTTCTGCGTTGTGCTCCTGTGTCTCATACACTCAAGCACTTAAGAAGGCTAAGTCTCAATGAATGGGACTGTTCCTTGGGGTTCATCCCAGCATCCTAGAGAATTTTCCATTATTGACTAACTCTGTACGGTTAAGTGTAGCCGGCTCACCAGCAGTGACTTAAAGTGGAAAATACAGAGCCTCCATCTCTCGTGGAATCAACATTTAATTAGCAAGCCCTCCATGGAGAATCCACAATGCATTTTCCTAAGTTAGGGAGATAGTCCGTGAAAAACCCTCCTCCTAAGAAGATTCCTTTGCCAGAAGGGTGTACTTGGCATGTTGAGGAAATATCATGGGGCTCCTTTTTAATTAGCTTCTGAACCTCTTCCATCAGGGTCATGGTACTTGCGTTTCACTTACTTCATAAGGAGAACGGGTCCATTTAAAATGCAGAAACAGGGCAGCCCCTGTGGCTCAGCGGTTTAGTGCCGCCTTCAGCCCAGGGTGTGATCCTGGGGTCCCAGGATCGAGCCCCATGTCGGGTTCCCTGCATGGAGCATGCTTCTCCCTCTGCCCATGTCTCTTCCTCTCTCTCTGTGTCTCTCATGAATAAATAAATAAAAATCTTAATAAAATAAAATAATAAAATAAATAAAATAAAATAATAAAAAATAAAATATAATATAAAATAATAAAATAAAATAAAATAAAATAAAATAAAATAAAATAACATGCAGAAACACCACGTGTCTCAGGCTATGACAGCTGCGTCACAGAAGATACTAGTGGACATTTTCATCTCGTTTTCTCCCAGCAGACACATTCCCCTCTATGTGGTCCACATGCATAGTTGTGCTCTGTTTCTGAATACTGAGCTCATCAATCCAGTCAGTACAAGCCATTGCTGATAATTCTCTGGGATTTGTAAACATTATGCTCAAACATCACGTCTTCCGTTTGTGGCAATTGCTGGAAAGTAGAAACGCATTTATAAATAAATGTCCGGGGAATATTGCCTTCTTGTTTTTGTCTTTGAACACAATTGTGGTCGTATATTTAATTGCAAGCATACACTTTAAAGCTATAAACATGTCTTACAGACTATTTTACTCAATTACACTTTAAGGACGTGTACACTTGATCCCTATGGATGCCCCCAAGCGTTTCCAAGATCATACGGCCGGTAGCTTCTCATTGCCAACGAGAACTCAAAACACTTGAATTTCCATTCAGAACTTTCGTTCTCCACCATTAATATTTGGAGAAATAGAAAAATAAAACGTTGAGAGTTAGGTGCCATGGATCTTCTTCGTTGGGGTAGTTGTAGTTGGGGTGGGATGAGGGACAACAATGACTGAGAACTTCTATTTGCAAATCTGTGCTTTGCGATCCAGAAGGAGTGTTTACACCTCCAGTGCTTGTATATAATCTTTGCATTTCCATGACCATGTGGGGATGAATTACATATGGAGATATTTGCACGTTGTGCTATGGAATCCATTGTTCTTTTCTGTTGTCGGTGAATATCTATCATGAAATGTGACATGCAATGAGAAGGCACAAAACACAAACATAGACCTTGATAATTTATCACACAGGTGGAGATCATTGTAACCTCCACTGAAAACAAGAAATAAGACGTTAGGAGCGCGGCTGCCATCTATCTTGAGCCCCCTCAAACACCCATGCTTGTCGTATTCCCTTGCAAAAACCACACTCCCCTGAGCGTTATGGCTGTGACGTCCCACTTTTGAGTCATAGCCATATTGAGGATCAAAAAATACAACTGCGGCAGATTTATTGTATACAGTTCCTGGTATATATCATGCACAAGTTACAATTTGTTATATACTCAAGGCATGGAAATCCTGGTTCATCCCTTCTGTGTGGTAATGCCAGATTGGTTTTCAAAAGTTGGGTTCCAGTTGACTTTCCATTGTCAGAACTGTGGAAATTGAGGAAATGTCTCCAATGACCCTTGATATTGTCAAATAGTTTCTCTGTAGCTGCTCCAGAGGCTATGTTGATGGACCTCACCGGCATTACAATTGATATTTTCCTGTGCATGATGAGGTTGACCACCATTTTGTATGTTTACTGGTTATGCAGATACTCTGTTTTGTGAGATTCTTGAGCAAGAACTATGTCATTTTGCTTTCCATGTGTCTTTTTCCTCGCCAATCTCAAGGCAGTCTCTATAACCCTTTTGTGGTTACGTATGTTCCACATGCCTTACACCATCCCATGCCTGCATTTCCCACGCTTCATCATTACATTTGGTGAGGAGCAGTTGTGAAAAGGAATCCCCCTAATTTACCAATGCTTTTCTAATATTTAGCCCTTGTTGGTCTTGCTTAAAGTCTCACATCACCCTGAGCTCATAAAAATATCTTATAATACCATTTTATAGGTCAGCACTGTCCAGTACAGCTTTCTGGGATGATGGAAATGTTCTGATCTTTGCTGCCTACAAATGGCTATGAGCAATTAGATGTGGCACAAATGACTAAGAAACTGAATTTACATTTTATTTAGTTTTTTTTTAAGATTTTATATATTTATTCATGAGAGACACAGAGAGAGAGAGAGCGAGAGAGAGAGAGAGAGAGAGAGAGAGAGAGAGAGGAGAGAGAGACAGGCAGAGGGAGAAGCAGGCTCAAAGCAGGGAGCCCGATGTGGGACTTGATCCCAGGACTCCAGGATCACGCCCTGGGCCAAAGACAGGTGCTAAACTGCTGAGCCACCCAGGGATCCCCTTTATTTAATTTTAATTAATTGACATTTGGATTGGAGTCTGTGGCTCCTGGGTGTTTTATTGGGTAGTACAGTTATAGATCGCTTACAGGTTTACATTTCACATTCATATCCTGGACACAGTTGGCTAATCGTGTATCCACATATAATGGGCCTATGTTTACCCTCTCCATTCTGTTCCATTGGTCTAGATTTTGATCCCAGTGTATGTTTTTATGACTCTCATTTTAATGTATCTTTATATCCCATAAAGCAATGAGCCTCTTGCACAAAGCTCCTAAAACTCTTGCAATGTCTCTGGTGATAAGACCGTCTTTTTAAATTCATGCTGAGCCCCTTTCAGCCATACCTGAGCTCAGGCTAATGAGGAGACCCTTGGGGGAACCCCAGGATAGGTTCAGGATGAGGGACTGGTTGCCATAAAGGCCACCCAGGTGATTAGAAAGTTGGAATATTTAGCTTCACCTCCTGACCACCACCACTCAACTTCCTGAGAGGAAGACAGGTGGCTCACATTGGTCAGTGGCTGATGGGCAGTGACATTGCCAAATATACCAATGGAATGAACCTCCATAAAAACCCATAAATAATAGACTTCACAAACCTTCCAATTAACGAACCCACGGGAATGCTGGCGGGGTGGTATGCATGAAGAAGGGGGTCACTCAGACTTGAAACTGGCTTCTGAAGCAGGAGGGGAGCAGTCTTGGGGGGGTGGCTCAGGTCCTGCCCCATAGGGTCTGTGCTAACGTTAAGAGTCAGCTTTCAAGGTGCAGAATTGATTGTTGGTGTAGAAAACACCATTACACACCCACATTTGTCTTCATCAAGACAAATCTTTGTTAGCTTGTGTTACTTGCAGTTAAATATAAATGTTAAACTTAACTGGTTACATTCCCTACTAATTTAATGGATGGTTGGTCACTTGGGATGGCTTTGAATCTATAGATCAGTGGGTGGAAAACTCAAACCTATGCAGTATTGACAATTTGAATCCTTAAGTAGGATTAGAAACCTCCATTCATTTAGCTTTTTATTAATTTCTCTTGTTAGTGACTATTTTGTTTTGTGATGTCTTCTTTCATAGTATTGTATATATATTTGTCATAGGTAATTATTATGGTAATGCTATTGTAAGTGGCATTATTTTTACATTTTGTTTTCTCCTTTATTGTTCTTTCAGAAAAAAAAAAACTGAATGGTTTTTTCCTGTTGATTTCATACTTTACACCATAACAAAACTCATTTATTAATTATGTTACCATATCCTTAACCTGCTCTTGGATTATATTTATAGTACAAGTATTGTACTTTATGTCATATAATGTTTCCTTGTCTAACCAACCAGGAAATGACCGCTAGTAGAATGTTGGATAGACTGTGATTTTTGAATACTTGCTCCCTATTCAAAAGGAAAGTTTCTAATATTTTATTCTGAACTATGCAGTTTATTACAGATATTTTTAAAATATATATTATCGATCATTTTTTGAAATGATCACTTTGAAACAATCATTTTTTAAAATTTGACTTTATTTCTAGTTTATCATGAATTGATAAAAAAATCTCTAATGGTGATTTTTCCGTCTTTGTTACAATGGTGAATTATTTTGATTGATTATGAATAAAAAATTTAATTAGAATTCCATATTAAGATATATTCCCTGGAAAATGTTTTGCATAGAATTTTGCCAGTTATGACTGTGGAGAACCATGGCCTCTAATTTTTCTCTTTCATAATTTCCTTCAATGGCTTTGGTATCCAAATTAAGCTGGATAATGATAAATGTATTAGGAAATCTGCTCTTTTGCTGTTACCTGGCAGTATGGTAGGATTATTTTACCCTGATGCTTAATTTTTTTTAAAGAAATATTTATTTATTTGAGAGACAGAGAGAGCATGAGCAGGGGGTAAGGGCAGAGGCAGAAGCAGATGCCCCGTGTAGGGCTCCATCCCAGGACCCAGCCTGAGCCGAAGGCAGACGCTTAACCGACTGAGCCACCCAGATGCCCCTACACTGATACTTTATTATGAAAAATTGTAAACATGCAGAAAGCTGAAACATTTCTGTAGTAAAGACCTCTATACTCCACCTGGTTTCAACCATGCAGATTTTTACTGTGCTTTCTGTAATCTATTGTCTATGTATCTTTGTAATCTATCATCTATCTGTGCTTCTATCTTCTATCAATATATCTGTCTCATATCTATCTATATTCACCTAATATATTTGATATATAAAATTATATAGGGACGCCTGAGTGGCTCAGCGGTTGAGCGTCTGCCTTGGGCTCAGGGCGTGACCCCTGAGGGGTCCTGGGATCGAGTCCCGCATCGGGCTCCCCACAGGGAGCCTGCTTCTCCCTCTGCCTGTGTCTCTGCCTCTCTGTCGGGTCTCTCATGAATAAATAAATAAATCTTTAAAAAAAGATTATATATACCACCTAGATTGTGCAGCATATAGATAGCTACATATAGAATACAGCATATAGAATGTGTAGCGTGTGATACTAATCTAAAACGTGGCACCGTGCATGTAGCATTATTTTGTGTCTACGTATATATACATCTATAAAGATTCATCCCACACTATCTGTACTATCTGTGGCTTGCCTACTCAATTTCTTTATATTGACTTCCAATGCTCCGATTATTTTCTAAGTTTAGTAAAGTCTAACTCGTCAACCTTTGCCCCATATGGTCATTATTTTCTGGGACTTATGATATTTGCTTTTCTCCAATTCATGGAGTTAAATCTTCTTTTTTTTTTTTTCATGGAGTTAAATCTTTGTTCTATCTTTTATGTTCAGATCTATAATCCACCTCTTTTTTTTTTTTTTTTTTACATTTCCATTTACAATGTGAGGCAGGGGCTAAGGTCTATTATTTCCATAAACACAATTTCCGTGATTCTAGCATCATTAGTGGAGCAAACCCCACCTTCTGCTCAGTGGATTGCTTTGACACTTTAGACAAAATCCGAAAGGAAAAATTCAATAAGACAAAATCAGAGAGAGACAAACCATAAGAGACTCTTAACTCTAGGAAACAAACTGAGGGTTGCTGGAGGGGAGGTGGGTGCGGACTGGGGTGACTCGATCATGGGCATGAAGGAGGGCACAAGATGTGATGAGCGCAGGGTGTTGTATGCAACTGACGAATCACTAAACTCGATCCTGAAACTAATCATACACTCTGTGTTAACTAACTTGAGTTTAAATTTTTAAAAAATGTGCACATCTGGGGCAGCCTGGGTGGCTCAGCGGTTGAGCACCTGCCTTCAGCCCAGGGCGTGACCCTGGAGACCCGGGTCCGAGTCCCGCGTCAGGCTCCCTGCATGGAGCCTGCTTCTCCCTCTGCCTGTGTCTCTACCTCTCTCTCTGTGTCTCTCATGAATAAATAAATAAAATCTTTAAAAAATTTTTAAAAATGTGCACATCTATTTCTGAGTTATCTATCTCTTCTGTTGATCAATTTACTGATTGATCCTCATGCTGCCACCGTATTGTTTCATGACTTCTGCTCTATAGTAATTCTGAAACTCAGTCACTCTAAATCCTGAAATTTTTAGTCTTTTTTTTTTTTTCTCTCTCAAGTCTCTTAAAGATATTCCGGGTCCTTTGACTTTATGTATAAATCTTAAAATCAGCTTGCCAACTTCTACCTGTAGCCTATTGGGCTATGATCAGAATTGCATTGAATCTATAGGTTAAAAAAAGGAAAACTCACAGTGTCGCTCTATACCCCTCCATTGGCCAAGAAGAATCATGTGGTCATGTCCAACGTTAGCGGGATGGGCAAGAATACACCTCAGCAGTAGGATTTGTTTGATGCGATATGATGGCTACGTGTATGGGTCAACTTGCAAGGTATTTTTGGATGAGAGTCATACATATATTGGTGGACTTTAAGATGGCAGATTGCCCTTCATAGCATGGGTGGGCCTCGTCTAATCAGTGAAAGGCATGGACAACAAAAAGACTGGCCTGCCTGAGTAATTACGAGGGAATTCTTCAGCAGATGGTCTTTGAACTTCTTCTGTATCGTGAGCCTGCCACACCACTCTGCACATTTTAGGTTTTCCAGCCTCTGTAATCACATGATCCAGTCCTTTATAAGAAATCTGGGGACGCCTGGGTGGCTCAGCAGTAACCACAGTTACCACACGAACCATTCTGTCAGTTACTTAGAAACATGGTCACTGCTGTCAGCAATTTACGGTTTCCCCTTTTTTTGAAGTTTTAATCTGGAAACGGTTGCTTACCATGTGATCATGTAATGTTCAAATTCAACTCTTTCTTATTGAATTCCCTTTTATTCACAGGAACGTTCCCAGTGTGAGCACGCACTTACGGTTTCTGAGCAGTAAGCAGGGGTTCTTGAGGAAAGACCCACGTTCTCTCTGAGTTTTGTCACCGTTTTATCAGTTAACGAACGTGACCTCCGCAAAGGTCTTGCACGATTGTAACGACACGTGTCAACTTCCTAAACACCATCAGGTTCTGAATTCTGTGACCCTGAAATTATTATGCTCGCGGATTATTTCCTATCATCACAGAAAGGAACCTTCTGAGTGTGTGTGGCATCCCAGAGGGAAATTTTTTTTTCTTTAGTACCGGCATGAATTATTAAATATGCCAACAGCAGGGTACATTTAAAATTCTTTCTGCTGGTTTTGAAATATTTCATCAATTATGGAGTAAGCCATATTGAGTAGGTAAAATGTCTAAAGTATCTTATTGCTCCGGTTGAGTGATATTGATCGCATGTCAAGATCTGAAGCATCGGGTTGCTATGGTGCCGGGAGAGTTTAACATAATATTCAGGACAGTTTAAGGCGATTTCTCATACAGGTATGAAACGCTAAGCTCAAACCAGTGAAGGGCAAACAAAAAAATTGGGGTAGAGCATTGACTTCTATGTCAGAAAATCCACATATGCGGCTGGTTTATCCAGTAAAATATACGGGGGCCTTTCAAATTGCATCTCTGCTTCTGTTTTGTATCTTCATCAGGACTTGGCTTCTTCCCTGGGGAGCAGCAGAACATTGTGCAAATGCAGCTCGAGGAAAAGCAAATCCCGTGCAAATAGATGTTCTTTTTCCAGTTTCTCTGCAAAATTCTTGGGCTTCTGTGGGACCCGCCTCCCCCACCTTGGCACAGGCACAGCCCCGGGGTCTCAGAAGTGGCCTCAGCTCTCGCCAGAGGTCAGAATCACTGGACAGTGAAGGGAGGTTACGTAATTTTGGCTGAAAGTCAAGACGTTGGCCAAGGAAAGGCGATAACTTTTGCACCTGACAAAAGTCCGTGTCATTACAGCTAAATATTCTTGAACTATTTATATGTGTAAAATTACGTATAGCACATCTAATACGCATCCGGGTGGTCAAATTAGCCCTGTGATACCGAAAATAATAATTGAGCACCGGGCGACAATCCGTATGCATGGGGCTAGTCCAGAAAGCAGCTCCCTTTGCCCGACAATTCAGACAGTGGATTGTTGTCCATCATCCCTTAGGTCCTGCTTCTCATCGCTCTATGTACGTACATATCCTCGAGCATGATATCCCGATGTGTGCAGTGAGTTTGTGTGTTGTATTAAATTTACCCTGTTCGGGGACACCTGGGGGGCTCTGTGGTTTAATAAGCATCTGCCTTCGGTTCAGGTCATGACCCCGGGGTCCTGGAATCGAGCTCCCTGCTCAGAGGGGAGCCTGCTTCTCCATTTCCCTCTGCACCCCCCCCACCCCTTGCTTGTGCTCTCTCTCTCTCTCACGCTCTCTCCATTTCAAATAAATAAATAAAACCTTTATTTTTTTATATTTTATTTATTTATTCATGATAGACATAGAGAGAGAAAGAGAGAAAGAGGCAGAGACACAGGCAGAGGGAGAAGCAGGCTCCATGCAGGGAGCCCGACGTGGGACTCCATGCCCGGACTCCAGGATCGCACCGTGGGCCAAAGGCAGGTGCTCAACCGCTGAGCCACCCAAGGATCCCCCTAAATAAAACCTTTAAAGAAAAATCTACCTTGTTCTATAAGAAATCTGTGCCAATTGCATTTTTTACTCAGCACCATGCTTATAAATGCAACTTGACGTGCTAGCAAGTCAATGACAGTCACCCACATACAACATGTCCCCTGTATGAAAAGAACGAGCTTTCTCTGTTCTCTTCCGTTGGAACGTCGGCATTGTTTTCCATTTTATCTTCCTATTTTTTATTTTTATTTTTTTAAATCAGCGCTGGTTTGAAGATTCTTATCCAGACCTCCCACTGTGTTTCATCCACGGGTAGTCTGGTCCCAAGTATGATACTGAGCAGTGCCGGTGCTCGAGGCCCGAGCATACACACATCTAGATTTAATCAGTATATATATCCCCAAAGCGCTGTGTTCCCATTATCCCATGGCTCACAAACACCTGTTTCCATGGGACAGTTTAATTTTTCCAATCTGCTGGTCGTAACACGTCTCTTACTGTATTCTTTTCCCAATTCCTATTGAAGATGACAAGCTTTTTCCTCTCTCTCTCTCTCTCTCTCTTTTTTTCCTTTTTCCTCTCTTGTTGGGCCACTTTTTTTCTTCTTTTTCTAGGAGACGTCTATGAATGTCTTCAGATTCATTTCCTATTGATATTTTTTCTTTAAAAGATCAACGTGATTCCTGTATGTGTTATGCCTGTTAACATGCTTTCCCTTGTAAATATTGCAGAAATTCTGCCTCTAGATTTGGGGATTTTGAGCATCTTTATTGATTGGAAATTATTGAGTTTTTCTTATATGTGAATGGTTCCTTTGTATGTATCAGACGATGTTCCGGGCATCTTCATCACCTGCTCCATCATAGAATTGAAAATACTATTTCAGCTTCTCAAATGATGCCATTTGTCCCCATTTTCACTGTGAAACCAAAGGCCACGGCATTTTCCAAGAACCACTTGTAGAAAGCAAATAACTGAAAAAAATAGGGATTTTGCCAAAAAAGAAGGGTTAATGCAGTTGGACTGCTTGACAGTGCTTTTATTTTACTCAAAACCATTTCTCTTTGCCCATCAATAAAGAAATCTTCTCTTAAACATTTTCTCTGGTAAGCTTTAACAGGAAAAAAAATCATCTCGTTTAAAATAAAAGAGGTAGAAGTGGGCAAGTCAGGTTAAACAGAGAATGCAGAGTATGATACTTTATATATACAAAAGTATAGATGTATATAATTTTTAATGTTTTTGAACATTCACACATTATATATTTAATATGTATACATTTATGCTCACATGCATGTCTCTCTATCATCCATCTATTTATTCAACCATCCATTCACCCATCGAATCTATCATCTACCTATCCATTCGTCCATGCTATCGATCTATCTATCCACCTATCATATCTATCTATCTATCTATCTATCTATCTATCTATCATCTATCTATTTATCTATCCATTCATCCATTCTATCAATCTATCCATCCATCATATCTATATATCTATCCATCCACCCATTATATCTATCAATCCATCATATCTATCTATTCAACTGTCCATCTGTCCACCCATCATATCTACCCACCTATCTATCCATCCATCATACCTGTTTATCCAACCATCGTATCTATCTATCATCTATCATCTATCTATCCATTCATCCATTCTATCGATCTATCTACCCACCCATCATATTTATCTATCTATCTATCTATCTATCTATCTATCTATCTATCTATCATCTATTTATCTACCTATACATTCATCCATGCTATCTATCCATCCATCCACTCACCCATCATATCTATCAATCAATCTATCAATCTATCTATCCATCCGTTCTATCGATCTATCTATCCACCCATCATATCTATCCATCCAACATATCTATGTATTCAACTGTCCATCTGTCAACCCATCATATCTACCTACCTATCTATCCATCATACGTGTCTATCCATCCATTGTATCTATCTGTCTACTATCACTGATTAGTCATTTACCTATCTATCATCTACGTATCTATGGAAACAATGGGAGCATATTAAATAATAGTAATACTTTTCTCTAGGTGGTGAGTTAAGTTTTCTTTTCTCTGAGTTTCCTATGTTTTCCTAGTTTCTAAAACAAGTTTATCTAACTTTGAAGTAATAAATATTTAATTTCAAATATATTTCCTCACATATGAATAGTATGATACTAGATTTTACCGAAGATCTCTGTGAAAACTGCTCTTTGAAGAAGGTTGCTATCTTTTCTACTGTATCGGTTTTGAAAGAATGGTCTTTTTTGTGTGTTCATCCAAAGACTGGTACATCATCTGATTTGCAGTGTGCGCAGGGGAAGATAATCAAGCCCTACAGGGATCTCTCCAATAGGAATGTTTGTTTCTCTGCTAAAGTTTGCAGAAAAAGCAAAAAAAGACCCTGATGCTACATACACAGGGGGCCAAACAAGCTTTATACCAAAAGATTGAGAGAAAAGGGTTAGTTATTTCCACAGAGTAAAATGATATTTGGCCCCAGAAAGAAGGAAAGGTGAACGAGACAGGACATTTTATTTATTTATTTGGTTATTTATTTATTTATTTATTTATTTATTTATTTATTTATTTTTGAGACAGGACATTTTAAGTGTCAATTCTTTAAGATGACTATTGTTGATAATGCTTCTGTAAGCACAGAGGTGCATGTACCCTTTCAAATCAGTATCTTTGTACCCTTTGGATACATTATTCCAATTGCCAGATCTTAAGTTAGATCTATTTTCAATTGGAATAGGAGCCTCCATCCTGTTTACCAGAGTGGCTGCACTCCCACCCAGTTTGCATTCCCACCAACAGTGTAAAAATTTCCCCTTTCTCCACATCCTCATCTAAACCTGTTGTTTCCCGTGTTGTCAATTTTATCCATTCTGGCAGGTGTGAGGTGATATCGCATCGTAGTTTTGATTTGTGTTTGCCTGATGATGAACGGTGTGGAGCATCTTTTCACGTGTCCATTGGCCATATATGTATATCTTTTTTGGAAAAAGTGTCTCTTCACGTCTTCTGCCCATTTCTTGACTGGATTATTTGGGTTTTTTTGGGTGTTGAGCTTGATACCTTCTTTTCAGATTTTGGATACTAACATTGTATCAGATATGTCATTTGCAAATATTTTCTGCTATTCTATTGGTTGCCTTTTAGTTTCGTGGATTGTTTCCTTCAAGGTGGCAAGTCTAAATAGCTAATGGTTTTCTTCTAGTTACAAACCATAAGTGACTTTCCCTCACTAGGTAATACTGATTCTAAAACACTCCCAGCTTTGTGGAATTTACATAAAAATTTATAGATATTTCAGCAGTAATTCTTAGACCCCACAGTACTAACAATGAAATCAAGGAGTACAAAAATAGTACCAGTCTCTATTATTTTATTTTTCATCATCATTTTATTTTTTTCTTAAGTTTTTCTGGTGAATATGTTCCCCATTACCCACACACACTCACACACATGCACCATCATCATCTCCAGCAGCAAATATGAGAAGTATGTCATATACACAGCATTGGCCAAATGTTCCCTGAGTCATTATCCATTCTTAGATTATAAGATCGCATTTTTCATTAAAAACAAAGTAGGAAGTGTCACAAAGTCAACTTTATAAATAGCATTTGTTTTTATTGTAAACATTTGAGACTCTAAGAATGGACACGCATCTACTTAATGTCTTGGAGAGTGCATTCATTTGACATAGTTAACAAACATGTTGTGTTTCTGAGAAGTATTTGCTTGCAGGAAACAGCTAAGTCATGGGGCGTAATTAAAAGACATGTTAGCAAGTTTATCGATATGGGGTTGGACAGATCCATTTGAGGTGATGGATTGGTTGCCATTATAGGTTGTATCCCCTTTAGCAGAATGACTTAAGGACTCCACAGAAGTACGTCCATCATGTGTGAGTCTCCTCCTACTTATAAGGAAAAGAGTGGCTTCTTTTCATCAGGCTCTTTCTGTATATGATCAAATCCACCCCACAACAGGGATTTTGTCTACTTGGATCCCTTCCAACAAGGAGAAGCAGAATATTTACCTCTGGTGGGTCCAGGTTCTCTTCATTAAAGAACTACGATCTCATGAGATGTTAAGAAATACAGAAAATTAAATCAAGTGTTTTGTAGTGTACTTTTTTTAGAGCTTCATTCTTTAGTCTGCTTATAGTTTCTCCTCTGCCAGTTTTCTTTAAGTTTTATCAGTGTTTATTCTGTTCTCAGACTCTCCATTTCAATGTTCCTCACCAAATTAGTTCTCTTGGTCACATGCACGTTGCTCTCAAGCACCATTTCTCAACCTCAACCTACAACCGTGTTAGACCAGATCACTGTTCTGCAGCTGTCCTGCACAATATAGTGTGTCGAACGCCATCCTTGGTTGCATTCCGGATCTCGTTGTCATGACCTGAACTCTCACTTTCCTTTGACAAATGCCCTCTACAGGCAAAATCACCCCCAGTTGACTTCCACTTGTCTAGACATTATCAAAGATGTGGAGGGAAGATGTATTCACTTCCTGCTGATGCTACCTCCAAATTTTTTTCTAGAATTTACTCCCTTCCCTTCAGCTCCACGACCACCACCATGACCAACATCATCTAGGTAGCGGATCAGTCAACCACAGACTGTGAACCAAGTCCAGACAGCTGCATTTTTTTTTTTTTTGTAAATTGACCTATTGGCATGCCAACCATGACCATCCATTCATGTCCATCCATGGTCCAACCATGTCCATCCATTATCTGTGGGCCTCTGGTTGCTGACACACTCTTGTTCCAGATTTGACTATTTTTGCTAGAGATCAGATAGCCTGCAAAACCTAAAATATTACTTTTTCTTTGGCTTTTTTTATGAAAAGAAAAAGTTGCAGACTTCTACTCTATGTTACCTCCAGAGTTCTCCTGCTTTCACTCTTGATATGGTCTAACTTGTGTTTTACAGAACAGTTTGAGTGACACATTCCTCTTAAAAATGTTCATATGATTACTTGAGCCTTTTATCAAGAGCCATGAATCTCTTTGCAGTGAACTCAGGACTAAACCCAATGTTCACATAGCCTCTAGCTCTCCCGTTCTCCAGCCACTGAGATCTTCTGATACATCTTCCAAGTTCTTACTACCTTCGGTCTTTCATGGTGCTACTTTCTCTGCCTCCAAAATGGCACACCAGAGTGTTTGCCTGGATCCTCTTTTTCATCCTTCCCATCTTAAGCCAAACATTACCTCTTTATGTTCCTTCCTCATGGCAACCCCAATGAAGGGTTCCCGGTGGCAGACTGTCTACCAGTATTCTCATTTGCAGGAAATGCCACCACCCAAGCCCATCGTAGCAATGACTGCTCTATCCCCAGGTTATCTGTGTCATGCCAGGGTGAGTTCAGTTCTGTCACCAGCTCAACGCCTGGCAGCAGGATTCCCTGAGTCACAAGCCAGGTGACTATTCCTGGGGCTTGTCGCTCGATGGGTATAAATGTTCAGTGATAAGTTCTAGAGATACACCAATTACATGAATTCTAGAGATTGCAATACAGTGTGGTCCTTACTGTTAACACAATCACTTAAAAGTTGGTGAAGAGGATAGATCTCACATGAAGTATTCTCACTAACCCACACAAAGACAGTAGGAAGCTTTTGGAGGCGATGGATGTGTTTACTTGGATTGTGGTGATGCTATCCTGGTGGAACCATAGGTCTGTACTCATCAAAGTAAGTATATGTACCAAACCTGTGCAGGAATTGTCATACATCAGGTAAACCTCGATAAAGCTGCTACAAGAAAAGAAAAGAAGTAAATATTAAAGTTGTTTTACCGACTATAAAAAAAAGAGAGAGAGAGGATTAACCAAGGTAAACAGAACCTCTTAAATTATATATCAAATGTCAGGAACACGAGAAACAGTTCAATTCTTGCCAAACCCTGCAGACTTATCTTACAATATTGAAATGGTGAAAAAGATATTGAAAAAACGTACAGTATGCAAATCTATTACCTTGATACCTATTTAGGTTAGTTGTAGGTCTCAAAAAGTGAAAGTTCTTCACAGAACAGATTTGACCACATAGTAGCTACTTGTATTTAGGTGGAGATAAGAACATATTCTGCACAAAGCATGATAATTCATTCTTGCTTCATTGAATTTCCCTGCCAGATCTTCACTCGTCATGTTTTGGTATCTAAATTATACTTGAGTAAATGTTTTTCGACTATCCACTCAAAAAGTTCCTCATTCTCGTGACCAGTAAACCTTTCTTTGTCTGGATCATAGTAATTTTCTGGTTAGTTGAGGTATAGTTGACACACAATGTCACATTCGTTTCAGGTCACAGTAGTTTACATGATACTTTCAAGACATTAATTGACACACACGCTTTTCCTACTAAACCCGCGTTTTGTGGGAAGGCGGGTACATCTGATTCATTTGGTATGTGCAGATTTGAATCCAGTGCCAGCCACTCACGGTGGGCCCTGCTGGTTTTTAATATGTGAATGAAAAGTGAGCCTCCAGTGATGCTCGAGGTTGCACATCCAAATATTTCCCAGTGCCTTAGATTCCGTAGCCATGTCGTGTGTCACCAGAAAGCGTCTTCACAGCTAATCGGCTCCATTCTAGCAAGCGTGCTCTGTATCTGTGTAAAAATGAGATGAGATTGCTGAGCAAAGTAAATATTTAATTAAGAAACAGCTAATCAGATTCTCCTTAGCTTTTTCCGTTTATAGTTAAGCAACTCCATCTAAGAGCATTTCCATTAATATTTTAGAATTCCTTCAGCATTTTTCATTTCAATTTTCTGCCTCATTATATTTTACTGACCATCTTCTCACAATTGATTTTGACTGTGTTCCTGATGGAGATATATATGTATATAAAACCTTTAAATTTACTTAGAATTTGAAATCATACCATCATCAGCCTAGAATTGATTATTTTATTTAATCTGTGCATCCCTCCACAGGCGGCATTACACTTTAACCACTGTGAAACTAAGTTAATTTGGTTCCTCATAAATATTCATTAAAACTTCAAATAAACATAGTCAAACTCTCAGACACTAAATACAATGCATGGTCGCTAATTATGGAGGAGCAGATATTTCTAAGACAGAGGAAACAATCCCAATTTCTCTATTTTTCAAAATTATAAAACCGGGCAAACTGTGTCTGAAACTTTAATTGCAAATCTAAGATTTCCAGATTTTTTTTTTCACATAGCGTGGGCTTGATTTATGAAAAATATAAGCACGCTTTACCCTGTTACTTGCACTCTTTCAAAAGAAATTAATGAAAATCAGGCACACATTTTGGGTAGTAACCTAAAGCCAATATTCAAATGCAGTAACTACAGTAGAGTTTTGAAAGGCCTCTGGATGCATACTGTAGGTAGTCTATAATTTTCTAGAACTCTGCAGACTTCATTTTAACTTAAATAAATCCAGTTCATTTTGGATAAAATGAAGCATGATATGTAGACATAAAATTCATCATGGTGATTGTTTCTAGAAAATGATAGGAAAGGAGGGGCTAGTAGCTGAGGATCCATCTCCCTCTGATCAATACATATTGATGTGATATATTTAGATAACATATATTTATGTTTATGATAATATGACACCTCTATATAAAGAAAAGTGTGTAATATATATGCACAATCTGAAGTATGGCAGCTTATTAACATGTAACAGATTTACATGGTGTCTGTGTGAAAGACTCCTACGTGTTTCTCTGTCCGGTTCAGTAGAAGATTTACAGACATGTAAGGAATAAATATTTAAAACAAAACAAAACAAAAAAACAGGAAACAGTTTTCTGCTTTCTGTGTGTCTGCCTTTACAATGCGTGGAATTTACCAGTGGTGGCTTTTCCACACTAATGTTGAGTGTCAGTCATAAAGATAGGAAGAAAAATAAATTTTGAGATTTCGAGAAAAAGAGAGATGATGGATGGATATAGGTGGATGGATAGATACAGGGATAGGTGGATGGATGATAGATAGATAGATAGATAGATAGATAGATAGATAGATAGGATGGATAGATATATGATGGATAGATAAAAAGATGTAGGGATGGATGGATGATATATAGACAAACATGGATGGATGTAGATGATGGATGGATGGATAGATAGATATGGGGAGGATTGGATGATAGATGGATATGAGGGATGGATGGATGGATGGATGGATGGATGGATAAATAGATATAGGGATGGATGGATGATAGATAAATAGATAAAATAAAACAAAGAAATAATGTGTACGTGGAAGTTAAGAGTTCCGTGATAACTGAGGTACTCATAGGATGGACATTTCTCCCAAGGAAAAAAAAAAGAAGTTACTTCAACCATCCTCCTTATGGAAATAATGTAAAAATGAAGTGAAGTATAAGTAAAAAAAAAATCAAGATATTCAAATCAAATTGGATCAAGAAGTTTGATTGCTATTCAAATCAAATTGGATCAAGAAGTTTGATTATGCATCAGCACCGTAAGATGACTCAGCTGGTTGTGAAGTCAAAAGCATATTTTAAACAAATCTGGAACACAAATGGATCCAACCAGTGATGATTATGCAGATGCTCCCAAAGTATTTTGGAAATTAAAAGAACAGACACATGCAAAACCAAGTATATGTGTTACGGAGAAAAAAAAAATCTGAGGAAGCAATTTGTATCAGCACAAAGCCCTGGTTCAATATTCCAATTGGCACAGTTATGTCTGGTGAGTGCAGCAGGATGGCAGGCCTCCTGAGCTCCGGCAGCCTCTAGCTCATCATTGTTCGTTCTCTCTCATCGTGGACTTAGAGTCCTGCGTGGAAGGGCTTTTAGTAATTCCTGCTCACTCCCTGGCTCTCAGACCTCAGCTCTCAGGACTTGGTTGCTGTTTGGGGCTCAGTTAAACAGCATGAGTTCCAATGACGCACCTTTGTGTTTCAGGCTGACCTCGTCAGGTTGGGGGCTGCATCCCCAGCTCCCCCCTCGGAATTGTTAATATCCTGTCTGATGTTGTTTAGTTTTCCTGTCTTGTGATGTGCTGCGTGCGGTGAATCCCAGCGTTGGGTTCTGCAGCTAGGCTGGTTCATCTTGCACCTGCTGGTACTGATGGTGGCTGTGCCAGGTACTTCCAGCTACTTACGTAGGAGTCTGGACATGAGAAGGAGGGAAGGAGAGAAGGAGACGGAGAGGGAAGGGAAGGAAAACATGGAACAGAAACGTGTAGAAAGAAGAGGAGAGGAAAAGAAAATGGGAAACAATCTTATAAAGACAGAGAAGGACCTCAAAAGGACAATAAATAAATAAATAAATAAATAAATAAATAAATAAATAAAAATAAACCCAGCAGTGGGCTGGTTTCTATGAAAGAGCTATCCAACAGCGTTGAAAATGATGATTCTTGGCCCACGGTCCTCAACTGTCCTCAGAGTGTGGTGCCTTAGGACTACGTTTTGCTGTTTGTCATGAACATGCATGTGGGCCTGCTGGTTTCCCTCCTGGCCTCGCCCGGTTGCACTCAGGTGGCCGCATTTGGTGAGAGGTTCAGCCGGGGCCGGGGCTCCGCGGAGGAGCAGGGATGGTTGACTCTGCTCCCCCGTGGGTGCTTCATCCCCACATCCTGCAGGGTGCGCTTCCTGCCAAGGTATCGATCCTATGCCGAGAGGGACAAAGTGGACGTACAGCCTCAGTCCAGAGCATGCACAACACCCCAAAGCTGCAATCCAGAGATGCCAGACATCCAGAAGGGGCAGCCGTGATTCAAAGTAGGGGAAACGGGGGACCTGCAAGAATCTCATGGCCACTCATGGGATGGGAGACCTTGCCTCAGCTGTCTTTGGAACCACTACACCCCAAGATGGAGAGTTTAGGTATCTCAGGCTACCTTCCTTCCTTCCTTCCGTAGGGCTGCTCTAACAACATATCACAACCCAAGTGGCTTGAAGGAACTCAAACCTACTGTCTGACAGTTCCAGATGCTACAGATTCAAAAAGCGTTTCAGGGCTGTGCTCCCTTCCCAGACTCCAGGGGAGGGTCCTCCCTGCCGCTTGCAGCGTCTGGGGCTCCAGGCGTCCCTGGGCGGGTGGCTGCGTCCCTCCTGTCTCTGCCTCCATCCTCATGGGGCTCCTCTTCTGTGTCTGCGTGTTCACACGGCCTTCTATCTCATAAGGAGACCAGTCATATTAGGTGGTTGGATGGTACGACCTCATCTTCACTAATAGCTTCTTCAATGACCCTATTTCCAAATGAGCTCAGATTCTGAGGAGCTGCAGGTCAGGACCTCAGCATGTCTTTCGGAACAACAGAACCCAACCCTTAACCCTGGCGTCTAGAACTCAATCATTGCATCGTTTTAATTCCGGTTTCTATGTTTGACCCATCATCTTTGAGCTTAAAGTCTATTTCCTTTCTCCCTAGAGAATCTCATTCCATAAAGACAGACCTTGTTGCTGGGAATCAAGATACAAATACCGGCACGTTACAGAACAGGAGACTTTCGAGATGTCCGTTTGGTGTAAGGCAGTTGACCAGGCGTCTGGGCCAGCGTGATCCTGAACGGAAATCCTAGAACAAATACACATCAAAATCTTACATGCACCCATGCCCTCAGGAATGTGCAGAATGATGAAGGAGCAGGAGGCAAGCTGAGGACAAAGCACAAGCTGACTCCCTGCAGGCCCCATCCCGCCTCCAAGGGGTGACAGGCTTCAGACACTCCTGGCTGCCCTAACACTAGGAAAGGAAAAAAACCCAAGCGGTTGACCTGTAAACATCACAGTCCAGCAAGAATTGAGTCTCCCTCAATTTACAAATGCCTCAGTGATTTGCAAGAAAAAACATTCCCATCAGTAACCTAACTTCCAGAAGGAAGCTCCCAACTGTCTTAATGTAAATCCATTGCTAGAGGGAAAAACAACCTTAACTTGACAATCTGGTAGGTCCTCCTTAGCATATGAAAGTGCTTTAGAAAAATCTCCATTTCCCTAACCTCCCCCAACTCCCAAGTAAATAATCCGCCACCCCTCACAAGCCCCGGGAGAAGCAGCTCCTTGTGCCCACAGGTCCTGTCCCTGAGCTTGGATGAAACCACCATTTTGCACCAAAGACGTCTCAAGAATTCTTTCCTAGCGGTTGTCTCCAGATCCCGCCCCACCAACGCCAACATTCGGAAACTATGTCAGGGAATGCTCAGAAAAAGACCAGCAGTGTCAGAAAAGGGACGCGTGCCGGCTTGAGCTTTGAGAGTATTGCTGAACCGTGAACAGAAGCACTGATATTCCACTGTGTCACCGCATAAATGCTGCAAAGACCAGGAGCAGGGACGGACCGACGTGGGCATCCACGTAGAACTCTCCCCACGTTGGCGCAGCCAGAGTTGCATCCGTTGCTTCAGCACCAAGTGGAAATTTCTCAGCAAGTGCCAAAGTAACTACGCAGTGTGGATAAGAAGGGACGAGCTCCAAAAACGGTGAGTGTCTGTGACAATGTGATTTATAAGACGTATATGTTTGGTCTTTGCTCCATTTCTGGCCCGGAGCTCCTAAAACCCTTGGAATTTCCTGAGATGAGAGAAATCAACACATCTTTTGTTGTGGGAATGAGGTGATTTAGGAAACTGCACCTAGGGATGGGGGCTGTTGCTTGGGAAACCAGCCTGGTGATTTGAGGTTTGGAAGGTTCCTGTCCCACTCCAGGGGCTCCAGGAGGAGAGGGACTGGAGGTTGAATCAATTGCCAATGGCCAATGAGTTCATCAGTCATGCCCATTTGATGACGCCTCCATAAAATCCCAAAAGGTCAGGATTCAGAGGCCTTTGTGGTTGGGGAACCAGAACGCTTGTACCCACCTTTGTTCTGGACCCTAAACTTTATAGCACAAAAGCTCCTCTGTTCAGGACTTTGCTCTGTGTATCTCCTCATCTGTGGCTGTTGATTTATATCCTTTATTATCTTTTGTAATAAATTGGTAATCTAGTAAAAAAAAAAAACAAAAAAAAACAAAAAAAAAACCACACAGTTTTCTGAACTC
This sequence comes from Canis lupus dingo, assembly GCF_003254725.2. Lineage (NCBI taxonomy): Eukaryota > Metazoa > Chordata > Mammalia > Carnivora > Canidae > Canis > Canis lupus. The sequence goes on along the minus strand of NC_064281.1, from coordinate 2,728,719 downwards.
CATGAGGCACTCTAGCAAATTAATCAAACCCAAGGCAGGGTCATGGGACTTCCAATTTATAGCCACTTGGTGAAAAGCACAGGTGACAACTCAGACTTATGATTGGCATCTGAAGGGGGTGCAGAGCAGACTGGTTGGACCAAACCCTGACCCTGTGGGATCTGATGCTTTCTCCAAATAAACGTGTCAGAATGGAGTTGAATTATGGGGACACCCGACTCCCTGTCAGAGGATTGCTGGGTGATGGGAGGAAGCCTCCACACACATACATTGGAGTTGGGTGCCGGAGCCCAAAAGAATATCTCTTTCTGAATTCATAGGTGCCCCAAGGCTTGCCCCATGGGTGCTTAAAAGTCATTGTAGGGCAGCCCGGGTGGCTCAGCAGTTTAACACCTGCCTTTGGCCCAGGGTGTGATCCCGGGATCCAGGATGGAGTCCCACGTGGGGCTCCCTGCATGGAGCCTGCTTCTCCCTCTGCCTGGTTCTCTGCCTCTCTCTCTCTCTCTCTCTCATGAATAAATAAATAAAATCTTTAAAAAAAAAGAGTGATTGTAAATCTGTACTCATTAGGACCCCCTTGTATTGTTGCATGACTGGTCAAAGAGCATGATATACGTAAGTGTATTGAGACTGTTAGTGTGACTGAACGGGATTGCAATAACTGTGAAAAGAAGGACTTTTTACTCCTTTTCATGCAGGGTATCTTTCTCAGTAAAAACCGCAAGAAAAAAAAATAATGGTTTGTTATGAAATAGAAGGATGCTGTGGCAAGTGGGGTCATCAAATGGCCAGCTAGATTCCTGCCCCTGCCCCCCCGCCGGGGGTATACACACTCCATAATTTAATCCCATTGAGTATGGGTGGGAATGTGTACATAATGGGATTTATTTCCCATGATTATGACACTAAGCAGTTGATTCTGAGCTCATCAAAAGAGGAACGGTTCCTGGTGGGCCTGAATTCCTTAATCACGGGTAGCCTTAAAAGAGACAAAAGCAGGTGCACCCCTACAAGGGCACTGGGAACAAAGCAAGTGGTCATGTTGTGAACTGAGGAGGGGTGACTTCTAGACCCTGAGTGTCTCCGCCAGCAGCTGACAGAGGAACAGGACCTTCCTTCCACAACCAAAAGAAAAGAAATACCCAGAACTTCCAGATGAGCATGCAGCCCAGCCAACAGCTGGATTTAATCCATGGGAAGCCCTGAGCAGATGACCCAGTTATGCCCTGGGCTGCTGTCCCACGCGAGCCATGAGATCATGAACATCTGCTGACTTCCGCTGCTGCGTGTTGAGTCATTTGTTATACAGCATCGGAAAATCGATGCAAACGTCTGTCACGTCATACTTGGATTGGACTATAAAAATATTCCAAAAATGATAAAAAAAACATCCTGAGACAGTGAACTGTCTCCGGAATGATTCAAAGCTCCCTGAAGGGGAACATCAGCCATCCCGTTGGGGAATGGAATTAAAACTCAGAAAACCCCCCGAATTGTATAGACCACAGCTGTACGTATTTTATCTAAAGGTCTATGTTCCACACAGACACACATACAACACAATTATACTCCCTCAGTGGGTAAGACTCAGTGGAAGATTTGATGTTTCCCCATTTGCGGCTCTGTCACCGCAATTTTCAAGACATTTTTATATTGTGCTCCCTTACAAAAGAAAGCGTAATAAGATTCACCGTGATAATGCCACATTCAGCATTATGGCCTGACTCCAACGTACTCATCCAATCTCCAGGTCTCAAATGGGAGCCTCACCTCCAAAAAATTCCCTGTATTTTTTTGTACATTCACCTTTGTGTCTGAACCACATGGTATTAGTAATTGCCAGAAGCACGTTTCCGCAAAACAAAATTATTTTTAATATGTAAGGGCCCAGTCAACTAATTAGTTGGCGTTGGCTGGAAAGAACTATCTCCATTTGGAAAACAAAATGTATCTGCCACAGAGTTTTATGCAACGTGTCTTTACTGAAAAAGTCTGCACCCAGCACTGACATTAAATAAAAGATAAATGTCAAAAAAAAAAAAACAGTTGATGTAATAATTTCTTTTTCTTTAGGATAATCAAGCATCATTTCACAAAGCCATATCTGTAGTTGCTTTCGCCTGGTGTGCTCTGCTGTTACAAGCCTGTTTTCTTTCCCGCAGGGGTCTCTCCATACCGCTGACATCAGACAGATCACTGCACCATACAGGACGAGGAAAACAGGCTCACAGCCATCTGTCACCGAAGCTCTTCTCGCAGGCTGCACGGGTGAGTTTATTGCACATGAAATACACTTCAGCCATGGGGAAAAGACTCTGTGACCACATTTCTATCAAAAAGGAAATCCAGGGGCACCCCAGCTGGCTCAGCGGTTTAGCACCGCCTTCAGCCCAGGGCGTGATCCTGGAGACCCGGGATCAAGTCCCACATTGGGTTCCCTGCAGGGAGCCTGCTTCTCCCTCTGCCTGTGTCTGTCTCCGTCTCTCTCTCTCTCTGTGTCTCTCATGAACAAATAAATAAAATCTTAAAAAAAAAAAAAAGGAAAACCAAAACACAAAGTTACCAATAAGAAAACATGAGATCTGGTGGCGTTTTCTTTCTCCATACATCTGCAGAAGAAACTTGTTGGCCGTAGAACCAATAACCAATGACGTCTGATTAATACCTAACGGGGTAGGGGGTCTTTAAGTTGGAAATGTCATCATCTGATTGTCAAAGCTGATGGAGGGCTACCTACTACGACATACAGCTTGGTCCCACTCAAGACCCATCTGTATCACCTACACAAGAAATTATCCCAGGGTTGGTATTCAACAAAACATTGACAACAAATGGTTTGTTGGCCTCACGCCATTGGGTCCGCCATCACTCTTTCTCCATGAGCTCTGTTACTTTGCCTCGTGTTTGCAGACAACCAAGATGTTCATTGATTTCACACCATTGAGTCCGCCATCACTATTTTTCTCCCACTAGTTCTGTTTCTTTGCCTCATATGTGTAGACAACGATGGTGTGTGCCCCATGAAACCATGTCTTTGCAATAACCCAAAAGGCAAGGAAAAGTGGAGTTCGCTTTCTAACAAAATCACTTAGAGCAATTTTTTTTTGATTATCAGAATCCTAGTGATGGTGAGGGACAATGGATGTTTACTAGGATTTTATTGTATAATCATATTTCACCATGTTCATCTTATAAGGCTTAGGGATATAAATGTTAGTGATCTACCATTTATCTGCTTTCCAAAAACTTAGCAGGTGATACTTATATACCTTTTAAGTCTATTCAAATTCAATATACCCAAGGATTCTGCTCATGATGATTTTTGCTTAAAGAATGGGTAATTAGGATCCTTGGGTGGCTCAGCGGTTTAGCACCTGCCTTTGGCCCAGGGCGTGATCCTGGAGTCCCGGGATCGAGTCCCACATCGGGCTCCCTGCATGGAACCTACTTCTCCCTCTTCCCGTGTCTCTGCCTCTCTCTGTGTCTCTAATGAATAAATAAATAAAATCTTTTTTAAAAAAACAAACAATGGGTTATTAATGGGACACCTGGGTGGTTCAGCGGTTGAGCATCTGCCTTCAGCTCAGGGCGTGATCCCAGGGTCTAGGGATCAAGTCCCACATCAGGCTCCCCGCAGAGAGCCTGCTTCTCCCTCTGCCTGTGTCTCTGCCCCTCTCTCTCTCTCTCTGTCTCTCATGAACAAATAAATAAAATCTTAAAAAAAAGGGTTATTTATATACACATGCATTTTCTAATTGACAGTAGATGTGCATGTTTATTTTGTAATGGCATCTGCGTCTTTCTAACTTAATTGCCTTGCGCTGGAAGAATGTGGTCTATAGAATGCAGATCTGAAATGATTTCTTAAAGGAGGATTTCTAAAGTATTTCCACTTTGTGAAAAAACAAAAGGGGGGAGCATCTTTGGGCAAATGGTAGGAAGTCCACCAGGAATAGACTTGCGGTTGGGCAGGTCGGTCTAATTACTTGTTGCAGTAGATCCATCCACTATTTTCTTTCTCCACTTTCTCTCTTTGAACATGTACATAACGTAATATCTGCTTCTTCTCTAGCCTTGTAATAGTTGAACAAGGGGTGTGTTCATGAGCTTACATCAAACCCATGGAGTAATGTACATAAATGAAGGTCCCCTGCCTGGTAAGCCATCACTCAATCATGGCACTGAAAACCCTACGATTTCTGGGTCGCTTGGGTGGCTCAGTGGTTGAGCATCTGCCTCTGGCTCAGGGTGTGGCCCCAGAGTCCTAGGATCGAGTGCTGCATCGGGCTGCCCACAGGGAGCCTGCTTCTCCCTCTGCCTCTGTCTCTGCCTCTCTTTGTCTCTTGAATAAATAAATAAAATCTTAAAAAAAAAAAAAACCTTCCATTTCCATAGATTCTCATTTGATGGATGCATTAGCCTTTTCTAGCTTTTGGACCTAGCCAAGATCATGACGGGATGTGGAAGCTATACACCACAGGCAGCCCATGTCATGAGTACCCTGATGAAACCACGCCCCCATGCTCTCTAACCTCCATAGGAGGCCAATAAGGTATAAGCCTTTGTTAGGTCAATGCTCTGAGATCTCCAGGTCATCTGTTTTTGCACTGACCCTGCTCACGGAAAGCTACGAAAGTCTCTGTGCCAGATGTCGGTCTTCCTCATGCTTCTGAGATTGACCTGTGGGAACCAGACACAGAAAATGATCAACCATACACCTGAAGCTAATAGAACACTGGATGTTAACTCTACTAGAATGACAGTGACAAACTTAAAAAAACAAAAACAATGACCAGGCATGGGGTGTTGCTCCAGATTTGGCTCTTTGTTCTACTCTGAGATGTGAGTGGTGTAGTCTTAGTGCTCAGGTTTTGACCAGCAGGTATCAGGGAATGATGTCATCCTACTTTAGGTCATATGAAATACATTTTTTTGTAGTCAGGAGATTTGACATCCTGTGTCCTCCTGTGTCCACATACCCTCCATGATACACACAGTAGACCTACAAGCATACACAAGGATGTATGCTCACGCACAGGCATGTCCCATGTTGGGCACGCCCCCTAATTTTCCCTGCCATGTCTTTCCTTAGGTGGGATGGCTTTATTTCCATGAGTTAAATTGTATCAATACATTAGAATCTCACCTAGAACAGACATTTATTGATTGCCCTAGAATATGCCCACTTGTTTCTCTAGTACATTCAGTTGGGCTTTTTCTTATGCAAGCTGAAAATCTGATTTTCCCTCTGAGTAGTTGTCAGAAAGATAACAAGAATAGTGAAAACCAAGGTGTGTCTGCCAAGGAGTTGGCAGAGTGCACGCCGGACAGTTAATCGAGCATCTTGAAAGCCGGTAGATTATGTGGCTGGATCCACATCCCTAGTGGAGAACATGCCAAGCGAAAATCAGAGAGAACAGCTCGCGGGCCCCAGAAAATCGTGCTCTCAACGCCCTGTAAATTGTTGTGATCTGTAAAAGCTTCGTATGTAAATCATCGGTATGATTAACAGAGCCACAGAATGAAGAGCTCAGGGGATGAAATTTATTATAAAAGGAAGAAATTCCGTCATATCGCTGTGCTCATAAAAATCTATATAATCCAGCAAAGCACAGACCTCCATAGGCATGTCATGACAGCCAGCTCACAGTTTCGAATAACTGATAAGCTTTTGGACAGTTGAATTGAACGATAATTTTACGCTCTTTGTGTGTTAGTGTTCTGGTAATATCTTCCAAGCATCCTTTTTATTATTCTTAAGATGGCTTTTTCGTTAAAATCATAACATTATACAATGTTAGACCCGAAATGAAATCAGGGAAATGTGCTGCAAGTAAAGTGCCTATTTTGCACATGTTTTCAGGAGATGGTTCCGCTGTTGAGGGTGGCAGATAGAGACAAAATGCACTGGTTTTGTTTCCAAACCCAGTATCATTTCTGGACACATTTCTGTTTACAAAACACATTTCCTTGTAAATTATTTCCACCATCCTGTATCCTAATTTACGTCACTGTGACCATATTACGATGCCATGCATTCATTTTATGTTTTATTTTTAAAGATTTTATTTATTTATTCATGAGAGACACAGAGAAAGGGGCAGACGGAAAGGCAAGCTCCCTGTGGGGAGTCCCGATGTGGGACTTGATCCCAGGAGCCCGGGTCATGACCTGAGCCAAAGGTGGACGCTCAACTACTGAGCTACCCAGGCGTCTCCATTCATTTTATTTTCATACGTATTTTTAAGTAGCAATACAAGATATTAGAGGGTTTTTTTTTCAAAGACAACCAGATCCACATCACATTGTTTTTCAAACCTATTTATCAAAGATCATAGATGATATGCTTCATATAAAAGCGTATGTAGAGTTGTGTGTTTATGTATAAAAATACACACACACATTTGTATCCGTACGTGTATATCTAAGTATTTTGCTAGAGTAGATTTTTCTAAAGCTTTGCAAAATGTATCTCTTCTCCCTTGCCAAATTACTATGTTTTCCATTGGGCCCATCTCCCACCAGTGGGCAGAAAACCCAACATATTTGTGATACTCAAATTGATAACTGAAGTGTGCTGGTGTCCTTCAGTCTAACCCTGTCTCTTTGGGATGCATCTCTAAGCTTTCCTAGGTTTTGCCAAATGCCCTCTTGCGAAGTTGGATGGCGGGTAAAATAACTATGCTGTAATGTAGCAGGGTAGGGGGACACTTCAAATTATAGATAGTGGCTGGGATGCTGCATAGCCTTGCTGCTTTGTCGTAGCTGCTGCTGACACCCCTAGGCTTGCAGAATGGGCTCTGAATTCCCTCCGCTCAGAGGACTATGGACATATCCCATATCTTGACCCGCTTTCTACTTTGCTCTCCTGTCATTAAGCCGCTCGTAAAACATATACTGTTTGTGGGAAGGTGGTTTGTCTCTGTCAGCCCTGTCCAGAGCCATCGCTATGCAGGAGACGAAGGAAAAGAAATGAGATTATTGAAAAGGAATTGATACATTGCAGACTGTTTGTATCCCCAGATTAAGTAAACCATGTCAATTAGACTGTGTTCTTCTCCTTTAGAAGAAAATGTAATATATTTGGGAATTGGTGTTCTAAGCTTTAAAACATTTTTCAGAGAAATTCAATAGCTAATGCTGTGGTGATTTATCTTATGTAAAAGGCACAATGAAAGTCCAAAATATCAATAATTTTGTTAAGTACGAGGGAAATATGTTTGGGGAATTACTGAAACGTTAGAAGAAACAATCTCATCTTGTACTGTACATATATTTTCTCCCCACTAACCAAATGTGAAGTGAAGAATCATCAATCGTGGATAATCATTTTTAAGAACTTGTTTGATCCGTGATCATGTAATGTTGCCCAGAATTACCAGGTTATTTTAAAACTTTAGGGAGTTTAAAGCACATTAGACTGGTTTCATTTTAGTGGTTTATTGTCTCCTTTGGGTTCATTCTCCTGTGAATCACCACAACTCAGTAGCAACTGGCTTAATGCTGTCAGACAGGCGTAATCTTCATTACTCTGAGAAAGATCTCTCAGGCAGCGTGTGAAGATTTAAATATTTAGTAAAACACATACTACACACATAGCTAGCCAGGCTTCCTTGTAGTTTGGCATACAATAAAATAGAGACAGATCCTTTCTAACCTCCTTTAGCGTTATGGAAACGATCACGAAAGTCAGATACAGCAGAAAAGTGGATGTGCTGTAGCAACACACAACTGCATTGGTGGATCTTAACTACTTAATATCTAGCCTAAAAAAAAAAAATCTTCAGAAGTCTCTCCAACCCACGATACTATTGTTTTAAATGTTGGACACAAACAAAACCAAGTGACATCAATACAGATCCCAGTACATACAACCAACTAATACTGGACACAGGAGCCAAGAACGTGCCGTTTAGAGAGGATGGTCTCTTAAACAAATGCTGTTGGACAATCTGGAGAAACACACATGGAACAAGGAAATCAGACCTCTACCTCACACTATTCACAAAAAAAAGTGAACTCAAAATGAACAGCCTTAAACATAGCACCTGATACCATGAAACTCCTAGAAGAAAACCTTGGGAAGCAGTTTATTGATACAAGTCTTGGCAGTGATGTTTTGAACATGACCCCAGAAGCACAAACGACAAAAGCAAAAACCAAAGTAGGGACTGTATCAAACTCAAAGTCTTCTGCACAGCAAACAAACGATTAAGAAAATGAAAAGACAGGGCATCCCAGGCGGCTCAGCGGTTTAGCGCTACCTTCAGCCCAGGGCATGATCCTGGAGACCCAGGATTGAGTCCCATGTCAGGCTCCCTGCATGAAGCCTGCTTCTCCCTCTGCCTGTGTCTCTGCATCTCTCTGTGTCTCTTATGGATAAATAAATAAAATCTATAAATAAATAAATAAAAGAAAGAAAGAAAGAAAGAAAGAAAGAAAGAAAGAAAGAAAGAAAGAAAGTGAAAAGACAATCTGTATACAATGGAAGAAAAATCTGCAGGTCATATCAGGTAAGGGGTTAAAATCCAAAATATTTTTTTTTAGTATATGTGCTGCCGAAGCGAGCACTAAAATCCAAAATATGTAAAGAACTTCATGAACTCAAAACAACAAGCAATGTGATTTAAAAAATGAGCAGAAGAACCAGATAGACATTTGTCCAAGGAAGAAATGGAGATGGCCAACAGACATGAAAAGATGCTCAAGATCATTCATCATCAGAGAAATGCAGATCAAATCCCCCATGGGATATCACGTCACGTGTAGTAGAATGGCTTACCACCAATAAGACAAGAGACAACAGGTGTTGGGGACAATGTGCTGCAAAGGGAATGTAATGCTGTTGGCAGGAACGTAAGTTGGTGCGACCACTATGGAAAACATCACCTGCTATGGAGATTCCTCAAAACATTAAAAATAGATGTATCATATCATCCAGCAATTCCACATCTGGGTATATATGTAAAGGAAAAAAAAAACAGGTTTTGACAAGATATCTACAATCCCATGTTTATTGCTGCATTATTCACAATTGCCAAGGTATGGACACAACCCAAATGCCCATCAACAGATGGATGGATGAAAAAGATGTGGTACGTCTACACGATGAAATACTACTCAGCCACAAGAAAGGAAGATATAACTCCCTTTATGAAAACATGCATGGGCTTTGAGCACATTATGCTACGTGAGAGAAGTCAGAGAAAGATAATTAGTGTATGATATCACTTATACATGGAATCTAAAAAAAGAGTGGAATGAGAGTTACCAGGAGGAGTTAGGGGGTAAGAGTGATGGTGTTTCAGGGTATCCCTGGGTATAGCGAAGGGTAAATAAGCCCCAGAGATCTAATGTACAATATATTCAATATAGACAATAATATTGTAAGTATGTAGTGTAAAAAAAAAAAATCAGTGCATTAGCCATCATAGTACAACATAGAAGTGTATCAAAGTAACAGGCCATACATCTTAATTTTACACAATGTTACATGTCCAATCTATTCAATAATTTAATTTTTCCAATGATTTTTTTAAAAACTGAGTTATGTTGTATGATATAACTTCACAAAATTAAATTTAATAAATAAAATAAATTATAAAATTTCAAGATATTGGTTATTTATATTGAGTTGAGTAGATGGAGTAGATGGGTAAGGGAAATAGCATGGAGACTGATCTAAGTTATGGATTATATTCTCATTCTTTTCCTGGCTTACAAGCCCATTGGTAATCATTATATTGTTAAAAATGGACAGATGGATGGATGGATGGATGGAGGATGGGTGCATGGATAGACAGACAATTGGATAGACCAACAGAAGGATGGATGGATGGGTGGACGGGTAGATGGATAGATCATTAGATGAATGGACAGATGGATGGATATATAAAACAAAACCATGGACCATGATGCCTGAGAACTATGATTATCTCCTATCTTTGCAGCTGAGTTACTGAAAAACAAAGAAAGGAACAAGGTCCGTTTTATATGCATGAGCATGTTTCATCCTAACACATGCCAGATGCCCAAAGGGAAGTTCTAGTACTAGTGAAGGCTGCAACACACATGCCCTCGGGTGCAATGACTTCTTATGCTACTACTTCATTTTGCTGAGTGCGGCTGGTTGGAGCATAATATGAAACGCAGGGACTGTCCTTTGCCCTGGCCACGCCCTGAAGCCCCATTGAGTAAAGGATTTTAAATCGCTAATTCCCACCAAAACCTTTGTTTCATTGATTTTTTTTTTTTTGAGATACCTGCTCAATGTGATTTTCTTAATCTGTCACAGTGAGCAATCAAAGTTGAACTCTAAGTATCATGGTTTTACAAAAAGAAATGGGGTTTGTTTTCTGAAAAGAAAGAGCAAAGAAGGAAGTTGAGTAAAGCACAAGTATCAAGTTTCGGTTAATCTACTGTCCTGGCCATCGGGTGCCTTTATCTTCAGAGGGTTGCTTGAAAGGAGCACTGTGATAGGGAGCCCATGCCCGGTCTCATCTCAAGAAGCCATAATGTGCAGCTGGTGTCCTCATCTTCATATCTCTTATAACTTCCCCACCAACTCCCATTTCAGAGCATGGGCTTATTCTAACTGCTGTGTCTTCAACATGACTGCAATATTTCAACTCCTGGTTTAGAGGTCATTGGTTTTTTTACTCATTTATATGATCAAGAAAATGGGAGTCCTATGATACGCAGGATTGTAACCCAATCCCTTAGGACCTACGTCTTGGTAGGACCACCTCCTCTTGAGAGTGGGGATGTCCTAAGATGCTAAACTAATCACTCTCACATCAGATTATCATACGGTTCATGGTTGACTTTAAGAGAGAGAGAGAGAGAGAGAGATTATCCTCCTTGGGCCTGACCTAATTGGGCTAGACCCTCAAAAAGACATCCTTCAACATTACCCACTGCTGACTTTGAAGATGGACAGGACATGTGAAAAGCAATGCAGACGGCTGCTAGGAGCAGAGCTCAGCCCCATCATGAAAGCCAGCAAGGAAATGGATTTGAGTCCTACAGCCACAAGGAAGTAGATCTTGCCACAACCGCTCAAGCTTGGAGACCGACTCTGAGCCCAACAAGAGCGTAGATCAACACCTGAATTTCAGTCTTGGGAGTTCTGAGCAGAAGACACTCCTGCTGTGCCAGATTGCACGTGATGATATGTGAAGCTCAGGGTAAACCATACCGATAACGAGGAAAAATTCATCTTCCTGACAGTCTTTCTGGTCACTACAAGATCAGTTTTATTTTTTGCAGACAGCAGTTTCTACATCAAAATATGACTACTCGTTCTTTTTCTGAAACTAATCTCCCCTGCAGTCTTGTGGAATTCCTCATTCACAGGTGACACGTTTCTTTTTCAGATCCCAAATACTATATAACCACACACTGATTCTATGAAATATTTATAATGGGCTTACATTATGTTAGAAATCTGGAAACTTGATCCCGTGGACAAGATTTTTAAAATTCAAACTGTGCCATAAATGTATAACAAACACATTGTACCATAGAGAAATGTGAAAATTTAAACTTTCTATTTCTGTAAGACTGGTTCACCTGCAACACCACAGATAATGATATTATATTTTAAATGTTAATGATTTAGTGTGGTTTTCTTTCAGACACTTAGCATATATACAGACTAGGACACTGATATTTCTAGGATGAATCCTACAAATTTAATTATTTTGTTGTCAAATTAAATCCATCAGTGATGAAGGGTAAGGTAAAAATGACCCATTCGTGAATATTCACCACATTCCTAATAACTCATGTAAATATACATCTTTAAAATTACATATGCATGCATTTCAAGGAGGGTAAGTTACAGAGGACACACGTTAGACTTTGGATAGCAATTTTGCCAATTTGAGAAAAGCCATCCCATTTCTGTCACTGATGACAGATCCATTCAGCTCACATTTATGTGCTCAAGAAATGTCCAAACCAGGTAATTATTGCAAACTGAAATTTTGAGGACTTCTAATTTTGTATTTTGGAGTTGTCAAAGACTTGTAATTAGAAGGTCAGCTCATGTTCTTTTTTAAATGCCACTAATGACTGGGTATATAGATGAATATCCATAGTTCTTATTGTTGTGATTCAAAGATTTATGAGTTTCTAAGAGAAGTTGCTTTACAAGGCTGACCAAAAGGATGTAGGGATTTGGTAGAAAACTTTGCTAATTTCTAGGCTCTCAGGAATATTTCTTGGCTCTCCCTGGAGGAAGCATGCAAATAAAGACATTCCATTGTTCCTCTCACTTTGCTGACATTCCAAGAAACACAGAAGAAATGAGGGCCAGAATGGCTTCTAATTTGCAATGTAAGAGAAACAAGTTGTCCCATGGCTCAGTTAAGAAGGGCAGAATAATGCAGCTCAAATCTAGTGCCCATCCTGGGGTCAACAGACTGACCAGCAGGGCTGTGAGGTTGTAGGGGCACAGCAGCTACAGAAATAGTCACATGGGTGTGGGAAGCAGAGGTCCACACAAGGCTGGTTGGATGACACATCAGTGGATGTCCCCAAAGGTGGCATATACCAAGAGTGTAGACCATTAAACATGAAGCATACAGAATTCTCCAGATGGACTCTTTGGAGGAGATCTGACTCGAAATGGATTCCCGGGATCCCTGGGTGGCGCAGTGGTTTAGCGCCTGCCTTTGGCCCAGGGCGCGATCCTGGAGACCCGGGATCGAATCCCACGTCAGGCTCCCGGTGCATGGAGCCTGCTTCTCCCTCTGCCTGTGTCTCTGCCTCTCTCTCTCTCTCTCTCTGTGACTATCATAAAAATAAATAAAAATTAAAAAAAAAAAAAAATTAAAAAAAAAAAAAAAAAAAAAAAAAGAAATGGATTCCCAAGGAGAGTTGAAGAAGAAGAAGAGTTTTGCTATTCTGGAAACAAAGATGGAATTCACCAATGTTGCCAAGGTAACATTCAGAGAGAATGGAACAGAATTCTATTTAGGAGTGAGGACAGCAGCAATTTCTTCTTCTACCCTTCCAGGCATGTTTCCCAGTATAAGTTCCCTTGCTCCTGTGAGTCCTACAAATCATGCATTTTCCCTGAACTTAAGAAAAGATAATTCACAGAATGGAAGATGTAATCAAGTGAGCTCATGGCTGTGGAGCATCAGATGCCTGGCACAGCCCAATGAGTTGGACGCCCACAGGTCAAAAATGAATGTTCTTCAGCTCCTCACTGACTACATAGACATCCCAAGTATTGCAGGAAGAGAGTTGAAGTAGAGGCCCAATCAGGAAAGCTGAGATACTGCTCTTTCTGGCCAGGAGTCTTGCACCAGGCCCTCTGAACCGGATCAGTTCTTTGTACACCTATATCCAGATACAGTTCATGGGAAATTCCAAAATTCTAGAGTTTCAGTTGCCCCATCTGTTGGCAATACAATAATAACGATGACCATGTCTATGCAGAGGGACTCATGGCATCTTAGAACGAGCTGTGATCCAACATGGCACAACATGATCATAAGGGTCCCATGGAAAGGGAACATGTGGAACATCGCGGAGGATGTGTTTAACCTGACGTTTAACCTGACGGGGCCAAAAAGATACACGGCATTGGCCAGGCCCAGCCCACCGCCCCACCCCGAAGACCTGATGGGAATTGGCATATCTCAAAGGGTGGAAGGGGACCTCCAAAGGCCAGATATTCCTTCAGCTACTCCTCTGCACATTCCTTCCAATAAGCAGATAAAACGTTAGAAAAGATGCTTAGTGCAAGGAGCTGAATTCACAAAAACAAATTTCTAGCCCTTTGGTGAAGTGGAGGCCACAAACAGAACTTTGATTCCTATTGAACAGTAAGCATATCATTTTGCACATATGTTTGGGGCCTGCAGCTTATACCCAATGATATCAGCATTCTCCTTAAATTCTTCCTTCTCTGAATTTTGCTTTGGTTATTTTAGAGTCAAATGTCACTAAACCCCCTCTCATTCTTTCCAGCCATTAGCATGCTCCCGGGGACTGCTGTTGGTGTTGAATTCTATTACAAAACATGTTAAATGGTCATTTTCAGATTGCTGATTTGTAGGAAAACTAATAGATCTACAGGGGAGAAATCTTTATAAATAGCAGCATGCAAATGACTGACAAAATTAATGCTCAGGATGATTTGGAGTCTACCCTTGGAATTTCCTTAGAAAGCAGTGCTCAGAGTTTCTCCTGCTGAAAGTCTCCGATGCTCTGCTGGTAATTACATATCGATTCCACCTGTCAATGGCCATTCTGCCACAAGTCCTTTACCGTGAAATGACAAATGTATCCGGTCAGAATTCATCCTAAAGCCAAATCTAAAGGAAAACATTTTATTTACATAATGTCTACGGGGAAGGAAAATTAATCCAATTAGAAATTAAAAGGCGGAGATAACTTTTGAACATAAATTGCATCAGTGCAAGGAACTTAATATAATTATTTCACACACTTGTGTCTCTATGAGAATTTATGTCCTCTTTCTGATGAAAAGTAAAGCCCAGCATTTCAAGGGGGAATGGGTAGCCTCACTCCTACCCTCTTTAATATGGGAAGGGGCTAATGGGTCTGCAGAACAGAGCACTCCATGTGTATTTGCATGAGAAAAATAGAGAGTAGTACATGTACACTCTAGATATTGCTATTTGAATTATCCTACGGTGTCTCTTGTATTCCTTGTGCTGCCTTCTTTTTGAAAAAAAAAATATTATCAACCATGACATATTTAATTATCTTCATTGTGAGATGACACTCCTTATTTTATTCTCATATTACATTCATTTAACAATCCATTTATCAAGCATATATTAACAGCCTATGATGGTTATGGACTAGGATGGAATATGGAATCAGGATGGTACTAGATACTAGGAAAATACTCATTGAAACATGTGATCCCTGCCCTCAGATATTTCAAATTCTAGTACTTGGATAAACACATAAGTGATGCACACCTATATTCCATATTCCATATAAGCTCCAAGAGGACTATGTGTGTAGTGTACAATGAATATAGGATCCATGATGGCTGAGACCTTCAAGAGGAGATGGAGATGTTAAAAGAGATGAGATTTGCACTGAAACTATCTTGTTTTTTGTATTATTTATTTTTTGTATTATTTTCTATTTTTGTTCAAATCCAGTGAAGCGATTCAAGGAATGGTCAAGCAGATATAGGTAAATGCATTAATACCGGGTAGTATATTAATTCTTCCCTTTGCATCTTCCAAATTCATGATATGTGCTGCTGAGTCTTTGCTACCAGAACAATCTTCCCTGAAGTTATGTAGAAATCCAGGTCACAATGCTTTTCATGGCCCATCATAAGAAAAAAAGCCACCAAGGGGTTGGCTTAAAGGACAGACATTTATATTCTCACCATTCTGGAGGCTGGAAGTCTTAGATCATGGATCAAGGAAGCCAGCATGGTCTTGTGCTGGAGAAAGCTCTCATTGTAACTTGCAGATGCCCAGCCTTCTCTTTGATGTCCCTTCTTCTAAGGACACTAATGGAGTCTCCTCCCTCATGGCGTCATCTAACCCTAATGAGCTCCCAAAGGCCCTTCTCCAAATAACCATCATAGCTTCAACATACGAATTTTGCAGGGACATAGTTCAATCCATAGCGATGCTGAAGGCACTTCACCGTGAATCTATGAAGCTATTCACAAACTAAAAATGAGCCAACTTTGGATCACAGTGGTGTATTTTTGGAGAAAAAGATAACCGTTACCCAAAAAATTTTAGGTTGATAAAATGAACATAATGATTGAAGACATGTAAAATATATCCAGACTATGTATTACAGGCAAGGATGCATTAGATCACTCTGAAAATACATTAAAATATTAGTTTGACCTAACAAGACATTAACAAAATTATTCACCAAGATGAAGTGAGATTTATTCCCAGGATGAAACGGTGGTTTGATATTTGCAAATCAATAAGATGATACACCACATCAATAAAAGAAAGGCTAAACACCATATGATCATCTCGATAGATGCAGAAAAAACATTTGACAAAGTAGACATCCATTCATAATAAAATCCCTCCACAAAGTAGGCTAAGAGGGAGCACACCTCAACATAATGAAGGCCATCTCTGAAAGCCAACAGCTAACATCATCATCAATGGTGAAAAACTGAGAGCTTTTCCTCTAAGGTCAAGGATAAGACACGGACGTCCACTCTCACCACTGTTGTTCAACATAGTACTGGAAGCCCTAGCCTCAGCAATCAGACAACAAAGGAAATTAAAAGCATCCAGATTGATAAGGAAGGTGTAAAAGTTTAACTAATTGCAGATGACATGATATTATATATATAAATAATTCTAAGGGATCCACTGAAAAACTACTAGAACTAAAAAATGAATTCAGTAAGAATTCAGGATACAAAATCAATAGAGGGTAATCCATTGCTTCTGCTACACCAGTAATGAAGCAGCAGAAAGAAAAACGAAGAAGACAATCTCATTGCAATTGAACCAAAAAGAATAAAATACCTAGGAATAGACTTGACCAAAGAAGTGAAAGATCTGAAAGCTGTAAAACAATGATGAAAGAAATTGAAGGTGACACGAAGAAATGGAAATATATTCCATACTCATAGATTGGAAGAACAAATATTGCTAAAAAGACCATACTATCCAAAGCAATCTACAGATTTAATGCAATCCCTGTCAAAATAACAATAGCATTTTTCATAGACTCAGAACAAACAACCCTAAAATCTGTATGGAACCACAAAAGACCCCGCATAACCAAAGCGGTTCTGAAAAAGAAAAACAAAGCTGGAGACATCACAATACCACACTTCAAGTTATATTACAAAGCTGTAGTGATCAATACAGTATGGTACGGGTGCAAAAACTGACACATAAATCAACAGAAGAGACTAGAAAACCCAGAAATAGACTCACAATTATTTGGTCAGTTAATCTTTGACAAAGCAAGGAAGCGTATGTAATGGGGAAAAATAATCTCTTCAACAAGTAGTGTTGGGAAAACTGGGCAGGTACATGCAGATGAATGAAACTGGACCACTTTCTTACACAAAAATAAATTCAAAATTGATTAAATACCTAAATGCGGGACCTGAAACCATAAAAATCCTACAAGAGAGCACAGGCCGTAATTTCTCGGACATCAGCTACAACATTTTTCTAATATGTCTCCTGAGGCAAGGAAAACAAAAGCAAAAATAAACTATTTGGACTACATCAAAACAAAAAGCTTCTGCACAGTGAAGGAAACCGTCCACATAACTAAAAGACAACTTATTCTGTGCGACAAGATATTCCCCAATGACAAATCTCATAAAGGGTTAGTACCCAAAATATATAAAGAGCTCATACAACTCAACACAGAGACAAGATAATCCAATTTAAAAAATGAGCGGAAAAAAAAAATGAGCGGAAGACATGAACAGACATTTCTCCAAAGAAGATATCCAGATGGCCAACAGACACATGAAAAGATGCTCAACATCAGGGAAATGCACATCAAAACCACACTGAGATATCACCTCACACCTGTCAGAATGGCTGAAACTGAAAACACAAAAAACAACAGGTGTTGCTGAGGATGTGGAGAAAGGGGAGCCCTCTTACACCATTGGTGGGAATGTGAGCTGGTGCAGCCACTGTGGAAAACAGTGTGGAGGTTCCTCAAAAGGGTTACAAGTAGAGCTACCCTACACTCCAGTAATTGCGCTACTGGCAATGATTACTCAAAAAATACAAAAACATATTTCAAAGGGACACATGGACCCCTATGTTCATATCAGCGTTGTTTACAATGGCCAAATTAGAGAAGCAGCCCGCGTGCCCATCAATACGTGAATGGATAAGGAAGATACGGTACATACGTGTACGTACGCACACAACGCAATATTATTCAACCAGAAAAAAAAAAAAAAGAGTGTGATTCTTGCCATTTGCAACAACATGGGTGGATCTAGAGAGTATAATGCTAAGTGAGATGAGTCGGTCAGAGAAAGACAAATACCATATCATTTCACTCATGTGTGGAATCTGAAAAACAAAACAGATGAACAAAGGAAAAGAGGAGATAAACCAAAAAACAGACTCTTGGCTGTAGAGTACAAACTGGTGGTGACCACAGGGGAAGTGGGTCTGGGACGGGTGAAACAGCTGAAGGGGATTGAGAGTATGCTTATCATGGTGAGCACGGAGTGATACATCAAAGTGTTGAATCCTTGGATTGTACACCTGAAATAAATGCAACACCGTGTGGAAACGATACTGGAATCAGCATTGTTAAAAATCAAATCGAAAGAAGCAACTGTGAACTTACTTCTCAAAAAATCAGAGGGTATGTCTGCCTGAAGCAGTATCACATGGTGCTACCAAGTGGTACCATCTATAGACGGTAACAGTGCGGAGATTGAGATTTCGATGTCAAATTTCGCCGTCTCGTTAGGTGTCTTTTTTTTTTTTTCCTATAGATGTCAGCCAGTGACTCCAAGCAGAATCGAATTTCTGTGGCTAACATACAACAACAACAACAACAACAACAACAAAAGCCAGTTGGGTCCTTCTATTTAGGGGATGGTTGCAATTCATTTTCTAGCGAGGCTTCCTATAGAAACACATCTGCATAAAGGAAGAAGAGGCAAGTGAGACTTCATGTTTCCTGTCAAGGGGAGAATCACCTATTTGGGGTGTTTGAACGATGCTCATTGCACATCTTCAAGGGAGTCTATGTTGAAACCGTGGCAACAGCCTGGCTGGATGTGACAACCCTGAGTGCTACGTACTGTGTCAAAGCATTTAGACCCACTTTGGTAATTTTGAAAGATATGACCTGTCATTTTTGGCATGGCATTAGTTGGTCAGGTGCTGGGGCCACGTCACACTGGCTTGAGAGGCCTAATTATCACATTTTCAAGAATTTCGTGAGCTGCTTGATATCACTCAGGTAGTTTCAGTTGGCAACCAACAGGATATTTACATCAAATAACTTGGGAATGGCTATAACTCCAATCTCTTGGTTTCTTTTTTCTTTTTTTTTCCCCCATCCTTAGAGGCAGTTGTTAAATATTTGCCAGCACACTGCTGCATATAACTCAAATATTTGATTTATTACCTAGATGTTAAAAAGCCAAGTCAATCACTTTGTAATTGTTTATACATAACCGGTTTTCTCCTGTCTGCACGGATGAGAATTTCTTGCTAGCGCTGGTGCAGCAGATAGAATCAAAATGCTTAAGGTTATCCAAGTGCAATTTGGAGGAATAAAAAGAGTAGCTACTTCCTATTCAAGACAAGATGGTTTTAATTCATAGCTCCATGCTCCTCCCCAGTTAAAGCAACGACAAGCCCTAGAAATAATGCAAGGGACAACCAAAGAATCCCGAAAGGTGGAAAGCAGAAGGCAAACGGCTCTAGTGTCTCAGAACAGTTAGAGCAACGTAACAGCAGGTGTCTAATGATGTCATACCCAGTAGAAAAATAACAGTCAGACCTGGCATTTCCTAAAATAAAATATAAAATAAAATAATAAAATAAAATAAAATAAAATAAAATAAAATAAAATAAATAAAATAATAAAATACAATAAAAATATAAAATAAAATAAAATAAAATAATAAATATAATATATAAAATATAAAATAAAATAATTTATAATATAATATAATATATAAAATAAAATAAAAAAATAAAATAAATATGTAGCCTGGGTGGATGAGTCGGTTAAGCATCTGCCTTCAGCACAGGTTGTAATCTCAGGCTCCTGGGATGGAGCCCCACCTCTGGCTCTCTGCTCAGTGGGGACTCTGCTTCTCCCTCTCCCTCTGCCCCTTCCCATTCTTGTGCTCTCTCTCTCCCCACTGCCATGGATTTTTTGTAAAAGTTGCAAAAGTCATTTAATGGAGGAAACATAACTTTTCAACAAATAAAGCTGGAGCAATTGTGCTTCTATCTATAGGCACCCAGCGAAGCAAAGAAATAAAACTCTCAACCACAGATCTTAAATAAAAGTTCATGCAAAGTTGATCGTTGATCAAATGTAGAGAAGTTATCTTTAAAGAAAAATACCAGAAGACCTCATAAAAATAAAAAACTTTTGCTATTTGAAAGCCTGAGTGAAGATGTTAGAAAGACAAAGTATACACTGGGAGAAAATGTTCACAAACTCCAAATCCAATATAGGACTAGTATCTAGAATACATAAAGAACAGTCAAGACCCAACAATAAAACCAAAAGCTACCACAGACAGGTGGAGCACAGAGGATTTTTAGGTCAGTGAAACTATTCCATATGATACAGTAATGGTGGATCCATGTCATAATACGTTGTCAAAACCCACAGAATGTTCACTACCAAGAGTAAACCACAGGCGTCTGTTAATAACACCAAATCTGACAAACTGTGTGCAGCGTGGAACAATGCATGGGAGCCTCATAGCTTCTGCACAGTTTATGTGTCAACCTAATGCTGCTCCAAAAAATAAACTCTATTCTTTTAAGAACCAAAACATAAATCAACTATGCCAGCTATATTTTTCTCACCTCACCACGGACTTAGGGAACGTTTCTCCGTACTTGGTATGTGGAAGATGCCGTGTTTAACCAAAGGCAGATCCCAGGCAAGTGGCTCTATTCTTTTGTCACTTCCAGAGAGGCCATCTGAGCAGACCACATATGCTGCTGGTCTCTCAGAGAGCCCCGGTGAGCCTCAGGCATTGCTCTGGGTCAACACACCAACACCTGGGCCTTCAGCTCTGCACTCATCCCTGGACTTCCCCCTCCCTCCTTTTATTTCCCCCTCCACACACAACCAGGGGGCACAGAGAACAGGACAACGTTCCACAGGCTCAACCTCAGAGGGGAGACTCTATCCTCCCATCTGCAACCAGCAAGTCACGGGACCAACATTTGCCCTGAATACATGACGTCCACTTGACAAAGCACTATTATTACCTGTGATTTTAGCTTCCCCTGCAATGCCAACACTACAGGTAAACTTTGCATTGTACTAAAGACCAATGGAAGTCCTTGATCCTGATTAAGAGTTTAAAGAAAAAGCAACTGGCTGGGGTGCCTCACTAGGGCAGTGCTGTTCTTGCAACTTGAATCTTGACTTACCTCCAACCTAGTTCGTCAAGGAAAAGGATTGCCGCTCGCACTAAAATTACTCCAAATAAACCACTGGTGGCAGGAGACACCCGGAGTCTAAAATAAGGCTTGCAATACCTAGGAATGTTTGAAAGACATGAGGAGTAAGTGGTAATGTGAAAAAAAAATAGAATTGGTGAAGATTCGATATGGGGCAGTTAACCCAAAAAGAGTAAGGCATTCTGATTGCTTTCCACGGCATGGAATAATCACTTTTAAAAATCATTTTGGACTTTAGGATGGACTACTCTAAATATGACTAAAATATTTATTTTAATGTTGAGAGCCGGGTAAGGTACAAGTTAAAATACAATGCTCACATTCAATTTTATGATTTATCCTCATATGCCAATTCAGAAATTATTATATTCTGATATTTCCAAGAATAATGAATTCATGGAATTCATGAACGGTTGAAACATCTTTTCCAGTGGAATTTTTTTTAACCCTCATTTTTTCAGATCAAACTAAATATTTTATTCTTTAAAGATGAAGCTCATTCATTAATGTTCTGTCATTAACAGGGGTTGGGGGCACTGAACCTCCATGCAGTTGAAATCTGCCTATAACTTCTGACTCCCTGAAAACCTAACTACTATCAGCCTACTGTTGACCAAAAGCTTTACCAATAACAGAAATGATCAATTAATACATAGTTTGTATATTACATGCATCATGTATGGCGTTCTTACAATAAAACAAGCTTAAGACAAGAAAATGTTATTAAGAAAACCATAAGGAAGAGAAAATACATTTACCATGTTTCTTTTTTTTTTTTCCATTTACCATATTTCTTAAAGTTAATCCACGTGTACGTGGACCGTCACAGTTCAAACCTGGGTTGTTTAAGGGTCAACTGTATAAGAAATGAGTTGAAATAAATGCATAGTCAGCCCCCTTACCCACATCATCATTTTTAGAATACACGCGTAGAGCAGTCTGACAATAAAGAGAAGATCTGAAAAATAATCACTCACATTAATGCTGAAATATAACAGTAACCTCAGAATTTTTCTGTATTGTGCCATAAATAAAACCTTAGCTCCAACTTTGTCTTTTTTCGGTTTCCTTTGCAGTAGAGGATGGGAATGGTTTCCTCATTCCCCAACATATCCTTTGCCTCCAACGTAAATGAAATTTTATTTATTTATTTATTTCAATATTTTATTTATTTATTTATGAGAGACACGGAGATAGAGGCAGAGACACAGACAGAGGCAGAAGCAGGCTCCTCACACGAAGTCCAATGTGGGACTCAATCCCGGGACTCCAGGGTCACACCCTGAGCCAAAGGCGGACACTCAACCCCTGGACCATCGAGGTGTCCCCGTAAATGAAATTTCAAAAGATCTTTCATGAAGGATCCTGGGGGGCTATTTTTCGTTGAATCGAGTTCCCCCCAAATTCACATGTTGAAGGCCTAACCTAAGCCCCAGGACCTCACAATGGGGCTTTATATTTGGAAGTGAGGTCTCTAAAGGGGATTACGGTGAAATGAGGTCAGTAGGGTGGGCTCTGATCCCATAGGTTTGGGGTCCTTATTAGGAGACAACACGAGGACACAGTCACTCACAGAAGGACGACCACATGAGGACACAGGGAGAACATGGTGTCTGCGTGCCCAGGAGGGAGGCCTCAGGAGGAACCAGCGTCACCCCCGCCCGGACCTCAGACTCCCAGCCTCCAGCACTGAGATAAATGCGTTGTTCAGGCTGCTCAGTCTGGGCTACTTTGTTACGGCCACTGGAGCAGACCAATACAGGGGTTGTCCCCAGTCTTCAGCCCTAAATATTGCATCTACCCCTGTTCAGGACGGATATCAAGAGAAGAAGGAGCAAAATCTAGCATAGAAATCGTTTGAGAGCAACAAATGGAACCGCTCGTTATTTCCACCATAGAGATGTCTCCTCTAGCAGAGAACCCAGCTCGTTTCCATGCTCAATCTCTTTCTCCACATTGGAAGGCACTCGTGAGATCTTTTGAGGGTCTGCTTTCCCCTGTTCCTTCTTCACAGCACAGACCGTCGAGTGGAATCTGCTTCTTCCTTGATGAAACACTCCTCCATCTGCCCTGGATGTCCGCGTCTCAAACAAGATGCGTTGAACTTGCACTCCTTCCTCTGAGGGTAGCCAGTGGCTTTTTTCATGTGGGCTCTCTTTGGTTTTTGTCTGATCTTTAATTAAACTTCTTTTTTTTTTTTTTGGTAAGATAATTGCAGATTCACATGCAGTCATAAGAATGAATATATAGAGATCTCATGGATGCTTTATCCTGATTCCCCCCACGGTAGCGTCCTGTTAAATTACAATATGGTATCACCACAAGGATATAGATATGAATACAACCAAGATACGGATCATTTCCATCAAAGGACCTTCATGTTGCTCTTTCAGACCTGCACCTACCTTCTTCACCTTACTAATCCCCCCTAAACCTAGAAACCACTCATCTGTTCCTCTATTTCCATATTTTATTTCTTACTGAAGGAATATCACGTCATTGGAATTGGACTGTATGTAATCTTTGGGGATTGACTTTATCCAGTCAATAGTCCTCTCACGATGTATCCAAGTTGATGCAGGTGTCAATAATTCATTCCTTTTTATTGCTGAATATTATTACGTTATGGAAATCCCACCTTATCCATGGGGGAAGCCATGGGGGATATATTTCAGTGGATGTCTGAAATCATGGATGAGTAAGGAACCTATGGACCATGTGCTGTTTTTCCCTGTACACTCATACCTATGACAAACTTTGCTTTACAAATTAAGCACAGAAAGAGATGGACATATAACTAATAATAAAATAGAAGAGTTATAACAATATGCTATAATAAAAGTTATGTGAATGGGCTTTTCCTTTCTCTCCCTCAAAATATTGCCCCATCCCTGGTCCCTCTGGTGATGATGTGAGATAAAAAAATGCCTACATGATAAGATGAAGTGAGACGGGTGATATAGGCATTATGATGTACCGTGGGGATGTCAACCTTTTGGTGATACGTCAAGAGGAGCATCAGCCTTGGAACCTGTGCATGGGGTGGACCATGCAAGTGGATGTATCCCAGTCACGCATCATTGACTGACTGAAGAACATAGCGGCCGTGTCCAGTTTGGGGCCATGTGCATAACGTGGCTACGGTTATCCATGTACAAAAGTTTATGCAGCCACAAGTTCCCATTTCTCTGCCATAAATGCCCAAAAGTTCTGGGTTGTGTAGTCGCCGTTTGTTTACTTTTCAGTCAAATTACCAAACTGTCTTCCAGAGAGACATTTGTCCCATTTTCTGATTGGATTACATGATTTCCTTTATTGTTGAGTTTGGACAATTTCTCTTTTTTTTTTAAGATTTTATTTATTCATTTGAGAGGGACAGAACGTTAGCAGGGAGAGAATCAGAAGGAGAAGAGAAAGAATTTCAAGCAGACGCCAAGCTGACCATGGAGCCCCACGTGGGACTCAATCTCATGACCCTGAGATCGTGACCTGAGCCGAAATCAAGAGTCAGACGCTTAACCGACAGACTCACCCAGGCGCACCAACTTTGGAGAATTTCTTATATATATTCTAATTATTAGTCCTTTGCCCAATCTGTGGGTTGCAAATATTATCCTGGCCAGTGTCTTTTTAATATTATTTTTAAAATTCCTTTAATCACTTTATGAAGCTTCAAACGAGTATTTTGAGATCTGACTTCTCTGCAATTTTATCTTTTGATACACATTTTGGGAGGAGAAATATTTTATGACTTTTTGTTCTGAGTGTATTTTTACTATAAAAGGAATAGCTTGACGGGCACTGAGGAGGGCACTTGACGGGATGAGCACTGGGCTTTATGGTCTATGTGGGCAAATCGAACTCCAATTAAAAAATATTTAATTAATTAATTAATTAATAATTAATTAATTTTAAAAATAGCTTTCTTTGCCATGTAAATTACTAATGTGGTTTTTTTATTCAGCGGCCTAGGTGCATTACTCTTTGTTTTACATTATTTTCCTATTTAAAGATATACATGAACTCCGGGATGTTCTTGTGATTTTAGTTGCAACAATCATACTCTTCTTTTATAACATAATATGGATCTTAAGCAACTTAGCAAGGAAAAAGCCAAATTTATAATATTTTATTCTCATATTCATATTACAAAGCAGATATTTTGTGACAAATAAGCCTCCATTATATGTATTTGATAAGATGTTTCCTAATATTATCACAGTAAACAAAATCAGAATGCCAGTCACAGTAGATGCATTATTGATTAAAATTTGATACTGCTCCTAAATGTAAGAAAATTAACCAAGGTATCAGGAATAGAAGGAAACAGTGTAATTTGGTAAATATACCTACAAAAATCTTGCCTCACAATCATACTTGATAATGAAACATGAGGACTTCTCCCTTCAAAATTAGGAACCAAGGAAGCATATCTTGTTATCTTGATGCATGTTTACCATTTTGGGTAAGGTGCTCGTCCACACAGGAGAAAAAAATTATACAAATTATAAGAAAAGAAACATGTAGGTTTTCACATGTAAACCTATGCATCAGTGATTAAAAGAGACAGCAACAGTATTCGATCAATAACTCAGCAATTACTTGATATAAGACCAATATAATCATAAAAAAAATTATAGTCTCCTAGTTGGCAGCAGAAAGTCATACAATGTTTTTTTATCCAATGCAAATCATTTGAATAAAGATGACATACAACATATGTGGGGATGAATCTAGGAGAAACTTTGCATGACTTTTTGGAACTTTTGGAGGAAATGGCATAATTGGATTTAAAAATGCAAGTAATTTCTTGGGGATCCCCGGGTGGCTCAGTGGTTTAGAGCCTGCCTCGGCCCAGGGTGTGATCCTGGAGTCCCGGGATCGAGTCCCACGTTGGGCTCCCTGCATGGAGCCTGTTTCTCCCTCTGCCTGTGTCTCTGCCTCTCTCTCTCTCTCTGTATCTCTCATGAATAAATAAATTCTTTTTTAAAAAATGTGAGAAAAATTGCTTTATTCTTCATACTTTTGAATTCCTGCTTATCGTCTGTGGCCTTTCTTCATGCAGTGGCTTTGTCAACAATGGCCACAAAATGATGGTCACATGTTACCGTAGCAGTCAGCAAGTCTGCAGGATGGCAGGATGACAATAGACCATACAAACTCCCATCGAAGGCGAAGGAACTTTTAAACAATGTGGAGCATCCTTCCAGGAACCTATAGGACAAAATTCCCCTTCCAGGTTTACATATTTGAACCTGCACAAAATCCAAAACCCACAATACCTTTCGTCTCTACAGACAGGTGTTCAAGGAATTCCCATTCGATGAACGGTATGCACATCCTGAGGCTCCACCATTTGTGCAGACTTTTGTGGCCTCCATATGAACAAGGGGAAAAATAGAAATAAGAAGATGCTGACCTGGGACAAAAGCGGGCAAAAGGTGACAGGTGGCCTGATGGATTGACCTTGAGATCGTCTCAGATTTCCAAGCTGAAAATGCTCTGTGGTTGACAGATCGACACAGGTGCCATGGGATGACCATCCATTGAGAAGTGTAGACTAGCATGTGCCATAGAAGGAGAAAATCAAGAAAAAAACATGAACGTGCTCATCAGATTCATCCCCCCAGCCATGAAATGCATGTATTAGCATTTGGAGTACTCATACCTCACCCCACTCGACGTTACCACTATTTGTTACTGAGCCAACTAGTTATGAGGTCCACGCTTCATTATCCTTATGGGCATACTAGGGCTGCATCAGGGAGTTTTTAGAGTACTCAAGTGGTCTTTCGGGGTGTTAATTTGTAGAAGGCTCGTTTACCTCTTTCCAGAAGATAGTGTGATGTGTGTCTGAGCATCTTACAGCATCTCGTGTCTCACAGATGGCCGATCGGCATGGGGAGACCTCCAGGGCCCAGGATAGGAGGTAAGAAGAGGAGGTGAATGGTTTAGTTTAAATCAGCACAAATCAGATATCGATGCCAGAATCGAGCCCTCTGGACGACTTGTTCAAAATATAGTCTTAAAATGAAATAAAATAAAATGCAGATTATATGGCACCTGGGTGGCTCAGTTGATGAAGCATCAGCCTTTGGTTCAGATCATGATCTCGGGGCCCTGGGACCGAGTCCCACATCAGGCTCCCTGCTCCACGAGGACTCTGCTTCTCCATCTCCCTGCTCTTCTGCTCTTCTCGCTCTCTCTCTCCCTCTCAAATATATTTTAAAACTATTTTTTTAAAAAAAGGATTCTTTCATCAAACAAGAAAAAAACACATTTTCCCCTAATCATCAAGTAGAGAGTTAACTCATTTCAAAGCAAATGTTGGCCGTATTAAAGCAGATCCTTCTTTTTGTCGTTGCCGCAAATGTTCGGTTTAAGTAATATTTGTGGAATTGTGGCCACTCGGTCTTGAGCAATAATTGTACTATTGGAATGAAATTCTGCACTAAGGATACTGGCCGTCGCTGAAACAAAACACCTAGCAATTCTCCAGGGCAAAGTGAAACAAAATATTCTATTATTCTAGAATAACATGCATTTTAGCTGTTTCGGCGAAGAATATAGCTTTGAATTAAATGGCCTTGTTTTTTTACACACGGTCGTCAAATAGGAATAAATTGGGGTCCATTTTGTAGGGTTTTGCCTTTCTGTGAAATGCCGGGGAGCTCTCCTTCCATGAAGCCATTCACAGCGTCTTTGTAGACCTCGTTTCCAAAGTGTTGAAGGAGAAGTTCGCTCCATTACGCACTCACCAGCGGACTTTAAGGAACATTACATGCGATCGTTTCATCCACCAAAAGCCTCGTAATAAGAGTAACTGCTTGGTAAACTCTTGCGTGCACTGAGTAACTTTTTTAAAGATAATGCGGTTTACAAGATTATAGTCACCTAGTGACATGAGAGTCAATCTGAGGCGTATGACCTTATACACAATCACTGATGATTTCTGACAGTCTTGTTTTTTCCAAAGTGCCAAATGCAGAAAGATCTTATGGTTTGGGGACTTACCAGAGTCTAAATTCCAAACATTGCCTTTTGGTAATTCTTCATGTTTGTTGTTTTGTTGTTTGTTTGTTTTTTTTTTAACGTTGAATCCCTAAATCTGACATTACAAACATCCAAAACAGTTAATAAGCTTGTGTCGCTCCTAAAATATGTCTTTAAAATTTATTTTAGGGCCGCCCCAGTGGCGCAGCAGTTTAGCACAGCCTGAAGCCTGGGGTGCGATCCTGGAGACCCGGGATCGAGTCCCACATCGGGCTCCCTGCATGGAGCCTGCTTCTCCCTCTGCCTGTGTCTCTGCCTCTCTCTCTCTCTCTCTCTCTCTGTGTCTCCCATGAATAAATAAATAAAATTCTTAAAAAAAAAAAATAAATAAAATAAAATAAAATTTATTTTAAAGGCAGTACTTTCATGTTGCAAAATATAAAAACAAACGTGTAAATCAATATACATTGGGAAGACTGGCCTCTGTACGTGACCCATACAGACACTCCCGTGGACCCCATTAGGTAATTTTGTACATTTTTGTATATTGTCCCAGTATTTTTTTAATTAATTTATTTATTTATTCATGATAGACATAGAGAGAGAGAGAGAGAGAGGCAGAGACACAGGCAGAGGGAGAAGCAGGCTCCATGCACCCGGAGCCCGATGCGGGACTCGATCCCGGGACTCCAGGATCGCACCCTGGGCCAAAGGCAGGCACTAAATCGCTGCGCCACCCAGGGATCCCCTGCCCCAGTATTTTTTATGTACTTATCATCAAACATGAATATGCCTGTAAATAGAATAAACATGTATATTTAAATAGGTGGAAAAGGGGCACCTGGATGGCTCAGTTGGTTAAGCATCTGCCTTCAGCTCAGGTCATGATCTGGGTCCTGGGATTTGAGCCACACATCAGGCTCCCTGCTCAGTGGAGACTCTTCTCCTCTCCATCTGCTCCTCCCCTGTTGATGTTTGTTCTCTCAAGTAAATAAAATCTTAAAAAATAAATAAATAAGCATGCATAAGAATAAGTGTACAAATATATACATACATTTTCATTCATCCTGTTCATTCAAAATTCAGATGTGCACTTTAATTCCCCAAATCTCTTGAGCATCTTTTTGGATCCCTTCATAAGATGATTTCTCATTTCCTTTTTCTCACCCACATAGTATTCCATTGCTTAGATGGATCCTCCTAGGTGTCTGGGCTCTTGTCATGGCAGAAAGTGTGCACGGTGCACACGTCACTTCTGTAAGGGAAGAAAAACGTTTTCTCTTGCTACACTTCCAGGTTTTCAGCTCTGCCTTTGTAAGAACAGAGGGATTCCTGAGAGAAAAGCATACACACATATGCAATGTGAATTTTTCATGACATGAGAGACTTCCTCAGGAAGTGAAGACCCTCAGAAACATTTTTCATTTTTTTTTAAGATTTTATTTATTCACGAGAGACACAGAAAGAGGCAGAGAAACACAGGCAGAGGGAGAAGCAGGCTCCCTGTGGGGAGCCTGATATGGGACTTAATCCCAGGACCCCAGGGTCATGCTGTGAGCCTAAGGCAGATGCTCACCACTGAGCCACCCAGGTGTCCCAAAACACTTTTGTACTGAGCTTGATGAAGAGTGGACAGTCGTGCACGGAAGTGATAGGACAGCGGGGTATGAGCTCAGTGTGGTAAACCAGGGAACGTTAGCGAGATGGGTTCTCGGATCCCTCTTGCCATCCTTGTGTCTTGCATGTAAGGATGCTCCTTTCTTCTGGGTTTAGCGAGGGCACCTCTCACCGGGGGGTATCTCAAGCTGCTTCACGGAAACATCAGAGAGTCCTTGCTGCACCTGCCATCTCTCACATTCCTTCAGTTGAAAATATTGGGTGTGCCATGGGGCCCTGTGTGGGGTCGTGCTTTCTGAACCCAGTCACTTTGCACAAGTGCCGGTGTACCGACCGGGCAAGCGTTCAAAGGAACACTGTTGATTCGGTCAGCCAGTGTCCTTCTCTTTCTGACGGATTTCCCATATGGCTTCCCAGAGAGCTCACACTTCTTTGTTCCCTCTTGCCAAAAAATAGATGAGGGACTCTGCTCGTCTACCAACAGCTTTGCCAAAAACCCATGTTATTTTACTTTGGATCCTGACAATCTGATCTAAAACCCTCTGCATTTGATCTTCCTCTATGTGTTCGGAGTCATGTGCTAGTACGAGACCCCATATTTTAGATGAATACACATGCACACATGAACACACACACTCAAAGACACGCAAACACACACACACACGCACACACGATAAGGTACACAATGCCTGTGAGCTCCCCCGAGGCAGTGAAGCTGGGACTGGAAACACAGCCAAATGGTTTTCCATGCCAGGTACCATCTTGGACTCCAGGAAGAATCACAACTGGACAAACTCATCCGCGCGTGGCTTCAGGACTCCATCAGCCTGACTCACACCAGCGACTCCTGTCTCCTCAGACAAGGAGATTTTCTACTGATCCTCGAATTTCTCTGCTCCTTGAAGCCTCTTGAGCAACTTTTCCCCCTCGTCCTTGACACATCCTTCAGACGTCTCAGATCAGTTCTTTGCTTCAGTCATCACACGTCCCTCATCCTTTGCAGACACTCTGGCATCACAGCAAAGCAAACCCTTTCAGAACACATGGCTTCTTGGGATTCCTCTCTTTGTATTAGACTCTCTAAACCCATCCAGGTGGCTTTGAAAAGCATCAGTGATGAGACTTCCTTTTCATATTCAAACCTATTTTCCCCTTCCAGGAATTTCTGCGTGAGTTTCCTGTAACATCAAAAATGCTTTCGTTCATTTGTATCATGGATTCGTTCCTTCCACCGACATGTCTTTTATTTATTCATTTTTTTTAAGATTTTATTTATTTACTCATGAGAGACACAGATACAGAGGTGGAGACGCATAGGCAGAGGGAGAAGCAGGTTCCCTGCAGGGAGCCCCATGCGGGACTCAATCCCAGGACCCTGGGGTCATGCCCTGGGCCAGACGCTCAACCACTGAGCCACCCAGGCATCCCTTCCACCAACATGTCTTGAGTGCTCTGTGCATTCCAGGCATTGAAGGAACCATTTCCCACATCACCTGCCCATGCTTTGGGAACCACTAACTTTGATTTCTTCGCAACCACACAATGATGGAATATCTACCCCTGCTTCATTAGTGGGTACCACGGGGGCTTTCACAATTGCCAAGGACTTTTCTTACAGCGCTCAAGAGCACTTCAATATGAAACAGATGAAAAGCCTTGAAAGCCAAACATCCTTGCGTGTAAGGGAAAAGACAAATGCCTCTCGTGCTTCGGCTGCACCTGCCAGGGTACCATCAGCAAAACGATGAAGTGTTCATGTTAAATAAATGAAAATCGGGGTATCGAATCACCACCTACACACTACTGACCCTCCTGCATAGTCTGTATACAGGGACATGCATGTAACACATGTATATGATGTATATTTTACTTTGTATGAAGTATATAATATAATAGCTACTATATTATATTAAAGCAATAAGTATCATACATTAGTATATGTTGTATGTTATACATATAATGCTGTGTATTAAAATTATAGT
The DNA here is from genome assembly GCF_003254725.2 of Canis lupus dingo. Taxonomy (NCBI): domain Eukaryota; kingdom Metazoa; phylum Chordata; class Mammalia; order Carnivora; family Canidae; genus Canis; species Canis lupus. Next base: position 2,696,972 of record NC_064281.1, on the reverse strand, counting down.
ATACTATGGTTATAGTATATACATATATTACATATATTATGCCTGTGTGCATACATATACTGTGCATGTATATATAAAAAGCAATTTTATTACTTTATCATTTGTATATAATTTTATTATTGTATATACATTGTATATTATATATTGTATAATATATATATTGTATATTATTGCATATAATTTATATAATTTTCTTCTTTGTATATGATTTTATTATTTATATATAATTGTCTTCTCTGTTCTTTTTCACTTCCTGTGATCTTTTTTTTCTTATTTATTTTTTATTGGTGTTCAATTTGCCAACATATAGAATAACACCCAGTGCTCATCCCATCAAGTGCCCCCCTCAGTGCCCATCACCCAGTCACCCACAGCCCCGCCCACCTCCCTTTCTGATTTTCTTCTTTGTATATAATTTTTTTCTTTGTATATATATATATACACACGCACACATAATCACAATTGCTGCATCTTCTGCGTCGTATTTAAGCCAAAGATAAACATTTTCGGGATCCCTGGGTGGCGCAGCGGTTTGGCGCCTGCTCTTGGCCCAGGGCGCGATCCTGGAGACCCGGGATCGAATCCCACGTCGGGCTCCTGGTGCATGGAGCCTGCTTCTCCCTCTGCCTATGTCTCTGCCTCTCTCTCTTTCTCTCTCTGTGACTATCATAAATAAATAAAAATTAAAAAAAAGATAAACATTTTCATTACCTTTCTAAGTAGCAACATTTCCTAATAAATTTTTTAAAAAATTTTTTTTCAGAATTCCTGAAGAAGCGCAGCAAACATAAATCAGACGAAAGCGATTTTACTATCAACATTTTAGAAACCGTGCAAATAACCTTTAAGATTATTAAAGATGCATTTGCATGAGCCAAGCTTCATCCCGTCCCTAATTTTTATCAGGCGTGCTGGCTTCAGAGCAGCTGAGGTGGTAGCTGATTTCCCCAGTGACTCCTGGGACGCCGCAGGGCTTCAGATCAAGGGAGGTTTACTCCCCCAGAATGAGAATGAGGAAATTTATTTCCTGCCAAGAATTCAGGAGTGCTTGAGAGAACAGAGTGTGCTTTCTCAAGACTCTTCAGCAAAATATCTCTAACAAACATGTGGAGAGGTTAAGAGAGAATTCTTTATTCCCCAGTGTTTTAAGAAACACTTCAAGTTTTCCACTGGACCGGATCGGGGTCTATCATGGCTAAAATACCAAACTGGCATTTAGAACAATGCAGATGACTTTGTATCATGTGTATCGTGTGAAGTAAATACTGTAAGTATTGTGCTGGATCATCTGGGAATAAGCATCATTCCCCACCACATGCCCTGCAGCAGCAAGGCCTTTCAACAATCCAGGGAGAGGATGAGATGCATCTAAACTTTATGTCTGCTAACTCCTGTGCCCAAGAAGTATTACTACCCCGTGTCGCCTGACCTGACATCTCTGCTCACACCTAATCCCCACCCACTTGGGGCCTGGCTGCACCGTTCCTGCACCCTCTCACTTTGTGCGGCCTGGGGTCTTTGCTCTTGGTTGGTAGGTCAGGGGTCTTCTATCCATGTCTCTGATGTTCTTGATTTCTTACTCTCCCTCTACTGAAATCCTGTAGGTTTCAGTATTGACTAGAGGCAGTTGTAAGTCAGTTCCCATTGGTAGAGGACCTTAGTAGGGTCTGGCATTTATTTCCAAGCATTTCAGGGAGTCCAACCTTCCGGACTTTGATTCTGCAAGAGTCTTGATTTATTGACCATGGGAATGGGGTCAAGGGCCCGGTGCCCTAAAGGGCATATACCATTTCGGGGTGTCAGTGACCAGACTCTAGTGAATGAGGAGTAGAGCTTGAATAGGGATTCCCAGCTGGATGCATTTGTCTTTCCTTCCACCATCCAGAGGATATTTGACAATGTCGGGAGGTATTTTTGGTTGTCACAACTGGAAAGGAATGCTGGGGGCATTGAGTGGGTAGATCCCAAACATCTTGCAATGCACAGATTTTTCGATCTCTGGCTCAGAATTTCAATAGTACTGAGGTGGAGAAACTGCAGGAGAGGTTTTGGACGTGTGGCAAGACTGGATATTTACATGGAGGAAGTGTGACTCCAGTTATGGGTAAGGGTGGAGTCTCTCTCAGGGACTGGGTCTCTGTTAGGATTCCATGGGAGTTGGGAATGTAGATAATACACAGTCTGAGTCTTGAGGTTTGTTCATGGCGTCGTGCTGTAATGATCAGGATCTGTGCTCAACCCCTCACTGTGTGGCAGCTCTGCTAGCTGAGACGTTCTCCAGATCTTGGGATCTGGGTTATTTCTCCAATGCCAGAAGCCCTTGGACTGCTCTCTGCCTCATTTCCTAATGCTGGCCGGGACATGCTCCCCGAGGTTTTTGTAAAGACCCTGGAGGAAAACACACCAACATTGGCAGGCAGCTGGCATGCCTGGGTCTGGCCCCTGTATGCACACATTTCTTCCTCTCTCTGGGACTAAGGCTCAGACTAAGCCCTTCAGCCAACAGTAGGCCTTACATAGATACGAAGCAAGATGTTGATGCATGGTTTGTGCAAAAATGAGTGGCCACGCACCAAGACATCTCCGTAAAAAACAAAGAACATCCATCATTGTGCTGATGATGTGCTGATGTGCTGTTGTTAAACCCTGCGGCATTGCTGGGCATTGTATATTAGCTTCATTGTGTAGTTGGGTCCCTGTGTAACCAGCACCCAACAAATATTCCCTTCATGTGTCCTCATTGCCTGCAGTGTAGACCAGATCTTATTTTAGAGGGATTTCCTTGGAGTCCCTTGTATGACAAGTTTGTGTTTTGTTATGGGTTTTGCTTTGTTTTTCAGCTTTCTTTATCTTTATGGTTAAAAATACAAGTGAATGATGCTTTCCCCAAAGAGATCTAGGTGATGTGATAGTTGCATGTGAATGGGGTACCAGTGTTTGTTGCTTGTAGTAAACGACTGTGGTTAAGCAGGCACAGAGACTGTACCCAGTTCTCTGGATCCCAACAACAACCCTGTCTTAGGTTGTTCAGGAATTCCTACCCAAGGCCAAGCAAGATCTGGCAATATTCTCTTAAATCAGAAATACATGATTTAATCCAAACAGATACCATAAACAACAAAGTGTGTACTTTGATAGGCTTTCAGACACAACTTGAAACTTGACAGCCAATGCGTAGCTTAAAATTTGCCGAAATTGCTGAAATTTAAAAACAAGCATGCGAATGTAAATTTTGCAAAAAAATGTAATTGCTTTTACCACCATCATTTTGGTTCTTTCTCTGGAGAAGAATGCAAACATGCATGCATTATCCAGTGAATATATGCATCAGTGATATTAATTATAAGGTCCAACTGCATCTTTGGAACTTTGACCATAGACCCATATTTCTAAAATAATCCAAATAGTATCATTCCCATTAACCTTCATTCATTAGTGGATGAATTATTTCCCAAGATGGGAGGACACAGGTGTCACCCCTCCGGAAAAATGATCCGCACCAGGTTCCAATTCTGGTAGCTGATCTGGTGCTTCAAACTTTGTGGACTTTACAGGGTTCTTAGACCTGGGGCCACATTTTTAAATCATTATATTGCAAAGAGAGGAAAAGAAAAAACCAAAATGGGTAGAAACCAACTTTGCCACCTAACATATGTGAAAATCTCTTGACAAATTATTGTACTTCTACACAGAAACAGGCTGCAATTAGTTAGGCTAGGAATGAAAAAAATCGACTGCCATTTTGTGGGTAATTGGGAGGACAGACCCTTCCAGGTCTCCCAGAGAAAGCAGACCTGTTTCTTTTCCTCCTTACATACGGCCTGAATTTTTAGAGTTCTTTTTTGAATAAATGGCACGAGTATAAAATATTCAATGACTATTAATGTGCATTTTGGTATTCTTCTCTGGTTTCCAAATTATCCAGCATTCTCTCAATCTCTCTCTCCTCTCTCATATCCACGTGCACGTAGGGCATATGTGGCACCCACCCACCCCTGTCTTCTGTGCAGCAAAGTTTCACCTCTACAATTCTAAGCCTGGTCCACAATTCATGACCTGAAGCTAATGCTTCTATGTTAGGATACACTGACCTGATGGAGATGCTCACTACCCTCCATTTCTCTGGCACGCCCCAATCTTTTATAATAATATGTACAGTTGACGCTTGAACAACACAGGGATTACAGACACCAATTCCCACACAGTCGAAAATCCACATATCACTCTTGACTCCCCCCAAAACCTATCTACTAATAGCCCACTGTTGACCGGAAGCCTTTCCGATATCCTAAACAGTCGAATCACACCTATTTGTACTGGTCTAAGCTACAGAAAAGAAAATGGTACTGAGAAAGTCATAAGTAAGAGAAAATACATGTACAGTTCTGTACTGTAGATATTGAGAAAAATCTGCCTGTAGATATCAAGAAAAATCTGCCAGTTTCAACCATGAAACTCGTATTGTTCAAGGGTCAACTCTATATGTACAAATGAATATAGAGAGAGTCTGTATATTGTTAGAGCTCCACATCAGCCTTTATGATCACTGCCCCACACTCCATGCTTTCTGTGGAGGGGTCCTTCCCTGTCACTTGTCATGTAAACATCCTGGGACCTCTTCATGCCTTACCTGCAAGCAATCAAAACCAGCCATGGCGTCATGTCCATTGGATAGACCTACAAAGTCCTCTTTGACATCTCTTTTGTTGTCTGAGTTCAAGAGCGTATTAGTTAAATGACAGTATCATAAAATATCATTGTGTAGGGTCCCTGCAAAATTATGACAAGTGGAAATTTTCTGACTCCTTATAGGACCATGCATCTAGGTTTTACTGTCTGGTTGCCATCTATATTATCTCCGTTCGTATAATGTACTTGAAATCAATCTATGGACAAGCCAGTCTATTAATCAGAAAACTTGCCAGTTTAATAGGAAGCAGATGGAAAAATAATAGCTAAATTATTTGCTTTAGGTCACAAAGACAATAATACCTGGAATCATAACATCGTTTCTCTGTGAAGCCTTCAGTAGTGTAATCTAAGGCCTCATTTTTGAAAAAAAGATTTTATTATTTATCTGAGAGAGCATGAGTCAGGGGGATGAAGGGGAGAGGGGGAGGGAGAAGCAGACACCTTGCTGAGCAGAGAGCCTGATGTGGGGCTTGATCCCAGGACCCTGAGATCGTGACTTGAGCTAAAGGCAGATGCTTAACCAACTGAGCCACCAAGGCGCCCCTCAAGTCCTCATTTTGGATACGAAAATTGGAATATAGATCTATAAAATGGGCAGCCAATGTAATGAAGATCCCAGAGTGGAAGCTAAAGGTGGCCCTTTACTCTTTGTTTTATGACTGCTTTCTCAACTTCTCTATTGAATCTCCTCTGATGACAAGTGTAGATACCTTTCAGGTTGATAGTTAATTACTGGCTTAAAAGAATATTTGCCTCAAGTAAGCATGATAAAATAAAAGAACAGTAACACTAACTCAAAGAGGATATTCTGATAGGATTATCTTACGCTGCTGCATTTTAGCCATAGGGATGGTGGATTTCATCTTTTTTTGTTGTTGTTGTTAAATAGTAAGATTGCCTTTTTCCCTTCCTAATTTATAACAATGAGAGTTAACACCGCTTTAGCAGGAATGGTAGAGTACCACATATACAAACAGGAACAATAATGCGGGCTTCACCAAGAGGTTTCAAGAAAGGACTGGGAAGAAAGGTGGGAAACAGGTTGTTGCTCTAAATGGGAAATCCAATGTATGGGAAGGTAGAAAGGTGTCAATATTTGATAAGCCTAAATGGGAAATCCAATGTATAGGAAGGTAGAAAGCTATCAATGGTTAATAATCTTAAGCAGGAAATCCAATGTATGGGAAGGTAGAAAGGTGTCAAGGTTTGCTAGTCCTAAGAAAGGAAGAGAATTTAGGTGCAATTGGAAAGGTCACCCTGATTTTGTGCAAGCACAGACTGAACAAAACCATAAACAACAGTGAAATCCTTGGCCTGTTCAGTGCCAGAGGAGTGAGGCAAACCCAGATTCCCATTGGTTCTGACCAAGTGAAGTTGAAGCTGTCATAATGCATTACATCATACTCAGTTGCCCTGGCAACAACCGGTCACCTAGGGACTCCACAACAAGCTGGTTCCCAAACACCCTAGAAGCTCATTTGGAGGTTGGCTGCCTTCTCTGTCAATAACTAATCAGTTCTTCGTGAGTCTCATCTGATTCCTCAACCCACCTGGTCCAGTGTGCAAGGAACTGAACACCCTTGGGAAGATGGTGAGTGAAAAGGGAGCCAACCAAAAATGGTGACTTCTCAATGCGATTTGCAGTTAGAAGTGCTTAGTCTTTATAAATGAATCCATAAGTATAACTCAGCTCATAATCGATGTCTTTATGAAAGTTCTCAGTGACCCACACCAGAGTATGGTCTCAGGCATTAATATAACCGAGATCAGTCTATTCTTACGAGCTAATTTGAAATATTGTTGCATGGAGAGATAATCTAGTGATAATTCCCCCTTAAACAGTTACCCTGATGGCCATTGAACAGTCCTTCTGGATTAAATACTCTAGAAAAAAGGTTTCCTTTGAAAGGGTGCAATTTTCTCTCTGAAATAAGATTATAATTATTTTAGCTATTTGACACCATTGTCCTTTGACTTTACAAGTATTGTCTTTACATACACACACCTTCATTGATCTTTCTGTGTTTTTTTTTTCTGAATTTAGTTGAGCCTTCTGGTTTATCAAATAGTTAATATCATTCCCTGTTACCGCCTAATATGACCCATTTACTGTATTGCTGTTATTCGTAATTCTGGCACTATCCCTTCACGAGTGGTATTTCTGTTGTTATTTTTGAGTGTCAAGAAGGAAAACTAGCAAGTGAGAAGTCATCTGAAAGAAAACTTGCGAATCATTCTGCAAAACTACTCAGCAGTGTTTCTCGTTGGGTTTTTTGTTCTAGCATAATAACACTTTTTTATTAAATGAAGCATAATCATGTGGAAATTTAAAAACAGCTGTATTATAGAGTCCATGTTTGCATCCTGTGGAAATTCATGTATTAAAATCCTGCAGGCTCAATTGGTATTGGGAGATGAGGCCCATAGGAGGTGATTAGGTCATGAGGATGAAGCCCTCATGAATGAAATGAGTGCCCTTGTAGAAGAGATCCCAGAGAGCTCCCTCATCCCTTCTACTGTGTGAGGACACAATGAGAAAACAGTCACATACGAACCAGGAAGCAGGGTCTCATGAGACATCAAATCTACCAAGGACTTGATCTTGGATGTCCAGCCTCCAAAACCATGATAAGTAAACGTCTGTTGTTGATAAGCAACCCAGTGTGTGGTGTTCTGAGACATAGACTAAAGCTTATCAAAGCAATAACTATTTGTTAATATGGAATTATGGGAATGTAAAGCATAGGAATGTGAGATCATATGTCTGAATTTTAGAAGAAACTTGTATCTGAATGACAAAATGTTTAGATAAACATTTCCAAAAGTAACTTTTCTTGAACCATCGCCGTGAATCTAGAAACAGAGGTGGTTCAGCATTAATATGAATCACAAGCAGAAACACGCTCAATGTGTCGTTTTGTAGGAAAGCGTGACAGTGCTTCCATGAAATTCAGTGTCTTCATGAAATCTCAGGTAATGATTAGAAATAGTTACCATATATCATCTCACACCAGTCAGAATGACCAAACTGAACAACAATAAAGAGGAAACAATGAATGTTGGTGGGGATGTGGAGAAAAGGGAACCCTCTAGCACTGTTGGTTGAATGCAAAGTGGCGTAGCCGCTCTGGAAAACAGTATGGAGGCTCCTCAAGAGGTTAAACATAGAGCTACCCTACAAACTAGCAATTGCACTACTAAGTATTTACCCTAAAGATACAGACGTAGTGATTCAAAGGGCACCTGTACCCCACTGTTTATAGCAGCAATCTCCACAATGGCCAAACTATGGAAAGAGCCCAAATGTCCATCAACAGATGGAGAAAGAAGTGATGGACACACACAATAGAATATTACTTGGCCGTCAGAAAATGAGATCTTGCCATTCGCAACAACACGGATAGGACTAGAGGTATTATGCTAAGAGAAATAAGTCAGTCAGAGAAAGACAAATGCTGTATGATTTCACTCATATGTGAAATTTAAGAAACAAAACAGAGGATCATAGGGGAAGGGAAGGAAAAATAAAATGAGATCAATACAGAGAGGGAGAGGGATGCCTGGGTGGCTCAATGGTTTAGCACCTGCCTTCAGCCCAGGTCGTGATCCTGAAGTCCCATGTCGGGCTCCCTGCATGGAGCCTGCTTCTCCCTCTGCCTGTGTCTCTGCCTCTCTCTCTCTCTGTGTCTCTCATGAATAAATAAATAAAAACTTAAAAAAAAGAAATTAAAAGCCCTTAAAAAAATACAGAGAAGGAGACAAACCATAAGGGACTCTTAACCATAGGAAAGAAACTGAGGGTTGTTAGAGGGGAGGTGGCTGTGGGGTAACTGGGTCATAGACATTAGGGAGGGCACGTGATGTGATGAGCACAGGTGCTATATTCAACTGATGAATCACTGAACTCTACATCTGAAACTAAAAATACACTACATGTTGACTAAACTGAATTTAAATAAATTTTAAAAATTTTAAGTTAACATATAGCTATTACAATATAGATGTTAAGTACACATATACATGTATATGCAGTGAATATATATGATAAGTGCATAGAAATGCTATTAGAGAAATAAATTATGCAAAACTCTACCTGGGAACATAGAAGCAATTCAGAAGATTTTTTTTTCCCACTCTGATTCCCAAAGGGTTTGCCATCAAGATAACTAATGCGATTAGCTCATTATTAGCAGAACCATGATTAAGTTTCTTAAATGACTGAGCTCTTTGGAACAATACACCTGAAAGATACACTTTCAGAATTTTAGAAATGTAGACACCATTTGAGGAAACAGTCGTCCAGGAATCTGGGTCGGGGGGGGATGTGCTTTTACTAAAATCCTCCACTGGGGTGTTATTCGGGGTCTATGTCGGGAGAAGTAGAAAACAGCATGGCGGTGAACAGTCTGTCTTGGTCAAAACAAATATCCTGTTTATGTCATAATATTTCATCACTAATTATTCTTCAGAGGAGTGATGAGGAATTAATATCAGCGACTTAAATGGTCACATTATTAAGAAGGGCTTTTTTAAGGTCTGTCTCAGCTTCCATCAGCCTCAATTAGGCTTCCTGGAACCAACTCTAGTCTACAGCAACCTTCTCTTTGTGGGTTTTTTTTTTTTTTTTTTTTTGCAACGATAGGGAATTTTAATACACGAATAGCAAAAAGGCTACGTACTACTGCTGTCTCAGAAAATTAATTGCTAGCATTCTGCTGAACTTGCAAACACCACACAGTTAATATAAAGAATCATTATTGAGGAAAAAGTGATGATTTTTGGCTTCTGTTTGGCTTTTAGATATGGATATCAGAGAGCATTTGGAGGCTTGTAAATTTTTTTAACTTTCTCAGTGTTTGATTTTTCAGGGGAGGTAGAATAAATATTTCCACTGAAGGGTTTGAGTAAAAGCTGTAAATCTTTGCATACCAAGCATTGCATCATCTCCGTGCTGGATGCAGCCAGATTTCTCTCCATGGAGCTACAGTGCTGGTCTTCCTGGGAGTCAAGGGTGGGTTGCTGTTGACTGATAAATATGAACCGCATGTCCTGCAACTGAAGTTCCTCAGGAGCATGGACGCAATGTCTACAGCAGCCCAAACTCATCAGCCAGATGGAAGATGAGAACGTCCCTTCCCCTGCGGACCTCGAGGCTCAACTCAGCACATCATGCCTGCGTGTTGGTTATGAGGTCCACCTAGAGGACCGGATGCCCAGTGATCTCAGAATCAGCGCTGTCATCGCACCATGGATGGGCCACGTGGCACTGCCATCGAATCTGACCCTTTTCATCTGTAAACGGTGCATGAAGGAGTAGATGTTCCCTCTCCTCAATTCACTAGTCTTTGGCCCAAGTTGGGGGAAATGTGCAATATTGTGAAAGTAACGACTGTCATATCATTTCATTCGACGTACTCCCTGTCCTTCTAAAAGAGACCACAGACAGCATGCCATCCTAAACTGTAGTTTGGAACAATAAGGCACCAATAGGGTGCCATAGAGCCAGGGATGTTGTAGATATTCAGGAATTATATTTCCACTTCCTCAGAAGGCTATCCAAGTTATTCTCTGTACATAACCCATGTGTGAGATTATGAGAATCATTTTCATCCTAAACGATGGGTACTTTCAAAGATACAAAAGCTTTACTAAGAAGTGGGAGGTACCAAAAACTCTTATTTAAACTACAGTCAAGAAGAACATGAGGAAGGGAGGTGGGCAGGGGGTTGGGGTGACTGGGTGACGGGCACTGAGGGGGGCACTTGACGGGATGAGCACTGGGTGTTATGCTATATGTTGGCAAATTGAACACCAATAAAAAGAAATAAAAAAAAAAGAACATGAGGAACAATCGATAAGTTGGAGATACCTTATCTATGAAAAATGGATTCCTCCTTTCCAGGGAGTGAGGCATTCATCAAGATTATGGAATATGCTGAACTTTACAGTTATGTTGGTCAGTGTTGGTGTTCAGAGTTACGGAGTGAGTGGAGACTGCTGGCTTTGTGTACCACCCATTCTCAGAGTGTGGTCTATTGATGACTTGCATTCACGATCGGCTGGATCGTGTTAGGGAGACTCACCCCAGAGCTTCCCCCCAGACCTATTGGACAAGAATGTCAGAGAATGATGTGCATATACATGTGCACATGTACCTAGCTCCCTGGGTGCCCTGAATGCATTCCACAGTTGGGGAGATAGAAATCTTGGTGGTCATGGAGAAGGATGGAGAATGGAAACCACAGTCTCCAACTGGGGCCGTTGGTAGAGGGAAGGTGCTGACTCTTGAGGTGCTGGTGAGGATTGGACTTTCAGGACTCCAGCCATGTAGGATAGGGATAAAGACTCTGTCCAACTCCAGCCAGGGAATGGGGTACTAAGCAAATGTACAGACTTGGGAATATGGCACATAAAAGAGTGATGTCATTTCGAGAGTGCCTCTCATAGGGAGTTGGTATGTGCCCAGAATTTCAATTGCAGTTGTCAACATGGATTTAAACCAAGGGGCCAGGGGACTTTCCTGGAACCTGTGGAATTTGGAATAAGGAGGGGTGTCTTAAAACCATGAGGAGTTTGCAACTGAGATTTGAGCTCCTGAGACAAAACCTTTAGACCTACAGTGCTGAGTTGCTTGTAGAATCTACCAAAACAGTGCATTGCAAAATGATCCCTCCAAAAATATGCAAGGGATTGAGTATTAGGGATGCTGCTCCCTCTCAGTATTGGGGTAATGATCAGAAGAAAAGGGTTAGCCTTCAAAGTTTCTTCTGCAGAGGACTCTGGGTAACAGCAACAGCCTCGTGATATTTATCAATCATTGACATCAAAGAGCAAAACCATCAATAATATCCTTGGATATGAGAGAGGATTATATAGAGAGGCTTTGATTTGAAAGAAATAACCTAGTACTCCGTCAAGATGAATAACCCTAAAATTTTACCGTGAAACACCACCGCCAACAGAATATTCAGTGCAGATGCATTGCTTTCATCTCTTCCAATTATAAAAGCATCACTATTAAAATGCTGCATCTTTATTGCATGAAGGACATTCTTTGAAGTGTTTATAGCTAGCATAGAATTCTATTGACTTGTTCTGTTGTAAATCGTGCGGCAGATAGTAGTACAGGTGTAGCAACGCAACCAGATACAATTCTATTAAAATAGATTTTTCCCTTTATAATTATTTTAAAAACAGAGCTGATTTCCATTTCATTTGTGGAAACATATGATTGTTACCTTCTAAGTCTTTGTTCTAAAACATACAGGAAAGTGGCATATGCTTGGTAGTCAATGAGCGAATACGTTCAACTGACTAATAATCCATTTGGGAAAAAAGAAAACATATTACTAGGTCCAACTCATGTTCTGGAGTCCTGTCTGTGTGCGTTAGTGGTAAATCCCATCACATCTCAATCTTTTGCTTTCTTTGTTTCTGCCAAATTGTGCGTGCTTAGTAGTGCACCTGCTATGGAGAAGCCACATGGAGGGCAATGCTTGTAGTTATTCACATGTTGGGGATGTCTTCACTGTGTCCCAAGAATTTACAGTTTTTACAGGGAGTTTGGGCCGATAAATAAAAAGGAAAATAAGAGTGGAAAAAAAAAGCGCCTGGTAAATGGGTCAGTATTAGTTTTTGTTTTTTTTTTATGGGTCAGTATTGGTAAGATACCCAATTATTGATAAGGTATTTGAATCATCAAAAACCATTATTGAAAAAGAGGGAATTCTCTAATACTGAATTTAACAAAAGCTCTAGCAAGACGTAAACACACGTCAGTTTTTTCCTAGACGCACATATGAGCATATACACATGTCTGTGTAAATTTATTTATATACATACATTTACTTATTTACATATACATTATATATACAATAACATATACATTATATATACAATAACATACTGTATACAATACATATATTTCTTTTTATATATATGCATTTACATAAAAATTAAATTGTATACAATATGTACACATTATATACATATATGAATATATTACAATGTAGATATTGCATACAGTATATAAAATATGTATGTATTACATACATTAAAGGCATGTACGTTATACACATAGATATTTATGTTCACACATGTATACCTTTATCATATTTATATTTGTAGTTGCTCTGTACTATAAATATACAGAAATCTGTCTTTATACAGAGTATATACTGTGTAATACATGTAGAGTAAGAATATACATTTTCTACAGAGAGATCCAGAGGGATCTGGTTTATACCATTAGCCATGCTTCCAAAGAGCACAACTACAGCATCAGAATAAAACAAGTATAGAATAAAGAATATTGTTTTTGGGTGCCTGGGTGGCTGTTGGTTATGTCTGACTCTTGATCTCAGCTCAGGTCTTGATCTCAGGGTCATGAGCTCAAACGCTGTTTTGGGCTCCACACTGGGCATGAAGCCTCCTTTCAAAAAATAAATAAAGATGCCTGGGTGGCTTAGTGGTTGAGCATATGCCTTTGGCTCAGATCATGATCCCGGGTCCTGAGACTGAGTCCTGTATCAGGATCCCTCTGTGTATGTCTCTGCCTCCCTCTCTCTGTCTCTCATGAGTAGATAAATAAAATCTTTTAAAAATACATACAAATTTTAAAAAAGAATATTCTTTCACTGCAATAATTTGCATTATGAAATACCAATATTTTTATTTTTACTTTTTAAAAAGATTTTTATTTATTTCTTTATGCGAGACACAGAGAGAGGATGAGAAGCAGAGACACAGACAGAGAGAAGCAGGCTCCATGCAAGGAGTCTGATATGGGATTCAATCCCGGGTCTCCAGGATCACGCCCTGGGCCGAAGGCAGGCACTAAACCGCTGAGCTACCCACGGGTCCTTTCTTTCTTTTTTTTTTTTTTTTACTTTTTTATGCAGCTAATGCAAAACGGGAACCATCTAGAGATATATAATGTTTAAAGCTCATGAAGAAAATAGTTTTATTGAAAAAGATTAATTTTCCCTGGTACTTCATTAAATGATAAATTAATTGCATATTCCACATTTTGGAGCACTGGTACATATAACTCGTTAAGAACATTTTTTAAAGGTGTAACTTAAATCCCAAAATAAATGTCCCATGGATCTGTTGCACAAGGATGTCTCACTTACCTGCAGCATGACGCACTCTGGGAAGGATTTTTTTTTTTTTAAGATTTTATTTATTGGGGATCCCTGAGTGGTCTCTGCCTCTCTCCTGCTCCCTCTATGTCTATCATAAATAAATAAATAAATAAATAAATAAATAAATAAATAAATCTTTAAAAAAAAAAAGATTTTATTTATTTATTTTAGAGAGAGAGATCAGAGGGAGGGCCAGAAGGAGAGACTCTCAAGCAGACAATGTGCTGAGCACGGAGTCCCACCTGGAGCTCGATCCCACCACCATGAGATCATGACCCAAGCCAAAATCAAGAGTCAGATGCTGAACCAACCCAGAGGTAAGCACCCCAGAGAAGCAGGAAAACACAGCTCAAACACAGTCCTTAAACATTCGCAACTAATTGCTTTTCATGGTCAAGGTCCTAGAACTGGGTTCATCTGGAAGGTGCCATGATAGGTAATAGTAATAGATTTTCCCATGTGATCTGAAGCCCCTGTGGATGTGGGCAGTGGTGAGGTGTCTGCTGTCAAAGTGGAGAGTACATCCTATGACACATGGCGACAGCTCAGACGTCTTATATTTCTTGGAAGCTGACTGGGAGGTTAATGATTTAAAAGGCTATTGAGCCATCTATTTATTACAAAGATTTTTTTTTCTCAAAAGTCCAAGTCTGAAAATTAGAGCAGTTGATCCATTTGGCAGCTTCCCAGTTGGTTTCTTTGAAAATTTTCTCTGAAATACTGAAATGATTCATTTTGTTGAATGTCTGGTCTGATGCTTGAGGAAGAATTGAAGACATATTAAAAATAAAACCTTCAGAATTTCCATTGCCACTGGAGAAATATTTGAGTTTTCTCTTTCTCTAGGAGTCACCTATAAAACCGGTGAAAATGTAGGGAAAAAAATTGTAAATGTTAAGATGATAAAAACTGTGCCACTGCATGGTAATAATAGGAAAAAATAGAGTTAATCCCTTCTTTCATTATTATAATGAGAAAAGCAAAATGAAGAAAAATGTTATAATAATACTCAGCATGGGGATGTGGGCGTTTCAGGTGGAGAGTACCGTGCAATCAATTGCCATAAAAAGGAAGTTGAATATATAACCTTAAAGAATGTAGAGACCAGTTTGATTAAGTAAAACATTTGAGAGGCACCTGGGTGGCTCAGTTGTTGAGCGTCTGCCTTCGGCTCAGGGCATTATCCTGAGGTCCTGGGATCAAGTCCCTCACTGGGGTCTCTGCAGGGAGCCTGCTTCTCCCTCCGCTTGTGTCTCTGCCTCTCTCTGTGTCTCTCATGAATAAATAAATACAATATTTTTTTAAAAAGAGAGAAAAGATGTTAAGATGCAATAATACCCCCCAAAATTTGAACTTGAAGAACGAAGAGATAAGAAAGCAACTCCCATGCAGAAAACAATATTTAGCAAGTTGAATAGTGTAGTGTTGTCAATAAATAAGTATACAAAACAGCATGATTCTGAAACAATGGTTGACACCATCTTCAAAAATGTGTTTTAGGGATGCCTGGATGGCTCAGTGGTTGACTCTCTGTCTTAGGCCCAGGGTGTGACCCTGGGGTCCTGGGACCAAGTCCCACCTCGGGGTTCCCTTGGGGAGCCTGCTTCACCCTCTGCCTGTGTCTCTGCCTCACTCTGTGTCTCTCATGAATAAGTAATAAAATATTTAAAAATACCCAAACATGTTTTAACATGTTAACTCTCTCCCACCTGAAACCAGGAAAGCAAATTAAAAACAGAATATAAAAAAATAAAATAATAAAATAAAATAAAAACAGAATATAAAAAGAACAAATAATGTGATGGCACTAAGTTCATAAAACACAAGGTCAGTGATGATGTACATGTGATTCCCTCGCAGGCCACTGGCACCATGTGTCAGTTATCACAAGAATGCGGTGCACCAGAACTATGGGTTTTTAATTTGCATTAGAAATCATCCCACAATGAAAAGTGGGTGTTATACTATATGTTGGCAAATTGAATTTCAATAAAAAAAAAAAAAAGAAAGAAAAGAGGGCAGCCTGGGTGGCCCAGCGGTTTAGCACCACCTTCAGCCCAGGGCGTGATCCTGGAGACCCGGGATCAAGTCCCACGTCAGGCTCTCTGCATGGAGTCTGCTTTTCCCTCTGCCTCTCTTTCTCTCTCTCTCCTCTCTGTGTATTCTCATGAATAAATAAATAAATAAATCTTAAAAGAAAAGGAAAAAGAAAAAGAAATCATCCCGCATTGAGCAACTCAAACCAACAACCATTTATCAGCTCATGGCCTCTCTGGGTCAGGAGTGCAGGCCCTGAGTAGCTGAGCTCTCTGTAAGGCCACAACCACAGTGTGAGCCAGCTGCATTCTCATGTGAAAGCTTGTGTGGGGCGGATCTAGGTGAAAGCCCACTTAAGTTATTGTCAGAATTCTTTCGACCGTGGGTGTTGGACTGAGAGCCCCAGCTCGTTGCTGACTATGGAAAGAAGGCCACTCTGAGGTCCTAGAGGTCACACACAGCACCTTCCCAGAGTCCTACTCACAATACAGGAGCTTGCCTCTCAAGACCCTGTATCAACCTGAATGCCATCCTAAATATACTTAAATCATCAGATTTAATTTTTTTTTAGTGTAGTTGACAAAATTTTGTACATTGGTTACAGGTTACAATGTAGTGACTCAAGATTTCTGTGCTGTGCCATGCTCACCACAAATGTAGCTACCCTTTGTCAACCCACACGCTTTTATGTGTATTTATTTTGAATATAAAATATGTTTCGTGGTGTTTTTTTGTAGGTTGCTTTGACCTGATGGGAAAGAGTATATTGATTTTTATAAATAATTTATATAATGTGTTGTTTTTAGAAATATGAAGGCATTAAAAAACACATATTTCTTGGTCCTGTCAAAACCCTAAGCACAAATAATTAGTTATTGAATATAACCCTCTGTCTGTCCTAACTGTGAGCACAGCACAGATGTAGTGTTAATACATTCCTTCTCAGCAGTGCATGTAAATGTTTAGAGAAAAAATAAAAATTAATAAATACAAAATTTTTTTAAAATTTAAAAAATGTTTAGAGATATATTGCATATGCTGTAGCCAAAGCACAAGTCAGTGATCTCAAAGAATTGCCAGAAAGTGTTAAAAATCATATGTGGATTGACTAGAGCTTTAGAACGCAAATAGTGTACGGCCATACTGTTTATAATGTGACGCAAAGGTTCATAAATAGGGGCAAAAATCCATCATACAATTAGAAGACTGAAAAAGATTGCATAATTCTCACGAAGATAAAGCGGCTGCTCTGGAAACGTGGAATCAGACCATCCCATGAAAAACAAATTAAAAAAATCCTAGTCGTCCGATCTTCTATAGGAATGGTGCCGCGTCCCCATTATGTTATCCGGCCGTTGCAATCGGCCTAAACCGTGAAGTCAGTCTGCCTACGTATCCACAGCCCTGAAAGCTATTTTCTGCATCTTCATTACTTCAACCAGCATCGAAATGCTGAACCATCACACAATCCAGTTTTAAATACACGCTCTTCCGATGCCCCGGCCTGCAGCATTTCTGTGCACGTAATAATGAAGCGTTTTTAAGGGAGCAAGAAGGGGCCAACTGGGTGACAATGGCAAATGGAGGAACATGAGTGAAGCCAAAAATATATCTGTATATGGTGCCGTAAGGCTGCTATAAACTTTTTATTAGCGCACGCTTGAGAAATCCTGAAAGACTCATTTGCGTCTTCCCTTCTTAATGTGTTCATAGGCACCTTTAGCTCCTAGCTATAGAAATTAAAAGATTGCCTCACGTAATCACTTTGTTTTCCGGCTTTTCTATGTCTTGTTGGGCTTCATCTAGAGACCTTTAACAAATCTCATGTTCCGACTTTACGCCCCCTCGTTGCACAGAGACTAATGAAGCATATTAGCGACTCTGAAAACAGTGATCTCGTTGGAGATGGGACCCATGACGTGCACGGTCGCAGCACGGAGCTAATTTGTGTTACAGATTGAAAACCACACGGCCATTCGAGAAGCCTAAGTGTTCGTAATGCTCGTTGGAGCCATAGGTAATATATTTCAAATGGGCTTCGTTTTGCTGGCCTGCTTGTTCATTAGGAGGGCAACTAGGTAGCTCATTTAATAATGCATTATTTTTGGAATGCACAACGGGTGCTCCGTAACTGGAGATTTCATCCAAAGGAGTACTTGCAGCCAGAATCTAGGACACTGCAAAATGCATTGACTCAGCCACCCTATGAATATCTCAATTTGCATGATGCCACTCTACAAACCACAAAGAGGCAGGAACAATAGACCCTGAGTGTCATCATTCCCCCTAGAGAAATCATCTTCAGAGAATAGTCTTGAAAATCTACTTTATGAGCTCGTTGATTTACGGGTATTTTGATGTCTCTGCAACGGCCCTGTGATTAGCAAGTTTCTTTGGAAGAATCTTATGCTAGAAGAACGCTGTGTAGGTCCTTTGATGTTAAGTTTGTGTCGATAACTACCGGGTAGGAGAGTGTCAACTGCTCATGGTAGGAGTGGACGCTTAGACCGTCGTGGAATTGAAAACCAGCGGACAGTCCTGCATGAAGAAGGCAGACCTCATTATCTAAGACATGAGGTAAGGCTGGAGGAGCTGGTGGCACTAGCAAGTGTCTTCTCCACACCAGTCGTCACACGCCTTCATGATATCTGGACCCTGAAACCTGCACAAAGGAGGCACACATGAAGATTGGGAATATGCCACCATCTACTAAAGAACTACCAGAAGCTAGGAGAGATCCTCTGCTAGAGTCCTCGGGACGAGGACACTCTCGTCTCGGACATCCGTCCTCCAGAACCTCGCAAAAGTAAATTGTGGTCTAAGTCGCTCTGTGTACTACATTTCCTTATGGCAGCCCCACAACTGGACGCTGCCCCCTTTTGCTGTGATGAGCGGAATTCAAGCCAACTGGCTTAGGCAGAGAAGGGTTTCCTTGTGAGAAGCTTCGGAGACTCTCCGTGGAGCCTGATTTTGAAGGTTCTACAGTTGGAACCATATCCAACAGCCAGTGGGAGCTTCTGCAGCGTAAGCAATGTTCTGCACCCTTGTCACGCGGAACACCAGAAGGACACCCAGCCACTGTGGGACAACTGAATGCCTTCCCAAGGAGAGCCAGAGCCCGATATCCCTGCCACCAAGTCTCTTACTTCTCAAACCACTGCGACGTCTACTTGTCCACAGCTGATGTCCTAGGGAGTCTGGGATGTTGTCTGGATTCTATCTGAAATCATCCTAGACTTGGGGAAGCTCATTAATGTCGGGTGGAAGGCCTAGGTTGGGAGGCCAAAGAGGACCGAGGTCCATAGACATATCTGAACCTTCAACCATTATGGACGTGATTTTGCGATGAGCGCATCGTTTTATGTTTTGAACTCAGCAAATGAAAGCCATGCCCTCTTTGACCCAGCCACTGGGAATCCAAAGTGAATAGAACCCATGTAGTCTTCTTTCCGATGGAACTCGTTCTTCCAGTAAGAGGAATCACTGAAACGCGCAACGATGGCTGGTATCTTGAAGGATCCTTGCAGGAGGATCCACAGCTAGGGTTGGGTGGGTTTTTAGCTGCTGCAGAGCACTTAGCCCAGGTGCCAAGGAAGACTGCAGTCAGGCTGTGCCCTTGGAGCCCTGAGCATTTCGCCCAGAGCAAGATAAGCTGTGGCCTGATCGCCACCGTGCTCTCTGTGGTGGCCAGTGGGGTCTTCACGGGTACCGCGTTCTGACGGTCAACAAGGGAACAGGACCTAACACGGAGAAGCAGATGCATTTCCGCGAAGATCCGAAAGATGAAGATTTCCACGCTGAGGTCTTATTCCCATCGTGTAGTCCACAAAAACGTCTGTCTACATCCTCTGTGGGTCTCCACAGGGTGACCACGATGTACGCTTTCATGACTGGCACACCTTCCGTCCCACATACCGTTGCCCATTATTCTCTTTCCACATTTTGGCTGCTTGTACGGATTTGTTGTTCGTTATTTATTTATTTATTTATTTATTTATTTATTTATTTATTATTTATGATAGTCACACACACACACAGAGAGAGAGAGGCAGAGACACAGGCAGAGGGAGAAGCAGGCTCCATGCACCAGGAGCCCGACGTGGGATTCGGTCCCGGGTCTCCAGGATCGCGCACTGGACCAAAGGCAGGCGCCAAACTGCTGCGCCACCCAGGGATCCCCGGATTTGTTGTTCAATGCATTTTACAATCATTTAATCCCATGCAGACAAGAATGCCCGTGGACTGGAATGGGATGGAGTCATTCACACACACGTACAATTTTCAGCTTTACGTTTTCCATCCAATTCCTATCCTATTCTGTATCCTATTCATAATTCTTTTTTTTTTATTTTATTTATTTATTCATGAGAGACAGAGAGGCAGAGACACAGGCAGAGGGAGAAGCAGGCTCCACGCAGGGAGCCCAACGTGGGACTCGATCCTGGGACTCCAGGATCAGGCCCTGGGCTGCAGGTGGGCGCTGAGCCACCCGGGCTGCCCTATTCATAACTCTCAATACGGCTTATTGTTTCCTTGCAGTAAATCACTCCTATTTCTTCAATTTTCACTTTTAACTGCAGGGCTAGAAAAATACAGTTTTTAAAAGATGATTATTTGTATCCAGCTAATTTTCCTACTTCTCCTATCAATTCTAAGATTCATTTTATTTGCAGAGTTACTCAGAATTTTCCATGTAGATGCTCATGTCACCAGGAAATAAAAAAACCACTTGATCTCCTCCTTGACAATGTTCACACCACGGGTTTCTTCTTTGTTTTCCTCTATTTGCTACAATCTCAAAGGGCGTATCAAATCATAGTGCGGACAGTAGGCATCTTCTTCGACTGTTCTTTTAATTAAAATTAGTTTTAACGTCTCCCATTTAAGATATTTGATGTTCATGTGACTAGTAGTGGCTTCCTTATTGCTCACAGGTGTTTTATTTGTTTTCTAGCTTTCCTTCCCTCACTCATACAGACATAGTCAACATATAATAACACAGGTCACTTAAGATCGTGACATTAATTCCTTCGGACACACAGTAGATTTTAGATAATTTTTAAAAATTATTTTAGGGGGATTCCCGGGTGGCGCAGCGGTTTGGCGCCTGCCTTTGGCCCAGGGCGCGATCCTGGAGTCTCGAGATCGAGTCCCGCGTCGGGCTCCTGGTGCATGGAGCCTGCTTCTCCCTCCTCCTGTGTCTCTGCCTCTCTCTCTCTCTCTCTCTCTCTCTCTATGTCTATCATTAATAAATAAAAATAAATCTTTAAAAAAATTATTTTTAAAGACGTCTACGTATTGGAAAACAGTAGTTGGAGCAAAGAGTGGAGACACCGTCTTACAGGTTGATGGACCAGTCCTCATTTTGTGAGTCATCTGGACAAAATTCAGTAATGCCTACTGATGGTTTTTGTAGAGTTTTTTGGTTTTTGTTGGTTAAACAGACCGTTTCTTGGAGGGCTCCTTTCATGTTCCCCTGGCCAGTGCCAGTCAATGCCTCCTGTAAACGGGGTTGGTCTGTGTCACTGAGGACAGGTGTCACTTTGCCAGGTATCAACTTAGGTCGGTCTGCATCAACACAATCTGCAACCGTGATTGCTTTGTTTAATTGGCTGTTGGGAACCAGAATGTAATCAGCTCAGGTCACTCTCTTGCTCTTCAAGACACTCTTTTTTTCTCTTGATAATGTGAGTAATTAATGCGGCCAAAGGGTTTTGCATTCACCTGTCCACAGACATTACCAAGCACAAACAGTTGGTGCGATCCCCAGTGAATTCTTTTTCACCGATTCATGCCCTGAGTCACAGATGTCCTCGTCTTGAGTTTCAATATGAAGAAAGGAACTTCATGATTCTAAGAGAAGAAACGTAAATTTACCCTTTTATGTTGTATCCTCTCAAAGTGAGTATAGAGAGCCCTTTACCAGGACTCTTATAGTACGTTCATGTCGCAGTTCAATGATGGTATAAAAAATAATAATAATAAAGAATATCAGGAAATGGCTGGTTTAGGAAAGCCCCAGTAAGAAATGTGCATTTTTATTAATCTCCCTGACTGGCTTTGAACAATTTCTGATAGCACCAGAAGAGACCAGCAATGGAATTTTGGAGTTCCTTGTCAGATCTATGATGCTCCCAATTAAAATGTTCTTAAAAGCATTCGTCTGATAATCACATGACTCAAGATAAAATAAATATCCATTCATTTTATAATTTAAGTGGCAGGGTTTTCATTCATTTCTATTGTATGGAGGTACTAAGTTTCTTAAAAATAAATGTTTTGTTTTTGTTTTTTAAATTTCTATGTACGACCATTTGCGGATATTCTCTGTAGAATTTTCTGAGGAATATATTTAAAAATCTTTAACTCAGACCAGCATCTTGATGAACACACCCAATTGGATGGGAAGGTGGCCACTTTATAAATAATCTTTAGGGCAGCCTGGGTGGCTCAGCGGTTTGGTACCGCCGCAGCCCAGGGCGTGATCCTGGAGTCCCGGGATCGAGTCCCATGTCAGGCTCCCCGCATGGAGCCTGCTTCTCCCTCTGCCTGGGTCTCTGCCCCTCTCTCTCTGTATGTCTCTCATGAATAAATAAATACAATCTTTAAAAAATAAAAAAAAATTTAAAAATTAAAAAAAAAGAATCTTTAGCAAAGAACCATAAGCCTGTGTAGACATAGCAGGGCACAGACAGCCGGTTGGGGTTTCCAAGGGTAGCACACTGTGGTAAGGGAGGTGGATGGTACACAAGGTCTTGGTGATGTTCATGTGGATTCCTCTGGTGCCATTTCTGTCCTACGGGGTCTAACGTCCTCTCCAGGGATTCACCTTTGTCCTTCCAGGTAGAGATGCAGGCGGTGAACAACTGTGCAGATTCATGTCCTAGTTTTAGGCTTTTTTTTTTTTTTTTTTTTAGCTTTTCTCGAGAGCCTAGCTCCCAGTTGTCTTTTTTTTTTTTTTAAGATTTTATTTATTTATTCATGACAGACACACACACAGAGGCAGAGACCCAGGCAGAGGGAGAAGCAGGCTCCATGCAGGGAGCCCGAAGTGGGACTCGATCCCGGGACTCCAGGATCACGCACTGGGCCAAAGGCAGGCGCTAAACTGCTGAGCCACCCAGGGATCCCCTCCCAGTTGTCTTGAGCTCAACGTAATCCTTCCATCAGAGACGTACACTCTGGAGGGGCCTATCGGTTACCCTTCTCTAATTTTCATCTCCTTTGGAAATGGATAGTCATTGTTTGAAGGATGGCCTTTCTGGTTTTGCTCAAGGGGATCCCTCATCCGACATTATCTCCTTCCAATATGTTGGCTTTCCACGAAGCGACGCAAAGGCAATTGCAGATAACAGTGCGCCCGCCCACCTGCACTCCTGTTTAGGAAGAATAAACCTGTTTGTGTAAACGTGGCACCTCTAAAAAAGTAAATTTCGATTGCTAGTATATGTATCTCTTTTTAACATGTAGAGACTTCAAAATTAACGCAACAGGCCTGACTGAGGAGCGTATTTATGCGTTTTGGTTTCCTGACGTGAGGTTTTAGTTAGGTTCTCATGCATGTGCAGAAGAGTGAAATGTTTCTGCTAATTAGGCAAATCGAAATATCATTCAGGAACACCAGATTTTGCGACATTCACATCCTACGTTACGCAAGACTAGAGGGAACATAGGCGGGCACGGGAAATAAAAGTCACAGGCACCTGAGCAGATGACCTGGCCTCATCCCTAATCCCCTCAGTCCAGAACCCTACACTATAGGAGAAATGACCACAATTGCACTGGTTTCTACCGTGGTAGGTCGGGAAAGAAGTTCTCTCTCTTTATATTTCATCGTCCTCACTAGTCAAACTCATTGAGCTTCAGGAACTCTTCCTATTTGAACCTAGAAAGAATTTTCAAATGAACATAGCTTCCAAAAATAAGTAGAGTGACCAGTTCATTGAACGTCCCAATATTGCAGGTAGAAATATGAATCTTTTTTTTTTCTTTTTTTTTTTTGGCCTCCAATTCCATCTGCAGCTGGATCACCTCAAATAATCCATTCCAGCCCATAAACGCTAGTCTGATCAATCCCATTGTTTCCTGGCCAATTCAATAGTCATCAACTTGAGTCTGAGCCTAATTTACTCTTCTGTTATGTTCTGTGTGCTGAATTGTTCCTTAAAAAGATGTGTTGAAGCCCCCATCACCCTCCAAACCTGCCTTATTTTGAAATAGGGTCAGACAGATACCTTCAAGCTCACATGAGCTCCTACTGGACTGGGTGAGCCCTAATTGAGGGCCTGGTGTCCATATAAGAAGAGAGATGGGCACAGAGACACCCACAGATGGACGACAGCCATGGAGAGCCAGGGGGCAGGCATGGCAGTGACGCATCTCTAGCTAAGACACGACAAAAATTGCCAGCAACCCCGAGGAGCAGAGAGAGAGAGAGACGTGAGGCACTTTCTCCCTCAACTCCTCTTGGAGGAAGCAAGGCCACCAGGATCTCGATCTCGGACTTCTGGTCTCCTACAAGAGAAAAGACCTCGGTTGCTTTCAGCCACCCCCATCCTGGTGCGTTGGAAGAGCAGCCCTACTTCCTACTGAGCATAATGTTCCTCCTCCTGCCCCAGGGACAGTGGGATTTCCCTCCGGGAGCTGCAGATGCTGTGACTCTGCCCCCCACACCAATCCCTGACATGAAGAGGGCACAGTGGGAGTTTCCCTCGGTTGCGGTGCTTTGCATGCACATTCCGATGCATCGAAAACCTGGTTTTCTCACGAAACACGTGCTGGGGTCCTTCCAGACATCTCTCGGTTGGACAGCTTGACAACGGGGAGAATTTGGTGAAAATTCTTTGCATCTTTTTTTGAACCACGGGGGTGGGGTGGGGGGAAAGCACTGCACATCCTATTACCTGAGCTTTTGAACTTTAATGTTTCCCCTAGAACGCTTCCTTGAACCTATTCCAGAAGAATCAAACTCAATTAACACCTCTGCTGCTGTCTTTTTTAGAGACGAGTGAGCGTTGAAAGTGTATATGTATTCGCTTATGGAGGACGCTATCCTATAATCACAATTTCAGAAAGAAAAACAAAAAGAAAGGAAAGCACTCGGTGATTCCACGGATGGTGTGAATACATGCCATTTTGCATTCAACTTCTTGTAGCTCTTGCATTTGACATATTCTCGCTCCCTAATAGATTAATTTAGACACAGGCATATGTGTACCCATTTATACACACATTTGAAGTAAAAATAATGTGATCTTTTATCTTTTTTTTTTAGATTTTTTTTTTTTAGATTTATTTATTCATGAGAGACACAGGCAGAGGGAAAAGCAGGCTCCCTGTGGGAAGCCCCATGCGGGACTCGATCCCAGAACCCCGGGGTCATGCCCTGATCCCAAAGCAGCCTCTCAACCGTTGAGCCACCCAGGTGCCCCATCTTTCTAACATTTATGACATTTTTCCTATCTACATTTATGACATTTTTCCTATATTAGGGAATCACACAGAACTGCTGAAACAGCATTGAACAATAAAAAGGGAAGTCTCTACACTATGGATGTTGCTATAGCCTTTCCCGATGTATAGTTTCTCACTTCAATTGTACAGAAAGTTTTAACATTTTGCCTTAATTTGATCAATTTCTTTATCAGTTTCTAATGTTATAATTGTATGCGTTTCCCTTCCTCACCGCCCCCCCCCCCGGAGTTTTGTTGATATAATGGTTTATTTAAATGAACCAGCATTAATTTCCAGTCATATCCTCTCCTTAGACAAGGTGTATTGTTTTGTCGGCATATTGTTGAGAGGGGGTTCTTAAAATGTGTTCAGGCATGTAGATTAATTATTGATCTGTAATTCTTGTGTTTTTATTAGGTTTGGCAATAATTTAACTCAAGGAATCGGGGACTCTGTAAGGAGAATTAAAATCATCTGGTTTTGTTTGCTTATTTTTGTTTATTTAAAAGATCTTTGGAGCACCGTGGGTGGCTCAGTGGTTGAGCGTCTGCCTTCAGCTCAGGTCATGATCCCCGGGTCCTGAGATCCAGTCCCGCGTCGTCGGGTTCCCTGCTCAGCAAGGAGTCTGCTTCTCCCTCTCCCTCTGCCTCTTTCCTTGTTCACGTTGCCTCTCCAAAATAAATGAATGAAATCTTAAAAATAAAAAAGGAATTGCCTTTGATACTGTCTTATTCTAAAAGTCTTTACAAGGGAAAACAGTATAATAACATTTAAAATCTCTTTTAGGGTGTAATTGGAAGTTCTAATTCCCTGCCTGCATTTGGGTCAAAACTCTCCTTTATCTGTGCTAATCCTTTCTTCTTATTCCTAACACTTCACACCGTGCCCTCCTCTTTATCCCTAAATCACTGTTACAAATATAGTTTATTTCTCTGTTCTTTTCAAAGAACTAGCTTTTTTGCACTTGTACATTATTGCTACTACTTATTATTTCCTATTTAACAATTTCCAATTTTACTCTAAACAGTACCACTTGCCCACAATTTGCTTATTATGCGCTCCGCTGCAGTTTCTTAAGGGAATACATTGTTCCTAATGTTCAGTATTTTCCTTTAATAGAATTTACAGCTATATGATCTGTACTTAGCACATATTCGGGCACATATTTTAGCGTTTAATATGAGATACAAATCTTTTTATTTATTTATTTTTGACTTTCAGTTGAATTTAGTGGACTAAAATTAACCAAAATATTATTTAGGGAAATGTTTCTTTATTGGTAAATGATTAGTATTTTTATTTTGGCAATCCTTTATGATTATTTTCTAATTGCATAATTTAAAACATTAAATATAAACAACTAGATCACATTTGCACTTTATGAATTTTTTGATCACAGATTTAAACTTTTTCCATAGATATTCTAGGGATGAAAAACACAGATTTACATAGATTTTCCTTCTTTCTTTATCTGTGTACATGCTGATGTTATTGCACATAATGCTGTTTACCTTTTCCTTTTGCTTAGATTTGTTGAGATTAGAAATCCAAACACTAACATTTAATTCCATAAGTTTATTAAAATATTTTCTTTTGCTCAAAATATGTAACTGATGATTCTTTTCATACATAGATATTTATCAATTTTATATTTATCATTCATACACTTTACTTCTCGCCTTATCCATTTTTTAGTTTTATCACTTTGTTTTAGGTATTTTTTTTAGAAATTCTGTTTTTTGACTCATTTACATTACTAATGTTTTTATATTTTGATGCTTTTATTTTCTTGAGTCTTTATATTTTCTGACCTCATCTAATCCATATTTATCCATTTTTCCTTTGGATGACTTTTATTTTTTTCTTGTCTGATTGCTGTGGCTAGGACTTTCAGGAGTATGTTCAATAAAAGTGGTGAGAATAGGCGTCCTTGTCTTATTCCTGATCTTAGGGGGAATACTCTGCTTTCACCATTGAGTGTGATGTTAGCTGTCAGTTTTTCATAATTGGCCTTTATTATGTTGAGATATGTTCACTCTAAACCCATTTTGTTGAGAGTTTTTATCACAAAAAGCTGTTGAATTTTATCAAATACTTCTCCTGCATCTATTGAAATGATCATATGATTTTTATCCTTTGTTGTGTTGATGTGATGTATCACATTGGTTAATTCGCAGATACTGAACAACCCTTGCATCCCGGGGAATAAATCACACTTGATCGTGGTGAAATGATTTTTTTTAATGTAGCGTTAGATTTGGTTTGCCAATTATTTTCTTGAGGATTTTTGCATCTCTGTTCATCAGGAATATTGGGTTATGGCTTTCTTTCTGTGTGGTGGCTTTATCTGGTTTTGGTGTCAGGGTATTGCTGATCTTGTAGAATAAATTTGGAAGCTATCCTTCTTCTATTTTTTGTAATAGTTTGAGGAGAACAGGAATTAACTCTTCTTCACCTATGAAGCCATCTGGCCCTGAAGTTTTGTTTGTTTGGAGTTTTTTAGAGAGTGACAGGGGTGGGGAGTGAGGAAAGAATCTCAAGCAGACTCCCCACTGAGCTTGGAACCTGACATGGGGCTCATTGATCCCACAACCCTGAGGTCATGACCTGAGCCAAAACTAAGAGTCACATGCTTAAGTGAATGAGCCACCCAGTGTCCCTTTCTGGAAGTTTTTTTTTGATGTCTGATTCCATTTTGTTTCTAGTAATTGATCTGTTCAGATTTCCTATTTCTCCCTGATTCAGTTTTGGAAGCTTCTATTTCCTCACTCATTTTTTACTAGGTTGTCCAATTTTCAGCATATAATTTCTTGTAGTATTCTTCTACAATCCTCTGCATTTCTATGGTGTCAGTTGTTACTTCTCTTTCATTTCTGATTTTATTTCTTTTTATCTTCTCTGGTTTTTTTTTTCTTATGATACTGTTTTTTTTTTTTTTCCTGAATTGAATGGCTTGTCATTGACATTATGTTTTTCCATGTTCTTAAATGGCACTGCCTCTTTCTTCACACTCCTAACAAAAACACAGATAACCCTCCTTGCCAATAAGACACTCATTCTCAACATTTTCCCCTTTGGTCTGTAGCCTAGCTTTCTTTCTTCCCAAACTCTTCTTTAAAATGCTCGGTTTGAGACACTCCATTCTTTTTATTGCCCACAAATTAGTTTATCTGTTTAGGATATACAGTTGTTCATATAAGTACCAAAGGGCAACCATTCATTTATTTCAAAATTGGCTTTTGTTCCAATCCAGTGAAAGAACCCCATAGAATTCTTATGCTCTTGCACAAAATAAATGATTTTTCCTTCAGAAGAGATTGTGTTTGTTACAGTCACATGAATATTTTAAAAAATCACAATTCTTATACCCACACTATGAGATGTTTTATGGAAGCTATCATAAACATATTTACCAGTGTAGTATTTCCTCCTAACATGTCAACATCTGTTTCACAAAGTGAGCACTTTGCTGATCCATATTTTTACTCTATGGATGTATCCAAGTATTTATAAGAAGCCCAAGCCTGTGCTTCTAAGTGAAAGCATAGTAAGTAAGGAGCGTGTTGGAGCTTCCACATGATGTTCACAGAAGATTATACCACTCACTCCTGAAGCAAAGGGTTGAAATAGCACGAACTACGGTTCAGATATTGATGACCGTGTTTGAGGGTTTTTTAAACACAGTGTTCTATTTCTTCCTAATAGAAACTGAATAGCAGAGCCATCAGAATGAGGTAAATCACATATCACGAGATTGTTTAATGAACTGTACAGGATGTCAAAGGAACAGCTGTAAATTCCCTGAAAATTGGACATTGTCAGGAGAAATCTGACACCTACTTCAAGATAATTGTAAAAGGAAATACCCCCTGCCATGAGTTAACAGCATTTTTTTACTAAAAGCTGAAGTGAACATAATTTACAGCTTGTAACATGTAATCTCTCGTAAGGACCTGGTGATTTACAGATCTGCTCACCCCTCTCTAATTTACGTGTTGCATTAGCCAGGTACTCTTCACGGATTCCATACAAAGTAAGATCAACTTTCCGTCACACCCCCTAATTTGCTTCTCTGCTTGTTTTAAAGGCATCTGTCACTGAAATGATAGAAGATGTGCCCTACGTAAACCCGTTAGCATGCGTTGGGGACGGATGTAACACTAGCAAATGAAGCGTTGATACCAATTGCATTATAAGTTGGTTTTCACCGGACACGATGGCTATTTAAATACTAAGTTCTGCAAATCACATGAGAAAAAAAATATCACAACAGGGAATATTTATTGTTGCCGGAAAACTTAGAAACGACAAAAAGTTTGCTCTACGTTTAACCAATATATGTACAATTTTAGGGTAACCCAGCAGGTAGAACCGTGTTGCCTCCTATTTTCAAGTATCATTTTCATTATTTTCAAAAGACAGAATTGGAGTTCGTCGTAAATTTGCTTCAAATGAAATTTCCAGAAGGCCATAAATCATTCTGATTTTTCCCCCATATAAATCAATAACGTCAATTGCTTCTCCTTAGTTACCAGCAAGCCTATTTTGGAATCACAAATGTTGATCATTATGTAAGCGGGATACTTTTGTACATTAACCCAATAATTTGAGTTTTGATTGATTGTATCTAGGACTGTTGATGGGAAACTGACAAACCACCTTATACATAGGATAAATTACAGTGGACTTCCCAGAATTGGTGTCCACAACTTTCGTGTTTATAATAGCTGTCTCTAAGGCAGGTATTTCACATTCGTGTATGCTTTTCTTGGTCATCGATCTCATGTTATGATGGCATTTCCACCTAAAATAATTGAGAACATTCTGTGTTCCCACAGAACTTAGCTCTGTTTATCTTCAGTCAAATTTGATTGTATCTAGGACTATTGATGGGAAACTGACAAACCACCTTATTCTTAGGCAGAATAAATTATAGTGAACTTCTAAGAACTGGTGTCCACAACATTTTAAATTTATATTAGCTATCACTAAGGCATGTGAGATGGAATTCATGCGTACTTTTCCTGGTCATCATGTTAACTTCATGTTATGATAGCATTTCCACCTAAAATAATTGAGAAAATTCTCTCCATTCCCACAGAACTTAGCTCTGTTTATCTTCAATCAATTTCACAAGTTGGGTGAGAATTTTATACACTGAAATATGTTTGCATAATTCATGTGACCCTATTATCATTTAAAATTCCCATGGCACTTAAACATTCTGTGTGTGTGTGTGTGTGTGTGTGTGTGTGTGTGTGAATGCACATGCTAGTTCATTAGTGAGTGCTCTTGGCAATTTGTCAACATCATTCCCTCAACTGCATTTTGAACATTTACTATGCGCTGCTCTTCTCTGTAGAGTGGAAAGTGTAAAAGGGAGAATGAAAGCACACTTTCCTCCCAAAAGACTTTCTCCAGTAAGAGAAATACAGTGAATAAACAAAGTAACCTGAGCCAAAGACAAAAATATTTGCCAGAATGAAATACAGATACGGATGGTAGAAATGTAGGGGTTGGTGGGAGAGTCCAAGGACACATCACAGTGTCTGCAGGCTGACACACTTCAGCATTCATGGACCCCTTCCTCCCTGGGAAAAAAAAAAAAAAAGAAAAGTATTAAAAATTTTGTGGGATGACCACTTTCATATAAAGATAAATTGAATTCTTGATTGATTATGACTTGAGCCTAGATATTTCTTTCCTGAAATGAGATTACTCTTGGGATTTCAATAACCGGAGGGTATTTTATTATCAGAGAGAGTGTGTCCAGGGGAAGAGGAGAGCTGAAACAGTGAGTGCCCGGTGCAGGCAAAGAAGAGAATTATTTTCCACCTGTCTCTTACAAACAACGCTTATGCAATATCATAGCTGCATAAGAAAACACTGGGATTCGTAAACACTCAAGCCATCTACAGAAATGACAGAAAAGGGGCACCTCGGCGGCTCAGTGGTTACGTGTCCAGCTCTTGATTTTGGCTCAGGTCATGATCTCAGTGTTGTGGGTTTGAGCCCTGAGCCAGGCTCCGAGCTCATTAGGGTTTCTGCTCAAGGATTCTCTCTCCTTCTCCCTCCTCCACTTTCCTCACTTGTGCTCTCTTTCTTTAAAATAATATAAATAAATCTTTTTTAAAAAGAAAGAAAGAAAGAAGAAAGAAGAAAGAAAAGAAGAAAGAAAGAAAGAAAGAAAGAAAGAAAGAAAGAAAGAAAGAAAGAAAGAAAAGAAAGAAAGAAAGAAGAAAGAAAGACAGGAAAATCCAATACCCAATTGAGAGTAGAAGTTATTTTTTAGAAGTAGGCTCCACACCCAGTATGGGTCTTGAACTCACAATCTTGACATCAGGAGTTGCATGCTCTGCGACTGAGCCACCCAGGCACCCCCAAAAGCTTTTTTTTAAAGATTTATTTGTTTATTTGAGAGAGAGACAGAATGAGTAGGAGGCACAGGGGAAGAGATAGAGACTCTCTCCAGCCGATTCCCCGCCCCGAGCATGGAGCCTGACGTGGGGCTGCATCTCACCATTCTGAGATCATGACCTGAGCCAAAACCAAGAATCCAATGCTTAACTGACTGAGCCAACCAGACGCCCTCAAAACTATTTGTTTTAAATTAACTATTGCTCATACTATATTTCTTAGGTGTTTAACTGATTCAACTCCTATTGATTGATTCTCGGTATAAAATGTGTCAACAAAAACTGTTTTGAAATGTAATGACCGACATAGTGATGTTAGCATTTGCCTTTAGCTACCATAATGTACCCTAGTCGTGCAGCCAAAAAAGAAACACTTTCCAATGAGAAAGATCATGGGAACAACCCAGCAGCAGCTTTAGTTCATGGCCTCACCAAGTAGACTGTCATCACTATCCTCAGGCTTATCTCCAAACGCATTAAGATAATGCAGCCAATTCCAAATAAAATTCCTATGTATAAACATTCTTTGGATAGTTCCTAGTGGCACTGGATCAGAATTAAAAATCCCTTCCCGGGACGCCTGGGTGGCTCAGCAGTTGAGCGTCTGCCTTTGGCTCAAGGTGTGATCCCGATCCCAGGATCATGTCCCACATAGGGCTCCCTGTGGGGAGCCTGCTTCTCCCTCTGCCTGTGCCTCTGCCTCTCTCTGTGTCTCTCATGAATAAATAAATAAAATCTTTAAAAAAAAAATCCCTTCTTGCTCCTTCATTCCTACCATACATATTTATGCTAGCCACTGTATAGGGGTAATACACAGGAGAACAAGCATCCTTTGCCTGAAATAAGTCCGTCATATATTGAGCCTGGCGGGGACTACTTAAAGCACTTGTATTTGCTCTAACAGAAACATGAACAAAATTCTAACAGCGATGGATCCTGGAAAGTTTGGGGAAGAGACACATTTGTGGTGAAGCTGAAATCTCTCACTGATGTTGAGGGCAAGATTTCTCCCTAGAAAAGGAAGAAGTGTCAAGAATAAAGAATATTTCTCATGGTCAGTTCCAAAGGATTACACTTTTCTTCATTCCCCCTAGTACCAATTTTTATTATGATAAATATCTGTAAACAATTAGCATTGCTGAAATGACAGGGGAAGGACTTCTGCTTCCAAACAAGTTGGAATGAGAGACACCAGATTTTAGTCAGAGCCAAAAGGAAAAGAGATTAGATAAGAAAAAAATATATATAAAAGTATATATTTGTAAAAATATATATATATATGAAGGTTATAATAATATATAATAGACTTTAACCGGTGCTGTAGTGCCTGGTAAAAATATAAAATGATAACACAGTTGTATAAGTCAGAAACTAAATTAAGTTTGTATTGGCATAACATAAATGCATATCAGAAACATCCCAGCCTCCAAGATTCTTAGGATCAAGTCAAAGCCATCGTTAACAAGGAAAAATATAAGCCATATGACAATGACTCCAGTATGCTATTTTGGATTAAAAAAATAATAATTACATTTCTGAAGAGAAAATTAGTGTTGTAATAATTTCAAAAATAATTACAATTCCATCTGTGCTGAAATATGCAATGGCCTTTCTAATTAGGAATATAAATTTGTTCTTCTGTTCTATTACTTCTTTTTGTTCTATTATTTTTTAATCAGAATATAAATTGTAAACTTATTAATATGAAGATATAACTGAATTCAGGTTGTATTACTAAAAAGTTTTGCGGTGTGGTCAAGCGTATTGTACAGAATCATGTCTGAAAATTCAGAGATGGTTGCTCGTTAAAGTCCCGTGAGTAAATACAACTCAAACATAACTACAGTTATAAGCAGGACTCCTAATGTGATAAAATGTCCCTCCACTCCAGCGTACAGTAATTGTATTACTTGAGTACCCAGGAGGAATAATGGAAACTCATCACTCCTCGCTATGCCTTTACAATTTGTCCGCTTCTCTATGCTTAAAGCCGGAAACCGAGAGGTCAGACATGGAGCATGACAAATAAAAGCAAAAGAGTGTGTGCTATGGTTGCAAAGACTGTTGCTGAACTTTGGACCAATGCGTTTCTTGGAAATTACTAGCTCTTCGGTGCAAAATCATTACTACTGTCTTATACCCGGAGGATATAATAAAGGTCATAGGCAATTTTAGGGGAATATTCCAGGAGTCTGTCAACCATGAATAAGAAAATGCATATTTCCCAAAGAAAATGAAACCACTAATTCAAAAAGATACACACACCTCTATATTGCTTTGTTTACAATAGCCAAGATGTGGAAACAGCCCAAGTGTCCTTTGATGGATGGATGGATAAAGAATATGTGGTACGTCACGATGGAATGCGGTGATGGAATGGAATGGGACATCATAAAGGAATATACTCAGCCATAGAAATGGATGAGATCTTGCTTTTGTGGCCACATGGATGAACCCAGAGGGTGTTATGCTAAGTGAGGTAAGTCAGACAGGCAAAGACAAATACCGTATGATTCCACTTGTATATGGAATTTAAGAAACCATACGAAAGAATAAGCAAATAGCAGAAACAGACCCATAGATACAAAGAACGAACTGATGGTTGCGAGGAGAGAGGGGGTGAGGAGGATAAGCAAAATGAGCAAAGGCCAGTGGGAGATACAGGCTTCCAGTTATGCGATGAATATTTCATGGGAAGAAAAGGCACACACAGCACAGGGAATCTAGTCAACGGTATTGTTACCGTGTTGTGTGGTGAACACAGCGTAATGTGTAGACTTACCGAATCACTGTGTTGTACACCTGAAACCAACCGAACGCTGTGTGTCCACTCTAATTCAATAGGAAAAAGAAAGAAAATTGGGTATTTCCCTGAACCAGTTTAGATCAGGGGAGAGCGATTATTTTCCGTGTAAGGGCAAAGGGTCATCCAAGGGTAGAATGAGCCTGATTCCTCGTCCTGTGTGTTTTCTCCTAAAGTGTGTCTACAACAGCTCATATTGTGCCTCACAGAGGTTTAATGAGTGTTATTTGGAGATCTGGTCGCCCCTCTATGTCTACGCAAGACTTTCGAAAGTCACCCAGGCTGGAATCTGCAAACGGCTCTTCCCAGACCCCTTGCAAACTGTCATCCTGGTAACTTCTGTCTCGATGGCAGAGATATTAGGAAGAAGACATTTGTCAAAGGAGGACCACCGTGGTCGCGATGCTGGCAGTCTCGTGGGGTAGCTAATGTGTGAGTCTATGCTGGGAACTCTAGATTCGGCAACAGCCATCGTGATATTCCTGCTGATGCTCTAGGACCTTGCTGGCAGTTTCTAAGACAGCAGATCTTCATGGAGCAAGTGTAGAGCTTGGAGCTGTCCTGGGGTTGATGGCAGCTTCCTGACATGCACACATTACACGCTTCCTGCATTTCCCCCACGCCCTTTAGTTTTCTCTGCGGTTCCTGCAGCATTCCTGATTCTATTTGTACAACCAAACCCCATTATTAAGTCCTCCATTTGAAATACCTGGCGTGTGCTGTTTTTCTAATTATGACTGGATGAAGTCAGCCCGTCTCTGGGGGGTTTCTGTTCTTAAAATGGAAATCGAGCTGGTCAGAGTTTAAAGGAGCGTCAATTCAGAAAGAAAATGAGACATGCGGTGGATGTAAGTGGCTTCCCCAAACTGTTGTGTGCATTTGCATGACACTTGGAATAAAAATGCCAAGGGGCACATTGGCAAGCAACATCCACACACACACACACATTTTTTTAAATTCTTACTAAAGACTTTATTTTTTTTATAAATTTATTTTTTATTGGTGTTCAATTTGCCAACATATAGAATAACACCCAGTGCTCATCCCACTTACTAAAGACTTTATACAGCATTTAATAGATGCTTTTCTTTCTGATGATTTCAGGAATCTTCAAATAACAGAAAAGGAGTTAGTATATACTTGGATCAAGAAAAACAATATTTATTGAGACATCAAAATAAAAAGAACGCTAAATGTGTAACAAGGGCTGTGTTATTGGGATAACACAGGGGGCAAAATATGATTTAAAAGAAGGTTTAAAAAAATAAATAAATAAAATAAAACAAAGTTTAACAAAACAGTTTGATGGGAAAAGAGCAGTTCTGAATTTGCCCATCCTATCTTACAATGTCAAAACCCATACCGGAAATACATATATCTATATATCGAATCAGAAACTGGCAATTGAACCATTTTTGTGAGAGATTTTAACTTGCCTTTTTCAGAGACATATGTAGCTGACAAAAATCAGGAAAATCAAGAAGATATGTATATGTATTCTACCAACTGTTGTAATCTAGGAACTGCTCTGATCTTACAGGACGGCTGAAAAGCCTGAATATTGATATGAAGAAATTACTTACAACTTTTATGCACTTATAAACATTTATCAGAATGGACTCTCTGTTTTTTCCTGAACAATTTTTTCAGATAAAATTGAAATCCCACCTAAACAACAAACACATTTTTAGTAGACATGTGCCCTGTTACATTAGATGTACTCCTACTAAGATATGATTATGGGAAAGTTTTATTTCAATGGTGAAATAATAGGATTATTCCTTATAGACCAATAAGACAATATACCCTTTGTGACAATTCTATTCATCAAGGAATTGGAATTCTTACCAGCTCAGAAATTGCAAAGGAAGTGAGAGGAACAGCTAATATTAGCAGATGTTACCAAGTAAGTAGTTTTCTACACAGATATATTAAAAAACAACAACAACAACAGAATAATTTTAAAAGTATTCCAGTAAAAGATCAGTGCACATATATGAATAGCATTGATTTACACCAGACACCAAATGTGACTGTCATTTGCTCAAAAATTCTAATCCTGATGGAGATAAATCTGTAAAAACACATGTAATAAAAAATAAACAAAAAAATAAATAAATAAAAAATAAACAAGAACTCCATGTAAAACAAAGGTTAAGGAACAACACGAAACAACATCTAAATAAATTGAGATCTATCAGTTGTCATGCTTAGATACGGACCAGAATTTGTAAATCAAGAAGCCATTAAAAGGTGTGCCACATACAAAATAAATAATGATACTATAGCTGTTCTAGTAACCTTTACTTTCGCTTTCAGCTATATTTGAAAGATATCTTTATCAGTGATTTAATCAGACAGCACTTTATTTTTCTGAAAAAATAGTAAGTTCATGAGTATGGAGGACACAGTGCTCAGAAAAAGTCATTCTGCACCCAGGATCTTGCAGTGTTCTTCTTCATCATCCCAACAGGAGGGATGGGACTTCCGACTTAGAGTTCCAAGAACGGTGCCATGTGTAAGTATGCAGTGTTGTCACTACAGGCAAGAAGAAAAAGGGTAAAACTCCTATATCTAAAGGATCCTTCTGTTAGGAGAGTGGTTTAATTCTGGAAACCCACCCAGCTGACTTGAGCCCACATAGAATTTTCTAAGACTGCAAACCAGAGCTACCTCTAGCCACAAAAGCATCGGGAGAGAAAAATCTACGCAGCTGTGGACATCCATCATTCTGAACACCTCAAAGATTTGTGGGGAAGAAAAGCATGGATACAGCAATGTCACGGACACAGTGATGTCAAGTAGCAGCGCTGCCGCAGCTGATGATAGGGATGAAACCTACAGAAGGAAAATCTCCGTATTGTGTTAATTTATTAAATTCCAGATCAAAGTATAACTTTAAAGCAAAAAGCAGAGTCTTCAGATTTTCAGATGAAAACATCAGGGGGCACATGGTTGACTCACTGGGGTAAGCATCTGACTTTGGCTCAGGTCGTGATCTCAGGGTCCTGGGATCAGCCAGGTTGGACGCTGCACTCAATGGAGACTGTTTCTCTCTCATTCTCTCAAATAAGAGCTTTTTAAAAAAGATTTAATTTATTCATGAGAGACACAGAGAGAAAGGCAGAGACACAGGCAGACGGAGAAGCAGGCTCCCCAGCCTGATGCAGGACTCGATCCCAGGACCCCAAGATCATGACCTGAGCTGAAGGCAGACACTCAACCACTGAGCCACCCAGGTGCCCCTCAAATAAAATCTTCAAAAAGAAAAGAGAGAAGGAACAAAGAAATGAACTCGAAGTACACATATTCTGTAAGACAAAAAGACTATAATTACTTGGGGAGGAAAAAACCAACAACAACAACAAACTCTGGAACTAAACCACTGGGTTTTTCCTACTTTTTGGTGGTTGAACAGCTTAGAAAACTTTTCACTCATGCTGGAAAAATAGATGAATTCATGACATGATTTATCATAAAATACATTTTGCAAAGGCTGTCTATAATGCATTAGCGTGTAGGCTTCTCTACTTTGTCTTTTTATAACTGTTTAAAAACCTATAGCTGATTGAGTTACATTTATTTGATTTTTTAAAATACGGCAAAGAGTGAATCATAACTGTAGAACTCTAGCCCATTGTGTTCAAATAAATGTGGCTAAGGAAACATAGCATCATCTTTGTGAAGAATCGTTTTATTTTTTCCCTTCGAACAATTCCATATAAACATCGCAGGTGAAATTCAATATTTCTAATTTTCAAGGCATGCCCATAAAAGAGGGAAAGGCAATTTTTGTAGATGCAATTGTATATTATGTGGGAACATTTAGACCTAGCCAACTCTCAAAATTGAATAATTTGGGGGATTCTCACAAAGGGAAATAAAACACTGGGAAAAACTGATTTGGTGCTCTACATCATAAATGGGCCCATTTTGTAGAGTTATGTATTTATAGTAGCATCCACTCGAAGTGCGGAGGGAGAAAGCTATTTTTGATCAGGCTTTTGCACATTTTTATGACTGGCGCATGCCAGTATTTGTGGCAGAGCACAGGCATTTATCTTGCTCACCTTTATTACTCATCAAGTTGCCATTCTCTGTAATATCACCCCGAATTGTGTTCTACACTGCTTTTGCCTAGTGAATGGAGCCTAACGTCTCAATATGTATTCCAGGCTCTGAATTGGGCAGATCGTCTCCTGTGGCACGGACTTAAACATGTACTGAGCAAGGATAAATGTTGGAAATTGATCATTTATTCTAAGGCTTTTTTTAAATTATTAAGTGCCTGTGTTTTAAATGCCTAATGTATGTTTATATACACATTTTAACTATGTGAATAAGATTGAGGTGACAAAAAGTAGTATTTTTTACCTTCAAGAAAGTTTTCTCTAGTATTTACTTACTAGGGAAGTTTCAGCGTTAGGTTCGACGCAGCAAAATACAGTCCTGCCCGAATCCAAGCATTCTTCAAAAGATTTATTCATGATCAAGGGAGTCATTAATACTGGGGGCTGCCTGTTAGGAGCTTAATGGAAAAGCATGAGAGGCACAGCAGCCATGGTATTGGCTGTAAATAATCATATATAAATGTAATTTTATGAAATAACCTGAAAATTGAGAGGGAGACAAACCATAGGAGACTCTTAATCATAGGACACAAACTAAGGGTTGCTGGAGGGGAGGGGATGGAAGGATGGGATAACTGGGTGATGGGCATGAAGGAGGGCACGTGATGGATTGAGCACTGGGTGTTATAGAAGAATGACGAATCGCTGAATCCTACCTCTGAAACTAATTTAAAAATGATTCAATTTTGGGATCCCTGGGTGGCGCAGCGGTTTGGCGCCTGCCTTTGGCCCAGGGCGCGATCCTGGAGACCCGGGATCGAATCCCACATCGGGCTCTGGTGCATGGAGCCTGCTTCTCCCTCTGCCTGTGCCTCTGCCTCTTTCTCTCTCTGTAACTATCATAAATAAATAAAAAAATTAAAAAAATGATTCAATTTTGTGATTCCAGCCCTCAAGACAGTTGGGTATGTAGTAGGGGGTTAATAATTGCCCCTTGCGTATCTAATCAAAATATCAAATGAAGAGTAATCTCTGAAATACATCTCTACATACACACAAATGCTACATTTGCTGCTGGCAAACGGAATAATCGTTTTGATATTGCCTATTGGGTAAGACTCTATGGAAAAGAATACGGCAAATTACAGAAAGCATCCGTGGTTTCCAGTGTGCTGACTCGACGGCAGCCTTCCATGTCGACAAGATCGCCCATCTGTTTGGAGGCAGCCTTGGCCGC
Organism: Canis lupus dingo; assembly: GCF_003254725.2. Taxonomy (NCBI): domain Eukaryota; kingdom Metazoa; phylum Chordata; class Mammalia; order Carnivora; family Canidae; genus Canis; species Canis lupus. The sequence continues at coordinate 2,657,118 of NC_064281.1, read as the reverse complement.
CCACCCTGTTAACATGTCGAAAACATCAGAGGAGAATTGCTCCCACGAACGTATTACTGGCCTTTGAGAATGCTCATTGCACACACTGGACGGAAGAATGGTGATCGTGTCATCAGTATAACAAGAAAGCATGATTCGGGGCGTCGTGAATGATTTTTGAGTGGAGAAAACAGACATGCTTCCCTAGGAGAAGGAGATAGTGAAGTGGCGGGTGGTGTAAACCCTGACTCTTCACCACACCACTGCCTCCCGGCCTCCTCGAGAGGCACACTTGGTCCTTCTGCACCCTGTTGTTTGCCACCAGAGCCTGACCCCCTGCACCAGCCCAGAGGGCTTCCTGAGAACCCGGTCAGAATGGGGTTTGGCCAATGGATGTTGGAGGAGGATTGGGGAGCACATGGCCTTGTGTCATCTATCCCCAGAGCTCTTCTTGGGGCCCTGCACCATGCATGACTCCTGTCTGCCCCTTCTGGTTCCCACCTCGTCTTGCGGTTACTGATCCTGCAGCTTTTTACTGACTCTGTTCCCTTTACTCAGGCTCCCCTGAGGCCCCCGACTCAACACACACCACGGAGCAACATTTATATTGCTGCCTTACCAACCCCCAAATTCCACTGTGCAAGCATTAGCAACTACACACACAAGTGTTCACGTTCCGCCTCTCTCTGCACGAAAGATGTCTTGGCATCCTTCCCTTTCTTTGATGTATTTTTTCCAGTGTTTTAAAATTTGTTGTATTTAATGTATCTTGACCATCTTGTTGTAATGGTACATAGACCAATTCATAAATATGGAGGGTTTGTGTGTGTGTGTGTGCACGTGTGTCTGTGTGTGGCAGTCTAGATTTCCTCCTTACATATGAGGAATGATGTCGTGAGCATCCGATTCCACATAAAAAAAAACGCAACAATAAATCACCTTATGCATATTTTCACGGACGTGTAGATGTGTATACAGGATAAATTCCTAGCAGTGAAAAATTAAAAAATAAATAAATAAAAATTCCTATCAGTGGGACTTCTGGGTCAATTGTAGATGCATTTGTAAGACTTGGAGATATTTACAAATCCCACTTTAAATACAAATTCAATGGTAGTGGGTGGAGATCCCTCTGGAAAAGGGTGAGAACATTTCAGACTTGTGAATAGAAGCATAAGTCAGATTTCACAGTTCAACCGAAACTGATAGGTAAAAAAAAAAAAAATGACCATAGTGTGCTTTAATTCTCATGTCTCTTTTTTATTAATGGATGGTGCATATTTTATATGAATAATAATAATGTATGTGTCACTCCTTTATCAACTCTGGATTAATTTTCATTGTCCTTCTTTTAGATGACATCTCCAGGTTTTTATATGTACATTCATATTTTTAGCAGATTTTTGTAGATTTGGAAATTAGCCTTTTGTGATGTGCTTTACAGAAATTTCCCCAGAGTATCCCTCTCCTGCTTTATGTACCTTTTGCTATAAAGACTATGATAGGGCAGCCCAGGAAGCTCAATGGTTTAGCGCTGCCTTCAGCCCAGGGTGCTATCCTAGAGTCCTGGAATCAAGTCCCACATCGAGCTCCCTGCATGGAGCCTGCTTCTCCCTCTGCCTGTGTCTCTGCCTCTCTTTCTGTGTCTCTCATGAATAAATAAATAAAATCCTTTTTTAAAAAAAAAAGACTATGACAAAACACTTTTAATCAAATTTATTGAGACTTCCATGGCTATCAGAGTTTGAGTTTTCATCAAAGGCTTTTCGGAATGCCTGGGTGGTTCAATCGCTGAAGCATCCAACTCTTGATCTTGGGGTTGTGAGTTTGAGCCCCACATTGGGTGTAGAGGTTACACTTAAACAAAAAATCTTCTTTCTTGAAAAAAAATGTGCCTATTTATTTGACAGAGAGAGAGCACAAGTAGAGGGAGCAGCAGTCAGAGGGAGAGGAATGTGGGCCTTCATCCCAGGATCCCAAGATCATGACCTGAGCCAAACATAGGTGCTTAACTGACTGAGCCACACAGGTGCCCCTAAAATATTTTTTTGAAAAGAAAATTAGGAATACCTAAGTGGCTCAGTGGTTGAATGATCCTGGGGTCCTGAGATCGAGTACCGCATCGGGCTCCCACAAGGAGCCTGCTCCTCCCTCTGCCTGTGTCTCTGAGTCTCTGTGTCTCTCATGAATAAATAAATAAAATCTTCAAAAAAAAAAAAAGAAAATTAAAGGCTTCTCCACAAAAAGATTCCATAATCATCTATATAAAATAAATACACAAAGTCTATTTAGAAAGCAATGACATGACTATAGTATAAGTGGTATATAAAATACAGTAAGATATATTATGTGTATAATTAGCATGTGATCAGAATCCCACAATTGCAATAAATATTCATCTTATCAGGCAACATCTGTCTACCTGTAAACCTTTTAAACTGAGCTATATTTTTGAGGTACAAACGTGTTAACTTGGGGCTGGCTGTAAAACTTAGAAAAATAGTGAACCTATCTCATTTTTAAATGCAGTGATATTTTTATGAATTCCACATTTCTTTTAATACTGGCATCGTTTCCGTCATAGACACATAATTGAACATTCCTTTCTATTTGCCACATTCTGTTCATAGCTTGACCCCCATTGTGTTTCTTTTGCAATTTGGATCCTTGGAGTGCCCAGGGGTCCTTTCAGTAGCACCTGAAAGGTTTGTCCCTTTTTGTGGTCATCAGATCAGAGTGGAGAGCAAAACATTTTGCAGTATCAGGCTGTTGAGCACGGATGGGGGCAATTGGCTGATACGGTTTGTGTCTACGGTGAAACCTATTGCCAATAACAGGGTTATATTTATGGCCTCTTAATAGCTTTTAGGAATCATGGATTATGAAGAGCTCCATATCTGTGTTTTGATGCCTCAATAGAACATCTGATAAACCGGAAAACCGTAAACGTTGCTTTAAAACCAAAGAGGATCCTATGCACAATGCAGCCTTGCATGGAGGGACGTCTGAAGAGGTGCCAAGTTCCCTATTGAATCATCCCATATTAATGATCTAACCATGTGTCACCCCGAGACATTATTACCCATAATTCTGGACACTCCCGGTGTACATCAGCTTACCTCAAGCGCTTGTGTTTGGTAGGACTGTGTTCTTCGTGGCTTTGTGTATTACATCGGCAACAAAGTCATTGAGGCAAATAACTCCTGAGAATCTATTGCTTTGGAAATGAAAGTCACAAGATACAGGGCAGGGTGTGATTATAGGCACAACCTCACGTTTGTCAGCAAAACCCCAAAATGAACATGTGTGACCTAGTTGTGTTAGCATATCTGGGGCCTATTTAACATCAGACTGTGTGTGGTCTAGTTACCTCACCATGCAAATCTTGCAGGGATATTTTATATTTATTTGAGGGAGAGAATGAGGGAGCAGGAGAGGGAGGAGGCCGGTGGGGAGAAGCACACTCCCCACTGAGCAGGGAGCCCGATATGAGGCTTGATCCCAACACCCTGGGATCATGATTTGAGCCAAAGGCAGATGCTTCACCGACTGAGCCACTCAGGTGCCCCCTTGCAGGGATATTTTCAATAAGTGCATCCCGTTGCATGCGTATCCCAGTCACTTATAGAGGAACCCCCAAACTCTGGCGGTTGCAAAACACGTGAATGATGCTTGCCTTCTTTATATCTGCTGACACAGAAACAGAGACTATGGTTCCATCTAGCAAATGAAACCAAAGCGCTCAATCCTTGAACTCACGTAGGGGGAGTGTGTCTGATTATAAACACAAAGGAGCCTGGTGTTAGCTGGATGTCTATAACAGAGTTTCCCATCCTAGGTAATCGAGCTGCATAAATCCCAAAGCCCACCACACACCTAGTGAATTGGAATGTCCATCTCTCAAAAGCCTACCAGCATGTGTGATGGTCACCAAATGTCGTAAACGGGGGTGTTATATATTCAGTAACCATGTCCCTTTGAATGCAGTACCTTAGTCTCTGAAGCAGCTGATGCTCCTGGAAAACTCTCAGCTCTTTCTCTGAATGTACATGCAGACCTCCCTTGAATATTTTTTCATCGCCTAACAATCTAGAAATAAAAGCACACGATTCTCAACTTCTCACATGACTTCATTGCCTCCCTTCGTTCACTATGCTTCGGGCTTCATCCTGGCTTGAGTGGCGACAATGCTCATCTATTTTTCGGGACTGTCCATGGTACCCCTCTGAGTTACATCCTGAATGACAGCTTTTTGGAACGCTAGATTCTAAAGAATGTTTCCATGGCCTTATCAAAAGGAAAGTGTATGTATTTTGACTGTGAGGAGGCTGAGATCGACCCAAGTCACATATAAAATCTAAAGATACAGAACACACTTGAAAGGTTTGAAAGTGTTCTAAAGAGCCTAAGTGTGCAGGTGATTTGGATGATAACAATGATGAAATACAGGACTTTTAATGATATACATTATATATAGATTTAATATATATGGAATATATGTGATATCATATTCATTTTTGTTGAATTTGTGGAGACAGTCGTGTTTTCTTTATTGTACTTTATTTGAAGATAATAGTCACAGGTAGACATTGTTTTCAGAAATTAAAGTCACTCAAGAAAAAAAAAAAACCACTAAGGATAAGGGAAAAATTCTAACCCAGAGGTTGGCATGCTACATTGTCTTGTTGGCCAAATCCATCCTCCCAACTGTCTTTTAAATAAAATCACATGGCAACATGCTCATCCCCTTTCATTTATTAATGTCTATCCCTGTTTTGTGATGACGATAGTCAAATCGAGTAGTGTCATTTCAAGAGAGACCCATCTATTCCCACAAACCCCGTCAATATCTGGTTGGTATCTGATCCTTTAGAGGAAAAAAAAAACATTTCGATTATAAATCACCTATTTAAAAAAATAATAATGCCTACCTGGCAGTATGTACCAGACAGTGTGCTGATCAAAAGGAGACAGAGAAGGAGAAAGAAGGAGAAGGAGAAGACGACCTTTTCAGGAGCTCAAAAATAAAAAATTCTGACCCTTGTTCTAAGCAGTGAAACTTAACAGAGGCGTAGGCACCTTTTCTTTTCCCCACCCAGGCTATTATATCACATCAACAATGTAAGACGTCTTTCTGATACACCTGTTTTAATTAATGTAGCTTACCAAAAAAGTGTATGATGAATTTAACAAGTTACCTATTCTACTTTATTCTTATGCATTTATCGATAAAGCTATTTTAATACTGCATCGCGTATTTGGAAGCTGCCAAGAGAGTAGATCTTAAACATCGTGTAAGAAAAACATGGCAACTCGGTTTCACGCGGTGAAAGACGTTAGCTAGACTTGGTGATCATTCTGCAACACACACAGATACCGAATCGTTGTGTTGTGTACACTTGAAACTCATAAAACGTTATAGGCTTTCGTAAGAGGGATGAAAACAGGAATTGGAAAACCAACCGGAGAGACACAGGTCAGGATGGAGGTTGAGGACGCTTCAAGCAGAGAAGTGAGAAATTGTCATACATCCTAACGGTCGTCCATCTGGCATCCATCAAAGACACTCTTACTAACACACTTGTGAATGCACCTCGTATCCTTTGGACATAGTTACGTGTATATGAGTCACGTTGATTTATACATACGAGTATTCTTTTTGTCTCTGTTACTACATATCCCAATGTGAACACGACAGAATGAATGAATTGGAATTCCTTGGTTAAACAGACCAGCAAGACAACAGGTTTTATGATACAAATTCCAACATTGCTCTTCACAGGAGTGTCTGAGAATCCCCATCTCAGCTTCCTTAAATTGGAAAACGGTACTTCATGTTCAAAGAGAAAATGCTACAGAAACCGTTAGTCGTCTCATCGACCTGGAAATAGAAATGGTCAACACGTTTAGTGGAAAGTTCTGTTGATGTGTGAAATGTCTTTGCAGCCCACCGGATTTCTCTTTGTTTACCTGGAATGGGGGTGGCAGAGACTGGGGAGAAAATATGTATTTGCCTTGAAAGAAAGTTACACCTTTCTTTAAGCAATACAAAAATCTGTGACTCAATCAGAGTCCTTTGTAGTTGTGATTCATTGCCTGTCTGCTATCATATATTAATATGTGATTGATATCATTCAACTTCTATACTCTAATTTAAACTTGGTTTCACACTGTCCCTTACACACTGTGTACACCTTCTGTGAACATTTAGTGATGTAAGAAAGCTCGTATTTCAAGAACACCTAGGTTGATTTTTGAGAAACTTTAAACCCTCTTCTTACTTACAACTGTTACCACTGGCACAGTGCATTGTTTTAATTATAAAATGAACGACTTTACATTCCAAAGTGGTAAGCATAGCATACAGATAATCTAAAGTGCGCTAGGGACCTTATGGTCTTTCAGGTACTTATCAGGCACCTGCCCTAGGGGTGATTATATTTGGTTTTGAAGACACTAGATATGAACAAAATGCCTGCCATCGTTGTGCCCTAGGTGGGTAGAAATAAATAAATGGTGCATGAATTAGTCCAGGATTTTTAGATAAACAGAACCAGTGGATCTATCTCTATGTGTATGCACATCTGTATCTATATCTGTGTCTACAGGCTGCCCTGTAGACTTGCCCCTTCACCCTATTTCAAAGATGAACAATCCAGTTGTACTGGCTTGGTTCTGTAGAGGAACAGAACCAAAAAGGATGTGTTAGATGTACACGTAATACAAATATTTAGTTATTATGAAGAATTGGTTCCTGTGGCTAGGAGGCTAACAAGCCCCAAGATCTGTAATCAGCCAGCTGGAGACCCAAGAGACCTAATAGAATAGTCCCATCCATCATCCAAAGGCTGAGAATCATGTCAGCCAATGGAAAATGAGTTCAGTGTGATTCTGAGTCCAAAGGCCAGAGAACACTGATGTCCCAGCTGGAACACAGTTAGATAGAGAAAATTGTTACCCAGTCTTGTATACTGTTGAGACCTTCAACAGATTTCATGAGGCCCACCCACAGTGGGGAGGACAATCTGCTCCTCTTGGTGTATTGATTCAGATGCTAATGCCATCCAGAAAAGCCCTTGTGGACAGACATGAGAATCCTGTTTTACCAAATATCTGGGCATTTCTTAGCCCAGTGAAGTTGACAGATAAAATAAAGCATCTAGGTGGGTGAAGTATTGAGATGATAGATAGATGATTAGATGATAGATAGATAGATGGTAGATATGATGAATAGTGGATGATAGATATGATGGATAGATTGTTGAATGGATGGATAGATAAATATAATGGATACTAGATAGATAGGATGGATGGATACACAGATATGATGGATAGATAGATAGATGGATACATACATACATACATATATACATACATATGACAGGTGCAGGCAGCCCGGGTGGCTCAGAGGTTTAGCGCCACCTTCAGCCCAGAGCCTGATCCTGGAGACCCGGGATCGAGTCCCGCATCAGGCTCCCTGCATGGAGCATGCTTCTCCCTCTGCCTGTGTGTCTGTCTCTCCCTCTCTCTGTGTGTCTCTCATGAATAAATAAATAAAACCTTTAAAAAATGATAGATATGATGGATGGATAGATGTGATAGTGGAAGGATGGATAGATAGAATGGATGGTGGATGCATGCAGAGATAGGATGGATGGTGGATGGGTAGATGGATAGATATGATGGATGGTGGATTGATGGATAGATAGATAGATAGATAGATAGATAGATAGATAGATAGAATGGGTGGTGGATGGATGGGTGGATAGATAGATATGATGGATGGTGGATGGATAGATATAGATAGAGGTGTTCATTAATATTTAAATAATAAAATATTAATGACTTTTTGACCTTAAACTACAGACACAATTGGCAAAAATACAAAATATACAAAAATGAGTGTAAATAAACTAATTTCATTAGTGTGCCCCCAAGTCCTTGTATGTTTCAGGAAGAAGTAACATATCACCAATACAACTTGCCCTTATCTAAGACAGACAGTACAAGAATCATTTAGAAATCAAGAAGGCATAACTGTCAAGTGATAACAGGGAAAAATAAGCCATTAAATAAGTATTAATTGTTGGGAATAGTACTGATCATTAAGGAGAAATGACCAGTCCATCCATAAGAAAGCGTGACAGAAACTTGAATGCATCTTAGTAACTGAATGGCAGCATCCTATAGGATCCCAACTCTAGGACATTCTGGAAAGGAAAAGGCGTGAAGACAGTAAAGAGATTGACAGTTGCTAGAGATTAGCTGGGAGGGGGGGGATGCATAGAGAGGGCACAAGGGATTTACAGGGCAGTTATAATCCTCTGCAACATACCATAAGGATGGGGACCCCACTGTACATTTGTCCAAACCCATGGGATGCACAAAGCCGAGAGCAAACCCTACTGTAGAGTATGCACTCTGCGTGATGATGATGGGTCAGTGTGGGTTCACCAGCTGTAGCAAGTGTCCCACTCTGGTGGGGACGTTGATAATGAGAAGGCTGTGCACGTGAGGTCGGGGGTGGACAGAACGTATATGGGAAATCTCTGTACCTTCCATTCACTTTTGCTATGAACCTAAAACTGCTCTAAAAATATTGACTCTTAAAAAAATGCAGGTGAAAATGGAAATATGCACTAGTGGACAACGAATTAATTGTCCCAAAGACGTGAAGGCACAAGGGAATGGGGCCGATTGACAAGACACACAGAATGCCATGACAGATTTGAAATCAGTATATCGATAATTAAATCGAATACTAATGGATTCAGTGCTTCACGTTAAAGAGGACAGACGTCAGACTCTGGAAAATTGCATTTTCCACGGATGCTCTCAACAACGTGTCACATGTCACACTGTCCTATGCAATCTGGCCGTCTCACCCCTTGATCAAGAGATAGAGTTGGGGGACACCTGAATGGCTCTGTAGGTGGAGTGTGTGACTCTTGATCTTGGAGATGTGAGTTTAAGCCCCGTGTTGGGTGTAGAGATAATGCTTTTTTTAAGATTTCATTTATTTATTGAGAGTTCAGGAGCAGGGTGAGGGGAAGAGGAAGAGGGAGAGAGAGAGAGAATCTCAAGCAGGCACAGAGTCCTACACCGAGCTTGATCTCATGACTCTAAGATCATGACCTGAGCCTAAATCAAGAGTTGGATGCTTAACCGACTAAGTCACCCACACGCCCCTGGAAAACAATATATAAATAAGTAAGAGATCGAATCAGATTTCCCCCCCTGCTTCTGCCCCCAGGCAGAGTTTTCAGGGTAGAGGAGACACTACACGCCCTGTATGGCTGAGTCCTAAAAGACCATGAAGCTCATACAAAAGCATAAATGCCCATGGTGTGGGGCAAGCATGCCACATGGAGAGGTCACATGTAGGAGCTCCCCATATGTAGGTCATCACAGCCCTGGACCCAGACATGTGAAAGATTAACCCTCCCAAGTATCTGGACGCACACACACATACCCTCATCCCATGGCTTCCCAACTGAAGTCCCAATACCCTAGCGTGCTGCACCCTATTTGAGCTCATTGCCACAGAGCATCCGGGATCATGTGTTACGCAGCCATGATGTCTCCAGCATAACCTATGCCTCTTCCTAGGGGCATTCTTAAAATACAAACTGCTTAAAGCAAAAGAATAAAAAATATTGCCAACGCTGGTGCAGCCATATCAGTGTCTATCAAGCAGACTTGTTGAAAAAAAATTGCAGTAAGGGGGTTTTGTAATGATAAAATATCTGAGTTAACTGAAAAGAGGGTAACTGTTCTCAAACTATGAGCACGCGCACAGGACATAGCTACGAACGAACCACACGGAACAGGATTAGTTAGCGGCGGCTGTGAACGTGCTTTCTGTTCCCTTGGGTAAAGACCTAGAAGTGGAATTGCTGGAGTAGATGGTAGCTCTACACTTGATGTTTTGAGGAACCTCCATGCTGTTTTCCCACCGCAGCTATGTCACTTCACGGGCCCGACAACTGTGCACAACGTTTCCAGGTCCTTCACATCCTCACCAACACTTTGTTATCGTCTGGCTTTTCACTATATATCTTTTTCTTTTAGATAATAGCCATCCTAATGGGTGTGAAGTGGCATCCCCGTGTGACTTAGACTTGCATTTTCCTAGTGACTGGTGGTGGGGAGCATCCTTTCGTGGACTACTGGTTGGGTATTCCTATTTCTTCTTTAGAGAAGTCTCTACGGAAGCAAGGCAGTGTCCATTGACAGATGTGGTGGATGCACAAAATGTGGTGGGACGCTCTTCAGCCTTCAAAAGGAAGGAAATTTTGACGCGTGTTAAAACGTGGATGACGCTCAAAAGCATTAGGCTAAGTGAAATAATCCAGTTACAAAAGAACAGATACTATACGTATGATTTCACGTATATGAATTCCTTAGAGGAATCCCAGCCATAGAGACAGGAAGTAGATGGTGGGCACCAAGGGCTGGGGACGGGGATGTTGGGGATGGAGACAGAGTTTCAGTTTGGGAAGATGACAAAGTCCTAGAGATGGATGGGTGGGAGCAACGTGAATATGCTGAATTCCAGTGCACAGTACACCTAAAAAATGCTTACAATGGCTAATTTTTATGTTATGCATATTTTACCACAATTAAAGAAAAATAATTTAAAAAAATTAACACACAATGGGGCGCCTGGGTGGCTCAATGCGCTAAGCATCAGACTCTTGACTTTGACTGAAGTCATGATCTCAAGGTCCTGGGATCGAGCCGCATGTTGGGCTCCCCACTCAATATGGAGTCAGCTTCTCCCTCTTCCTCTGCTCCTCACCCCCATTCTCTCTCTAAAATAAATACTTTTTAAAAAATTAACAGATAAAAATAGAACATATTTTTGCGCAACTCACATAACCCAAGACTGTCGTGCGGAAAATGTAAAGATGCAACCTGTTTTATAAACAAATATATTAACAATACAAACTAGTCACACATTATATTTTAAAGGTATCTATGCCATACATATTTTATGACTAAATTACATGCTCATATCATATTTTATTACAGTAGATGTAATTACTGATGTTAAACAGTTAGTGAATGAAGCGGTAAAGTGATGGATTAAAGCCATGATGGAATATCATTATACACTCAACCAAAGCACGTTGAAAGAAGACACCCAGTTCTTAGTATGGATTTGGACATGAAATAACTGTAATTCTTACACATTTCGTGGAGAGTATAAATTTCTATGAGCAGTACCACCTAAACTAAATTTGCACAAGCCAATGGTCCATCCGTTGCACTCCTGCGTCTATACCCCAGGAACCACTGGGACCTGCGGGGTCAGCGGTGGTGTATGTGTCTTTATAGCATCACCATAATACCCAGAACACTGTACCCAACCCACATGTCAATCAGAGTGTGAATGTGCAGATGCGTTGAGTTCTCTACAGCACAGAAGTCAATGGGTCACGTGCACATGGCACAGTCTGCTTCCATCACACGAGCATAATAATGATGCAATAAGCCATAATAATGATGCAAAACTTCCGATTTACTTATGTAAATGTCGACTGTACTAGGCCGGAGCCTTGGTGGTAGAAGTTAGACATTATCCAGAGGGAAGGGCAGTCATTGGTGAGAATGGCCATGTCTTGAGCATGCCTAAAATGCCCCATTTCTTAACTTAATTGGTAGCACACGGGGGCGTTCACTTTGTGATCATTCCTTAAACCACACGATTTTTATTTGCGTGCTTTCCCGCATAGATTTTAATTCCTATAAAAAGGTTTCAAAGAGTATGCCGATGGGGATCCCTGGGTGGCGCAGCGGTTTAGCGCCTGCCTTTGGCCCAGGGCGCGATCCTGGAGACCCGGGATCGAATCCCACGTCGGGCTCCCGGTGCATGGAGCCTGCTTCTCCCTCTGCCTATGTCTCTGCCTCTCTCTCTCTCTCTCTCTGTGACTATCATAAATAAATAAAAATATTTAAAAAAAAAAAAAAAAAACCAAAGAGTATGCCGATAATATTATCGCTTAATTTTATATCTCAGATATTCATAAATAGGAACGAATATATATGTATCTGTATATATACATAACACACATATGCACACACATATATATACATTCAAACATCTATAAACATATGCAAATAGAAATGCCTAGTGAACTTATAAATGATAACGGTATATTTGAAATTAGCATAAGACATAAATTTATGTATCTATGAAACATTCTAAAATGCTATCGATATTAATATATTAATATTAATTGGGATCTCTGGGTGGCTCAGCAGTTTGGCGCCTGCCTTGGGCCCGGGGTGTGATCTTGGAGTCCCGGGATCAAGTCCCACATTGGGCTCCCTGCATGGAGCCTGTTTCTCCCTCTGCCTGTGTCTCTCCCTCTCTCTCATGAATAAATAAATAAAATATTTTAAAATATATATTAATATTAATTGATATTCATTTCCTTTTAACTGCTTTGAAAATCAAATTCTCAATACCGATATGTAGCCGATTAACACAGATTAGTGCCATACAACAAATGCAGACTTGTTCTCGTACTATCCTGGAGGTCCACGTCTAAAAAATCTGGGTTTTGACAAGGCTGTGTCCCTTCTGGGGGCTTCAGGGCAAGACCTATCCCTTGCCTATTTCAGCTCCTGAGATTGCCTCCATCCCTTGGTTGACCACCTCCTCCTCCTCACCTCACTCCAGAGTCTTCTCAGATTTCCTAAGAACCCCGAATTCCCACTTTCCTTCTCTAAGCACCTCTGTGCTCCCAGATAACCCAGGATCACTGACCCATCCCCAGATCCTTAACTCCCTCACACTTGAAAAGTTCAAAAAAAAAATTAAGAAGGTACAATAGTCACATCTTCTGGGGATGAGGGCAGAGATGTGTTTAGGGAGCTGTGCCATGAGCTCATCACTTTGGGATGACAGGGTCACAAGCGATGTCCTTTCTTCCCTAACCCCATCTTTGTGATGTGGCTTCTACCAGAACCACGAAAGCCTTCAACAACTCCTATTCTTCTGGGAGTATGATAATGAGCCTCCAAAAAACACGTTCCTTCTGACAGTACTTAACCGTGGTGACATTCGATGTGTTCATGTTCAGAGATGTGAATGAGCTCCAGGATCGTGGAATCTGTTCACTTTACGAATCATTTCCATTATAAAATCTTATATGTCCATGTCTAAAAATGTTTTTTTCCTATTCCTCTAACTCCTAACCATATCTCTCATGGGATTAAACATAGTTGGACTAAACAGTCTATGGCTTGTCTTAGATTACTCAATGAAGAATGGATTTGGCGGGGGGGGGGGGGCGGGAGGCGGAAATAGAAAGCCTGTAGGTTCTTCATAATTGGGAGTTCTTTTGGGACGCTTGTGGACGTATGTGTAATTTGGACTAACCTTGTAATACTTAATCATTTTCTAATGTCAGTTTCTTCACTACCACCAATCGTTACTCTCGGGCGTAGCTGCCAGATGGTGACTCCATATGCCATGTATTAAAAATATGCTCTCGGAGCCGTTGCTTTTAAATATGGGACCATTTCTGGTGCACTTTTTTAACTTTCTGAGGGGTCATGATTAACGATTTAATGAGGCTGAGAGCACGGTGTATCTTTTCCAACCATATTGGGACCTCACCTGAAATTCTTTGGACCCACCCAAAAATCACTTTTGTTGGGTGGGAGAGGATTGTTTCATCTCCCTCATGCATATGCCATGAGGCATGAACTTTAGGATCTGCAGGATCTGGGTAAGTTCCAGGCAGACAGACATCTCTGGCTGGCCCAGAGCATTGGGGTCCAGTGTGTGGCCAGCCTTATTCTTGCAGAGAAAGAAAGACTAGAACAGAGGAGGGGATCTGGCCAGCCGATACCTTAAGTACCAGGCGTCAAGAAAAACACAAAACAACGCATCTCTCGGCTTATACGTCCAGTTAACAAATACTTCCACACACCCACTCTCTTCCTGGCACCGTGGAGATAAGAATATAGACCCTTCTCTTAAGGATCTCCTGTTTTCATTTGCCTTATTCCATTTTTTTCTGCTACTCATGACTCCACTTGAGTAGATTTGTGCAAGGCCCCTTGAGCTGTACATTGGTAAACCCCATAGAAAATTTCTGGTCCTTTTTGACTTGTTGGTCAATAATTCATGCTCCTGTCCACTCTCTGGAACTGGGAGCATCTTCCTCCCTCGTCTTTAAAGGCAAGTGTCTCCTGGTTTTCTCTGGTTTTTGGATCTCTGCATCCCCGTCTGTGCTACCCGTCCACACCGGGTGTTCTCTTTCACCCATTATTCAGGCTCCCAGGGCTGCTTCTTCTGTATGCTCAGTGCTTCTTGCATCTTCACTGACAAGCGCCAGTGCCTCCAGCAAGTGGTGACGAGGCTGTTGACCTCCTACTCACGCTCCTTCTTCAGATCAGCGATGAGTAGGAAGTGCTGTCCATTCTCACTCAGCACCTCTTACCTTTCCTCATGGCCGTAATTCCATGCTTCTTTGCTTACGGACCAGTGTCTTCCAGGCTACTAGACTCAGAGCTTCAGGAAGGCAACAGAATGTGTTCATCATGCTTACCTCGCATCCTTTATGGCATTGCCCACCACAAAGACGTTGCTTAATACGTGATTTGCTATGATGCTATATGTTAATTGAATGTGAATAAAATTAATTTTTAAAAATTAAAAAAAAAATAAATGATTTGCTAGGCATGCCTAGGTGGTGAGGTTGGTTAAATGTCCATCTCTTGGGGATCCCTGGGTGGCGCAGCGGTTTGGCGCCTGCCTTTGGCCCAGGGCGCGATCCTGGAGACCCGGGATCGAATCCCACGTCGGGCTCCCAGTGCATGGAGCCTGCTTCTCCCTCTGCCTGTGTCTCTGCCTCTCTCTCTCTCTCTGTATGACTATCATAAATAAAAAATAAATTAAAAAATTTAAAAAAAAAATGTCCATCTCTTGGCTTCAGCTCAGGTCATAATCTCAGTGTCGTAGGTTGAGCCTGCACTGGATCTGTGCTCAGCATGGAGTCTCCTTGAGATTCCCCACGACCTCTGCCTCTCCTGCCCCTACTCTCTCTCTCTCTCTCTCTCTTAAATAAATAAATAAATAAATAAATAAATAAATAAATAAATAAATAAATATTTAAAATAAAGATTGGCTAATATAGTTCCTATTTCATGGAGCCTAGTGTGAGAAATTAGTTGCTTGATTGGTTGCCTTTTATATTTAAAGTTAGGAATCACGGTGGAGAGGATCCTGGAAACAAAACTGGTGAAGGGGCGCCTAGGTAGTTCGGTATGTTAAGCATCTGCCTTTGGCTCAGGTCATGATCTCAGGGTCCTGGGATTGAGCCCTGCACCCGGCTTTCTTCTCAGCAGGAAGTCTACTTCTTCCTCTCCCTCTCCCTCTGCCCTCTGTGCTCCCGCTCATGCTGTCTCTCATTCTGTCACTCTCTCTCAAATAAATAAATATTTTTTAAACAAACATAATGAAACCAGTGAATAAAGGATCAGGGTGCTGTACCAGATGCGTGCATACTGTATAAGCAAACCCACGTGTGATGGCACAGCATGCGGGTTTTCCACACCAAGCAAGGCTGCAGTTCTTTGCAGCTGCCAACCAACTGGCTGTCCTGCAATGTAACCCATTCCTGACACTATCTACCTGGAGTTTGTGCAGACCCCACACGTCAAGGGCTCAGTCCTACAAGACTGCTCCCACTTCAGAATTGCCCACAATTCTGTCCAACATGCTACAAATTGGGATTTTCACAACTCCCTCCTGGGATTTAATGATTCATTGCAATGACTCAGAGAACCCAGGGAAACACTTTAGTTATCACCCATTTATTAGAAAGGATATTACAAAGGGTGCGAATGAACTGACAGATGGAAAAGTAGATAGTGAGTGTTGGATTTTGGGGCAGACCATCGTTCCAACAGTTGGATGTGTCCACCAACCCAGAACCTCTATGAACCCCTTCAGTTGAGGTATATATGGAGATTCTTTTATGCACGATTGATTAAATCGTTGACCATTGGCCATTGGCATGGTTGATTGAATCATTGGTCCTTGGTGATTCAGTC
The DNA here is from genome assembly GCF_003254725.2 of Canis lupus dingo. NCBI lineage: Eukaryota > Metazoa > Chordata > Mammalia > Carnivora > Canidae > Canis > Canis lupus. The sequence continues at coordinate 2,641,065 of NC_064281.1, read as the reverse complement.
GGTCTCCAGCCAAACTCCCTAGAGGTCACAGTCAGAGGTTCAGGCTGAAAGTTCCAACCCTCTAATCACATGGTTGGTTCCTCTGGTGACCAGCCCCCATCCAGAAGCGATCTGATGTACAGGCCCACCAAGAGTCACCTCACTGACATAAAAGTCAAGTCATTTGAAATAGACTTGATGTGAACAACACAAGATGTTCCTCTCACCACTAACACTTGGAAAATCATGAAGGTTTTCAAAGCTCTGTCTCAGGAACCAGAGACAAAGCTAAATATATATTTCTTATTTTTTGTTAACATTTATTTACTTGAGAGAGTAGGGTGGAGGGACAGTGGAAGAGAGTGTCAAGCCGACTTCACACTGAGCGCAGAGCCCAACTCGGGGCTCAATCTATGACCTTGAGATCATGACCTCAGTTGAAACCAAGAGTCAGCTGCTTAACCAACGGAGCCACCCAGGTGCCCCTGTATTTCTTATTATATCACAGTATCATGCATAGTGGTTATGCCTGTGACAAGAAGGCTAAACCGCTGAGCCACCCGGGCTGCCCTGTGCTCTTGTTGTGTCACATATAATACATTTTTAGCTAATGGGAAAAATTAAAATTGGTAAAACTACCTATGATAGATAGAAGAAACTGGTCCTAAATACTATCTACGCAAACCTGAAAAAAATGTAATAGCCACAGAAATCTGTTACTGCCTGAAAATAAAACACACTGGAGGGCAGCCCAGGTGGCTCAGTGGTTTAACGCAGCCTTCACCCCAGAGCGTGATCCTGGAGACCCAGAATCAAGTCCCTAGTCGGGCTCACTGCACGGAGCCTGCTTCTCCCTCTGCCTGTGTCTCTGCCTCTCTCTGTGTGTATCTCTCATGAATAAATAAATAAAGTCTTAAAAAAAAAACACTGGAAATCACTGAATCAGTCACTTTTTATAATCTATTTTGAACAATACATTTACACCTTTATTAAAAATGAAAAAAAGCATTTAAATCAAAATATCGAGTTGTGATGACCTGTCATGTATTTAATTATTTGGGACACTACAAAAGGTACCTTTAAAAAACCCAATTGCTCAAGAAATACTTCATAGCTTTCTTCACTAGATGCCTCACGATATCTGAGTGAATAGCTCGTTAAATACGAGCAATTCTTTCAATTTTATTTGCTGAGGTTGAAATAATGGGAAAACGTGAATCAATATCTTCTTTAAGTTGTGAGGTTTATGAGGTAATTGTCATTGATTGATCATTGTCTGTTTCATAATTTTATAGACATTTAGTACTTTCTCATAATTCATTTTAGCTTTGTCACTTTGGTGATGTTTTAGTTTATACCCTCCAGTGTTGAAGTGTTGTTCTAGTTCTTAGGTACACGTACTTGCACATATTTTATGAAATACAATTGGAGCATTTATTCTTTCGATTTAGGTGGACTTGTAATAACACACACAAAAAACATAATGGACAACACTTTTGTCCCGCTGCTATTTCTCAGCACAGTATAAATTATTTTTTGAGTGCAATAGAATGTTCCTCCACATCCAGTAAGAAGTACCTTTCTCTTACAATTTCACAAGCTGGGTCTTATGACAAAATGAGTTGGTTTGATTGAAAGGAATGATGGCTTTTATTCCAAAAAGAAGCAAACTGAAAATTACTGACTATTTTCTGGAACAAATGAAAAATGCACAATATATGCTTTAATGTTGTGGAATTTGTTTATCTGCAAGAATTTTGTACAATATCATCAGTTTATTTCTCTCTAAACAATGAAAGAATTAAATAAACATATTTTCACATGTATTGTTGCTTACATGTCAGCATGTAACATTGACTATTCTTTGGACAATCTACTAAACTTTTTTTTTTGTTTGAGTGAAGCTTTTGAATTTTTAATAGTGAAAACTTGGACAAGGTAGAGGAATTTGTTAAGAAGCAATTTTCCTTTATACTGAGTGATTTTTAATAAGAACAAAGGAAATAACATGTAACCTGACCTTGTTTTAAGAAGCTAAATTCCCATTTGAAAAATGTATCTATAATATTGGTTTCATAAAGCAGAATAAAGAGAAGCATAGTTGAAAATGCAAATGAGGATGTAGAAGCAAAATTAAAATAATGGCCGTTTTTTCACCATGGGCACCAGAAAGGCCATAATGAACTGAAAGTCCTGGTGATTTTAAGTTTCTTACGGCCATGTGCAAATGGAATAGAGTGGACAAGGTGGTCTCTGTATTGGGTGGTGCAAGGGTCCATCTTTGGTGTTCATGTGGTTAAGCTACACTACCCTCTAATCCATCAAAGACTAGTCCATGTGTTAACTGTGAATGAAGGCATTTTGCCCGTGTTTTACATCTGCCATATGTTAACTGTAAGGCAAGCCACTTATTCTAAAGAGAGTGGGACTCATACAATCAGTTGAAAAGGTATAAACCAAAAACTGATGTTTCTCTGAGAAAGAATAAATTCTGCCTAAAGAGTATAGTCTCAACTATTCCAGCCTACAGACCTGTCCTACAGATTTCAGGCTTGCCTGCTTCCACAAAATGCATGAGCGAGTTCCTTGAAATTCAAGAGACGATAGCTGATATATAGATAGATAAATGATGATGATCAACAGATACATAGCTAGGCACATAGATATTATAAGTAGATGGTAGACATCTATAGATACGTAGTCATGTAGAGATAAATGATAAATAGATGATGGAGAGATAGATCTGGGGATACATAGATATGGATAGATACAATAGATGACAGGTGGGCTAGATATGAAAGATATGGTGGGTGGGTGGATAGGTAGATATGATGGATGGATGGAGAAGGAGATAAAATGATAGATGATAGTTATGGATGGATGAAGAGATGAATAGATGATAGATACGATGGATGGATGAAGAGGTAAATAGACGGCAGATGTGATGGACGGATGGATGGATAGATAGATAGATAGATAGATGATATAGGGATGGATGGATGGATAGAATGGATGATCAATGGATGGATAGACATAGATAGATAAATAGATCGATAGATGATAGCGAGATAGAGAGGACAAATACATTGATACACCCTACTGATGGTTCTGTTTCACTGGAGAGTACCCTGAGTGGTAAAAGTGGGACTAATCAATCCTGCGTATTCCAAAGGGACAAGGCTGCCGCTAGGACGGGATGCACCATGTCTTGTGCAGTTAAGTCCTGATGTTGCTGGACCCAGTGGACAAGCAAGTGGGTGAGGAAAATTATGCAACTTAGGCAGAGCTGCCAGGGGTTCTGATCTCTCCAGATGCCACAGCAGCAGGGCACTCCCTCAGCAGGAGACCCTGAGGTCCCGCTTTGGGCATGGGGATCATGCCATGTAGGGTGGCAGGAAGCCATGGCAACTCTCAGGAGTAGAGCTGATGCACACACGTGCTCTTCTCTGGGGTTTTACATGTGTGTGCACTCACGTGCCACCCTGTGTATTTTATATATAATATGCTGTCACCTGATGACTTATCACCCATTAAAATGGGGCTAAGAAGAGAGAGGGAGCGTCCATCCTATAATGGCTGCGGAGACTTGTGGATGAAGGGCCTTCCATTTCAGGTAAAGTGACAGCCTTCTGTGGTCCACACTTGTGCTGCATGGACTGTGTGCCCTCCCTCCCCTCCTTCTGCACCACAGAGGAAGCCCAGCATCCCATCTCCTTGCCTTCCTTCCAGCCAGGGTTCTGGGGGGAAACCGTGTGCTCCTAGGGATTGGCTTTCCTTCAAACCCTGTAGGGAGAAGCCTGGCAAAGCCCCTCCACAAGCATCTTCCATCGGTCTGTGCTGGTGTACTAGCTCAAGGTGGTCCTCTGTGCCACACTGAACATGCCAGGGCCAGTCCCCACCTCAGCGGCTGCAGACCAGGCACCTATGGTTGTCCTGTGCAGCAAACTCTGAGCCTGGAGGTCCTACCAGTGGCCTCCCTCCTGCCTGCACTTCCTCCAACGGCACCAGATTCTCTGAGCTGACTTTTGTGCAGGTGAGAACACCTGGTGGTGGAGGTGGTGGATTCGATCTCCTCCGTTGAGCCCTGGGTTATGGGATTTGTTTTGGTGATATTTCATCCTAAGTAAAGACCTGTCTTGGGTCACCTGGTGGCTCAGTCCATTGAGTGTCTGCCTTCGGCTCAGGTCATCTCAGGGTCCTGGGATCGAGTCCTGCATTGGGCTCCTTCCTCAGCAGGGAGTTTGCTTCTCCCTCTCCTTCTGCCTCTTCCCCAGCTCACACTCTCATTCTGCCTCAAATAAATGAAATGTTAAAAGAAGAAGAAGAAAAGAAAAAAGCTGTCTCTTCCTCAGAGGTGGGAGATGGGCTTATTTGCTCAGGACGAATGAGAGAGAGAATAAGCACATTTTTAGGAGAACAGGAGTCCCATCTGAATGTTCAAATACATGAGACCACGTTGTAGGGCAGAGATGAGCGGTGACCAGTGAAAGTGTCTGTGTGCGGGAGACGAATGACCCTTCTGTGCTTGGCTACAGAAAGCAGAGTCGGGGACAACATTGGATTTTGCAGAGGTTGAAATTTGGCCTCTGCAAAATTAGTCAAAGAGGATGCTTCTGTGTAGGATGGATCTCTGGGCCTTCACGGGGAGCAGAGCAACATCCCAAGGCTGCGATGACAACAGGAACATCAAATTGTCATATGGACCCTACCTTATGACCATAACTACTCCATTCTGTTGGCTTTCAAAATGCTCCCTGGATCTATCTGCTATTTTGGTGGAGGAAACAAAATCTAAACGCTCCCTAAAGTGGAATCACGTTCCATAGTCTGTTTCTAGTCGAACTTACATTTTGTCCTGATGATTCCCAATGATCATTATATCCTGGAAGTTTATTAGTTGTTGCTTTACTTGAATGCAGTTGTTTTAACAGCAAACATCATTCTCCATGTTTGGGTGTTTCTGGCCATTGGGTTCCAGGGTTCTCTGACGCTTCAAGGAACGGGGTTCATTTTTCTTTTTGTTTTAAGATTTTACCTATTTGTTTGACCGAGAGAGAGAGAGACAGAGAGAAACGGGATTTGTTTTGATGCTTTCAATGATAGTTTGCAGGGAATGAGTGCTCAGTGTCGTGGCTGAAAAGCTCTGGCCCCTTGCCTTGGCTTAGAATATCTTGAGGTATCAACCCTCCTTCCAACCCCCTGAGGCACAGTCTACACCCCCTGCTACAACATAACCACCGGTTTATTTCTCTCTTTGCCCAAACTTACCTTTTATGATTGCTTGTACGCATCCTTCTTGTAAGCCATCAGTGATGAACCTCCTGCGTGCCAACCTCCATCCCAGGGACAGAAATGGCAAGATGTTTCCTTCTGAAGTCAAATTAAGGACATAACTTGTCTGCTATGTTGAATATGTCTCCTTCCCCAAAATCTGTGTCAACAGGAAACCTCAGAATTGTAACCTTATTTGGAAACAGGGTGTTTCTAGGTGTCATCACGTTACGATGTGGGCAGGCTCCCATGCGATGATTGGGGTGTCCTCCCATGAAAAGGGACATTGGGACCCAGGGCAAAGACCATGTGAGTGAGCCACAGAGAGGATGGCCCTGCGACACTGGAGACAGAGGCCAGGCTTTGCTGCCAACCAAAAAAAGTAGGAGGGAGGCAAAGCTGGATTCTCCATCAGGGCTTCCAGAAGGAACCAACCCAGCCCACCTTGACCTGAGACTTGTGGCCTCCGGAGCTCTGACAAATAAATGTCCAAGGGTCAGCCACCATGTTTGTTGGGACTTTTCCCCCAACGACTGTGACAATCGCAGTTTGTCAAGCACGTTCATCCCAGCAGGTTGTCTCCTGCCAGCATTTTCTGAGCAGCAAGACAAAACATAGGCCAGAAAGGCAAGGTCTCCTGAAGGGCAGAGCCTCACCTGGATGGACCTCCCTCTGGAGCTCCGTGTATTCTGCTCCCAAACAGCCAGGAAAAAAAAAATGAAAAATCACATGGCGCTCTGATAACTGGCCTTCTGATCGAGTCTGCCAGATAGCCACAGCCTCAGCGCCATCCCCAGCAAGACTGTGAACTGCCTCTGCGTCCGTGTTGGAAGAAAAGAAAACTCAAACAAAACAAAAATAAATAGATAGATAGATGATAGATAGATAGATAGATAGATAGATAGATAGATAGATAGATGATAGATAGATAGATAGAAACATAATGGAGATGTGCTTAAAGCAAATTAAGAATTAACTGGGATCAGAGGGCACATATTGCTGATCTTGTTCAATGTGTATGTGTTCATTTTAGTTCCCATTACCTTTGAAAAATACTGAAATGTACACAACGTCGAAGTGTGGACAGATGGAAATATAACTTTCAGAATACTTCCATACCGTGAAATGCTGTCATGAGCAAGGGTGTTGAAAGGATGTCACCACCTTTCCCAAAACGTGTCCCTTGGAACTGGAATTAAGACGAGCCATATTTAAAAAGAACAACTCAGAGGAAGAGCCATGGACACAATGGATTAATTCACATGCACACAGACACGTGCAAAGACTTGTAGATTTTCTTTGTGTGTGTAAAACTGATGGGAACATTTAATCCATAAGGAGACACAATATGTAGTGCATCATTGTCAAGTTTCTATTGAGTTTTTTTTTCCTTCTGACTATTCTAAGCATGTAACTCAGTGGCAACTAGTGAGATTTTTTTTTAAATTAATTAATTTATTTATTTATTTGAGAGAAAGAAACCATGAACAGGGAGGAGAGGCAGAGAGAGACGGAAAAGCCTCCATGAGCAGGGAGCCCAACGTGGCGCTCGATCCCAAGCCCCTGAGATGATGACCTGAGCTGAAGGCAGACACTTAACCCACTGAGCCACCAGCCACCCCCACAACTGTGAATTTTAATGCATTCTCCTAGGCGTGTGTATATACCACTCTCACAGAGTGAAGGCTTCCCTTTGTCATTACTCTTTCTTTTTCTCCTTGAAAATACCTTCTTTACAACACCTCCTAGGACCACCATACCTAATTCATACTCAGTGAATAATTATTTCATATAGTCAGTGAATAATTATTTCAAGTTTTCCTTACTGAAAGGAACCAAGCTCCACCTCCACTTCCATGCAATCCTGCACCGTCACCAGCCCAGCCTGCAAACACCACCTCTGCGGATTCCACACAGCCCACACTGTCCTTTATTCTGCTCTCAAGTAGATCTTCGAGTCTTCTCCTACCCGAGAACATCCTCTTGGTCTGCAAACCAACATCTGCGTTTCCTCGTGCAAGTGATACTAAGTGCATAACATGTTACCTTTTCTTGCAATGTGTTTTGTCACTGGGTAGAAACAACAGTCTTCAGGAGCAGAGACTGTGGTAACATTTAGACAATTTCTAATGATGAGCACATAGACGCTGTATCTGCTGGAGGGACACAGTTGGACTAGCAGTTCTTGGGCATCATGGATGAGGTTACTAGTACCCATTAAACATCAAAATAAATACACCTAAAAAGTAGATCCAAGCGCAGATCGCATTCTACCGCCTTTAAAACGTATGTGATGGAAACGACCTCGACACTGTTAATATTTGAACAATTAGTATTTTTATTATACCACGGACACCGATTGTTCTTTTGAAACAAACAAGCACAAAGTAGTAACGATGCATAGCGTAATTTACCGCTTCTAGGTAATTGTGTTGCGTTGAGTATCGATTTAAACAAAAGCTGGGTAGGTAAGTTAAGATTTTAATAAGCCTTTGAAAATGGCTCGACAGCAGAATGGTATGATGAGTTGAAAATTCAATATCCCATCTTCTTTCTCCCAGCTGATAGACTGGTACCGATTTCTGCAATCGGAGAGAGTACTTTGGTTGAAAAGAATTCTGAGTCAAATGGGGTATTTACTGGGCTCACGTGAACAAATGTGCCATTTAACAGAATTTCAAGTATTCTGGGCACAAAATGAACAGAGAAGCACCCTGATTTTTACCCCCACGTTTGGTCCAATGTATTGCTAATCAAGAAGCATTATTCAGCTCTCAATTTAAATGATTATCCGTACACCCTGACTGTTCCTATTTAAGAATAATCATGCCTGATTTATATGTAAGGAGAAATAGATTGTTCTACTGGAATTGTTGCTGCTCAAATCTTCACTCCAGAGAATAAAGGGTAGAATGTGGAGAACTGCCCCAAATCTCGCCACCGCCATCCTTGCATGAATCCTGGGTGTTTCCTAGCACTGTTATCGTGCCCCCATTGAAATCTCGATGCCCAGACGCACAGTGGCACCTCCCTGATATGTGAATTTGCAGAGCATCTAAGACTGTTCAGTCTTACAATAACGATACCAACTGTTATGATTATGGTTACGCAGCTACTGCTTAAGGAGCGTTAATTCTGACTCGGTAGATCTGAAGAAGGACGCGATAATTTTGCATCTCTAACAAGCTCCCATATGATGCGGAGGCTGCTCGCTGGTCCGCGGACCACACTTTGAGCAGCAGGGCTGCTGCAGACACTCAAAGATGTGCAGCAGTGAAATCCAGATCTCTTGATTCTACATAAGTATATGTTATATACTAGATGACCCCGAGTCAAATCCATATGCAGGTCTCTGAGATACAGAAGAGGCTGCATAGAATCTTGCAAGAATGTCATTTCACAGACCCCAAACTGTGGTTTTTCTAAGAGGGTGAGCTGCTAGTGAATTCTGATCATGCATGAGCAAAAAACATTAGAGAAATGTGGGACCTTGGCTCAGGTGCACAGCACTACCTGACTCCTCAATTGATAAGCATACTATTAATTACAATTGTGTAATATTAATGTACACATTATATACTAATATACAATTTACAATATATCTATAATATATAGCATATAAATCATATTATGATAGTAATATCTTAACTTTAATACTATTTAAATAATATTAACACTGATTTTACTTATTTAAAATTGATAATACTCATATTTTTAAAATTTAATTAATTTATTTTTTTAAAGATTTATTTATTCATTTATGATAGACATAGAGAGAGAGAGGCAGAGACACAGGAGAAGGGAGAAGCAGGCTCCATGCAGGGAGCCCGATGTGGGACTCCATCCCGGGACTCCAGGATCGCTCCCCGGGCCAAAGGCAGGCGCCAAACCGCTGAGCCACCCAGGGATCCCCTAAAAATTTAATTGAAGTATAATTAGTTAAAATTGATAATACTGAGGATCTCTGGGTGGCTCAGTGGTTTGGCGCCTGCCTTAGGCCCAGGGCATGATCCTGGACTCCCAGGATCGAGTCCCACATCAGGCTCCCTGCATAAAGCCTGATTGTCCCTCTGCCTGTGTCTCTGCCTCTCTCACTCTCTGTCTCTCATGAATAAATAAATTAAATAAATAAATAAATAAATAATAAATAAAATAAAATTGATAATACTGATATTTTTGTCATAATATTAATTTTACAGGGAAGCTATGTCAATGAGAAGTTTATTTCAACACACACACCAAATAGAAAAATTCTTTAATATTATTTTGAGGGCAGCCCTGGTGGTGCAGCGGTTTAGCACCGCCTGCAGCCCAGGGTGTGATCCTGGAGACCCTGGATCGAGTCCCATGTCAGGCTCTCTGTGTGGTGCCTGCTTCTCCCTCTGCCTGTGTCTCTGCTTCTCTCTCTCTCTCTCTCTGTGTCTCTAATAGTAAATAAATAAATAATCTTAAAAAAATAAATAAATAAAATTATTTTGAAAGGAAATCTTTAAAAAATGTTTTTTCATCCAAATTTCAGTTAATACGATATGCAGCAACTACACTGTAGTAAAAATAAAGAGAAATAACATGTGGGAAGTATAAAAATGTTAGTGACACAACTTAATACCAAGCCAATGAATATAGGTCATAATTATTGCACTCCTGTGGCCAAGGTCAGCTGTAATATCTAAAATGTGTTCCAGGGCCTGTTTTCTTTTCTTTTTTTTTTTTAATATAAGATTTTTTTAAAGATTTTATTTATTTATTCATGAGAGACAGAGAGAGAGAGAGAGAGAGGCAATGACACAAGAAGAGGGAGAAGCAGGCTCCATGCAGGGAGCCTGATGTAGGACTCGATCCCGGGTCTCCAGGATCATGCAGGGCCTGTTTTCATTTTAAACAAATGTACCTAAAGTCGTATGCTAGAACATTCTGTGCAGTGTTTAATTCTGTGACTGGCAGGGAAGCAACTATAGGACTCTACCAGGGGAAATGTGGTGGTGAGTCAGCAGGAATATTCTCTCAAGCTGTGGTAATAGAACATCCATTATCTGAATATGGCTATCTACATTTAAATATAAACTAATTTAAATTAAATTAATTGAATATTCAGTTCCTCATTTTAAAAAGCTACACGTCAAGTATTTGATAGAGTGACTGCCATATTGGTTAGAAGACATTTCTGTCATCACAGATGGTCCAAGAGGACCCATTGATCTAGATGATAGAGGTTATACACGGTCATTATTTACTTCTCACTGCCTTTAACACTCACGCATAAGCAGAAACACACATACCCACACCCACACCCACACACCCAAATCTATTTTGGTGAATGTTGACGGGGAAACGTAGAGTACCAAGCAGGAGTAAGGAATTGTGATCACCGCGGAACAATTCTACAAACAGATGCGAATGAGTTATTTTCATTAGAGAAGCAAAGAGATCTTGAATCTAGTGATTTCCAGTTGTAGTTAGTCTAAAGACATATTTATTCACATTTTCACTTGTGCAAAATAGTAAATTTTTTTAACGGTAAATAAGAGAAAATAGCTGGCATGCCCGGGTGGCTCAGTCGGTTAAACATCTGCCTTTGGCTCAGGTCGTGGCCCCAGGGTCCTGGAGTTGAGTCCCGCATTGGGCTCATCTCAGAATCTCTCCATCTCCCTCTACCTGCCACTCCCCCTGCTTGTGTGCTCTCTGTCAAATAAATAAATAAAATCTTTAAAAATAAAAATACAGTAGCAATGGGCTTCTGTTTCTCTAACTCAATTCATCCAAAATAGTAGTAGTATCTGTCTTGCTGGAATTTCATAGTTTGTTTTTTTTTTTTCCAATGCAATGAAGTACTTTTTTTTTTGTTTTTTTTTTTTTGTGTTTTTTTTGCAAGGAAGTGCTTTATATTAAAAATTTCTAAAACCTGCTCATGGATCTTTATAGCAGCTTCATTCATAATTGTCCAAACTTGGATGCAACCAAGACGTCCATTAGTAGGTAAACAGATAAATCAACTGTGGTCCATCCAGAGAATAGAATATTATTCAACAATAGAAAGACATGAGCTGCCAGGCTATAAAAAGTCATGGAGAAAACTTAAATGCATATTACTAAGTGGAAAAAAGCCAATATGAAAATGTTCCATCTTGTCGGATTCCAACTCCATGACATTCTGGAAAAGGCAAGACTTTGTAGACTGGCAAAGATCAGTGGCTGCCAGGGAATGGGAGGGGAGCATGAAGAGCCCCAGCTCAGAGCATTTTTAAGGCAGAGAAATGGCTCTGTGTGATCCTACAACGACACATGCTTGTCATTGTACATTTGTGCAAACTCATAGAATGGACACCACCAACCCTGAACCCTAATATATAAACTGTGGATCTTGGGCATAATGAGGTGTCAAGGTAGGTTCACTCATCTTAGCAAATGCACCATCTGGTGGGGACGTTGGTAACAGGGGAAGCTCTGTGTATGTGGGGTCGGGAGCGTATGGGAAATCTCTGTACCTTCTGCTCAGTTTTGCTGTGAAGTGAAAACGGCTCTGAAAGATAAAGTAAATTTTTTTGAAATGTGTATAAAATGGCATTGTGTTAACTTTTGACATTCTTCTTTACTGCTAGGATTTAAGAGAGGAAAGTGATCTGTTTATATGAACCCAAATATTGACTATTTCTGTTTTTCTTCATTTCTGACATTCCAGATTTTCCTCTGTTATTATGCCTCTCTCCTCTGTAGAATTTCTTTTAGCATTTCTTTCAAAAAAGTAGATCTTGGAGACAACTTATCTCAGTTTTTCTTGAACCGAAATGTCTTAACTTTGGCTTCATTCCTGTAGGGCATTTTTTTTTCCCCTACCTATAGACTCTACTTTGTGTGATTTTCCTTTGGAAAGTTAAAAAAGTTCTTCCAGTGTTTTCTGGTCTTTATGATTGTTTTCTATTGTGGTAAGAACACTTCAGTTGGAGATCTATCCTCTTCGCCGAGTTTTGAGTGAAGTATGGGCACAGCGTTTCATAGCACATCTCTAGAGAGTGTTCTTCCGGCATAAGTGAAACTTTAGTCCCATAGAATATCCAATCCCCACTTGATCCTTCTCCCCATTGCAACCACCATTCTATGCTCTGCGTCTATGAGTCTGTTTCAGTAGCCTCTGAAAAGTGGAATCACGTCGTACTCTCCAAAGAACGTACACACATGGCCAACAGGTGTATCGACATCACTTATCATCAGGAAAATGCAAATCAAAATCACCATTAGGAGGTCAGGAAATGACTTGGAGATGTTGCAGATGTGGGAGAGGATGTGGAGAAAGGGGAAACCCTTACACTGTTGGGTGGGAATGCAAGGTAGTGTAGCCACTCTGGAAAATAGCATGGAAAATCCTCAAAAAGTTGAAAATAGAGCTAGGTAGGTGAGGAACTAGCAATTGCACTATTGGGTATTTACCCCAAAGATACCAACATAGTGATCTGAAGGGACACCTGCACCCCAATGTTTATGGCAGCAATGTCCACAATCACCAAACTATGGAAAGAGCCCAGATGTCCCGACAGATGAATAGATAAAGAAGATGTGGTGTTTATATACAATGGAATATTACTGAGCCATCAGAAAGGATGAACTCTTTCCATTTGCAATGACGTGAGTGGAACTAGAGGGTATTACGCTAAGTGAAACACATCAGTCAATCAGAGAAAGTGAGATATGATCTCACTCACATGTGGAACTTAAGAAAGAAAACAGAGGATCATAAGGGAGAGAAGGAAAAAAATATAACAAAGAGGGAGACCGACCATAAGAGACTCTTAATCATAGGAAACAAACTGAGGGTCGCTGGAGGGAAGATGAGTATAGCGATGGGGTAACTGGGTGATGGGCATGAAGGAGGGCACAGGATGTGATATGCACTGGGTGTTATATAAGATGACAAATCACTGACCTCTACCTCTGAAACCAATAATACATTATATATCCTTTACTTGAATTTAAAAAATTAAAAAATCATGATGAATATAACCTCGCTTTTTTTCACGTGCCTACTGTTTTTTTTTTTTTTTAAGATAATGTGTTGGTGACGATGTGCAGAAATTGGAGCCCTGTACACTGTAGATAGGAATGTAAATTGTGTAGGTGCTATGAAAACCTGTATGGTGTCTCCTCAGATAGTAAAAACAGGATTCTTGGAGAACACCCAGAGAGGCTCAGGTGGTTAAGCATCTGCCTTTGGCTTTGGTCATGATCCTGGGGTCCTGGGATCGAGCCCCATATGGGGCTCCCTGCTCAGCAGTGACTCTGCTTCTCCCTCTCCCCCTGCCCCTCCTGCTGCTCATGCTCTCTCAAATAAATAAAATCCTAAAAAATTAAAATAAAAAAACAGGACTCCTGTTATAATCCAGCAATGCCTCCTCTGGGTATTTACCCAAGAGAATAGAAGTCAAGACCTCAAAGGGCTGTCCGTACTTCCCAGGTTCACTGGAGAACTATTCAGGATAGCCAAGATGGTGGGAACAACCCAAGAGTCCATGGATAGATTTACGGATGAAGAAAGTGTGGTACCGGGATCCCCAGGTGGCTCAGCGGTTTAGTGCCTGCCTTCCGCCAAGGACATGGTCCTGGAGTCCTGGGATCGAGTCCCACATTGGGATCCCTGCATGGAGCCTGCTTCTCCCTCTGCCTGTGTCTCTGCCTCTCTCTCTCTCTCTGTTTCTCATGAATAAATAAAATAAAATCTTAAAAAAAAAAGTGTGGTACCTCCATCCGATGGACTAATATTATTCAACCTTAACAAAGAAGGAAATCTTAAAAAAATAAAATAAAATAAATTAAAAAAAGAAGGAAATCCTGCCACCTGTGAGAACACAAACCTTCAAGACATGATGCCACATGCAATAAGCAATCACAGATAGTCTTTACGATTTTTGACGAACACTCTGCTTTTGCGTCAGTCATTAATCTCTGAATGTCATGTATTATTTCTCTCTGCTTTCAACAACTTTTAGCAAAGTTTGTGAAACCTGTTTACCAGCTTGATGAAAAGGAGTGTGCCACCTTTAAATTATTATTATTTTATCCTCTTCAGAATTTGTGAAAATATGTGTGCCATTTTTTAATTATTATTATTTTATCCTCTTTAGAGTTTACTGACTTTCTGGACATGCCTTTTGTTAAATCTGGGAAATGAACCGGTATTATTATTTTTTCTTCTTCTCCTCCTGCTTCTTCTTCCTCTTCCTTTACTTCTTCCTCTGCCTCTTCCTCTTTGTCTTCCCGTTCCTCTCCTCCTCTCCCGTCTTCTTCTTTCTGCACCAATTTCTATCTTCTCTCCTTCAAGAATTTTAAGGAAAAGAGCCATAGACCGGTTGATAAGATCTTGCACATTCATTTGTTTCTGCCTCTTACATTTTCTTCTCTCTGTTGCTCAGATAAGCTGATTTGTATGGATTGATCTCTGGGTTCGTGGTCTCTCCCTGCTCTTCCTTCCATCCTGCCATCGAGCTTCTCCACCTACATGACTTGAGTCCTTCCTGTATTGCTGCCTCATGAAATGTACTTTTTGGTTCTGTTTTGTTGAGTTGACGTCTTAGCCACGACTTCCATCTTTCCTGTTATTTCCAGAATATTCACCTTTCTTTCTCGGAATGGGGTTATACGAGTTGCCTCGAAAGCTTTGTCTTGTAAACTTTCCACTTCTGGGTCCTGTTGGAGTTGGCACATGTTGACTGTCTCGTTGTCTGGAGAATCCTTGAGATTATCCACATTCTCTCATATGTCGAGTACTTTTGTATTTAGGCCTTGCACATTTTGAATATTTCCCTGTGAAACTCGAGATCCCATTAAATCCACCTGGAATGTTTTATTATTTATTTTTATAAAAAATTTTTTTAGCTTTGGCAGGTGCTGCACGTGGTTCATTTCACAGCACAAATTCTAACCTGCCTTCCTGGGCTACGATTCTGGTTTCAACTGGCTATTTTGCTCTGTCTCACATGGGTTCCTACCAACAGCCTGTCTGCTTTCTGGACGGTAGCTTGCACCCACTCTTTTTCATCATCCTTTGTTATGTTAATTTTCATTTTTGCAATGTGTACAGAGCTCGGGTCCAGTCATGGCATCATAGGGTTCCCCATTCTCTCACACCAGCTCCTTCCACTTGACTTTGCCTACAACCTGCAGCTCCTGGAGCCCCTTGTCCTGGCCCTGTGCCTGGCCCTGACCTCTGTTGCATCCTTTGCATGACTAGGTAACGCATGACTGCCAAGGGGAAAGAGCTCGGAGACGTGGCTGCAACTCTAGCCCTCAGTGTGGCTGCCTAAGCTCTGTTCCTAGAGCTCGCTGGAGGGAGGCCGGGAGAGAGCTGTGAGCTCTGTGCTCTGTGGGGTCCCCTCTTCCTGGTCCTTTGATGCAATAGAGACGTTTGCTTGGTGCCCTTACTGTCCATAAATGCTGCCTTGTTACGCGAGTCCAGTCGGATGAAAGCCAGGAGCAATGCTCCCAGAGCCAGCACCAGCCCACTAGCGTATGGCTCCTCTTTGCTTTCCACTTGCTTGTCCAGTCAAAACCAGATTAGGTTTTGAACCTAATCCTAAGAATTCAAAGATCTACCAAACTTACACCATATTCTACTACATCATTCCTCACTTACACGAGTCTTCATGGTGTTTCCTTATATATTCTATGCAAGATTTCGTTGTAATCAGAGCCAGTGTTTCAGGGCAGTGTGTTTAGGTCGTGTTCATCGGTCCTGATTTCCCGCCTGGTGATCCTGCATTCTATTCCCTTTTTCCGTTGTGGACTCCAAGGGGCTTGCAAAGGGTGCAGCCATCAAATGCTGATGCCCTGAAATTGGAATGGATTTGAGAGCCCTTGGGTGTTCACCGCGAATTGAATCTTGCTGGGGGACCTCAGGACTGACGATGACGTAAAGCTGAACCGAACATGTAAATCCTCCAAAGCAAAGTCAGCACCATCCCATCGTCTTCTAGTTCTGTACTGAGAGCTGGGAGCACCATCCTCACTCACGAATAAACCCCCTCTGCCCACCACGGAAGGCCAGTTTCTCCTTTTTTCTTTTCAAGGTGATGGAAACTCCATTCCTGGGGTTGTGTTTTCTGCCTCCGCTCCTCCACTCTTGCCTGAAGATGCCATCACATCTGAAGTGACCTGGAGTGCGCTCCGTGACAGAGATGACATCATTCAAACCTTGCGCAAAGGCGTCTCTTGCTTTGTGATATCCTCACATCATACCTAGGAATCCTCGGAGTGAACGTGCATTAAATGTTCCCATCATGGGCAGCAAGAGGGAAGCCTGGGTGTGATGATCAGATGTGCGACAGGAGGGGGCCAGCTCAGCCTGCAGGCGGGTTGGGCCCCATGCAGAGAGGCGAGGTCCCCCCAATGGGTGACAACCCTAATGGCTTTGATGGAGGAAAGGTGAAGAAGGCTTTCCTCCAACGCATGCACACACCTTGGACATAAGAACCTGCAGTGCAGTGTCCCACGAGTCTGCCTTTGAGCACACCCAACACCCATTTATATTTAAACAGGCCCCTGACTTGGGGGAGGCAAAAAGAGAGGGAGAGAGAGAGAGAATGAAATAAAAAAAAGAGTTTTGCAAAGAAGTTCTTTGTAGTTCTTATTCCAAAGCCCTGAAGAAGACAAACCTTCACCTGCCACCAGGAGGGGAGACGTCTGTGCCACTCGTCCTAAAATGCTGGCTGACTTTTTCTGACAACATGTGCGAGGACAGCAGGCCTCGGAAGCCCTGCCAGGCGCACACCTGCAGACACCCACGTGTGCACGAGCCCTGCTGTGACCTCATAAGGTGGCTTCTGTGACGAAACCAGCATTCCGTTGGGCTAGCCAGGCCCTCCCCTGGGGTAGAAAATAGGTCCCACAGGTTGCTCTGCTCTTCTGTCTCACCTGGAGTTATTTTTAGGCCTTGTTAATACTTAAGAGCCTCTTAACGCATTTCAGTGTTTTCCTGCACAAACCTGCTCCGCGCCCGCCCTGCCAAAGGAGCCCCCGAAGCCAAGTGCCTAACGGATTCTGCGGTTCTCCTCGGCCGAGTGTGCCAAGGGCCTTGTCTGCTTGCCCAGAATCTGTTCAGCTGTCTTTGGGTCGTGAGAGGTAATGAGAAACAGTGGGGATCGTCCCACCCAAGCTGTGCGCGTGGTACCCAAGGCCCCCCGATGGCCCCAGAGCTCGGCCACGACGCCAGAGGCTCAGCTGCTCCTGCTCTCTTAAAACCCCATTTATCCTTCCTCAGAGAGCCGGGTGGTGTGAGCACACACTCTGTGCACTTGGCCACATGGCCGGCGGGGACCCGGGCTCCAGGGCCAACTGGGCACCATCAACGATACAACCCAAATATTTGTTTTCACCCAACTTCACTTTGTGGTTCCTAGAATAAGGGCATCATCTTCCACAGTCCTGCTGCCTTTTCTCAGAATCTCCAAGAACGTAAACGTTTCCATCGCTTGGGTGACTAAACGTGTGGACTTCACAGCTCCTTCAATGTCGGTGAGGTTTTCAAGTGCCATGCAACACAAGGAAGAAATAAACTAATTAGGGCTCAACAGAACCGCCTCCAAAATTTTGGACTTTGTCCTTAAAAAAAAAAAGTGTTTGATTTGGAATGGATTCCTGTGTTGATTAAAAACAAGCAACAAAAACTAGCAGATTCTGGACTTTCTCCCAATCAGTGGTCGTAGACTTTTGTTTTTGTTTTTGTTTTTGTTTTTAAGATAGGGTGGTCTCGTTGGATGAGGTAGGATGTTGGAATAAAAATACACTAGTTCATTCTGGACACATTTTATTGCACTAGATTCGGTGGTAATGAAATTAGACGTGCTTGTTTTTTTAATATTTTATTTATCACGTGGGACCCAATCCCAGGACCCCAGGATCACGACCTAAGCCAAACGCAGACACTCAACCACTGAGCCACCCAGGTGTTCCAGTGGAATATTTTTAATGACCAAGCATTTGTAAATACTTTTGATTGATTTTTTTCCCCTTTGTCTGCATGGTGGTCAAATTTCTGTGTGCAGATTTCTCTGTATAGAGTCCCCAAACCATATGTCATCTACATTTCTTGGTTGATGCGAAAGGATATTCAAGGGTGATTTCTACAACTTTCATTTCAACCACATGTATTCAGTTGGATGTGACAAATGTTATAGCCTGGATCAAAAAATTAATATTTAATCCTGCATTTGCTTCATGAACTCAAGATAATAAAACTCAGTAGGCTTTGGTCAATGTTAAATGATATGAATGTGGAGGTTTTTCACAAAAGGTGGACACTCAATACCTGCTAATTTAATGGAAATTTGATTTTCTTAAGACTTTATTTATTCATAAGGCTCACAGAGAGGCAGGCAGAGACACAGGCAGAGGGAGAAGCAGGCTCCTTGCAGGGGGCCCAACGTGGGACTCAATCCCAGGACCCCGGGATCACACCATGAGCCAAAGGCAGATGATCAACCACTGAGCTACCCAGACACCCCTAAATTTGATTTGTTTTATCTGCATGCTCTAAACCTCTAAATATTACATGATAATTCACTTTGTCATCCTAAATTATTTCTAGTTGATTTTTTTTTTTTTACCTCAAATCTTCTGTTTCTGGTTTGATTTTTGGGTTTCTTTCTTTTTTTTTTTTTTTTTGGGGGGGGGGTGTTTTAGATTCCCAATAAGATTGATGTGGGGATTTGATTATAGCTGCTAAAAACCTAATCATTAATAGTGTTAAACGAACCTCAGGGAACTTTTTTGTCTTAATGAACATTGACAACTCTATGGAACATAACGATGTTAGAAAAATATCTCTGTCACATTAATAACTCCACCAACCACAGAGCCATCTGGACTCTACTCCAGAAACCTTCCCTCACTAAAATTTCTTTAATAGCCCCAACCTGGGAAATGTCATGAATTCTTCCCTGATAGGGCTGAACATATGTCATATTTCTTTCCTCCTGAGTCCCTTGACAGTTCCATAAATCTAAAGTCACAGAATTAACAATTACATGCAACAAATAACAAATTTTACTTTGTAGTGTTATGGATGTTTATCTTCCTTCCTTTATCGTCCCTCTAGTGCTTGAGTCAGGAAATCTGATTTGTACATCCTGCTAAGGATTCAAAGACTTTTTCTATAGATGAGACTGATTTCAGAGAACTCCAGAGTTAGATGTAGGTTCTTAAAAAGTATTTATTTAATTATTTATTCATGAGAGACACAGAGAGAGAGACAGAGACACAGGCAGAGGGAGAAACCTAAACATTTCGACAGGGAATCACCCTGTTCCTTACAAAAAGCTCTCCTGTCCTGGAGAAGCATGCACTCTGGGCTCAGTTCAGGGATCGGAGGACATTTCTCCTTTTCTGTCAGCTTGTGTGTCTTTTATTCCTCACCAACTCCACTTGAGACACCTTGTTTGTTCAGTTTGACAGATGGACAACAGAAATCTGTTAAATAATGGGACGACCCTGTCCAGGGTCACCCAAGCAATTGTAGATATGAATCCACATGTCCCAGACCCAATCCTCTCCCTCTTTCCACTGAACTTGCTCAACGTTTAAACAAAAGGAGATGCCAGTTAGGACCATTACTGGTTGTTTGACCATCTGTATAGTCTTGGGTTTCCATCAGTGATTTGCATTCAAGTTTATTGAGCACCAAAGGTTCTTTGTATTAAGCTTCATCGAGTTCCCTTTGTTAAGACAAGTAGAGGGCCGAAGTATGGCACGCATACACATATCCATAAATACCGGTGGAAACATTGACATAACACGGGAGACCAGGCTCGAATGGGAGAACTCACTTTTATACTTACATCTGGAAACTGGGAATGTGTGTCATCTACTAGTCTCTCGAATGAGCTATGCATGCCATGACGTCAGTGACCATCCATCAGGCACCATGATGCCTTCAGACTTGATACCTCCAACACATCTCTCACCTTTGCCCGTGATTATAAATTCAACAACCCATCAGAACCATCAGTGAGCTACCCCACAAAAGACCCTAAGCCTTCTAGGTCACAGATTCAGTTCTCTGTCTCCATTTCATGAGCCCTTCTGTTTGCAGCCAGTGGTCCCCATTTTAACCAAACAGCAAGCACACTAACCAACTCTCAAGCCAACAGTTACCCTTGACCACAGAATCTGTCTTCCCCCTATGCTCATCCCTTCTCAGTGATGTCTCTGTAAATCACTCTTCGGTCCACTTATGTTTCCCACACCAATGCCACAGCCTTTTTTCCTTTAGATTTTTAATTAATAGGCTCCTGACTCTGCTGCCTCTCTGCTCATCTTCTACTTTTTCTCTCTATCCTGAAACCATCATGAAGTTTCCAAATCCAAAGTGTCTTCCTGTCACTTTCTCAGTAAAACTCAGGAGTGGTATCCCATGACCCTCAGGATAAAATCCAAAATTTCTATGCTATTGTTTACTACACTTGTGAGTGTTCTGCTTTTCCCCAAATATGCAGAGACACAGATGCAGATCAATGCACAGCTAAGCATTTGGCAGATGCGGCTCAGAGATGGACACGTACAGAACTGCACGAGATGTTCTGCTGATGTAAAGTCTCCGAGGGGGACACAGAGGGGTTAACCCACCCTCCAACACTTCTGTATCGATCCTGAGTGAGGGTGGAGAAGAGCAAAAAGACGCGGAAGTGAAGACCAGGAGAAAGCGCCTGTCTGCTTCAGTTGGCAGTGCCTGCCTCAGGGCTGCTATATGTAATTTCTCAGTTAATTACCCTCCACTGTCAAGGGAGCTTTTGAGACATGTAAAAAGTATCCTGTCTGCTTCCGAGTAATAGATATTCCCAGATGTGCATCATGCAAAAAAAAAAAAAAAAGTGAGAATCACACATTCATCCATTAAGGGGCACAAACGATGTGTGTGTGGAGGGGAGGGTGCGGGTATTCAGCCCAGAGGCTTCCTACACACCTGTCCACGGCACGGCTCCATTCAAACACACATAACTAATTTGCGACCTCACAAACAAAGCGAAAGAATCAACCTTCTTAAATAAAAATGTAACTTTCTGAAATAAAAATCTACCTCAGTTTAACCAAAGCGTGGATGCAAGGAATTTTGTCTTTACAAATATCGTCCAGCTAATCGATGCAACAGAATGACACAGGTAGACACTCATTATTTCACAACCTTTAATTGGTGACAACTGATGACAGTATCAAAAAAGAAAGAAAAGCAAGTAATGGTAGCTCGCAATGGAAATATATTCTTGCTGAAGCAATCGAAATCTAATCAAATCAAACCTCTGGACCAACTACTAATTCACAAGGAAACAGGAGACCGTGGGATATTACAGGGCACTTGAATATACAGTCAGATTGTGGGAAAGACCCTGTTTCTTCAACAAATGAATTGTAAGGGGGAAACAAAAAGACACAGTGAGAGTCTATATTTATAAGAGAAAAAGAGAAGTGCCAAATGATTTCAATGCATGGAACATAGTTGGATCTTATTAGAAACCATAATTTATATTATGATTATATTAAACTGTTAGTAATAGTGATAATAATAACTTATTACACAATTTAGGAAATTAAACACTAGATATTCTGGGTCTTAAGTATGATGCGTCACATTTTAAGTCTGTGAAGGAATTGCAGATTTGTTTTTATGTAAGTCCCATGTACCAACAAGAATTGCAAATATTGGGGGAGCCTGGGGGGCTCAGCAGTTTAGCGCCACCTTCAGCCCAGGGCCTGATCCTCTGGAGACCTGGGATCGAGTCCCACGTCGGGCTCCCTGCATGGAGCCTGCTTCTCCCTCTGCCTGTGTCTCTGCCTCTCTCTGTCTCTCTCTGTCTCTCTCTCCTGAATAAATAATCTTTAAAAAAAAAAAGAATTTAGGGGGTCCCTGGGTGGCGCAGCGGTTTGGCGCCTGCCTTTGGCCCAGGGCGCGATCCTGGAGACCCGAGATCGAATCCCACATCGGGCTCCCGGTGCATGGAGCCTGCTTCTCCCCCTGCCTCTCTCTCTGTGTGTGACTATCATAAATAATAATAAAAAAAAATTAAAAAAAAAAGAATTTCAAATATTTACATACGAGTGATGAATGCTATTGTTTATTACACCTGGTATTGGCTTTAAAATAATCTGGGTGAAAATAAATAAATTAATTAATCTGGATGGAGAGGGAAGAAATAGGGGGGTACAAGTGGATTATGATGAATAAAGTTTAGCCAGGAGTTGAAAATTAATGAAGCTGGGTGATTAGTGTATAGGCACTCACCCCATATAAAGCTTTTCTACTTTTCAATTATTTTCTATTAAAAAAGTAATATATATACACGCCCATATATACATATGTATATGTTACATATATAATATATACATATGTATGCATAATATGTACATATATAAAGTTATACTACATATATATGTTATGTATAAATATATACATATATACATGTATAAAGTTAGGATATAATATACTGTGAAAGTTGTGATTCAAAGTCACCAATATAGGGATCCCTGGGTGGTACAGCGGTTTAGTACCTGCCTTTGGCCCAGGGCGCGATCCTGGAGACCCGGGATCAAATCCCACGTCAGGGTCCCTGCATGGAGCCTGCTTCTCCCTCTGCCTGTGTCTCTGCCTCTCTCTCTCTCTCTCTCTGTGTGACTATCATAAATAAATAAAATAAATAAAAAAATAAAAAAACTAAGTCACCAATATAAAATATGATACAATTATGTAATCGTAGGTTGCAATTATATATTATATTTATATTATAATATAATGATATATTATATTAAAATATAATATAATTATGATATGTATTTATAATTTATAATTACAACAATATAACTATATGATATTATGATTATGTTACATATTATAATGTAACTTACATATTATAGGTAATATGTAACTGCATATTAGTACTATAATTCAAACACCTTATATATAAAATATATGATATTAACACACAAAAGAATATAATATCTATTTATTATATCTCTATATATATCTCTATAATAATATATTTATTATTATTATATAACCTGAAAGATGTAACTCAGCTGCCTGCAATTTGAAACAAAATGCTTTCGTCCACAAAGAAACATGATTTTGTAGAAACCTTGAAACCTTATGCTTCTGTGGGATAACGTTGAAACTATGTATTCAGTCTCCTTATAGGATGAAAAGAACAGGCAAGCAAGGCAACGTATGAGTGAGTTAGCTTTGAAACTGCACCCTGGTACTTAGAAGTTTATTCTGGAAAAGAAAACCCTAAGAAAAAGAAGAAAAGCACGCGTTGGTTGGGTGTTTTATAGTAAACCAAGCAGAGGATAGAAGAATTAAGTCTCAGCCTGTAAAGCAGGTTAGGACACTGGATGAGCCAAGACCCCCATCCTCCAGAACTGTGAGACGGTGAATTTGAGTCACCCGCTTTCTGGTACTTTGTTGTGACAGTTCTAGCAAAGAAAGACGGACTGGATTCCAAGACTGGCACGTGGGACCACTGAGGCTGGGTTTAGGACGTCTCTGACTTGGCTTGAACACCTATGGAGCACAGAGGCCATATGGTTACGCCCATGAGGGGGTCCAAGAGCATGGTCACACCTCTGGAGGACCCCCTGGTTCCTCACACATGTCCACCTCAATTCCAGTGCTCATGCATCCCTCAAGTATCAACGGACGCAGAGGCCATGGAAGCTGAGGGAGATGTGGCTGCTGGCTTACCACGGTGAGGCCGGCAATGGGAACATGGTGGCCTCCAAGGGCCCAACCCATGTCCCCATGAAGAGTCCTTGCCGTACCATATCCATGTCTGTGTTGCTCCATGCCGTCACCAACCCTCAGCAAAGACCCTATTCCTAATCATGTCACGTTCATGGCTACATGCAGGCCAGCCGTGGCCAACCAAAGATTGTAGGGTTCAAGGTGAAAGCAGAACCCAAGTCTCACAGGGGATGAGCCATTGACAGAGACAGCAAGACCCAAACCCGTGGACATGAAGGAGATGCAGCGTCCACGAGTGGAGAATGAGATGAAGGTAGTCTTGGGGCTCAGGCGAGGTCTACGTGAGGAAAACCCCTATCCCTGCAGAGTGAGCACAGCAGTTGTAAATCATCACAAGGCTGCAAGAGTCCAAATCCACAGCAAAAACGACATCGGATGGGGGATCCCTGGGTGGCTCAGTGATTTAGCACCCGCCTTCAGCCCAGGGTGTGATCTTGGGGTCTCGGGATCAAGTCCCACGTCGGGCTCCCTACACGGAGCCTGCTTCTCCCTCTGCCTGTGTCTCTGCCTCTCTCTCTCTCCCTCTGTGTTTCTCATGAATAAATAAATTAAATTTAAAAAAAAACAACATCGGACAATAAAGGAGCACAGCTCAATTGTGCGTTGGGTTTGAGCAGGAGAATGATCTCTCTTGTTCCACAAAAGGGAATTTAAAACACAGTCCATACATACACTGGTGTCACCTTACAGTTTTCTCTGACGATGAAAAATACCTTTCTGTACGCAGTTTTCCTTCATGTTCTGCTTTCTTGTAACGCATTCTTTGAGGTTCCTGCTTCCTTTTTTTTTTTTTTTTTTTTTTTTTTTTTTTTTTTTTTTTTTTTTGCGTTTCGGAGGCAATTAAGAATTTGGAAAGAGAAAAGACAAAACCCGTTTTACCATAAGTCACTTGGAATTATGAAGTGTGTGTTTGATAATTTAAGTAATCTTCTGAGTTTTACATTGATATATTTACAATAAAAGTTAATCCAGCTTGGGTGCCTGGGCGGCTCTGTTGGTTGAGGGTCTGCCTTCAGTTTCAGGTTATGATCTCGGAGTTTTAGGATGGAGCCCCCACGTCGGACTCGCTGCTCAACAGGGAGCCTGCTTTTCCCTCTGCCCCTCCCCCACTCGTGTTCTCTCTCACTCAAATAAATAATCTTTAAAAAAGTTAATCCAGGTAATTACTGTTGCACTATTCTTACTGTGAGCTACACGTTTTTCCTTTCACTCTTGATTTCAGTACTCCTGTAGATTAACCCACTAAACCTTAGAGAAATTGAAATAATCCACCAGTAATACTGTCCCGTGTTCCACTTTACCGAATAATCCGTTTTCCTTACTAATGTCACTGAATATGCCCACTGATCATTTCAAGGACTGAGTACACTTATATTCTAGATCCTGCCTATCATTTTAACCTCATCATTAGCAAAATGTTACCTGCTTATGTGTAAATATTTATGGCTATGTTACATGCATCGTGTGAACCGTGGTCACTGTAATTATTATGTGAACACACTGCATTCCTATATTGAGGTGTCCCATTTTTTTTTCTTTTATCTTTTTTTTTTTTGAGTAACAGCGATGTGCAGTCTGACATGACTTGACAGTCTGTTTTATTTTTGTTTTATTTTTTTTTAAGATTTTATTTATTTATTCATGAAAGACACACAGAGAGAGGCAGAGACATAGGCAGAGGGAGAAACAGGCCCCATGCAGGGAGCCCGACGTGGGACTCGATCCCGGGTCTCCAGGACTACACCATGCGTCAAAGGCAGACGCTCAACCACTGAGCCACCCAGGCGTCCCACAGTCTTTGTTTTAAAGTCTAGTTTTGGGCAGCCCCGGTGGCTCAGCAGTTTAATGCTGCCTTCAGTCCAGGGCGTGATCCTGGAGACCCGGGGTCAAGTCCCACGTTGGGCTCCCTCTGCCTGTGTCTCTGCCTCTCTCTCTCTCTCTCTGTGTATGCCTCTCTCATGAATAAATAAATAAAATCATTAAAAAAAAAAAGCTGAAAACCCAACTCCGGCAAATAAGGAAGGAACACATGTAAATGAGTTGATGGATTCATAATTTAATGGAAGAACATTTTAAATGGTAGAGCCAGTTCCAAGAGCATTTAGGGCAGTCAGCTAATTATGGAGGCTGGAAGGTGTTCATCAGGAAAAGCATTTAGAAAAACAAGAATATTAGAATAAAATGGGTAAGCTAGGTACAAAAAAAACATTAACGTTGGTGTTCACTTTCCTGTGAGACAAATGAACCTAGGATGTCACAAGATCTGTGATGTAACCAAATGGTAGATAGCAACGTGAAAACGAGGGATGTTATATTAGATGTTCCTCTGGAGCGTCTCACGAATACACCTGCGTACCCTGTTCATGCTCACTTCTCAAATCAGTGCAACAGGCGTCCCTGAAACCATGAATCCCTGGGTTGGTCCTCAGAGGCTCATACTTCCCCAATACAAATCATGCCAAAGAGGGCTGCGCTTTTTATGTGTTGCCCTTTAAGACTGTGGAATAGAGGGGCCCATGGCGATATGCATTTTTTTATTTCGTAAAAGGACCCTGTGAGGGTAAGATACCTGGTGGTTGAGTTTCGGCGAGGTGGGCCTGGATTATGAGATCAACTCACACACAGAGAAGATGGGGCCCTTACTGCATTGTGCTGCCCTCAGTGCAGAAGCCTGTCCAAGCACAGCAAACACACCCAGCTCAGAAATGCGTGTGCTGAAGGCATCAGCAGCAGTATTAACACAAGGCCTGAATCTCTTTTTTGTTATTAGATGCACGCTCAGATACACACGTCACCTTGACAGGCTTGCAAGACCGTTTCTGTGATTTATGCATTAAAAAAATGCTATGTCTCTGTTGGGCACACAATACCCAGCAGGCATCCTGTGCACAGTGATTATTTTGCATGTGGTCTTGGTAAAACTTTTGGAGTGCCAGGAACCCAGCTGTGTGCCCATAAGAAGGTGCATCCTCAGGAGAAGGGGTGGCTGAAGGGGTTCCTTCCACAGAAGGCCCATTGTGTCCACTTTGGAAACTTTCATCAAGGGCCATATGCTTGGGATCCCTGGGTGGCGCAGCGGTTTAGCGCCTGCCTTTGGCCCAGGGCACGATCCTGGAGACCCGGGATCGAATCCCACTTCGGGGTCCCTGCATGGAGCCTGCTTCTCCCTCTGCCTGTGTCTCTGCCTCTCTCTCTCTCTCTCTGTGTGACTATCATAAATAAATAAAAATTTAAAAAAAAGGGCCATATGCTTGCAAAATAGAAACCCAACCACCACATTAAAGAGGCAAAAAGTGGGTGTTGCCTGCCTGGCTCACTCTGTAAACCATAGGACGCTTGATCTTGGGGTCGTGAGTTCAAGCCCCACGCTGGGCGTGTAGTTTACCTAAAAATCATAAAAAAATAAAAGAAGTAGAACATATCAAGAAGATATGGAAAAGAAACATATCAAAAATATAAGCTGTGTATATATAAAGTCTTATGCATGTGCATGTATTTACACATGTGCAAACATTTATATATGTATTTAGGATTATAGTGTGTATATATTCATGTGTGTATTTATATATGTATTTATGGTTTTTTATTTTTTATTTTTTTGTATTTATGTTTTTATGTCTGTATTTATATGTGTATATGTGTTTATGTGTATATATGTTCTTATGCATATGTGTGTATGTTTATATGCACATATATGTTCGTGTGTACATATTTATATGAATTTATTTATGTTTATGCATAAATATTTTTATGTTTTATACTTTTATGTTTTATATATATTTGTATAAAAATGATGTGACATATAAATACATATGCATATGACTCAAAATAAAGGTCAAGTGATTGATGATCTGGAGTTGTTCCAGCCTTCAGGCATGTCTACACTGTCCACCTAATGGAAAAACCAAAGCTCTGTCACATTTACACAAGTGGGACAGAAACCCTTGATTCACCAGTGAGCTTCATGCCAAGGGATTTCAACACACTTGGGTTGGTCCTTCAGCAGACAGGCAAGCGGTGTCCACGGGATGGAAAACACTGGGCATTTCTTTTCTCTGCTGTTTGCACCGATGTACTATTTCCAATGCTAAGAAAGTGCCTGCGGGTCACAAATGATTAGCTTCACGGAGAGAAAGGGAAGGGTGGGTGCTCTCAACACAGCACGCTGAATAATCCATACAAACATTAAAGCTAAAATAAAAATAAAAATAAAAATAAAACCGATAACATAGATCATAAAAATAGAAATACATAAAATATAAATAAAAATATAAGACCTCACCAACGGACAACTCCGGGCAGTTCTCTGCAGGGCCCGTGAGAAGCAGATCCACAAAATGGTGTGCATTCCTCACACTTAGTAACAAGTGCACTTCAATCAATGGGGTGGACATTTTCATGGTAAAATTACAGTCTTTTTTTTTTTTTTTTTTTAAGGCAACTCCAGATGATTGAAATGCAGGTCAACAAAACATTTGTACATAATGAGATAGGCAGGATTATTGGGATGATAATATTTTTAAGAAAAAAACCTTTGGCCTTTGTGAACCAGGGATCTTAAAGCCATATTGTCATGATAATGACTGTTAATGGACTCTTTTATAATGATATATCAAAATTATAGAGGAAGGCGTGTCTGCAAAGATTCTCCTAGGGACAGTTAAAATAAGGGAAGACAGGAAATATTACAGCTTTCTAATCTGAGGCAAATCACTAAAGATAATTTTATTATGGAATCTATGCACATGCAAAATAATACTTAAAAGAAGAATAATGATGAGACAAAAGAACCCCAACATCATCTTGAATGAAACAAAATTTATGCAAATTTGTATACATGTGTATCTTGCTGCCTAAAGTTAAAAAAAATACACAAGTACCAATGCTTTATAAAAGCACAGAAACAGGGATCCCTGGGTGGCGCAGCGGTTTGGCACCTGCCTTTGGCCCAGGGCGTGATCCCGGAGACCCGGGATCGAATCCCACATCGGGTTCCCGGTGCACGGAGCCTGCTTCTCCCTCTGCCTGTGTCTCTGCCTCTCTCTCTGTCTCTGTGTGTGACTATCATAAATAAATAAAAATTAAAAAAAAAAATTTAAAAAATAAAAAAATAAAAAAATAAAAAAGCACAGAAACAAATATATCTGATTTCCTTTTTTTGTTGCTGTTTCCCCTTTTCTATGTTTGCAAATTTTATTTTTTTTGTTTGCAAATTTCATAGTCCAGTATTTTACACTGGAAAATAACACAAAGGAAAAATGCATTTTCTCCCATAGATGTTAATCATGCCACAGTGGAACCATTTACAACTGTGATAGACCTCCAGGAAAAAAAAAAAAAGAAAAGATTTAAAAATCTAAAATAATTAAAAGTTTGGCAGTCTGATTTTTGGAAGGAAGAAAAAGTAAATATTCCTTAAATGCTGCTGAGCATCCTTTCCTTTTGCATTTTTGAGGAAGTCTTCTAGCAAGATTCCCCAAATTTGTGGAACGGCACTCGGAGAAGACAGATTTGCTGACCTCCAAACACATCACACGGCTGCTCAAATGAGTGAGACATCATCTGCTCTTAACCAGAGGCAAAGTTGTTGGCTACAGATATTATACAATTATACAATTCAGAAAATTATACGATACGTGGCATTCGAGGAATAAGACTTACTGTCTTTCCTACGCGGGAAAAAAATGATTAGAAAACGGATTTGTTTTTGTGAAACTGTAACCAAAATATTCGAGCGGATGAGACAGAGCACAAATAGCATTATAATCTATTATAATACAACTCTCCTGTTCGACAAAGTCATCGGGAAAGGATATTTGAATTTGGGGCGATGCACAATGTCATTTTCTTTATCATGTTTTCTGAAGTATTCACACCTCACTGAACTCGACTTACATAAGCGAACTTGTTTAATTTGAAGCAGAAGCTCTTGGAAAACGAATGATCGTTTATATCTAAATTCTACAATTATCATGAACCCAACCCATTCAAGTTCAAGTGCGCCTTGAACCAGTGCAACGTTTTTCTTTTGTGCAACACTTTCGAAACATGAAACATTGAAGCAAGAGCTAATTTGTTTCGTATTTACGTACATTTTCCAACCAATCTGCTTTAAATTTACAAATTGCATTAACGAAAGAACCCATCATCCGCAGGTCACGTCTCTTGCACTTGAATCGTGTGCTCAACCCGAAATGCAAAGACTCCATCAAGTTTCCTTTGCATCGTCTTCGTTTTGATCCGTCGCTCTTGTTCCCGTTATATAAGGAGACTGAACACTGAGCCCGGGTTCTTTGGTTTGAGAAGCGAGTTCATGGGGAAAAAGGGTCAGATTGTTTTACAGAGAAATCGTTTAAATCATGTTAATTACAGAGAAATCACGTAAATCCACCCAAGGGGAGAACTGTGTAGACAAGACAGTGTTTTCTCGTCTGAGACTTCCGTCCTTTGGAACGAGGTCGACTGTGACCATTTCTACTGGGTGTATCCCTGTCGCATGTGAGCACTGATCCAAAGAGACATCCAAGACCATGGAGAGCTCCCCTGAAGATCTACCCGTCAAGCACCTACAGTGACCCGTGTTGACACCGGAAGGAACGTGTGTTCCCCATAACTACTCATACCTATGAATAGGACCTGTTGGGGACGCCTGGCTGGGTTGGTCCAAAGACCCAGAGACTCTGGATCCTGAGGTCCTGAGTTCGAGTTTCACACTGAGCATAAAGATTTTTTAAAAAGAAGAAAGAAAAGGAAAGAATCTGTCACTGTATTCAGTTGACATTTGAACCAAAGAGGCAGAAATAATCTAATAAAGCCCTTTCCACATGTCCTCATTGGTCACCAGACTTTTCTATCACCCAGGCACCAGCCATGGTATCATGGGCTCACCTGGTTCATCCTCCACGTGGTAAATCCATACCTGTCGCCAGAAGCATGGAGTTCCTTTTAATCACACCAATAATCAGACACCAAGATTTGGGTACTAATTCTTTGATTTCTGCTATCATGTCATTGCTACTAACTCTTTCCATTGTGGTGAGCTTTGATCTTGTGGGGTTTTTTTCTTTCTTTCTTTTTTTCTTTTTTTACAAATGAAGAGTCTGTATAAACATTTTTTTCCTTGAAATTTGGCCTGCCAGTATTTTTAATATTTTTTAATTCTGTTTTCTGTTAAACGGAATGCCTTGGTTCCTGATGACATCACTATATCAGGTTGGGTTGTCGCCAACATAAGCATTGTTTCCTCAATTTCATATAAGGTTAGATTCCTGGTGTTGGTGTTGGTAGTACTCACGTTTGGTTATAAAGAAAAACAGTCTTGGATTTAATTTTATCAACATATAAAATAACATCTAAATACAAAATGAACAGGAATATGAAATAAATTTTATGTGCAAAAAAATTTTTATGTGAAAGTCAAAACCTCAAACAGGTGTTTATGATCATTTTTCTTTTTTAAATTTTATTTTATTTAATTTTATTTATTTTTTTTATTTGACAGACCATGTGCAGGGGGTACAGAGAGAGAGGCATACTCCTGGCTAAGCAGAGAGCAAGACACAGGACTCAATCCAAGGACTCCAGGATCATGACCTGAGCCAAAGGCAGATGCTTCACCGACTGAGCCAGCCAGGTACCCTGATTTTTCATTTCTTTAATCCAGATTTTTTAACTAATTAATTTTTTTCTTATGTCCATAATCTTACTCCAGATTTTTCATGACATGCCTCATTTATTATAAGATTTTGTGTTGCCAAAACACAGTATAAACAATTATTTGGAAGATGGGAGCGTCACTATTGCTTGAATAATTCTTGTTTCAGTAAAAAGGCATTTTGGGAGAAAAATAAGGATTAATTGATGAATAGAAGTCTGTATTTCCTGCTGTCCTTCTGAGTATGCGTTCAGGTAGCTCTATACACGTGTGTTTTGCATGTAGACTTACATGTATACCATCATTCTTTACAGTCTCTGACTTTTAAAATATTTTATGATAATCATTACCACAATCATGATGCAGAATAGTTCTGTCATCTTGACATCTTGTTTCTGTGTTTTGTTCATACTCAAACTTTCTCCCATGGGCACCTTGAGCATCATTTTATTGCTTATTTGCCCCATATCTATCTTCTTTGATGATGTGTATGCTCCAATCCCTTATCCATTTATTATTATTAATTGGGTGATTTGTTGTCTTTTTATTGAATATTGAGAGTTATTATGCATTCGACATTCAAGTCCTTTATGGGATGTTGTGTTTTACAAATGTGTTATCTCAATCTGTAGCTTTTTTTTTTTTTTTTACTTTCTTAGCAATGTTTTTTTCCTTTGTGGATCATACTTTCTAGGACGTCCCATCTGGGATATATTTGTCTAGTAAATTCCTACTTTAGAGACTTTTTGGTATCAACTGGCTGGGAAGTGGACAAGATGATAAATATCCTAAAAGAGTCAGTAGGAAAGTGTTGACAGCAAACCCACAATCGACTTCCTTCCCTTTCATGCAAACATGCTACACACAGACCTCCTGGTAAATGCATTCATGCTGTTTGTTAGTGAAATATTTCTTATCTGTAGAGGAAGGTGGGAAGGTTGTACCTGTTTGGCTAAGATTGTTTATGATAAAGAGCTAGAATCAGTGAATTTACCGGGCGGCAATTTAGGAAAAATATCTCACGACCTGTGTAACTATCAGAGTATAGAATGATATTCAGGTGAACTAATGGCAATCTGTAACACTTGACTGTGTCAGATAGAAGAAATGCTTTTTTAGGGGCACCTGGCTGGCTCAACGGACTGAACATGCAACTCTCGATCTCAGGGTTGTGAGTTCAAGCCCCATGTTGGGTTGTAAAGCTTACTTTTTAAAAAAATGCATTTAAATTCTATTTTTAAGGAGAAAATTTGGGAAACATGATTTTGAGCTTCCAAAATCATGGTAGAATCTCACACATTAGAAATATGCACATGAAGAGGGGTGCCTGGGTGGCTCAGTGGTTGAGCGGCTGCCTTAGGCTCAGGTTGTGATCCCGGGGTCCTCGGATCGAGTCCTACATCGGGCTCTGTGCAGGGAGCCTGCTTCTGCCTCTGCCTGTGTCTCTGCCTCTCTCTCCGTGTGTCTCATGAATAAATCCAATCTTTAACAAATAAATAAAAATTTTTAAAAATTAAAAATAAGCATTAAAAATAATAATAATGAAAGAAGAACAAAGAAAGAAATATGCACATGAAGAAAAATATTTGTGAGAAAGACAACTCCCGGCAATATACAAAGTCTTCCTGGCTAGATGGCATTGCAGGAGCTCTAAAAACAAAGGATGCTCTCCTTGTAGATATGGCAAATCCATGTGAAGAGTACGGCACCCTGTTGCCGACCTGCAAATTCTTTTCTCTTACCCATTCCCTTTACACCTGCACCTATTGATTCAGAAACTTGGGACAAATAAAGAAGTTGTGAGGTTTGCCTTTAATTGCACATTGATTGGGAGACTGCCCCCAGAGTCCATGCATTAATCCAAATTACCTGGCATCCTTGTTTCCCTGATGAGGCACTGCTTTCACATTATGGCTATCAGAGATTCTGAGAAAAAAATAAACCCACAAAAACAGACATTAGCCGCACTCATGTTAATAAATGAGCTCAGTATAAATTATGAATTTGTAAAGTAATTTTTCTAAGAATTAAAAATTATTATCTATGTCCCAATGGTATCTAAAAGAATCTCACTCTCATTAGTAGACATGTTCGTATTTATTGACAGAGACATTCATGTACATATATTCTATACATATATACACAAAAGTATATTATTCACATAATATATTTTGCTTATATATATAATTACTTTGGATTTTGTTTGTAAGACTATTTTGTATTTTGTGTATATATAACGTAAGCCTGTAATTATAATTTTGAAAACTTGTGAATATATGTTCATATATAGATAATATATATTATATACAATAAACACACCCATATAAATATGCTTGCATAATTATGAATATATGTTTTTATGTTTATTATAATTCATTTTATATATAACATATAATTAAAATTATACTATATGTTGTATAGATTGTGTAATATATAATTCCATAATATAATATATCTATATAACATATATAATATATATAATATAATAAGTATAATTAAAGTGTACATTATTTATAGATAAATAGTATATATAATAATATATAATAGTATATATAGTAATAAATAAATGTTGTATATTATACATTTAATATGTATATTTTCACACACATCATATCTAATATATAATAAACATACACATATAAATATATGTTCATATAGAATCAACAAATATTATAAGTGTATTAAAATAAATTATAAATATATATTTTAAATAAAATTATTAAATATATATTTATTTAAATATATAAGAAACCTACATAAATGTTCATAGGTGTACATATAATTCACACATATTTCTGTATAATTATAGTAAGGTGCATAAATTATATATAAGCAATATAGCCTAGTGTATATATTATAGTATATATATATGTTCCCATATATATAATAGACACATACTATTATATTATAGTAGAGTTTATGTATTAAAGGCCCAGGATCTGAATCCAAATTAGAACATACAGTTTCTGGAAATGAGTGTAACAGAGCAGTTATGTCAATTATACCTATTGTGCCACATGATTATAAATTAATTATTTGCAGATTAACGTGATCTGTAAGGATTGGGAACTATATGCATAATCCTGAAATAAGAAGCCAGCATCAGAGAAAATTTGATAACATTTGGGAAAGTTAAAGGCCAGGAAATAAAACATACACCAACCTGACATCTAGCTTTTGTAGAAAATGTTGCAAGTACCTGATGTGAACACCCACAAACAGAAGGATGTGGTTTTCTGTTAGGAAGGTGGATTGATCCTCAGATATAAAGAAAAGTACAGCCACACATAAGAATAAGGACCTTTAAGAAATGACTCTCTTAAAAAAAAAAAAAGAAAAGAGAGAAATGACCCTCTTCAGGGCGCCTGGGTGGCTCAGTGGTTGAGCGTCTGCCTTTGGCTCAGGTC
Source organism: Canis lupus dingo (assembly GCF_003254725.2). Classification (NCBI taxonomy): domain Eukaryota; kingdom Metazoa; phylum Chordata; class Mammalia; order Carnivora; family Canidae; genus Canis; species Canis lupus. The sequence goes on along the minus strand of NC_064281.1, from coordinate 2,605,982 downwards.
GTGACCCCCAGGTCCTGGAATCAAGTCCCACATAGGGCTCCCCGCAGGCCTACTTGTCCCTCTGCCTGTGTCTCTCATCAAATAATAAGTAAAAATCTTAATTTAAAAAAAAATGACTCCCTTTCCCTACTCTGGGGATACAAAAATCCCTAGGGCCAGTGTACCATGGTTACTGTACATGCTCAAAGCAGGGGCAGAAAACAATCACAAGCCATAAATAAATACGGACGAGCCTCTCTACCTTCAGGGACTTGATTTCGTAAAACAAGAAATAACATTCTGGAGTCAACTGACAAAAACGAACAACTTGAGCATGCCCATCCATCTCCTGTGCCCTTGCTTAATTTATAACTCTCGAAACCAAATGCGGGCAACCCCATATTTCTTCTAACTCTGTGGTCTCCTGTGATGAGAAAGCTCACCACACTTGTCAAGGAATCACACATTTGCTGTTGGGAAAAAATAAAAAGAAAGAAAGAACAAAAACAACAAAGAAAGCCATAGTGAGCCACAGCTTAGCATTCTGAATGGTTACGAGCCCCATCCCCAACTTCCATTGGCAGAGGGTGTAGATCCCGTCGTGCTTGGTTTCAGCTTGGGGTTTAGATCCAAGGACAAGCATGACGAGCATCCTGCGTGGCCAAGCGTGCCACCCACGAATGTCCACACCATCCCTGGTCAGTTTCACCTAGAAAAAAGGGCTAGTCTTTGTTTCCATCGTTCCATTTAGAGTATAATTAAGTGGCTTTCAGGTCCAAAACGGGTTCCATCACGCTTTCTTTGGTGAATCTCTTAGCAACTGAGTCTAATTAAGCGTCCAAGACATAAGGCATTAAAATATTTGTTATGATACCTGGTAGACATATAACCTTCTCTCTTTCCCTGGCGAGACAAATGTGCCCAAATGTACTTTGCATAACAATTTGCATCCACGGGTACACTTCCACAATCAGAGAGCACGCCATAAATTAACACGCCACGCTTTGTCAACATAATTGGTTTGCCATTTTGCAAGGTGGCTCGGGGCTATTAGCTCACAAATAAGGAAAACATTATTTTTGTGCATGATATCAGGTTACAGAGCACAAATGTACCTGCGCGTCCCTATCCCTGCTCAGGGCTTAAATGTTTGACTTGCACGTTGGGAAGTGAATTTTATGTTTCTGGGTGGGTTCCAATGCTTGCAAAGGTGTTTATACAAGAGTTTATAAAGGTGGTATTCAACGCATTTCTCTGAGAGGCGACTGGGTGGTGCCGTCGGATGAGAGTCTGACTTCGACTCAGGTCACGATCCTGGGGTCTTGGGATCAAGCCCTACATCAGGCCCGCCTGCTTCTCACTCTGCTGCTCCTTCTACTTGTTCTTTCTCTCTGTCAAATAAATTAATTAAACATTTATTTTTTAAGAGAATTTTTAAAAATATTTTATTTATTTATTCATGAGAGACACAGAGAGGCAGAGACACAGGCAGAGGGAGGAGCAGGTTCCCTGCGGGAAGCCCAACGTGGAACTCGATCCCAGGACTCCAGGATCACGCCCTGGGCTGAAGGTGGCGCTAAACCGCTGAGCCACCCAGGCTGCCCCAATAAAATGTTTCAAAGAATAAAATAAAAGCATGTTTTTCTGTGCCCCATCCTCCAAAACTTGTTGCACAAAGAAATGGATTACAGGTACCCTTCATATTCATTAGCTGCTGGATCACATAAGCTAGGAGCATCTGTAAATCCCCTTCTGGAAAAAAAAATAGCTCATAAAAATGATATTTTGTTGCATTAGGAGCCATGTGTTGCATTACCTTCGGTTTAATCAAACTAACACTAGAAATACGTCATCTTTGATCTCTTGTACTACTCACATTGATGAAGACCATATCCACAACGCTATAATAGGCTGAATCATGAAACTGCCATTTGTATAGGTCAGAAATGACAATTTCCTTGTGGTTCAGCTGGATAATTGACACTCAAATCTATCCTCAGATTTGTTGGTCTGGGTAAAGTGCCACTCTCGGTTGCTGAGAACTTGTGATTGGCATCATAAAATTTTAATCAGGATAATACGGCATTTTGGTTCTGTTATGCCTTTCCCCTAAAAAAGAATCGGGAAAGCCTTGGGGAAAGAGATGGTTTACTGCCTTTTGGGAAAATTAAGCCCAATTCTTAGAAACATGCATACCGCAATTTAAAAACATTTACTAGACTGAAATATCAGGGATGTTCGTGTAAACCTATAATTATATGAATTATCCAAACTATAAAATGATAAAAATATTGTCTAAAAAGCTATCTGTACCAGCTTTAAGCGACAGAAGAAGAAAGCTTATTTAAGGGAACTGGTTCTTGGTGACCTTAGAACAGTTGATCCCTCTGGTTACATTTCGAATTTTGATTATGAAGAAAGGTTATTTCAAAATCAATTGAGGGCACTTGGGTGGCTCAGTGGGTTAAGTCTCTGCCTTCAGCTCAAGTCATGATCCCGGGGTCCTGGGATGAGTCCCGCATCTGGCTCCCTGCTCAGCAAGAAGTCTGTTTCTCCCTCTCCGTCTATCCCTCATCCCTGCTTGTGTTCTCTCTCTTGCTCTGCTCTCTCTCAAGTAAATAAATAAAATCTTAAAAATAAAAAAAAAAAGAAAGAAAAAGCAAATCAATGTAGTCATGTATGGCAAAGAAGTATCTGAATCAATATTGCACGGAGAAAATAAAATCAGCCTTCTGTCTCAGAACGTCCATGCTCTTAGATGTCCACGTTGAATTTGTCAAGGTGGGAAAGAATATGAATTAAGCAATGCCCTGAATTTATTTTTTTTAATGCCCTGAATTTAAAAGGGTTAGTGGAGTATAAACGAACAGTTGTCCTAGCAGTGCATTGTTTGGGTTGGCTTGCGTCTCGCCTATAAAATCTCTTACAGATACAGCTGTGGATGATGCGCCGTGGGCGTGTTTGATTTTATAATTACCGCTGTTTACCTCGCATCATGCTTAGTTTCAAATTGCCAAAGGCCAGGTTTTGGGATTGCGTGCACCAGAAGGGATGGTAGGAAGGTTTAAGAGCAGATGGGAGTCTTCAGTCCAGGCGTGATCCTTGAGTCTCAGGATCGAGTCCCACGTCGGGCTCCCTGCGTGGAGCCTGCTTCTCCCTTTGCCTGTGTCTCTGCCCCTCTCTCTCTCTGTGTGTCTCTCATGAATAAGTAAAAAAAAATATATATATATATATATATTTAAAAAAAATAGCAGATTGGAAAGACAAAGTATCGTGGCATAGAAGCTCTCATTGAACGCTACTCTGTTTCCCCGTGTGTCTGCTTCAAGAAGAGAGGTGGCCTTCCTGATGCCATTGCAAACATTGAGCTCTCAGAAAACAAGTTCACCACAGAGCTCCTTGTCAATTCTGCTGGAGGGTCACTGGCCACTTCTTTTTGCTTGAGAAGCAACAGATTGTACACTTCCACAAGCATGTGTTTCCATAATTTAAAAAAAAATGAAATTTCATAATATGGCACATGGCATCTTCCTGAGAACTTTCTCTGGAAAATGAGACATCAAAATGCTGGACCATGGTGGGGGTCACTTTTGGAACTGGCTAAACTGGCTTACATCACCACCAATTCCTGAGAGAGGACCAAATGCCTCAAGTATCCCTGCAATGCTTTAAAAAAAAAAAAGGCAATAATAAATGAGATGACATTAAACTAAAAAGCTTCTGGAGGTAAAGGAAATAATCCACAAAATTGAAAGGCAACCTATAGAATGGGGGAATGTAATTGCAAGACATCTATCTTGTAAGGGGGTAATAGCTAAAATATATAAGTCAGGGCATCTTAGTGGCTCAGTTAAGCATCCAAATCTCGAATCTCGGGACCCCTGGGTGGCTCAGCGGTTGAGTGTCTGCCTTCAGCTCAGGGCATGATCCCAGAGTCTCAGGATCGAGTCCCACATCAGGCTCCCTGCATGGAGCCTGCTTCTCCCTCTGGCTGTGTCTCTGCCTCTCTCTCTCTCTCTCTCCTTGTCTCTCATGAATAAACAAATTCTTAAAAATAAAAGTAAAATTTTTTTTAAAAATCTCGAATCTTGGTTTCAAGTCAAGTCATGATCTCAGGGTCATGAGTTCAAGCCCCGTTTCAGGCTCTGTGCTTGAAACTCTCTTGCCCTCTCCCTCTCTGCCCCTCCCTCAGCTCATGTTCTCCCTCTCTGTCAAATAAATAAAATCGGGATCCCTGGGTGGCGCAGCGGTTTGGCGCCTGCCTTTGGCCCAGGGCGGGATCCTGGAGACCCAGGATCGAATCCCACGTCAGGCTCCCGGTGCATGGAGCCTGCTTCTCCCTCTGCCTATGTCTCTGCCTCTCTCTCTCTCTCTCTCTCTGTGACTATCATAAATAAATAAAAATAAAAAATAAAAAAAAAACAAATAAATAAAATCTTAAAAATAAAATATATAAGGAACCCATGCAACTTAACTGCAAAAAAACAAAACAAAACAAAAACAAACCATGATTAAAAAGTAGGTAAAGGAAGTGGTGGCAGATGGCTTTTACCTAAACGTAATCAAGCAGGTTGTATAATTAAAACCCAGAACCCCTGTGGTCTCGGAGTGCAGACATCATTTGAGATGTTTGTGTGACAAATGCTAGAGTGAAAATCTCCCTCAAACACTGATGGGCATGGTCAGGAGGGACCAGGGAGGGGGTTTTCTCGTTTTCTCAGCCAGTTGAAGCACAAGGTAGTGACATTTCCCTGTAGAACTAGCAGCGTCCTGCTCCTTGTTAGCTTTTATGGGGGAAAAGAGTGCGTGTCTCCTTAGGCTCTCAGTCACTATCCCTGTGTTTGCAAGCTCAGCAATTGGCAAATAAAAATGGTCCTTCAGGCTGGACAAACAGCCTCTTAGGTTAGCATTTCTCATCACCTCCAAAGTTTTTTTTTTTTTAATTTTTTAAAAAGATCTTATTTATTTATTTGACAAAGAGAGAGAGAGAGCACAAGCAGGGGGAGCAAGAGAAGCAGACTCCCTACCAAGCAGAATGTAGAACTCAATCCCAGGACCCCAGGATCATGACCTGGGTCCAAAGCAGCCATGTAACCCACGGAGCCACCCAGGCATCCTGCCTCCAAAGTTTCAAAACCCACCTCTCAGGCTGTCTTAGAACCCTATGTTCACAGAACATTACATAATTACGTCGCTTGCCAGGAGTTTTACTGAAGTTACATATTTGTGGAGTAGGATGCATGCCTGCAGGTGCATGCATGTGTTTCTTAATGTTGACTTCACTAAAGTTTAAACAAATTTTAAACTTGCCTAGAAGTTCCTAAATCATTGAAAGCATTCACAGAGCCCATCCCATTGTTACGAAGAATACTGCAGTTTTTACATTGTACCATCTCCGGTGCATTTACAGACCCAACATTATTTATCAAGGTCTCTCATTTCCCTTGAAATCCATACATACATTCAAGGCCCTCTTCTGCATGGCTGTAAATTCATCCAATTTCCTTGGTTGTATGTTCTTTTTTTTCTTGGATGAGTCTTTGCATTTGTCTTCCTGATGCGTGCTGTGGTCTGATTTTAATCATGTGTCCTGAGGCAAGGAGGCCCCTATAAGGGCGGGGATGGAGGGGGAGGACATGCTGATAATCAGATTTATTTGCAAAGCCTCTGCCTCAAGTGTGGCCAAGCAGGGGCTGCATGTAAGCAGGATTATCTCATCACATGGAAAGTGCAGGCAGTTCCGGGGGTCAGTTGCAGTTCAGCTGGGTTTGGGAGCTGAGGGAATGTCGAATCACCAGAGTCCAATTAAATCCCCTAATCCAGTTCTTTGAGTCCCATGGACACTGTTGTGACTGGGCCTCTATGCCCAGGTCAATGGGAACCATAGAGGTCAAATGCCTGACGCCATGCTCACGATGTACACAGAGCTCCTTGGGAATTCCCCCACAGGAAACAAACACCCTGTATTTGGGTTTTCCAGTGAGAAACAGGAGAAGTCAGACTTCTGAGAAGTGCATTCAACACACAGAGCATAAATCATGAAAAGTTCCAGAAACTCTACTCACAATTATTATATTCTCTAGAACCAGGTAATAGAACAAAGAAACGTCTGCAGCTGCATTGTTTCAAAGAGCTTTGAGGGGAACCAGTCACGCCATCTGCCAACCATAGCATGGATCAATCCATTGTGGTGTGTTTGTAGGATAATACACTAGACAGCAGAGAAACACAATGAAGCACAAGACACTTGCAACATCTGCATGGATCCCATGATGTGACGTCACGTGAAAGAGGCCAGAGGTGCAACCCTACTACACGTGCCACCTGCCCTTTTATATGAAATCCAAAGTTTGCACTCATAGGCATCAAGGTTCAGAAAAGAACAAGCAAGCAATTCTTACGGGATTCCAGATAGAGGTCACCTCTAGGGGAAGTGGAGCATGCTCTGGTCCCGGCAATGCTCTCTTTCTTGAAAGGGCGCTCTTTCTGGATGAGAGAAAGCCGTTCACTTACTGTTCATCCCTTTCTATGAATGCAAGTCTCATGTCATTGCTAAAGTTTACAAAGAAAGGGGAAAAAAGGCCTAAATTGTATACGTAATCTTCATCTTCAAGGAAAATGCAGACAGAACCTTTTATTTTCTGGGCTTGGCAATAAGGAAGGAAACATCCAACAGATTAGAAGCAGGGGTTGAGGCTAAGATCATCACCTCCACTCTCACCACCAGCTCCAGGGGACCATTTTCTCCCATGTGTCACTCCCCACTTCTTGAAGATGAGAGGTTTGGGTACAGTGGACAATTTGAGCAATACCTTAGGGTTGATCACATGGAAACTCTGCTTATCTCCTCTATTTGTGTACATAATTAATATCATATATGTGTACTTATCTGTGTGTGATCTACTTATCTTTCCATCCATCCATCCATCCATCCATCCACTCATCCATGCATCCATTCGTCCATCTATCCATCCATCTATTCATCCATCCATCCATCCATCCATCCATCCATCCATCCACTCATGCATGCATCCATTCATCCATCTATCCATCCATCCATTCATCCATCCATCCATCCATCCATCCATCCATCCATCCACTCATGCATGCATCCATTCATCCATCTATCCATCCATACATTCATCTATCCATCCATCCAGCTATTGATCTGCTCTAGACAGATAGATAAATCATAGAGAAACAGATAAGTAGAGACATTTAGACAGATGATAGACGATGGATGAACAGATACAGATAAATGGATAGGCTACAAATAAGATATTCTTTCACTTTGCAACTCTTAGCTTTCACTGGAATCAATTATTCTTTTCAGTCCATGGCTTGATCATGACCATCCTTTTTACAGGAGACCAGGAAGAAAAAAGAAATTGTCAGTAAGTCAATTCTCTGATTTATGTGTTTTTAAAACAAGCAAACAATTCCGTGGAATTATGTTGGGAATCTTGGAGAGAGTGATAATTCCGAGGGATGCATAAACTGGGAGGGCAGGAAGGGACTTAATAAACCTACAAGAATTTATTGCAGAGTGGAAGAGAAATCACAGGTATGGTGTGTTGGTTTTGCGAACAAGGAGGCTACTGCACTCTCATTCCTCAAGCTGAAAGAGCTGCATGATTCTCCCTTGACAAATGTATCTGTTCGATGCGCAACATGGGAGCACATTCGCTGCTCAACACCCAAGAGACATAGGAATGAGGAAATGAGCCACAAAGAAACCAACCCCAGACACGTGGCACATCCATGGCCAGGTGGAGTAGAATAAGTCTAGTTCTCTCACCGGCTTTTTGAAATGTGCCCTCAGAGTCATGGTGTCAAACACAAAGAAACACAATTTGTGCCCTACAATTTTGATGGGATTAACTCGGATGAGAACACGCATCTATTGGTATTCTTCAGTGTTCTCTGCTACGTTCTGAATGCTTATGGCTGCTCTTTCTCCTTCCCTTGTCGGCAGGCTTTGTGAGCACAACACACTCATCCCTGAATCCTTGTAGTATTGGCTATCACAACCTGTACCCTAAACGAGCATTTGTTGATTGTACGGTTTCTTACAAGGCACCTGCCTTCAGAAACTAGTGTGTGCGCTAAATGAGGCAGTAGGAGTAGCTTCAATTCTAACTCAGTGAAAATACGAAGGGTCATGTAACCTTTCACTTCTTATTAAAGTTAATTGTTTAAAAAATAGTAAATAAATAAATATAAATATAAATATAAATATAAATAAATAAAGTTAATTGATTATGACTCTCAGGTGCCACGGATCTCATGATGGGCATAAACAGAGTTCTCAGTTGGTGTTTGACAAATCCAGGGTGGTTCTTCTATATTATCTACTCTGGCTCTTTCCCAGGGAACCCATAATCATTGCCTACAGGGTATTTTCCTTGTGGACCATGGCTCTTATCCACCCAGAGTCACTAGCATTGTAACTTTGGCAAATGCCAGGATGTACTGTGTGGATATGTGGCTCTTGGAAATAACCTGGGGTTACGTCTCATAATCGAGACTCTGTTAATTAATGCTCCTGGATTTGGGGGGCTGTAAGTGATTGTATTCATTTGCTAGAGCTGCCATAACAAAATATCACAGACTGGGTGGCTTAGCCAAAGGACACATACTAGTCACCTTCTATAATAACGCAGTGTTAAGAGCTACAGGCAGCCTGGATATCCCATAGGATATCCCCCAAAACATCACGTGGACCCGACACGCTGGTGGGCATCATACCAACAGGCAAGAGCTGGAAGTCATGGGCGAATGCATGCTCCAGGGAGTGGGGCATAAATCCTAGGAAGATTTAGACAAAGCAGGTCTTTTTCCCACTCTGGCCACATTCCAAGCTTGTATTTTTATTATCACTGACTATTAAACTCCAGTTAGCATCATGCGACCATAAAAATGAATTCCCTTTTAAATTATTTCCATTGTAAGACTTTCATGGATTGCAAGAACTGGAAGGGTAAGCAGATAGCATTCAGTCACCCATGCTTCTCTATAGGTGAATTCTAAAATCAATTAGAAAAAAAAAAAAAGGTCATTTCAAAATCAGTTTAGGAGCAAGAGAGAGAGTGGATGATGTTAGGTCATTAAAAGGGGAGATTGAGTCTAGCCGCTCGAGGGCTCTGAGTCTTCCTCCCATGCTCAATGTAGGATACTCGTCAGTGGGTTTGATTCAAAAAAAAAAAAAAAAAGATTTTATTTATTTAGATACTTGTGGGTTTTTAAGAGTAGATCACAGTGACAGATGGGATTATTGAGAATAAAGAAACCCCTGTGGGCAAGAGCTGAGGAAAAGTCTTAACGCATGCTTTTCACCAAAGATGTTCCATCAACAGGAATACTAGAAATAGTAGAGGCCTACAAGCACAAATCGTATTTAGAAATGGAAGAGCAATAGTCCAGATGGCTTGGAGACTCAACACACGTTAGAGTAACGTCAATCAGATGACTCAGGGCCACCTCTGTGGTGCGGACTTTACGTACCTTGCCTATGCTGCCAAGGTTCTCATACTCAGACCCTCAGTTGGTCTTGTGCTTTCTTTGAAATAAAGTTGCATGGCGATCTTTTAGGATACGTGTTGACTGTGATACAGCACTGTCATTCCAAGTCATACATGGAAGTACAGCTGCCCATAAAAACCAGCACAGCAGTGTGCTTTGCAGCGCTGTCTGTAATAGCTAAAAAAGGCAAGCCGTGTAAATGCCCATCGGTAGGTGAATGGACAGGCGAAACGTGGTGTGCTGTTCAATTAGAGAGTATTATATTAAAATAAAAGTGCATGAAGTGGGGCACGTGGGTGGCTCAGTGGTTGAGCGTCTGCCTTCAGCTCAGATCATGATCCCAGAGTCCCGGGATCGAGTCCCACATCGGGCTCCCGGCACGGAGCCTGCTTCTCCCTCTTTCTGTGTCTCTGCCTCTCTCTGTGTGTCTCTCATGAATAAATAAATAAAAATCTTGAAAAAAAAGTGCATGAAGTGTGTGAGAGGCTACACTCTGGATACATCTTAGGAACATTGCGTCAAAGAAAGGCTGTTGCAAACTATCACATGTTGCAGGATTCCATTACATAAAATGCACACAATAGGAAGATCTACAGACACAGAGAGTAGATGTGTGGTGTGCAGCGCTGGGAGCAGTGGGGAGAGGCAGTGACTGCTGCTGAGCCCAAGATTTCTTTGTGGAATAATGAAAATATCCTAAAATTGGTTGTGCTGATGGCCACACAACTCTGTGAAGGAATGTCATACCATTGAGCTGTGTGTTTTAATTTTTTTTTATTTTTAAAATTTTTTAAAGATTTTCTTTTTAAGTATTCTCTACACTCGACATGGGGCTAGAACCCACAACCCTGAGATCAAGACTTTCACCTCCACTAACTTAGCTGTCCAGGAGCTCCTGAGCTTTTTATTCTAAATGGCTAAATTTTGTAATTCAGATACCTGTTTTTTTTTTTAAGATTTTATTTATTTATTCATGAGGGACAGAGAGAGAGAGAGAGAGAGAGAGAGAGAGAGAGGAAGAGACACAGGCAGAGGGAGAAGCAGGCTCCATGCAGGGAGCCCGATGTGGGACTCGATCCAGGGTCTCCAGGAGCACGCTCTGGTCTGAAGGCGGCGCTAAACCGCTGAGCCACCCAGGGATCCCCCATACATGTGTTTTAAAGAAAGATTCATAAACATATTCTGTTTTCCCTATTTAGTCGATTTTGACCCGTGCTCCCTACATGTACAAAGTGTGAAAAGCCTGGGATTTCCATACCAATAACTTTCTGAAAATGCCAAGGGTATAACAACATCATTCTGTTTTGATTTGGGAAAATCAATTCTCCATTATTTCAGCTTTAGGCCAGCATGATCCATGGAGAAGACACTCATCCCCATATGTCTGTGAACTCTATGTTTTCATCTACCGAAGACGCTTAATAGGACTTGAGCCCTTTTCTGAAAACATTATTCCAAGTTATTTATATAGATGAGTTTATTCAATATAGTATTTCCTTGAAGTCTGCTGCAGAGTTTCACTGTACTTAAATTTTCCAAGAAATGCTGTAGGGTTTTTCTGTGTTTTGTCTCTCTGCACTGCCAGTGGGAGAAAGCATGAGTGCTGTGGGACACAGATACTTGATTCTCACGGAAAGGAGAAAAGGGGGATCCCTGGGTGGCGCAGCGGTTTAGCGCCTGCCTTTGGCCCAGGGCGCGATCCTGGAGACCCGGGATTGAATCCCACATCAGGCTCCCGGTGCATGGAGCCTGCTTCTCCCTCTGCCTATGTCTCTGCCTCTCTCTCTCTCTCTCTCTCTCTCTCTCTCTCTCTCTCTGTGTGACTATCATAAATAAATAAAAATTTAAAAAAAAAAAGGAAAGGAGAAAAGGAAACAAGGAACAGGGGGCTTAATCCTCTATCAAAATACCCAAGCTAAATTCAGTGAGCATGTTAAGCTCCTGAGATGTAACGGACACACGGATAGTGTGGCTCCTGGAGTGCGGTTATTGACAAAACACGCCTGTGTACAGGTGGGTTCCCATGAGGTGCATGATGCTCACTGACCCCAATGTGTGAAGTGACATCCACAGCCCATGCCCATGGGACCACTTTTCCTTCATATGCACACCCAAAACCCTCCAGTCCCACGCCCTCCATCCACCTTGACTCCCGCTTCTGACCTCATCACACCACACCGCCAGCTCCTGGGAACACAACTACATCCCACTTGGATTGACTCATGTCCTCTGCAGCTCACATTTCATTATGGAATGTCGCCATTTTGTCTACATTCAAGACTCCTTTCATGCAACTGCTCTTCAATTTTACATTCTGGGGTGGGGGGAAATATCATAATTTATATTCCTACTCACAGAATACACACACACACACATCCAATTCTGTTGTGAGAGCATCCTGGCATTATTGGAATGAGCCCCAATAAGGTCGAGAAAACACTGTTATTTGCATTCCTACAGAGATCTAGCTGCTATTGTTGTGGAAATCTTGCATCATTAATTGTACATGATTTTAATCTCTCGGCATTAGATTTTCAATTATGGCAATTCTGTAAATAGAATAATGCTTTAGATGTTTTCCCCCTTTCCACACAGTCTGAAGCAGCTTATATCGCTTCGAAAAAGCGTGTTTCGCTATGTAACATTAGTAGGAGGAAACGTGCATAGTTGTGCCTTTAAAAAAAAAGTCATTGATATGGTCCTCAATAATTACACGCTCATAGTCTGTATATGTATCTTCTGTCGTTATTTGAGTGATTTCTGTTTCCTCTGAAAATCATTTCATCTAGGTTTCATTTTCAAAATGTTTTACCTATTTTAACTTTATTCAATTTTAATTTAAAAATTATTCTTTTTTAAAACATTTTTTAGAGAGAGAGCTCAAGCAGTGGGGGGAGGGACGGAGGGAAAGAGAGAGAATATCCCGCTGAGCATGGAGCCCAATCCTGCATATTCCACATCCTAAATTCAAAGGCATCCCCTTTCATCCATATTCTATACCGTTGCCGGAGAATACTTTACATACCCCTGATGCATTTCTAAAATAATTTTCTTTTTACTTTTCTGATTGCCTTCTTTTCTTTCCTGTGGGGAAAATACCGGTCTTTTCTAGGGTGTACTTTGTATTTCCCAGTTGCTTACAAATCCTATTACCAGTAATAGAGGGAATTCTTCATCTTTGGAATACCGACGTAGTCTTCGACACTAGGCCATTCTGCATGGAGACCGTCTCAGTCTGCTCAGGCTGCTCTAATGAAATACCACAGACTTGTGGGGGGGGGGGGGCAAGGGGGATCTTTAACAGTACACATTTGTTTCTGACTGTTAGGCGGGCTGGAGAATGCAAGATGAAGGTGACCATGTGCGTAGGTTCTGGTGACGATTTTTTCTGGTAGACAGATGGCCACCTCATCAACCTGTTGCCACATGGTGGAAAGAGATAGAGGAAGCAAGCTCTTTCTTTATCTTCTTGTGGGAGGGCACTAACCCCATCGTGGGGCCTGCTCTATGGAACCTTGATCCTCTCCAAATACCCCATCCCTTACACCACCCCACTGGGGGTTAGGGCTTCCACATAAGAATGTGGAGGACAGGGGATCTCTGGGTGGTTCAGTGGTTTAGCACCTGCCTTTGGCCCAGGGCGTGATCCTGGAGTCCCGGGATTGAGTCCCATGTCGGGCTCCCTGTGTGGAGCCTGCTTCTCCCTCTGCCTGGGCCTCTGCCCCTCTCTCTCTCTCTTTCTCTGTCTCTCATGAATAAATAAAAAATTTTATTTAAAAAATAATAGAATGTGGAGGACACACAGGTGTTCAATCTTGTAACCCTGATCATCTCCCAAAGCACCTTGTCCAGCGCCATCCCACCAGTCTGTTACACCCACTAAAAAAAACACACAAAACCTCCATGGTGATTTGCCCTTTTAAAATTGTTACTCGGGGATCCCTGGGTGGCGCAGCGGTTTAGCGCCTGCCTTTGGCTCAGGGCACGATCCTGGAGACCCGGGATCGAATCCCACATCGGGCTCCCGGTGCATGGAGCCTGCTTCTCCCTCTGCCTGTGTCTCTGCCTCTCTCTCTCTCTCACTGTGTGCCTATCATAAATAAATTAAATTAAATTAAATTAAATTAAAATTTAAAAAAAAGAACTTTCTCTTTATAAAAAATAAAAAATAAAATTGTTACTCGGTTCCCAGTGAGGAAACAGTCACATGTCTTATCTCCTGTCCTAGTCCCAGAGCCTGTAAAGGCGAACCCACTGGGGCTGGCTGGGGGGAAAGAGGAAACTTGCTCCAGAAGGAACTGTCTGAGGGATCATAAGGGATTTCTAAATATGGGAAAAGGGAATAAATCATTTGGGGAAGTCAACTGTACATACTTCTTTGTAGGTCTAAAGAAAGAACAAAGCTTTTATATAACAGGAATCCAGTTCTTCAGGGACACCAAAAGGAAATTTTTTTTTAAGTTTTTATTTATTCATGAGATACACGTGGCGGGGGGCGGGGGTGGGCAGAGACAGGCAGAGAGAGAGAGAGAGAAGAAGAAGCAAGCTCCATGCAGGGAGCCCGATGCGGGACTCAATCCCAGAACTCCAGGATCATCCCAAAAGGAAATTTTTACGTCATTTTTGGTGCAACCTAGCTGGAAATTAGCATGTAATTGTTTGAGCCTTGCTGAATAAAAGTTTAACCTTCAAAAAATAAGAAATAATAAAATAAAATAAAATAAAGTAAAATAAAGTAAAATAAAATAAAATAAAATAAAATAAAATAAAATAAAATAAAATTGTTACTCGGTGCCTTAACTGTTTTGTAGAGTGCCACTCTCGTCCTTCATGCTTGTAAAACTCAAGAAAACAAGTGGAGACTGATGTGGAAACAAAGGCAGAAGAAAGATTAATTATTAGATTTCCTTACTACCTACAGCCTCGTTGGCATGTCCTTGAAACAGGCAGAGGGACCTTCCTCTAGGGATGCAGCTACCTCGATGTTAATCCTTTGCTAAGGGCAAAAGGCCATCTTAGCCTGACCCCCAGGACCCTGTGCATCTCCTTTTAACATATTACAATTGCAAAAATAAATAAATAAATAAATACATACATACATACATAAATAAATACATAAATACATAAATAACATATTACAATTGCTTTGAAAACTTCCTTTATCTCTACTCCCTGAAAATACATGCTGGTGATCATCCCCGAAGCAAATGACCCACCGATGTATATCTGAAGGGTCACAGGACCTACATTTTGTTAGACGATAATAAATGACCTTTTCCCAACAATATCTAGTTCCCTCAAAGTCCTAGAAACCTTGTTTCCAAAATTCTTTCAAGAATTAGGCTCTCGGGATCCCTGGGTGGCGCAGCGGTTTAGCGCCTGCCTTTGGCCCAGGGCGCGATCCTGGAGACCCGGGATCGAATCCCACATCGGGCTCCCGGTGCATGGAGCCTGCTTCTCCCTCTGCCTGTGTCTCTGCCTCTCTCTCTCTCTCTCTCTCTCTCTCTCTCTCTCTCTGTACGACTATCATAAATTAAAAAAAAAAAAAAAAGAATTAGGCTCTCGCTAACGCCTCGCAAGTTGACAGTATATAACGGGCCACTCCTCATGACCCCGTGATGTGCAGCCCTTTCTGCCCAGAGTCCTGCCCCCATCCTGTAATAAAACCACATTTTTGCACCAAAGACGAGGACTCAGAATTCCTTCTTGGCCTCTCACCTTGAATCCCCAACATCTTCCCTGTGTCACAGACCAAACTTGAAAGTCCCTAGAGCTGACAAAACCAGTGTAGCCAAGCAGGCAATGCTTAATTTCATCTATTTTTGCAAAACTGGCTGGTCCTGGGTCGTTTCTTGTTTATGCCTCCAGAAGTAGGAAGTCGTAAGCAAACTCAATACATCTCCTTCTCTTTTTTCAACCCTGAGCACTTTCCCTACTTCCAGACAACACCGAAATCCTTCACGCGCTGGGAAACGTTCGCCCCCTACTCCCAGGCCCTGAGAACCAACTTTTAAAAACCACAATTCATTTCAAGGCAATCTGCAGGGGCAGGAAAGGTCATCAACCCAAAGAAAACCAGCTTTCATTGTTAATGTTTGATCTTTCAAGCCTGACCATTAAAGACGATGTCCTCTGTCCCTCCCATGCGTGCGTGCGTTTTGTGTTCCTTCCAAAACACAGCAGTGATATCGCCTATGATTACACGTTAACGTGCACGTTACTGTATTTTAAACCACGTCTTATAAATAAATAAATAAATAATAAATAAATAAATAAATAAATCGATCGATCAATCAATCACGTCTTCATTTATCAACATCAACCCAACACTGATTCCTATCCACAAAGCTTTGGATAAGGAAGAAAAAAAAAAGTCATTGCCCTCCCTTCTCACGATTATTTCGAACTCTTAGTATTGTATTATTTCTAGTCTTTGAAAGGATTTCTACACAGTCTCTAATAATGTCAATAAACACCTATCACAATATGTCGTCTTTCAGATACCCACTTACGTCCGCGATGAAAAGGACGGTGGAGATGTATTTCAAGGGCTCCCTAGCACACTCTCCCCATCCACTTCTTTCTATTAGTGGTTTTATTGCCCTGTTTTGCATTTGTGTAACAAATGACGCATGCCACCCACCTGCCTCGCACCTTTTAGCACCACTGATATGTTAAATATGGATTTGATGTGCCTTCCCCTTTACTGTCTGGATTTTCATTCACGTATTATTATTATTTCCTATTGAAGAAAGGCTCCTTTATGACTCCCAAGGTCTCCTGCATTCGAAAATACCTTTCTCCTACATTGATGCGAATGATGATGTTTGTGGGTGAGAAATGTGTGAATCTCTATGACCTGCCCCAGGGGGTCTGGATCCTTTGCTACCTTTCAGGCTACCAGTTGACTAACAAAAATTGTGCATCCATAATTCTTCATCAGAGGAGTATGGATTATGCATATGTTCGCTCCGGCTCCTGTCCTGAGACACCTAGCTTTTCAGCTCTGATGAATTTGAATTTTCATTCTTTATCTCATGCAGCTTAGGACTGAGAAATCTAACCTCCAGCTCTATCTACCAATACTCTTTTCAGGTCTCCCGCTCTATTGTACATTGCCCCACATATCAATTTCACTTTTCGCACAGCATTACTTTGCCATCACCTTTCGGGTGGGTGAGTGTGGCGGGTGTTGTTCATCTCTTGCAAGTTTTCAATTCCTTCTCAGATCCCAGGCATTGTGTCCATGAGACTGCATTTCAAAGACGCCGAAATACATCTCATTTATTTCAGTCGTCCAAAAGTGAGTCCTGAAATATCATTTCGCATTCCTCCAAAATTATATTTCCTGAAGATTCTTTTTTTCACGCCTCCTATTCCCTTGCTTGCTTGCTTTTCCTTCTTTCCTTTCTTCCTCCCTCCATTCTTCTCCTTCCTTCCTTCTTTTCTTCCTTCCTTTCTGTTCTCCTTCTTTGTTTTATTTCTTTTTTTTTTTTTTTAAACTGGTGTGTTTCTGAGAAGATGCCATGATACCCTACTTCTCATGGTTTCCTGATTTTGAATGCAAGTCTTGGCCTCTGGCTGGCTCTTTGATACAGAGCACTATGTCCCGGGGCGGGGGGGGCAGAGGCATTTCTGGGCTGCACCGGCAGGTGCACGTCTGCAAGGATTTTCCCAACTGGCTGTGCCCTCTGAACTCAGCCTGCAGTCTGCATCTCCTCTCACTGTCAGGGTGAATAGGGACCCAAGTGACGTTCCCTATGGACTGCCCTGTGCATGCATGTGCATACATGCATGTGTGGATGTATCTGTGTGTGTGTTAGTGTGCACCATGTTATAAGTGGCAACAAAATTAATCCCCTCATGTCGTCAAGTCTATTCAAATACCACGAAACTCCACTCATTTCTGAGGTGGTGAATTTGTGCATCTTATTTCACTTCTTCCTTTCCTGATGTTCTGTTACAAAGTCTTCAGCAACCCTCCTAAGCACCTCTCACTGTCTAGATCCTGCTGTTCTAGGGATGGAAGCATCGGTTGGGCACATTAGGAAGCCACCGATTTTGGACAACTCCAGGGAATGGATGAATGCATTCTCCAAAACCTCCCTTAAAACCATCAAATAGTATGGGCGAGGTCAGGAGTAGGACAAACTCATTCAATGAGGATGCTATCAGGGGTTGTGCCTCTGACATAAGTGGGATTGGAAAATATTTCCTGTAAAATGCGGTAGCTAAGCTGAATAAGACGTTATAACACCTGACCCCGGGCTTCATTCCTATAACCAAACAACAATGATAACAAATGGCCACATGAGATTAGGATAGTGTAGAGTCTAATACAGAAAATGACAGAAAACGCAAGAAACATTGAATAGAATGCTCAACATTCCCTCTGGGAACATGGCGCACAGGTTCTCCAGAGATGTGAGGAGAGAGCTCTTCCAGAGAACTCGCCTAACCCTGCAGAGATGCCTATAGGCCTTCCTCACCATGTTTTATGCCTTTTTGACCTTTCCCACCCTTTCTCAGAGAACGGCACCTGTTGCCCATGATGCATTGATCTGGGATGTGAAATAATCCTCCAGGTCCTTCAAGAGAGCATGAGTCCATGTATGGTGTTGATAGAGCCACCCTCATCATGACACCTGTGGGCTGCGGGTCAGATGGAGCAGTCTCCCCAGCCCCATTCCTGCTGCTGTTCAGGTGTTTCTGGCCAACGCAAGGACACGCTGAATCCAGGCAGATTGCAGACATGCTGGATTCGAACATGACAGCTTCCACTTTAACCTGGCTTCTTCCGTGGCACACCTACTTTCAAAGAAGGAATCTTCCCTGAGGGAACATTTTGTGAGAGCAACCCATAAGGAGTATCTATAGGAAAATATTGAGGGTGGGGGCACCTTATTTTATCCCGTCGACAGATCCCTGGCAGGGTCCTGCGCCTTGCCTATCCATCTGGTGGTGAGATTTCCAGGGCGGGGAGTAGGCATCCCAGGAAATAACATTGTGCCACAAATCATGCCCTTGCTGCCTGTTGACTATTCTCAAGAGTGGCGAAGACCTTGGAGGACTCTCTCAATCACTCTCGCTTCACACTCTGTCTCAGTGTCATGTCTTGAATGATTTTCGGGTGGAAGAGGTGGTAAACAGTAACAAATGTATTCTTAACAAAACAATCATAAAACTTCTTTTGAAGCAGCCATTGGAAGGAAGATACCATTTTGTATTTTAATGAAATATGGTGACTCCAAAGAGGAACCATTTGTTATCACCTGCCCAGAGGTTATTGGACATGAAACACAAATCTCCTTTCTGTAATAGACGTGCTCATGTGTTTACTTGTACCATGTATTTCGTAGACTAATGGGCTGTAGATTCCAGAGCACTATGTGCAGCTGATGATAATGGTTCATAAAGCATTTGCAAACCTTGTTCCTAGGAGTCATTCGACATGGTCTCACCTCCTCACTGCTTGTTTTCTCTGAAATCGATCTTACTCCACAAATAAGTAAAATCAATCACTGTTTACATAAAGCTGTGGGAAAATCCCCTTTCATTCTATTCAGAGGTGTAGTCCTACAAAGACTTACATTGAAATATCCAAATATCATCCTGCCAAAATTGCATCATGTGTCTGCATACACGTACATATACCATGATGATAGGTTGTACACGTTAATAATGAAAATATTCCAGACGAAAACCTAACACTTACAGATGTTGGGAGCCAGGATTCTCCTGGTGAAAGAAGAAACTCGTATGAGAGAAGATAAAAGCCCTATGGGAATGGCTTGATGTTGAAGGTATCCTTGTGAACTCATGATTCCTAGAATGGGCACATGCCAACTAGGTGTGCCCTCACATATGTGTACATGCACTTGACCGTTGAACAACATGAGCAATCAGGAGCGCCAGCCTCCAAACAGTCAAAACATGCATGTAACTTTGGATTCCCTCAAAGTTCACTACTGACAGCCTACTGTTGACCGGAAGCCTTGCCAATAACAAAACAGTCAATGAGCACATAATCTGTATGTCATTTGTATCACTTATTGTGTTCTTATAAATAAACTAAGATGGAAAAAATAAAATGTCATTAAGAAAATCACAACAAAGAGAAAATACATTTGTAGGACTCTACTGTATTTACAGAAAAAAAAAATCCATATGTAAAAATCCAACTGTGGACCCACCCGATTCAAAGCTATGTCATTCAAAGATCAAATATCTTATAAGTTTGTGTGTGTGTGTGTGTGTGTGTGTGTGTGTGTAAGCCCAGGAAGGTGCATATCAATGCAAATACACATATATTTTGTATAAAATAGCCATAAAATGGCACCCACTAGCAGTGAGTTCACCTTGCACCCAGAAATTAGTTTCTAGTATCAATCCCTGGTAAAGGCACCAAGTTTTATAAAAAAAAAAAAGACTGATCTCAGTCTTGGGCTGTGTAGATACAAGATATGCTTGGAATCTTATCAAATACCAAGAAAGTGCTTAGAATATTAGAAGAATTAGGGGCGCCTGGGTGGCTCATACAGTTAAGCATCAGACTCTTGATTTTGGCTCAGGTTATGGTCTCAGGGTTGTGAGATGTAGCCCTGCCTCCTGCTCCACACACAGTGGGGAGTCTGCTTGGAATTTTCACTCTCCCTCTGCCTCTTCCCCCGATCTCTCTCTAAAATAAAATAAATCCTTAAAATTATATATATTAGGGCAGCCCCGGTGGCGCAGCGGTTTAGCGCCGCCTGCAGCCCAGTGTGTGATCCTGGAGACCCTGGATATTGTCCCACGTTGAGCCTTCTGCATGGAGCCTGCTTCTCCCTCTGCCTGTGTCTCTGCCTCTCTCTCTCTCTCTGTGTCTCTATGAATAAATAAATAAAATCTTAAAAAATATATATATGTATATATATATTACAGGAATTTATCAGAAGAGCACGGGAGCTGTAATAAAGGAGCTCTCATTGTGGGAAACTAAATAAGGTTCAGGAATAGATTATAAGCATTTGAAAAAATGACAATGCATGTGTCCATAAAGAATATATATATTTTTATATATCCATATATACTATATGCATGTATCCATATCAATAGCTCTATATCTATATGCAAAAAGGACTTTTTTTTTTACAATAAAGGGCCCCACCCTGACTGGTAAATATGGAGCAAATTCTGTAGTTGTAAAAATCAATGTATATACTGCAGAATGATACACCCAGACAAATGCGCATATGTATTTGTATGTGTGTGTGTGTCATTTTGCAACATCATTGCACAAATTGCACTGGGCAGGAACTATGAAATCTTGCTAAGCATAGGGACAATTTTGAGGATAAACAGCATATTTATGTGGTTGTAGAGTATCTCCCTTCTGGCATCCCTGGCTGGCTCAGTCAGTAGAGCATGCAACCCTTGATCTTGGGGTCTTGAGTTCAAGCCATACATTGAAGACAGACTTTACTTTAAAAGAAAATGAAAATAGGGCAGCCCCCGGTGGCTAAGTGGTTTAGCGCTGCCTTCAGCCCAGGGTGTGATCCAGGAGACCGGAGATGGAGTCCCACATCAGGCTCCCTGCATAGAGCCAGCTTCTCTCTCTGCCTCTCTCTATATATGTCTCTCAGGCATAAATAAATAAAATCTTGGGGAGGAGGGCTGGGGGTAGGGGTGAATGGGTGATGGGCACTGAGGGGGGCACTTGATGAGATGAGCACTGGGTGTTATTCTGTATGTTGGTAAATTGAACACCAATAAAAAATAAATTTATTATAAAATAAATAAATAAATAAATAAATAAATAAATAAATAAATAAATAAAATCTTTTTAAAAAATGAAAATATGGGCAGCCCGGGTGGCTCAGTGGTTTAGCGCTGCCTTCAGTCCAGGGCCTGATCCTGGAGACCCAGGATCGAGTCCCACGTCAGGCTCCCTGCATGGAGCCTGCTTCTCCCTCTATCTGTGTCTCTGCCTCTCTCTCTCTCTCTCTCTCTTCTCTTTCTCTCTCTGTGTGTGTCTCTCATGAATAAATAAATAAAATCTTAAAATAAAATAAAAAATGAAAATAACAAAATAAAATATAGTACCCCCCTTCCAAGAGCTTGATTGAGTGAGCAAAATTCACATCCACAACGATGACTAATATTCTCCCAGATGTGGTGCAATGGGAAGGACGGTGCATCACCTGGTGGCATCCCATGTGCAAAGACACAACCTGAGTCTACTCGAGAGGAGGCCAGAAGACAAAGAATCAAACAACAAACAAACAAGGGAATAAAAAGCTTAATATCATTTCCACTTGCATCAAAAGTTAGGAACTATTTGGAGATACATTTACATGGAATTCATGCAAAAACCACACAACCCATTGATGTGAGAAGTTAATACAGGTAAATAGACATTGACATGTGCTGTGGGTATGACTCATCAAAGGAAGTAATCAGAGGTGACTTTCAGAAACAAAGTCAGATAATTGGGGTCCTCATTGTTTTTTAAAGTTTTTTTTTTAAATTTTATTGATTTATTCATAGAGACACAGAAAGAGAGAGGCAGAGACACAGGCAGAGGGAGAAGCAGGCTCCATGCCAGGAGCCCAACGTGGGACTCGATCCAGGGTCCCCAGGATCACTCCCTGGGCTGAAGGTGGTGCTAAACCGCTGAACCACCGGGGCTGCCCTCATCGTTTTTTTAGTTTTTGTTTATTTACTCATGGAGACACAGAGAGAGAGTCCCAGGTGGACAGAGCACACCCAGAGTTCACTCTTCCTTCTTAAGGCTGCATTGCAGGTGGGGGTGTGACTCCCTCATGACTTGCATTCTTATAGGCATTCAGTGCAACATGGGCCAGAAAATGAGGAAATGCATTCCCAAGTAATTTCAGGAGGTGATCAGTCCTGCCACATAGATACAGGGCAGGCGTGTTAGGGAGAGTGAGTGAGGTCTCACTAAAATAGTCCGTTTTGGGAAGACCCTTCCATCGAGGCCAGAGGGATGAAGAGAAAGCACCCTTTTCAAGATGGGACAAGAACTGTTGAAAGACCACAACCTCAGTACAAGGACTCTGCAGAGCCGCCGAGCCCGCCTGCTTCCAGAAAGAGAAATACAGTGAGTGTGGCTGTTGCCACAAGATGCAGAGAGCATGGAAGGAGATGAGCTGTGGGCTAAATAGAGAACCAGCATTATGGAGCATCATGGAGAACCAGAATCGAGGGCCATGGCTCGGTGTTTGCACTTCTTCATCACAGAAATGAGAAGACCTTGGTGTGTTGCCTGCAGAGAGACGAGGAGGCTGATTCATATTCTTACCACCTATCCCGACTTTGAGGGGCAGTGTTTATTGTTCCCTTAAAAAAAAGCAGAATTGCTTAGGCTAACATGCTATTGCTTCTTCATGATCATTGTCCTGTGTTGGGTCGACCTCTCACAGGGCATACATAGGTTTGAATGTGCTCCGTGGGAGCGATAGTTGGTCAATTAAAACATATTATGACGATCACTCAGAACTATACAGTTACTTAGGGCAATAAAGTGTACGTGTGCAAAAGAGTGATACAAAAGGCATAAGTCATCAATGATTTCCTAAACAAATGATCCATATTTGAAACACGTTGTATGGAATTTAGCTATAGAAAACCACAGCACGGGCACCTGGGTGGCTCAGGTCATGATCTCAGGATCTTGCAAAGGAGCCCCATGTCAGGCTCTCTGCTCAGTGGGGAGTTTGCTTCTCCCCCTCTCTCTCTGACTCCCGCTACTCATGCTCTCTCTCTCAAATAAAAAAATAAATAAAATCTTAAAATAAAAAAAAAGAAACGGGGGATCCCTGGGTGGCACAGCGGTTTGGCGCCTGCCTTTGGCCCAGGGCGCGATCCTGGAGACCTGGGATCGAATCCAACGTCAGGCTCCCTGCATGGAGCCTGCTTCTCCCTCTGCCTGTGTCTCTGCCTCTCTCTCTCTCTCTCTCTCTCTCTCTCTCTGTGTGACTATCATAAATAAATTTTAAAAATTAAAAAAAAAAAAGAAACGAAGAAAACCACAGCAATGATCTCTACACTAGTTGGAACCTCATGAAAAGGGAGTTTGTTTCTCGGTGCTTTTTTCAGATATTTGGATGATTCAAACTATTTATCCATCATTTCTAACTTAAAAGCAAAAGCACGGAAGGGTTGGCTTTGTTAACTAAACAAATGTATCCCTAAAGACAAATTTAAAACAAATGCTATATTTCATAGTAACTTGGGGAAGTGAGATGCTGCATATATGCTTATCAGCCACTCTCCTCGTGTGTTCTCCTCAGGAATCCACATTTACAATATGTTAATTCACAAGGAAATCTCCATACATCAAGCAATTACCGTCCCAGCCCCACCCTCCACCCCCCACAAACAGAAAGATTTGTCAGGAGGGGAACAAAAAAGGTGTGGTAATTAAAAGAACTCTGGAAAAGTTTAGAGGGAAATATTTCAGAGTAAAAGGCACTTTGTGGAGCTCGCTGGGTGTTTACATGTTTCATTAAAAAAAAAAACAAAACAAAAAACCACCAAAGTAGCATCAACTCCCATTTCTAGAACAAAGTACAATTTGGAAAATGTAAGAAAATAAAAAATAATAATAATAAAAAAATAAAAAATATGTGGAAAATAAGTCTGATGAGACTCTGGGATGGTTCAGACTCGATTCAGAGACAGTAGACAGTTGTTGGAGGCTTTCATGCTTCACTTAGTCAATCACGGACATCACCACAGCGATTCCTAACACAACCCCACAGATGAGACCAAAGTCCTCCCAAAAGAAGAGTAGCCAAACTGAACCTCATAGTCTCTGATCCATTCATGTTCCTCCCAAAGTCTGCGAATCTAGGGCCCAAGATATTCTCTCTGGGAAGGAAGAAGATAAAGCAATGGAAGGTCCCATTTGTGAAAGCTCGTTTGAAGGTTTGCATGTGGTAATGAGACAAAACCTGCTCCAATCCACCCATCCTAACCATGCGGAGTGGTTCCCGCCACTGTTAGCTCTGTTGGCGAGGCTCCTTCCTCTGTGAATTGTACTTGATCTTCTAGGGACAGAGACCTTGGAAAACTGGATATGCCACATTTACGCACAAGACTATTTCCATTCTTGCAGCAAATGTGAATTGTGGTCACGCTCTTTGCCAGATACTGCTATCTAGCTTCATTAAATAAAAATAACTTTTTTGAAAAAAAAAAAAAAACTTTTTTGGTGGAGGCAGGTATGCAGCTCAATGAAGACCTAGACCCGTAACAATATCAACGCTATTTAAAGCCTGATCTGGACATCATGTCTTTTGTGCTTCACACATGTAGTAGATGAGGATTTTAATTCTTTTTTTTTAATTTATTTATTTATGATAGTCACAGAGAGAGAGAGAGAGAGAGAGGCAGAGACACAGGCAGAGGGAGAAGCAGGCTCCATGCACTGGGAGCCCGATGTGGGACTCGATCCTGGGTCTCCAGGATCGCGCCCTGGGCCAAAGGCAGGCGCCAAACCGCTGCGCCACCCAGGGATCCCAAGGATTTTAATTCTTCTGCTGTCTTAGAACAGCGTTCTGTAAGAGAGTCTGGTTTCTCGGGGAATACTGCGTGATGTGGGATTGAAATGTAGACCTGCTGCGGATCATTTATTCCGTGTTAAAAATGGTCCCACAGACACCTGCCCATGTCACTTCTTCTCTCTGGAAATGCTGGTGACATTGCCTCCAAATCCTCTTGGAAACCTTCTTTGCTGATTTTGAATGTCTAGTCTTTATTCACCTGGAAATGCATCGTGATAAGTTCTTTGCAGAATTCTCTGCGAGATGCCAAGTGACCCGAACACCCTGGCATGTTGGCGTGTTCCTGCAGCGTCCCCCCAGACACGGCTCCTTTCTCCACTTGCGCTCACAGATGCGTTCTTAATCTCCCTTCACCCTTGGCTGTCACTTCTGATTATTCTCAGAGTTCAGAGTCTGATTTATTAGTAAGTAGACGCAGTATGATTCTGGAGGTGGAATACCACCATGGAAATATAGGCAGAAGGCTCCATGCATTGCTCACTCCATTTGTATAAAGTGCACCTATACATGGAATCTTGCTAAAAAGACGCTGTTTACATGAATTTCAAAAACAACAGGTACGTGCAACCCCACAGTTTTCTATGTTGAGATATAAAAATGGCATGTGTTTTCAGGGTTTTGAAATATCAAAAGTGTCTCTCTTGAATCAGATGTAATTTTTTTTTTGAATTGGATGTAATTTAAAAGATTGAGTCTATTAACAAAATATGTGTTGTAGGATCAAAATAGTCATTCAGTCCGCACATTAAAACCTCATTCTTTTTACACATTAAAACTAGTAACCCTGGGGATCCCTGGGTGGCTCAGCAGTTTGGCGCCTGCCTTTGGCCCAGGGTGTGATCCTGGAGTCCTGGGATCGAGTCCCACGTCGGGCTCCCTGCACGGAGCCTGCTTCTCCCTCTGCCTGGGTCTCTCCTTCATTCTCTCTCTCTCTCTCTCTGTGCGTGTCTCTCATGAATAAATAAAAATCTTTAAAAAAAAAACTAGTAACCTTAGTTTAAAAGGATACAAATGCCTATTAGAGATTCAAACTTAATTGACATTTTGTTGGTAATAATAGTAAATTATGTCAGAATACTAAAACTTGTACCCAGAAATAAAACACTCATTGTACTTTTGTTTATAGAAAATGAACACAGTCTATTTAAATTAATATATTACGCTGAATTTATTTTTTTATTTTTATTTATTTTTTATTTTTTTATCTTTATTTTTTTTATATTATGCTGAATTTAGTGTTTTGTCCTATAAGAGGACACTAAGTTTTGGGAGAAGCGTGATCTTACAAAATAGAAGATGGATGGATTGGATGTATTATTAGATGATAGGTAGATACTCTGATAGATGGGTAGATGATAGATACGTACATATATAGTTAGATGAAAGGTGGATATATGTAGACCGTAAAATGATAGATGATAGCTAGATAGCTAGCTAGCTAGCTAGATAGATAGAATAAATGGAGGATAGATATGGTGGATTGATTGTAGATAGATAGATAGATAGATAGATAGATAGATAGATAGATAGATGATAGTTGATAGATATGATGGATAGATGGATGACAGATGGATAGATGCATATCATGAGTGATGATGGATAGTTATGATAGATACATACATAGATTTGATGAATAGATGGATGACAGATGGAAAGATAGATATGTTGGATAGATGATGATGATGATAGATAGATAAATAGATAGATAGATGATAGATAGATAGATAGATAGATAGATGATAGATAGATAGATAGATAGATAGATAGATAGATAGATAATGGATGGATAGATAGACAGATGATAGATATGATGGATGGATGGATGAATAGATGATAGATGTGATGGATAGATGGATGATAGATGGATGGATAAATAGATTTGATGGATAGATATGATGGATGGACGACAGGATAAATAGATACATATAGAAAGATACATGAATAGGTATTTTTTAAGTTAAAAATTCAAGATAAGCTAAAGTAACATACTGACACACATGTATACAAATGAGTGTGGTTTGAGTTTTTCTTGAGCTCCCTATGTTTCACACAACTGCAACAAAGAGAGGTGTGCCAACTTCCTGTACATGGTGTTCTCACCTTTTGCATTATTCATAAAAAAGTACAGACAGTGGATATGAGCAAGTTAGGGAAACGCTCCCCAAAGGGCCAGCCCTTCATGTGATTTTGTTCTAATTAGTGTTGTTTGTCTTCAACCACCTACAGTCCCCTCATCTATGTTACCTTCTGCCTGTTGAAAATTGGTGCCATACAGCAGTAGGTTTTCCAAGACCTTTGCGACACACTGAGGCATTGCGTGCCGCTGCTGTCGTTCATCACGCTTATGCCTGGAATCAGAACTGCCCTATGTATTGAGCATACCCCTTGAGGAAATCAGAGCCTAGTTCATATTAGTGACGGCATTCCTTGCTCCAGCTCAGTGAGAGCCTCGGGAGAGAATGGGAGGCCAAGGCAGGGCCCTGCAGCACACATTTGCTCCACTCCAGAATGTTTGAAAAAAGAAATAATGCTGTAACGGGCTCTGACACCTGCAGCCCAGAGCCTAGCACACTCAGGCCCAAAATGAACCCAATCGATAAGCAAACGGTAAGGATATGGTGGAGCAGTCTTTCCCCTAGTCACCCACCTCACACAAACCCATCAAGCTTAGGTGTCCCGTGTCTAGGTTTGAATAAAAGTGTTGAAATGTATTCAGAGTACTCACATCTCATTAACATGTCATCCTGAATTTACTTCCACTCATCATACCGTTGGAAGACATCTTGTTTTTTTAACACTTACCTATTTTCAAAACCGCTACAGGACCACCCCGCTTGTGCATCAGGTTGCTAGCTTATGCAGCTAAAAATACATCACACCCCGTTAAACTCGAATTTCCAGTAAACACGAAGTACGTTTTCACATAAGTACATCTTGTGCAACCGTAGGAATGAAGTTACATTAATAATGAATTTGGTGTCTATTGGAAATTCAAATTTAACTGGGCCTCCTCTGTTTTGTGAAGCAACACGAATTCTGGAAGAAAAGCAGAATGGAGTCACCCGCAGCAACAGGCTCATGTACACACACACACACACACACACACTTCTCTTTTTTTTTTATCTGGGAACTGATCAGTGCAGGACTTCATTTATCAGGCCTGCAAGGTGAGCATACTCAGGCACACAGTGAACTGGAATGATGACTCCTTAACTCCTCTGGGTTATCTAACAGAGACCTGTAGGGACCCCTGACCTCACACACATAATTTCAGATGCTGAACCGAGCACAGAAGATCCCCAGTTTCTGTGCATCGTGGTTCCAATGATGGTCTCTGCATTCCAGCCATGCTCTTCCCAGCAGCTGAGAGGGACAGGCTGGCTACCTGCTGAAATTCACGGCCATGCATGTCAGAGAGCAACAAGAGCCTGCAACCTTTTTTTTAAGATTTTTTATTTATTCATTTGATAGGCAGACTGAGCAAGGGTCCAAGCAGACAGTAGAGTCAGAGGGAGATGGAGAAGCAGGCTCCTCACTGAGCAGGGAGGTGGATATGGGGATCCAGCCCAGGACCCCAGGATCATGACCTGAACCGAAGGCAGAGAGTTCACTGACTGAGCCACTCAAGTGCACCAACAAGAGCCTTTTGTGGGGATAAATTACATCTTAGATTAGAAAAAAAAAATAACAATTTACTCTGGTACATAAAATAGTTTATAGATATTGCTCTAGATATTTAATATATGGTTTGTATAATTACCTGTTTGCTGCTAAAATACATAATTTATGTGACTGAAGGATTTTTCCCTTCACATAGAAATAATTTCTGCATCTCTCTCATGTTAATAGAGAAAATATAAAAGCATCAACGAATATAGATGCATATATGTCTTGTATTATTATGATTATGTGTATAGGTGTATATATTAGTCACATGAAATTGCCATATTTTAAACTAAAAAATGGTTAGACATTGTCAATTCCAGCAAATTTATGTTTCATGTGATACAAAGTACTCCTGTGTCTGTGAACATACACATATGACTATCCACCCATGCATCTACTCATTCATCATCCATCACTCCATGCACCCATCTGTCCATCCTTCTATCCATCCATCCACCTACTCATCCATCATTCATCCATCCATCCACTCATCCATCCACCTACTCATTCATTCATCATCCATCCATCTATCCACCCATCAACCTACTCATTCATCATCCATCACTCCATGCACCCATCTGTCCATCCTTCTATCCATCCATCCACCTACTCATCCATCATTCATCCATCCATCCACTCATCCATCCGCCTACTCATTCATTCATCATCCATCCATCTATCCACCCATCAACCTACTCATTCATCATCCATCATTCCATGCATCCATCTGTCCATCCTTCTATCCATCCATCTACCTACTCATCCATCATTCATCCATCCATCCACTCATCCATCCACCTACTCATTCATTCATCATCCATCCATCTATCCACCCATCCACCTACTCATTCATCATCCATCACTCCATGCATCCATCTGTCCATCCTTCTATCCATCCATCTACCGACTCATTCATCATCCATCCATCCATCCATCTACCAACTCATTAATCATCCACCCATCCATTTTATCTATGTACTTCCCTATACCCTTGTATTCTTCTTCACACGTATTGACCCCAAAGACCATCCCTAATAAACAATGACATGTTAAATTCCATCCCAGCATCTGTATCCCAGAGAAACTAACCTGTGTACCATCTCGAAGGCAAAGGACACAACATCTTCTTTGCACTTTCTACAGCTGCTTTCAGAGTGCTCTGCTCTAAAAAAAATCATTCATTCCCTCATTCATTGTTAATATATCAAGCCTTGCTGAGCACCTCATGTTTTTCATACCATATAGATGGTATTGAGGATACAGAGCCCATCATTTGCACTCAGAGACCTCACAGGCTAGAAGATACTGAGAAGAAAGTGTCAATCTGCCCATATACGGTTTAGTAGACATTTGGAATTTACATTCTAGGAGCAGCAAGAAGGATGGACTATATTGTTCTAGTCAGAATGGCAGATGGATTCTTGACTCCTGAAATTTCATGTTTGCTCAGGAGACTTGAATGGACACATTTGATTAAGGAGACCTACTTTTACTTTAAGAAAACAAGGGAATTAGAAAAGAGGAGGAGGTAACGAGGAAGACAGAAAAAGAATGGGAAGGTGGCATGAAGGGCAAACTGAGAGATTCAAACAAATATCCCGTAAAATATTAAGTTCTTGTTTTATGTTCATCAGATAGCCAGCTTCTTAATTTTTTTTAAAAATTTGTATTTATTTATGATAGTCACAGAGAGAGAGAGGCGCAGAGACACAGGCAGAGGGAGAAGCAGGCTCCATGCACCAGGAGCCCGATGTGGGATTCGATCCAGGGTCTCCAGGATCACACCCTGGGCCAAAGGCAGGCGCCAAACCGCTGTGCCACCCAGGGATCCCCACCAGCTTCTTAACGACTTTCCATCTCTGTCCCTCTAACTCGTAGGATAGATATTTTATCCATAACTAATCTTGAGTGGATCATACACAGGACTTAAGGTAACTCAGCTTTCTGAAATGGGAATTATTCTATAAGATTACGTAGCCTTGTTAAATTATCTGCTATTCAGAATCGGGTCCCCTGCCCTGACATTCATTTTTGCGTGTGTGTTCTTTCAAAATTGTTTTCATACATTGTATGCCTTAATACATAAATAAGGGACTTGGACTCTGACAAAAACATACATTTGGCACCAAAGAATGTTCTGCCCAAACTTAATGCTACATATTTCCACCCCCGCGCCAGCAGCGCATTGAGAAGAATGAGTGGTAAACATGCATCTCTGTAACACAGCAAAGGGCCCAAGTGGTACAGAAACATGTGTTTCTCTAAAGCATCCCCTCTCTAGTATACAACTGCACAGAAAAAGAGTTTGCAGGCCAGTTCTCACACTGTTTCCTATTTGGTATTCATGGAAATGATGCTCAGAAATCCTAGCACTTAAAAGACCCAGGGGTTCTCTCTTGATCCTCGGATAATTTTTTTTCTCTTTCTCCAACTTTAAATTGCATGGAAGCTCATCGAACGCATGCATAAAATCCACTCTGCTCTGAATTTAGTTCAGAAAGATAGTTCTCATATTCATGCTGTAGTTCATTTACTTGGTATGTAGCTCATGTTAATGAAAGTGTTTCTGAAAGTCTCTCAGCACTTCTCCCCTTGATGCCTAAAATTTTCAGAATTATAACATTTATTCCTTGAATATATTTTGGAGATGAATGGAGAGGAGGGAGATGTTTCCTTTAAAGCAGGGGAAAAATGTCCATGGAAAGAAAGAACTTTAAGAAAGTTCTTCAAAAAAAAAAAAAAAAAAAGAAAGTTCTTCTTTTTTTTTTAGAACTTTAAGAAAGTTCTTAAAAGAACTAACCATCTTATATGAATAAATATAGTTGATTATACATATATAGTTGAATATATATGTAATTTCCACCTACAAATTTGCAATATTTTTATTTTATTTTTTTTTAAACTTGCAATATTAAAGAAAATGTATAAACTAAAAGTTAGCTAAGAAACGTCAAATGACCATGAATTATTTCACATGTACGTTCCCTCTCAGTTTGGTTCTGTCTCACCTTACCTCTCTGTCTTTGAAGTAGCTTTCTTTTTCTTTTCATTTCTCTTAAAAACGCCGTGTTCCAGCTATTTTTGGAAATGTGTTGTTTTGCCAAAACAAACCGAGAAACTTTAAGTCTCCCAACTAGTAGATGAAGAAAATATTATCTGTCCTGTTCATTCCCATCAAAAAAGGACTATATGTAAGTATGTATCTATATGTGTATATATGCATAAATATCTATACTATAAATACACACATAAAGGAAATTTGAAAATCATAAATATATGTACATGCAAGTTATTATGATTCTGTTTTAATTTAAAATAAATCTCGGGATCCCTGGGTGGCGCAGCAGTTTGGCGCCTGCCTTTGGCCCAGGGCGCGATCCTGGAGACCCAGGATCGAATCCCACGTTGGGCTCCTGGTGCATGGAGCCTGCTTCTCCCTCTGCCTATGTCTCTGCCTCTCTCTCTCTGTGTGTGACTATCATAAATAAATAAAAATTTAAAAAACTAAATAAATAAAATAAAATAAAATAAATCTCAATCATGGCATTTTTTATTATATGCAAATGCTCCTGTTTTGAATACTATTCCTTTCTGTGGAGAGACAAGAAGCACAAATCCTGTTTAAGTGCAAAGAGATACAGTATTCTTTCACTGAAAGTTCACATAGTTCATTTACCAGGCAGCACAAGATAACTTTTGGAAGAAAAACTTACTTGTGTCTGTACAATATGAGGATGTTTGGTAGAGGAGAAACCACAGTACCAGGTTTATAGAAACAGGTTAAGCAACTAATTAATAGGGATTTTTAAGAAGAATTTATTTATTTATTCGAGAGAGAGAGGATGCATGAGAAAGGGGAGGGACAGAGAGAGAAGCCGGCTCCCCAGTGAGCAGAGAGCCTAATGTGGAGCTGGACCCCAGGACCCCAGGATCGTGACCTGAGCAAAAGGCAGATGCTTAACCCACTGAGCCACCCAGGTGCCCCACTAATTAGTAGCTTAAGTTCACACCTAAGATGATAACAAATATAAGGGAAAAAATGAAAAAATATTGTGCTTGGTCTTAAACTAATCTATATGTTTGTGGATAATATTTGCTTATTTCAGCATTTCTGAACTTTTCTGTAATGGAGCAGAGAATAAATATTATCAACTTTCTGAGCCACATGGTCTCTGTCTCAACTACTCGACTCTGCTCCAGTAGGATGACACCAGCCACAGAAAATACATAAATTGAATGAGTGTTGCTATATCTCAATAAAACTTTACTTACAAAAACAATTGGTCAACACGTGGGCCATAGTTTTGCAGTCTCTGTTCCAGATTGATATAGTCGAGGTGCTATGTCCCACACATTTATGGTTAAGACTACATCAACCCTGCTACTCTTGCTTCCAGGCAGTGATTCCACACAACTGTAAGGCTCTAACCAGCAAATAATTTCATCATGAGATTCAGGACCCCTCTGGAATCATCTAGTTATTCAAAAGTGAGATGATTCTTCTGGATAAACTGACTCCCTCAGAATAACTCATCACTCGGAGGGGTAAACCCTCTTGCTTATCACATGAACCCTATGCAAGACTCAGTCCAGAGCCCTGCAGGGCACTCCAACACCAAACTGTTAGGCACAAAGTCTGCCCCGATTCAATCCAACACCCACATCACAAGGCCATCATATAGCCCTTGAAGTGAGACCTCCAAATGCTATAAACAACTTCCCTTCGTCTTCTCCTTTTAAAATATTCAGAAGGCTCGAGTTGATGCTCTGCCTCTGCTGTGCTTGATCAAGCCATTATTATATCTTTTTTTCTTTTGAGATTTTACTTTTGAGTAATCTCTATACCCAATATGAGGCTTGAAAACCCTGAGATCAAGACTCAGAAAGTCTACTGAATGAACCACCCATGCGCTCCCTGAGCATCCTTTTTGAGGACTAGATGTCAACAGGGAGAAAAACACCTTTGTTCCAAAAAAGATGTCCTAGTTTTCATATTTTCCTATAGGTCCAGGGAGACAGCCAGTCTTTCCCCCTTTAGGGAAAAGAAAAATCAGAGAAGCTGGCATGTATTCAAATCCCTTCCTTTTGAAGAAACATCTGGTTTACTGGTTGTTTCAAATGAGGGTAACAGAAGGCTGCTTTGGAGTTCTTCCTGCAGTCCTTAGGATCGGATTCAGTATAAATTACCCTTTCTGACTGTTTATTAAGTGAAAAATGTTCACATGTCTTCCTCACTCAGTTCCTTTAAGGAAATATTTACATGTTTGATACTGAGGCATAACCAGCAGAGGTTGGCACCCTAGGGTATCATCCGGCCCACCATTCATGTCTGTAAATAAAGTTTTATTGGGACATAGAGTCACCCATTTGCTGACATATTGTCTGTTGCTCTTTCCATGCTTCCAGTGCAGACCTGATAGTCGTTAACGAGACGTTAACAAAATACTTTCTGTCTGGCACTTCACAGAATAAAAAGGTGGCTGACACCTGGCCTACAGAAGTTACCTTGCTTTCCCGAAGCCAGAAGACACCTAAGAAGTTCCCGATCCCGATGATGTCCACCAATTGAGATGCTCTTCCCATCCTTGTGATCCTAGAAATGCCTAAGGGATGAGCTAGCTGTAGAGTATGATATTTATAGCAACCTCTTAAAATAGTCCTATTTCACCACTTGCAATGTAGGGAAGCATTTTGTTATTGAAAGTTTTAACAATGCATCTCTAAATTGTTAACTTCTGATATAAAAAGAGCTGTGTTGGGCAGCCTGGGTGGCTCAGCAGTTTAGCACTGCCTTTAGCCCAGGGCGTGATCCTAGAGACCCGGGATCAGGTCCCACATCGAGCTCCCTGCGTGGAGCCTGCTTCTCCCTCTGCCTGTGTCTCTGCCTCTCTCTCTCTCTGTGTCTCTGATGAATAAATAAATAAAAATCTTTAAAGTAAAAAGAGCTGTATTGTATGGCTATATATGGTAATTGCTCTTTTTTTTAAATGTTATTTTTAAGTAATCTCTACACCCAATGTGAGGTTCAAAGTTACAACCCCAAGATTTAGAGTCACAAGCTCTACTGATTGAGCCAGCCAGGTGCCCTAATACTTTTTTTTTTTAATGTCAACTTTTTTGTAAAGATATGTGGACATTCAGGGTGTACAGGAAATGAATGATAAGGAAACATCCATGCCAACCACTTTTGTATGTTCTTCTCTACTTTTCTGTAACCCATAAAGAAAATCCCATCTATCTTTTTAAAGATCTTTTTTAAAAGTTGCTTTCATTTTTATTTATTTTTAAGTCTTATTTATTTATTCATGAGGGACACACACAGAGAGAGGCAGAGACACAGGCAGAGGGAGAAGCAGGGTCCATGCAGGGAGCCCGACATGGGACTTGATCCCAGGTGTCCAGGACCACACCCAGGGCTGAAGGTGGTGCTAAACCGCTGAGCCACCCAGGCTGCCCTGTTTTCATTTTTAAATTAAACTCTGATGGGATCCCTGGGTGGCGCAGCGGTTTAGCACCTGCCTTCGACCCAGGGCACGATCGTGGAGACCTGGGATCGAATCCCACGTCGGGCTCCCGGTGCATGGACCCTGCTTCTCCCTCTGCCTGTGTCTCTGCCTCTCTCTCTGTTGTCTATCATGAATAAATAAATAAAATCTTTAAAAAAAAAAAAAAACTCTGAGCCCAACGTGAGGCTCAAACTCATGACCCCAAGATCAAGAGTTGCATGCTGTAATGGCTGAGCCATCCAGACACCCCGATTGTATTTAGTTTTAAAAAGAACTGCAAAGATAATGTTTCTAAAGATTTATTTATTTGAGAGAGAGAGAAAAAAAGAGTATGAGCAGAAGGGAGGGGCAGAGGGAGAGAGAGAATCTCAAGCAGACTCCTCACCAAGAAAGGAGCCCAATGCAGGGCTAGAACTCACAACCCTAAGATCATGACCTAAGTCAAAATCGAGTCAGATCCTCAATGGACTCAACCAGTTAGGTGCCCATAAAGAACACATTAATTATCTCCATATAAAAAGCATGTTTAAAAAAAAATCCCTAATTTTTCAAGATACTACTTGTACCATGTCCTTAAATATACTGCCTATCAATGCATTACAACATTATAATAATGATTTTTTTATTATTGAACGGAGATTAAGAGAATACAACTTAAAAATACAAAGATAACTATTACCGAAGTAGGTGCTATGTTTTTCATATCATACAACACAATGTACTTAGAGATTTATTTGAAAATTAGATTTTTTAAGCCACAGATTATTTTGTATTAATCTAGTTCCTTTGATACTTCTGTTTGCTGGTATCTAGAAACGGTTGAATTTTTTTGGAAGCCACTGTAGTTCCTGCTGTGAAGCTAATTGCAGCTTCTACTCTAAACAAGGGTCATTAAAGACAAAGTCTTGTTGAAAATATCCTCAAAATTCCCCTTGAGAAACAGATTCCTATTTTCTGCTCAGCAGCAGATTCTGGGTGTTCAAACAGCTTTTGACATGGGCAGCAACACTCTGATTTTATCTCTTCTAAATTTATCTACTTCCCCTTTTTTAAAGTTATCCGGACTGTTTTGTGCTTCTCTTCTCCTTTTTTTCTTTTTTTCATTATTCAACCATCAAGTCTTTGCTTGAATAGCGTATGATGTAGGGCATCAGTAATTCAGAAATAAAAACATCTGTGGATTCCCGTCCAGTACTCTCCAAATATATCCCTAACTGATAAAGAAAATGTATGTCATACGAAATTGAAGTGAGAAGAAAGACGAAAAATTCACTGCAAGCTAACTAACCACCAGCACAACTATTGCTTGCATCTTGAAATATGTCATTTGGGGTTTTCGATGCACTTTGCGAAGTTGATAGGATAGAGCGATGGCATAAATAGCCATGATTTTCCACCGCTGAGAGTCGTAGATGACTTTCCGCTTCTTCCAGTCAATACGTGGAGTCCGTTTCTCCACCCTTTGAATGTGCCATTAGAGCGTGCAACTCTCAATCTTGGGGTCATGAGCTTGAGCCTCACGTTGGGCTCAGGGTTTAATTTAAAAATGGAAGCTTAAAAAAAATTAAAATTAAAGTTAAAAAAAATAAAAATAAAAATAAAAATGAAAACTCCGACGTGGATGGAACTGGAGGGTATTATGCTGAGTGAAATAAGTCAATTGGAGAAGGACAAACATTATATGGTCTCATTCTTTTGGGGAATATAAAAAATAGTGAAAGGGAATAAAGGGGAAAGGAGAAAAACTGAGTGGGAAATATCAGAGAGGGAGACAGAACATGAGAGACTCCTGACTCTGGGAAAGGAACAAAGGGGTGGTGAAAGGGGAGGTGGGCAGGGCATGGGGGTGACTGGGTGATGGGCACTGAGTGGGGCACTTGATGGGATGAGCTCTAGGTGTTATGCTATATGCTGGCAAATTGAACTCCAATAAAAATTTTTTTTTTAAATAAAAATGGAAATAACTTTTAAAAAAGGATGGAGACACATGGTGTCAGCACACACTTGGGAAGGCACCCGTGTGCATGTGCATTTTCTCCTGGATCCCATCCCTGCTCAAGCTACCCTGTTGGACTGTGCAGTACAACATGGAGCAGAGGTGCACCGTCCCAGCGCTGGGCATCCCACATCACCCAGCCAGTGGTCAACCCACCAACCAGCCTCAGGTGCTAAAGGAGCTTGGCCAAGACCCACTCAGTGTGGCCAGAACGACCCGAGCTCTGTACCCATTCAAGATACCAAGTCATTGACTTTGAGGGCATTTCTTTTGCAGCCGTTGCAAAAGACCCACTTCCAGTCATACCCTACATTTTCCCCTAAGTGTTAGTTATATTTCCATCATATATATATAAAACATCATGACGAGGGGCTCCTGGATGGTGCAGTCGATTGAGCATCCAACTCCGTTTCTGCTCAGGTCATGGTCGCAGGATGGTGAGATGGAGCCACATGTCCAGTTCCATGCCGAGCTCAGAGTCAGCTTAAGATTCTCTATCCCAGGCAGCCCAGGTGGCTCAGCGGTTTAGCACCTTCCTTCACCCGGGGCGTGATCCTGGAGTCCCAGGATCGAGTCCCACGTCGGGCTCCCTGCATGGAGCCTGCTTCTCCCTCTGCCTGTCTCTGCCTGTGTGTGTGTGTCTCTCTCTCTGTGTCTCTCATGAATAAATAAATAAAATCTTCAAAAAAAAAAAAAAGATTCTCTATCCCTGGGACACCTGGGTGGCTGAGTGATCGAGCATCTGCCTTTGGTTCAGGGCCTGGGATCAAATCCTGCATCAGGCTCCCCACAGGGAGTCCCACTTCAGGTTCTTGCGTGGAGCCTGCTTCTCCCTCTGCCTGTGTCTCTGCCTCTCTCTGTGTCTCTCATGAATATACAAATAAAATTAAATTAAAAAAAGATTCTCTCTCCGTCTGCCCCCACCCTGTGAAATAAATAAACAAACTTAAAAAAAAGAAAGAAAAACACATTATAACAATAAGGTATTTTTCTAGGGTGGAAAATGTCGGCTTCTCAGAATAATCTAACAAAGTTGAAGACATTCTTCCCCCAACTACTTGGCTGTGAAGATGAGTCAGCGTGTGAATGAGGATGGTGGGCAAAGCGATAAGCAAATGAGAACAAAACACTAAATCTTTTTTTTTTTTTTTAAGATTTTATTTATTTATTTGAGAGACACAGAGAGAGCATGAGCAGGGTGGAGAGGCAGAGGGAGAAGCAGACTCCCCCCTGAGTAGGGAGCCCAATACAGGACTCAATCCCACAAGCCCGGCATCATGACCTAGGCCAACCAACCGAGCCACCCAGGTGTCCCAAAGCACTAAATTTTTATCAGCAAAAACACTTTCCCTTTGTTTTTCGGGGGGTTTGTTTTTGTGTTTGTGTTTGTGTTTTAGTGGCTTGTGTGCTGTCCCTCTCTGTACTTGACAAGCTGTTCCTCCGGCCTTTCGTAGCTTGCATTGTTTATGAGTAGAACACTACCATCCCTTTCATCTCTCCCTTGGACGGGACACATTTGTTTTCCATGGCTCCTATTAGCATTTTATTTTTATCACTGGTTTTGAACAAATAGATGATGATGTTCTTGGTGTGGGATTTATGTTTCTTCT
This sequence comes from Canis lupus dingo, assembly GCF_003254725.2. Lineage (NCBI taxonomy): Eukaryota > Metazoa > Chordata > Mammalia > Carnivora > Canidae > Canis > Canis lupus. The sequence goes on along the minus strand of NC_064281.1, from coordinate 2,567,137 downwards.
GCTTCAGAATCACTGCAATTCTCGTACCTCTGGTTTATTATTATTTTTTATCAAGTTATTTAAAAATACAGTATATTTCTTCAAATATAGATTTTCTTCTCTGTTCCCTTCAGTGTCATTCTCGTGACTCCAATCATGGGCAAATTGCAATACCTGCCATGATTCCAGAACCCCCAATGCTATGGATTTATTTTTCTTTCTTTACTTTGACATAATTTCTGTGAATGTGTGTCAGAGTTCATAAGCCTTCCCTGGTGCCATGAATGACATCCATTTCTTGTTGTTCATCTCAGATAGGACCTATTTCCTTCCTGAGTCCATTTTTTTTGCCTTTTTAAAATTGCTCACCTGTCTCCTTCTTATATTCACTTTCTCTTTTTTTTAAATAAGGCAAAAATTTTTAAATATTTTATTTATTCATTCATGAGAGACACACACAGAGAGAGAGAGGCAGAGGGAGAAGTAGGCTCCATGCATGGAGCCTGACGTGGGACCCGATCCTGGAACTCTCTAGGACCACGCCCAGAGCCAAAGGCAGGTGCTGAGCCACTGAGCCACCCGGGCGTCCCTATATTCACTTTCCTGTATTTCCTTGAGTGTGAAGTCTCCTGAAAGCCTTCTTCTCCTCGTTCCATCCTGTTTTTACACCTGTCTCCATGTGTGACGACTGCTTGGCTCCTATTCTTCCTCCTTGTTTTCATCCCCATTAAGCTTTTTTGTTGACTGCCCATCCACTGTCCTCTATATAGTGTTATTTTTTAAACATATCTCTAGATATATCTTTTCTTTGTCCTTGGGCTGCAGTTTACTTGCCTTCAGGTCCTGATTTTGAGTTTTGAAGGAGCAGCACAGGGAAGTCTTCCATGTGGAGCTCATCTGGTCCCACCTTTTAGGTGACATCACCCTGAGAAGACTGTGGATGGCCCCCTGTGTTCGGTCATCCCACTCTGGCCAATGTGGACAGTCAACTATGGACAGCTCTGTATGAGCTCCAGGGATTGCTCCAGCTAATCCTTTCTGCATCCTGGGTCTTGTCTACACCCTGGCACACGTTCGCTCACTCCCTCAATTTTCATGGGACTGTCTTGGCAGAGCTCCTACCTTATTGGTTCCTTCTCTGCATTACTTTATCGTTCAAATTCTACGTGCTTTTGCTGCCTCAAACCTCTCCCTGTGCCCCGGGAACAGAAAGATAACCCTGAGCTCGGCTGCGTTTGCATGCCCTGAGCATCAGGAAGCTGAGATGCTCACAGGGCATACTGAATTTGTTTTTATTCCCCTGGTGATCACTACATTGCGTGGCCTACCATCCACTGTCTGAAAAGGAAACATGCCGCATAATTTTGTCTGGCGTCCCCTTTTTGTAAAGTGGTAGAGCGTATCCAGCCTGGGTATTCCATCATGGTCAAAAGCAGACGTCTGGATATTCAAGTTAATTTGAAGTGCAATGTTGAAGTTTTATTCTGCTCTCAACGTTGGTTTTTTGTGTGTGTGGTGGGGAGGGAATGGACAGGGTTGAGGTTTTGATTAGCTAAAATACGTATAGATGGATGCTGCTTTTGGCTAAGAATTCCTTGGATGATATTGATTGGTTGATCAGCTTCCTAGTGTAGGTGAGATCACCTCCTTCAAAGGATGTTTTTTATTTGTGAGGTGTGAGGAAGAGAAGAAATAATTTGGGGTAGGATTGTGTATCCATCAGGACTTTCTTCTGACAAATTTCTATGAGTCTCTTTCTTTCCTCTACTTCCCTGTACCATCCATGCTCAAAAGATGGCATTTTAGGGGGAACCTGTCTGGCTCAATTTGTAGCATATGCAAGTCTTGATCTCAGATCATGAGTGCAAACTCCACAACACCATGAGTTAGGTGTGGAGATTACTTAAAAAATAAGTAACAATATGGGATCCCTGGGTGACTCAGTGGTTTAGTGATGCCTTGGGCCCAGGGTGTGATCCTGGAATCCCGGGATTGAGTCCCACATGGGGTTCTCTGAATGGAGCCTGCTTCTCCCTCTGCCTGTGTCTCTCACGAACAAATAAACAAAATATTAAGTAAATAAATAAATACATAAATACATAAATAAATACATAAATAAATAACAATAATTTTTTTAATTATTAAGATTTATATAAATTTATACAAATTAAAGATAGCATTTCACTTGTTTTCACGTGACTTCTCAAAAACTGAGAAGCCTACCACCATGAAATCTGTAAATCTTCCATGTCCATCACTCTGGTCAACAGTCTAATATTCTTGGACCCTTTCTGAATATTTTTACAATTAGTGTGGATTTCTTATTTTTACGAATACAGTAGGTCTGTCTTTGGCTTGTTGGCTTCTATTTTCTTTCCTTCTTTTTCTTTCTCTCTCTCTCTCTCTCTCTCTCTTTTTTTTTTTTTTTTTTTTTGAATTTTGTCTAGAATCCCCTAGTTCTCTGCAGAGGATTTTTTTTATTTTAAGATTTTTTATTTATTTATTCATGACAGACAGAGAGAGAGAGAGAGAGGCAGAGACACAGGCAGAGGGAGAAGCAGGCTCCATGCAGGGAGCCTGATGTGGGACTCGATCCCTAGTCTCTAGAATCACACCCCGGGCTGGAGGTGGCGCTAAACCACTAGTCCACCGGGGCTGCCCATCTGCAAAGGATTTTTTGTAGATGTGGGATCTAGAGAAATATCTCTTATGGAAATTGTTTCCTGGTTTTTCCATTTCTATGTTAATAGGTTATTTGGAGTCTGTGGTCTTTTCTCTCACATAGTTATGCAGTAGGCCTGGGTGTGCTTGGTTTTATTTGGCATTGTTTTGCATTGTTGTAGTTTGGGAACTCCAAGTTTTTTTTAAAGACTGTTAGGAGATTTAGCTTTCCTCCTATTAGTCTTTAAGACCTACTGATTTTTGGGTTTTTTTTAAAGATTTTATTTATTTATTCATGTGAGATACAGAGACAGAGGCAGAAACATAGGCAGAGGGAGAAGCAGGCTGCTGTAGGGAGTCAGATGAGGGACTCAAATCCGGGACCCCAGGATCACGATCTGAGTCGAAGGCAGATGCTCAACCACTGAGTCACCCAGGGGTCGGTAAGACCTACTAATTTGTAAGTTTGGTATTCTATAAGGCATCAATGTTTCAGTGTTGCTCTGAGCTTTGTAGAAATGGCTCTGTTATCTCTTCTGACATTTGTGCTCTCAGAAAGTCTTCAGTTACAATAAAGTGATGTTTGGATGTCATTTTTTTTTTCACCTTCCTCATAGCTAATGACTGATTAAAAAAGCTACCGTTGAGCTATGCTATAGGTAATAGTTACATATAAGCAGAATAGTACCTATGTGCTTTCTTTACAACTGGATGGTGAAGAATCATGACCTACATTTTAACCATCCTGAAAAATTGACTTACGAAGTATTAATCTTGTCATAGTTATTAGTTGCCTATAGTTTTACTAACTTCTAACATTCTGCTATTGCAGTTTTTTCCCCTCTACCCTATTTGAATCCCAATAAATGCTGACCCATAGAGAGTTTTTCACTCAAACATTGATCATTAACAAACGTGCAGTGATTTCTGAAGTTTTCTTAAGGCTCCACATACACGTGGCACTTTAAATATTCTTTACTGTTGGGGAAAGACTCCATCGGGGTATGATATTCTAAACTATACCTCCATAACTTCAGCTCCTTGCCGCTCCGTTCACCAGTGCCCTGCAAACAGTCTTTACTGTTAAAGACTTTTAAATGGTTACGATCACTGAACGTATTTAAGATGCAAGTCTTGCCTGTGTAATTAAAAACCCTATCCGGTTGCTTCTACTGGCTTTTTTTTTTTTTTTTTATTGGAGTTCAATCTGCCAACATTTAGTATAACCCCCAGTGCTCATCTCGTCGAGTGCCCCCCTCAGTGCCCATCACCCAGTCACCCCCACCCCCCACCCACCTCCCTTTCCACTATCCCTAGTTCGTTTCCCAGAGTTAGGAGTCTCATGTTTTGTCTCCCTCTCTGATATTTTCACTCATTTCTCTCCTTTCCCCTTTATTCCTTTTCACTAATTTTTATATTCCCCAAAAGAATGAGACCACATAATGTTTGTCCTTCTCCAATTGACTCATTTCACTCAGCATAGTACCCTCCAGTTCTACTGGCTTTGAGTATTTGGAAATACTCCATTTCCTCAACCCAGTGTCAGTAATCTGCATGATTACATACAATGGGTTTTTGGCAACATTCCTACAAGGCGAAGAGGAATACAATTTTGGATTGCTAGTTAGGTTAAGGTCTTCTGAATATCTCCCGTGGAGAGCCAAAGGCAAGTGTGTCAGACGCTGCTTCTGTGTACGGAGGCCATCTGAATGCCGCCTCCCCCACTGGTCTTCCAAATGAAACTCTTTTATAAACCTTCAAGGGTTTTGCTTTTGTCATCTCCCCGTATCACAGGAGCAAACATACCAGCGATCTAAAGTGACCACAGGCTTAGGTTTCAAAATGGGGCAATGATTTAATGCTTCTGGATAGAATTTTTAAAAATAATCTTTAGTAAAGAAAATGTTCCCCGAGGGTGGCCGGGGCGGGGCGCCCCCCCATTCACTTTTAAATGGTAATCATTCTTATTAACCCTTCTTTCTCAAGAAAAGGCAGTTATCTCTGCTCAATTTGAGATGGAGGTCAATTTGCATAGTTATCTTTTCAAAGATTACTTCTCTGTTTGGGATTTGGGATTTGCAGTTTGTCAAAGCACCGGGTTGAGACAATTTTCCTAATTTCTCTACATAATATTGGAGAATTCATGGTGGATGCAAATCTAGCCTTCATTTTCTTCCCTATACTATGTATGGAGTACGTACGAAGAAATTCTTTTTAAAAAATGCCTCCAAACCACGTGTGTCAGAGTTAGCTGGATGGCTCAAAAAGCTGTTTTTTAATTTAATTGCGTGTTTAAAAAAAATAAAAAAATAATAATTGCGTGTTTATTTTTTTATTAACTGGAAATAGTGTTTTCAATTTTTTAAAATTATACTTATTTATCTAGAGTCTTGTGTTTTTGATGAAGACATGAAACATATCTTGTAACACTTATTCTGCAACATGCAAAAATGTAAGGCTGCAGTTTCGAGGTGACTCATATTTGATACAAACTTCTCTTCTTTCCACCTCCTCTGAGGTACCAGACAGATCTGAGTGAGCATAAAAACTGATAAAATCAGTGTTCCCGGGATCCCTGGGTGGCGCAGCGGTTTGGCGCCTGCCTTTGGCCCAGGGCGCGATCCTGGAGACCCGGGATCGAGTCCCACGTCGGGCTCCCAGTGCATGGAGCCTGCTTCTCCCTCTGCCTGTGTCTCTGCCTCTCTCTCTCTCTCTCTCTCTGTGACTATCATAAATAAATAAATAAATAAATAAATAAATAAATAAATAAATAAATAAAAAAAATCAGTGTTCCCACCATCACAAAGAATGAGAATCTAGGGACATCCAGAGGGCTCTGTCAGTGGAGCGTGCAACTCTTGATCTTGGGGTTTTGGATTCCAGCCCCACGTTGGGTGTAAAATTACTTAATTTTTTAGGGATCCCTGGGTGGTGCAGCGCTTTAGCACCTGCCTTTGGCCCAGGGTGTGATCTTGGAGACCCAGGATCGAATCCCACGTCGGGCTCCTGGTGCATGGAGCCTGCTTCTCCCTCTGCCTGTGTCTCTGCCTCTCTCTCTCTCTCTCTCTCTCTCTCTCTGTGTGTGTGTTTGTGTGACTCTTATAAATAAATAAAAAAAATTAAAAAAATTTTTTTAAAGTAATTATCTAATTTTACGACTTAACAGTTAAAAATACATTTTGATTTAAAAGCATACCATAGGGCACCTGGGTGGTTCAGTTGGTTAAGCATCTGCCTTTGGCTCAGGTCATGATCTCAGGGTCCTGGGATTGAGTCCTGCATCAGGCTCCCTACTCAGTGAAGAGTCTGTTTCTCCTCCCTCTGTAGCTCCCCCTGTTTGTGCTCTGTCAAAAAAAATAAAATAAAATAAAGGAAGAAAGAAAATCTTAAAAGCAAAATACAAATAAAAGGCATGCCATAGGGAGCCCTGGGTGGCGCAGCGGTTCAGCGCCTGCCTTTGGCGCAGGGCACGATCCTGGAGACCCGGGATCGAATCCCACGTCGGGCTCCCAGTGCATGGAGCCTGCTTCTCCCTCTGCCTATGTCTCTGCCTCTCTCTCTGTGTGACTATCATAAATAAATAAAAATTAAAAAAAAAGGCATGCCATATACAAATGATATACATCTATAATATACAATGTAGTGTTTATCTACAATATACATCTAATGATGGGCTTAGTGCCAGTAAGAAATATATGCAATAGTTTTAGTAGACTGTTACAAATTTTATTTGAATTTAAATTAAAATAGAAATTGAGGGCAGCTGTGGTGGCTCAGTGGTTTAGCACTGCCTTCAGCCCAGGGCCTGATCCTGGAGACCCAGGATCAAATCCCATGTCGGGTTCCCTGCATGGAGCCTGCTTCTCCCTCTGCCTGTGTCTCTGCCTCTCTCTGTGTGTCTCTCATGAATAAATAAATAAAATCTTTAAAAAATAAAAAAATAAAAATAAATAAATAAATAGAAATTGAAGTAAAAAACAAAAAGAATTTTAATATAATAAACATAAATTTTCCTGACATATTATCAAAATTAATTTGAAATAATTTATAACTGAATGTACCTTATCTATTCTGTTTTTTATTTTTTCTTTGTTTATTTATTTATTTATTTATTTATTTATTTATTTATTTTTTACTGATCTCTGCACCCAACATGGGCCTCTGACTCACAATCCCGAGTCACATGCTCATCAGACTTTGACAGCCAGGTGGTCCTACTTCCTCTATTTTATTTTATTTTATTTTTTTAAAATTTTTATTTATTTATGATAGTCACAGAGAGAGAGAGAGAGGCAGAGACATAGGCAGAGGGAGAAGCAGGCTCCATGCACCTGGAGCCCGATGTGGGATTCGATCCCGGGTCTCCAGGATCGCGCCCTGGGCCAAAGGCGGGCGCCATACCGCTGCACCACCCAGGGATCCCTCTATTTTAAAATTAGATTGAGATCAGGGGCTCTCCCGAAAAATTGACATTGGGAAAACATGATTAAGTAAATTTAGTGTCTGCATTCTGAGTACTTTAAGTTTGCTTCAGGGATTGTCACCCATATGCAAAGTATTTAGAAGCTCTCTGTCCCAAAGCAATTAACCTATATTCTTAGTTAAAGTCTGCAAAGAACTCTCTCATCTTGGTAATGTGAGAGTCATAAACCCGTAATTTATTTTAGTTGAGTCTGGTAACAACATAGGTAAGAACCAGACCTCAAAAAGGGAAGGAGTCGAATAGATGAGAGTCATTGCCAGAGCTCCCGTAGCCACGTTAGAAAACGCCGTCCTAGAGAGTCCGCAGGAGTCCTAATGCCATCCGGTTTATTCTTGAAACTATTGTCAAACCCATTCAGAGGAGCTCATCCACCTTGCATCCGCTGTTTGTCCTAGGAGATCGGGGAGGCAGGAAATATTGAAAACCACCAGTGAAACAGAAAGACGCTTAGGAAACCAAAGAGAAGTCAGAAACACATGAAACACCTTGAATTGTTTCACAGGAAACAGATTGAGCACAACGTGTCATTCATTATGCGGCACAAAGGGCACAGACCCAGCCCTGGGGCAGCGGGTGCCAACTCTTCCTTGGTGGTGTTTGCAACTGGGAATCCACCTCCCTTAGGAGGGGAGTCCGTCTGATCAAGCAAAACAACACTCTCATTATGTGTGTGTGCAATCACACCCACGTGCAAATATGCGCTGTTATATGCACTTGTAGTAATACGGACGTGCAAATACGCTATGCCTCTAAAGACAGCCCACAGCTCTAACGAGACCTGCAGAAATGCCCAGCCCCAAAAACGTGTAGGTAAGCCTTCCCTCCTCCAGACTCATTCAATCCATAATAAGTTACTGAACAATGACACTGTAGGGCGCCGTGCCATCCAAACACGCGGCCACACGTCCCACACGCCGTCTTCCCTAGAACCCACAGGGACAGGCAATCAACAAACAAAACTTTGGAAATTGGTGTAGAGCTTGGGAGCGCATGGTTGGCGTGAGCAGCCAGGGAGGGCGGATGTGGCCTTCTGGTTTGATCCTGTACCTGCTGCAAACCTGGAAAAGCTCTGCCGGACACTGAGATCTGAAAGGCGGACAGTCATTCAAAGAGCAAGAGGAAAAGGATAGCGGCGGCAGGAACAGCATGTGCAAAAATAAAGATAAAGCGTTGCAATGGGCTGTGCCCGTTGATTAAAAGAGCAGCTGACAAATTCAGGGCAGAGTGTCTTTGAGGACAGCCAGAGCGTGAAGAGGATGCATAAATATGGACTTAAATCTATGCCATATAATTTATTACCTATTACGTGAATTAGTCATACATGGGGATTTTAATGGGAAACTATAGTGAATTGCTTTAATGCACAAAGTATTATTTTAAGATTTTATTTATTCATTTATTTGAGAGAGAGAGATGGAGAGTAAGCAGGAGCAAAGGGAGGACTAGAGACGGAAGGAGAAGCAGATTCCGTGCTGCGCACACAGCCCCACACAGGGCTCCATGTCACGACCTTGAGATCATGACCTCAGCCAAAATCAAGAGTCAGAGGCTCAACCCACTGAGCCACCCAGGCAAACGAAGCACAGAGCATTTTTGAAAACATGCAAAGAAGCTCCATAATTCCTCCATACACCTGCGACTTGTGTCCCTGTTGGAAAATCCACACAAGTCGCTGAAATATTAGCTGACTGTCTAGCCTGCAGCAGTCTGGTGGTTTGGTTCCACTGCCTTGACCCGTTGGTTTCTCAGATGTTCTGTAAATTTGCAAGTGAAAGGCCGGTGCTGACTGATGCCCAGCAGATGACCAGGTGACAAACACCTGCTTGGTCACAGGCATCTACCTGTCTTTTCTCTTCTCTTCCCTTCTTTTCAGGTTTTATTTATAGATTTGAGAGAGAGAGAGAGCACGAGTGGGGAGGAGAGGGAGATGCAGGACCCCGCTGGGATCATGATGCATCATGCACTGAGCCGCCCCCCCCCCGCCCCCCTGCTGACAAACCAGGCACCCAATATCGAGCTTTTTCATAAGGCTATGGCTTCAGGTTTGTTTTTTTTACCTCTCCCACTGGCTCTGGTGTTTAACTCATTTATCATCTACCAGACTTAGCTAAAATATTCTCATTGACTTTTTCCACCTACCTTGGCGATCAGGCGCCACTATTTTCTGCCTTTTATAGATTGGAGATGTGTATCCCCAAAAAGCTGAGTCCCTTTTCCAGGTTCAAAGGCTGGTAACAGACAGGGTGGCAATTTGAATGCAAACAGTGCAATTCTGTGACAGGTTCTGGAGTCCGACGTGCCAAACCAGAAACACAGATCTACAACATACATGGGAAACCACACCACCAGCAAGAGTCACTGCATTCAAAGAAACGTATAATTTTTTTTTTTTTTTTTTTAGAAACGTATAAATTTTTAACCAGCATTTTGAGTTTCCCATCCAGCAAGCACTCTACACCACAGCTACTTTTCTGACATGGTTTCTTATTTATTTATTTATTTATTTATTTATTTATTTATTTATGACACAGGGAGAGAGAGAGAGAGAGACCCAGAGACATAGGCAGAGGGAGAAGCAGGCTCCATGCAGGGAACCTGATGTGGGACTCGATCCCAGGACTCAGGATCAGCACTGGGCCAAAGGCAGACGCTCAACCACTGAGCCACCCGGGCGTCCCTGTTTTCATATTTAGAATAATACAATGTCGACGTATGTGTCTTACCTACTTATTGAGAGTCGTTTCGTTTTCAAAATAGGATGATCTTCCAATAAACTGAATGCAGGGATCCCTGGGTGGCGCAGCGGTTTGGCGCCTGCCTTTGGCCCAGGGAGTGATCCTGGAGACCCAGGATCAAATCCCACATCAGGCTCGCGGTGCATGGAGCCTGCTTCTCCCTCTGCCTGTGTCTCTGCCTCTCTCTCTCTGTGACTATCATAAATAAATTAAAATTAAAAAAAAATTGAATGCAGGGATCCCTGGGTGGCGCAGCGGTTTGGCTCCTGCCTTTGGCCCAGGGCACGATCCTGGAGACCCGGGATCGAATCCCACATTGGGCTCCCGGTGCATGGAGCCTGCTTCTCCCTCTGCCTGTGTCTCTGCGCCTCTCTCTCTCTCTCTGTGACTATCATAAATAAATAAAAATTAAAAAAAAATAAATAAATAAAAATAAAAAAAATAAAAAAAATTGAATGCAAATTTCAAGTAAAATTTTGTGATCCCCACTTTAGTGCTGTGCTTTGTAACCACTGAAGATCGTATGTTGTATAAATTCACGGGTGTTTCTTTCTTTCTTTTTTTTTTTTTTTTTTTTGAGGCTCACGGGTGTTTCAATCACTGTTGCTAAGACCAAATAATCCACTTTCTCGTGTCTCAAAGAAAATGACCCAGCTAAAGCAACTGAGAAGAAAAATGAGCATTATTTTATTTTTCACATTCTGAATGTTTGTTTTTTTTTCATTCTGAATGTTTACACCTGCATTGTCCCTCTAAATTATTTCTTTTTTTAATTTTATTTTTTTATTTTTTTTATTTTTTCCTCTAAATTATTTCTAATTCCGGGATCCCTGGGTGGCGCAGCGGTTTGGTGCCTGCGTTTGGCCCAGGGCGGGATCCTGGAGACCCGGGATCGAATCCCACGTCGGGCTCCCGGTGCATGGAGCCTGCTTCTCTCTCTGCCTGTGTCTCTGCCTCTCTCTCTCTCTCTCTCTCTCTGTTACTATCATAAATAAATAAATATTTAAAATAAATAAATAAATAAATTATTTCTAATTCCTTAGACCATCTTTTCTGCAAACCTGAGGAGGGGGGATTTTTTAATCCCCTCTTCTGGGGTAGTACACCAGAGAGCAACTTCCCCTCTTACTCTTTTCTTTACTGCTTTTCCATCCTTACTCATCGACAGGACAGAGCAGGGTCCTGAGCTTTGTTGCACTGTGCTCAGATGTTTTCTTAATACTTCATTTCTCTATTTCACACACCTGCCCACCAAACTATTGGCACAAACCCATGCTACCCTGTGACCCATTGATAATTCCAGCCAGCCATCGGAAAACAAATTGTCTACAGCTCATTTTCAACAAGTTCTATCCTCACCCACATACAAAATGAATTTGATTCTAAAATTTATCGGGGAACTGATCTTCTGCCTTCAAAAATATTTATGCAGCCTGTCTCTCCAAGGAAATCTGTTCACTGTCGACGTGTCATTTTCATTTCTGCACGTCTCCTGAGAAACCTTTCTGTCCATCGTTTTCTAAGAAAAGTCTTCATCTAAAGTTGTACTGCGGTGATATTTATTAGTCTGTGGTATATTTGATGTGAATTCACTTCTGTGGAAAATTTACCACTGAACAAATAGTTTAAGTGAATGGATAAAGCGATGCTTGCAGAAGAAAGAAAATAATCTTCATAGGGTGTTTTATCCCTTAGAAACAGGTCCGGACTTGCTCTCAGGATGTCTCTGTGTTTTTGTAGTAGAAATAACAAAACGAGTGCTCGTGCTACTTCTAAAGGGCTGGACTGAGCAGATGAATAATACAAATAACCATACCTCTGATTGATTTATATGTTTGTATGTATCTGTACACACACGTATATGCTTATCCATTTTTTTTTTTTTATTTATGATAGTCACAGAGAGAGAGAGAGGCAGAGACACAGGCAGAAGGAGAAGCAGGCTCCATGCACTGGGAGCCCGATGTGGGATTCGATCCCGGGTCTCCAGGATCGCACCCTAGGCCGAAGGCAGGCGCCAAACCGCTGCGCCACCTAGGGATCCACGCTTATCCATTCTTACAGGTAGTGTAAGTTGCACAATATAATAATCATTTTACAATAATTCATATATACTACATAATCTTTTTTTTAAGATTTTATTTATTTATTCATAGACACACAGAGAGAGGGAGGCAGAGACACAGGCAGAGGGAGAAGCAGCTCCCTGCGGGGAGCCTATGTGGGACTCGATCCAGGGTCTCCAGGATTACACCCCAGGCTGCAGGCGGCTGCATCACCGGGGCTGCCCTATACTACATAATCTTCTTTTTTTTTTATACTACATAATCTTAAATTGTATGGTACATTTGTAATAATTATTACAATTAGTACAATAATATACAATATGTAGTATAACTATGTACATTTTATATATATATATATTATATAAAATAGACTCTATGCATTATATAAACCAAAGACAAGACTGGATAAAACCTGTCTAGGGATCCCTGGGTGGTGCAGCGGTATGGCGCCTGCCTTTGGCCCAGGGCGCGATCCTGGAGACCCGGGATCGAATCCCACGTCGGGCTCCCGGTGCATGGAGCCTGCTTCTCCCTCTGCCTGTGTCTCTGCCTCTCTCTCTCTCTGTGACTATCATAAATAAATAAATAAAAATTAAAAAAAAAAAGTAAAACCTGTCTAGATTATTACATTATATGTTATATGTGTCCATATATAAATAGATCATATGCATTATGTAAACCAAAGATAAGACTGGGTAATATATTATATTATGCAATATATATGTTATATATAATGTGCATAGATTTGTATATTTAATATCTGGATAAAAATCTGCCTACATTATTATATGTTAAATATTGTTATACATAATATGTCATATATTAGTATACATAATATGTATCATATATTAGTACACATAATATGTATCATATATTAGTATACATATGGTATATATTATTATATGTGATAACAAGTTATATTATTATGTCACATACAATTATACAATGTATTTTTTCTATTATACAATGTATAATGATTATATACATTATATGTCATATAATTATGTAACTTTATATATTATTATATTTTATATATTGCAAGTACTATATATAAAAACAGATAAGGGATCCCTGGGTGGCGCAGCGGTTTGGCGCCTGCCTTTGGCCCAGGGCGCGATCCTGGAGACCCGGGATCGAATCCCACGTCGGGCTCCCGGTGCATGGAGCCTGCTTCTCCCTCTGCCTGTGTCTCTGCCTCATTCTCTCTCTCTCTCTCTGTGACTATCACAAATAAATAAAAATTTAAAAAAATATTTTAAAAAAAAACAGATAAGCATATATATTATGCTGTGATAAAATACATATATTTATACATACTATATATCCATCTATCTATATTCCTTAGATCTGGAATTTCATTTACACCACGTGAGACACTTGAAGTAAAACTCCCCTGAACACTCTCTCTTCAGACATATAATACCTTACATTACCAACACAGACTTTGATCCAGTCCTGTTTGGTTTATTGCTTTGCATTCACCAAAAGACAAACAGGCAAACAAGCAAAATGAACAACTCAGACAGACCCAACCTTTAAAGTGGGGATGATAGAGGGACTCACAGTCAACAAACCCAGATTGCTAAATGGGTTGCATATGGCCAGGAATTGTCATCTCAAGAGCCAGGAAGAGGCGCACAGAGGTCGCCCTGGGTTGCTAGCACATGGGGAAGAGCTCGTCTGGAAGATCCTTTTTTGAAAAGTCTTGGAAGGAACTCTGTGCCACTGTCACATGTTTGTGGGTGAGAGATGCTATGCGCCCTCCCATCCTCCAGTCATTCCCTCTCCGTGAATGCTCACACTGGCTGCTTTACTTTACAGACACTGCATTTATGGTCTTTTGACCATAATCGACTCCATAGAATGCAATAAAATTGATCCATGTTCCATATGTGCATTTCGTCCTTTACCCAGTGTTGGGAGAAAGTTATGTTAGCTAAGTAAATTCTGAACCCATCCACTTCTTCTTCCTCTTTCTTGAATTTGGGGGGACCTTCTCTAAGTACTCTGGATCCAATACTTTGGCAAGTTCTGGGCAGACATGAGCACTTGATTAGCTCTTCTACAAATTACTCAACAGTTAGTTTGTCAGGGAGGAATTTTGATATTCAATACACATCATGAGACACAACTCAAAAGCTAGGGTTGGTTAGCGTCAGGAGTTAGGTGTTTATCAATCCGCTGGGGAGTATTTTCATATTTTAGCAACCAGGACAACTGAAGATTCATTTTCTGGTCATGAAGCCAAAATCTAAGTCAGAAAGTGGATGCAGGACATTTTCAGAGCACTGCTTATGAATTATATCTATGGATCCCATAGGGACATAATTAATGGTGGATTCTGATTCACTAGGTCTCTGCCTCACATGTATATCAATGTCGCTGGTCACCTACCTTGAGATAGGTAGGTGAATGTACAAGTGAATGTAGGGCATTTGTTCAAGAGAAAGATGCTTTTCAAAACTAGAATTTCAGAGCTCAGTGGGCTAAGGGTCTGCCTTTGGCTCAGGTCATGATACCAGGGTCCTGGGATCGAGTCCTATGTTGGTCTCCCTGCTCAGCGGGGAGTTTGCTTCTCTCTCTGCCCCTTCCCTAGCTCATGCTCTCTCTCTCTCAAATAAAGAACTAAAACCTAAAAATGAAAAAAAAAAAAAAAAACCTCAAGCTTCTTTGAGGATTATATGTCCCCAAATCTTTACCCATTATAAATAGGTTAATTTACTAATATGTGTTCCTTGAAAACAGACAATGAGAGCACATTGCTAAGTATGTGTCTGCAAATTATCTAACTGGCTGCTTTTCAAACAAAGCGTGTAAAGCAGTAGACCCTGAGAATAATGGACAGTGGGAAGGCTAAATCAAATAAAATTACACAGCTTTGCAACTTTCTTTAAAAACCTCCGGGGAGAATAGCACGAGTCTCTAGGTTTACAATTGGAAATCAGGTCACAAGGCCCCTAAAGCACATCACCAAGATGCCTTTTTAATCATTTCCAACTCCCTCTCTGACACATGATTTTTTAAAATGTACTTATTATTCGCTGTGTCAAATGAAGTGGCATTCAGAAATTACTTCTCAGACACTGGATGCACCAGAGTCCAGAATTCACTAGAGCGCATTTTAGCGAGGTTGGAAAGAGCAAAGATTGAGTTTAATTGTGGAAACTTACATGAAGCTTTCATTGACATTTTGTCAAAGTATATAAAAATGATAACCTGGAAGAATAACAAATATATTTATCTAATAATTGAACATTGATAATCGAAAGGTATTGAATAGGGCATTCTGAGGCAAATTCTTTCTTTCCTTCTCTATCCATCATCTATCTATCAATTATATCCATCTATCATATCTATTTATTATCTGTCTATCCATCATATCTATCTATCCATCTGTCTATCCATCATATCTACCTGTCATCTATTAATCAATCTACCCATCCATCTATCATATCTATCAACCCATCATATTTATCTTCACTTATCCTTCCATCCACATATCATATCTGTCTATCCATCCATCATATGTATCTTTCTATCTATCCATCATATCTATCCATACATTCATTTATCATCCATCCACCCATCATATCTATCCATCCATTCATCCATTATATCTACTCATCTATCATATCTCTCATCTATCCATTTATTATCTATCCATCCATTATATTTATCTTTATCTATCTCTTTTATCTCTCTATCTGCCTATCTGTCTAGCTATCTAGCAAATTATCCTTTTATCTATCTCTCTACCCCAACATTCAAACTAATTGTATGTTGTTATGTCACATGTATATGTACATGTGGGTATGCATGTGTGTATAACTTTTTAAAAATCTTGATACACAGTAACTATATTTATAATTTTATTTTTAAGTAATCTCTATACCAAATGAGGGGCTTGAACTCACAACTCTGAGATCAAGAATTGCATGCTCTAAAAAATAAAAATTAAATAAATAAATAAATAAATAAATAAATAAATAAATAAATAAGAATTGCATGCTCTAGTAACTGAGCCAGCCAGGCACCACTTGGCATACAATAATTTAATGTGTTTTCCATGACAGATACTCTTTCTGAACAAATAAATGGAAAGCTTGCCTCAGTTTGTAAACTACTATTCACCATCACTTAAATCATCACTAAACTCCACTCTATGAATAGTAATATCTTTCTAATTTTAGAGACAAATGCCCTGCAGCCCAATTTACTGAGATTCACACAAGTTTAGGAAAGAGTGGTGCCATGTTATTTTTGAGGTCAAAGTCCAAGTCCATAACCTACAACCCAACAATGTACATAATCAAGGAGACAGCACTTGTGGGGCACCTGACCGGCTCAGTGGGTTAAGCATCTAACTCAGGTTTTGGCTCAGGTCATGATCTTGGGGTCCTGAGATCAAGCTCCACATTGGGCTTGGCACTCAGCGTGGGATCTTCTTGGGCTCTCTCTTTCTCTGTCTCCCTCTGTCCCTCCCCACAAACATGCTCACTCTCTGTCTCTGAAATAAATAAATAAATAAATAAATAAATAAATAAATATCTTTAAAAAAGAGATGGCAGTTGTAAGTTACAATTTCGCACTTCCTGTATATGTTGCCCTTCACTGATTTTCTGCTACTTGGCACTTCTACGTGATCACCTAAATGAGGACCTTGTAGACTTGGGCTGTATTGGGGCAGGATGATTTTCCATGGTAAGGGTGTTCTGTGCATTACAAGATGATAAGCCGTGTCCGTGGTCTCTACCCAGCAGTTGACAGTTAAGATCAGCAAATGTCTCCAACACTGCCAGTGTCCCCTTTAGGGCAACATCACTACAGTTGGTAACTGACTTTGGACATTCAGCTGAATTGCAAGCTCCTTATTGTTTTAGACATTTAAGTCCACACACACCCTTAACTTTTTTTTTTTTTCTTCTGGTTTCTGAACACGAATTTGCTCCCTTGCAAACTATCTGTCTCATTCATTCCATCTAAGAATCCTTAGCCTCAGAGAGGCTCAAAGTATTTGATTTCTTTTTTTTTTTTAAGATTTTATTCATTTATTCATGAGAGACAGACAGAGAGAGAGAGACAGGGACACAGGCAGAGGGAGAAGCAGGCTCCATGCAGGGAGCCCGATGCGGGACTCGATCCTGGGTCTCCAGGATCATGCCCTGGGCCGAAGGTAGCACTAAACCACTGAGCCACTCAGGGAGTCCCAATGTATTTGATTTCTAAAAACTTTCTCTAGAAGCAAGAAACTCACTTTGCATCCCCAGACCCTCACATGATGTCTTTATAGTGTGTTTAAAAAATAATTAGGAACCAACCTATGGGGGATCCCTGGGTGGCGCAGCGGTTTGGCGCCTGCCTTTGGCCCAGGGCACGATCCTGGAGTCCCGGGATCGAGTCCCACATCGGGCTCCCGGTTCATGGGGCTTGCTTCTCTCTCTGCCTGTGTCTCTGCCTCTCTCTCTCTCTCTCTCTGTGTGACTATCATAAATAAATAAAAATTAAAAAAAAAAAAAAAGGAACCAACCTATGGAAAGAGCTCGGATGTCCATCAACAGATGAACAGATGAAGAAGGGGTGGCATATGGAATATTACCTGGCCATCAAGAAATGAAATGTTACCATTTGCAACAATATGGATGGAACTAGAGTGTATTATGCTAAGTGAGATAAGTCAGTCAGAGAAAGACAATTACATGATTTCATTCATGCAGAGTCTAAGAAACAACACAGAGGAGCATAGGACAAGAGAGGAAAAAAATAAAACAACATAAAATCAGAGAGGAAGACAAACCATAAGAGACTCTTAACTCTAGGAAACAAATATGGTTGCTGGAGGGGAGGTGGGGGGCGATGGGGTAACTGGGTGATGGGCATTAAGGAGGGTATGTGATGAGCATAAAAGACTGAGGAGTCACTGAACTCTACCTCTGAAACTAATAATTCACTGTATGTCAATTAATTGAATTTAAGTAAAAAAAAAAAAAAAAAAAAAAAAAGGTAGGGACGCCTGGGTGGCTCAGTGGTTTAGTACCTGCCTTCGGCCCAGAGGGTGATCCTGGAGACACAAGATCAAGTCCCAAATCAGGCTCCCTACGTGGAGCCTGCTTCTCCCTCTGCCTGTGTCTCTGCCTCTGTCTATCTCTGTGTCTTTCATGAATAAATAAATAAACTCTTTAAAAATAAATTTAAAAAAAATAGGTAGGACATTTCTCCTCCAAATATTGGTGGGGTGAGATCTTCCTTGCTGTTTTATTCTCATGAATGTATACAAACAATGTCTGTAGAAAGTCCTCCTGGCAGAGTCCAGAAACACTGACCACTCAAAACCCAAGATGCCTATGCCCTGCACAAAAGGATACACATTTGCTTGCTGCCCGAGTCCATAGTGAGTTCGTAAAACATACTAACCACTCTCTACATCCAAAGATTAATCTCAGATACTGATTTGGAAGAGGAATTTCTCAAGCCACCATTGAAAGTAGCACCATGGAGGATAGAAGTCACTGAGATTATATAATTTTTCTCCTTTATGAACAATAGCTTCCTTCTCTGTGATTCCTAAATGAAATTAGACCTTCTGACAACTCGTAACAGATATTTATTGCATAAAATAAATAATAACGAAAGCATCTATGATCCTCTTCTCTGCTAAAACAATAAATTTGGGAGAATATATAGTGAAGTATCTAGAGTAGGTGTTGGAACCCGAGGAACCCAGTTGGAAATGCATTTTCTGGGTTCAGCACCACAGTTGTATATTCATTTATCATATAACTAGGATGTGAGAAGAAATTTAATACATGTGACCCTGGAGTGAGCACGGATTAGGGTCACTCACCCCCTGCACGATCAAAAACCCAGGTATGAATTTTGAGTCCCCAAACCCTTAACTACTGATAGACTACTGCCGACCGGAAACCTTACTGATGACATGGCCAATTAACCTGTATTTTGTATGTCCTCTGTACTACATACTGCATTCTTTTTTTTTTTTTTTTTTAAAGATTTTATTTATTTATTCATGAGAGGCACAGAGAGAGAAAGAGGCAGAGACACAGACAGAGGGAGAAGCAGGCCCCATGCAGGGAGCCCGATGTGGGATTCCATCCCGGGTCTCCAGGATCACACCCTGGGCCCAAGGCAGGCGCCAAACCGCTGGGCCACCGAGGGATCCCCCTACATACTGCATTCTTATGATAAAGTGCGCTAGAGAAGAGCAAATATTAAGAAACCTACCAAGAAAATACATTTACAGTACTGTACTGTATTTATCAGAAAAAAATCTGCATAATCAGGATGCAACACTCTGACACTCAGGTCAACCCCTCATCATTCAAGGGTCATCTGTAAAGATAAAGTACAATTTGGACGGGGCCAGTTTGGTTTTGATGGGGGACATTTTATCAGTAGAGTTTCCTCGCTTGGATTTGGTTCATGACTCATTTTTCTTGCTATAATCGTTAGCGCATTATATATTCCGAAGACACACATTTCAACCCTTTTTTACAAGGAGTCCTTAAGATAGCTACAAAATAGATTTAATATTGTTATTTCAAACCCTCTTTTAATTGTAACAATCGGCAACCTAATCTGGTTTTAAGTGCCTGACATGTAGGAATCCCTTTTTAAAAATTTTTTTTAAAAATTTTATTTATTCATTAAAGACACACAGAGAGAGAGAGGCAGAGACACAGGCAGAGGGAGAAGCAGGCTCCACGCAGGGAGCCCGACATGGGATTCAATCCCAGGTCTCCAGGATCACGCCCCGGGCCAAAGGTGGCGCTAAACTGCTGAGCCACCCGGACTGCCCCTAGGAATCCCTTTAGATGGCATAATTTTATTCAGTAGCTTTTTAGGGTAGGATGATATTTCTCACCTTCCTATGTTATATTCTTGATCCAAAATTCTGCAAATACTTTTTGTATTCCATATACAAGAGTATTGAGACAATGCCCTGATAAAGTGTTTCTTGACTACTCTTATAGTTAAAATACAACCAAAATATGAAACTGATATTAAATAGGAAAATAATTATCAGCTATGATAATCATAAAATGAATTTTACTTATTTATTTTTAAAGATTTTATTTATTTATTTGCGGGAGACAGAGCGCATGAGCCAGGGGAAGGAACAGAAGGAAGCAGACTCCTGGTGGATTCCAGCTGGGGTCCTGGTGGAGCAGGGAGCTCGACATGGGACTTGATCCCAGGACTCCAAGATCATGACCTGAGCTGAACGCAGATGCTTCATGGACTGAGCCACCCAGGTGCCCCCATAAAACAAATTTTAAAATATGAGTCTATATTCAAAATCATTCCAAGTGTGTTGATAGCAATGCAATTTCCTGAGTACCATTGCCTACCCTTTCGTCTCAAAGGCCAATATGTTTTATAAAAAGTTAATTACTGGCTAACTTTCCTTCAGTTATGCACAAAAGAGTTTAATGAAGGGTTTGTAATGCTTATGTATCTATAGTGTCGACTTTTTGTTTTTTATATATAATCAATAAGCAATCCGCTTTAGGCCATTTATTCCACTAGATAAAGCTGGACTTTATTAATCCATTGCCTAGAAGTGGGCATCCATGGCCCTGGGGGCTTACGTGCGATCCAAACAGAATTAACCAGTTGCCTTTCCCTGTCACAAAGTTTGGGGAGAGTCAATGTGGGATTGTATTAACTTCAGAAACATTGTGTTTGCTTTAGCTGAGCTGCTTCTCCTTGGAATATTTATCATATACTGAAGCATTGTTTCTGTTTTTTTTTATTTTTTATTTTTTTGAAGATTTTATTTATTTGAGAGTGAGAGAGTTAGAGAGAGTGTGAGCAGGGGTAGAGACAGAAGGAGAAGCAAACTCCCTGCTAAACCAGGAGCCCCATGTGGGGCTCCATCCCAAGACCCCAGTATCATGACCCAAGCTGAAGGCAGACGCTCAAACAACTGAGCCATTTAGAAGCATTGCTTCTAACGGGGAAATGCGCAGGGATTTGCAAAAAACGATATGGTCTAAAAAAGTTTTTGTGAGAAAAAATAGTATGTAGAAATAAAAAGTGAACTGAAAAAAAGTGAAAGGAATATTTTTTCACTTAATAAAATCCACTTACGAGGGGCAGGCTACTTGAGGGTCATGTCTTGGGTGTATGTATGCCTTTTTTAAGGATTTTATTTATTTATTCATGAGAGACACAGAGAGAGGCAGAGACACAGGCAGAGGAAGAAGCAGGCTCCACGCAGGGAGCCTGATGTGGGACTTGATCCCAGGATCCTGGGATCACAACCTGAGCCAAAGGCAGATGCTCAACCTCTGAGCCACTCAGGTGCCCCTGGGTGTATGTACATTGTTTTTTTTTTTAATGAAAAACTAAGTAGAGTTAAAAAGAAAAAAAAAAAACTATCTGCAAGAACATCAAACTGAGATTTCAGATTCTCTTTTAGTAAATGTATTTTTGGTGGTGACAATAGTTCTATTATTTTACATGGTCACAGAGCACCTGTGGAAAAAAGTGCTGCATTCCAAACAGCTCACCATGATTTAAAACAACAGATAACTCAGCTCTATCTTATATATTTTCTACTGTTCATGCATATTCACAACTCCGAAATTCAAGACATTTAAACACTGACTGCCACTGTGATTTATTTGCCTTAAAACCTTATAAAGCATGGATGGCTGTGATAATCTGCTTTTTTGAGAATTTTTTAATTTTTAAATTTGTACAGCCCTCACAGTTTTTCTGCAATAATTTATTCAGGAGCATCATAGAGTGGAATGAATACACATAAGTATGCATTGATCAGTCCTTAATCCTCAGAGAGAAGAAGACATGAGTAGATGATGGGAGTTTAGTACCAACATTTTTTTTTTTTTTTTTTTTTAGCATTTCTTGAACCAAGGCAATGAGCAGTGCTGGATGGTGGTTGGCAGGAGGCGGAGTCACCGTGAATGAATTTACGGACCATGGCGATTTTGCACCAATTTCCAGCTCTGGATTCAGTGTAAATACTCAGCCACTGCCAACACTTAGCATTCAGGGTGTGTCTTAAGCATGATCCTGATGATGTTGGAACAAACGAGTAAGAATACGTACAAAACACATTAATTGGTAAGCATCTATTGTGCATAAAGGAATTCATGATATTGTCGACTCCAGGTGTGCTTTAAAGGAGCTCTCACAATGTCAGCTTTGACCATCTATCACCTTTTAAGACAGCTGTGAATCAATCTACAACCTCCCACAGAATGGAAAATGGTGCAGCAGAGCTACCCAAGAGTTTGATCTGTTTTTGTGTTTTCCAATGGAATGAATAACGCCCTGGTTAGTTCATTTTGGCTTTTCCATTCTTGGAAATTAATGAAAATGGGTCTTTCCAAGTGTTGGGCTGACTTCACATTTATTCATCTAAAGGCATTTATTGGACACATATGATGAGCAAATAGGTACGGCACTATGCAGAGATGCAAATAGAAATATGATATTCAGGAATCAGCGGAATTAAGTGTCCCTGCGGAGTTTCCAAATGCGCCACATTTGGCAGTCGGGAAGAGAAAGTCTGGTTGCAGATGATAATTGTATTCATGCTGTTAGAAATCCAAGTGAATGATGGCATGGTCGGGTGACACAGATACGATAAAGGAAAATGTAAACTTTCTTGAAAAATGAAATTATTTTAAATCACAGACTTTGATGCTATTAGAAAGCAATCAAGAAGTAACTCTTGGGGCTCCTGGGTGACTCAGTCGGTTGAGCATTTGATTTCAGCTCAGGTCATGATCTCAGGGTCCTGGGGTTGGGTCCCGAGTAAGGCAGGGTGATTATATTTTGAATATGCCTCTGCTATTTGAGGTAGGGTTTCTTTTTTTCCATATAGCATTTACATTTTTTAAGTTATAGTAATTTCATCTTTATTTTATTTTTTAAAAAGATTTTATTTACTTATTTGAGGGAGAGACAGGACAAGCAGGGGAAGTTGAAGGAGGAGAAACAGACTCCTCACTGACCAGGGAGCTTGATGTGGATCCCAGGGCCGGAAGATCATGACCCCTGATGCTTAACTGAGCCACCCACGTGCCCCAGTAATTTCATATTTAACACACACATAAGGGTGGGAAGCCAAGGATTTCCTATCATTTAAGAGAAAGAACAGGGATCCCTGGGTGGTGCAGCGGTTTGGTGCCTGCCTTTGGCCCAGGGTGGATCCTGGAGACCCGGGATCGAATCCCACGTTGGGCTCCCGGTGCATGGAGCCTGCTTCTCCCTCTGCCTGTGTCTCCGTCTTTCTCTCTCTCTCTCTGTGTGACTATCATAAATAAATAAAAATTAAAAAAAAAAAAAAAAGAGAAAGAACATAACGGAGGAGTCTATAATGGGATGGGGGGGAAGAGCTGTTTCAAAATATAACAGATAAAAAAAAATATAACAGATATTTCTGGTAATAAATGAAAAAATTCATATTCTTGTGTTCTTAGAAAATTCCAAGCAATGAATAAACCTTAAATCAACCACAGCTTTCTCTAAAATCACAAGGATTTAAAAAAATTATTAGAAATTTGAAAGGTGATTGGTAACTATGTCTTCCTATATATAGACGGAATGAAAAAAAAAAAAGACCATAAATTGGATTTCTTTATAAAATAAAGGATAATGGGGGTTCCTGGCTGACTTAGAGAAATCAATGACTCTTGATTTTGACTCAGCGCACAATCTCAAGGTCATGGGGTAGAGCCCCACCTTGCGTTCTGCTTCATGGTGTTGGTCCGCTTGATATCCTGTTTCTCCTGCCTCTGCCTCCGCCTGACCCCCTGCTTGGGTACACATGCACACTCTCTTTTTCTCTCTCAAAACAAATAAACAAATAAATGATTTAAGATGAAGGACATCAGCTGCGATGTATATCAAAAAGAGAAAAGTGAATTTGAAAATGTGGGGGAAGTAGGGGGCCAGAATGCAGATGTGGGAAGTCAACAATGTTAAGGAATGATTAGGGGCAGGAAAGCCTTGCTGTGTCCTTTGGGAAATATGAAGATTTTAAGATTCACATTTTTTAAAGATTTATTTATTTATTTGCGAGAGAGAGCAAGCATGCAGAGGGAAAGGAGATGCGGGACTTGATCTCAGGACCCTAAGATCATGACCTGAGCCAAAGGCAGATGCTCAACCAACTGAACCACCCCTAAGATTTAATTTTTAGCAACAGATCAGGAGGTAGGAGAGAAAGAAGAAAAATACAGAGATATAGAGATATAATGAGCAGGGAGGAACATGGAGAGGAAGATTTTTATTAAATAATAATGATATTGATGGTTTTAAAAACCAACAAACATGGAAATATCTGCAGACAAGAGTGAGAATAGCCTTTGGTATAAAGAAAACGGCCAACACAGGGGGACTCAGAAGAAGACAGAGATGGAATGCCCTTGTAAACCTCAGGAAATGTATATTTTTACTTTAGAATTTTATATACAATCGATGAAGGATAGGTCAATATTTGGATGCAGGGACTAAGATCATTTACCTCCCGCATCTGTGGATGATGAATTTTTATTCAAGCATAGACCTGCACTAAAATGACATTTTCAACGCAACAATTGCCCATCAACGTTATAGTTTCATTTATCTAAACAGTGTGGGTGCTCTTGACTTTTATTTTTAGACTTTTATAAAATGTAAAAGAGACACATGTATCTAAAGAATACAGTGATAATGAGATAAATCTAAAAAAAATTAAAAATTACTTATTTATCCCCACCAGAAGTGAAAAACCCTGAAGGTCTCTACTGTCTATGTTTTTTTTGTTGTTGTTTTTTTTACATCTTAAAGAGCAAATAGATGAGGTATAAACTAGCTGAATCTACTGTTAGAATTTCAGCATAGACATATTATAAAACTAAGCATTAGAAAAATTTAAAATTATCATAATCATAAGTAATAATTAACAAATAATAAATAATCATATATAAATGTTATGTTTTTCTTAACTATTTTAATTTTTTAAACATTGTACATGTTGATAACATCATTTTAAAGCTGTTTTCAAATATCTTCTCCCAGTTTATGAGTGTATTTTCCTTTCTTCCATATTGTTTCTTTAAGAAATTTCTAATTTCTTTTAAGTAATCTGTACCCGCAATGTGGTGCTCAGATTCCCAATCCTGAAAATCAAGAGTTGCTTCTTCTACACGCCGAGCCAGCCAGGCACCTCTGAAACTTCTTAATTTTAATGCAATTAAATGTGTCCATGTTACCTTTCATGATGTAGAGTTCAAGAGCTCTTCAAATAAAAAAAAATTTGAGGGGGCGGGGTACTTGCTTCTCCCTCTGCCTGTGTCTCGGCCCCTGTCTCTATGTCTCTCATGAATAAGTAAATAAAATCTTAAAAAAAAAAAAAAACTATTTAAAGAAAGAACTAAGAATGTCCACCATTTTGGATAGCAAGTACTTCATTTCATTTTAATTATAATATTCAAAACTAGGAACCATGTAAGATATCTTAAAATGGAGCATTGATTTTTATTCATTCATTCATTTAATTAACTTATTTTTGAAGTTTTTCTCATATAAGTAATCTCTACACATGGGGCTCAAACTGAAGACTCCAAGATCAAGAGTCGCTTGCTCTTCAGACTGATCCAACCAGGTGCCCCCAAATGGAGCATTGATTTAATAATGAATTGTGGAATATTCATATCAAATGATACTAATCAAGAATAGTGTTGTTGAGGTGCCTGGCTGGCTTAACTGGTAGAGCATGGGACTTGACCTCACGGTTTTGAGTTTGAGCCCCATGTCGGGGGTAGAGATTATTTTTTTAAAGATAGTGTACATATTCCCTGACAGAAATATATTATATAGAAGCAAAAGTGTATAATGGTTGGATCACATATTTTATTATATATTAATCCACATACATTCTGCACATAAAAATATGTGAGAAAAACATTTGACTGTTTTTATTTTGTTATGTTTTTTCTTTTTTTTTAAGATTTTATTTATTTATTTGAGATAGAAAAACCTCCAGCTGGGAGAGGAGCAGAGGGAGATGGAGACTCCCCGCTGAGCAGGGAGCCTGAGTCCAGCTGGATCCCAGGAACCCCGGATCAAGATCTGAACCAAATGAAGGCAGACACTTAACCTCCTGAGCCAGCCAGGCGCCCTTTGTTTTGTTTTTCTAATGGACGTATCACTTTCATAATACAAAATATGGTAAACATTAAATTATGGAAAATAATGACGCAAGGGAAATGCAGACTATTCCCCAGCATGGGTTCTGGAAAAAAAAAATCAACTCACTTTAATGAATCTAAACTTATTTACAACTTCTCACTTAAAATTTGCTATATGAACTTTCCTAATCAACTCTGAGATCATAAAGTTTACAGGAGGAATAATTAAATGCCAGATTGAACCATGACTAACCTTCCCTGCCCAGGGGAATGTAGAGAGAGAAAAAGGAAAACATATAGTATAGCTGTTTTGAGAGTAAAAAGCAAATCACAGGGCACATATTTTGTTAGAAATATTACAGAAAAAAATATAAAAAGCAAGAAAGTCTTCCATTACATGGTATAAAGTGCCATATGCTATATTTTCAGAAAAATAACTATAAAAATTTAATGACAGTCAACAATTAATCCAACTTTTATAAAGTCAATAAGAAGTTTCATGCTTTAGTATTTTAAATTTAAAATGTGAAAAAAAAATTTTAAATGTGAGTTAAGAAACCTCCCACATTTATATGAATATATGTGGATTCCAAAAAATTAGCTAAATAATTTGTAGCAATGATAAATCAGGGAAATGGTATAAAATGGTATGGTATAAAAAAAATGGTATAAAAATTGAAGTGAACAATAATGATTTTTATTTGTTTACATACCAAATCTGACCATCTCCCGTAAGATAGAATATTTAAATTTCATGAACATATACTGTTGATATATTGTCTCTACCTTAGTTGTGATTACTTAAAATATATGAATTTAAAAAAAAAATTAAGGGGCAGCCCAGGTGGCTCAGCGGTTTGGTGCCACCTTCAGCCCAGGGCCTGATCCTGGAGACCTGGGATCGAGTCCCACGTCAGGCTCCCTGCATGGAGCCTGCCTCTCCCTCTGTCTGTGTCTCTGCCTCTCTTTCTCTGTATGTCTCTCATGAATAAATAAATAAAATCTTAAAAAAATAAAAATAAAAATAAAAATAAAAAATTAAGTAAACCCCACACCCAACATAGGGGTTGAACTCACAGCTGCAAGATCAAGAGTTATAATGCTCTACCGACTGAGCCAGCCAGGTGACCCTGAAATATGTGGTTTATAAATCAATATGCATAAGAAAATAATGTTGGAAGTCCTTTAAAACAAAAGACAAGATCTTTTTTTTTTTTTTTGACAAGATCTTTTCCTCCAAAATTCTTCATAACTGTTGGAAGTCCTTGCTTTAATACCTTCAAATAGTTGAAGGAAAGGGGGAAAAATGCATGGATTTAAAAAAAATGCATGGATTAGTAATTTGGTTAACATGTCAATGGATGGCCCTTTGTTGGTTACAAATTCACAAAGATTAACAGGTTTCTCATTACAAATCAACCAGATGCAAACAATGTCATAGCAAGCTTGGAGATAATAGTGAAAGAATGTCATAATTTTTAAAAAACAGTATTTTTTTCCCCAGCATGGATATCCATGATCAGATCAGATTTTCATGTCTACCTGACTCTTGTGGTAAACAAGACGATAAGCTTCCAGTTTTGCTCTGGGATTATCAGAACCATCACTTTTTGTCGCCAGGTAATCCCCACATAAAAAAACTGCAAAATCAAATTTAATGTATCCCAGATCTATGACTATGAAAAATGATCTATAGATCTATAGATCTATAGATCAATGATCTATGAAAAATGGAGCACTGTCTCGTGTCTTGGATAATAAGCACGGTAATATAGTTTTCTTTAATGAGTGAGGTTCCCCAATCTGATGAGTAGACTTTTTAGGTCACATGTAATGTGAAGGTCATGGGCTTCTCTTTTTTTCTGATTTTGTGAGGTCCTGTTTCTTCTTCTTCTTCTTTTTTTTTTTTCTTCTCATGATATGGATTGTGGTTCTTCTTCAGCAGCATTGGTACTCTTGTTTATATTCTTGCTCTATCAGATTTCACCAATCTCATTTTTCCCTGAAGTATTATCAGTGGCTTTACTTTGAAAACTCAGTAGTTACTCAATAGGGAAAAGCTCAAATTCAGACATAAAAGTCAATGAACTGTTTCCACCATTATTTTTGTTTCAAAAGTTAATGAGACTTTGTATTTGGTATTAACACATAAAGCAGTGCAAGTTTTAACAAAGCAGACTTAAAATGGATATTTTACTAAACTCAAGTAAATTATAGGTAATATACCCTGATTTTAGAATAAGTCCTTTTTAAATTTTTATTTTTTAAAAGATTTTCTTAGGGATCCCTGGGTGGCGCAGTGGTTTGGCGCCCGCCTTTGGCACAGGGCGCGATCCTGGAGACCCGGGATCGAATCCCATGTCGGGCTCCCGGTGCATGGAGCCTGCTTCTCCCTCTGCCTGTGTCTCTGCCTCTCTCTCTCTGTGTGACTATCATAAATAAATAAAAAATTAAAAAAAATAAAAAGATTTTCTTATATGTTGTTGAGAGACACACACAGAGAGAGGCAGACATAGAGGGAGAAGCAGGCTGCTCCATGCAGGGAGCCCGATGAGGGACTTGATCCCAGGACATGCCCTGAGCCTAAGGCAGATGCTCAACCCCTCAGCCACCCAGAGGACCCTAAAGCCTTTTTTATAATGTGCATTTATTTTATTACACTAGCCTATATTTATTATTTATTTATTTATTTATTTATTTATTTATTTATTTATTTATAAAGATTTATTTATTTATTTTATTTATGAATGATAGACATAGAGAGAGAGAGAGAGGCAGAGACACAGAAGGAGGGAGAAGCAGGCTCCATGCCGGGAGCCCAACGTCGGACTGGACTCCAGGATCTCACCTTGTGCCAAAGGCAGGCGCTAAACCGCTGAGCCACCCAGGGATCCCCTAAGCCTACATATTTAAAATCTCAGTTAATTTTTAAAACATTGATGCGTTGAATGATTTGCAGTGGGTTAAAGAATCTATTGCTCATTCTGAGCCTTAGTTTCTATATATTTAAACATTTATTGTAAAAAGATGTCAAATCTCTTCAAATTTATCTCTGGATTCAAAATCAAACTTAAAGCAAAGTTTCTGTAAAAAGTGATGTCAATGATAAACTATAATGGAAATGACAAGTGCTATGAATTGGTAAGACATTTTCATAAATAAGAAATATAAAGAATTTACACCATGGGGTGATTATTACCATATTGCAGCAGTGTATTATCAATGCAAAAAAGGACACGCAGATCCGTGGAAAATAATGGTGCATTGAGGACAAGAGGCAGATATATATTGTCACTCAGTGAATGACAAAGAGGCAGCATAGAGAGGACCAAAGACAGAAAGTTTGGATATAGCAAAAGCGAAAAATAGAATATGGACTTGTATCTCATACCATGGGCAAAAATGAATTTTGATTATATTGCAGATCTTAGTATGAGAGGTAAAAAAGCAGAAGCATGATTTTTAACTTTGACAGTTTTCAACTAATAATCACGAGAGGGAAACAGGCTTGTCATCTGACCCAAATCTTCCTCTGCCCCAACCTACAGTTTTTATATGTATTTTATATGTGTTAGCATTTTTGCTTACTTTGTTAAAAAACAATGAGCCTGATTGATATAAATGTATGGTATCAGCATGTTAAGTGGGGGCTACAATTTGTCCTTGATATGTTTTCAAAATTTATGTGGTAATTTTTAGGGTATCACACAAAGGAACAAGGAATTTATTAATCTAACTTGAGGTAACAAAAGAAAGAGCATTTTACGGAGAGAAATGCTATGTAAAAAGAAGCACTTTTTTATTTTTTAAGGAAGCACTTTTCTTAACCAATTCTCCAACTGATGTTCAAATTTAATTCTTAAATGTATTGTTCTTTAAAAAAATATTCAGTCCTATTTGATGAAGTCATGAGAAAAAGGGCAGCATTTCCAGATAAACAAGTATATACACATTCAAAAAAACAAAACAAAACCCAAAAACACATCTAAAATATAAGGACCCAAAAGATTTATACAAAAGTAGTAGGGCAGCCCGGGTGGCTCAGTGGATTAGCGCTGCCTTCAGCCCAGGGTGTGATCCAAGAGACCCGGGATCAGGTCCCACATTGGGCTCCCTGCATGGGGCCTGCTTCTCCCTCTGCCTGTGTCTCTGCCTCTGTGTGTGTGTGTCTCTCTCTCATGAATAAATAAATAAAATCTTAAATAAAATAAAAGTAGTAGAAAAAAAAAAAAAAAAAAAAAAATAAAAGTAGTAGAGAGGCCATGGCCAACCAAAGCAAAACTAGTATAATTGTATTAATATCAGCTAAATAACTTCAAAATAAGGAGGTAGCTATTACAGTAACATGTTTTATGTGGAATCTAAACTTGGATGCAACAAATAATACGGCTATAAAATATGAAGGCAAAAAAATCTGTCTGGAAACATAGACAAAGCAATCAACATAGTCAGACTGTCCTTTGTTACCAGGCCAATTGGAAAAATAGAAAAAAACAAACCCAGCTAGATTAACACACTTTGTCTGATAAGTATAAAACTACACATATAATTGGCTGGAAGCAGAAAGATAGAATTTTTATTTATTTTATTTATTTATTTTTTAATTTATGATAGTCACAGAAGGAGAGAGAGAGAGAGGCAGAGACACAGGCAGAGGGAGAAGCAGGCTCCATGCACCGGGAGCCCGATATGGGATTCATCCCGGGTCTCCAGGATCGCGCCCTGGGCCAAAGGCAGGCGCCAAACCGCTGCGCCACCCAGGGATCCCTAGAATTTTTAAAAGGGACCATGAATTAGATCACAAAGCAAATCTCAACAGACGCCTGAGTACAAGTAGCTCCCAAACCATATTTGCTAAGAAAAAACTGCATTGATTAGAAACTATCACTACCAATAAAATGAGAAAAGTTTCCTGATCAGCAGGACATTGTTGTGCTCCTCACCTAAGGCTGAGGATTTATTTTATAGGCACCTTCAATATTTTAAACAAGCATGTTTTGCAATATTTTTTTTTCCTTGAAACAAAAAGCATTTGCCTGAATTTGGCCTCAGGGGGTTTGAAAGAGGAAGGAAGCAAATACTTGTGATTTAGAAGAATCTGAGTTTGATCTCCACCCCTGTTTCTGGGACCCTGCTCCTAAAACCCTTGGTATTTCCTGTGGCGGGAGCAGGAAAGGTGTCTTTTGTTAAGTTAACGAGGTGACTTTAGGATGGGGGCTGGTTGCCAGGGGAACCAGCCTGGTGCTGGGAGGGTTGCAACTTTCTTTTCCTTTTTTTTTTTTTTTTTTTTTTTTTGTTTGCAACTTTCTGCTGCACCCCTTGACCTCTGTGGAGAGGGAGGGGCTGGAAGGTGACTCAGTGGCCAATGGCCAAGGAATCAATCCTGCCTCTGTTGTGAAGCCTCCCTAGAAACCCAGGAGGAAGGGGTTCAGAGAGCTTCCGGATCAGCAGACTTGAGCAGGTTTGGGGCCCGAGGTGCACCCGGGGAGGCCACGGGAGCTGTGCACCGTTTCCCCACACCTGGCCTCGTGCATCGCTTCATCTGGCTGCTCCTGAGTTACATCCTGTTATAATCAACCGGCCATGGGGTAAGTAACAGGTTTCCCTAAACTCTGGGATCCGTTCTAGGAGATTAACTCAACCGGAGGAGGGGGTCGTGGGATGCTCCCATCTGTAGCTGGTGGGCCAGAAGCACAGGTGAGAACTCGGATTTGAGACTGGTGTTTGAGTGGGGTAAGGCTGAGCCCCAATCTGTGGGACCAGTTGCTGTCTCTGTGTAGGTGTGTAAGAACTGAGTGGAATCCATGGTGTGGGGGGAAAGCCCCCTCCTCACAATGGGATTGGTGACCGGAATCTCTTACCACCTCCTTCAGGAGGTTACCTGCTCTTTCTTTCTCTCCTTTTGTATCCTTTCCCCCTATAGCTTGCATGTTCAGATGCTGTTTTTTGTTGTTGTTTTTTTGTTTTGTTTTACAACTTGGTTGGTTTCTTCAAAGTTTATTCCAAAGATGGTGGTGGGGAATTGGATTTTAAAATAAAATTTGTTCTTAATGATCATGAAAAGCCTGCCATCAGAATCCCATTAATAAACTGTGCGGATCGGCAGATAGTTTTCTTGGTGTTGAAAGTATCAGTTTGTTCAATCGTGACTGGTAGCAAAATTACATTTCATTCTGTGCAACGGTTTCAAAGTTAATACAGCTAAACAAGTGCCCCCAGATTGAAATGGAAAATGAATAAATGGTGATACATTAGGAGTAGCTTGGAGCCCAGATTCAATCTTGGAGCACTTAAACAATTTACTTGAGATTCAGTAACTCGTTACGGAAAAGAAAACGTTCAAACGCACTAAGATGTGGGATAAAAAAAAAAAAAAAGTTAAATTCCTGTGTTTCAGTCTTCCATAATCTCAGAAACTGCGATTGGCTTTGTATTTATATATCTCTCTCTATAAATATATATAGTTTGCATGATAACCTATTTACAATACTGCCATATTATATTGATATACATAGAATAAATATAATATATAAATATATATGCTTTGTATGATATATAAATATATATAGTTTTATGATAACCTATTTACAATATTGCCATGTAATGTTGATATATATAGAATAACATGATACGTATAAACGTGCTAGTATATCCACATGTCGATATGCTGATTAATATGTTGGTATGCATGAGTCGACGTACAATTTAGGACCTTTTTCTCGGTATTGTAGAAGTGATTGCAAGTAAATTATAAGTAAATGTATCAAGGGTAATAATCTGTGCAGAGTTAGATTATTCACAGATCCAGCAGCAAGTTCAACAGAGCTTGGCCACATTATAAATTACTATTGATAAGACTCCAGCGTTAATGAAAAGCATTGAGTTGGGGTGATAGATTCTATGAACATGTAGATAAAGCCAGCGTTTGATGTGAGAGGCGACCCAGCACCAGTAGTCCTTTGGAAATATTCATCATCCCACATGTTGAAGACAGAAGTTGTCTCCCATAAAAGTTAAAAACTCACTTGTTGGGATCCCTAGGTGGCGCAGTGGTTTGGCGCCTGCCTTTGGCCCAGGGCGCGATCCTGGAGACCCGGGATCGAATCCCACATCGGGCTCCTGGTGCATGGAGCCTGCTTCTCCCTCTGCCTGTGTCTCTGCCTCTCTTTCTCTCTGTGTGACTATCATAAAATGAAGAAAAAAAAAAATAAAAAAACAAACTCACTTGTTTGACATACCGGCTGTGGAATCAACAGAAACTGAAATAAATAAGTAAATTGTAAAGTCCTTTCAAAGGATCAGAGATGCACAGGTCTCAAAACAAGCAGAAGACATGGCTAGATTGTGATTTGTGATGGTTTCTCTCTCCGTGGAGTACTTAGGAAAGAGACATTAAAAATGAAAGAGAACCCAATTTTGGCCTTTTACCAGAAATTCATGAAAATCTCACTTTTAAGACCACATGAACTGACCTTTATGTTGCTTTGGTTTATTTTTTATTATGGGTAACTGTGTTCTGTACCCTCCTTAGCGACTTATTTGGTATTTACCCTGCTCTGTTTTTACACCTACTCCACTATCTAGATGCTTATAAGGCCAGACGGCTGTGGTGATAAAGTCACACCTTCTGGCAAATCTCTGATATTTTCATCATACTTAATAATTTTTCCCATGGTTGAATTCCTTAAAAACACTTGAGAGGAGGAGTTGGCTAGGATTAGCATTTTGGAGCTGAGCCATCCCTAGGTCAAGGATCAGGTTGGGTTTTCACCTTTTATAGCTCAGGGTGCAAAAAATCCCTAAATTGATGAACTTCTGTTGGCATTTTGGGGAAATGCCCACGGTAGCAATTTTAATCCTCCCCTTATTTAAATCTCCGGGACTACAAAACTGGATTCTAGACATGAAGTAACAACTAAAAAAACAAAGCTAGACCATCAGGATGTAAATAACAGATGTTAGAAAGCATATATTACTTTTTCCGTAAGAAATACTATGTAAAAAAAAAAGAAATACTATGTAGCGGATTGACTATTGGTATAGAAACACTATATAGCACTTAGGAAAATGTGGGAGTAGAGACACACCATTTCATTGTTGAGAGATTTGACCAACATGGTGGCCATGTCCCTATAAACAGAAATAATGAATTTTTAAAAAATATTTTATTTATTTATTCATGAGACACACAGAGAGAGGCAGAGACTCACGCAAAGGGAGAGACAAGTCCTCATGGTGATCCTTGTTGTGGGACTCAATCCCAGGACCCCAGGATCACGACCTGAGCCAAAGGCAGATGCTCAACCACTGAGCCACCCAGGCACCCCCAGAAATAATGAAATTAAAGACGGTAACTAACGTGGGCAAATTTTAAATTCTTTGAAATTGATAGCTCAACTATCCATGGAATGGAGGGTTTAGTAATGGCCTGTTTAATATGCATGACTTGCTTCACCATTTTTTGGAGTCACGTAGAGATGTTTCTTTCTCTTCTTTTCCAACGATTGCTCAGTTTCCTGATATCCATCAGCACGACACTCTGTATTTTTCTCTTAAATTCTCCGAGAGACCCTTCATGGCTTTATTTATTTATTTATTTATTTATTTAATTTTTTAATTTTTAATTTTTTTTTCCTTCATGGCTTTTAAAGAAAAGGTGTGTGTGGTGCTCCGATGGTGCATGTATGCCATCATGCATTCATCAAAACTCACAAAATGCACAACACCAGGAGTGAATCCTAACGGAAACGATAGATGCTGGGTGATGATGACATGTTGATGCAGGTTCATGGGTTGTAGTCAATGCACCATCTGGTGGGAATGTTGATAATGGGAGGAGCCGTGCATAAGTTCTGGCAGAGGGTGTTTGGGAAATCCCTCTACCTTCCCCTCAATTTTGCCATGAACCTCAGACTGCTCTAAAAAACATCAAGTCTATTAAAAAAGAAAGAAAAGGAACATGAAGGTCTTGCAAAGGACAAATGATAAAGAAAGAGGATTTTGATCCATGCACTGAAGCAATTGTCTCTGTGCTACTTGAAGTATATACTCTGCCTAGACTGATAATAATAGGTTGTGGCGTCATTATTATTCCAAGAGGCACAGACCCGTGGTCAGCAGGCCTAGACACAAAGACCTGAATATAAATCCTTCTGTGTCTACCAAAAATTCTCCTCAAAATAGCTCTTTCCCAGCCTTGAAGTCCTCATCTTGCACCTGTGTCACCTGCAGAGACTCTTCTTTCTCTCAAGGTGTACTATGTTTGCCGCGATGCCCTCTTCCCTTCCCCTAACATCAGGCCTTGATCAAAGGCAGGATCCCCCAAGTTTTTCCATTCTTGTTCTTGCAGAACGATGTAGGCTTTCTTCCAAAGCTATTTCTTGGGTCCCAGTGATCACCTCAAGGTTACAGCAACCTTGGCTGTATCCCAGAAGGCTCACCTGCTGCCTTTTGTCCCTCTAACACCAGCAGAGAGCAGAATGTAAGCTTTCCCCAGCACGGACACTTCTAAACTTTGCACCCGATTAAAATATGTGTGATAGTGTAGGTGAAATGATGCCTCTTTAAGCTTTTTAATCCTGTTGATCAAGTTCAATAGCAGAGGAATTTCTCTCCTAATGGCGTGTTGACTTGGGCCCTTGGATGGGCAGTTGACTTTGTGGTTGGAGAGAAGGTTACAGGGATTGCTTAGAAATTCGGAATGCCAGGAGCCATTCCAAAGAGGGAAGATGATCCTCGTAATGATAATGACCTCCAATTTTATTGTATCTTACATCCAGAAGGGTCATAAAGTGCCTAACAACTCCTCCACTACAAATGAATATGAGGGTCGTTTCACATACGACTAAAATGTGTCAGCTGCTTAACAGAGCACAGCCAGATTAGTCAACAATTTAGGCGGGGAACTGAACAAAAACGGTTTAAACGCACAAATGGAAGGGATATGCATGAGGCCATTTTACAAGCTGGAGCTGCTCCATGGATGGAGGAGTGAGATTCTTTTTCCCCCCTAAGTAATTAGAAAACTCAGATTGGCGAGAAACATGTCATCCTCCAGAAATGAGACCTGAGCATCTCGAGAGAACATGAAGATACGAAGTCCCACTAAACGCAATGGATGATCCTATTTCAATCTACTCAGTGTATTTAATGTAGATGCAACGTATTAACCTGCTTAGGGATATTCTGTGCCCCTCAGAAGGAAAACTTGGACTGAATAGGGAAAGAACACAGAACCCGTCCGCATAACCGTGTCACACATCACAGGCCCGTTTACCAGACCCTTTATTCTGCAGGAGACTCCACGGGATTATCGGAATCAGGCTTATTAAGAGAATTTCGATCACTAAACCAGCTCTACGTTTATGGGGGAAGAAAATTCAGGTGATCCTTTTGCTAGCCATTGAAGTCTGCCTACTGATGGAGAATTTTCTTTTTTTTTTTTTTTTTGAGAATTTTCTTTTAATATTCCACTTTCAGTGAGAGGCATGCATTACAAGTTAATATGTTGGCATCCTGACGTCGTGTATGTGTCACTCATGATCATTGGTCATTTTGAGTTCTCTTCCTCTGTAACCACGGCTCTACTTTGCATTACTTTGCATTTGTAAACTCGGGTTCCTGAATCTTCATGATTGAGGACCAGCTCCTGTCATAGGATGAAATCAGTTCTTAGGAAATGTCCAGCATGCACTCCCATGACCTATCACTTGTTTATGCACATATATAAAGACAATATCTAGATAGATACACATAGATTTACCCTTTGTAATTTCTTTGGTTCTGTATATGGAATAAATGAGGGAAAGTGTATGGTGAAGCATTTAGGTATTTGTTCATGCAGCCGAAACTCTTATATATCGTATACTTAAGAAGAATCGCTCCAATACAGCAATTAGAACTGAAGTTTTCCAAAGGAAGAAAAAAAGTTTCCCTGCCCAAACAAAAGTTACAGTTTAGCAGATTGTGTAGCTAAACTGTGTGCAGGCTATGAAATTCTCTACCCTTTCTGATAGAGGACTATTATATTCAACATTATTATTATTATTTTTTAAGATTTTATTTATTTATTCATGAGAGAGACACACACACACACACAGAGGCAGAGACCCAGGCAGAGGGAGAAGCAGGCTCAATGCAGGGAGCCCGACGTGGGACTCCATCCCGGGTCTCCAGGATCACGCCCTGGACTGAAGGCAGCGCTAAACCGCTGAGCCACTGGGGCTGCCCATATTCGACATTATTTAAATATACCGACTTGGAAAGTGTGTAACTTTAAAGTGGACACAAGTAATTCGATTGAGTGGTAACAATTGAATTCACTGATTCATGTTGGTGAGTGCCTCTTGGTAAAGATCTACCTGTATATCTATCTATCTATCTATCTATCTATCTATCTATCTATCCATCCATCCATCTATCCATCCATCCATCTACCTATCTATCCATCGATTCTATCATCTATCTATCTATCCACCCAGCTGCATGCCCATCCATCCATCCATCATCCATCCATCCATCCATCCATCCATCCATCCATCCATCCGTCCATCCACCCAATCACCTATCATCATTTGCTGTCTATCTATCTATCTTTTTTTAAAATTTTTTTTATTTATTTATGATAGTCACAGAGAGAGAGAGAGAGAGGCAGAGACATAGGCAGAGGGAGAAGCAGGCTCCATGCACCGGGAGCCTGACGTGGGATTCGACCCCGGGTCTCCAGGATCGCGCCCTGGGCCAAAGGCAGGCGCCAAACCTCTGCGCCACCCAGGGATCCCCCTTTCCATTCATCTATATCTATTATCTATCTATCTATCTATCTATCATCTATCATCTCTATATGTAGGTATATATGGCATGTCCAGTGATTTGTAATAAGGACAATTGCTTTACATGACATTTCTTCCTAGGAATATCAAGTTTCCCCTTTACTACTTGTTTAAAAGACTTTGTTTCTCCATCAACATGGTTTGGTTCATGGAGAATTAATATTTATTTATTTATTTATTTATTTATTTATACTCTCTTTTTTTTTTAAGATTTTATTTATTTATTCATGAGAGACACACAGAGAGAGGCAGAGACACAGGCAGAGGGAGAAGCAGGCCCCATGCAGAGAGCCCGATGTGGGACTCGATCCCCGGTCTCCAGGGTCATGCCCTGAGCTAAAGGCGGCGCTAAACTGCTGAGAGTTGCCCAGGCTGCCCAAGAATTAATTTTCATTTAGTAATTATTCCTTTGTGGAAAACAAATGCACCAGGTAAGGGTGGGTTCATATCTGAGCTGTGTGCAAACACTATACTGTATGGATTTGTCTCTCTCTTCATTTTTCTTTTAAGTAGGCTTACTTAAAAATATGTAACACCATCCAACAATCTTCTTGAACTGTTTATCATCCCCCAAATGTAATAAGCATGATTAATCTTTTTCAAAAAACAATAGTAGGGGCACCCGGGTGGTTCAGTCGGTTAAGCGTCTGCCTTTGACTCAGGTCAGGATCTTGAGCTCCCTCTGGGATTATTTTTTATTAATTTGAGAGAAATAGTGCACAGGCAGGAGGAGCAGTAGAGGAAGAGGAAGAAGCAGGCTCCGCACTGAGCAGGGAGCCGGATGTGGGACTCAATCCCAGGACCCTGAGATCATGACCTGAGCTGAAGACATGATCAACCAGCTGAGCCATCCAGGCACTCCGACTTCTCATAATTTTAGATACCGTAGCTGGTGGGGATCTGGGAAACCATGGCAACTTCTTTATCATGCTTTGCATTTTTCCTCCATTAATGTCTTGCTTCTCACTGCAGGGGGAAAAAGAAAGCCCGTGAATAAGGAGACTTTTGGGGGAAATGTGGTAGGGAAGCCAAATCAGACACCAACATAAGGCACTTGAGCAAATCTCTAAAAGAGAACATTTCAAAGTGGTTTTATTATTTTGGAGGGATATGAACAGAAATCCTAGGGGTCCTTGGAGGAATTTCTGAAATTCTAATGTTAAAGATCGCAAAATGGTAGAAACAAACTTTGCAAGATGGGGATAAATGCCTTCCTCCCTTTTGTGGAAAAAATCCATTTTGAGGGGCACCTGGGTGGCTCCGTGGTTGAGCATCTACCTTTGGCTCAGGTCATGATCCCAGGGTCCTGGGATCGAGTCCCACATCAGGCTCCCCAGACGGAGCCTGCTTCTCCTTCTGCCTGTGTCTCTGCCTCTCTCTGTGTGTCTCTTATGAATAAAAAAAAATTTTAAAAATAAGAAATGCACTTTGAGATGAGAACATTGTGTTTTGATCTGGCTCTTGTGCTACAGTGTTTACTGCAGCCAATCTCTTAGTAATACTCTGGCCTCTTCTGTGACGACGGACAATTTGGAAGACGGATGTCCCCACCTACCCGTGTCCCCATCTACCGAAACCTATTTTGGGGAGATGCCTTCTAGAGTCTCATTTTGAATTCAGGGAACATTAGGTTTCTTCTCAATCTGGCTTCTGAGAAAGGTAGTAATGAAGAAATGAATTGTCAAGGCCTCTGGCTAGTAAGACAGACGTGGTTGTCATCACGACTGTCTCCCTGAACACCCAGAACCTGTCATTTATTGATCGAGGCACATGAAAGTTAGTTTGCACACAACCGATTCATAAGAATACAAAGATTTTGAACCATCTGCAAAGTATTTTTTCATTAGCTGGTTCGGGCTTCCCATCAGTCCTTTTAAGTTTCAATATATCCCTCCTGGCCATCGAAACATAGAATGTTTTTATTCGCAATGAGGCAACCTGTCAATTCGAAAAAGTGTCAAAATTTATAACAAAGTACACATTTCTTTTTAGAAATGGGAAAAGTGAGCGTGGTCTGTCTTCATCATGTGTCCCAAGATAAAACATCTCAGACGTACCTGTTAAAATAAATTTAGCTTTATTTAGGTTCAGACTTTTCACAGATGAGGGTGAATATTTCCATAAAGCGTAGGGCCATGTTGTGTGAACCTTTGCTTAAGAGGTAAAGCAAATATTTGTTTAAAGAATAAAAAAGGCTTTTGCTGAAAATATGCCCTGCATTAGCAGGAAAGCTTCGGCACCCAAATTGCACATAAACAATATTGTCCTACATGGAGATAGTGTTCCCTTCTATTCCAGGGTAAATTTAAGTAGCCTAGAAATACCCAGGTAATATTGCCGTTGGCCAACCCTTATCTACAAGGACAGGAAGATAAAGAAGAGATGAGTTGGACACATTCAGGAGGCAGGCCGCATGGGACACGCATCCCTCTGTCATTGATTATGACTCACCAGATTCTCCTCACAATTAAGGAGCATCCCAAAGAGGATGTGTTGGGTGAAAATCCATGCTAAGAACGCTAATCTGAGCATTTATGGAACTCCTTCTCCTGAGGAGATTCCTTGAGTCGTCCTGAAATCAGAACCGTCGGTCATAAACCACCATCCCTGATGTCCAGATTGTCTGTCCACTGCTGTGTTCACAGCTGGGGGAGGGGGGAACTAAGAGGTCCTGACTCCTGCACAAATCCTCCAATAGCCAGGAAATGCAGGACTTAAGTCTCCTTGTATGGGGGGTTGTGGTTGGGGAGAGAGAACAAAACTTAGGAAACATCGTTTCCAATTGGTTTTGGATTTTCAAGGCAGATAAGTGGTTTTAGAGACATCACACACACAGAGAAAAAACCGGGTTTGATGCATGGAATACTCTGAATGTCAGGTGCATCCTCGCTGGCATGTTCATCTTTGTCTCCCAATTTTTACCTCCCACCTCCAGGAGTTTCCTGGTCACACATCCGACAGTTGATGCCGCTGGTTTCATGTTATTTGGGTTCAAAATTCCAGACATCTGAGCTAGCTCCCTGGTGACCAAAGGCCCTTTAGAAGCCCTCCAGCCTCCTCTGATAAATAGGAAGAGAGAACAGGAAACTCTGAATGTAAATACATAAGCTTTTCAAGGTGTGCCCGGCCAGGAGCCCAGGGTCGGGGCACGACGAGGAAAAGCGAATTCAAACCTGTCTTCAGGTTCTACCCCACCTGTGTCCACCGCACACTGTTTCTATTCCTTTCTGTGATGTTTGACCCGATGGCTGACCTGTTGCTGCATTATCTCAATTTCTGAGTCGATTCACTAAGTCGCACCACATCACCCACATGATGAGGAACGCATCCCTTTGCATCGTACCTGTACAACTTTTGAGACTGAATAACTTGTACTAATGATGCTCCTCCATTTTATGAGGGCTGTTTTGATCACCTCTTCAACTGTCACCTGTGTCGACCCTATAAATGTCATCTGCATCCTGCAGAAGGTCCTCAACGCTGGACGGTTACATCCCCAGTGCTCCTCAAGCGCAGACCTTGTGGTAGATGGGTCTAAAAGCATTTCTGACATTGAGCATATATATATTTTTAAAGATTTTATTTATTTATTCATGGCAGAGAGACAGAGGCAGAGGGAGAAGCAGGATCCATGCAGGTAACATGACGTGGGACTCCATCCCGGGTCTCCAGGATCACACCCCAGGCCGAAGGTGGCGCTAAACCGCTGAGCCACGGGGGCTGCCCTGACGTTGAGCATATTATCAGATAAATAGATGCTTGATCTTTAGCCAAGTCTCATGGGCAGAAACAAAGCTGCATGTGTAACCAACTATTTGATTACCTCCCATGCAACAAAAATTATAATAATGCAAAGGGGTCATACAACCAAAAGGTACGGCAAGAAACCAAGAACACAGGAAATAGAGTCAAAACGAAGGGGGGAGGCCTGAATTTTCTTCACTGTTTGAACAGCTGTGTTGGGAAGGAGACATGACAAATACAGGTGTTTGGAATAGTAGGTGAAAGCAGGAAATGAACAGGGCCCCACGTTTCCCAAGCAGGGTGTTCAGTGCAATTTCGTCAATTTTTGTTTTCCTTTTTTACCTGGTGGCTGCTCTACTGAATTCTGAAAACATAAGAAGCAAGCACTGGGCATTTCTGTCTTTGAAGTATCCAGACACTGAAGGCATTCCTGTCACCTCTGCACAGATTGAGACAAATCCCAACAGTTCTCATCATGAAAAAAAATGACGGCTGCTCTAAAACAAAGGCAAAGGGATCCCTGGGTGGCGCAGTGGTTTGGCGCCTGCCTTTGGCCCAGGGCGCGATCCTGGAGATCCGGGATCGAATCCCACGTCGGGCTCCCGGTACATGGAGCCTGCTTCTCCCTCTGCCTGTGTCTCTGCCTCTCTCTCTCTCTCTGTGACTATCATAAATAAATAAAAATTAAAAAATAAAATAAAATAAAATAAAATAAAACAAAGGCAGAGATAACGGTTGTCACACAATACCTTCAATCTGAATTCAATGAGCTTCATAATACTTAGTGATCACCAAGCATCCGCATTGCCTGATGAAACACCCTTTGCAGAGTGTATTTGAATTAGTTGTGTTTGGGTGCATTGAGAATCCAAAGTTTCTTGATTTGTTTTCACCCCCTTAACATAAAAATATGTGCAAGTTTTTGTTTGTTTGTTGAGGCCACTTTGTTAGTAAAAGTGTCGGCTCTTTATTTAAGCTGCAAGGAGACTACTTCAGATAATGTCACAGGATTCATGTGTGGGGAAGAGACGACATTTAAGGAGATTTTTATTCCTAATACTCCTTAGTAGCATCCATATGATTTAATTTAAAATATCATTGCAGTGTCGGTGCAAACATAGGAAACATACATCATCACAAAAGATAAGCAAATCTCGGGAACTGCGTAGTGGATTAGGAAAAACGGAGACTGGCCATGAGACTTGGACGGGGCAATGGGGTCGTGGCGTCTTGCCCGTCCTCTGCTTCATCCAACACTGCCTGTGTAACCATGGTACATTGAGCAGAACTCACAAATTCCCTTTGGGACAATGCTGTTAGTCAAGCTACACACGTAATTCAAATGCTATATATTTTTAAGCAGGTTCCACGCCCGGTATGGAACTCCGTGCAGGGCTTGCGCTCATGACCCAGAGATCAAGACCTGAGCTGAGACCAAGAATCCGATACTCAATGGCCTGAGCCACCCACGTGCCCCAAATGGCATTTTTAAATATGTTTTTTTTTTCCTGTTCCAGGATCTCATCTGGGCTCCCACGTGGCATACTTGTCACGGCCACTTACTCTCCTCCCGTGTGGCGAAACTCCTATATCTTCCGTGATCTTCTGTGACCTGAATCCTTGTGAAGAATAATGGTAAGTTGTTTTGTGGAATATCTCTCCATGTGCATCTGTCTGACGTGTGGTTGGAAGGACACAGTTGCCAAACTGAAGGAGTTTTCAGTATCAAAAGCTGGGGAAATGGGCAACAAGAAGGCTGAAGGATAACCCATTGGCGTTAACATGAAAATCAACGGATTTTGTGCAGCCATAGGCTATGATTTAATGAGTAAATGGGTAACAGGACAGCTCTACCGTAGAGAAGAATTTCAATCAATTCCTCTTGAAGGGATGAGGCCAATATAAAGTCAGCTTTAGCCAAAATACCACAGAAATAATTATTGTAGCCAATGTCCCCCAGTAGATGGTGAAATTATTGGGCACAGAGTTGAGGAGAAAGGCAATATGCTCATGGTCTCAAAGTATCTCCCGCAGATACATGGTAATTGCAAAGAGGTAAATAATAACTTCAGAGGCGAAGCCCCGCGGACCATAATTTATCAAATAGTCGGGGGTACGGACAAGAGCAGCAGTGCATCAGCCCTACATCAATGTCCCCCAAAATTCTTAGCATCCGTTGGAATATTTTTAACCCGCTGTGGGTGTGTAACTTCTCCCCAACACATACGTATTCTCCCGTCAAAACTGGATCGCTTATACGCTGCAATTCCAGTTCCGCACATACAGAGACTCACTCATGGGCACCCAATGCAGAGAAAAGTAAAACGGCATTTCCTTCGTGACGCATGCGTCGATCTAACAAAGGGCGAAAGCAATGAGGATGCTCCAGGCGAGTAGAGTGTCTTGGAGAATATAATTAGCAATCGAGACACTGAGCTACTGTCTGTTATAGGAACCTCCGTAGATGTAAAATGTATCGAGTAAAAAGTTGCCAAAGTGGTTCCGCAGTGTATGATTGAATTGTCCTGGGAGTATACAAAGTATAGGTCCTGGGTGGTTCTACAGCTTTATAGTAGAAATCTGACATATGGGTGGGAGGAATGGCAACATGTGGATGGGATTTTTTTGACCTTTGAGCAGGGATACAATGTTGGGGGATAGAGAATGGATACAGAGTCGTTATGGAATTTACGTATCAACGCTCTGTGTGTTTTGTGGGATCAAAAAATTCTCAAGGGCCATTCTCACTGATGGTTGTCCGCACGGTTATGATGCTGCTTGGTAGTGAAGTGGCGATGTCTGTAGTGTTTCTTTATTCCTATTTACACTCGAATTGTCCCACTGTCCAGTGCAAGGGGGAGAATGCAGGTGTTTGCACAGGTAACAGCACAAGATGTGTGTACGTAAGGGGGGAGACGGCTCTGCTCTGGTGCCATGAGACTCTTCGGCGGTCTTTTTCTCCCTGGCTTGTCACTCTCCTTGTCAGAAGCAGGGACCATCCTTCCTCCATACAGCCTGGGCTTCGCAGAGTGTACGTCAACAGGCAACAGCCATAGGAGTTTCACGGGGTAGCCTCATGATGTGGCCACAAATGCCTGTACCCTGCCC
The DNA here is from genome assembly GCF_003254725.2 of Canis lupus dingo. Lineage (NCBI taxonomy): Eukaryota > Metazoa > Chordata > Mammalia > Carnivora > Canidae > Canis > Canis lupus. Next base: position 2,522,365 of record NC_064281.1, on the reverse strand, counting down.
AAGGCCACAGAGCCTTGCTTTCCCAGAACCTGAAAGTCTCCCCATTTCCACAGTCTGCTGAGAGTCCCACTCTTCACCGTAGAGTCATGGTGATGTGGATCCCTTGGCGTCCTCCGGGTTGGGTGTCTGTACACAGCAGGTGCAGAAACGCGGTCCTCAGTTCAAATCTGCACGAAGATGGCAGTGAACTGAGCAGCGATAAGGCATCGACGAGCTCCTACACGCTCCCCCGTCCACATCCTTGCCTACATGTGCACCTCGGGTGCTACTTTATATTCTTCGTCTTAATTTCCCTGACGATGAACTGGGTACTCCTTTGTCCGTCCGGGACTGTCTCTGACTCCTAAAAATGCCCTGTGCTTTGCGATCTGCCTCTTTGGCCGCACACCCATGCACATGCCCCGTTGCTGCTGTGGCTACTGTAGGTTGATTATGCCCTTGTTTAGAGATGCTCTGTCGATGGAGGAAATACCAATCCATGTCTGCCTGTATTCCTCATTGAGCTCTTCCTCCATTCATTTCTGTTCTTGCAACCATGTGTCGCGTTTTTCCTTGATGCATGTTGTGTATCCGTATGTTTGAAACTTGCGTCGCGCAAAAAGAAAGAAGAAAGGAAATTCTAGGTTTCCTGCTATATTTATAAACCACACTTGAGACAACCAGCCTTCCCTTCCCCAGCTGCAGATCCAGAAAGTGATCATTTTATGATCGCTTTCCTGTGGGCTAGACACATATGTAGGGGTCCGGAATATTTTAGAAATAATTCACGTAGTCAGTGGTCTCGGTAGCTGTTTGTTCTTTCTGCCAAGTTATAAAAGTTTCTACCTGCAGCGTCTGTACCTCAAGCCATTCCGAGCAGCTGGATAGAAAGGCGTCCCATGAGGACACAAGGCATTATCCCTACGTGGGCTTTCATCTAAATTTGGCTTCCATTTGCAGTATCATCAAATATTTATCGAGTTTCTACTACCTTCCAGTTGTTAGGCGTACAGATATAATTGCAGCACTGTGGAGCTTTATTGGAGCGAGACCCCACCACCAAGTGGTGTGGAAATCCTGCCATTCGCTCCTCACCCAGGACACAGCTGTGCACATACAGGATCAGGACGGTGGGGAAACCAAACCTGACAGTTGTGCGGTGTATTTGTGCAATGCCCAACTCTGGTGCAATGTGCAAAGCTCACTTGAAGCGAGCGGGCTTAGATTTGAGGTCGAACGGGGATTTTTATTCTACGTTGAATGAAGATCCGGAGGTGAGTTGGTGCTGGCACGCCTGGTCGAAAGGACGGATGGGCAGCAGGAAGAAGGTAAAACATGGCACCCTGGCTTTATTTGCCCAAAGATTCACCTACAATGAAAGGGTCTCAGCCAGCATCTGCTGCTTACCCCTCTCTTCCATCGGCAGCCCGTCCTTAGCGGGAGGCAGGGAAGAGATGAGCAAAGGCCAAATGCATTCAGTGGTCGTGATAAAATGAAATACATACACATGCATGCCCTCAAGACCCTGGACTCCATTGGAGGTGAAACCTCACATACAATGTTTCCTTCCCACCACATCTATTGCCAGCTTTCTGGGACATTTAAAAAGATTGTACATCCAGCAAATGTTTATATTTTATGGTGCATTCATTTTTTTAAAGATTTATTTATTTATTCATGAGAGACACAGAGAGAGAGAGAGAGAGGCAGACACACAGGCAGAGGGAGAAGCAGGCTCCATGCAGGGAGCCCAACGCGGGATTTGATCCCGGGTCTCCAGGACCACACCCTGGGCCGAAGGTGGCGCTAAACCGCTGAGCCACCCGGGGTGCCCTTTATGGTCATTCAATTTACATGCTTGATGATTGATGGTTTGAAGGATCTTCTGATACCCAGATACATAGGCCTATCTCTAACCCCAAACAGTGTCAGAGGAAAGTATGGGATTCACAGATGCAAGTGATCTCTTTGCTGTGTCTTGCTTCTTTAGTTTGGTAGATTTTTAAAAACTATTTGAATCTTTCCAAAAACTGTGTCTTTTCTTGCCTCACAGATTAAGTTGGAACCACTCAGCATTCTTAAAAAAAATACTATTATTGTTTTTGGGTTTTGTCTTGTCGTGTAATTTTTAAGTAATCTCTATGGACCCGACGTGGGGATTGAACTCACGACCCTGAGATCAAGAGTCACCAGCCAGGTGCCCAAACCCGGCATTTTTTATAAATCTCCTAAGTGTCAATATATCCATAATAAAGCCAGTAAAATCTTTGATTTTAACATCTAAAAGGGGCATCTGACTGGCTCAGTTGGTGGAGCATGCAACTCTTGATCTCGGTTGTGAGTTCGGGCCCCACCATGGATGTAGGGATTATTTGAAAATAGAATCTTGAGAAAAAACTAAAAATAAAATCAATAAATACACTAAATAATATATCTTATTATGTATGCCATTCTCCAAGATACTTATTTGTTTTTGAGAAATATTCATGTGACTTCATGTAGATATAGTCTCTCTCTCTCTTTCTCTCTCTCTCTATATATATATAAAATCTTATAAGATATATATTTATTATATTAAGATATAATATATAATATATATAAGATAAATAAGATTTTATATAAATAAGATCTAAGATTTTATTTATTTATATATTCATGAGAGAGACCCAGAAAGATGGAGACACAGGCAGAGGGAGAAGCAGGATCTCCGCAGGAAGCCCGATGTAGGACCCGATCCCAGGACCCCAGGGTCAAGGCCTGAGCCAAAGGCAGCCGCTCAACCACTGAGCCACCCAGGCGTCCCTAATCTATATTTTTTAAAGATGCATTCAGTGCCATATTATAGGAATAGATCATACAACATAACCTTCTTCTATTGATGGGCATTTTGGTCCTTTTCAGGGTTTTCTGCAAGTGTTTGTGGGTACTTTTTTCATGCATTTCATGCCATGCTATAGCACATATCCTGTCTCAATTCTCCTTGAGTGCGTACAGTAGATAGTCTCAAGGAATATATGGAAAACAGCCACACAGAATTAAGGGGTTGCGCTCATTTTCAACCTTATGGATGAAGACAACTTCTCTTTTGTTTGTGAAAATGCACACTCCCATCAGAAGTGAGTGAGGATTGTCACCTCCCCACAGGGCTTGCCATTATCAAGTGTTGTGACATGTTAGCTCTCTACAAACTGACACGCAAATTCACTTTTATTTTAATTTGCAATTTTCTAATTTAACAATGACTTTGAGGATCTTGTCATTTACTTATTCATAATTCTTCTCCATGGGGGTAAAAAAAAAAAAAACTCAGTGTATTCATATATTTTGCCTAATTTTCTATGGAGCCACCTGTGTTTGCTGTAGAATACAATACAGACTTGTGTATGCTTATTGTGTATGTCAGTCTGTTGTCTTGTGTATGTTAAAAATAGATTAGCAAAAAAAAAATAGATTAGCAAAAGCGGGGGACGCCTGGGGGGCTCAGCAGTTTAGCCCCTACCTTTGGCTCAGGGCATGATCCCGAGGTCCTGGGATCGAGTCCCACATTGAGGTCCCCGTAGGGAGCCTGCTTCTCCCTCTGCCTGTGTCTCTGCCTCTCTCTCTCTCTCTCTCTGTGTGTGTCTCTCATGAATGAATAAATAAAATCTTAAAAAAAAAGATTAGCCAAAGCTGAAGTGTATTGTTACATCATGTGTGAAAGTGTGAAACAATGAGGAAATGGAGATATTTTCTCCTCTGTTTACGTAGAAATGCCATGTCCACGTTAGGAACGTGTCCAGACCTCGCTCAGGAATCTGGTGATATTTTCTTAGATGTTTCTTAGCCCTTCCCCTTAGAGGGCCTCGAGCATTGCACAGCAAGGCTTTCTTCTGCTTGATCAGCCTCCCTTGGCTGATGGCTCTTATCACATCAAGGTGATCTATTAACAAGTAACAAATTGTGGTCACTAAGCACGCACACCTTCCAAACTCTCAGTAGCCCAGTGATCTAAAAACCCTGTGGGTTTGGACACCACCCGCATTCTGACAGCGGACGTCCTCGCTGAGAAAGATGTGCAAAATTATCGTTACTTCCAGAGAGTGACTAATGTTACCCTATCAAGAAAATGACTTGACACTGAATGGAAGGAAATTCAGCGTGGCCCAAGGAAGCCCCGTCAGGTTATAATTTATCAACAGTGCTATTTGTAATTTTTATATTTTTCGAACTGAAGACTTGTTTATTTATTTATTTTTAAATCGTCTATCCTTGGCTTTTCAGGAACCAATGAATCCCCCTGTTTGAGAGGAGCAGATGGCAGGGGGCAGATTATCTCAGTCTGAGAGAGCAACAGTTATTGTTCAGATAAAGATTGTCACAATTATTTTTCCAACGGGAGTGCTCTTCAACACTCGCTCCCTCCAAGGAAACAAGTGTTTGTGGAGAGTATATTCTCTGCTTGTTATTGTAACAGACAGTATCCTTGGAATCTCTGACTATAGTACTTGTGGCATCTCTCTTACTTAGATAATATGTTTTGTGCTCCCATTAGAGGTATCTCTCATGATGTAAATAATTCAAGGACTCGTAACTGGACATCTGTCCTTCTGCAGTTGGTCTTCTTTATGTTGCTACTCAAAATTACATAATTATAGATAAGTGTCAGTATAGACATGATAAATAGCTATGGAGATGATAGATGGATAAATAGTGATAGATTATAGATAGATTATTATATGATATGATAGCTACAGAGATAGAAGATATGATAGTAGATAGAAGAATAGATAGGACGTGATCAATATAGATATGACACATAATAGATAGATAGATATAAAAGATTGTAGATCAATATGACAGGTGATAGAGATAGAAAATATGATAGAAGAATAGATATAACATGATCGATATAGATATGGCACATAGATGGATAGATATGATAGATTGTAGGGATCCCTGGGTGGCGCAGCGGTTTAGCGCCTGCCTTTGGCCCAGGGCGCGATCCTGGAGACCTGGGATCGAATCCCACATCGGGCTCCCGGTGCATGGAGCCTGCTTCTCCCTCTGCCTGTGTCTCTGCCTCTCTCTCTCTCTCTCTCTCTCTCTGTGACTATCATAAATGAATAAAAATTAAAAAAAATTAAAAAAAAAAGATATGATAGATTGTAGATTGATATGACAAATGATAGAGATAGAAGATATGATAGATGGTAGATAGAAGGATAACTATGACATGATAGGTATAGGTAGATATGACTGATATCAGAGGGATGGATATGATGACAGATAGATGATAGATTAGATATGACAGATGGTAGATATAGAGATAGAAGATGGATGGTAGGGATCCCTGGGTGGTGCAGTGGTTTAGCGCCTGCCTTTGGCCCAGGGTGCGATCCTGGAGACCCGGGATCAAATCCCACGTCGGGCTCCCGGTGCATGGAGCCTGCTTCTCCCTCTGCCTGTGTCTCTGCCTTTCTCTCTCTCTCTCTCTATGTGACTATCATAAATAAATAAATTAAAAAAATTTAAAAAATTAAAAAAAAAGATGGATGGTAGATAGGATACATATGACATGATAGATGTAGATAGATATGACAGATGGATAGATGGATAGATAGGTTAAATATGGATATGGTAGATTATAGATAGATATGACAGATGATAGGTATATAGATAGAAGATATGATAGATGATTGATAGATGGATAGGTAAGATAGATGCTGGATACGATAGATTATAGATAGATAATTACAGATACATAGATAGAAGATGGTGGTAGATAGATGGGTAAATCTTACCTATGATTGATATGACATGATAGATATGATAGATATGACAGATAGTGCATGATCCATATGATACATAGGTATAATAGATGGATGATAGAGGACAAATAGACGGTAGACGTAGATCAACAGGATAGATACGTGATAGGTGATACAGATATATGATACAGATTTTATAATCATTCTTAAGATATGTATATATAGGGATCCCTGGGTGGCGCAGCGGTTTGGCGCCTGCCTTTGGCCCAGGGCGCGATCCTGGAGACCTGGGATCGAATCCCACATTGGGCTCCCGGTGCATGGAGCCTGCTTCTCCCTCTGCCTGTGTCTCTGCCTCTCTCTCTCTCACTGTGTGCCTATCATAAAAAAAAAAAAAATTAAAAAAAATATGTATATATAAAAGATGGAATTGACATATATGGATATATGACAATAATATGTGTGTGTGCATAGATAATTTGTGCAGAAGTCCAAATGCATTGATTACATTTTGTAATTATAGATGCATAATGACATCATTTAAATACGTGTACAGTTGTGTGCAGCGTTCACATATATGTGGGTGCACATACACACATTGTGGAGCCCCTCCACCCCAGTCATTCCAAATGTGTATTTCCAGCCTGCAATTCCATAGTGGGATCTGGACCCTTGTTTACGAGTACCCGGGACACATAAATTGGATATCACATAAGTACCTTGAATTCATTTTGTCCAGAAGGAATCTACTCTTAGAGGAGGAAGGATGGTGTGAATTACTCAAATTCTGTAACACCCTTCCATCTATAGTTTTCAAGGTGTGATGTCTTCCAGCAGGCACCAGCATTCCCAGACAAGGAACTAGGCAACACTTCCGATTCATTACTTTCTCCCTAAATGTGGCTGTGCTTGACCTTTGCCCAACAAAGAGCCTCAAGTCTCCTGAATGACACCTTATAAAGATTTGTTGAAAGAAAGGCCAGTTCTTGGGCACGTGGGTGGCTCAGTGGTTAAGTGTCTGCCTTTGGCTCAGGTCGTGATCTTGGGGTCCTGGGATCGAGTCCCGCATCGAGCTCCCTGCAGGGAGCCTGCTTCTCCTTCTACCTGTGTCTCTGCCTCTCTCTGTGTCTCTCATGAATAAATAAGTAAAATCTTTCCGCACTCCTGGCACATAGATGATGATGATGAATGACCTTTGTTTCTTTTTACTTATTGTTATGAACAAATTATTTCCCTGCCTCTCTGATCAGTAGGTACTCAACCCTTCAAGAGGTTTTTTTGTTTTGTTTTGTTTTGTTTTTTAGATTTCTCACCATTAAGCTGGTGGCATTATTTTATGTAATGTAAGTGCAAGGTTATTTTTATATTCAGAGTTTACTAAATTGACTACAATTTACTTTTCTTTAGGAAATCCTTGGAATATGGTGCCTGTCCCCATATAATTAAAACTATTCCCTTCCACCCACAAATATGTCCCAGTATGAATGGTAATTATAGGGCCAACCTATTTATACTTCAAAAGGAAGACCTTTATTCTGAATATTGCTGTGAATTATCAGTACATTGGCAGAGATTACAAAGTATTGGAGCGTCAGGACTGCTTACGTAGACTCTCACTTGTAACCTTGAACTTTAAAAATGCCATAGAAACAATTTGATACAGATTATAAATTACACCTCTTTACTAGGAGTTATCTACTTTGCAACATACACTTATTCCAATGTAGCCTTATTTTCCCTTCAGGGTGTAATTTTGAGATTAATTCAATTCAGTTTTATTGCATTTATTTTAGCCATGAGTCAGTCATTTTAAGGTCTGAGCTGAGTTTTCAAAAACTACTTGGAATGGCAAGAATGTTGCTGCTTTGTCACGAGTGTGTTCCTGAAAGAGAATTTCTACATCTGGTGGTTGGAATATATTCTTGAAAACTAATTTTGTCTTGGGAGTCCGTAGGAGTTTAATGCGCCTGTATTAACTGCATTAGAGAGTAGAGGAATGGTGAAAATTGTAGTTCATTCGCAAATTCATTGCCTTCAAGCATCTCCTCTAACTTCCTAGAAAATGTCACATAAACCACGGGCACTAACTTTCCTATTCCTAGCAAAATTCAACGTCTTCCTTATTATTTTTTTCTGCAGATATCCTGAAAATATGAATGGTTTATTTTATTTTTATATTTTTATTTTTTATTTTTATTTTATTTTTTTAAAGATTTATTTATTCATGAGAGACACAGAGAGAGAGAGGGGCAGAGGCACAGGCAGAGGGCGAAGCAGGCTCCACGCAGGGACCCCGACGTGGACTCGATCCAGGGTCTCCAGGATCAGGCCCCAGGCTGAAGGCGGCGCTAAACCGCTGAGCCACCCGGGGTTGCCCTATATTTTTATTTTTTATGAACAATTTATAAATGGGCCCTAGGGGTCATTTGGATGATGCCTTTGGTTGAGCATCATCTGACTCTTGATTTTGGCTCAGGTCATGATTTCAGGATTGTGCGATCATTGAGCCCAGAAGCTCAGAGCCAGCCTGCTTAAAATTCTCTTCCTCTGGCCCTCCCTCTGTGCTCTTTCTGTCTCTCAAAATCAATCAATCAATCAATCAATCAATCAATCAATCAATCTTTAAACAAAGAATGCCCTAGAGTAATTTTGGAAAATCAACAGTTGTGGTCTTTACATCAGAGAAGGAAACATAATGAGCAAGTTGGATTTTACGGAATGATTCTAAATCCTTGGGAAATTATAGCTTGAAAATAAGAATCCTATTTTGTTGTTGTGGATGCCGAATCTTCAGGGTACTGGTTGGATGATCTAATAGCGTGGACCTGATTCCTGGCTACCCACTGCTTTTTGATTTCATATATTCAAATAGGCAATATACCAATAGGCATGTGGTGTTATGGTAAGTTTTCCCAGTTCTGGACATTCTAGTAAAACAAAGGACCAGGAAATTAGGGCCCCACCACTCATTTTTGTCAATGAAGCTTTACTGGAGCACATTCATGCTCATTCATTTATATATTATCCATGGTTGGTTTTGCACTAACTCAGTGGAGTTATCGTTTGTGTTGTAGTTCACATGTCACATTTTGTAAGTTCAAGGGGTCCAGTGTGTTGACTGGATACATTCATATGTTGCAATATAATGACCAGGGTAGGGTTAGCTGACCTGTCGATACACCACGTAATTACCATTTGTGCGTGTATGTGTGTGTGTGTGTGTGTTTGTGTGTGGTGAGAACATTTAATATCTACTGTCTTTGCAATGGTAAAATATTTAATATAGTATTGTTAACAGAGATCACCATGTAGCTCTAGATCCCCGGAACTTTATCTTGTAATATTTGTACACTTTGACCAATGTTCGTAGAAGGATTAGACATAATAGCTAGAAGCTGGCAGCAATCTGCATGCCCATCCCTGGGTGAATAAAGACAACGTGGTTCAATAAAATTTGGAATCATTAAAAAAAAAAAAAAAAAAGACAATGTGGCCCGTCCATATAATGGAATTGTATTCTGCAATTAAAATCTGATACAGGGCAGCCCCGGTGGGGCAGCGGCTTAGCGCCGCCTGCAGCCCGGGGTGTGATCCTGGAGACCCGGGATCGAGTCCCAAGTCAGGCTCCCTGCGTACAGCCTGCTTCTCTCTCTGCCTGTGTCTCTGCCTCTCTTTCGCTCTCTCTGAATAAATAAATAAATAAATAAATCTTTAAAAAAAAAAACTGATACAATGTTACAACTGGATGACCTTGCAAAACAAGATGCTAAATGAAAGAAGCCAGACACAAAAGGCTACATATTGATTAAAAAAAAAAAAAAAAAAAAGGATTTAGAGAGGGAGAGACTGGGGGGGAGGAGCAGAGGGAAACAAAGAGGACCTCCAGCAGACTCCCTGCTGAACACAGAGCCTGATGCAGGGCTGGTTCTCACAACCCTGAGAACATGATATGAGCCAAAATCAAGAGTCGGATGCTCAACCAACTGCCCCACTGAGGTGCCCCAAAAGGCTCCAAGTTGTATGATTCCTTTATCTGAAATTTGTAAAAAAAAAAAAAAAAAAAGTCCTAGTTTTCTGAACTAAGTAGGTGACTACCTATGTGGGCTGGATGTGGTCTTGATTACACATTGCCACAAGGTAACTGTTGAAATGATGTGTTTTTTTTTTTTTTTTTAATTTATGATAGTCACACAGAGAGAGAGAGGCAGAGACACAGGCAGAGGGAGAAGCAGGCTCCATGCACTGAGAGCCCGATGTGGGACTCGATCCCGGGTGTCCAGGATCGCGCCCTGGGCCAAAGGCAGGCGCCAAACCGCTGCGCCACCCAGGGATCCCGAAATGATGTGTTTTAAAATGGGTTTGTGGTGAAGATTGCACAGCTGTGTAGATTTACCAACAATCATTGAACTGTACCTCACAACAGGTGAACAATGTGCTACATTAATTAAACAACTGTAAAGTGCTACGTATGATTTTTAAAAAGTTGGTGGCAGAGACCATCTGACCCACCATGCCTAAAATATCTACCATCTGACCTTTTATAGAAATAGTTGGGATCCCTGGGTGGCTCAGTGGTTTAGCACCTGCCTTTGGCCCAAGGTGTGATCCTGGAGACCCGGGATTGAGTCCCACGTCCGGCTCCCTGCATGGAGCCTGCTTCTCCCTCTGCCTATGTCTGTCTGTCTGTCTCTCTCTCTTTCATGCATAAATAAATAAATAAAATCTTAAAAAAAAAAAAAAAAGAAAGAAATAGTTTTGCCAGTCACTGCTGTAGACATTTATGGTTGCTTAAATTTCATTGTCAGATCAACAGGGGGTCGTTATGAGGACATGAACGTTCAGCAGCAGAGTCTACAATTAAGTATGAGAGAAATCCATGGATATGTTTGGGGGAAAATGTTTTCCTGTTGAAAAACACCCCAATATGTGGTTAGTTTATGGAACAAAAAGAAAAGAAACAAGGAAGGAAACATTTGAAAACATAACGTGTCTGGGCAGGTTGTATAAATTTTATTTCTTAGATAAACTTTATTTTTTTAAATTTTTAAGAAAGATTTTATTTATTCACTTATTCATGAGAGACACACAGAGAGAGAGACAGAGACCCAGGCAGAGGGAGAAGCAGGCTCCATGCAGGAAGCCTGATGTGGGACTCGATCCCCGGTCTCCAGGATCACGCCCTGGGCCAAAGGCAGGAGCTCAACCACTGAGCCACCCAGGGATCCTCCTCAGATAAACTTTAGAGTCAGTTTATAATGTGCATAAAAGAACTTATGGGATTTTGATTAGGAATGTGTTGAATCTCAACAGATTGAGTTGGGAAGAATGGCCATCTTGACAATTCTTGAGTCTTCCTATCCATGAACATGGAATCTCTCTCTGCGACGTATTATGTTCTCCTATTTTTTTTTAATCTGAGCTTTCACAGTGTTCCTCACATAGATCTTTCAGTAGAAGTTTTTGTTAGGAGGATGCCAAAGTATTTATTTTGGGGTTTCTTTCTGCTGCTTCATTATTGGTGTGTAGAAATGTTACAGATTTCTGTATGTTGATTTTATACCCAGAGACTTTCCTGAATTGCTGTACCAGTTCTAGTGATTTTTTTTGGATGGAGTTTCAGGTTTTCCACACTGAAGATCATGTCATCTGCAAATAGTGATAGTTTGACTTCTTCCTTGCTGATTTGCATGCCTTTTATTTCTTTTTATTGTCCAGTTGCTGCTGTTATGACTTCTAGGACTATTTTGAACAACAGTTGTGAAAAATGGACATCCCTGTCAGAGTCCTGACCATAGAAAAAGATTTCTGAGGTGTTCTGCATTAAGGATGATGCTGGCTGTGGGTTTTTTAAAGATGGCCTTTATTATATGGACATATGGTCCCTATTGAGGGTTTTTACCATGTATGCATGTTGTACTTTGTCAAATTCTTTTTCTGCCTCTATTGAAAGGATCATATGGTACTTTTCTTATCTTTTATTAATGTGGTGTATTGCGTTGATTGATTAGTGAATATTGAACCACCACTGCAGCCCAGGAATAAATCCTACTTGATCATGGTCAATATTTATTTTATTTTATTTTTATTTTTTTTATTGGAGTTTAATTTGCCAACATACAGCATTTAAGAAAATTTTTTTTAAATTTTTATTTATTTATGATAGCCACAGAGAGAGAGAGAGAGGGAGAGAGAGAGGCAGAGACACAGGCAGAGGGAGAAGCAGGCTCCATGCACCAGGAGCCCGACGTGGGATTCGATCCCGGGTCCCCAGGATCACGGCCCGGGCCAAAGGCCGGCACTAAACCGCTGTGCCACCCAGGGATCCCAGAAAATTTTTTTTTATTCAATGTTTTTCTTAAATGAATTGTTGGATTCAATTTGCTAGCATTTCACTGAGAATTTTGCTAGCATTTCACTGAGAATTTTGTATCCATGTTCAGCAGGGATAATGGTCTGTAATTCACTTCTACTGGGGTCTTTATCTGGTTTGGTATCAGGGTGATATTAGCCACATAGAATCAGTTTGGATGTTTTCTGTGCTGCCAATCAGTCAAGTTTTCTATTTCTTCTGTTTCAGTTTTGGTACTTATTATGTTTCTAGGAATTTACTCATTTCTCCCAGGTTCTCCCAATTTGTTGGCATGTTATTTTTTATAAAATTTTCTTATAATTGTTTATATTTGTGGTATTGGTTGTCATCTCTCCTCTCATTTGTGATTTTATTTGAGTCCTCTTTTCTTGATAAATTTGCTAGAGCTTTAATGCATTTAATTGATTTTTTCACCCCAAAGAACCAGCTTATGGTTTTGTTGATCTTGCTGTATTGTTTTTTTGTTTTGTTTTAGTTTCTATATCATTTATTTCTGCTGTAATCTTTATTATTTACACCCTTTTGCTGGCTTTAGGCTTTGTTAGTGTTCTTTTTTCCAGCTCCTAAATGTAGGTGTAAAGTTATGGTGGTTTATTTGAGATTTGTCTTTCTTACATTTTTTTTTTAAAGACTTTATTTGAGAGAGAGAGAGCACAAGCAGGGGGGGTGGGGCCGAAGGAGAGGGAGAAGCAGACTCCCCTGCTGAGCAGGGAACCTGATGCAGGACTTGATCCCAGGACCCTGAGATCATGACCTGAGCTGAAGACAGATGCTTAAATGACTGAGCCAACTGGGTTTCCCAGAGATTTGTCTTGTTTCTTGAAGTAGGCCTGATAGTATATACTTCTCACCTGGGACCACTTTGCTTCATCCCAAAGGTTTTAGATCATTGTGTTTTCCTTTTTTTTTTTTTTTTAAGATTTTATTTATTTATTCATGAGAGAGACAGAGAGACAGAGAGAGGCAAAGACACAGGCGGAGGCAGCAGCAGACTTCACACAGGGAGCCTGACGTGAGACTCGATCCCAGGTCTCCAGGATCCGGCCCTAGGCTGAAGGCGGCGCTAAACCGCTGAGCCACCTGGGCTGCCCAACCATTGTGTTTTCATTTTCATTTATTTCCGTATATTTAAAAAAATTCTCTGATTTCTTGGTTGACCCATTCACCCTTTGTAGCATGTTGTTTAACCATCAAGTATTTGTGGACTTTCCAGATTTTTGTCTTGTGATCGACTTCTAGATTCATAGCACTATGGTCAGAATAGGTGCATGGTAGGACTTTGATCTTTTAGTATTTGTTGAAGCCTGTTTTGTGTTCTAATATGTAATCTATTTTGGAGAATGTTCCATGTGTATTTGAAACAAATGTGTTCTTCTGTTTTAGGATGGAATGTTCTGCATATATCTGTGAAGTCCATCTGATCCAGTGTTTCATTCAAAGCCATTATTTCCTTGTTAATTTTTGCTTAGATGATCTGTCCATTGATATAAGTGTGGTGTTAAAGTCCCCTGCTATTATTGTGTTACAATCAACGTGTTTCTTTAGATTTGTAAGTAATAGTTTTATATATTTGGGTGCTCCCATGTTGCATTTTTAAATATTTGTAATCGTTATGTCTTCTTGTTAGATTGTCCCCTTTATTTTTTAAGAAAAGATTTTATGTATTTATTCATGACAGACACACACAGAGAGAGAAAGAGAGAGAAAGAGAGAGAGAGGCAGAGACCCAGGTAGAGGGAGAAGAAGGCTCCATGCAGGGAGCCTGATGTGGGACTTGATCCCGGGTCTCCAGGATCACACCCTGGACTGAAGGTGGTGCTAAACCACTCAGCCACCCGGCTGTCCAATAATTGTCCCCTTTATTATGATATGGTGCCCTTCTTTGTCTCTTGTTACAGTCTTTGTTTTAAAGTCTGGTTTTGGGCAGCCTGGGTGGCTCAGTGGTTTAGCCTGATGCATGGAGCCTGCTTCTCCCTCTGCCTATGTCCCTGCCTCTCTCTCTCTCTTCTCTCATGAATAAATAAATCTTAAAAATCAATCAATCAATCAATCAATCAATCCAGTTTTTCTGATATAAGTATGGCTACTTCAGCTGTTTTTCGACATCCATTTGCAAGATGAATGTTTTCCCATCTCTTCACTTCCAATCTGCATGTGTCTTTAGGTCTAAAATGAATCTCGGGTAAGCAGCGTTTAGATAAGTCATGTTTCTTGCATCCACTTTAGCGTCAATTGGAGCATTTAGTCCATTTACATTCAAAGTAATTATTGGTAGATATGTGTTTATTGTCATTTTATTTCTTGTTTTGTGGTAGTTTCTGGAGATTTTCTCTGATTCTTTCCTGTCTTTCTTTCATGTTTTGATGATTTCCTTTAGTGATATATTTGGAACTCTTTCTTTTTATTCTTTCTGTGTTTATTTATTTATTTATTTATTTATTTATTTATTTATTTTTTGTTTTTTAATTTTTATTTATTTATGATAGTCACAGAGAGAGAGAGAGAGAGAGGCAGAGACACAGGCAGAGGGAGAAGCAGGCTCCATGCACCGGGAGCCCGATGTGGGATTCGATCCCGGGTCTCCAGGATCGTGCCCTGGGCCAAAGGCAGGCGCCAAACTGCTGCGCCACCCAGGGATCCCGGGTGATTTTAATTTTAATAGAAGTTCTCTGTGCTTCCTGGATCTGGATATCTGTTTCCTTTCTCAGATTAGGGATGTTTTCAGCTATTATTTCTTCAAATAAAAATTTCTGCCTCTCTTTCTCTGTCTTTTTCTGGGACTTCTTTCATACAAATGTTATTATATTTGATGGAGTGTCTGAGTTCCCTAAGCCTATTCTCATTTTGCAGAACACTTTGTCTCCTATGTTGAGTTTCATTGCTTTCTATTACTTTGTCTTCTAGGTCATCAACTGTTCCTCTGCTTCTCCCAGCCTCTGCTGTTCATTGCATCAACTGTGTTTGTAATCCCATTCTGTGCACTCTTCATCTCTTGGTTGATTCTTTTTTAAGTCTTTTCTCTCTGTGGTACAAGTCTCTGTGATGTCTTCTAATTCCTTTCTCAAGCCCAGTGAGTATCCTTACCACTGTTGCTTTAAATTCTCCATCAGGCATATTACTTACAACTATTTATTTATTTATTTATTTTTTTTTATTGGTGTTCAATTTACTAACATACAGAATAACACCCAGTGCCTGTCACCCATTCACTCCCACCCCCCGCCCTCCTCCCCTTCTACCACCCCTAGTTCGTTTCCCAGAGTTAGCAGTCTTTACGTTCTGTCTCCCTTTCTGATATTTCCCACACATTTCTTCCCCCTTCCCTTATATTCCCTTTCACTATTATTTATATTCCCCAAATGAATGAGAACATATAATGTTTGTCCTTCTCCGACTGACTTACTTCACTCAGCATAATACCCTCCAGTTCCATCCACGTTGAAGCAAATGGTGAGTATTTGTCATTTCTAATAGCTGAGTAATATTCCATACTTACAACTATTTCAATTAGGTCTCTGGCCATGACCTTTCCGGATTCTTTTTTTGGTTTCTTTTTTTTCTTTTTCTTTTTTTTTTTTTTATTTATGATAGTTACAGAGAGAGAGAGAGGCAGAGACACAGGCAGAGGGAGAAGCAGGCTCCATGCACCAGGAGCCTGATGTGGGATTCGATCCCGGGTCTCTGGGATCGCGCCCTGGGCCAAAGGCAGGCTCCAAACCACTGCGCCACCCAGGGATCCCTGATTCTTTCTTTGGGATGAATTCTTCTGTCTTGACGTTTTATCCATGTCTCTGTCTTCTGCATGTTAGAAAAGCCTGTTATGTTTTCTGCTTCTGAGATTAACGGCTTTATGAAGAGGAGGTCTTATAGTGTCCAGGGACTGATGCTTCAGGGAGTGTCTGTGGTGTGTACTGCATGGTCTCTAATGTTGTGTTGTGGCTTCTCTGTCCTTCAAACCAGTTCTCTACAGAGGTTCTCCTTGCTTGCTGTGGGCAGCATTTGGTCCTTGGCCTGAACATGGGGAGTTTTAACTGAGTGTACTCTGGTCTGCTTTGTGAAATGAGAACTGTCATCACCTCCACCAGAACTGAGGTGGCTCTGTGGAACTCTGGGCAGGAGATGTAACGTGGGCAGGGGTTTGTGCTGGCCTTCAGGGGATGGCCCTGCCACACTGGGGCTGATCCTACTGCCCTTTTTTGTTTATATTTTATGCCATCTTTATGTGTACACTATCTTACTTGGTTACTTCCTTATTTCACTTTTTAAATCTTTAATTGGTATTTTTTTCATTGCATTTCTTTACCAAATGCCACATATTTGTTTACTGGCATATTTTGCATATATGTGTAATTTTATAATTGTTCTTTCCACCATTTATATTTATCTATATCTATATATTTATATAGATATTTCTACTATAACCTATTCTACAGATATATGTCTTTCTTTAAAATGCATTAGTTTTCTTTCTTGATTTTCTTTTTTTTTTTTTTAATTTTTTTTTTTTATTTATTTATGATAGCCACAGACAGAGAAAGAGAGAGAGGCAGAGACATAGGCAGAGGGAGAAGCAGGCTCCATGCACCGGGAGCCTGATGTGGGATTCGATCCCGGGTCTCCAGGATCGCGCCCTGGGCCAAAGGCAGGCGCCAAACCGCTGCGCCACCCAGGGATCCCTCTTTCTTGATTTTCTTAATCAAGTTCATAGCTCATGTTTATCTTCATTTGACTAAACCATCAGTTTTAGTCTTATTTTCTATATCTTATGTTTCTCTATATTATAATATACAAAATATTATATATTATATAAAATATATATATATTTTAAAGATTTTATTTATTCATGAGAGACACAGAGAGACAGAGAGAGAGGAAGAGACAGGTAAGGGAAGAAGCAGGCTCCATGCAGGGAGCCTGATGTGGGACTCCATCCTGGAACCCCAGGACCTGAGCCAAAGGGAGATGCTCAACCATTGAGACCCCGTGCATCCTCCCTATACTATATTTTTATAGTATAATATTTGGTTAATGAATGTTACCTAAAAATTATACTTTACTTTTCTCTTTTTTGCCAGATGAACTGCAGTTGAACCTTCATGAATAAACCACACTTTTAGAGTTAAGCTTTAATTTGAATGTCTCTGAATGTCCAGAAACCCTTTCCATGTGAATAAATGTGACTCTTTTATTTTTTTTAAAGATTTTATTTATTTATTCATGAGAGAGAGAGAGAGACAATGAGGCAGAGACACAGGCAGAGGGAGAAGTAGGCTCCATGCAGGGAGCCCAATGTGGGACTTGATCCCAGGATTCCAGGATCCCGGGATCACGCCCTGGGTGCAAAGGCAAACACTCAGCCGCTGAGCCACGCAGATGTCCCTAGGTGACTGTTTTGTAAATAAAAATTTATGTCTGTCTCTGTCTCTTGCTCTCTGTTTCCAACACACTCACACACATTCACATGCCTAAAGCAGAAAGGAACACCATGCATCAAATACCTTCTTTCCTGCAGTCATGAACTTCCAGAACAATCAGTGGATTGTAGAAGACCTTTAGCAAAGTGACCTAATTCTGTTGGCTTTTTGACCCAGAGAAGTGATTCTATTCCATTCTGTAAGCTGGCATGCTGTTTGTACAAGAGGATGTTTTAAGTGATCACAACCTGCTCTATACTCTACCCCACCTAAGTGAGAGGGATATTTTCCCAAGACCAGTTTATTTTTTAGAAACAGCCAGTTAAACTTTCCATGAGTTTCAGTTCCTTCAAAATGGTGCTTTATTATTTTTTTTAAAGATTTTATTTATTCATAGACACAGGGAGAGAGAGGCAGAGACACAGACAGAGGGAGAAGCAGGCTCCATGCAGGGAGCCCAACGTGGGACTCGATCCCGGGTCTCCAGGATCACACCCCAGGCTGCTGCAGGCGGTGCCAAACCGCTGCGCCACCGGGGCTGCCCCAAAATGGTGCTTTAAAGTCAATTTTTAAGGATTGGCTTAATAATGACTGTTAGGCAAAATATGTTCATTTATTTTCTTAGATCATGAAAATCCAGATGAAATTTGAAATAATCTTAGAATAAAATGTGATAGAATGCTGCTGATTTTTCAGTGTTTGGCACATTCAGTGCACAAAGTAAATATTTGCTAAATTGCTTGGCATTTAGGCTAATGAGCTGTTTAACATATTATACTTGTGTTATCAATAACAGGAAAGTAAAATTTATTTTTAAAAATTTTTTTTAAAGATTTTATTTATTTACTCATGAGGGACACACAGAGAGAGAGAGAGAGAGAAGAGAGAGGCAGAGACACAGGCAGAGGGAGAAGCAGGCTCCTCCATGCAGGGAGCCTGACGTGGGACTCGATCCCTGGGCCCCAGGATCACGCCCTTGGCTGAAGTCGGCGCTAAACCGCTGAGCCACCAGGGCTGCCCAGGAAAGTAAAATTTATTATAAAAATTACAGTCACTAAACTATTTCAAAAATGCCCAGCTTCAATTATTAACATTTTTCTGGGAAACAACAATATTTTCTAGGATAAAGGAGATTCCTCATTTTTTATCAGAAAAACGCAATTTCCTTTTTCTGTATAACAATGTTATTAATTGGATAAAGGATAGGGATAGTGTGATTAGCTGGATAAGTGTAAGATTGTCACAACTCTAGATTTACTTGATTAGTAGGATTCTTTTTGATGGTTAGTGAATAATGTTTCTGACTTCAGAGATTAGGCGTGCTTCATGTGCAATTTGAAAGTTAGAGTTTATTGTGAATTTTTCATGATCTGGCATTACTTAACATGATGCCCACCATAAATAGTAGCATTGTGAGGGTAGGGAGATAATAAAGAATTTGTTACACAGAAGACAGCTTGGGAAGGAGATGAGATCACGAGATACAATAATTTTACTTCTCAAGCTTACTTATTATCTAAATAAATGTCATGCTTCACCTTCCAATCCACCATGGTTTCCTGATATTCAGTGTCCTTGGGGAATCTTCTGAATTTCTGAAGTATTTTGCATGTTCTCAGTCTCTCTGGTCACTCCTTCATTGGGCAGTGCTCCTTGGTCTAATGCTTCAAGTCATATTTGGTGTCTTGTTACCATTCCTCAGTTCTGGTCCAGCCCTCAGAAAATTTAATTGTCACAGAATTGGACACCAGACCTTCCTTTAATTTACCAAAACAGAAGAACATACAAAGTTTAAGAACAGAAAGCGAGCCCTGGGAATATAAATAGGGAAAGGCCGCCCTGAACATTGCTGGTTTCTATGTCTATCACTCAGATTTTGAGTATGAAGTCTACCAGGGATGCATCTCCTCTGGATGCTGACCTGTTCCCGGGCTTCCTCCTCCCCGCCTTTTTTCTCTTCCTTGCTTACCAGAACCCTCAACTTCCATCCATAGAAGGATGACAACATTACTCATATAGTGTATAAAAATGCCTCTCCTGAGGAGGATATCACTTCATTGTAATCACTTTCCCCGTGTCTCAAACTCCTCCTCGTATCTTAGACTTGGGCTTTGAGTCTTATCCCTATTTTAATTATTTCTCCACTTAGAATAGCGGCATCCTCAAAGGTAAAGTGTGCTTCCAACACCAAAGAAGATAAATGTGGGCAGGCTGTTTACCATTTCTTTTGTTTTGCATCTTTGTTAGGGGGCAGTCAGAAATCTGTGACCCTCTGTAGCCCCACCAGTGGAGTGTGGATTATAATAACTGTACATGACAGGGGACTAAATCATATACATATAAAACTCTATGTGGAAATACTGTGACATATTTCTCTACTCACAATGGGTGGGCTACATGGATGCAGGCAATGTCATGAATATAAAAACAAGATTTAAATGATGTTAACCAAATTTTATAGCCAAATGTGATTTATCACTAAAATCAAGTAGATCAAGCATGAAAATGGGAACTCGGGAAGTGGCAGGAAATATCACTAGCGTGTTTTGTAGAATCTACAGAGACAGTCTAGCATGAAAATTCAGATCTATCTGTCGTCTATCAAAGGAAAATGAACCATGTGAATAGAATCAGGCCAAAGATAGAAACACACAGCTAATATTTCAGAGTTAAATAACTGAAATTGGAACTTTGATTTTAAATGTCTGATTCTCTCCGTAGAGATCAGATAGCGAATGGCATGTACTGGATAAAATACACCAGTGGGTATTTCCAAGTTTAAAATGGATAAAGGTGAACAAAGATAGACAATTCCATACAGTTCATGGAGGTACTCTACCCTCAAGGAGGTGGAATTTAATTCCTCAGTCCTTAGGGAAGGGATGCATGGAGTGACTCCCTTCCAAGGAAGAGGACAAACGTAACACATACCGCCTTGTCAAATCTAATTCTGGTGATTGCAAGTCTGTTTCGTAAACCTCAGAAGCCAGTACTCCCTCAACTATGTGTGAAGCAAAGCAGCTCTGTGGTTCATACTAGAAAGTCCGAAGAACATGGCAAAAATCCCAAAAACAAAACCCCCAGCTACACCAAAAATGTTCAGAGATTTATGGCGAGTGTCACAGAGTCCGAGTGTAGAGAAAATCCATTGGATCTTCACCTTCAGGAACACAATTGCTTTCCCGCAGAGATTTGTTTCATGACAAAAATGGGATGGATTCTGGTGCTAAATGTCAACACCGGTGGTTCCTCCACAGTATCATGGCCCAGGGTGAAGCATCATCTATTCTGGGAATTGTTTCCAACACAAAAATATGCATAGTTGCTTCACTGTTGATTTCAAAATTCAGATATTTAATCTCACTGCTACGAAGGAAGGATGTGTTTAGATTCCACTTGCAAACGTTGGTGCAGGACGCGAGATTTCTCCCTTGGAACTGATTAGAAATTTCATTTTCTCTAAGGAATATGTTAAATTTCTGTCAAATACAGTCAACCCTGACATCCATGAGCTGTGTGTATTTACTCACAGACAAGAGTGCATGATCTCCTTGGGAGAGAGAGGCTAAACATTTCTCTAAAGATCTGTTGGACTTCCCAGTACTGTTTTCAGTGAGAAGTGACATGTTTCATCAACAACCCCTTGGCTACTGTCACATAGGACTTATTTGCACAAAGTTCCTCTTAGGGAAGCAAAAACACGTCTTAAGATTCTGATTTGTATGTCTTTGAATAGTCTGCAATTACCATTAGCATAATTTGCTTTATTCATTTTCAATTCATCATATTCTCGATGTTATTACGTTATTCCTTTTATTTCATTTTCGCTTCCAAAATCCACTGAGGTCTTTGCATTCTCTCTCTCTCCTTTTTTTTTTTTTAAGAAGGGATTCTTTTTAAAGGAACCCTAATGTTGAAGATGCCCTTTTTAAAAATTAGAACACTGAAAAGAACAAGAGTGGAGAGAATAATGTTAAAAAAATGACAAAAGGAGACCATTCAGGTGATGCAGATGAAATTGAACACTTTGCCAAGCGACTGCCCATTGGTGAGCTGCAAAATGAGGTCGAAGGCAGAAAGCTTTTGTAAGATCAAGAATAAAGAACAGGAAGAGACAAATACAACATCTCACACTGGCTGGGGGCAGGCACATGGTCACCCTTGATACCAGGAGACTGGATGTGCAGGTAGCCCACGTGTCTGGTCCCGCGGAAATGTGCACAAGGGACCCAGAAGCCAGCTCATTTCTGTTTTATGACATAGCAGCTCCCTTTGGGGCCTAGAGTAGCATTTCAACAATCAGAAGGGGATGCCATATTTCCTTTTTTTTATGCACCCCATCAACATTTTAAAATTGTTTATCCCTCATGATATTTTAAAGCTACTGGGATATCTTGAGAAGAAAATTCTATTGGGTAAAATTGGAAGTTGTTCTTTTTTTTTTTTTTAAAGATTTTATTTATTTATTCATGAGAGACACAGAGAGAGAAGAGACAGAGGGAGAAGCAGGCTCCCTATGAGGAGACTGATGTGAGACTTGATCCTGGGACCCTTGGATCATGACCAGAGCCGAAAGGCAGATGCTCCACCATTGAGCCACCCAGGTGCCCTGGAAGTTGTTCTTTAATGCACAGTTGGTAGCAGTTGAGAAATACTTGTGTGTTTGTAATCTGAACAGCATATGAACTCAAAACTCAAGAGCCGTTTCGAAGGAGTCGAGAAAAACAATTGCACGTGGCTTCCGGTTCCAGGTATTGCAGACCATAGGAGGGGGAAAAGGACCTGAGAAACTGGCAAAAGAAGGACAGAGTGGTCAGCTGCCTCTGTTGGCACACTCTTTGGATCTCTTTAAAATATTTAGAGTTGGGGATGCCTGGGTGACTCAACTCTTGATGTCATCTCAGGTCACGATCTCAGGGTCATGGGTTCAAGCCCCATGTTGGATTCCATGAAGCCTACTTTTAAAAACTAAAATAAAATAAAGTAAAATACCTAGAAATGGAAAGCATCCACCAGAAACCACTAATTTTAAGTTTAATGCCATTGTACCTATTTTTTTTTTTTTTGCAAAGCACTTTTTTTCCTATGCCTCAATTAGTATCCTCGTATGATTTATGAATGATTGTTTGACATCAGACAAAAATCTAAGATATGATTTTAAAGCAGTTCATCCATAATGAATGTCCTTTAAAAAAATATAGATGAAATGTGTTTTTAAAAAATATGTATATATGAATAGTTGTATTTTTAAGTAAGTTTAAGATTATCCGTTCAGACCTTCCCCAGTCTTTGCATGAAGGTATTTATCTGAAAGTGAACTGCTGATGGAGACATGTTGACCCGACTACTCTGTTTTTCTGAGACCGGCGTGGTACGATAGAACTTTTAGGGGTGAAGGAGATATTATAACCTTGTCCTGTCCAATATTGTATCTACTAGCCACATGTGGCTACTGGGTCTTGAAACATGGCATGTGTAACTCACGCAATTCTTAATTGTTTAATTAACGGGAGTTTAAATATCCGTATGTGGTAATGGCTACCATATTGGATAGCCCAGATCTTCCCAGATCTTAACAAAACTTCCTCCATTTCTTTACGGATTTTTTTTTTTCTCATCAAGAAAAGATTTCACTGTTTCCATCTATCTAAATAAAGCTGATCCTTGCAGACCTTCCGGGAAGGATCACCTATTCTTCATTTGCATTTTTTCCTTTATGACCCCAAACTCTGTTTTCTTTTTTTTTTTTTTTAATATTTTTTATTCATGGGAGACACACAGAGAGAGGCAGAGACACAGGCAGAGGGAGAAGCAGACTCCATGCAGGGAGCCCGACGTGGGATTCAATCCCGGGTTGTCCAGGGTCACGCCCTGAGCCCGAGGCAGGCACTGAACCTCTGAGCCACCTGGGGATCCCCCAAACTCTGTTTTCTTCCAGCATTTGACCTCCCTGGATACTCTGTTTATAATTTCATTTCCTTTCTGTCTTTCTCACAGGTGTATTACATCCTCCTCTACCTTGTGTATATTGTTTTATGTTCGAATGATTATATTTGGGGAAGAAGTTGGAAAATATATAATTGCATATATAATTAAATCCAGTTGATTAAAAGCACAGGGTTCTTGGTGAGAGTTCCTGACTTGAAATACTTATTTACAGGCTAGATGAAAATGTGGCTAGTACCATAATATACCAACCAGCTGAAAATAGGAAGTTATGAGACTCAAGTTTCCTCATCTAAAAATTGGAATAATACTAGTAGCACTACAATCAGTGGCTACTTATAAGTGAACTGGATGAGCAATTTATAAGTTGCATTTATCAGTATATGAAAGGAAAACAATCTTTTATATGGATTTTAGTACTCATTCTGATAGAGCAAAATATATACTATAAAGATTAACTTGACTTTATTAAAATATAAGAATAAATTGTACCCTAATAATTTATGCCATACCTACGTATGTCTCCTGTCACAAATTCCTATATTTAGGAATAAATTGTACCATAATAATTTATGCCATACCTTAGGTATGCCTCCCGTCACAAATTCCAAGTTGTTTTACCTTAGGAACAGCATCTTTGCATTTGATTACAAGGAACAAGCCCCCAGATATTTTGCATAATTGACATAAGTTCTAATCTTTTGAATACCGGTATAGGTATAGTGAACCAATAAGGGGCAGTAAGTGGACGTGAAGTATTTAACCATCCAATTTCACCTTCAACTCACAGATTTAGTAATGAACAATTGATAAATGCTATAAATTGACCCGTTCTTTGAACAGCTAATTTACTGAGGATCTGAAAGCACTCAAAGATGATCCTATAATTAAACATATTGGACCAAAAATGGGTAATATTGCCACATTTCAGAGATTGTTTTGGAACACAATGTCTCCAGTCCCTTGTTAGCCGGAACAGTGGGTTTGATTTTAACTGCCGGGATGCTGCCTGCAAAATTGAGCAATCACCATGGAAGTGTGCATAAGCATCCCCCAAACTAAAAGCATGGTGCATTGTTATTGGGTTATATTATGCTGACAAAATAGCTTTTTAGAATCATATTTGTTGGTTATAGCTTTGAGCTACCATGTCATTATGCAGCTGGATAGCTTTTCCGTGGTTATATTTCAGTTCTCTTTTGCTTTTGGAGTGAAAATATTAAGAAAATATAATAAAGAGGCAAATATGCTGTGAGAACTCCAGTGTTATATGAAAAAATGTACAATTAACAAGCAGAAATGATGCTATTCTTTTTAGGTTGTTCAAAGCCAGCGTGTTAGCTTATTGACTTGAGATGTGTGAGCCTTTATACCTTAGGACCAGCACATTTCATTTTGGTCAGCAGGGAAGACATATTACAAGCAAGCCACACATGAATTAGGGAAGAGAATTTGTGTAAGTCCAAGGCAGTTATCTGCATGTATACGCTTTCCCTTTTTGTAGAATGATGAAATGCCTCTGCAGTATTTATCAAAGACAGAAAAAAAAAAAAGAAAGGAAAACTTCCCCGGGTGAAAATCATTTAATGAGTTGAATTGGTTATTTTCAAACCCAAAAACTGTCTCTAGAGAACAGTTCTCATCACAGCGTCTCAGATTCTACAAGATTCTCAGATTCTACAAGAGCCTCCGTTACTTTCTGCTGAAATCCAGTGATGTTAAGCACTGAGAGGGTCTGGGCGCATCCCTAGCACAGTACTTCTTGGCTGATTCTGAGCCATATGTAACGTTGAGACTTTAAAGAAAAAAATTCAGGCATGCACATATATATATATCACATGACCCCGTTGAAGACAATCCATGGAATTGCATTAAAATGGTCAAGTCGAGGGGCTCCTGGCTGCCTCAGGCACTTAAGTGTCTGACTCTTGATTTCAGCTCACGTCATGAGCTCATGGGTCTTGGCATTGAGCCCCTGGTTGAGCTCCACACTCAGCAGAGAGTCAACCTATGTATTATTTTCAGAAATTAGGAGTCCAAGTGCCAGAAAGATGTGTCCAACACTCAAAGAGTTGAGTTCCATTGCTTGTACTCTACTGTCCTCTTTCTGCTTTGCTACATCATCTCTTTTTTTATCGTAGTTAATGTTTTAAATAATGACTCCAAAAGTGTTCCCGGTGTAAAAGATGCAAGCTCTTCTCTCTGGTCCCTTCTCTCTTCCCTATAGTCCTGGTAGCCTGTGCATCTTTCTTGTCCAGCCCTGTGAGAGCAGGGAATTGGGCGGGGGGGGGGGGGGGGGGAATTTTTGTTTCTTCTTTTATTTTATTTTATTTTTTTTTTGTTTCTTCTTTTAATACATACTAATTAACTCGAAGAGTAGGCATGGCTTGCTGTAGAGTCATGTTGAGGCTGGTGTTGTGTGGGTGTATCGGTTCTTGTTCTGTGCTGTTTTTTGAGGAAATGTTGGGCCCTGGACTGACAGCTACCATCCTATCAACGTGTCTCTAGCAGATTGAGAGAACTCGGGCAGATTCAGAGTTCCCTGGTGATTGCTTCTAGGATGGTGTTATTTGGAAGTGTGTTTTTCACTAAAATTTTTCTTAATTAAGTTGTATTTGGATGCCGTTTTACTTTTATCGGCTTATGGAGACCGATTTGCCCTGCAAATTATCTAAGCATTGATTTTTATGCAAGTTTATGACGTAAATCAAAAAAAGTTTATTGATATATTCAACACTGGATTCTCTTATTGAGGACTAAGACATCCTTCTGCATGGGTGTGGATATAGACTCAAAAGCAAGGGGTTCATTTTATGACTCATCTTTCCTTTATTTCTATTTTATACTGAATCTGCTCAGCCTGAATAAGGTGTATTGTGTGCTTTTGATTTCATTTTTATCATATTCTAATTACCATTATGTTGCTAATATATACAGATTTATGACAGAGCATCAGAAATGCCATGTTCACTCATTAAAAGTTGTCTTCATTCTGGTTACCATGCTTAACCAAAAACTCAGATATATGATATTCAGATGACCTCAATTGCATTTTTTTATTTGCCTTCGGCTGGTACCTCTTTGCCCATCACCAAAAACTCAGATATATGATATTCAGATGACCTCAATTGCATTTTTTTTATTTTGCATTTTTAATTGCATTTTTTATTTGCCTTCGGCTGGTACCTCTTTGCCCATCACTTAATATTCAACCCTACTTTATATTTCTATATGTTTCTCTTTTACAATTTGGATTGTAAAAGTACAAAGTTGTACTTTCTTTTTTTTTTAATTTTTTTATTTATTTATGATAGTCACACAGAGAGAGAGAGAGAGGCAGAGACACAGGCAGAGGGAGAAGCAGGCTCCATGCACCGGGAGCCCGACCTGGGATTCGATCCCAGGTCTCCAGGATCGCGCCCTGGGCCAAAGGCAGGCGCCAAACCGCTGCGCCACCCAGGGATCCCCAAAGTTGTACTTTCCATTTTAACAGGCAATGTCATCGATTTACATTCAATGTGACGACCCTTACATTTTATTTTATTTCTTTCAACTTACTTTGTAGTTATTGCCTTCGCACTTATTTCTACTTTGATGTCATAAGAACACTTAACATGAGACCTACTTATTTTATTTATTTATTTATTGATTGATTGATTGATTTAAAGAGTTTTTAAAAAATTATCTCTTATCTATCCATATATCTCTATCTATCTATATCTACTTCCCTATTATCCATCTGTCATCTATCTAATTGCATTTGGACTTTGAATCAGTTTCAAAGCATTCTTTATATCCAGATTCTTTGGAAGTCTTTTCATCTCTTTTTCTAAAATTGTATATTTTCTATTTTTTTTCCCATTTAGAACTGCAATCCATTTGGAGTCTATTTTCTGTGTGGAGTGAAGTAGGGAATCTATGTAGTTTCCCCAAAAGTCCCAACGGGACTGGGGTTGGTGGTATCATTATTTTATTGACTTCATTTTCCTGTGTGGCTGGGTCAACTTTTGGACTTTGTCTTCTGTTGAAACTTGTCTGTGCAACAATATGGTGCTATTTTACCGAGAGAAGATTGGTTAATACGTTTTAATGTGGTAGGACTGGTGCCCTCAGTTACGATTGCTTGCTGGTTTCTCCATGGTTCTGCTTACGTGCAGTAGTACAAAGCTCCACAGGCTCTGGTGAACACCTTTTTTTTTTTTTTTTAAGTTTTATTTATTTATGAGAGGCACAGAGACACAGGCAGAGGGATAAGCAGGCTCCCTATAAGGAGCCCAATGTGGAACTCGATCCCAGATCCTGGGATCACAGCCTGAGCTGAAGGCAGACGCTCAACTGCTGAGCCACCCAGAGGTCCCTGATGAACACCTTCTGTCCCCTATTCCTACACACCCCCAGGTTGGTTAAAACTTAACCATTTTGCTAGTGCAAATCCAGAGAGCAGACCCTTGAGTACCGTCCTCTCCACACCCTTTTATTTTTTTATTTTATTTTTTATTTTTTTTGTTTTTTTCCACACCCTTTTAAATAGTCTTTTCATTGCTCTCCCTTCTGTAAAGCTTTTCAAGAGATCTGTTTCCAGTTGCTCTACCATTTTGGGGGGACTTGATCATCACCGTACCGTACTCCTCCCTATGTTGAGAAAACAGTCCTCGGGGTCCGTAAATAAGCCTAATTCCTCATTTACTACTTTGGCTTGAGCCCTCACTTAGAGCAATGTGTTTTGTCAGCATCATAGATGGAGCTATTTGCTTTTTAAATTTTCTTTCTATATTCGGTAATTTCTTTACAGAGACCATAAAGTTCCAGGGTTGGTCACTTCAGCTAACTTTGCTTAACTTAATCCACAAAGCCCTTACCTATTGTGGAAAGCTATGTTGCTTATTTGTGTAAAAGGAAGTACCTGATATGATAGCAAATTTACGGCCATCAGTGTAGCTTGGCTCTTCCTAGATTTTTTTCCCCCTTAGTCTCAACTTTCTTTTTACCTCTTTGGCTCCATTAAAGAAAATTTAATAGCACAGTGCCAAAATTCAGGCTCCATGGAATATAGAAATTCACATCCATCCTTATGCGTTTGTTTTCACATATCACGGCACGCTTGGTAACCGGCAAGCTTGACCTGTAGTTTAAGGAAAATAAAAACCCTACGGCAACTTCAGTGCAAAGCATTTCTTGCTTCAGTGGACAGATGGCAAAAATGTCATCCTGGTGAAGAACAACACATCAGTTATAGGCTGTGACTTAATAATAGCTTTTTAGAAAATACCATCCCTTTGTTTCGCTTTGTAGGCAGATCTTTCTAAAGTCTGTGGTCAAATCATTAGCTGTCTGCTCCGGGATGAGAGCGGACACCTGATCCTTTCTGGTACCACCCTTCTGCTGTTGACCTCTGCTGCCCGAGGGCGGCACCACCATCCCCTTACTAACTCTGTGCTGAGTCACAGCACGTGACTGACAGCCAGCTTCTGAAAAGGAACACTGTGGTCCCATTTGTTAAGTTTTATTTTTATGTTTTTGTTAAGTTTTAGAAGAATGAAAGAAACCCAACCCATTTGACGGGGGAGAAAATAAAATAATAATATGCTTTCTTGTGGAATTTGGGAATGCCCTTTTCCTGAACACCTCTGGACCCGACAGAAATAATTGTGCCAAGTGTTACTGGTTTCCTAATTTCTCGAGATTTTGCGGTTTGGGGAAAGAAAAAGAACTATACATGAAAAAAATTAGAAGGCATTTGTTGAGCATCATGAATATTTTATTAGATGATGGATATTGATTGGATTCCCCTTTTGTCCATATTGTATAAAACCATAAATCATTGAAAATAGAGTAGAACCCTGTCGAACTCATTCATGACCCTGTAGAACCAAATAATCCCATGTGATATCACATTCATGTGATGATTTCCCCGGAAAACATTTGTTTATTATTTTATTTTATTTTATTTTATATTTATTTTATTTTATTTATTTAATTTTATTTTACTTTATTTTATTTTATTTATTTTATTTATTATTTTATTTTATTTTATTTATTTTTTTAAACATTCGTTTAGAACAAGGATCAGCAAACACATTCCAAAAGTCTTTCTAGAAAGGGACGGTAGTAAATACTTCAGGCTTTGCATACCTTGTCACAATTACTCCACTGTAACTGGTAGCGGAACGGAGCCATACAACACAGGGCGATAAATATGTGTGGCTTTCCGTAATTTTGCCCGGGTACTGAAATTTGAATTGCATATAATTTGTGCATGTGGCGAAATAATGTTTTTCTCTTGAGTGATTTGTTTCCAACCATTTAGAAACGTACAAGCAGACTTAGCCTTTAACTCCTACAAAAACCAGCAGTGGGCTCCAGTTGGCTTGTTAGCAGGATAGTCTGTCGACCTCGTATTAGAATAAAAATCTGTCAGAGGTAGCATGAGAGTGGCTGTTTTCTGAGCCCTGTCATTGATCTTTTCCCTTCATTCTCTCTTGGATTCATGGCGGGAGGGCCAGGGGAGGGGGGACGGGGATGAAGGAAGAAACAAAAGCAGTAGAAGGAGTTGAGAGTGATGTGATCTGCTTTGAGTTTTTACCCCGCTCGCAACCTGTCTTGGCTCATGCAGTCCCGTGAGCACACGCATCTCTGACCTGTCATTTCAAGTCACATTGCCCGGTTCTGTTTCCCGAAGACATCCTCTTCGAGATGCAACAGAGCAGGTGGTTCTACACAGTCCTCGAAGAAGTTGCTTTCTTTGATTCATACTCACTTTAAAAAAAAACTGCATGTTTGACTACGTACCACGTGCTGGGTGCCCTGCTGAGTGCTTTTGTCTATTATGTCATTAAATGCTCATACTGGCTCTCTGCATTCTGGTTGACGAAATTGAAGACATGCACGTAAGGCACATCTTCTTCTTTTTTTAAGATTTTATTTATTTATTCATGAGAGACACAGAGAGAGAGAGAGACACAGAGACACAGGCAGAGGGAGAAGCAGGCTCCATGCAGGGAGTCCGATGTGGGATTCGATCCTGGGTCTCCAGGATCAGGCCCTGGGCCAAAGGCAGCGCTAAACTGCTGACCCACCCGGGCTGCCCTAAGGCACATCTTCTAAAGTCACAGAGATTTAGAGAGGAGAGACCAATACTCCATGAAATGACGTCACATCCCACAAGCTAATAATTATAAGAAAATACCGCCCAATGGGTTTCCTCATTATAGAATCATTGCTTTAAGAAGAAAGGAAGGGAGGAAAGAAAGAAGACAGAGGAAGGAGGAACATAGGGAAGAAGGAAGGAAGGAAGGAAAGAAGGAAGGAAGGAGGGAGGGAAGGAAAGGGACTATATGGAAGGGAATGGAGGGGAGGGGAGGGGAAGGAAAGGCAAATAGAAAGATAAATTTGCAACCATTAATGAAAACACACGACGGTTTGTTGATGGTTCTTTTCCCTGGCACACACCTAATTTATTCACACCTGCATTAATAACTCGGGGTCTGTCAGCATAATTTTATATGAAGACCTACTTTGTTATAAAACAGCCTAGTGCATTACAGGAAAGCAAAGTTGAAAATGCCACCTTTGCCCCAAATCATCTGCGTAGAAGAAGAGCCTCCATCACCTGTGTGCATTCTGATGTGCACCCAGGCTTCTCTGCTCCTTGCTTCGGTGCTTCTATTTAACTCGAGAATCAACCTGACATCCTCAATGTCGCTTTCCCTTTTTAGTCAATAATATGCCTTTCAAAGAGTTTCTAACCCTAGAGATAACATGGGTGCATTAGAACAAGCTTTCGAGAATACGCACAGTCTACACGAGCTGAAATTGCCACCTTGAGGGTTTTTTTTTAAGATTTTATTTCCTAAAAAAAAAAAAAAAAAAAAAAAAAAGATTTTATTTCCTTATTTGACAAAGAGAGCACAAGCAGGGGGACTGGAAGAGGGAGATGCAAGGAGCCCCATATGGGACTTGATCCCAGGACTGTGACATCATGACCTGACCTTAAGATCATGACTGGAGTTGAAGGCAGAGGCTCATTCGACTGAGCCACCCAGATGCCCCAAAATAGCCATCTTTAGCATGACTGTCCAACCTCGTCTACAAATGCATTGGGGCTGAAAAATAACACCCCCTGGATATTCACCTGCTACGGAGCTGGGGTGGGCATGCTATCACGGGCACCGTCTATGTTGGCTGCAAGAACTACGGGCGGCACAGGTCTGTTTTTCCTAATATATCGCGTGACTTGGTTATAGTGAGGACTCTGGTCTCCAGGCATGTGAAAAAAGTTAAAGAATAGTGAAATAAAGCACACGTGTCCCTTGCACGCAGGGACAAAGAAGGAAATGTCCTGGGATACCTGAATGCCTGCATTTCCACCCCCCTGGCCTCTGGGAGTGTTGATACCTGAGGCTGAGGCCCGCGTCCTGGGGGTGTTGTCTGCCTTTACTTAGTCCTACCTGGTGGTGATTTTTGTGATACCGGGGGTGATACTCATACCAGTTCTTGACCCCGTGAGATTCTGGTGTTACAGATCCTCCAATCTGCCCAAGAATGGTGGGCCAGGAACACCAGGCTCCTCTCCAGCCTGGCGCTTGGGTTCCTTGGGCTCATGTGTGTTCTCCCCAATGCCCTGTCCATTTCACACAAGATCTGTCGATCGCAAAATGGCTATAAGAACCGGCATCCTACTCACTGACATGTTTACTCATCCATCCTGACGGGCACTCAATGTTGGTGCCTTCCCTCTGTCACTGTTGGCAAATAGCCTCCCTTTGGAAATGTCTTCCCGGGAGCCGAGGGGCTCAGGAGACCGTTCTCTCTAAGCCAAGAACAATTTTCATCACCATCCCATCTGGCCTTACGTAAAGCCTTGTCCGTCTCCGGGCAGTTTCTACTCACTCGTGCCTGTTCTTCCCAGGGAGGGCACACACAACCCTCTCCCAGATGTCCGTTTCTCCAGCATCTGCTGCCGAAAAGCAGCTCTCATCCTGCGCATGCCTTTTCTGAGGCCCAAGATATGGAATCCTTTCCAATGCGCCTCCCACTGTGACCATCAGAACGACTTGCACTGCCCAGATGTGAGCTACCCAGAATTGTGAGCTGCTGAACACCTGGCTCATGACATCATGCCTCTGCTCATTGGATTCAGAAGGAGTTGCCAATCCTGCCTTTGGAAAATGCAATGCAGGATTTTACCCTTTCTTTGTAAAATTTTATCATCATCTGGCTGGTCCTTTCAGTTTTCTATACAATGTAAAATACTGCTCCAAGCAAACTATGATGTGTGGAATCAATGTGCCTTTTATGTCCTCCCGCGAGTTCTGGAGAGTCTGTGAGATAGGAGAGACCCTGGAGGAAAGAAATGTCCTTTTTTTCTGTGTGGCCCTGAGAAACTCGCAGCAGCTTGATAATAAGAAGCACTCCCTAGGCGCTTTCTGAGGATTGTCACCCAACCAACAGCAAAATAATTTGCTCATACTATGGTCAAGCCCCAAATTCTCCATATTCTGTATCAGAAAGCACCAGAAACGTAGCTGGACATTTTTCAAAAGTTGGAATATATGGTATTTTGAGCATTTTTCTTAGGATCTTTCATCAAGTTCAAACAGCATTTTTTTCCTTCCACTCCTCTTTGTCTTAATCAAATATTTTCTTGTGTTCCACTTAATTACTGATCACAGTGGGATTAAATTAGAAGTTGATGAATGCCGCGCATGTAGGCAATCTACAAATATTTAGAAATTAAACAACATCCACACTTCTGAATCAACATTAGTCAAAATAAATGTCTCTCAGGACATTTTTGAAATATTTTGTACTGACAATGAAACAAAAATGTATCAAAATCTGTGGCTGACACACAAAGCAGAGCCTGGTGGAAATTTTGTATTTATAAATACTTATACAGAAATCTAAAAATATATAAAGTCAGCTAAGTTTTCACCTAGCTAGCAAAAAAAAAAAAAAAGGAAAGAAAAGGGAAAAGAAAAAAGTGAGTATAATGGAAAATATGTTGAAGAATGACAAAATTAATATTATATCATTGAAGTTGGAAGCTGAATCATTAGCAAAATCCAAAGTAGGTTCTTTTACACACACATACACACGGTACATGTAAAATGTGATGAAACCTGAATAAAATCTGTGGTTTAGTTAACGGAAGAGTTGTATCAATTTCAAAGTCCTGGTAATGATATAGTAAGATAGTTTATTTATTTATTTATTTATTTTTTAAAAGATTTTTAATTTATTTATTCATAAGAGACACACACAGAGAGAGAGAGAGAGAGAGAGAGGCAGAGACACAGGAGGAGGGAGAAGCAGGCTCCATGCAGGGAGCCTGATGTGTGACTCGATCCCGGGACACCAGGATCCTGCCCTGGGCCGAAGGCAGGCACTAAAATACTGAGCTACCCAGGGATCCCCGTAAGATAGTTTATAAGAAGTTTGCATAACCAGGGTAAGATACAAGTGACTATATTTGTTACAGCTTCTCGTGAATCATATTTTTGAAATGTGAATTCTTGATAAAACCAGTTAAGCTTGGTCAGTAATGAGACAGCATAACAAAGGAGGTTTTAAAAATTACCAATATCAGTAATAAATCCAGAGACACCCTTCCAACCATACAGACACGGGAAAAATAATATTGAAACATGAATAACAACCCATGTCAATGAAGTAGACCACCTGCTTGAAATGGGCAAATTCTTGAAAGACCAACCAATTATTTAACCTGACATAGGAGAACAAGAAACCCCCAAAGCTGTAAATACATGTTAATAGTTGAATTTTAATTTTAATAAGCTTTTGGGGCACCTGGGTGGCTTACTCCGGTGGGTGTCTGGCTTTTCATTTTGGCTCAGGTCATGATCTCAGGGTCATGAGATCGATCCCCATGGCAGGCTCCACACTCAGCACAGAGTCTGCTTGTCCCTCTCCTGCCACTACCCCCAATCTCAAAATAAATAAATAAGATCTTTTTAAAAAAATCCATAATGAAAACTCTAAGCCCATGTAGCTTTTCTGATGCTTTCTATCAGACATTTAAGGGAAAAATTTTTTTTCTTGTAATCTTGTGCAAAATATTTAAAAAACTATTGGATAAGCATAATCACTGTGCCTTTGATGTGCTTTTCTTCTTCTTTTTTTTTAAGATTTTATTTATTTATTTATTAGAGACAGAGAGAGAGAGACTCAGAGACACAGGCAGAGGGAGAAGCAGGCTCCTTGCAGGGAGCCTCATTGGGACTCGATCCCAGGACCCCGGGATTATGACCTGAGCCAAAGACAGATGCTCAACCACTGTGCCACCCAGGTGCCCTAATATTTTGATCTTTGAGGTAAAATATGACTATGAGATTGAGAGAAAATATTTGCAACATGTGTAGCTAACAAAGAGATTATATTACAGAATTGGTATTTTAAAAACTTGGTAAGAGAAATACCTTTTTTTTTCCCAAAAAAATTTAATCGGCTAAGCAGAAACACTTCAACAAAAAATTCAATTAAAAATACATAAATGGGAACACCTGGCTGGGTGAAGTGGTTGAGCGTGTCTGCCTTTGGCTCAGGTCGTGATCCTGGAATTCCAGGATTGAGTCCCACGTCAGGCTCCGTGACGTGGAGCCTGCTTCTCCCTCTGCCTATGTGTCTGCCCCTCTCTCTCTCTGCCTCTCATGAATAAATAAATAAAATCTTAAAAAAAAATACATATATGATAAATTCAATTAAAAATGCAAAAATGATAAATTCAATTCAAAACATGTATAAATGTCAAGTGCATTAATTTGACATCATTTATTAGTAAATGCAAACTAAATCCAAAGATTAGTGCATGCTGAATAAAAGGGGTGAAATCACAGTTAGAAAATCCCGTATTGGCACAAAGCTCTCACACGTTGCTGGTGGGAATGTAAATGATTATGTTGCTTCAGAAAAAGCGTTGACTTAGTGTTATAAAGGGAAATACAAACTTTATACACAACACAGACATTTTACCACTAGGTATTTACTCAGAAATCAAAGCATTTTTTCCCCAACAACGTGTGCATGAATGTTTGTGGTGCCTACAGTGATAACAGAGAGATACAGGAACAATCTCAATATCCGTCTGCAAGTGAATGCAAAGGCAAAAATGTAGTCTATCCAGTAATGGATCCTGCAACCGCCTTTCTAGGTTTATATCCACAGGAAATGTTCATTCCAGCCTCACACATGGTCACTGAGGCTTGGAAACAGTCCCATGTCCGTTGATGAATGAGTAGATAAAGAACATGAGATTATCTAAGAGTACACTTAATTGCGACACGCACCGAGTAAGGTCTACAATTGGCTGAATCATTGCATAGTACACACCTGACGCTAATACAGCCCTGCATGCTAATCATACTTGATTAAAAATTTTAAAAAGAATAAAAGGGCAGGCTGGGTGGCTCAGCAGTTTAGCGCCGCCTTCAGCCCAGGGCTTGATCCTGGAGACCCGGGATTGAGTCCCACATTGGGGCTCCCTGCATGGAGCCTGGTTCTCCCTCTGCCTGGGTCTCTGGCCTCTTTTTCTATGTCTCTCATGAATAAATAAATAAAATCTTTAAAAAAAAAAGAAAAAAATAAAAAGAAAGACTAAAAAAACCATTTGACTATGTATACACATACAAACACCAGGGAGGGATTATTATTCAGCCACTCAAAAGAGAGACTCTGCCATTTGTGGCAACGTGGATGGCTGGCTCTGAAATACTGCATGATCTCACTGATGTGTGGAATCTGAGACAGTGGAAGTCATAAAAGGAGAAGGTTGATTGCCAGTTGCCGGGGGCTGAGGGGGGGCGGGTAGGAGAGATGGGGAGGTATTAGGGTAGAGCTATCAGAAGGTACAAACTTCCAAGGACTGATGAGTAAGTTCTGCGATCTAGTGCACAGCATGGTGACTGTATAGTTAGCAACACTGCATTTTGTGCTTGAAAATTGTCAAGATAGTAGACCTCAGGGGTTCCCATCCCACACAACAAATGTTACCCACGTGTGGTGCTGCACATGTTAATGAGCTTCGTATTATGGTAATCATTCCACAATATATATGCATATCAAATCATGACGTACGGATGAGGTATGTGCTCTTTTAATTTGTCAGGTATATATCAATAAAGCCGGGGAAAATAAAACTAATTAAAGAGAACAAGGTAAAGCCTAAGAGCCTTCTGGTGCTGACATCCCCATGGAGGAATGGGAGCAATGCAGGGTTGAGTGATAAGCCTGGCGCAAATGAGCACATATCGTTTGCTTCTATTGTTGAGAGGTTCTAGCCAGAGCAGACTGCATAGACCAATACTGATGAGTTGAGGTTAAGGATGAAGGGAAATGAACTCCCAATAATATGAGGCCACAGTCCCGGGTAATGGAAATGTGCTTCATCCTCACTGTGGGGACCTTGGCAGGCGATAATTCACAGATGCTAACGCTCAGATCTTCTGAATCAAAAAGTTTGGGTTTTATAGAATATCTCTATTATCTTGTGTTTAGTGGACTGCCACTCTTCTATCCCCTTCTACTTATTTTGATTTAGCTTGCACTCATTTTATTACATAAGTATTTCATTTTTTGTCCTTCTCTCTTGGCTCCTCTTTTTTTTTTTTTTTTAAGATTTATTTATTTATTTTAGACACACACACACACACACACACAGAGAGGCAGAGACACAGGCAGAGGGAGAAGCAGGCTGCATGCCAGGAGCCTGACGTGGGACTCGATCCCGGGACTCCAGGATCATGGCCTGGGCCAAAGGCAGGCGTCAAACCGCTGAGCCACCCAGGGATCCACCTCTTGGCTCCTCTTTATCTAGTTTTTTAGGTTGGAAAATTTGATCCTTGTATATCATGTTTCTTGTTTTCTAATATGTATAGGCAATGTGATGTAATATGTCATTAGCCACATCCCATAACCTATCAGATGCTGTGTTTTATTTATCTCGTGTAGACCAGAAAAAGATATCCATAGCACATCCATCCACGAAATAAAAATTTTTAAAAATTATTTATTTATGCATGAGAGAAACAGATAGAGAGAGAGGCAGAGACACAGGCAGAGGGAGAAGCAGGCTCCATGCAGGGAACATGACACGAGACTCAATCCCGGGTCTCCAGGGTCACACCCTGGGCTGAAGGTGGCGCTAAACCACAGAGCCACCCGGGCTGCCCACATGAAATAAATTTTATCAAGTCTAATTTAGGAACAGATTAATAAGTTATATGGAGATACATAAATATCCATTTAAACTCATGATGTGCTTACGTAAATTATTTATCACACATATAGAGCATAAATTATTTGTACTAATATATTGGTATGGATGCATGTATGCTTATATTTATAATTTAAATATTTTAACAAATACAAATTATTTTTCAAAGGACTTGAGCAGCTATGCCTGCCATAACAGATTAAAATGTGAAAGGAAAAAAAAAAAACATTGAAGAACGGTCAAGAGGAGCAGACAGTTTTGTATTTCCTACCAAATTATCCCCACATAACCCTGTGACCACATCATTCTACTTGTAGACATTGAACCCAAGAAAAATGGAAGTGTATACCTTCAATAGACTCCTCTATTAGTATTGGTAGCATCTTTATTCTTAGTGGCACCACACAAGAAGGAGCCAGAGGTCCTTCTGTAGGAGAATGGACAACCAAATTGTGGTATTTTTAATATGAGAGGAGGCCAACATGAGGTTCCAATAGCCAATATGAAAAAGAAAATGGCAGACAAACACAACAAAGTGGGTCAATTAAAAAACGTATGTGAAATCAAGGAAGGTAGACAAAAAGGAATGTGCAATGCATGATTTCATTCATCCAAGTTCCAAGATGAGGCAAAACTACTCCAGGACATTGAATTTTAGGAATGTGCTCACTTCTTAGGGATAGCGGGAGTTGACCAGAATGTGGTTTTTGTGGAGTGGTGGGAGTAAATAAACTTCCCCTTGTTATGGAAGATATATACTTGTATGGACGATGTCTGTATGATGTATTCACACATTTGATAATCCTGATTGAACTGTAGATTTAAAATCTATGACTTTCACTTCTGCCTATTTATTTCCCCCAAAAAAGGCTCTATTTATAGCCCCCAAAGGGCATAAATCAATGAATATACACATTAGTTCACTAATAGAGGAAACATAGTCACCCAATCACAGTTTACCCCGAGGGCACTGGAGAATTCAAATACGTAGAACTTATCAAAAATTTAATCGTGTGTCAGTTAAGAGTGTCTCCAGTTTCATGCTTAGGTTTCATTTAATTTTTATAGGACACTTTTAAGTCCATCCTATTTTCTCGTGTGCAGCATAACTCACAGAACTGTTCTGATTGTAGAATCTTTTCTTCCTATAGTAGTAGAGAGTGGTCTTGCTTTAAGTTAGGGCTCTAAATAAGTTAAGATCTATTTCCTTTTCCAAGATGAGTCTTTTCCATAAGGTTTCTATATGCTTCTGTGCCTAAAGCTCTGTTAGGTTATCTTGCATTGGACCCGGGTGCTTCTCTTGACCCTTTGCTATGAAAAGAAGCAGAGATTGCTTTTATCAAGCTCAATCAATAGCCCTCATTTCTTACCCATCAAAATGCTACCAAATTTCTCTCCTAAACGAAGCGCAATAACTTTACTGTGTCCTATTTCTGGTACAATTTGATTGAAATATCTATCGAGTTCTTAGGTGACCTTCTTTCTGTATTCTGGCTTATGAAAACAAAGATGTTGGTTATTTTTATTTCTAGTTTATTAAATGATGATGCTTTGCTTTTAGTTTGGACCTCCTGGAATTCTTACTGTGATCAGTAGTCAGCTACCCAAAATAATCTTTTTTTTTTTTTCCCTGAGATAAATGACACTTGTTCCTGCTGCAATTTACATTTATGCTTTCTCATAATGGAATGCATTTTTAAGTAAGTGTTTCTTTTTCTGGGACCAGGTATTGCATTATTTATTTGTTGTATTAAAGTTTCATAATTAGATGAACATAGAAAAAAATTATACTTTCAATACCTATCATTTTGTTTTCGGAAAAAGTTAACATTCCACCAGAGTTTCTACAAAGGCACAGATATACATGTGTGTATGTAGGTGGGTAGGCTGATTGATTGATAGATAATGGATAGCTAGATGGATAGATACGTATGATGGATGGATAGATGGATGGATGATAGATAGATAGATAGATAGATAGATAGATAGATAAATAGATCGATGATAGATTTGATGGATAGGTGGATAGATGGATAGGTAGATGGAGAGCTGATGGATGGTTGGATAGATGGGTGGGTAGGTAAGTAGATAGATAGATAGATAGATAGATAGATAGATAGATAGATATAGACAGAGATAAAGAGATATGATGAATGAGTGTGTGGGTGGGTGGATGTATGGATGAATAGGTAGGTAAGTAGGTGGATAAGTAGATGGATAGATAGACAGATAGGTAAAAGAAAAAAAACTCTTATCATTGAGGCCCTATAAAACTCTGTGTGGGGTTACCCTGTAATTATGGAGCATTCAACCTCCTTGCTGGCCTTCACCAGCTTGTTAGAAGCCTGTAGGACCCTCTTCCACCCCCCCAAAAATACCCCCAGTATCTTCAGACAATGGGAAATGCCTTCTGGAAGGAGTATCTCCCCTACTTTATTTTATTTTTTAAAAAGATTTTATTTATTTATTCATGAGAGACATGGGGGGCGGGGGCAGAAACATAGGCAGAGGGAGACGCAGGCTCCAGGCAGGGAGCCCAATATGAGACTCGATTCCCAGACTCCAGGATCATGCCCTGGGCCAAAGGCAGGCACCAAATCGCTGAGCCACCCAGGGAGCCCTCTTCCCTACTTTAGAAATGGAATATTAATATATAAACATGTAGATAATGGTGTATTATCGGTATACAATCATAGGCAATTCAAATAAATACAGACCGTAGCATTCCTTCCCAAGATAATGTACTGTGCACCTTTAAAAATAAGAGAACATTTTCCAGCAGGACAATGATTCCATTCTAACATCTAATGAAAATAGAGCAAATCTTTCTAGTATTATAAAATCCTGTCCTCTGCATTCACATTACCTCAGTGGCATCTGAAAACACACGTTCCTTCACACACGATAGTCCTGACTCTTGGCCCAGTCTCCCAAATTCTTTCTTTCCTGATGCCTTAAAGCTATTCTGAGGGGAGACCGTGGTTCTGACTCAGTGCCCCTCCCATACCCTGGATGCATCCGATTGTGTCTGCTGGAGCCCACACGTGCCTCTCCACCTTCTATTTCCTGTTGAAATTATAATTTCTGGAGGCATGCCTCAGTTAAAGTCAATCATCACAGGCAGGAACTCTTCAGAGGGACACCCAATATAAAAGGGTAACATAACCCTGGTATCCCTGACTCTGGTTGAAAGACTGGCCTCAGGGGACATCCGCCTGGTGACATCCTCTGTAGGTACAATGGTACCCTTTTCTGAAATGCAGTGCTTCTCTTATCACTGAGCGCTCACAGCTCACTTCCTGTACATTCCAAAATTAAAAAAAAATTTGTACGTATGCGACCTTTTACGAGCAATGAGTGTGTACCATCCATAAGAATAGGTGTTCTATTTTTCCATGACTCTCCACCAACTCTGCCCTGGAATGTCGTTCTGTGCATCCGGTGGGATCATGTGTCTGCGTGCAGTTACCTGTGTGGGTGAATGAAACTCCACAGGATAACACACACAACCTAAGAGCCACCTCAGGACAGGGCACCCGGTACCTGAAAAGGGTGTATTTGTTGGTTTTTCAACTACACACAATTAGCTTCAAATAT
Source organism: Canis lupus dingo (assembly GCF_003254725.2). Classification (NCBI taxonomy): domain Eukaryota; kingdom Metazoa; phylum Chordata; class Mammalia; order Carnivora; family Canidae; genus Canis; species Canis lupus. The sequence goes on along the minus strand of NC_064281.1, from coordinate 2,481,082 downwards.
CATCTCACAGTTTGTGCCAAGGTTCCTCCTTCTGTCCTTTCGAGCCACATAGTCAGAAAACGCAAGAGTCAGAAATGAGTTAGAAGGTGAGAGGTCTACCACCGTGAGTCGGGAATGAGAGGTCATCTCGCCTCCGCCAACATCTGACAGTTCTCTGGACGATAGCAGCTGCTCGTGAAGATCTGAAAACGGTGTTCCTTTATGCTAAAAAGTTCACCTCTTTCTGTCAAGAGGCTTCTGAGTGCTTCTCTGATCTGTAATAGACATTTTGCCATTAAGAGTCTGACACTCAGCGTTCAGAGTAGCATATTAGCTGGAAGTTCTAAGAATGATTTCGATGTCGTTATTTATTTGATTTTTTAAAAACCGAAATTTAACATTAAACCCACAAAAATTGTTAAAATGTGAATGATCCGCATAGCATATTTATCTTTGAAGTTCAAAGAGTCAATTTCCTAAAATTGTTTAATTTGCAAATAATTAGACAATTTCTGTACTTATTAACCTATGCATTGTCCAAATAAGTATCGCAGGAACATTGCATGTCAGATTTTTTTAATGCACAAAATAACTTGGTTTCTTGGACTTAGCTTGATTTTTTTTTTTAAATAGCACTGGCACAGTAAACACAGGGACAAAATAGAAACGGTATTGCCATAAATCAGGGCTAACTATAACATTCTGTCTTAAACAGCATTGCCTCTATATCATAAAATAACCTTTTGGTTTTTGTCTCGAATATCAGTCATCCTATCAATTCAAAAAAATGTCAGTTATCAATATAATTTATTTATTCACTTGCTACAAAGTAATGAGAAAAAACAACTTTTAGCCACTTTCAGTATAAACATTGAATAATCTGAGAATGAATAAATCTGGGTGTCCCCCCCCCCTTTTTTAAAGAAAGTACAGAGAGTTAAAACACATATAAAACGTAGTAGGACACATCCCAGTCAAAGTCAAGGCGAGAATTAGTCAGAGGAAGCTTTAGTGTGTATCGGTTCCCAATTGCTGCTGTAACAAATTTCCACCAAGTTATTGAGTGCCTTTAGTTTTCTTAAGAATTTATTTTATTTTATTTTTTGAGAGACAGAGAGCATGAGCAGGGGGAGGGGCAGAGACAGAGGAAGAAGCAGACTCCGGGTCAGGCAGGGAGCCTGGCACCAGGCTCCATCCCTCGACTCTGGGATCATGACCTGAGCTGAAGGCAGGTACTTCACCTACTGAGCCACCCAGGTGTTCCTTATCAAATGTCTTTAAAAAACACTAGAATGCAGTTCTCGAGTTCAAAATTGGATGCATTTCTTATTGGGCTAAATCAATCCATCCACAAGGCTGTGTTTCTTCTGCACATTTTAGTAGAAAAAAACATGTCTTGCCTTTCCAGTATCTAGAGACCTTCACATTCCTTGACACCGAGTCCATTCCTCCATTGCCCTCAGCGGTTACTCATCAATGACTCTTACTCATCCAGATTCTTCTTTTTTTTTTTTTTTAAAGTTTTATTTTTTTTTTAATTTTATTTATTTATGATAGTCACACAGAGAGAGAGAGAGAGGCAGAGACACAGGCAGAGGGAGAAGCAGGCTCCATGCACCAGGAGCCTGACGTGGGATTCGATCCTGGGTCTCCAGGATCGCGCCCTGGGCCAAAGGCAGGCGCCAAACTGCTGCGCCACCCAGGGATCCCCAGATTCTTCATGAAGGCCCTTTATGGTCATCATGGACCAATCCAGATAATCAACAATGCCAAGGCCAGTTGATTAGCAACCTTAATTCCACCTGCGGCCTTAATTCTCCTTTGCTGTGTTAGCCTGGCTGACACATTTCCCATAGGTTCTGGGAAATCGGGCATGGACATTTTGGGACAGTTGACTATTCTACGTACCACGAGTCCTTGACACACAGATTTGTTCCAGGCACTGATAGCACGTCTCAGGAGTGGAGGCAGAAAAGCAGGGAGGCATCGCGGGATTGTAGAGGTTTAAGATCGACACATTCAGGCTGTGTTAGAGATCACACCAGTGGGTTTGGGGAGAAGAAAAAAAAATGCCTGGAAATATGTGTTGCTTGCACGATCTAGTCAGCACAAAACTGCAAGACTCTAAATATAAAAATGTTTGAACTCCATGCACCATGCAATGGGGAGATGTAGAAGATATTAGAGAAAAACAAAGGATGATAGATATTCTTTCCCACAAACAGAGCCTTATTTTAAAAGGTTTAAGTGGGTTGGTCAGTCCAGTGGCACCGAGTCCTTGAGCAACCACAATGGAAGTATCTTGATAGGATGGCCCATTCGAGCCCCATGCACCTTCCCAGCCCTAGACAAACTCCTCAGGACAGGTCTTCTAAAAATATGCATATTTACAGTTGGCCATTTTGGCGTCTCTTTTCCGCCTGCCATCAGCCATGTGGCTTGGGAATCTGAAACGGTGGGGAAGTCTCCATTCTAGATGGTCATTTAAATACTCTGTTATAGGAATCCTCGCAAGTGCTAATTTATTGGTCTAAGTCTTGAGTGACCATCTACTGTTAAACCTTTGCTACCCCAATGATGACAATCTACGATTAAACCTTTTTTATTCTGTTTGTGGAATTTACTAGAGCCAAGAGCCCCAAATAAAAAAATGACTCATTGAAATGGTTACATCTCCGCATCCCTCTGTGTATCGGATATGTAATTGTTGAAAAACATGATCCACCCACATCCACCGCTAAATGAATTGTTGATGCCTCTGTTTAATGTTTTAAGATATTGACTCTTTTCTTTAAAGATGCACCATACAGTAGTACATACTCGTTTCTTTCCAGCCTTTAAACAATTACTTGGATCCTGATGCTCTATTTAATGCTCTTCAAAAATATTGCAAATAATCCTATCCTTCAGTATCTGTAATGTAAGTCTAGAAATACATAAATGACAAGGGCTGTTGTTTGAGGATGGAGCCAAAATGCCTCTGAATTTCATTCTCTATATTGCTCTGCATGTATAAAAATCTCCACCATGAGCTTGCCTTGAATGTTCAGAAATTATCATTTTAAATAGTTGGCAAACAATATTTCTTCAAATTTATGTGTCACGAGAACACGACCGCTTCACAACATTATCATTCAGTGAAATGGATGTGTAATCTAGTTGTATTAACACATGACCCACGTTGATTTCCTAAAACTCTTCCTTCCCTCCTTCTTGATTTTTTCAGCTCCCCCTGCCCTACAAATCCATTTCTGACCTTGCAAAAATCATAAGATGCTTTAGAACTAGTTTTATAACAGTAAATAAAAACATGGCAATGATAAGTAAGCATATTATTTGCCAGTGGAGGAGACACATTTCTTTTTTCCAACGGTTCTTTTCTGGCAGTATTATTTTTTTTGGATTTATCTATTTATTTGAGAGTGAGCGAATGAGCACGTATTGCAGGAAGAAAGAGATGGAGACACAGAGAATCTCCAGCAGACTCCCTGATGAGCATAGAGCCCGATGTGAGTCTCGATCTCCAATCCTGAAATCCCAACTTGAGCCCAAATCACGAGTCGGTCACTTACCTGAATGTGCCACCCAAGTGCCCTCTTTTCTGGCATTATTTAAGACAATCCTACTCTTCAATATTTAGTATGAAAAAAAAAAAAAGCAAACTGTTTCATCAATGATTTTGTATTATTTATGTGATAAAACGGTAACATTTTTAATACAATCTATTACTGTAGTCAGGGTATTTGAAAGTTACTCTGACTTTATCATTTCACGTTATTGCAACGTGGCCAACATAAATGATCTCAGATGCCCCCTGTAGTATTCAGGGGCATTGAGCCAGGAGCATCCTCCTCATACCACGAGCTGCTTCGTCTTCAGGAAGGAGTGATGGGCATCCCCCAGGATGAGAGCTGAGGACCCTGAGCCCCACAACTGACAGAGCTCCATGGAGTCTATCTAAGGTTCCCTTTTGGATACTGCTTCTGAAGAACCCAATACCCTCATTTCAAAATGATTAAAATGTGCTACCTGGAAAGAAGCAGAATGTGGGGCAGTTGAGGGCTTGGATTTGGGTTGTTGGCATGGCCAACCCGAACCCTAGACTGGGAGGACCTGGAGAAGGAAGACAGGTGCCTTCAGCCAGAGTCGTCCGGTCAGGACCAAGGCGGTGGGTGTCATGGTGACAAAGGCAGTGACATATACTCAGAAGTCCCAACACACACGGGGAAGACGTGAGGTTGGAGAGAGTAGGGCGGGATGTGCATTGTCAGAATCATGGTGTGTTTCCATCACACCGCAATCCTGAAGCTCTACCGAGCACATGCAGACGTGCGAGAGACACGCATTAGTGCCAAGGTCGGGGCCAATGGCTTTGTCTGAGACCAGCTATAAATCCAAAGGGGGAGTAGCCAGGTGGGGATTGGGGGAGGGGGGTGCGCTGACCTCCTTGCAATCCATCAAATGGTGGTAGAAGTTTGTTTTTTTCCCTCTTTACTGCATGGATTGAACCAGCAAAGCCAAGTCGTTTACAATTCGGTAACTGCTGATGGTCTCCGGTTCCAGTTAACCCGACCCTCAATAAGACATCCGGCGGAAATGTGTGCTGATGTTTGGCGTCTCTCCTCCAACAGTTAGGATTGAGTTTTTTTTTTTTTTAAAGATTATTTATTTATTTATGAGAGACAGAGAGAGAGAGAGAGGCAGAGACACAGGAGGAGGGAGAAGCAGGCTCCACGCAGGGAGCCCGACGTGGGACTCGATCCCAGGACCCCGGGATCACGCCCTGAGCCGAAGGCAGACGCTCAACCACTGAGCCACCCAGGGATACCCTAGCACTGAGTTTTTGGAAAAAAACTCGGTGACGAAGAGGTGGTGAGCAGATAGGGATTTATCGCTCACCGCTCGCCGCCCTGTTCCCGAGGAAATTTCTCTGATGAACACTTGGATCCGGGACACAAGCCATCCGACGTTTTCAAGTACTAGAAGTTTAAGGAACTAAGAGAAGCGTGTAGCCCCGAATTGCACTGGCTGCATTCCCTTCGAAGCTTCTGTTTCCCGAGAAACTGGATTAGTCGCTTTTTCTCTTCACCTGGAAGACTCTTACTTTTCTTGCGAACGTCCCACTCCATCATTGCGCACGATGAAGGACGTCAGTCCTTTCCAAAGAGAAGTAGATTTTTTTTTTCTTTTCATCTCGAAAACGTTCGTTCAGCTGCAAATCCCCTAGAGGAAAAGTAGTTCATTATTCCTATGTTTCCAGTAAGACGACCACGTCCATCTTTGAATCTATTTTGTTTCTTCCTCGTAGTAGGCCGCTACCCCTTGCTTCCAAGTCGTGTTTAGACGAAGCTCTCTGATACAACACGAGGTACTGCGGGATCATTCTTAATAACCTAATTAGGCAGGCAGGGCCCTATATTTGACTGGTCGTCATCAAACCCACCCAGGGATGATTCTTCCCATTCCGTGTACACCTACCCATTGTTGTCAACAATGAGCCGACATAGAGCCAACAAAGAGCCAACCATAACTCAGATAGTATTTCTGCAGAACAAGGGAAGGCATTCATTAATCAGGACGTCGCCCAATGCATCCAAAAAAATTCTTCCGTGGAGGATTTTTATCTTTGGTTTGGTTATCTTGGACTTGGTTGGCGCTCCCCTGTCATGTCTGGCATATTTCTTACTTTATGAGTCTCCTATAAATCCTCAAATTTCAAGTTTCCAGCTTCCCTTGCAGCTGGGACCTAATCCAGTGATGCAGGGTCCTCCAACCAGAATCCTTTTTACGCATGTGGATGGCACCAGTGGGTGTGCAGATGTTCAAGATGACAGCTACACCAGGAGGCATTCGCAACTTTGACTTAAGGCTCGGCATCACAGACCGGGTGGCATGAGAGTTAGGAGCAACCTGCCAAGTCTCTGTGGCGATGTCTCCACCAGACCAATTCATAAGCTTATATTGGACGTCGTCCCTGGAAGATTTTCCTGTAATCTGGTCCTTGGCTCTTCCCCAAATCTTGGAGATCTGTGCAACCTCTTTCAATAAATGTCTCTCTGCTTCGTCGGCCAGAATGAGCTCCTGATGGCAGCCGTTCAGAGTCCTGGCTAAGTCACACATCCACGCTGGTGGCCAGAGGTTTTCTCCACGTCGTGAAGTCACAGGCAGCATCGCCCCCCAAAACCAAAGACGGTTGGTTGATGAAAATGCCTTTCCTCTTCAGGTTTCTTCCGTGGTGATGAAAGAAACAAGCAGAAGCACAGAAGAGATTATTTTTGGCGTCAGCAGCCCCAGCATATGCACACATTACCCGCCTCTGACCTCATAATCCACAAGCATAAATGAATATTATTCTGGGTCACCTCACCATCACTTAGCCTCTGACAGGTATGGAGACTAATCATGCCTGTGTCCTGCCTTAGATGGTAGCTGATTTCGAGGCAAGGTGCATCCATTCCTGTATTTTCAGTTTATCATTGAAGTGACCGTATCGCTTTTGCTTGGACAAACGTTCAGTGACTTTTTTTTGCAGCATGAGTCAACGTATTGGACTTTAAGTCCAGAGGAGACAAAAAGAGGTGGTAAAAAAACACACAGCAATAAGAACAAAACGAGCATTTTGCTTTAGTCCACTGGTCCAGCCTTAGTTTGTGCACATTTAGGGAAAAGCCATTGGATAGGGCTTGTGACTCTGCAGCTGCACTGCTTCAGCTGTGCTAACGCCAGAGCCGGGTAGGGTGGAAGCTGGGCCCGCAACCCGCACACAAATGGTGGAAGTTCTCTTATGCGTCTCTCCCCAGAAAACATGTAATGCTTTTCCCTGTAATGTACAAAGGGAACTGGTCTCTATGCCTGCATATACATGTGCAAACAAGCATGCACACATATGCCCCGCACATGCACATACATGCCCCATACGTACATGGACCTGTGCACACAAACATGCACACACCTATACCACACACATGCAACAGAGGCCACACAAGTACACATGCACGCGTATGCCATGCACATGCAAACTCATGCACACACATACATGCACACGTATGCCATAGGCACACACACTCTGCACATACATGCACAAACATACATGCATGTGTATACCACACAGAAGCACACACAAACTCCACACACATGCATGCACACACAAACATGCATGCATGCATATACCATGCACATGCAAACTCTAAGTAGATGCACACACAAACATGCATGCACATGTATACCACAGACATGTACACCCCACACATGCATGCACAAAGAAACGCATACACACATGTACTACACAATGCACATACAAGTTCCACACGTGAGCAAATGCACACACAAACCTGCATGCTCACATATACCACAGAAATGCACATACACACTCCACATGCACAAACGTGCATACATTCATATATCACACACATTCACATCACACACTCCACAGGTACATGCACATGTACACACACAGATACATGCACACATATACCACACACACACGCACAGCACACTTAATGCCTGCATGCAGATACAGGGACCCAGGTATACAATAGCCAAATGGAAAGCAGCCCATCCTGTTTTAGAGGCCGTATACGGGTTCCTCCATAGAACTCTACCCTAGAACCTCTGTGGGCAAATAGTCAAGATTCCTTCCTGATTCTGTCCCAGCATGTGTGCCTACAAATGCTACTTAGGTTTTCAAATATGGTACTTCCCCTTGCATTTTTATAAGTCTGTTCATGACGTCGACAATCTTGCATGCTTCAGTGACATCCATGTACCTAACACTGCAACTTGCACGCCCTGGAACACACCCAGGAATTATTTACAGATCTGTTAATGATGAAGACATGAACCCCTGGAACCATTTTTTTTTAAAGATGTTATTTATTTATTCATGAGAGACACAGAGAGAGAGGCAGAGACACAGGCAGAGGGAGAAGCAGGCTCCATGCAGGAAGCCTGGTGTGAGACTCAATCCCGGGTCCCTGGAGCCATTATCATAGTTTAATTTGAAAGACGGAGCTCCTGATTCAGAACAAATCCAAGGAAGCTGATTTTTCTCTGATTACGTTTTTTATCTAATTGCAAGTGGTGATTCAAGTCTTTGAAACTTCCTATAAAGCATAGTGTTACTTGAATTCTGCTGTTGCGCTGTTTCCTGTTCAAAGGCCTCATTGGAAAGAAGAGTAAAGAGCAGGGTTGGTAAAATATAAAAGGATGATCTTCAAAAGGAAGATCAAAATGAAATGAGTGAAAAATGAAAAGGCGTGCAAAAGGAAGATGCTTGATGGTGAATCTAACTATTCCACACAATTTGGAATCAGATGCAGATAAGATTTGTGTCCACTAACGTAGGTTGCATCTCGGAGCACTGATTCGGTAATGAGAGGATGGGCAGGTTGTAGTGTATCACTCAAGAAGCCTGTCGTCTTAAGTGGGTCAATAGAAATACCCATAAAATGCATGGAGAGTACGGGGCCGTGTTGACTTGTAAAAGAGGTGTGGATATCCCTGGAACCTACAGACCTGCTCAGGAGCCTTTCTGTGGAGCGTTTGTCCTCACTCCCACATTCATGGCACCAGACGCATTTCATCCGGACACTTGGCGGTGCTACTGCAGAGAATGTGCTTCCCATTCACCCAGCTGTCCTATTCCCAGACTTCTGTTCATCTGTGTTGCGTGTCTTTATTGAATCCATCCTATGACAACTCTGCGACTACCTCCTGCCATGCTCGCCGACCACCTGTGTCCTTGATCTCTTTGGAGATCAAAGACCAAAGGTCCCTCCTCTTCCAAAGTGTTTGGAATACTTAGAGTTCTTTCTACCCCTTGGCTGTTCCTTGGGCATCCTTTATATCTGTGCCTATGTTGATGAGTACTCGCTGTGTGCACAGCAAAGAGTAGAAAAGCTACATTATGTCTCTACCTGTGGAAAATCCGCCGTCAGTGGTGAGAACGACCTGTGTTACGGACAGAGTATGTGTGCACCCACCCAGATTCGTCTGTTAAACCCTAACTCCCGGTATGGCTCCTTTGGAGATGAGGCCATCTTATTTTGGAGAAACAAGATCAGAGTGGGGCAGCCCCAATCCTATAGGATTAATGTCCTTCTTTTTTTTAAGATTTTACTTATTTATTCATGAGAGACATAGACAGATAGAGAGAGAGGCAGAGACACAGGCAGAGAGAGAAGCAGGCTCCATGCAGGGAGCCCGATGTGGGACTCGATCCTGGGTCTCCAGGATCAGGCCTTGGGCTGAAGGCAGCGCTAAACCGCAGAGCCACCCGGGCTGCCCAATTAATGTCCTTATAAAAAGAGGCACCTGTCTCTACCACATGAGGACAGTGCTAGAAGCCTCCATATATACAGCAGGAGGAGAGACTTCCCTGGACACCAGCTACATGAAGACCAGTGCTTTCCAGAATGGTGATATAACACGTGCTGTGAAACCACCCCGTCTGTGGAGTTTCTTAGGGCTCTCATGAAGACAGTTCTCAAAGGAGCTGAGCAACGTGTCTCAAAGGCTTTGCGGGTCCTTGGGATTTCTTTGAGTTCCTTATTCAAAGTCATTTCCAGCTGCCGTGTTCACTCAAGTCCAGAGTGTGGCCATAAACGGGCAGGTGGGCAACCCCCTGGCTATTCTCAGCAGGAGCATCTCCTTCGTTGTGTCTTGCGTCGTGGCCTTTGAGTTTCCTGCAATATGCCTTCTGGTCCTCCTGTCTGTCTAGTTCTGCTCTGGATTTAGTGGCGAGGTTGGCTAGTTAGCCAGTTAGGAGATGGATGGTGCTGGGACCCTGTATAAAGCTCCGCAGAGCGTGCCCGAGCCAGAAAAGGTGATCAGTGAACTATTGGTCGTATTACTTAGGATAGAATAGTGAGCCTGGCAAATGCTTTGGAAACAGGTGGTTCGTGTTTCCGTAGTTCAGTGGAACTTCTACTCCACGAAAACGATGATATAAAAACAACATTGCATGTCTTTCATGAGACAGCACCTGAGCATTTAAGATGGACAACTCCCGCTCTGCATCCTGGTCTCCTGTGTGTACATTGAAAGGTGTAGAGGATTTTTTCTTTCTTTTTGCTTGTTTTGTTCAGTGACTTTCGGGTCTCTTTCCACAATAGCTTGTTCTTTTTTTTTTATTTTTTATTTTTATTTTTTAAATTTTTATTTATGATAGTCACACAGAGAGAGAGAGAGAGAGAGAGAGGCAGAGACATAGGTAGAGGGAGAAGCAGGCCCCATGCACCGGGAGCCCGACGTGGGATTCGATCCCGGGTCTCCAGGATCGCGCCCTGGGCCAAAGGCAGGCGCCAAACCGCTGCACCACCCAGGGATCCCACACAATAGCTTGTTCTTACTCTTTCTACTCTTGTCTCAATGGCTCTTGATGATCTTTCTTTCTGTCTTGGTCTCTCTTTCCCTCTCTCTCTCTGTGCTGTACAACTAAAACTAATACCACGTCATACAGCAACTATATATCAATGTTGAAATAATAAAGAAGGCTAAAAAAAGAGTAAGAAGACGACAAGAACAAAAACGCACCCGTTACCCTAAAATATATTTTTTTCCAGTATTCTGATTTCAACCTGTCATTTTATGCTTTCTGTTGCATGAATTGTTTAATTAGCAAACTTAGTTACTGAGGTTTTGCGTATTCTCTCTTTTGGTTTTGTTAATGTTGAGAAGGAAAGAAGAAAGGTGAGAAGACAAGATGGAGGGACATGCAGCGGAAAGGAAGAAAGAAGGCTTGTCCTGGTTCTGTACTGAGTTTTTGGGTGTTTTTTGTAAAGATTTTATTTATTTATTTGACAGAGAGAGTACAAGAAGGGGAATGGCAGGCAGAGGGAGAGGGAGAAGCGGGCTCCCCATGAGCAGGGAGCCTGACATAGGACTGGATTCCAGGACCGTGGGATCATGACCTGAGACGAAGGCAGACACAACCCACTGAGCCATCCAGGGGCCCCTGTACTGATTTTCTGTTACCACCTTGCCCTCCCCTGTCAGAGCTAACCTGTATAGCTCACCCCACAGTGAACAAGAGAGGTAAGCTTAAATTGCAGTTTTGCTCATACACCTTTTTAAAGATTGCAAAAAATATTATGAGCAACCATACATTTCTAGTTGAGTGATGCATGCAACGCAGAGCTAGGTCATACCAGCTAGCATGTACCGGGGAGCCTGACTCCCTTGGAACAGCATGCGACTTTTTATCTCAGAGTCATGAGTTGGAGCCCGACTTTGGATATGGAGATTACTTTAAAGAAGAAAACAACAGTATAGCAAGTACTTCCATTTGCTCAGATCTTGTAAGATGTGATAGGCTTCTTTTGGAATTTTCAGCCTCATTCTTGACCTCCTGGGAGGGTAGATGGGCTGGGCTGGAGGTTGAATTACCAATGATTTAATTACTCATGTCTATATTATGTAACATCCATTAAAAGCCCTAAATGGGGCAGCCCCGGTGGCCCAGTGGTTTAGTTGCCTTCAGCCCAGGGTGAGATCCTGGAGACTTGGGATCTAGTCCCACGTCACACTCCCCGCATGGAGCCTGCTTCTCCCTCTGCCTGTGTCTCTGCCTCTCTCTCTCTCTGTATGTCTTTCATTAATAAATAAATAAAATCTTTTTTAAAAAGCCCTAAATGGTGGAGTTCAGAGAGCTCCTGAGTTGGTGAACCCAGCCACGTGCCAAGAGGATGGTGTATCCCAATTCCACAAATAAGACAAGGTGCTATTTTAAGGACCCTTGGAGATCTTTTCCTATGAACCTCCTCATCTGGCTGTTCATTTATATTTCATAATAAACCAGTAATTGTAAAAAAAAATGTGATATGCTTCTTCCTAATGTCATTTTTTTAATTAAATGCACTTCCAAATTTTTTTTTACAATTATTGGATTTAGAATGGAGGATGTCTACATTGCTTTCTAGGTACTTACTGGCAGTAGAGGTAAAAACTAAGAATTTTTGTTTATTTACTTTGTATTCAGCAACTTTACTAAATCACTTTATACCATCTCATAGTTTTTGTTTTTTTTTTTTAGATTTTATTTATTTATTCATGAGAGACACAGAGAGAGAGGCAGAGACATAGGCAGAAGGAGAAGCAGGCTCCTTGTGGGGAGCCCGATGTAGGACTCCATCCCAGGATCACGAGCTGAGTCAAAGGCAGATGCTCAACTGCTGAGCCACCCAGGAGTCCCCTTCTCAAAGGTTTTTAATTGATTTTCTCAGGTACGCAGTCATACTATCAACTAAAGAGCTCTCATTTCATCTTTCCTTGTCCAGTCATTGTAATGCATTTACATTTACTCCTCTCACTGCATTTTCAAGAATCTTCAAAAAATTATTGCATAATAATGCCAATGGAAGGCACTCTCCTACCTGCTTTTTACTCTCATATTGGTATTGGTTTTAGAAGTGTGCTTCTGTTATTTGAATTTTGTTTGTTTTTGCTTATTTTATGCATTGTTTTATTATTTCCTTCTTGTATTGGCTGCATAATTATTTTCAAATACATTTTCCATGTCTTTTGGTAGAATCGTTTGGCTTTCTCTCTCCACTGGATTAATGGATTGTATTAGCAGGTTTGCAAAAGTAGACCCTTATATTCTTCATAGTAACCCCATTTAGGAAACATCGTGTTTTTATGTACTAATTGAGTCGAGTGACATCTCTAGTCTCCAGGTGCACCTGGGCAACATCGCTGTGTTCCCAGGTGTCATCACACTTTTCCCGGCTTAGCCTTGGGGGGGTGGGGGTGAGGAATCTACCTGTGTCTATTTCCCTCTTGGCTTCTCAGCTATGAGGGAGCTCTAGCATACTAATTCAGAGCTGAGGAGAAACTGTCTCTGAGGGTCCCCCTGTTGCCTGAATGTCCTGGATGCCAGACGTGTCGGTTGCCCAAACTTTGCCTAGGACACACAAGGGAAGTGAGACTAAAGATGCATCTAAGTCCTCAATGCCCCAGCTGCTCCACATTTTGTAGGCCCCAACAATTATTTGGAAAGGTCTCTTTGACAGCCATGTTGTTTAGGGAATTCCCCCACTTTGAGAGTTTTAATAGTGCCTGATGTCCTGGCATCCACAGCCCATTGAGTCTAGCTTAAGCAGAGACCAAATTGTGACATTGTGGTGTTACAGATGCAAGGCTACTACTAACAGATGAATGTAAGAAGTATATTGTTGTCTCGTGGTTCTACAAAAGTATCCTGAAAACCTTGACTAATTTGATGTAGAAACCATGCAAAAATGCACTTACCTATAATGCCACATGATCATTTGAAAAATGTACTTTTAAAATAAATGCTAGAAAAAAAATAAAATAAATAAATGCTAGAAAACTACAAATTTACTCTAGCAATGTAAGTTATTTTTATTATACCTGCTTCATAAAGAATTGCTTATCTTCTTGTATTTATTAAATATGCGTTAGAATAACTTTGCTTTTGAGACGCCTGGGTGGTTCAGTAGGTCCAAGGTCTGCCCTCACCTCAGGTCATGATCTCAGGGTTCTGAAATCGAGTCCATGTTCAGCAGTTCTCCTCCCTCTTCTGAACCTCCTGGTTGTACTCTGTCTCTCCCTGTCAAATGAATGAATGAAAAAAAATCTTACAAAAAAAAAAAGAATTACTTTCTAGGAATATATTTTATTTTATTTTTTTTTTTAATTTATTTTTTATTGGTGTTCAATTTACTAACATACAGAATAACACCCAGTGCCCGTCACCCATTCACTCCCACCCCCCGCCCTCCTCCCCTTCTACCACCCCTAGTTCGTTTCCCAGAGTTAGCAGTCTTTACGTTCTGTCTCCCTTTCTGATATTTCCCACACATTTCTTCTCTAGGAATATATTTTAATTTGGAGGAGAAAACTGTGCCTACTTGTGATTAACTTTTATTCTGTATACTTGAAAATCTATGCTTCTTGATTTTTATTTTTCTGCTCTTAAAACAAATAATAAAAGCCACCGTGCATTTACATTTTAACAAAACCACCAAGCTCACGTATTTTAGATGGAAACAATAATCCAGGATTTAGTTTGCCTCCCAATTAAATTCCACCCAGTGTTAATAGTGGTCCAAATTGAATTTTATTATGCTGCCTTCTTGCTTAAGATAGTTAATCAGCAATGAAGTTGCAAGATTTTGTTTTTATTTTGAAGGTTTTTTTTCACATTATCCACTAATGAAGACATTGTAGAGAGCTATGTATAGTAGTTTCTTCTACAACATTAAATAAAAACTCAATCAGACACTGTTTCCCACAATGTTTATACCACTTTTAAATGTTAACAAAGAAAGCTAGATTATCAACATGTTTCTACTCTGAAGAAATGTTTTTTTCTTTGTATTCCCTGTTGCTGCTGTGAACCCTAAACGCCTGTGTCGACCGTGTTTTTAAAGTTAACCGATACTTTAATTTCCAGACTACTGAGTCCTGCTGAAGTGTTAAATCAGGGGAATCATCACACACACATAAGATAGTTGGTGCAAACACAGATATATGGTCTGTGTCTATTATTTAGGAAATAACTAAAAGAAACAGTTTGAGGAGGAAGTACAGAAAGACGGGAGGATGGGAAACAAAGCAAATGCGAAAGCGGGTTCATCTGAGATAGGAAAAGAAAATCTGAAATCGAGATGATTTGTTATAGTAGTTGCAGGTGATGATAAACAATGCTATTAATGAGTTAGTGAGTTCTTCAGAACCTGGAATTTTATTTCCACGAGAAGCATAAACTCTAAACAAAAGTGTCCCATGTTGTAGACATTTAAAAATACCTAAACGTAAGAAGTTAAGTAGAATACGTGTAGCACAGAGCATCAGAGTATTTATAAGACAACACAATGTGCCATTAGCTTTTATTTCTTCTTCAGTGGTATCAGAAAATGACAAGAAAACTCCATTATTTAGGACATTAAGTTTAATCTCTGACAAGATACACCAAAGGTCACATTCTTTTCTTCATATATATATTTTTTTGATTTGGGGATAAGCATAGAGTCCTAGGCATTCGCAAAAACAATATGGAGAAGTCCCGTGTGCCCTTCACCTGGTTTCCACATTGGTTACGTCGGATGTAACTATAGCACGCTATCAAAACCCCGAAGCTGGCATTAATACAGCAGGTGTTTCTCGTTCGGTGCCATTTTGTCCACACAAGTGGATGGAGAAGCCAAACACCATCAAGGTACAGAACTCTTCCACCACCATACAGCCTCCTGTTTACAGTGACACCATCCCCACCTCCTCCCTGCCATCTCTCATCCCTTCCTATCACAAATGTCTTCCCCTTCTCTCTAGTTTTGTCACTTTGAGAATATTTTGTAGGAGGAGTGATCAACGAGATGACCTCTTGAGCTTGACTTGTTCTTAACACAATGACTTTGACATCATTCAAGTTCTTGAATATATCCATAGTTGGGTAATATCACCAGCTTTTTTTTTTTTTAAATGATTTTCTTTGTGGTTATCTCAGCCAGATTTGTTAAATTTTATTTATTTATTCATGAGAGACACAGAGACACAAGCAGAAGGAGAAGCATGGTCTCCCTGCAGGGAACCGATGTGGGACTCAATCCCAGAAACCCCAGGATCGCGACCTGAGCCAAAGGCAGACCCTCAACCACGGAGCCACCCAGGTGCCCCTTTCACCAGATTTTGAAGTTATCCATTGGATATATTGTTTTGTACACAAAAAAAGTGCTTTATATTTTTTCCCATAGACCATGGTTTGTTTTCCCCAAAAAATAAAGCAGCGGCCTAGATGCATTCACAATTAAAAATATACCCAAATAAAAGCAACTTGCACAATGAGGGGTTGATGTATTTTGCGTAAGGAGGAAGAGGCAAGAAGAGTCTTCTAGGCTCTGTTAACTGAGCAGCCCGACCATCCAGGGATATTGGTCATTTACTTGGCGATGCTCTTGCCTTTCTGGTTTTCGTTCTATGGTCCTCAAAGTGGCTGCGGTGGCTCTGAGCATCAGACATCCCTCCATGCCATGTTCAAAACCAGGAAACAGCAGAGGCTCTTCTGGCTCATCTCCATGCGACACTGACGTTCCTAGGACATACCCCCCAGGCCTCAATAACCACAATGACTGGGTCCTCCTTTGAAACCTCAATTCTGCTTCTTCTGCTCCTGATAGTACCACTCAACCTTTCTTGAAAGTTTGCATTGACTTTGGATCTTTTCTCATGTCTTAATTTCACTGTTTTCCCTTGTAAAAAATTTTTTTAGCGAGCATCATTTTGAAAGCACACAGATAGATTTTTATCTTTACTGTCTTACCTGTCAGTGTATCTTTGACAGGAAAATTTATCTTCTGCGTATTTATTGGGATAGCTGAGGTTGAATACTTGTTTTTTTTTTTTTTTTTTCATCTTTTACTTTATGTGTCTAGTTTTTACGTTTGGCTCTTGTTACTTCTTTATTTGTATTTTTTCGTATGGTCCAATTATATTCACACCTCACTCCCCACTCACCTTCCCCCTTTAATTTAGCAATTGGACTAATAATGGGTTTAAAAAAAATAATTAATATATGAAGCACATTAAGGTAGAACATAACAGTGATTTCCAATTGAAAAGAAGTCCTGTTCCTGTGGTTGAGGCACCAGGGCTTTTCCTAAAAATCAATCACTTGGAAAACATCCTTGGCCATCTATTCACATATTATATCACATTCTTCACAATACATTTCCATTTTGTCCTTGGGATGCCTATACGCATATTACATCTTTTTATATCAACAAACACAAATTACCCTCATTTTTCTTTAAGGTCTGCATATTACTCTATGAAATTGGTGTGGTATAATGTATTAAACCTAATCATGCAGAAATTAAACTTACTATATAACCTTTGGGTCCTTCAAACCATGCTGCAGTGTTTGTCTTTACACTAACATTTTGGGGCACATTTAGAGTGAATTCTGACCATTGAAGTCACAGGGAGCATCCTCTAAGGGGTTGAATCAATCAGTGCCGTCCTCTAAAAAATGTAGGAAGAGTTTTATTTCTTTGACTTCTCCACATTTTTGGCCAGCACATTATAAAACTTTTCTATCTTCATCAAACATTGAGAATCTCCCACGTGTGATTAATATTTACATGTCTCATGTGTGGGGTGGAGTATTTTCATGATGAAAAGCCATCTTGGGGGTATTCTTTTAAATATAGTTAGTGGTTTACATTTCAGCTCAGACAGTTATCTGTAAACTCTATGGCTCTATTAGCTGATGATAAAAAATATCTACTGTGAACGTTTTATAAGATGTTTTGATTGGGCCGGCCATTTCACATTGGTTTTCCTTTTTTTTTTTTCAATTTAAACAATTTATTTATTTATTTGATTCGGAGAGAGGGAGCGAGAGCCAGGGGAGGAGCATAGGGAGAGGAACAAGCCGACTCTGTGCTTAGCACAGGGTCAGACCCAGGGCTCAATCCCAAGACCCCGAGATCCTGACCTGAGCCAAAATCAAGAGTCAGATTCTAAACGAATTGAGCCACCCAGGTGTCCCCATTTCGTATTGCTTCTTAAATATCCACATCCATACTCTCTTACATACCCTTAAAAGATATTCTTCTAGGGGCACCTGGGTGGCTTAGTCCGTTAAGCATATGACTCTTGGTTTAGGCTCAGGTCATGTTCTTCTAGTCCTCTTTTGAGGCTCCACGGTGGATGTGGGGTCTGCTTCACATTCTCTCTCCCTCTCTCGTCCTGCTCACTCTCTCTCAAATAATCAAATAAAATCTGTTTAAAAAATGATTCTCCTAAACCTCACTTTCTCTTTATATCTGTCGATGTGGGGGATCAAGGATTCTTTCGGGATATAGATTCTGCTCATACGACATGTGCCGTATGTGGTATCCCATCACTCGTTTCCTTACCTCACTGTGTGTTACGATCTCAGACAGACCTTGCTGACCTCAGTACCCACGTGAGGAAAACGAATCTTGAGGAGACACTGCCTGCTGGGAATAGTGACCTGAGCTCGTGGATCTGCCGGGGGAGTGTTTCCAAGGACGGGAGGAGAAACCTTCCTGGGACCATTTGCAGACTAGACCTCATTGCCTTTAGGCTTGTGCTGACAGATATGAAAAGTCCTATCCCTAAGATGACTCCCCTTCCAATCCTTTGTGGCACATGCTAAAATGTCCTGTGTGTCTCTGAAATTTGACCTTTACTACGTCTGTTATTTGGTCAAACTGCATATAATCCATTTTATATGTTGCTGAATTGAATGTGCAAGATTTTTTTTTTGAATGTGCAAGATTTTACTGAGCATTTTTGTGCATGTGTTCTTAAGGGATATTGCTTATTGTGTTCTTGCGGCGTCCTGGCCGTGTTTGTGGCAGCACCGTAGTGTCCTCATGGGCTAAATCGGGAAGACTTTCCTGTTCTCGTTATGGAAACATTCATGATGTTCTTGTATCAATTCTTCTAAAATATTTGCCGGAACTCAACAAGGGAAGCCATCAGGACTGGACTTTTCTATGTGGGAAGTTTGTGTATGTGTGTTTAATCACTAACAGAATCTTATAATTATTATGCAGTAATTTGAGTCATCCTTTTTTTCTTTTTCTGGTCGGCTTTACTAAAATTTGACAATTTTGCTCATCTTCACCTTTGATCTTCATTGACTTCTCTGTGTGGTTTTTCAGTAATGTATTTATCCATTCACACTTCAATACTTATAATTTCCTTCTTTCTGATTGGATTTAATTTCCTTCTCTTAATTTAGATCTGAAGGGAGATGATGATGTTACTATTTTGAGATTGTCTTATTGTTTTGAAAGATTTAATTTATTTATTTGAGAAGGAGCATGAGCTGGGAGGAAGGGCAGGAGAAGATGCAGACTCCTTCCTGAGCAGGGAGCTCCTTTGGGACTCGATCCCGGGACCTCAAGAATACGACCTGGGTTGTAGTCAGATGCTTAACTGACTAAGCCTCCCAGGAGCCCTGAGATTGTCTTATTTTTGAGTATAGATTTTTACATTGATAAATGGCCTGTGAGGCACTGGTCTAGCCCCATCCCATACATTTTTGGAATGCGGGTTTCATGTTCATTGACCTCAGATTCTTTTCCATTTCCCTTTTGACTTATTCTTTCATCCCTGGGTTACTCATGAGCATACGTTTGATCTCCGTCTGCCTATAAGACTCCCACACCCCAGTGCTGTGGATTTCCAGTTCGCTTCCACTGTGGTCAGAGACACACATTTTGCCCAATTTCTATCCCTTCACATTGACTCGTTGTATGGCTTCCTAATGTCTAACCAAGAATGTGCTCCACACGTGCTGGGGAACAATGCCTCTGACAAGTAATGTGCAGAAAGAGGCTTCCTCACTGAACAAGCTAATGGTCCAGTCACTCTACAAAAAAAGTGCCCTGCAAATGGAGGATTTCTGGGCAGCATGCAGGCAGGAGGTTGTGTTCACCTTCAGCTCTGAAGCTCTGGTGCTTGCAGAGCTGCTGGGTCGCCTGGCTCTCGAATGCAGCTGTTTGAGGGGAAGGCCACGGGTCAGCGTACATTACCAGTCTTCCCACTCTTCCCAAAACTCACCCCAATTTTTCTTGAACACACCCTCCGCTGATTGCTGCAAGAAGCATTTGGTTAATCGAATTTTGAGTCTTTTAATTTTGACAAGTAGGAGACCTCAGCGCTCTTCTGGATGAGCAGACTTTTACTCCGTGTTTCACAGTTTCATTCTTGTTTTTGTTCTTTTACTTTCTGCCCTTACCTCGGTTTACATCCATCCCTCTGTCATCTGTGAGTACAGCCGGTTGTGCTTTTTTGTCTTGCTTCCTCAGACTCGTATTTGTAGTGTGAGTTTTTAGCATTAACCAATAGGATACACGTTTCAACTTAAGGCTTATCTTTCCGTCTGCGTCTCCGTTCGGGGCATACCACAAAGCGTTCACAAAGGCACATGTTAATTGTCACTAAATCCAAACTATTTTCTAATGGTCTGTGTTTATCTCTTTTGTCCCACACATGTGTTAATTGTGTTTCCCTTGATTTACAGACACTTGGGACTTTTCCAGTTGTCCTTTTGCTCTGGAACTTCTGCTAATTGCACCGTGATGAACGTGCATGTCCCTGGTGTTTTCAGTGTGTGCAACGTGGTGACATCTGTTTTATGTTGCAGCATTTGGTCAATTGGTCAGCATTGTGCGCTTGAAGAGAGTGTGCAAGGTGTGGCTGCCAGTTACATCACACCGTATATGCGAGTCATGTGTCGTGGGCTTGCATAGAATCTTTACCATTTAAAAAAAAAGATTTAATGTATTTATTCATGAAAGACACACAGAGAGAGGGAGAGACACAGGCAGAGGGAGAAGCAGGCTCCCTACAGAGAGCCTGATGGGGGACTAGGTCCCGGGATCCTGGATCATGCCCTGACCCTGAGCCACCCAGGTGCTCCAAATCTTTACCATTTGTAATCATTTCCTTCCTGTTCTATCAGCAGCTTCAGTAGATATGTTAAAATAGTAACATAACATAATGATGTAGAAAATAGTCTACATCAAGAGCATGTCCGTTTGTCCTTTACAGTATGTGAAATTTTGATTTAAATATTTGGACGCTCCTCTTTTGTAATTTCTACACCCAATGTGGAGCTGGAAGCTACAACTCTGAGATGAAGAGTCCCATGCTCCCCTGACCAAGCCAGGGAGGTGCCCCATAAATATTTCAAAGCTCTTTTATTAGTCACCAATGGATGCATAAATTAATGTCTTCTGGTTAAATTATGAAATACCCCCACAGTATCCTTCATCATGATTTCTGCCTTGCGTTTTGTTTTGTTTGAGACTAATATTCCTGCATTCGCTTTGTTTCAGTTAGTGTTCTCATGATAACACCTTTTCTCATAACTACAATTTTAACCTTTACCTATTTTTGTGTTTATGGTTTATGTCATAGACCTAGCATGTATTTGGATTTTAATTCCACTCAATAGGAGTGTTATTTTTCATTGTACTATTTAGAATGCTACTATTTATTATAATTAGGGTCTATTTACATTTTGTGATAGATTAAATATTTTTAAATTAAGGCATTTCTACCTTTTTTGTTGCTCTTACAATGCTTTACTTTTTATCTCTACTTTGGTATTTGCTCTCAAAGACATAAAATGAATGAATGCCTGAAGTCTTGTGAAAATGGGCATCCCAGACAATGTGATGAACCTATGAGGACGCTTTATCATCAATTAGTTTCTCTCATTTTTTTCTGCAGTGTTCATTTACTTCCTTCTAGTGTATTTATTTATTGTGTTAACTTCCTTCTCTCATATGCACACACACACCTCCATGAAGCATTTTTACTACGATGTATGAAGCCCACAGTGCTCACGTCTTAAACTGTCACTAATGAAACTTTCAATCATCTCTGGGCTTCCACCTAGAAACGTTTACCATTTGTTTGAAAAAGCAATTTAGTATTTCCTTTCTTTCTGGTCTGCTGACTAGTTCTTAGTATTTTTTTTTTTTTAAATTGTGGGCTATTTTGCTAACATTGTTAGAGAAAAAGAAGGAAGAGTGGTGGGTCTTGGGCAATTCAGTAAGAGAACAAAATGAAATGTATGAATAGATATATAGATAGGTAGATAATAGATATGATGGATAGATAGATGATAGATCGATGGATGATAGATGATAGATAGATGGATATATGGGTAGATGGATGGTTGATAGATGTGATGGATCGATGGTTGGATGGATAGATGATAGGATGGATAGATAGGTGATAGTTATGATGGATAAGTAGATAGAATGATTAGATAGATAGATGAATACAAAGATAGATGTAGATAGGTGACAGATTATGATACATAGATAGGTGATAAGTAGATAAAAGATAATAGTAGATAGGTGATAGATAATAGATAGATGATAGATAGCTTACCAGAAACAAATAACAAAATCATCCCTACAAAAGAGCAGAAATCTAGGGCAGAAAGGAACACTGGTCATTATGGATCTGAGTAAGAGATACATCAGCAGCCGTTGCGTGAAGATGTCACAGTAGTATCTGAGTCCTCTCTGCTCTAGCAGTGTTTCTCTTGCTGGGACATCTGGGCTGAGGTGGGGGAGCAGAGTGGGGAGCGTCTTCCCTGCTGAAGGGTAGATTTCTCCATGGTGGTTTCCTCTTAAGCAGCACTGACCCTGGGATGCCTGGGTGGCTCATTGGTTGAGCGTCTGCCTTCAGCCCAGGGCATGATCCCAGGTCCAGGGATCAAGTCCCACAGTGGACTCCCTGCGGGAAGCCTGCTTCTCCTTCTGCCTATGTCTCTGCCTCTCTCTCTCTCTGTATTTCTCATGAACAAATAAATAAAATCTTAAAAAAAAAAAGAAACACTGACCCCTCAGCAGCAACCACAGCACACACAGAGGAGGCACCATGTTCACGTGTGGGTTCTTAGTACATGAATTTTGAGTGATTCTTTGCTAATCAGCCTGCCTTGCGTGGAGGCTCTTTCCAGGAGGGAGCAGCAGAGACTGTGGACAGGGGCTTGGGGAGCGTTCTCAAGGGAGGAGAACGTTATTCATGTTCATTCATGCAACATCAGGAACATCACTGAAAAGATTGCCTTAATGTATTTGCAAGCACTTCACACACCGTAGGAAAACAAGTGTTGTATTTGCTTGCACCCAGAATGCAAAAGATTTGCTTATTTTTTTTTTAAATACTTTACCAGTTCTATGGCCTTTTTCAAGCTTCAAACCAAGGCAGTGCACATGTTCATCCACCCATTGGGCTGTATCACTTTGTAGATCCGTACACGGTGAGTGGGTTCCCCCTGCTGCAGGCTCTGCAGGACATTCCCTGAGATCCCATCATCACAATCGCTTGGGTGAAGATTCACATTGACTGAAGAGCGTTGAACTGAAATAAGCAGGGAGAGTCACTGCAGAGACTCAGAAGCCAGAGTCCATAGGCATGACCCGCCATGCCATTCGTTACGGCTTCCTTTTCTCGTCCACTAGGAGGATTAATTAACCTCAAATACATCCTGGTCACTGTGGCACATTTCCCTTCAAAATCCATGCTGTCTAAAAAAAAAAATTAAAGACACATGATTTTGAACTTGTATAATAAGCACAAGAGGCGCATCACTTAATGTTTCCGGGAAATGAATCGAAAACACAGGGCTCTGTCCAATGAAAAGACAAATCCTCACACCCTCTCTGCCCCTGCATGTACCTTCCATCCTGTGGAAGGACTTACCTCACCTTGGGTTCATCTCCTTTTGATGGACTCCCTCAATGACTCTTAACCTCCAGAATATACTACTTTTTACTCGATTTCTCACTGCTCCAGTGGGTCAAACATCAGCCCTAAAAATATTATGTGCGAGTCCTAAGCCCAGAACCTGTGAACCAGACTTTATTTGAAAATAGGATCTTTGCAGATGGAGTCAAGAGAAGATGAGGTCATAGTAGATTGGAACACACCCAGCATCCAATGACTGGTGTCCTTGTAAGAGACAGAAGAGGAGACACAGACACAGAGGAGAAACCATGGGATGATGGAGGCAGAGATGGGAGGGACACAGCCACCAGCCCTGGGACGCCTGGAGCCCCAGATGCTGGAAGAGGCAGGAAGGACCCTGGTGTACATTGCACTCAAATTTTGTGCTGGGTGGGAATCGGGACATCCCCAACAGAACTCGTAAAGTAAAACTCAATACCACTGGAAATAACTACCCTACCAACTCCCTCAGCACCCCACCTCCCCAGACAATCACTGATAATGTGTCTCCCTGTATCTCTCCTTCCCAGGTTCCATCTTTCTCCATATCCAAACCACCTCGAATTATTGTGCATAGCACTATGGCAGCCTTGTTCCCCCTGCACTCTTGGCTCTGGGGTCTCGGAACACTTAAGACACTCTGTGAAACAAAACATCCTTTGAAGCTGCATCTACCATTTCTGGAAATTAAAGTAGCATCATCCTCCTTAGAGATATTACTGGCAACACATGGCGTGGGGAAAGTCTTTCCCTAAATTCTAAATGCTCCAAAACCTATAGCACCAAGTGTTCTATGCCCTTGCCCAACTAATCCATTCAAAGTTCTGGTCAACTACCAAACTTTGGTCACATCTGTTGACTACTGATCATTTTTTTTGAATACATAGAGTACTGTATTTCTTTCACAACACAGGCTCGTGGAAAAATGAGATCCCTACGTCTTCCGTTGTATGCACCTGTGCTTCCTACGTGGCTAAATCATTCCCACCTTTGTGGATTATTGGTTAATTCATTCTGAATTCATTGTGAATTATCTCTCATTTCCCTATGGTTTCCTTAAGTATCTTCAGATGCCTTCCTTTGTCTGCTATGTCAACTCTTCCTGCACCGTCCAGTTCATGTACTACGTCAGGATTGGAGTCTTGGTCATTTACCCTACTGAGAAATCTGCTATCCCTAGAGTCTTAAACAGCAATTGCTCTTTGTACCACGACGTCTAGGATGCAATTAAATGTCCGTTAATCTTACGATAATAGGCCTGCAGTGGTTTCAGAAACAAATCCTCATTAGAGCCAACAAATACCCTTTCTCATAGGGGATACGAAGGCACTCTGTACAATGTGGGAAACGGTTTCTACCCGACTTCTCATGGGATTAAGGAGTTTAATTTCCCATTTCTGAGGAAAATAGGCTCACCCTTCTATGGAGACTGAGCTCCCGAGGATTAGACAGGAAGAATTGATAGAGTGAAATCAACGCAAAGCACAAGGAGAAAAAAATCACACACACTCTCAATCATTGTTTAATTCTATAAAAGTATTTAGCAGCACTTAGGAGATAAAGTCTGAAACCAAATGCTAAAACCTAAAATAAATTATTAGCAAGAAAGACAATCACGTGATGACTTAATTTTGGTGGACTATGAACATCCTTCCATGGTCTGGCCCAGAATAAAACTTTTTCCAAGCTTCCATGCTAGAAGATGATCACGGTCTCCCCAAGATAGAGTCTAGTTGTCTCAAACAAACATCTCATCTTCATCAAATCCTACGTGGAATGTTTTATTTATTTATTCATTCATGAGAGACACGGAGAGAGAGGCAGAGACTTAGGCAGAGACAGAAGCAGTCTCCCTGTGGGAAGCCCAATGCGGGACTCGATCCCAGGACCCTAGGGTCACTACCTGAGCCAAAGGCAGACACTCAACCACCCAGGTGTCCCAAAATGTTTTCTTATTCTTTCTTTCTTTCTTTTTTTTTTTTTTTTAAAGATTTTATTTATTTATTCATGAGAGACACAGAGAGATGCAGAGACCCAGGCAGAGGGAGAAGCAGGCTCCATGCAAGGAGTCTGATGTGGGACTCAATCCTGGGACTCCAGGATCCCGCTCTGGGCCGCCAAACTGCTGAGTCACCCAGGGATCCCCCAAAATGTTTTCAAGTCATTTCACATAAGTACCTTTTGTCCAGAAGCCATCCTCACAACCATGTTCTCCATCAGGATTGCTTACTTCTTTGCTTCAAGGAGGGATTATTTCAAAGCATTAATGGTACCTTGTCTTGTGGGTTATTTTAAGGTGAAAGTAAGTCTGGGGAAGTTTATCATGAAACCAACAATGATAAATTAAAGGCTGTTTGTGTAGTTGAGCTATGATGTCCTTGCCCCGTGCTTAGAGGATCTGAAACATCATTTCTGTCCCTTGATGTAGTGATGGGTTTGCACCAAAGGTGTCATTCTCATGGTATCCCTCCCCTGGATTGGCCTGTGCAGCAAAGGCTGTAAAATATCAATAGGCATCTATTTCCACAATTCTCAGTTGTGAAGACACTAAAATTGAGCGCATACCTTAATCAGTCCCCACTTGCATAAGCGATCCTTTTGTGATCACGGGGGTCTGCGGAGGTGCTCAGATCCCACACATTAAAACAATTTCTTGTAAATAAACAAGTACACGGTTTATATCAATTATCCCAGTTCCTGCACAAGGCAGTGAATTTGTTTATTTATGAAGTAGGAGTCGAAGTAAGTAGGAAGATTTCCTCACGTGTAATTAAGAGCAGGTCACTGTGTGGGCGAATCCTGAAAGAAAGTCGGGTTCAAGAATCTGGGACCCCAAAATGGGAGGCCACGCAACAGGCCCCAGATTAAGAAGGCAAGACTTCTTCTCTGTGACCACCCTGGGGTCATACACAGTCTTAGGATTTTACCACGTACATTCAGTGGCAATACCAAGTGATATCCTATGATATGATGAAAACCAAGAACTAATTCATATTCTTTTTTTGCAAGTATAGTAACATAAAGACATACTGTATTATATTGTGTTTTAACACTTAGTATGTGATTCAGAATTACAGACCGCAAGGAGAAGCGATATTTATTTTTAATTATTTTTGTAGATACCTACTTTCTCATGCAAATATTCCCACTTACACTTGTTCGAAGCTAGGGACCAAGTCTTCATAACCAGGCATGTGTAGGAGCGACCTGTCATCTTACCAATATGAATCTCTTCACGCCCATCTTTGACACATTAGGCATAGGGTCACTTAAATATATTAGCTAATTAAACAAAACCCACTCTGTGGACTATATGGAAAGCCTTATAAATAAATGTACACATGAACACAAAACGGAGGATATCTTTGCTTACATACACTGCCTAGGATTTTTTTTTTTTTTTTTTTTTTTTTTTTTTTACTGCATAGGATTTGACAGAGAGACAGAGATTAGGTTTGCTTTAACGCGCTTGGGACTCGGTCGTGAGTCCAACTGAGAATCCATTCTCTCCTGAGTGTACCCATTGGCTATGACAAAACCTTCCAGAATTTGCTGTCCCATGTAGCATGTCTCTTGCAAAGGAATGTCCTCCCTCAAACCGATTTGGAGCAGACATTCATGATTTCACAGCCAGCAAGGTGAATCCCCATCATCTCCCCCCTGCCCTTTCCAGCCCTCCCAAAATAAGAGCCCAGGCTTGGGATAGGGGGATATCCCTCCTGTTTACCCTCATGTTTCCTTTTTGTACCTTCTTGGGATACTTGATGATCTTCAAGTGTGATCACCCATTGACTTTGAAGGCATGGGCATTTGACATAGCATTCATGATAGACTAGTAATCCTACATTATTACGCCAGACAAGGGAAATCCACATATATTCAAACATGTTTGCTTTGCAGATATTCTACTGACTCCATTAGGGAAAAAGTAACACATAAATACATGGTTCCTTGACGTTTCAACATGTTTCAACATCTGGACTTCTCTCTAGTAGAGGCCAGGGGCAAAGTCTCAAGGATCTCATTTTCCCAGACCAGATTTAATTCTGTCTAAAACACTGTTCGGTGAGTCTAATATTGACAACGTCCTAACTCCAAACCTGTAGTTAGAAATAAGACTTTGCATAGCAAAAAGGTGGAATATGACTCAAGCGTGTTAGATTCTAAGGTGATCATGGCACGTTTCCCATGTACTTGTATCTTCCCATTGGCCCCAGCGCTCAGGCCAGGTGTCACTCATGGGAGGTGGTTGGTGTCCGTCCACCATGTCTCAAATGTCCCAAATGGCTCCCTGTTCACAGTAAGGGATGCCTGTCCATGGACAGCGTCAGGAGTCGGCCTCCACCTTCCTTTGTTTTAAATACTGGTCTTTTCATGAGATGAAGGCTACTCTTTAAAGCATAGAAGTGTAGGATACGAATACCTTTGGATTTCGTATTCATAGCTATCCTCAGACTCTTCCTAAAGCTCTCAAATCCTTGTTCCTCCCTTGGGCTCATAGCCATGTGGTGTTTACTAGTTCATTTTGCTCACGTGTTCATTTTCCTGAAGCTGTAAAACAGAGTTTCTCATCTTCAACACTAATGGTATGACAGGCTGCATAAATCTTTGCTATGGGTGGCGGTGCTGCCCTGTGCATTGTAGGTTGTTCAGCAACATCCGCGGTCTCTACCCACTAGATAGCAGAAGCATCCTCCGTTGTCAGAACCAAAAATGTCTCCATAAGGGCCTAGTGCTCCCTGAGGTGGGTGAGCAAAATTATCCCCTGTTAAGCACCACCCCTGTAGACAACTAATGGTTTATCCATGACCCCTCCATTAGACAGCAAGTATGATGACGCCAAAGACTATATCCTATTTATATATGAATTTAACCAGGGCTGGAGCACAGCCTGGCTATGTTAGTTCCTCAATCAATATTTATTACATTACATTGCCTGAATCCAGTGTTTAAAAATTCCTTGAAATAGCAGAAAAGTTTTACCTATCATCATTATCTTCTTTCAAGAGATGATGGTTTCTAGAGACAAGGACGTCTCATAGATTCAACCACAGGCATGAAACGTGCAATCCACATAAATCCTAATTATCATAATATGCAAAGGGGAAAAAACGCAATCTGCAAGTTTCATAGGGAGATACGGCATTCATTTTTATTCCATAACTCAAGGTTTAGGAGCAGAAGAGACCAATTATTATCAGAGAGATTTATTTTCACGTTGAAATTAGCACAGTTCCCTGAGTTCTCCTTGTATAAACAAGCAGCAGTGCATATCTACCTGCCACAGACTCTCTGCTGTCATATTTCTGTAAAGCCAACGACCTGGTGAGGACTTCCTGGATCAAATCGGCGTCTTTGCCTGGTAATTTGTCACCGAGGAAATGTTGACATTGACGTGTAATTGGCACGTGTATTTGCACATAGGCGTTTTCCTACGTAAATCAGCAAGATGACGGAAAAACTATCACGATGTCACATTCTTGGCTGCGAGGGAGACATCTTTGTGTCCTGTAAAGAGAAATTGTCTCCAGCCTCATGGGTCCAACTGTGCCTCATGGGTCCAAATGTCCAACATTTCCATGTTGGCTTCAGGCGGTACCCTCCCTCCCTCTTAATGGTGATACCAGGAGGAGAGGGATGCCAGTTTTGGTGTATGCCAAAATGGTATGCCTCATTGACACATTTTGTGATTTTTGTCTGTGTTTTGTTTTGTTTTACCTATTTTCATTACTCATTATTAGTGGTAATTATGTCTCAGGGGTTATGGTGAATTCTGAATTTGAGACTATTAAACAATTACTAGGGTATTTTTTTGTCTACATAAATTAGGAAAAAGTTAGCAGGGAATGTATCTATCAACCCCATTGATCAGTCCATATGCACACACACACCTTGTGGATAAAGAATCTATGAACGTTTTTGTGACAAACAGATAAGGCAAGCTCACTGGGGAACAGTCTTTGGGATCAGTCATATTCTTCTGAAAGCACAATATAGTTGCCATCCAAGATAAAAAAAAAAGAAAGCCCCCACGTAGAAGATACAGGACTTGACTTGAGGACATCACAAATAAAATTCGTGGTGAAACTTAGGTATTAAAAAAAAAAAAGAAAAGCTTATGTATTAGTGGTAGGAAACTTAAGCGTTTGCCGTGTGCTTTGACGGATTCCCTCTCATCAGGTGTATACTTGTGCTGGATTGCCAAGAAATTAGAAAAAAGATGAAGAGTAGTTAAGACTAGTAGCTTTCTTCAGGGCAATTTAATTATAAAAGTGATTATTCTTCAAAGATTGTGTCATAAAGAGCTAGCATTATGCAACAGGGGAATAAAACAGATCATATCTTTAAAGGAGATTTGAACTCTGAGTTTTTATTCAGGTGTTCACAGTCTGTCGTGCATTAGAAGCCTTTTTTTCTTTTTAATAGAGGCCCTTCTTTTTTTTTTTTTTAAGATTTATTTATTTAGACATAGAGAGAGAGAGAGAGGCAGAGACACAGGAGGAGGGAGAAGCAGGCTCCATGCAGGAAGCCCGATGTGGGACTCGATCCTGGGACTCCAGGATCGCACCCTGGGCCAAAGGCAAGCGTTAAACCGCTGAGCCACCCAGGGATCCCCAGAAGTATTGTTTTGACATGAGTAGATGCAGCTTCTAAGAGCTAACTTTGTTATCAACTACAAAGAGGGGAACATAATCCCATTGAAAACAAAGAAAGCACATCCCGAGCTTGGGGAGGGGCCTTAATTTACTTTGCTTACCCATTAAAGATAATATATTGTTTTGAGAGAAGGCTTTGAAGAAACCAAAGGGGGAAAAAAACCCAGAAATGAGCCGAATTATTCATTTTTATGAAACCTATTATAATTGGTTTATAAGACTCCATAGCACTTGGCAGGAACACATCAGAGTAATTCCATTTAAAAATATTTGGACAGAAAGAGATTGCACGATTAAGCAACTTTGATAGAGAACTTTCCACACTATTTTCGGTATGCCCGAGACTCCGCGTAATGTTTTTAAATGGGGTCTTTGCCAGAGTGAAACACATTAAGGCACATCGGGTCAACTTGCACTATTGGGAATTGTGTTGTGATTCATTTTGTAAACCATTTGTTTTGTAAATGACAATACTGGGTTTTCAAGTCCTCAAATCCTCCTGAACAGCTGAAAATCCAATGTGCTCCGTTCCAAATACTGTTTCAAAGGGAAGATGTACCCCTATTGTTCCATTGTGGTCCTACGTACACGGACAAAGAACATAGAAAACAGTTACTCCAAACTTCAGGCAGTCTGACCTTGGAGATTTGCACACCACACCAACCACCTACTGACATATATGCTCCTTCAGATCTTCTATAGTATGATTCTAATATTTTGAAGAAGAAATGTATGTGTCCATAACCTTATTATGGGGGCTCCTGGGTGGTGGCTCATTGGGTTAAGCATCCAACTCTTAATATTGTCTCAGGTCATGATCGTAGAGTCATGGAACTGGGCCCCCCTTCAGTCTCTATGCTCTGTGGGGAATTTTTTGTATATTCTCTCCCTCTCCATCTGCTTCTCTCCCCTGAAATAAATAAATATCTTAAAAAAAAAAAACAACCTTAGTATGCTTGAATACCAAAAAGGAATTAAACGTACCCTCAACGTTTTCCTCATTCATATCCTACCCACAACATGTTGTTCCTTCTTGTGGCATGCAAAGAGTTGCCCATGCCCTGAATAAACCATTTCTCATTCCCTAATAGGCCGATAGTGGGATGAAGCTGTTGGATCAAGCATTAAAGTATTAAAAACTAGACTAGATGCTCAAAACAGGGTCACTTGTGCAAAGCCATGCCCCACATCACCAAATAGACACCTGACCTCCAACCTATGTACAGTTTCAACCTCCTCCTGGAATGGCATCTTAACCCAGGCAACCTGAAGTCACCTCATCAGCCCTAGTGAGGTCACCCATCTGGTAGACCCATGTCATCCCCTAAAGGAAAGTGACCTTGCCATAATCAATTTGCTTTTTGCTAAGAGAACCTCCTTCTTTCCTGTCCCTTCTGCCTTTTACAGTCTTCATTCTGTACACCTCCTCAGAGCTCCATTCTATATGATACCCCATTCAGGAATCCTTGAATGAAACAAACAAAGTATTTAGAATTTTCTCAGAATTGTTCTATTTTGTTCTGCTTTGTTTTTACCAAAAACTGACCAGTCCCTCTGGCACTTCATTGTGGATATATGACTACATTCTTCCTCACTGACTGAGAATGAAGTCCTGTCCTTACCTTGTACACATGGGACATGAAGAGAAGTGGTGTCCCTTGAACCTGGGCCACCCCACCCACCATTTGAATGGAATCAACCACAAGTGGGATGGAGTTGGAAATGCCAGTTATTAGTATCCTGGATCCCTGTATGACTGTGTGGAGCAGAGCCAGCCATCCTCCTGGAAAATGGGAGACCTCATTTTTCTGGTAGATCCTCCTATTACAGCCCTGTATTTTTGGACTGAATAACACACGCTGAGTTATGTATGTGATTGTCTGTTTCTTCATGCAAAGTCTAGTCATTTCACTATAATATTCAAAAATACAATTTTGAGGGGCACCTGGCTGTCTCAGTCAGTAAATCATGCAACTCTTGATCTTGGGGTTGTGAGTTCAAACCCGAGATCAAGTGTAGAAATTACTGAAAAATAAGATCTTAAAAAAACCCCACCAAAATACAATTTTGAAGGCATTTTGTCTCGTGTATTTTTGAATGGGAAAATAAAGGATTTTACTACTTTCAAGAAATTTTGCTCATGACATGATGGCTCTTCAAAGCTGAAGAAATGCTGCTTGATCTGTTTCATTATGGGGTGATGGTTTGTGTGTGGAAGATCATCAAATTGAAATCGAAGGACTCATTTGCTAGCTCTGAAGACTTTGAGCCAATTAATGATTGTCTTTAATTCTTAGTTTTTATGTTGGGGAAGGGACTGTGAACTGAAATAAAAGTGTTGTCGCAAATATAAATAAATTTGGAACAGATGCTCCATAAATACTCAATGTGCTTTTCAGTCTGGCGTCTTCAGGTATTTCAACAGAAATGTGAAAGACCTTCTGTGGTTTTATCTCCAGGAAAGTAGAGGCAGCTAAATGATGTTCTATTCCTATGTCAGCAGTGAAGTAAGGAAGAAAGGAAGTTGTATAGGAAAATTACTTTGAACCAAATTATCAATGCTCTAAGTTTTACCTGAAACTAGCCAGCAATGTATTTTTCAGCATGAAAAATGTACAGATACCAGTCATCAAACTTCTCATTTTAAATTAAAAAATTTATGGATGTGTATCTACTGGTTTTTATTTTTGATTATATGACTTTTTTTTTTGAAAGAACTACTTTATTCCCAACATGAAAAGACTTTTGTTGTAGTTTTTTTTGTGTTTTAAAAAATATTTTACATAAAAAATTATTTATTTATTTGAGAAAGCACACAAGCAGGGGGAGGGGCAGAGGGAGAAGGAAAGCATGAATCTCAAGCAGACTCTGTGTTGAGTGTGGAGCCCAACGTGGGGCTCGTTCTCACTTCTCTAAAATCATGATCTGAGCTGAAATCAAGAGTTGGATGCTCAACCAATGGGGCCACCCAGGCCCCCTTTCTTGCTCTTTCTATATTTCCATGGATGTATCACCATTCTTGCTTCCAAAACATAATATTGGAGTTGCCATTTGCGATCATTTTGTATTTTCTTCCATTTACTCCTTGCTTGGCTTGTAGACTTTTAGTGAGTTACGTACTGAAGCTCCTTCTCTAAAGATTTTTTTTTTCTGAATATAGGCAATTGTAAACATCTCGTGTAGCTGTTTTATAAAATTATGTACCACATCAAAACATGGTATAGAATATATATATATGGCAAATGTTTTATGGAACCCCATATCTTGCCATTATGAAATTTATAGTTCAACATGTTGGGCAGGAAGACTTCTCATGGGTGAGAAGGAGCATGTTGAATACTGCATGGACCCTCCCTCTGTGGTAATGGTAAGAAGAATCTTGGGAAAAGAGGCTGGTGTGTAAATGCATGGGTATGTTTATCATTTTTCTGTAAGTTTATAATGAACACGACTTTTACGTTGCATAAATGCACACTGTGGGGCATAATAATTTCTATTTTGTCAGTAAAAGATCGCTTCTACATCTGGCAGGGGTGATAAAAACCACCTCAAAGCTGTCCACGTATATATTCTGAGAAACCATCTACATGTTTTCTTCTCTTGTATTCGAAGCATAGCAAATATAAAAGACAGCTTCATTAACAATGAGATGGATGCCCAACTGCTTTCTGGGTGCAGAATGTTCTGGGCAAGCCTAAGCAGATGGATTAGTGCCAACCTGAAAAATTAATACAATTAGAAACAGGTGTAAACATGATCGCCAACCAACAGAGCCATCTCCCTAAAAATAGTGCACTGTTTCAGCCTCCAACTACAAACCTTGATTTATGTATCTTTCAAGCTTGAGATAATTTCGTCCCCTCTCCCTCATACCTTCGTTCCCTAACATTCAAAATGCATCAACCGTGAAAAATACCCGGGGCTCGGAACATTAATAAGAGTTTGGAACATGTTTCTTCCTGAAGGTTTTATATCTTCAGACATCCTCCCATCTGGGGCGGCATAGGTATGTGATAAACCCAGTTCAAAAGGAATGTAACCGGCATGAATGAAAGATATTGAAAGTTTATATTTACTCTGTAAATCACACACCTGGTCTCAAATTCTCTGACCTCAGAGATGCTTGCCGTTCCACCTAGCGTAAGCGGAAGTTTGCCGATTACTTACTCGAGGAGGCAAAATTATATATATATATATATATAGTTGCATTAGGGAGATGTAAATCTTAGAATCCTTTCATAGAATAATAATCTTAAAAAAAACTTTACTAATCGAGCATATAAATGAGAAAGTTAGGTGGAGGGCTATGCACAAAAGCAAAAATGCATAATTTTGCTGAAGAAAGGCTGCGTAACGCGTTTTTAGGGACTTGGCTGTGACGTATATTAGATTGGTCAATGCTCAGTTAATTCGGCACACAGAAGGCCTGCTTCTGCTCTGACACCAAGGAAGGGTGCCTCGTTCCTATATATTTGAGGGTCAGCATGTCAGCTGCCTTGCAAATATACCACATTTAATTAGCTTCAGCATCGTCCACATCAGACACACCCTGGAAAGTTTTAGAAAGTCTCCAAGTAGGTAACTGCTACATTTTAACCTCAGGGAATGACGCGTTGGCCAACCATTTCCCTATCCTTTCCAGATGAGGAAGGGAGATAGTCTGAGAAATAAATTCTGGGTCTCCCTGCTGCTCCATGTCACAGGAAGAAGTGAAAGAAGAAATGCGGTAACTTTGATAAATGGGTTCCTTCTGTTTCGAGAGTTTCTCAAGGCACATGAGAAAAAGAGAAAATAATAACTCAAATAAGCAGAAAAATATTCGAGGGTAATTTATGAGCTTCATTGAAAATACTCCCGTAATTATTTTCTATAAATTAAGCTGGTAGTAATTAGTGTCTAGTAGTGATAGACACTTCCAGTATAGATGCATATGGGTTGCTCACCCAGGTCACCCTCAACTTATATAAGCAGGATTATATAGAATAGCCATTTGTATAGAAAGACCTCAGTGAAATCATCAATGATCTTATTTTCCTTTGTATTATTTCACGTATTTTAAACCTTTGGGTTTTATCCTCAAAGCCTAATCATGTCAATCCATCATTTTTAAATAATAGATCAACCTCCCAGAATTTATAAGGAAAGACATCACCTCCTGAATTATCTCTCCATAAAATAAGCTTAGTTACTAACATACAGTATTTAATTTAAGCTTAAGGATGCTCCTTAATATTTCACTTTGAATTACTAGGTCTCCCTCTCATTAAACTGACAGATGATTTCACTCCAGCAACAAATACGGGTTTTCTTCGCCCCAGGGGAGGATATACTGCAGAACAGTCTTGGCTTCACAAGACAGGTTGAGTACAGAGTCCTATTGTTGAACCCCGCTCAAAATTCTTTGCCCATAAATGTGGGCTGTGTAATTCAGTATAATGGCCGGATACTTTTCTAGGATGGAATTTGCGTTTGTGCCTTGATTTTAAGGCTCATAAATTAACGGAGGCCTCCGTAGTTCATGGTGTCAGAGTCTGGTAGTTCGGTAGAACTTCTGCACTGTGATCACCAT
The DNA here is from genome assembly GCF_003254725.2 of Canis lupus dingo. Taxonomy (NCBI): domain Eukaryota; kingdom Metazoa; phylum Chordata; class Mammalia; order Carnivora; family Canidae; genus Canis; species Canis lupus. Next base: position 2,445,625 of record NC_064281.1, on the reverse strand, counting down.
CGGGGTGGTTTGGCAGATGCTGAGTGGGGAAAGCACACGATCTTGTCTTCACTGAGTTGAAGAATTTTCACTTGACCTTGGGATGAGAGGAAAGAAGAGATAAAGTCTCCTATAGGTTGTCGCAAGGAGGCCATTGGGTAAAATGAGTGTTGCTTTTGCCTTGGCGTGGTGGTGTTACCTGCATTCTTGCTCACTTGACCCTTACTGTGATTGAGCGTGTCCTTCTGCTCCATTGACGAATTCCCGTCTAGCAGTATCTTCCCGTTTTACTAACGAGATCAACAGTCCTGGCAATGCTGTGGGATGGGACCTGCTACAAGAACCTGCCCCCAACCTACCAGAACTTCCTGGGCCATCCCGCTGGGCAGGCTTCTGTGGTCTCGCTCTGCGTTCTGCACACCTTCTCTTTAGGAACAGCCTCAGGGTCTGTCCTCCTGGATGTGGCATCCTAAAAGCCATCTGTGACTTAGAAGCACATCCAATAGCCCACTTTTAGTGTAGACTGACCCAATTTCATGGTCACTTGTCCCTCTTCTTTCTGTGGTTCCTTCTCAAGGTGTTGGAATAGCACCAGCTCCCTTCTGACCGCACAAATAACACATTTCTCCCACCTCTTTCCCTCACCTTCTTTTCCAACACCATGCATCCAACCTCTTAGAGTAACCCTCTCATCCTGCCATCTTCAACTCAGGACTTCTGCAAAATCCATGTTGGTTTTCTCAAACATTGGACATGGTCTTTTCTCCCTGGAGATCTGAGAGCATCCCAGACCTGGGGAGTCCGTTGCCCTTTTACAGGGCTTCTTGAGGGATCTGAACACATAGCTTTGTCTGCAAAGTCTTTGAGACCATGTGGCCAATGGACCTAGAGACATTGTTTTTCATAAATTAGAATATATACATAGGATCAAATACTGAAAGGCAAACTTGTATTTTTACCACCACATCCAGACTTTATGATTTCCTAGGGAACTGAAAAATATCACTGCGTGTGTGTATATTTTCCCCATTTTTACATGCTGTTCGGAGTAGCCTGAAGAACCATTAACTGTGTTTTCACAGTACAAAATGCTCCTAGCCTCAGTAAAATGAACACACTAAAAGTAAACTTTGGAAATCACTACAAATGTGCTCAGGATGAGACACATAGATTTAGTAGATCAGTACAAGAAAGTGTTCTAATTGGTTTAAATGAAATAAAAATTCAGTATTCTCTTTTTAATTAAAGTAGAATTTGAAAATATTTTAAAATGTAATTTATTCTGTTTTTTTAAGTTTTCAAGTGTAAGGGTTTTTTTTTTCCTATTTATGAGAATAAGCCATGATAAAAGAGGAATTCTCATTAAAACCTATAACCCAAAACACTTGAGTATTTCTCTCTGATGAACTGATTCATGATTTATGCATCATTCCACTGGGTTTTATTTCACAGGGAATTTAATCTGAGTTAAGTAAACATCCTTTGTAGAAAATCGGATCCTAAAATATCTGAGAGTCTACAACATATTTTTGATAAAGTCCGATTCATGCAAGAACATCACACAATGATGTTATATCGCAAACTCCTTTAAATTGGGTGGAATTAGTGCATGTTTACAAGTTGTAATCACGCATCCGGCGCTGAAAAAGATTCGAATTCCGTGCTGCGACGTGGAGCTGGCTGTGTAAGGACAGGGTTACGGTGGAGGGGCAGCCAGAGGGGACAAAGGCCTTCTGCATCTCCATTTCCACCTCTGCGGGCAGCATCGTTGCACTTCATACCTTCCCGCTCCTGCTCGCTTTGCAGACATGGACACAAGCCACATGAGGTCTTCCCCATTCTGGGTTCATTTACTCAACGCCCGGTGGAATGTGGACATTCCCCCTTTAACCTATCATGGCAATAGGACCATATTGAACGCAAGGAGCTTGAACCATCAACCAAGGGTCCAGCAAGGATGAAGAGAAAAAATCTGCTACCTTGTTTCAAGAAAACTCCTACTCTGGACCGTGAACATCTCAGAGTGTAGCTTGTCCCCATGGGGAGGAAGTAGCCTGGCTGAGAGTCACTGTAACGCGTCAGGACTTCAGTGCTCTGTGGATGGGGTGCTGGGTTGGACGACCAGCAGCGTGAGTTGCTTGTAATACGTGGTAATGCATGTCCCCCCCAGAAATGAAGCCGGTGTCTCATTGCTTCACTCTGGCATGAATGAAGACAATTCATACCTGCAATGGGTAGATTTCACAATATCCAGAATCTTCGTGGAGGCCATTAAGTATAAGGTTTCAGATTTCCCTAGGTGAGTAAATGAAAAAATAAAAGTAAACTTGAATTAAATTAAATAATTTAATGAACTGGGTCCTCTTTATTGAACTATTTTTGAAGGGCGACACTTGCACGATAGTTTTATGCAGGGTTGACCTCTCCCTTCCCTAAATGATATAAAAGACCGTGGCTATTTTGGAATTTAGTAAGAGAAATACAGTTTCAAGGATCTCCTTGTACTGTTTTTCAATAAATATATTTTCCACATCAGCTGCTCTGAGTTGAGTTGCTGGGATTTTTTTTTTTCTCTCTGAATCTTCCCAAGTACATATTTTTTTCTTTTTGGATGGTTTCTGAAAGATCCATCGTCTGTTGTATCAATACAATTGAGATGGCACAGGCTCCAGAATGTCAGTTGGTAATGGGGAATCCTGCAAATTTAGGTTTCTGTGTGATTCCCAGGAAACAGGTGATGGAAATCCAATCAAAACTAGGTTGCAAAGGACAAGTGATGAATTAACTCCTAAGAAAATCCAGAGGTGGGGGAAAAGAGTAAATCTGTTCTTCCTAAAAACAAAATTGACTATATTCTCCTATTTTTTCCACATTTGTGAGTAAAAGGGCTAAAATCTGTCCATTTTGAAGGCCCAAATCTTCTAGTTTTAGATTTGTACGTCTGGGTGTGTGTGTATCTGTGCTGTCAACTGTCGAGAGATTTACTCATTTTTTTGGAAGAACCATATCCTTAAATTGTTGAACCACATTTGTCACCTATTCCACTAAGAATGTGGATACTTAGAAAACGACCATTTCTGGGATGGGAGGAGAAGTCAGTCATTCTCTGGGCTAAGTATCTTGCTAGCTCCACTTTTTTTCTGCAATATTCCACCAACGTACTGTCCAATTTATTAGGTTCAGTCTATGCTTCTGTATTTTCAGGAGCAGGTGAATTTGGTGCCTTGAAGGAAACAAGCCAGAGTTTGTGACCTTTCACGGAGACATTGCAGAAGGGTCAATGCAATAACAGAAGACTTAGGTATCCATATTCATTCAACATTAGGGAAAAACACTCATAGGTTTCCTTCACCTGAGTTACAAGAGAGAAGTAACCCTTGATTGCCATTTTAAATTCTGCAATAGTTTCCAGATATATTCAATTTAATTGTGGTTGCAAAGCTAAGGCGAGTTCCCAGCTGTTTGGGGGTCTCTTTTTTGTTGTTGTTTTATTTACTTTTCTTTTTTTTTTTTTTTCAACTTTGGCACTGTATATTGTGAAAACGTCTAATACGAAGCAAAGGGGCAATGTAGGCTGACCCATTCATCCCAGGCATTAAATAATCCCTATTTCATAAATAAAGGTGGTGAGGACCCATGACACTAAATGAATCATCAGAGATCTCATTAGGACTTACATTTCCTTTTTAAAAATTGTGTCACCTTTCCAATCTCTTATGCTAATGTCCTGGTTCTCAAAGAGGCATAAATATTTTTCAAGACACCCCTTCACCCCTAACTGGGCTTTTAAAAATTTTTTTTTAATTTTTTTTAACTGGGCTTTTAAAAATAAATTTGCTGGGGGAATATTTATTATCGTTCATGTCAGAATTAGTTAAAATCAGGGATACCTGGCTGGCCCAGTAGGTAGAGCATGGGACTCTTGATCTCGGGGTTGTGAGTTCAAGCCGTACATCGGGTGTAGAGATTGCTTACAAAGATTTTTTTTTAAAATAAAAACATACAGTTTAAAAAAGATAGATATCTTATTTTTATTTACTCTCTGCATTGTAAAATAGAACGAGGTAGGTCACCTGGGGGGAAAATGTTTAGGTTCAGCTCTACTGATCATTGATTATGTGAACTCAGATGGAATCTTTCTGTGTTTTGGTTATTCTGTTCTCTACCATTTATAATTCTTTGTCTTTCCAATTCTTTATAGTGGTAAAAAAAAAATAAACAGGTAGCACAGAGTCTAGAATTTTAACAACATTGAAGTATACGATTGTTGACCTTTATTTTTCGAGACACAGTTGACCTGTAACATTGTGTAGATTCCAGGTGTGCACTGTGACCATCTGATACTTTGCATTGCGATTAACAGCACATCCTGAGCTAGCACCTCCACCCCGAAACAAAATTACTATTTCTCTTCTTGTGGTGAGATCACTTCTAAATTTGAAGTCTACAATACAGTATGGTTGACTGTGCGTTTAGATCTGTAGAGCTTGACTCATGTGCCAGTTGCTAACCATGGCAACTGCCATTCTACCTTCTGTTTTTGTAAGTTTGACTATTTTTTTAGATTCCATGTATTTGTGAGATTACACAGTGTTTGTCATTCTGTGTCTGGCTTATGCCACCAGCTTAACACCCTCATGATCCAATCCTGTTGATGCAAATGGCAGGATAATATTCCACGGTGTATATATATTCCTGTGTAAATACATACCAATATTATACACACACTGGCAGTAAGTATATTCACAAGCGTGGTACAACCATCACCACCATCCAGTTCCAGCACTTTCCAAAGCAAACCCTCCTGCCATGAAGTCGTCAGTTCTTGGGGCTCTCTCCTGGTGACCCCTGGTCACCACACCTCGGCTCTGTGTCTCCATAATTCACCAATTCTGGACAGCTCACATCAGTGCAATCCTATATTCTGTGGCCTTCCATCCTGTAACCCAGTTTTTCCGGGTACAGTGCATGAGAGCTTTGATCCTTTTTGCATTTAAACCATATGCTGCCATGTGCATGGATCGTGTCCTGTTCATCCATTCATCCAAAGATGAATGTTGGGACTGCTTCCACTGTTTTCGCTATTGTCACTAATAAGTCCACAGTCATCCGTGTAGCTGTTTTGTTTTTCACTTGTTTTTATTTTTATTTTTTGGTTATTTTTAAAATGTGTTTGAATTCAGTTTGCCAACATAGAGTATAACACCCAGCGCTCAATTCATCATGTGCCCTCCTTCATGCCTGTCATCCATTTACCCTTATCTGTGTTTGTTTAAACACCTATTTGCAACCTTTTACTTTCTTTTCTTTTCCTTTTTTAAAAAGATTTTATTTATTTATTCATGAGAGACAGAAGAGAGAGGCAGAGACACAGGCAGAGGCACAGGCAGAGGGAGAAATAGGCTCTCTGTGGGGAGCCCGATGTGGGACTCTGGGATCATGCCCTTAGCCAAAGGCAGGTGCTCACCCACTGAGCCACCCAGGCGTCCTTTTGGCTTTCTAGCTAAGACAAGAATTGCTGGGTAATCCTCTACTGAGCATTGTGTGTTTTTTATTTCAACACACATAGCTGTGATTTCCACAGGCCTACGTAAACACGAAATGTTAATGACATTTTTTGTTGTTGTTGCTATCAAGTGACTGGTATACATTAAAATAATCGTTTTATACTGTATATGGTTTATAGAGGGGGAGGGTGTCTGAAAATGGGAGCAATATATATTTTGATGTGCTTATTCTGTTATTACTGATCTGTTCCAATCACAAATTGCTCTCCAAGCCAAGTCTGTGACGAATTCACTTTACTATAGGATAGACTGCCCACTAAAGATGATCCAGGAATTCATAGGTGCTTTAAAACAATTTGAACACGAATCCTGTGGCACACACCAGATATTATTCATGGCCATCGCCACTTTATTATTTTTCTGGCCACATTATTATTTTCCGGCAAGTATTACAGATACCTTCATGCATTTCACCATTTCCGTAACAAATCTATGGCCAGATTGAATGATGTATAGGGTGATGAATTTGTCAAAATGCCTACTGGTCTTATTTAGGGGATCTTCTTTTTTTTATTGGTCTTATTAAAAAACATTAACTAGACATAACAATCTAGAAAACTATTCATGGAAAACCAAGGTGCACTGTTCAGTGAGACTCTCTGCTTGCAATTAAGAAAAGTCCTGAGGGGTGGGTGTAGATCTGCTCATTGCATGCAGACACTGGCAGAAATGCTAGGCTCGCAGATTGGTCTTGCACACAGGACGTTACAAATTAGGGAATGGGACCTCTGAAGTCGTCCCATGCTGGTCTCCAGTCTCTGTTGCTCCAGACTTTGCATTTGTTTGCATAACTGAGTGGAGCAGCAGGACAGGGTAATTACCACCATCCTTCTAAGAGCACATTAATCTGCTCTAAACTGTGGGGAGGAAATGAAGCAGAAAGGGGCCCAGCAGGCAAATATTTCTTTTGTGTGTGGCAAACCTCAAACCCAGTTTCAATCTTCAAACGCCAACTTGTAATTTATCTTCCTGTTCCCGGACAGTCCGCAATTACAATACCAGGTAAAAGGAAGAGATTCAGGCGGGTTTTCTAAATGCTTGGTGGAGGTTGGCTAATGATCCTTCTGCTTCAATGTGACCCCTGTGCCTGTGTCCCCGTCTGCTGGTTCTGAGACCTCAGAGTTTTCATCAGGAACCATCTCCTTGCACAAGAGCTACAGGTAAAAGTTTGCAGAAAATAACCAAAGCATCAGCATCTTTTTATCCTTTATTTAATCTTTATTTATCTTTATTGTTTCATATTTATTCATCTTTCCATTCTTTATCTTTCTTGTAAAACATGGTGCATTTGGATAGAATTGGTAATGAGCGATGTGTTTTTCAACTAAATAAAAATGGAAACAAAGCACATTACAATTTGTGGTGTGCAGGGAAAAGACGACAACAAAAAATTGCATCTTTGAGTGCGTGCATTAGAAAATCAGTCTTGGACAAATGATTTAAGCCTCTGCTTAAAAAGCCAGGAAAATAAGAGCATATTAAATCTAAAATAAATGCAAGAAAAATAAATAGTAAACTTAGGAATGAAAATCAATGAGGGACAAAAGAGTTAAACAGATAAAACCAATTAAATCAAAAGCTGGCTCTTTGGACAATTTTATTAAAAAGGTGAATTCCTAGCCATTCTTGCCAAGAAAAAGAAAAGACTAAGAAATACGATAAGGAGACATTGCTAAAGACTTTAGAAATATTAATATAATGATGACTGTTATGAACAACTTAACCTGACAACACAGATCAAGTGAACAAATCCTCTGAAGGACACAAATGACCAACCTCACACACACACGATAACCTCCATAGATCTGTGGTTATTTAACAGATTCATGATAAAACACATTTCCCCAAATAAAACTTGAAGAAGAGATGGTTTATCAGGTGGAACTTAAAATTGGAAAAAATACCAAATACATTTAAAATCATCTAGAAAACATAAGAGAAAGCACTTTGCAACTCCTGTAATGAAGCCAGTATTCTCACGACCCTTAAAAAAAAAAAAAGATATTTCTACAAAAAGAAGCTATACATGAACATCCCCAGGGAATCCATGTTTAAAATCCTTGACAACATGTTGATAGATCAAATCCAGGTTTGTATAAAAACAGTCCTGTATGTTGGCCACCACGGGTGGAACCATAAGAATATTAGGTTATGAGGTTGGTGTAACAACTCAGTAATCCATCAGTGTAAGTCAACGTATTAACAGGATAAAAATGAAAATCTGTACAATAAGAACCATGTGCCATGAAGAAGCGAAGCAGAAGAAGCAGTTGACAAAATTCAAATATAAGCACTAAACAACACGACTTTTCTGCAAGAAACCCTTAAGACGTTGTTTGTCATGGTCCTTTAGGAAAATATGTTCTGGAGAAGAGACACACAAAAGCCAGGAAGATGATAATAATAATTATATTTCATTAATATTTGAATTTTCTGTTTTTAAAAACACACTTAGCAATGTGGTAAAATGACTCAACAAATTAGGAGAAAATTGTACAAAATAAGTAACGCATTAGAGTTTTTAAAATCAGAGTATTGGAAGAACTCCTACAAATGGTCTGTCTTGGTTGGGATGATCTTTACATAGTTATATGTATTTCTCAGACTCCACCAAGTTCTAGAATTTTTATTGCAAATTGTAACTGAGAGTTTTATTGTCGATAAGTTACTCATCAATGAAGATGGTTAAAATTTTTTTTCTGAAAAAAAAAACATTGTGGATCAAGGGGGTTTATGAACATTCCCTCTTAGAGCAACCACACTGGACACAAACTCCCATTGCCACTGGGAAGGGAAGGTCGAAATCATGATTTCCCTGAGACCCTGGGTTCCAGATCTTCTCTGAGATGGTGAGGCTGACTTCCACACCTGATCTCAGCCAAATGGTCAAATTTTATTTATTTTATTTTATTTATTTTATTTTATTTTATTTTATTATTTAAATTCAACTAGCCAACATATCATCATTAGGTTCAGATGTAGAATTATTTACCAGTTGCGTAAAGAAAAATTTATCTCCTATCGTATATCTTTGACCCCAGGGATTTTCATTCCTCACTTTGTTTTAGCCTAAAATCAGTTTTTTAAAAATATATTCTGAAACTTTGTTCTGATTATTTCTCCTTAAACTCTAAGAAATTAAAAAAGACAAGATGAGAGAAAGAAGTATCTTGATGTGCCCTGTCTATAAAAGAGTTCTCTTTACATTGAACTAAATGACTTTTAAAAATGAAATGTGAAAAAAAGATTTAATAAAAATTAAATGTGATTAGTGGAGCTCTTGGGTGGCTTTGTCTCTTAAGTGTCTGACTCTTGATCTCAGCTCAGGTCTTGATCTCACGGTCATGAGTTCGAGTTCTACATTGGGCTGGGTGTGAAGGCTACTTGCAAAAGAGAACAAAAACAAAAAACCTAATCTGCTAATGATATATAAAAAGAAATAGGAGTCCCCTTAGCAAAACAGAGTTGACAGCTCTCTTTATGTCAGTTAAAGTTCACAGTTAGAATTTGATCAGTAAAGATCAATAAAGATGACTAATGGAAACATGAAATTAGTAGCAGTCCCAATGTTTCCCATACTTTCCAAACACAGACATGAAATAAAGAAATCCAATCAATTGGAATATGGTTTTGAAACTCAGGACAAACGTCCTGCATCTAAACTCCAATTCCGACCTTCATTTCTGTTCTTGGACAACACCCAAATCAAGGTGGGAGATTCGGTCAAGAAATAACAATAATCATAGTAATAGTAGTAAGGATACTACGTGAGGGCCATTTTGGAATTCAAGATGGGATTCCATCTGCCCTAATTCCTGTCGGACTGCAAACCACACCATCGGGATTAACTGAACTCACATAATGTCACCCATTGTTGTATTACGAAGCTAGGTTGAAAGTCGTAATCTGGGGTAAACTGACTCCACAAAAACGGTCCTCTTAGACCTGACTCTTTTGTACAACACATTGTAAGCCGCGTTCTCATGCCATCATTTCAAAGGCTGTAGAAATTATAAGATGTCAGTGCACCACGCTTAAACCATCGCAAAGAAATAAGACAGGCCTCAGTCTTTTATTTCCACCCCCGCCGAAAACCCCAAATCCCATTGAAGGAAAGATAGCTGAAGGTAGATAGCAGGGAGCACAAGGATTGCAAAAAAAGGAAATATTTTGCATTTCACTTGTTAACTTTTGCAAAGAGCAGATAAAGGGGTGCAAAGAAGCAGGATGAGATAATGCCAACAAAAAAGGTGGCAGGGGGAAGAAAAGTCGCTTTGATCCACACTATCTGTGTGAGAGAAAAGGAAATCTGAGACCAAAATAACCCCTCCGGATCCACAAGGAATATTAAATCAGCGTCCACTCTCAAATGCCAGCTACTGAATGCTGGCGGAAGACGTGGTGAGAATGGTTTAGCAAGAGGGTCCCACATTCGAAGGGATTCGTTACCAAACAAGCGTGTGCTTGGAGAGCGAGTGCTCCCGCCTTCCCGCCGAGGTCCTGTTGCAGGATTCTTGGTCCTGCAACTTGGAAGAATGAATCCATAGCCCCGACAGACAGTGGTGGCCAGCAGAGCAAAGTTCATGGTGCAAATAAAAGCATGAAGCTCCTGGAGAGGACGGGGGTCTGCGGAGCATTGCCCTTTGAGCTTCCAAGTGTAGGGGTTTTATAGGAACTACCTCAAGCCCCTTGACACTGCACCTGTGCACGTTGGCCGCAGGGCTTTGATCATGCACCTGTGTACCTGTCTCACTACTACTCCCGTGTTGGTGGTCTCGTGGGCTGGCATTCGGGGCCTATGTGATGGCGACCGATGTTTCATGGTTAATTATTTTGTTCCTGCAAAAAGCCTTTTCTGCAAAAGAGGGTAGACAGGAAGTCATGGAGGCCCCGGTCTTCCCCTTCCACCATGTGGTATTGGAGAGCACAGGGATCCCAAGGCTCCGGTTCTCAGATAGCTGCCGGAGACACAAATAGGGCTGGGTCAAGAACGGTTTGCACATTTCAAAATGTAAAGTTTACAGCACACGCACAGTTTACGGTTCAGAGAGAATAGTTCTCGCGCATGTAGTGCCTTACAAAGACCTACAGTGTGTAAAATACTGACTCTCTGGCTCTTTACAGAAGTTTCCCAAGCCATCCTCTACTGGATAGCAAATATATGGAGAGTGAATAGCTTACCTTTTCGTCTCTATGGTTTTTTTTCCCAGGAAACCCTAAACATGTGCATAATACCCTAAAACACTCTGCACAATGAGGTGTCACCATGTCGCCACTTAGCTGGGATGCCTCCTTTGACAAGTATCCTGCTTTCAGATGCTTCTGTGAAAAGAGGCCATCGTGCACTTGTGATTCTTTACCAAAAACAGACAACCCTCCCTAAAAACAACAAAAACAAACAAACAATAAAACCAGACCACAACACCGTCCTGTTTTGTCCTTGCGTTACATGGTTGCAATGTATCTTGAAAGCGGAAGCACTGGCAGTTCTACAGAGGAGGTCAGAGATATTCTTGAAGCTTTTGTTCCTTGGGCTTCTTGGAAACAGTGTTAAAAGTAAAGAAAAGGAACAGCTCAGAGTATTTAGTGGGACGGGAATGCAATAGTGTTGCATGGGGGCAGGTGGCGGCTACACCTGCGGGGAGCACTCCATACTGTATAGACTCTGGGCGGCGACTACGCTGTACACCTGATGCGCATTTAGCAGTGTGTCCAGTAGACAATTGAAAGGTAACATGCCACCCCACTTTGCATGCAGACCTCACTAGGGCTTCATCAGGGGCTGAGCTCTTTGGATTCAACATTTGCATTGACCCACCGGGAAGATGGCGCACGTTTTCACAAGAGCTGACACATTGCACCTGGCTCCCCCCGTAGCCGCCAACACCGTGTTATTGCAGAGAGACGGGAGACTTTCCGAGTGGACTCCTCTTTGATGCATAAACGAGTTTGTTGTTGAATGCACACTGTGAAATACCTGAGGGCAGCCTTACCATATGGGAGAAATAAATACAGTAACAGGAAATTCTCGGGAGGTTCAGGCAGCATTTTTGGTTATGGAAAGAACATTATTGGCTTAGTCATAGTTTATATATTTCTCTTTTTTAAAAGATTTTATTTATTCATGAGAGACACACACAGAGAGAGGCAGAGACACAGGCAGAGGGAGAAGCAGGCTCCATGCAGGGGGCCCAATGCAAGACTCGATCCCGGGACCCCGGGGTCACTCCCTGAGCCAAAGGCAGACTCTCAACCACTGAGCCACCCAGGAGTCCTGAGACTACCGATTTAAATTTTAATCTCATCTTTAACAAATATCTTTACAGCAGAATCTAAGCTAGTGTTTGAATATCTCAGGACTGCAGGAACCCATTAACATGAGCCCTCTGACCGTTTTATGATAAATTTGCCAAAACTAACTTATGACTAATTAAAGCTCGTTTTAAGCAAATCCATGGTTGTGTGTTTAATTTGTATCACATTTTGTAAGGTAGAGACTTTCCTTTGGTTTGAATTGGGTATATCAGTTCTTCATTCGTTTTTTTATTTTTGTTGTTGTTTTATTAATGATTTTTTAAATTTATTTTTATTTATTTTTAAAAATCTTTTATTTATTTTTTAATTTTTAATTTTTTAAATTTTTTAAATTTTTATTTTTTTTATTTTTTTATTTTATTTTATTTTATTTTTAATTTATTTATTTATGATAGGCACACAGTGAGAGAGAGAGAGGCAGAGACACAGGCAGAGGGAGAAGCAGGCTCCATGCACCGGGAGCCCGATGTGGGATTCGATCCCGGGTCTCCAGGATCGCGCCCTGGGCCAAAGGCAGGCGCCAAACCGCTGCGCCACCCAGGGATCCCAAATTTTTTAAATTTTTAAAAAAGATTTTATTTATTCATGAGATATAGAGAGGCAGAGACAAAGGCAGAGGGAGAAGCAGGCTCCATGCAGGGAGCCCCACAAGGGACTCAACCCCGGGTCCCCAGGATCATGCCCTGGGCCAGAGGTGGCACTAAACTGCTGAGCCACCGGGGCCGCCCTAATGATTTTTTTAAATGTATGTCATCTTTACACGCAATATGGAGCTCAAACTCATGACCCCACGATCAGAAGCCACATGCTCTACCAACTGAGTCAGCCAGGTGACCCATGTAGAGACCTTCCTTCTCATCATTTATCATCATTCTACTGGCTTCTTAACCCTTCCTACTCTTGGGTCAAAAAGTCTTTGTTATTAGGTAAGACATAACCAAATGAGAAACGTCTTACGATATGGGAGTCAGAAAACTCCACTTGTCTGGGTTAGTCTTTAGTCCAGGCACATTATTTAGTCTTCCTTACAGACATTGCCATCAAATATATTTAAAAAAATACTCATTAATATGAGGTCCAACAGGGCAAAGTGTATAGAGAGCAAGCAATGTTTTTGATGCACGGTGCACCTGCCTTCAATCTTATTACTTGTTCAGAGAAGTTCCAAGCAAATAATCTTTAAAAGCTTGCAAAGTTGAGCATCTGGGTTCCCAGTTATATTCACATGGATTTGCAGTAATTTTTCCCCCGTACACATATCATCATTATAAACATAGATAAATGAATACATAAATATAAGTCAAGTAAACATTTCATAGAAGCTTCTGCTCTCAGGTAAAATATAAGATAAATACGTGGACCGAACGCAGCTTGAACAGTGAATAATAGCACGAGTCTGTTCAGCGTGTGGCATGATGCATTCTAGCACATTCTTTTATAAACACTCTGTTTTCTGCGTGGCTGCCACCTTTCTTGAGTCTATCGGGCAGTGTCTTCATCCCTGGGCTTCACATTCCAAGGAGAACCCTGTGATTCAGGAAGCTTCCATCATTTTAGGTTCTCAGGCTTAATTCCTTAAATCTTACCCCAGAGAACGGAATGCAAACATTTATTGCTGGAAGATTATTCTTATTTTCATTTTTACAGAAATCTCTGATTTTTAGGAAGCATCTATGTTCCTGTTTCACGTTAGGTTTCCTGATACTGTTTACCGTTAATTTTGTATTTGGGGCTAGGGAATTGCTACCAACATTTTTGTAGTCCTAAATTCATTCCGGAATGCTGTAGGAGCAGGGCCATTCTATCATGATTTTATTCACTTGCAAATATTTGCGAATTACATTACCACTGTAGGTATCTCTTCCTACTTTGAATTTATCCATTTGAAGTTACAGATTTAAACAATTACCATCGGACAATACCCTTACCTTTTTTTTTTTTTTTTTTTGAGATATTGAACTCAGTTTGTTTTATTACAAATTTACTATGGCTGGACATGAATCTAAACGCAAGATAGAATCTAAAAACTGAGTTTTGGCCATAATGTCTGAGTAAGTTTAGCGTCTTAAAGAATTCACTTGGGGATGCATATTTATCATGAAAATAAGCTCACGAAACAGCCCCGGTTGTTTGGACCAAAACTTCTATTTCCTTCAAGTGCCTTGGTTTTATAAGACCGGGGTAATGAAGTCTGACAAATTGGATTGCTTGAAATGGAAGAAATGTCTTCCTTCCCAGCTCTGGAGGCCAAGACTGTGAAGCCCACGTGTGGATTTAAAATTTTTCTCACGTCTTCTAGCTCCTGGTGTCTGCTGGCAATCCTCGCCATCCCCTCGCTTGCAGCCACATGGCTCCAATCTCGGCTTCGCCATCATACAACAATATCCCTGGGCTCAGGTTTGTGTCCAAGCTCCCTCTTTGGATAAACAGCTTATCCATATTCCATTAAAGTCCCCCCCCTAATGTGACCTCCTCTTAACCTCATCACATCTGCAAAGACCCGATTTCCAAATAAGGCCACATTCTCAGCACCGGGCTGGGTGAGTATTTCAACGTATCTCTTTGGAGGATGCAGTTCAAGCCATAACACCAAGATGCTGACTTTGGTGGCCTGCGAGATTAATGATGGATCACAGAGTAACATCCTCCCACAACCAGGTGTCATTGACCTCCATGAGAAGCTATTTCGGGATAATACGCTGCTGCTAAATAAATACCCCTGGTGATGGAGCCAGACTCTTTCACTTAGACCCGTAAATTCAGCTACGTGCTAATGGTTTTTGAAGCATGTCTTAAAAAAAAAAAAAAAAAAGACGAGGTTAGCCTGTGTGGAAACATTTGCATTCTCTGATTTTCTTTTCACATCCTTTTGCACAAACTCAAGACATTCCAAAAACATCATGAGTACTCTAGATCCACTGATTCCCAGCATTTCTTCCAAAAACATCACTTCAGGAGAAATGCCATATTGGGTTGATTCTCATAGAACGCACCAGTTTGAGAACATTTCTCAACGACCTGAAAACTTTACTTTTACCTCTTTTTCTCTCTCTCTTTCTGCCTTCCTGTCTTCAACAACCTCCAAAATGACCAGAAATGATACTATATGTGGGATCAGGGTTGTCAACAGTCGGTCCTCCTGATATTTTGGTTAGAAGGATTCTATGTTCGAGGATGCATCCCGTTCTACTCCTTCTAGGTGAGGCAGTTGGAGGGATGCATTCACGATTCAGGCCATTAAAGTATTTTATGAGCAATGGGTGCAATGATGGCTCCAGTGGGCTTCTGCTGGCCACATCTGGTTCATGCACATTCCAGAATTACCTCCTCTACAAGCAACTGAAGGTGGAGGGTGGGGTGCTCCAGGAAGTGAGCTGCTCCTGGAGGGCAGTGGTAGTATAGCACACGGCATCTCCCTCTAGTTCAAGGCTGGGCCCGCCAGGGGTGTCCCACCAAGCTCTGAAGGCACGGTGATCCAGAACACCTGAAGGATGTAGTTCAGAGGAACAAGACCTCCTGGTTGTTCATCCTTAAGAATTAGCATTGGTCTTGTTGCCTGTAACTACGGCCCGCAGGGAGGGAGGTGGCTCTCTCGCGTGAACCCATCCTATAAATCAGCACCACGCTCTATTCCCCATCTTCTTTACAGTGGGTGGGAGTGTTCTTGCAGAGCACTCGGCATCTGTCCAACCCCCTAGGTAGCCGCTAGCCCATCAACATCAACATGTTCTTTGACTGTTTTTACATCTTATACAGTTGCAACCTCACCAAATACTTTTTTTTTTTTTTGGTAAGTGGATTTTTCTGATGCTTCTAAGATGGACCCATGTCGTTTTATGCATTTGGGTACTTATTTAATGCATTTGGATACACATTTGGAATCCCAGCATATGAATTTACCTGTGATTTTTCTATTCTAACATTGATTGGAAATATTCTTTCCAGTGTCTTGGTTCTGTATGGTCTGTGGCTCTTTTGAACAAGTGCTGCTAAGAACATTCTCAAGGATGCTTTCTGGAAAGTGTCCCTATGTATTTCTAGAGGGTAAATGGCGTATAACCAGTGGCATTGCTACATCACACCATGTAACCAAAGATTTTATAAAGAAGCTGCCCCCTAATATATATATTCCACTGGTTGTATGATGAAGTTCCAGTTTTATCTACAGACTCATTAATACTTGGTATATCCTGCCATTTTGTTCTTGTATTGCGGGTAGGAGTGTAGTACTATCCTATTGAGGTTTTAAGACCATTACCTTGATGACAGATGATGCTGAGAGCCTGTTCATATATGTCTTGGCATTTGAGTGGTACACTTATGTTGGAATGTCTGTGTTTCTATGGAGTTTTAATAGGAGTGATAGATGAATGAATGTGTAGATAGATAATAACAGATAAGATAGACTGATGGACAGATACCTAGATAGGTAGGTAGATAGATAGGATAGATAGATGTAGGGATGGAATATAGAGATATGATGGAGGATAGATAGATGATGGATAGATGGATAGATAGATGTAGGGATGATAATAGATTGATATATAGAGATATGGATCATAGATGTACAGGTGGGTAGCTATGATGGGTGATAGAAAAATATATAGATAGATGTAGGGATGATAGGATGGAGGATGCATAGATAGATGGTGGGTAGATGGATAGATGTAGGGATGATGATAGATATATATAGGGATGGATGATAGATGTAGGGGTGGGTAGATAGATATGATGGATGATAGATATGATGGAGGATGGATAGACCATGGATAGATAGATGTAGGGATGATAGATATAGGGATGGATGATAGATAAATGTAGGGATGGATGCATAGATAGATGTAGGAATGGATAGATATACATAGGGGTGGATAGTAGATCTGATGGAGGATGGATAGAAAGATGATGGATGGATAGATAGATATGGGTATGGATGGATAGATATGATGGATGATGGATAGACGTGATGGATGGATGGACAGATGGTAGATGGATAGATATAGATTGATATGATGGGTGGATGGATGGAAGGATAGAGATGATAGACGATAGATATGTCTGGGTGGATGGGTGGATGGGTGAGTAGATAATAGAATCTTTTGTTGGATATATCTATTAAACTTCTATTTTCCTATTTAGTGAGTTTTTCAATCTTGTGATGATGTCATTGACAATAATACAGCTTAATTTTACTGTGCTGCAGTCTATCAACATGTCCCTGCATAGTTACAGTGTTTGTGTCCTACTTAAATAATTTGGCTCAATCCATGTCGTGAAGATATTTCCCGCCTTCTCCTAAAAAAACCGTTCTGTATTGTGCGTTTGCATATGCCATGCATCTAGCGTGAATTTATAGAAATGATGTCAAATTATAGTGAAAGTGCAGATCCCCCACCGTCGATCGTAGAGATGACCTTCCTCTCTGCACTTGTCCTAAGGTGGTGGCGTATGTGGGATCTCTTTCAGGGGTCTCCACATCCTGTTTCATCGGTCAATGAGGTCTGTTGGAAAGAAAACCCCCTGTGAGTTGTAGTGACTTAGAGACATCTGGTGACGTGTATCTTCTAGGACTGTCCTTAACTTTCAAGATACATTAGTCAACCATTTTCCTTCATATTTACATACAGGTTTTGCAATCCAGTTGCCAATGTGTATTCAATAAACTCGTGAGATTTTTACAGCATTTGGGCTAAATCTGTCAATTAGGGGAGAGAAACCATCTTGATTTGTGAATAGGCCATTTTCCCCCGTCAAGCAAGATTTTCATTTTCTCATAATCACTTTTGGCAGTTTCTAATATCAATAGCTAATATATCTCACCAGATTTATTTTAAAATATTTGATACTTTGGTCTTTTAACTGCTCTATTACATTTATTTTTCTTTCCTTTTCTGGCATACAGAAATAGATAGTTTCATTTGTATTTCATTTCATAGCTTTGTATCAGGATGCTTTGCTAGATTAATTTACTATTTCTGATGACATATCTATAGATTCTTTATAATTTTCTATGTAGATGATCATGATTTTTATGAATAATATATCTCATTTAAAATAATATATGTGCATATATTTATTCTAAGTAATGGATATCTAGATATGTATTCAGTATTTCCTTTAGAAACATCAAATTGTAAAAATAAATCTTCAGCACAGTGATAAATAGAAATGATAAAATTATGATAATGAAAATCCTCGTCTCATTTCAGATATTTGTGGAAAAGCTTCAATAATGAGTTATTAAGAATAATTATAGGTATATAGGTATTGGAAATAACCTTTGTCTGATGAGAAACATTTTTCAAGACCCCAGTTAATTAAGAGTTTTATTAAAAACTAGTAATGGATATTGTCTACTGGTTTTTTCAAATCTATTTAAAAAATCACATAATCTTTATTTCTGTTTTATTGTATCGAGGATTTTAAAGTGTTAAATTAAGTTGCATTCCTAGAATAAGCCCTCCTTTAAACATATCCTCCTTGCATATGGCACTGGGGTCAGTTTTCCTCATATTTGATCTATAATATTTGCCACTATGGGCATGATGGAAGTTTAATGCCATTTTCAAATGTGGTATTAGGATTACACGGTCCTCATAAAATAAGTTGGAATTTTTTTTTTTTTGGTGGGGAGCTCTTGTCTTCCGTGCCAGAGTTCATTAATGTTGAGTTCTTTCTTCCCAAAATACTTTCAAGAGGTCACCCATTATATCCCTTATGCATAGAATTTCTCTTGTGCAGGTTTTTAAATCAGTGAATCACTTAAATATTTTGAATTAAATAAGAATAGCTTTGCACATGGTCTTCTTTTCATAGACCTTCAAAGTGTTTTTGCTCCTTTTCTTTCTGATTTTAATTCCAGTGTCATAAAAAAACAGACAGTGTTATATTAATTTCAAGGTCTTGTCATGTACCTACCTTAACTTAGCAGGGAGCCCGATGCAGAACTCGATTCCATGACCCAGGGATCACTACCTGAGCCGAAGGCAGATGCTCAACCACTGGGCCACTCAGGTGTCCCAATATTCTTTGGTTTATCGTTACTGTTTTTTCGTTTTGCTTCCATATAAGATCACTAAAAAAATTGTTTACTGGCCTTTCTCTTTCCCTGGTCTATCTACCAGCATCTGTACATTTTGGGTGAATTCAATTTGAGCGCCATCACTCAAACTCCGTCGTCGACTCGGCACTTCACGTTTTCCCCAAATTGACATTGCGATTTCTCCTCTGACCGATACCTTCTTAATTTCAGTCCTTTGAAAACTGTGCGGGCTTGACTTGTACCCGGCAGATTCATAGCATCAGGCGAGTGTTAAGGTGTATTTAGTCACAAAGCGCACTGTGTGTGTTTTATTTCCATCAGTCTGACTTGTATTAATATCTCATCCAAATCATCCATATCTTTCCTATTTTCTTTTTTCCTGAATCTGTATTAGTTTGTGTAATTTGTGCTGTCAAGTTATGGACTCTGATTATCAACATCTTTTATCTTTTTCCTTCTTTCTCTCAATTTTCGGAACTCCATCCTTTACCTGTGTGTGAATTTGATATGGTTACGTCTCTACTGCATGGGCCCTTCCTCTTTATAAACTCTCCTTACTTCTTCACAATTCTGGCTTCAACTCTATGTAGTCGGACATTTTTTTAATTTTTTAATTTTTAATTTTTTAAATTTTTTTAATATGCAGTCCGACATTAACAGTAATTATAGCAAGCTGCCTTGCTGGGTTTTTGCCTTGGTTAACATTTTTTTTATGTAAAATATTTTATTACCCGTCTACTTAGGACATTGCTACAGTAAGCAGCATATAATTGGATTTTGTTTTTTTAATGTAGTCTGAAAATAGTTTTCTTTTAATAGAAATTATAATGTTCAGACCATTAACATCTAGTGTAACTAATATATTTAGACCGAACATACTACATTGTTAACTGTTTTTTATGACTGTTCTTTGTTCTCATTTTTTCTCCTGGGTGATACCTTCCATCAGTAATTGTAATCTTTATTAAAATCAATATTCATATTTTTCCAGCCATCCATCACCTTGTTACAGAGGATTTTACTGTTCTTTAATTAGATTTTTAAAAAAAATTTTATTTATTTATTCACGAGAGAGAGAGAGAGGCAGAAACACAGGCAAAGGGAGAAGCAGGCTCACTCAGGGAGCCCGATGCAGGACTCGATCCCAGGACCCTGGAATCATGCCCTGAGCCGAAGGCAGACACTCAACCACTGAGCCACCCGGATGCCTCTGATTCTGAGCTTTATAGCCTTAAAATGAGTAGCTGACAAAGCAACACTGTTGGAAATATTTTGAGAATCATAGGTGCATATTTTAAAAATTGATTATTTTACAGGAGCACCTGGTTGGCTCAGTTGGCGGAGCATGTGAGTCCTGCTCTTGGGGTTCTGAGTTTACGCTCCATGGCGGGTATAGAGATTACTTAAAAATAACTTCCTTAAACCACAATCAAGATAAAAAGTGGATTATTTTACAGACTGTCCTTTCATATTATCTAGAAATATTTACTTTTCAAGAAATTGTCAGGCCGACATGTCTATGACATAGTTCTTCTTCTCAAACATGTAAAGTCAAATTTCTTGAATTAATGAACTAAATCATTGCTAATACATAGCTAATAAGGTCGCAGACATAGAGATGCAATCTTGAGAGAATCCTGTCGTCCCATGTACACCGGCTGAGGTATTACATTACTGTGCCCCCTTTTTTCACAAAATTCTGTGAATGCCCACCAAGTGTGCACTCAACACTTTCTCTGCGTATCGACAAGTGAGCATATTCAGATGAACATCCCTAGGTATCTCTGTTTGAGTGTTTTGATTTCAGTAATACTTAATTGGTTTTATAAAACTGACATATCGGTAATTAAACCCATACGTCTCTAGACGCGCAAGTGACCCGTCGAAACACCAACCATTATAGACCTAATTCAATGGAATCAATCGGGCACCAGAGTTAACGACACTCGTGGTGGACGCGGAGGGAAGTTGGCTTCATCTCGAATGTATGCACGTTATCTACTCATTTCCACTTGGATCCTCAATTCCAAATATCTACACAATCCAAACAAAATAAAACACGCTTTCCCTTTATCTCTTCATTTTGGCATATACGTTTTCTCTCTGTGTCTCTGGCATCGAGTGACTTCTTATCCCAACACTCAGACAGACATCAGGCTACTAATGTGCTTTAATAAATATTATAATTCCCTTCATTAGAAATTATGTCATCTATGCCAGAATTGACCTTGGTCCTTTCACTTTGAATATATTTAATTAAAAAAATTATTATTGTGGCTAATCTATATTTGATTAACCACTCCTATTCTGTCTCTCTAATGAGGTGTGCCTTTTGGGCTGTCGACAAATGGTCTGCTCCCTCTCGTTAAATACGTACACGCTGATTATCAATCGAGGCTCCCTGAATGCACTACATTAAGCTGACTCCAGTATTACAGTGCCCGAGAGAGCCATTAAGATACAGTATGGATGACCCGGCTCAATAACCGGTCACGATTTATAGAATATCCACCAGAAATCAAAAAGTGGCGTGCGTGGTGATAATTGAATCTTTGAAAGTCTTTAATAAATTCTTAATTTCCCTGTTGATGATGTTTTTAAACGCAGTTGTCCGTTTCTCTAGGAGTTCATCCTCATGCTTGCTTTCTTCATCTTGTACCCGGAAAAGATGTCGAAAGCAGATGTCCCCGAAACAGATCCTGGAACAGAGACCTTCTAAGAAGTCGTGCGGGCTTTAGATGAATGGTCAAGAGTAAAATCTTGTCTTTCCTTAAATGGCATTCGAGAAAGGATTCAAGTATAGTTGATTTGTTTCTGGTATTCATGTTTCCCTTACTAAATCTTGGAGAGATGAATTCAATGTCAACAGGGCATTGACCACTTGGCTTCCTTTTACTACCTTTCAGTGTGGTTGTCCATTCTCTGCCCTACATGTTTAAGATTTTTATTTTCAAGGTATCTCCACACCGAACATGGGTCTCAACCTCATGATGTCGAGTACAAGAACCACACGCCCTACCAACTGAGCCAGCCAGGTGCCCCACATCCTATGTGTTTCAATCATGTTTTATAGGCTACTTAATAGGTATTGCCACCCAGGGCCACTAGGAAGATACACAACAGCCCCAACCAGAGAATAAAATCCTCTTCTTTTCTATTCTGTTGGAGGAGTGAGTCCACATGGGCACAGGCGCCATGACTTAGAACCTTCCTGGAAGGTTTGGTGGCAAGAAGACGACCCAGAGTCTTCTGAAATTCCATGAACTTCCTTTTCGAGGTGTCTTAGTTTTTTGTGACAAAGCACACACAACTCAAAAGTTACCTTCTTAACATTAGTTATTAATTATTTATTAATGTTAATTAATTATTAATTTTTATTTTATTTATTTATTTTCTAAATAATTAATTATTTATTAGAAGATTTTGTTTATTTATTTGAGAGAGAACAGGAGAGATCGAAATGGGGAGGGCAGGTAGAGGGAAAGGGAGAAACAGACTCCTCGCTGAGCAGGGAGCCTGATGCAAGGCTCGATCCCAGGACCCTGAAACCCTGACCTAAGCTGAAGGCAGTTGTGTAACCAAAGGAGCCACCCCGGCACCTGCCCTCTTAACCATTTTTAAGTATACACCTCAGTGGTATTAATTACATTGGCGATGTTGTGCAATCATCCCCATCATCCATTTCTACAATTTCCTATCTTCCCAAACTCAAATTCTGTCCCCATTAAACATTAATTCCTCATCTCTTCCTCCTGGGACAACCTCCCCACCCCATCTATTTGAACCCATTCCCCTCTCTGAGGTCTTGAAACATCTGTCCTGATTTCCCCCATCAGACAATTAAGCACGTCTGTCTGCATTGTTGAGGGTTACTTCTATTACTCCTGCATCAATCATGCGTGTTCTGCATGCATCATGTGGCTCATTTCCACAATCTCTCCACACCTATGCCTCAGGTCCGTTGGCTTCTGCTGCCCCAACATTGCTTCTTGGTAGCTATCCTGGGTCATACAGTGTCCCCCTAAATCCACATCCACCCAGAACATGTGAATAGGACCTTATTTGGAATTAGGGGCTTTGCAGAGAGAATTAAAGATCTTGAGATGCGATCATTCTGGGTTTATCATGGGCCCTTGAATGCAGAGACTGGTGTTCTTATAGCAAACAGGAGACACAGAGACAAGGAAGAGAAACCATATGAAGACAGAGGCAGAGAAGGGAGGGATGCAGCCCCGAGCCAGGGGATGTTCGGAGACCCAGATGCTGGAAGGGACCAGGAATATTTCATCAAAAGTCAATGCAATAGAAGATCTCAAAATGAAAGTTCTCAAAGTGCTACCCTGGAAACTAATGATACAGGATATGTCCCCTAAATTGAATTTTAATAATTTTTTTAAGAAAAACAAAGAGGAGAGAATAATAGTTGGAAAAAAAAAAGCACAGCATGACTGGGCAGTGTAGGGGGCTCCTTGTGATCCCAAACCCTCCAATATTGATGGGAGATATTTCAATGTCCAGCGAAGGCTGCGTAATGCGACACTACAAGACATTCGGCTCTATGTGCTGTAGCTTTGCCCATGCCCAGACTTTATCTTCCTTGTCCTTTGAATGACTTTGTACAGAAAGATGCTAGAAGACTAATGTGCAGAGCTCCTGTGCAATCCAGAGATTTCCTTGCAAGTTCGACTGGTCCCCCATCCATCTTTGATGGAGGCAGAATAAGTCTCCCCATTGTATGAACTAAACCAAAAGGATAACTCATGGGTCCTTTGAGTAAGGAGCGATCCTCAAAACTAAACCATTCAGAGAAAACCACGATGCTCTTTTAGGGGACTGTTCCTTATTCATTCACCTGCCACAAACCAGGACTGTCATCTGCACAATGGTCAACGCATCTCACTTAAATAAAGACAATAAGCCAGGTGTCTTTCTGTCCAACCACAAAACCTCATCCAGTCTGTGTTTTTAACATATTAGACCTGCACACATTACATTTAAGCCAGGAATCTACGGGGCTGAATGCCGTGTCTTATTTTCATCATTCGATCATCATTATCAACATCCCCCAAAATTACCTGCTCTTAATATGCTATTTGCAGACAGACACCCGGTGCCAGAAATAACCTTGATGTGAAATCAGACTTCACGCCTTATTCATCGGGTCTGGTTTATATTATTTCTGGTACTCACAGCAAAACGAGTGGCATTGCTCCTTTGGAGAATGACTCAAGACTCTTAGAATGCAAGGAATACCTGGCACGATAGTGTCTCCCAGGATAGTGTCTCCCAGACGTAGGCAGACAAGTTAGAGAGTAGGGTGGTTGTCAACCAAGCAGATGGACTCACTCTGTGAGGCTGAGACACGAAGCACCATCTTTGCTCTTTCTCAGCCATCTCCAATGGGAGAGCCAAGTGTATTATGGGGTATCAAACAAAGCCCTGAAAAAAAAACCCATAACAACTTCCCCTTGACCGTAATTTGGAAAAATGCACAAAGGTGCCATGTGCCATCTAGAAGTGCAGCAGAACGAAAAGTGAGGCGGGCTCAGCATTTGCATTTGCAGAGTAACAAACCTGATTGATCCCAAAGACTACATGGCACAACCACTGCCCTCAGTGCCATCCAGTTTAGGATTGAGTCTGGCCGTGTTAGGACTAAGACAATTGGACATTGCTTTGTTGACTGGATCCTGCCAGAATGGAAATGTAGAATGAGATTTGCACCCTCCCTGTGCCCGAGTCTCCCAGAAAAGCTGCCTCATGCATTGGAACACCTGGGCCACCTTCTTCTTATGGAAATCACTTGCCTTTTGGCTTCTATTAGCTGCTATTCTTCTTTCTACCCTTTTGTTTCATTACAAAGTTCTTTTGTGTCTCCTTTCCATGTTCTCGATTTCCTTCCGGAGTTCTCTTCTTGATTTCCCTGCCTTGGCTCCGATGCATGATCTACAATGTACGCTCTATCTGCTCCCCACCCCATCCTCTCTGGTCTCACTCTATCCATTGAACTGATTCAAGCCCCCATTATCCAACCAGTCCTCTGGGGGACCCTTGATGTCCATCTTCTCCTTTTCTCTCCTCTCAGATTCAGGCTTCTGATTTTGCATTGAGTTTATCCCTTGTTTTCTGTCCCCACGATGATTATGTTCATTCGGGCCTTTCCACTGGTGTAGCCTCAAGTGTTTGCAATCTGTATCCGTTTCCTAGAGCCGCCATGACAAAGTATCACCAGCAATGTGGCTTACAGCAACAGAAATGTATTCTCTTTCTCCTGGGTCCAGTGGACAAAGTCCAAATTCATGGTGTCGGTCAGGATGTGATCTCTCTGAAGGCTCTAAGGGAAGATCTTCCCTTCCTCTTCCAGTTTTTGGTAGCTGGTGGCAATCCTTGGCTTGCACGTGCCTCTCTCCCATCTCTGCCTCTGTCTTCACATGACTTCTCTTCTGTGTCTGCGTCTTCACATGGACTTCTCCTCTGTCTGTGCCTCTCCTCTGTTTCTCTTCTTCCCACAGGGTCACCTGTCATGTTGGATTAGGACCCACTCTCCACCTGTAAGACTTCATTTTAACTTACATTTTAATTACATGTGCAGAGACCCTATTTCCAAATAAGGCCACATTCACAGATACTGGGGAGTAGCACTGTTGCCTATGTTTTAGAAGGAAACTATTCAATCGACAACATGGTTAAAATGCTAAATTAACTATGATCCCTCTGACCTCGACAGCATCACTCGATCCATCTCCAAGAATTTTCTTTCTTAAAAAGACAAAAATGCTCCTGCCTTAAGTTACCTTAAACCAGCCCCCATGACATGTCACTTACTCTTGACTTGAGAGAAGTTCCTCAAAACTGAGTGACAGTGTGCATTAGGAGTCTACACCCTAAAGATTGGTCCTACATCAGCTCCTCGTGATCAGCTTTTGTTTATTCTGGTCTCCAGGGCTCAGGCCATCATTTTTCTGTAATACCCTCTGTAGGGACTCCATTAAGGCTTCTACACTGCCCTGCCTCCTGCATGGTCACTTACAGCATATCTTCCTCTTGTGGAACTTTCTGCGCTTCCTATTTCAGCATCTGTGTTTTAAGGAAAAGGAAAAATTGCTTGTTAACCTCCTAACAAGTGTCAGACATGAGTATAGATGCTTCACAACCACTTCCTTGCTTAATCCTGGGAAGTACTTCTCATACCACAATCCTCCTCCCCTCAAAAATGGCGTAAGTAGGTCTCAGAGAGATGAACACTCTGAAGGTCGCATGTCTAAAAATCGCCAGAGCCAGCATTTCAGCCTAATTATTATGCTGTTACTCATTCCAGCTACTCAAGTCGCCTCTCAAATTTGTGGTTATTATGTGTTATGCTGTTGGTGCCAAAACAGCATCAACTCTATCACAGGATTCCTAAAGCTTATCATTGCCCTGGACTTTCCCAGCTGGAGATGTAAAATGAGAAATATAATTTCCCTGCCTGTTGCATTCTTTGTGAGTGCAGGGCCTTTTCCATGTTCAGATTTAAATAATAATGTAGACAATTCAGGAAAAGTAGAATTATTGGTTCATTAAAGATCAGTTCCCATCTATAAAGTTCTGAATCACGATGTGGATGTTTGCACCCTATCTACAACGGTAAAACCAGATTTCACTCCTCGTTTCTATGTTGCATATCCTCTTTGCTTTGAGGGAAGGGCCAGAACCTAGAAAATGTTGTGAATCTGAAGACAAAAAAAGAAGGCAAGTGTTGCACAGTCAACATTCAAAGCCAGACACTGATTAATAAGTATGCCTTGGCTTAATCAAGGCATTTCCACATGGGAGCACTTTTAATGTTTATTATACACCAATTAAAATGGTTTTTTATTTCCAACAAGTTCTGAGCCATGTGCTAATCACCTTGCCTGGATAAACCTGAGAGGTGAGGAGATTTTGTTTTTAGTTTAATCTTTGGGACATATTGAGTTTACTTTAATTGGCATTTGAAGCACGTTTTGCTGCAAAACAAATAAAAGTGTTTCACTGAGTATGTTGAATGCTTAGGTTGGGATGAGATTTTTTTTCCAGTTTAGCAAGTGTCTTATACGTTCTTTCCTTTTGTCATGCATATGGTAGTGCTACGTGTGCATGCACTACGTGCACAGCGTCTATTCTCTTTGCTCTTTTCATGACTTTATATAAGAAACCATTATGCAATACCAAATTTATTTGGAAAAGCAAGAAGTCCAGATATAAATCTTCACCTACTCAGACTCCCCCAAGGCTAGGTATGCCCATCTGAACCTCATCGCGGCCAATGGAGTGTGAATGGGAGGTGCTTGCAGTGCTTCTGGAAATCATCCCAAGAGAGTCAAGAGCTTGCTTGGCTCAGATGACCTGCTATGCAGTTTTTTTTTTTTTTTCTTTTTTCTTTTTTTTCTTTTCTGTTTTTGGTTTTGTTTTGTTTTTGAGAGAGATAGAGCATGCAAGAGGGAAGAGGAAGGCCAGAGGGAGAGGGAGAGATCTTATGCTTTTCTTTTCTTTTCTTTTCTTTTCTTTTCTTTTGTTTTCTTTTTTCTTTTCTTTTCTTTTTTCTTTTCTTTTTTTCTTTTCTTTTCTTTCTTTTCTTTCTTTTCTTTTTTTCTTTTGTTTTCTTTTTTCTTTTCTTTTCTTTCTTTTCTTTTCTTTTCTGTTTTTTGTTTTGTTTTGTTTTGTTTTGTTTTTGAGAGAGAGAGAGAGCATGCAAGTGGGAGGAAGACGGGCAGAGGGAGAGGGAGAGATCTTATGCTCAGCGAGGAGCCAAATATGGGACTCAATCTAAAGGCCCTGTGATTATGGCCTAAGCAAAATCAAGAGGCTGACACTTAACTGATTGAGCTTCTCAAGGCATCCCTACACAGTTGTGATTAAAACCATTTCTCGGAGTGGAATTACTAGGTCAAAATGCATGCACATTTTTAATTGTGATGGGTGTTGTGGCATTGCTCTTGGTGATGTCACGATGATTTAGACTGTCACCAATTATGCAGAGAGTGTTTCTCCATCTACTCATCAGTTTGGTGAGTGTTGTCAAACTTTGTCATCTTCTCCAATCTAACGAGCAAATATTTTAATTTTAATTTATATCTCTCTTAATATAAGATTAACATATCTTCATAAATTAAATTACATTTTTTATGAATGATCTATTTAAGCTTGTCATCCATATTTTTCTTTCGGGCTTTTCTCGTAATTAAGTTATATATGTATCTTAAATACACTTTATCTGTATTTTATATACTAAAATAGTTTTTACTTTTTCTTTTATCTTTTGGTTTTATTATATTTTTCCATGCAATGCATAAAATGTGAATCTGAAGACTAATCTATCTATCTTTTAAAAGAACTTAGTTCCATGCTTTTAAAACACTTATCACTTTGGGTGTCTGGATGGCTCACTCAGTTAACCATCTGCTTTCAGCTCAGGTCATGATCTTAGGGTGCTGGGATCAAGTTTCACATGGGGCTCCCTGCTCAGTTGGGAGTCTATGTATGCCTCTGCCTCTGTCCTTTCCCCCTCTTATGCTCTCATTCATTCGGTCTTTCTCAAATATAAATAAATAAATAAATAAATAAATAAATAAATAAATAAAATCTTTTCAAAAAACCCACAGTCTAAGATTATTTAACCAAAAATGTATCAACCTTCTTTCGGGTACTCTATTATTTCCTTTTTAGCTTAAAATATGTGGTCTTTTGGATTTACCTAAAGATTGACACATTGCCAGACAACATTGGTAGGAATCAATTTTTTTTCCTATGTGGTTACTCATTTGCCATTATACCCATTGAAATATGCAGGAGTCCATCATATACTAACTTGTTTCATACTTTGAATTTCTAGATTTCTCTTTTATGTGAAATATCCACCAAACTGTGCTTGAAATAGAAACCAAATTATTCGTTAATTTGCCTTGATATCATCAAATTTTGTTTCCTTTTAAAGGATTATGGTGCACCAAGAGTTGTATTTGAGAATATTTTGGAAAGACCGTGATATATAAGAATCTTAGAAAACACAAAGCTTGATAGATAATTGCCAATGCCATTTTAATTGTGTTTATTATCTGCACACACTTCAGATGCATGAAAATGTTTACATATGTATGTAATACATTTGCATATTTTATTCCTCCACGTTAGTCTAATAGTCTTGAGTTAATACCTTCTTGATCACATAGCCAATACTATTAATGTAAATTTATGTCAAATGGAGGGCCTTTCTTTTAGGCTTTTCATATCATTATTTGCAAATAATATTGTCACACAAATTTGTGTCGTACATCAATCTGCTACCAGACTATGGCTAGGTATATTATCTGAGTAACATTTTTATTTTACTTTGGTTCTGGATGAATCTTATTTCATCAGAGGGATTTCTTCATTAAGATTTTCAGAGACTTGGAATGCCAGTGTGGCTCACTTTGATTAAGAGTCTGCCTTCAGCTCACGTCATGATCCCAGGGTACTGGGATTGAGCCCCACATTGGGCTCCCTGCTTGGGAGGGAGCCTGCTTCTCCCCCTGCCTCTGTGCTCCCTCTGTCTTGCTCTCTCTCAAATAAATAAATAAGCAAATCTTCAAAGATTTTCAGAGTCTTGGTTCAGCAACATCTGGCTTGGTTCTTTTGGTGAGGGCAATCCTTCTGTC
Organism: Canis lupus dingo; assembly: GCF_003254725.2. Taxonomy (NCBI): domain Eukaryota; kingdom Metazoa; phylum Chordata; class Mammalia; order Carnivora; family Canidae; genus Canis; species Canis lupus. The sequence continues at coordinate 2,416,064 of NC_064281.1, read as the reverse complement.
CTAGGTTTAATATTACCAGACGTCAAAGATTTATAAAATTTCATACTTATCTTTGAATTTCATGCTGACTTCTGATCATCCCGAATTTAACTGAGTATCTAAAATGGCTTTATTCATATATGTTGCTAACATTTAAATTTATAATAAATTTGGAGCCAATCTATATTTTGTACCTTGTGAATATTCAGCATATTTCCGTAATCATTCAGAAATCTGTGTGTGTGTGTGTGTGTGTGTGTGTGTGTATACAGTAGAATTCCTCTTTCCTTCTCTTCCTTTCTTTTTTCTGGAAATGCAAGAAGATTGCTCTGCAATCCATGCTATCATCCATTCATTTCCACTGCAACAAAGTTTTGCTTTGAATTTTAATAAAGTTGTGACCAGCTGCCTGCTGAAGGCAAAATGAGGACACACCTGGATCTTAATCCCCAGACTTTGTTGTTGTGAAGTTTTGTACTCTTAACCTCTGAGTGCTTGATTTCCCATCTGTTAGGCACATTTAGTCATGTGAAATAATACGAATCCATTATCATCACTCCCCTTTTGTAGTGCCCATATATACATTGTAACATGAGACTGGCAATCTTTAGTGGCTGTAGGCATGCCGCGTTTAATGGTCGCCTGGTTGGAAATTTTATCATTGATATGTTACTTCTGGCTCGAAGTTCTTAAATCTGCAGACAGCGTTTCTGAAGAACGCAATTTATCCAGTGCAGAGAGCTGCCAGCTGTCCTTGGTTGCCATGGCATCTTTACTTTGGCTCAACTACAAGGCGGTTGACCTTCAGGAACTGTCCACTCCCATGAAGAATCCTAGCATGAGTGAAAGCTAAAGCATTCCTTCCTTTAACCTACAAGATTCGTGAGCTCTTTTTTTGCATTTATTTGAAAGGAAGGAATAAAATTAAATCGGAATGCATTCAGACTTGCAGATTCCTTTTGACCTTCACGCTTGCTTGCCGATCCTTATTTCACAACTACCAACAGAAAGCTCAGAATGATTTCTTATGCCATGTGACTGAATCTCAAGGAGCACAACTATCTATATCACTATGCTCTTATTAATCACCAGCTTCAAATTTGTCTTTTTCATGTTGATTCCACAAGAATTTATGGAGTACCAACCTCTGCAGCACACTCATCTAGGAGCCTAGATTTCCTGATGAACAAAACAAATATATGTAATGTCCAGGAGATTGTATTTTTCTCCTTTTCTCCTGTTGGTTTTCTTCTCCATTCTTTCTGTTTATCTTCCCTTACCTGGCCATGTAACCAAGGAACAGGATGTTAAGTGACATTTGCATGCTATTTTCTCCCCCATTACTTTTCTTGGTTAAGAAGACTCTTGTCTTTCATCAACTCTGCAAGTCCAACTCTCTCCTCCATGTCTCCATTTGTTTTCCCAATGGTCTTCCTTCACTGAACTGTCTCACCTTCTCCCCTGCTCTGTTTCCCTGTTTCCATGCTTCCTTATTCCCTAATTTTGGATGCTCAGCCAAAAACCTCAGGGTCCTTGCTCATTTCGCATTTTCTTTTGCACACTACATTCAGTTATTCACCCCTAAAGGCATATCCAGGTTGGATGCTCTTTTGCTTTTACTTTGGTAGAACCATCCATCACTTCCTACTTGTCTAATGCAAAAATGTAACTGGCCACTCCCTCTTCACTCTTATCTCCTTTTCTACCAAGCACATTGGCCAGCCTTCCTCTTGGGAAAACACAAGCTGTCTCTGTTCCTCCTGTCAGAATACTCTAGGGCTTCACTTCTCATGCAGAGTAACAACCAAAGTTCTCTAAGTGACCACAGCTCTGATGTCATTTGTACTTCCAAGCACCAAGTTCTACTTGGTTGGCTGTACTAAGATCCACGCTATTGCACCAATATGCCTGGAAGATTTTCACCTGAGGGCCTTGTCTTCACTAATCCTTTTCCCTGAAATATCAGCCCTTTCCAAACAGAATAATATTCAGCTTTCACATGGCTTCCAAACCCTGCTCAAACCCCCCACCATCGAGACACCTGCTCTAATCATCCAATTTTAAAATCTGACACCTCCCCACCCCTACGTTTCTGGTCACTCATAGCCTGCTGTGTCTTCTTTCTTTATCCACAGCTCTTTCCTCCTCTTAAAATACTAGCTCATGTATTCATTATGCTCTGTAGGTCTACTAACTGAAAAGTAATTTCCATAAATGCAGGGGTGTTTGTCATTTTCATCCCTAACAACTAAACAAATGTCTAAAATCTACATGTAGTTCTTTAGTGTTATTGAATTAGTGAAAGATTTAATTGAAGAGCATTTAATTGAGGCAAACTGCCAGGATAGATAATGATAAAGTCCTACCCTGCTGTGGTAGTGTTTGGAGTCCGAAGACTAGCAAGTTAGAACAGATACTATTTACTCAGGAAAAGATAATTTACCTATTCTTATGAAAATTAACTTTAAAAATACAGGAGATATATAGGCTAAAAAGCAAAAAGACTGGCTGTGGACTCAGTAACAGCTACGTTAAATATTCTTGTAAAAATTAATTGAAAATCTTAAACAGATTTAGTATCTTTTTGTATAAACAGAAAATCTAATCTGAGGTAATAATTGTGGTCTTAGAGTGGGCACATATATTAAAAATATACTTAATGAAAATCTTTTCATTTTTGTCGAAAAATTATTTATTTATTTATTTATTTATTTATTTATTTATTTATGACACAAAGAGAGAGGTAGAGACACAAGCAGAGGGAGAAGCAGGCTCCCTGGGGGGAGCTCGATGTGGGACTCGATCCCCGGAGGTCACACCCTGAGCCAAAGCTCAATCAGTGAACCACCCAGGGCGCCCCTCACTTTCTTTATACACTTTAAGGACAGCTTTTGTTAGTCATACACCCTTTTAATACCTATTCCCACTATGAAACAGCTTGCCTTTTCACTTAATAGTGTCCTTTGGTTAACAGATGTTCTTAATTTTACTGTAGTCTTCTGTAATCAGTATTTTTATTTATGTTTGGTATCTCCCCAGTTTGAATAACAAATTATATTTGCATGTGTGCCAAAAGCAAAGTATATGTCTTGAGCAGAATTATGCAAAACATTTATAAGATGTGTATATATCCAAGATATATTACCTATATGCTATATATATATATATATATATATATCCTAGATAAATATGCCAAGAAGGAAATTGGTTTAAAAATAAGAAAAAATGGATCCAAGATAAAAAGAATTTATATACATAAAGAGGAATATTTTTGTGGTGGTTCATGGAAAATCTGGGAATAGGTGGAAGAGTTATAATTTTAAAGCTCAAGTAATTACAAGAAGAAACTGAAAATTCACAATAATACTTATGCACCAGAAGGTTAAAGACTAAGGACATAGTGAAATTAGTAAGCATAATAAATAAACATGATAATAAGAAATTTTTTTGTCCTAAACAAATATGTTTGACATGAACAGAGCATGTTCTAGCTTATAGGGCCATTTAACATCTTTGTACCATGCATATCAGGTTTTCTAAACCTGATGTGAAAAAATAGTGATTGAAAAACTCGATCTACCTGAACATTTTCTTTTTTTTTCTTTTTTTTATTATTTTTTCCATTTTCTTTTTTTTAAAGGGTTTTACTGTTTCTTTTTTTTTTTTTTAATTTTTATTTATTTATGTATGATAGTCACAGAGAGAGAGAGAGAGGCAGAGACACAGACAGAGGGAGAGGCAGGCTCCATGCACCGGGAGCCCGATGTGGGATTCCATCCCGGGTCTCCAGGATCGTGCCCTGGGCCAAAGGCAGGCGCTAAACTGCTGCGCCACCCAGGGATCCCTACCTGAACATTTCCTTATTTGGATTCTAAAAGTACACTTTTAAACACTCAATAATTTAATGTGAAAATTGAAAAATAGGATATAAAAAGTACTCTAAATCAAGGGATGTGAGATATATATCAAAATGTATCTTTTAGACACAAAAAGGATTTTCTAAATGGCCTTAGCAACAACCCATGAAGCTAACAAAAAACAATAAAATAAATGCAATGCATGAGAAATGATGAAGAGAACATGATGTCGTCTTAAAATCAACACCATCAGTAGATGAGTGGATAAACAAAATGTTCATTATATGTACAATGAAATAGGATTCAACCTCAAAAAAGAAGGAAATCCTGCAAAACAACACAACATGGATGAACCCATAGATATAAGGTAGATTTCATGTCAAGTAGTCTTATCATAATAAAAAAAAAGAAAAAGAAAAAGTTATTTTTATTTCACTAGGTGTCCTAAAAGAGTCGCATTTTAAAGAGTAATTATCCTATGTTTTTAAAGACTTGATAGAAAAACGTAGACTTGAAATAAAATTACATTCCCTCAGGAAAAAGGATTAAAAAATAAAACTATAAACTTTTTAAGAAAAACTATAGGAGAAAATCTTCAAGATGTGGAACAAAATTGATGCCCAAAGCACCCACAAAAGAAGCAACTCACACTTGACACTAGTCGAATATAGGATGTCAATTATACTTCAATTAAAAAAAAATAAAAGAAAACAGTTCATGAATTGGATTTCTTCAGCATCAAAACCTTGCTCTGCAGAAGTGATTAGCCCAGCCTATCTGTATGCTGATGTATCTACATGACTCTAGATGCAGACAGTGGTATTTGAAGGGGAGTTATATTAGATAAAAATAGATAATACCTTGGCAAATAGTAAATTATAATTTATATGCTCAGGAAACACAAATGGAATTATCTAACATCTTCGTGTAAATGGGCATCTGGGTCGATCAGTTGGTTCAGCATCTGACTCTTGATTTTGGCTTAGGTCATATTCTTAGGGTTGTGAAATCAAGCCCATTGTCAAGTCTCTGTGCTTGGTTTGGAGCCTCTTTAGGATTCTCTGTCTCTCCCTTCCCCTTTACCCCTCCAGCCCCACTATAAAAGATAAATACATAAAATAAAATTAAATCCTCATGTAAAAATAAGGGCTAGAAAAATAAGGAAAAAGTATAAGAGGACTGCAAATAAGGGAAATAAAACAGAGCAAATGCAATAAATAGGATGGTTACAAATATGTTAGATATTAATCCCAATATATCAATAATTAAACACTAATGTTGAATAGAGAGATTAAAAGATTGTAACAGTGCATTTTTTTAAGGACATGTGTAATGCAAACCAATTTCAAATATGAAATCATAGGTAGGCTAAAATAAAGGGATGGAGAAAGATACACCATGCAAGCAAAAGAAATCTGGACTAGTATCAATTTCAGACAAATTAGACTTAACAACAAGGAAAATTATCAACAATAAAAATGGGCATTATATAATGTTAAAGGGGACAATTCCTAATGAATACACATCAGGCATAGATTTTTATCTGCCAAATATCGGACTATAAAAATAGATGAGGTAAAAACTTACAGAACTTATAAAATAGGAAAATCCACTCTATGGTTACAGACTCCCAACTTCTCTTCATCAGTAACCCGTAAATCCAGTAGGTACCACATCCATGAGTACATGGTTGCAGTGTCACTGTCAGTCAACTTGATCTAATTGGCATTTACAGAATACTCTCACAACAGCAGAAAATATATTCTCAAGTTCACATGGAACACGTGCCAAGAATCCATTTTGGCTGATGAAACACAACTTAACCAAATTTGAAAGAATAGAAATCATATGAAGTATATCTCTGCCCACAATAGAACTGGATTACAAATCAGTAGGAGGTAGTTGATGAATCCACAAATAGTTGGGAATTAAACCACACACTCCTGGACAACATATGGGGGGAAAACCAGCTTACTGAAACAAGTGGAATATAGTGAAAGCCAGCACTACTTCATGCATTGAATGCATAATATATTGGAAAAGGTGTAAAAATCTATGACCTAAAAGTTGGCCTGAGGAAAGTATAGAAAGGAGATCAATTTAAATCTAAAGCAAATCAAACAAAAATATCAATTACAGCAGAGATCAATAGATTAAAAAAGAAAACAGGAAGCCCATGGAGAAAAATCAGCAAAACAAAAAATAAAAAATAAAATAAGACAAAACAAAAAAACCCCCCAAAAAACAGTGTTTGTGAAAAAATCAGTAACATCAATAAACCTCAAGGCAAGGAAACTGAGCAAAAAAGAGAGAAGACACAATTTTGTAATACCACACACAGAAAAAAAGCCATCACCAATGATCCCATGGAAATGAACATATAACAGGAATATTATGAGTAATTCTCAGTAAGTTAGATGGAAAGGACTGATTCTCTGAAAGACACAAAGTTCTGAAATTCCTATAAGGAGAAATACGTATTTTGAGTAGGCTTTCTTTACATTAAAGCCTACAAATAGGCTTCTTTACATTGTCTTTAATGTAAAGAATGTCCTAAAAATGTCTTTAATGTAAAGAATGTCCCTAAAAATGCTCGGGACCACACCATTTCATTGGAGATTTCTACCAAACCTTTAAGGGATAAACAGGTATCAGTTTGCTAGGGCTGCCATGCAGGTGGACACGGACATTTACTTGTTCTCAATCGTTGAGGCTGATACTCTGGGATCCAGTTATGGGCAAGTGTGGGTTCTCCTGAGTCCTTTCCCCTTGGTGCCTAGTTTTATGAGGATATAAGACCTAAAATTTGAAGGACCACCTCAATGGCCTAATGTAAAAGACCTTATCTCCAAATATGGTTACAGATAGGTATTGGGCATTGGGGTTTACACCAGGGATGTTTGAGTGATACAATTCAGCACAGAACAAACAATGCCAATTTTCCAAATCTCTTGCTTTAAAAAACTATATTTTAATCACTTCTTTTAAAAACCATATTTTAAAATTTGTTTTAAAGAGACAGAGAGAGAGAACACAAGTGGGGTGAGGGGCAGAGGGAAAGAATCTCAAGTAGACTCCCCACTGATTCTGGACCCTAATATGGGGCTGTATCCCATGACCCCCAAAGATCATGACCTGAGCCAAAATCAAGAGTCATAGATGCCCAACCTACTTCACCACTCAAACGCCCCCAAAGAAAATACTTTTTGACTTATTCTGTGAGGCCAGTGTCTTTGTAACATAAACACCAGATACAGACATTAGAATAGAGGAACTTTATAGATATTGATGCAAAAATCTTGAACATAAATATTCAGTGGATTGCTATAAATGTAAAAATAAACATGCGCAGTGATAAAGCAAGATAGATGTATACTGTATGCAAGCCTGCCTGCACACTTGAAAATGAATTTTGTAATTGACCATGTTGAGAAAATTCACATGATTTTATCAGTCATCCCATGAAAAGTACTTGATAAAATCTAACTCGTAAGAACACTCATACAGAACAGCTACAAACAGCCTTCTCTATGAGAAACTGGATGCTGTCCCGTAAGATCACAAGCAAAGCAAGGATTTCCCCTCTCACCGCTTCTATATAAGCCCATCCTGGAGGTCCTAGTTTATGCAATAAGACAAGAAAAGAAAAGAAAAGCTACTCAGTTTGGGAAGGAGAACTGTAACAGTCATGCTTTTCTTAAATAGATGACACGATTTTGCAGAAAATGCCAGAGAATCACTAACAATGAGAACTTCTGGGACTGATGAGGGATTGCAACAAGGTGTCATGACAAACATGATTGTACTGAGCCAAGTTTTAAACATTATATACAAGTAATTGGAATTTCCAATTAAGAACAATAGCTCTTTTAATGAGCGCCGTGAGAAAAGAGCCACTTGTTGCAGGTGACCAGGGAGAAACGTAACTGTTCTTTAATTGGCTGTGTGAATAGGGCTCTGTGTATGACAGCAAGATATTTTAGATGATCTCAATCTATTACTAAGGAGATCATGGCATAAACGTGATCATTTATAATATGCGACACAGATAGGCATGATATCTATTTGTATGTTCTATCTTACATCTCCAAGCTATATCATTTAGTACATGTCATATTATCGGCAGAAGCACACAAGTGTGTGTGTACCAATTGACCATAATCCCTATTTCTTAAGAGCCAGCTAGGATAAGGAAGCAACATTTGATGAAGTTGAATTATTTGAATTTTAAGAACAGAAAAAGCAAAGATAATTAAATAGCGTTTGCTTAGTAAAGTTAAAATTACGAACTAGGAAGGATGCATTCCTAAGCGATTGAAACAATTATGGAGATCAGTGGCCTCCAGAACGAGGCGTTCTGCAAGAAACTTGATATTGGTTGTTTAGAGACATTAAAATTACCACATTATTATAAGGATATCTATAACTTAGGGAGCATGGGAAGACAACGAAACCTTTGGAATAATCAAGATTTTGGAAATCGTATCTCACGTAACGTTGACGTGATCGCCGTGAGCTCACTAGCACTATCTCCTTTGTTACTGACGGGGTGTTTGAAGCTCAGAGACATAGTCGCGAGCAGGTTTACAATACACTGGACACAGAGTGGAGATTGAAATGGTCAGTGGGCTTTAAAAGTTCATGCTCTTTGGCATTCAGACGTCCTCATTTTATATTCATAAAGCAAGTAAAATTCATCCCAATGAGAGATATTATATAGAAATAAAATATTAGACTCAGCATCATTTGAGAAGATATCATTATAAGATCCATTTCTATATTATGGAGCACCCCAGTAAATGACCCATAATAACAGTGATTTGTAGATCTTGTTATAAAACCTTCTAATAAAAATTTCTATATAAGTATTCAATTCATTTCAACAGGAATTCATTAGCTTGTTTTTACCAACGTAAGCAAGTTTAGGAGTAAAGTTCTATATCAAAGGGTTTCGGAGATCGCGGGGTGCCATGTGCTGGGCTTTCATGAGAGATGCAAATCCAAAAAGGAGAAAGAGAAAGATGTCAGAAGGTGCAGACTATTTTGCAGAGGTGTGGGAAGCTGGGAAATCACACACAGACACTAAAATCAAAGTGGTGCTCTTTTTACTTCGGGTCTATCCTTGGGAATCTATGGAAAAATGAGTATATATGGCAACCCCAAAGAGGAGATGGTCATGTCCACTTACTTAAACTTTAAATCTAAGAAGTAGGGTTGAATGCCCTCGTAAATCTATTAGTTTTCAACCCTACCTATGTTTTAGATCATTTCTAAGTGCTTGGATGATGACATAACCGTTTTATCTTAATTCTCCGTATAGGTCTTGTGACTTCATTCCCCTCAAATACAGTTTACTCTATTTACAGAAAATTTCCCTTTTTGTTTTTTATCCCTCTTTTTCCACTTCTTTTTTGTTTCTTTCTTTCTTTCCTTCCTTCCTTCCTTCCTTCCTTCCTTCCTTCCTTCCTTCCTTCTTCCTTCCTTCCTTCCACCCCCCTCTACTTCTCTGTAGTGGGCCAAGAGATCCCACATGTTTCAGAAACAAAATTTCAGTAAGAAAACAAAGTTTTCTGTCAAGATTTTATTTATTTATTTATGAGAGACACCCAGAGAGAGAGAGGCATAGGGAGAAACAGGCTCCCTGCGGGGAGCCTGATGTGGGGCTCCATCCCAGGACCCCAGGATCTCCACCTACTCTTAAAGGCAGACGCTCAACCACGGAGCCTCCCGGCCGTCCCAAGAAAACAACATTTACTGGAATCCAGTCCATCAGGAGAGGCATTCTTGTAAAACAATGCAATCACCCTGTCTATCTGGAGGAGACTGAAATGCAGAGAAGGGATTAAGGAGAGATTATCCCAGGGAAGGTTTCCTGGAAGAGGGAGCATGTGAACTAGGATGCAGTGACAAATTAGCTTTCTGTCATGTTTATTTCAAAAGCATATGGGGGGATCCCTGGTTGCGCAGTGGTTTAGCGCCTGCCTTTGGCCCAGGGCGCAATCCTGGAGACCCGGGATCGAATCCCACATTGGGCTCCAGGTGCATGGAGCCTGCTTCTCCCTCTGCCTATGTCTCTGCCTCTCTCTCTCTCTGTGTGACTATCATAAATAAATAAAGATAAAAAAAAAAAGCATATGGGACAGTCTGGCTAAGAGGATCAGGAATGGTGAAAGACAGCATGCATGTGAAGGGATCTACATGGTGGGATTATTTGGAAACTCCAGCTGAATGATCCAGGAGTAGGAAACAGCAGAAGCAGAACTTGGTTGCCAGCATGTACGGGGCCCAGGTACATCATGCTGGACATGTTACAAATCCCATGAACGACTTAGGTAGAGGGGAAATATCACTGCACTATTTTTTAAATGTTAAAAGGATCATTTCAGGTCGGGGGGACCATTGAACAGGAGAGTGAGATCACCAAGATGGCAAATCATCCAATTACCTTCGTGGGGAGCAGTTTCCCAAGAAATGGAGGTAGAGCTTTGTGAAAGCTTTGGTGTCTTCTAAGTCGCATCTGGGTCAGAAGTAAGACGGTATGTATAGTTCATCCTGGGACTCGGGGACCAGGCTTTCTAACTCAATGGGATGTCAAAGTGCAGGCTTCGGTTTTGGTTGACTTAGATCAATCACAGTGATCTTGGCCATAGCTTGACCCATCTTTTCCTGACTTTCTTCATCAGAAAAGCTTCTACTTGTAGAAGCTAAAATAATGCCCACCTATGTTCTTGCTATCCACATGTGTCTAACCCTCATCACATTCAAATCCCCACCAGAAGAGCCCCTAGATTCCCCCTTTTTATCTTAGTGCCACCTTATACCATCACTGCACTCTACCCTCATGACCTCATGTCCCTTGAGCTCCTCCCAAAAGCGTACATCCTACTGCCATCCCACTGGGAGGTGAGGGCTTCCATGGATCAACTTGGAAGGTTACAACCATTTCATCCAGAACATTCTGCAATGCTGCACCTTTCTTCTCTGAGAAATGTCACCCTATCTACATGCATGGCTTTGAAGTTTCTATGCTTCCATGTCCCAAGTCTGGTGCTTTCTGAAAGTCGGCTGCTATCCCTTCTCAACTATAAAATGTGTTCTGATAAATCTAATAAATTGCTATATTTGGGTCAAAGATTTCGAATGCCTCCCTGTCCATCACCAATGAGTCCATACTTGATGAAATTATTGACATCAGTAGTTTCTTTACCAATCGGGCAACAATTACTGTCTTTCAAACAGTAACTTTAAGTCACTATATGTGAGTTAGGTCAGCCAAAATTGTTAAGTATCAAGAGCAAGGTCTTAAAGTACCTTATTTTCATTGATGGATACTTTTTTTTTTTAAATCATTCTTGGTTAGTTTCTAAAATTGTTCTCTCCCATTTTTTAAGTAAATTCAGGAAAAAGAAACCATAGATTCACAGCAAATGAAGGTCCTGTAGAGTTTCCCATTAGAGGTCTGGATGTATCCAGAAATCCATAATGTCCATCTGCCATGAGCACTTCAACATTCCAGTGAAATCTTTTGTCTTAGTGAAAGCGAGCACTCTAGAAAAATAAACCCTGATCATTTTATATTAATTCCCTAGGGGCAGCTGAGAGTATTTCAATTAGGAATGTTGTATCCTTTCACTGTGGAGTCGACTTGTGGGATGTCTCCCAGTGTAAACACAGTCTAGCCATGTCGTTCACATGTTAAAAAATAAGAATTAGCCCTTGGAGAGTCATTTTACATACTTTATTGTATAATGCAATCATAAATTGGCAGCAAACATCTGAATATAGGAGGTACATAATGGGATCATGGTTTAAGTCATTGCTATAGTCTCAAAATCAGTAAGTTAGCCCCTGGCTAAAATCTGGGTGTTTGGAGACCTGGCTGTCCTATGCAAAGAATCCAACAAGCAGATGTTAAAAGACTGTCATCCTGGGTTTATACTAATGATTGTGGGGTTTCATCTCTAAACGCTTGAAAGAACCATATCATACAACCATTGTGTATGCTGGCTATGGTCCTGGGATGGCTTGTCGTCTACTCTTGCTTGTGGGTTTTGTAATTTGCTATTGATTTGCTCTGTCTGTTCACGTGTGGGGATCCAGAAGTCACCAGAAATTATGTAGTCACTCCTTCGACCGTCATCCCAGAAACCCATTAAATTTTTAATTAAAGAATTACCTCATCTCGGTTTTAACACTCGATACAGGACATTAATTGAAAAGCTACTGTGTGACGATTACTTAGGAATGAGAATTTTTATCCGCTGTGTTGAGGGAAACAATTAGTCTTATGGAGGTTTTTAACCATCCAGTTCACACCTGGAAAAATAATGATCGTGAAGATTCAGGAGTATAGTTTGGTTACCCATCCATGAGAAATTACACACGTTACTTTGGTGACATCTCTGGTACGTGTATGTACATGTGCACACACCCATGCACTCATGTGCTTACGGGGAGAGACATTCCACTCAACAAGTCAAAAATGTGAAACTCCTGTATTAATTCTTTGGAATGGACCGTCATCCAAACTTTCTGCTGCAAACGTCTCCCACTGGTTCCTTTGGAACATGGAACAGTAGGCGGGCGCCCTTGAAAATTGCAAATAAATCAGAACATGATGATAGGTATTATATAATAATATGATTTGCCACACGAGGACCACCTTTCCACGGAGCCTAACAGTTGCTATTCTTGTCAGTCTCCTGCTTCAGGAATATCATGCATGGGAATGTGGAAGTAACCCAACGTTGAGCATCCTCCTCCCCTTGCCTACCATACTCACCACTGCAAGGCATTCACACATGCTTCCGAGACTTCTCCATCAATCAACACACTCCTGTTTCTTTGACGTGATCTCATTGTCTCCTGCTACACCACTCAGCTCAATCACACACATCCTGAATTAAAAAAAAAAAAGTCTAAACCATAACAGGTCTCAAATGCAAGAAAGGGAAATTCCAAATGCCATCAGAGAAGAAAACCCAACTACAACACTGTCCAGACTGTCGGGGAAGCTTAGGCTTCTCTGCAAAGATTCAATCACTAGAAGGAAATAAGAGCGTACAAAAGTTCTATCAAAGCTACCTTACACAGCATGGTAGGTGTCTGTCTGGAAAGATTTTCATCGAAATAAATGCCAACCTAGAATTCAACACCAAATAAAAATACCCAATGCAGTGTTTGCGGGTGAACCCTCGAGCTTGTGCTACTTATGGCTGCAGCAAAAAAGAATTTCCAGACGAGATATGTCAAGAATGTGACAACCAGGCCTGGAAGTAAACTATGTCGTTGTGTAAGAAGCAACGTGAGCCACGAACCAACAACGACAGTCCTCAAAATAACTTTAATTTCTCGGAATACACAAAGCAGCTGCGTTTAACGTATCAGGAAATAATGCATGGAATGTGAGTGCTGAAATAGCACATTTCAGGACTTTTTCAGGAGGAAGTTGGAGATAGTGATTAACCATTTATGTTTTTTACGCACACATTAAAATTGCAGGATTCATCAAAACTGAAGAATGCAAAATAAACGTAAAATTACAAGCTGATCGTAGGGAAAGTAATGAAAGTTTCATCAATTTGAGATGTAGCCACAAAAGGGAGAAGGGTAAAACAGAAAATTTGATAGAAAAACAAACATCACATCATATAAAAAATGACAAAATTAATATTACTCATAAAATCAGTAAAACAGAAGAAATAGACTAATCTCAGCAATTTAAATGAAGTAAATACACGTGAGTCGGTCTTGTGTAAATAGGATGCATGCAGAGTGACAAATTCACGTTGAGTGACAACAGTACCATCCAGCAATCACGCATATGCCTATGAGCAGTGACACGGACTCACACGGGCACGAGTCATACCCGACAGATTCATGAAAATGTCTCGAGACACATGGGGACAGATTTGCCATAAGGATGAGGGGTCGTTCATGGAACCATTTTTAATACAAAAATATCAAGTGAAAATTTAATGCATAAAATCTGTTCATGCTAGATGGGGTCTACTGGAATTGCATCATCCTTGTTCTATTTTCTGTAAGTCTAACCATTTTTAAATATAAAAAAAATTATATTCTACAAGCATGCGAAACTTGCACAATGGATGATGAATGAAATCCAGAAGGATGTGATATTTTGAGACCTTAGGAATTCAAATAAGCTGCAGTCACAGAAAAGATTCAAAATAGGGTCCTACTGCCCCACAACAAAAATATTTGGAAGACCACAATTTGAGCCAAAATCTCTCTTGCTTCCAAGTTGACCTGTGGAAATCTGGTAAACATCCAGCGGTTGGGATAGACACAGAGATTGAAGAATAATTGTGACTTTCAATACCTCAGCTACTTCTGGGTGCTGAGGACACCTCCTTATATGTAACGTCTGGGAGAAAGAATTGAGACTTTATTGAGTTTTTTTTTTTAATGCACAAATTATTGAAATAATGTTAAACATGGGCCTGATTCTTGATAGACGGTCTCCATAAATGTCATTTGAATCCAACTGGAGTGTCACCCGCCATCGAACCTTCTATGGGAACCAGGAGAACTCATTGCAATAATGAGCACACGTCAATCCAAACTGTGTAGCAAGTGTGGTGTATGTTTGAGCCCACGTCATCTACTCCGCATATCTTCTACGGACGATGGCACGTCCCTTTATCGTGTCATAACCTGTAGGGTGGCACTGCTATTCTAGTCTTACCCATGGTGACGGAAACACTCTATCTGCTAGAGGACCTGTAACACGTGATCCCATCGGGTTGACCCTGTGGACACCCAATGAGGTTCCCCAACTGCCTTTCTATCTGAGTCCTTCTTGGCGCTACTCTCTCGAGCGTGGGTTTCCAAGGACAGTAGGTCGTCATGCAGTTGAGGACCTCACGAGCGGAAACGCAAAACCACCGACTCATTCTATGTAAAACCCTTACAACCACTGAAGAATGTGCCATCACAGAACAACGTAATTATAATTCAAAAGAACATAAACGGCCAAGGTGATATCAGGTGTCAGAAATTCAGTATGATATGCTTTAAACGACAGTAAAACACCAACAAAATGCCAAATGATCTAAAAAGCAGAATTTTATTATGAAGAAATGATATATTACTGGAATTTTAGTATTTTTTTTTATTATTGAGTTATAACTAATAGCCAATACAGTGCACCGATCTTAAGGGAATAGCGTAATGAATCAGATTTACTAATTGCACAGATGGACAGTTAATTTGGGGCACTATTATGAAAATTGCAGAGCCTTTCTTTTTTTCACATTTGGGTGAATCAGATTCCACAATATATGTGTATATAAAATGTGTTCCAGCTCTTAATCTTGAGTTTGAATCCTCTTGGGGCCTGAAAGGCATCTTTCAGTGATGTTTAAAAATTTTGTAATTCTTCTTAAGCCACCTTTACATAAATACTAGCTTCTTTATGGGAAGCCAAATCCCATAACGCTTATTACTGAAGAGAATTGCATTCGCTTTTGAGTTTCGTGGAGCCACAAACAGAAACGAAATTCCAAATAAGAATCTGATGGAAATGAAAAGCCTTGGGGAAAATAGCTCTGGAATGAGACTATCCATGAAGGTTTTCCTCTTGCAACTTTCCAACAGTGAGAAAAATAATTATAAAGCCTAGTCTAAGGCTGTCTTATTGTTTTGGGAGTTGTGGTTTTGACCGGAAGACGAGCTGGGTTTTATTTTTTACTTTTTATTTTTGCATAAGCTGAAAGGCCAGGAGAGCTGATTTCCAGAGTGAGACTCGGTCTGTATAAAGGCTGGAAGTCAAATGAGTCCCTAGAGTGGATGGTGTTGACCCATTTCAGTAATGGCAACCAACAAAATCCTCCACCGTACATCGTTCATCTAAATGCACCAGCACCTGGTCATTGGGACACACAGGCGCTGCGTGTGGGTCTTTCATTTAAAAACAAGTTCTCTTATCAACGTCCCTCAGTGCCTGTCCTCTAGCTGCCCCAACAGATACAGATATGGTCTCTGGGGAAACCATCTAAAATGAACTTCCTTCTGTAGGCCTTGAACACATGGAAACAGGTGTCTAAAACCAGTATCTCTGGAGAAGTTGAGAAATAAGTGACAGTCCAACTGTCTGGAGAAGTTCCATGTTAGGATCCCGTCACGTTTTAAGATCAATGGCGTCGTCCCCTTTAATATGATATTTGGGGTCAATGTGCTGAGCCAGCACATCAAGGACTTCGATTCAAAACCATAGTACACCATCCAATGTGCGTTCATTTTCATGAAACTTGTCACTATGTGGGTGATGATCAAGGACACAGGTAGTGTGGAAGTCCCCGTATTGTACAATTAGGACTGATTAGTTATGCTTTTTGGAGTAAAAATTGCATTACTGAGTGTATCATTATCTGGGTTGAGAGTAACTCTCAAACCTGATGCAATTTAGAAACAGAGGTATTGTGTGAATGTCTTCAGGAATTTGGAAAGTTATTGCTTGCTCGATTTCCTTTCCCATGTGAGTGAGGTTACGCACCCCATGCCACCTCTCGACCTCCCTGACCTCCCTGCCTCCTCTTTCCTTGAGGCTTTACAATTATTGGGAAAAATCGGAACTAAGAAGACATGCTCACACAGGCATGGACCTTAGAGCTTGTCTGACCTGGGTTAGAATCAACCCATTTTAAGCTTTAATTTTCCTTAGAAAATTATATTATTCTTCTTTCTTCTCCTCCTCCTCCTCCTCCTCCTCCTCCTCCTTCTCCTCCTCCTACTCCTGGGTTAGAATCAACCCATTGTAAGCTTTAATTTTCCCTAGAAAATTATATTCTTCTTCTTCTTCTTCTTCTTCTTCTTCTTCTTCTTCTTCTTCTTCTTCTTCTTCTTCCTCTTCTTCTTCTTCTATTTCTTCTTTCTTCTTCTTCTCCTTCTCCTTCTCCTTCTCCTTCTCCTTCTCCTTCTCCTTCTCCTTCTTCTTCTTCTATTTCTTCTTCTCTTCTTCTTCTTCTTCTTCTTCTTCTTCTTCTTCTTCTTCTTCTTCTTCTTCTTCTATTATTATTATTATTTCCAGATGCTGGAAATAATCACCATGTTCAACCCCTGGAAGGAATCGGGAGGCAAGTGCTCCTGACTTGCCTTTCCTAAAGGCTGGCATGCATGTCCCATGATTATTGCATGTCCTCATCTTTTCTTGTGATGATGGCTTTTTTTATAATAACGGTCACTCTGGTTACATAAAGTAAAACTTACTATTTTTGTGGTGGGGTCAAGGGACTTTTGATGAAAACACACAGTTATTAGACTGACAACATAACTAGGTTGTAATTCCTCAGGCTGTAATTTTCATCCTGTTCTACTTTGTGGCCAACGCCTTGCCCCAGCTCAGCCCAAGGACCTGCTAGACTGTTTCTGCCCCATGATGTCTTTTTCCAGAATGTTCTATAAACAGATCAAATATTATGCAAGGTGTTGGGACTGGCTTCTTGCACTCGGGTCACACACTTGAGGTCTTTTCCAGAATGTTCTGTGAATGGATCAAATCGTATGCAGGGTATGGGGACTGGCTTCTTGCAGTTGGGGTCACACATCTAAGGTCTTTTCCAGAAGGTTCTATGAATTGATCCCACAGAACCCATGGTGTTGAGACTGGCTTCTTGCACTTAGATGAACACATGTGAGGCTTATTCAGGCTCTTCCACGTGTGAGAACTTAAGTCCTTTTTGATTGTTGAGCTGTGTTCCCTTTTGTACATGGGCTATAGTCTGCTTGCCCATCATCCACTGAAGGACATCTGGGTTGTTTCTATCAGTTTGGTGATTACAAACTAAGACATGATAAACACTCCTCGTAGATAGGTTTGTGAATGAACATAATTTTTGTTTTATTTCCCTTAGGCAAATTCTTAGGAGGAGATTCTGGTCCATATGGTAATTGGACGTTTAGTTTTATGAGAAGTCCACAAACTATTTTCCAGAGTGACTGACTGCACCATTCTGCGTTCCCACCATCCATGCATAAGAATTCCTTGTTACTCCTCATACTCCCTACCCTTACTATTATCAGGGTTTTGGCTATTTTTATTGCTTCTATTTTAGATATTCTCACCAGAAGGTAGTAGCATTTCCCTATAGTTACACTTTTAAATCACGTTTCTGTCATAACTAACGAGGTGGAGTATCTTTTCAAGCAGTTATTGGCTGAGTATTCTCTTTTGTGGAATATCTAAGTTTACACCCAATGTTTTAAGATTGCTTATTTGGTGTTTTGGGTTTTTTGTTTTTGTTTGTTTGTTTGTTTTTTGCTTATAACTGAGTTTTAAAAATAGACATTTTCAAAAGGGGGGGTCACCTAGGTGGCTCAATCAGTGAAGAGTCTGCCTTTGGCTCAGGTCATGATTCAGGGTCCTGGGGTCAAGTCCCATGTTGGGCTCCCTGCTCCATGGGGAATCTGATTCTTTCTCCCTCTGCCTGTCCCCCTGGCTCGTTTTCTCTCGCTCTCTCTCAAATAAATAAAATCTTTTTTAAAAAATAAAAATAGACTTTTTCACCTTAAAATAATTTAAGGTTCACACAGTGTTCATCATATACCTTGTAGAGTCAACATATATCCCTCTTCCAGTGCTCTCCATTATTATTGTTATCTGACTAATTACCTATGGTATGTTTGTCAAAATGGATGTGGGTATATCATGATTGAACTCAGAAGATTTTCAGATGCCATTAGTTTTTCTAATTACCCACCCCCTGCCCCAGTTCTTGAATCCCATCCAGGATATTGCATTGCATTTATTTGTCACATGTCCACATCCCCTCTCTCTCTCTCTGTGGCCATTGATCCATCTCTCCTGCTCTCTTCAAGACCTCCACGACCTTGACTATGGGCCAGGTATCAGTAATCTGTGTCAGCAGGAGAACCAGATGTTATCTTATATGTAATTCCCCATAAAACCAGCACTGAAGGAAGAAAAACAACTTTTAGAAGGAACTGACAGCTATGCACGTTTGTCTCTATAGGACCTGTGCAGTATTCCATGCATACTAGCTGCTCCGAACACCTTGAATGAAGGAATGAATGAGTGAATGAATGAATCTACCAACCAATGAATGATTAGCGTGTTGCCTGAAATATTACAAGTGGATGAAAATTATAGCCAGTAGGACTCACAATGTTGTCTATAATCACTTCATTTAAATATTTTGTGATGTTTCTTCTTTCCTGGTTTTATTTGCAGGATGGGCTCATCTCTGGTGGGTGGAGATCTTCCATTCTCCCATCTTTTCTTGTTGACGTTCCATGTTTTGATGTACAGGAGCTAAAAATTGCATGGAACTCACTGAAGGGTCTCTTAACTTAATTAGGCTAAATGCACCTCTTTCCAGCAAGATTCAACTTCCACCCGCAAGTGGTTTTTTCCTGTGTGTGTGTGTTTTTGCTGTGTCGTCACACGTGGGGGGAACGTGTCTTCCCAAAACCTTGCCTTGCTCTCTCTCCTTTGGCGCCGTCTTCGAGCGTGAGCCCTTTCTGGAATCGACATCCATCATCAAACATCTGTCTGGAAAGAATGCCCACCTATCTTCCCCTTCCCCATTGCATATTAAATGGAAAAGAAATACCTACCGTGCACGTATTGGTTTGGACCAGGAACAGTGAACAAAGTGTGGTTTCAGCACATCTGGTAGGAACGTTAATTATGCATAATTGACTCTCTCCAGGCATCAGCAGCTGCAGGTGTAGTTAAAACAAAGCAAAGCCCTTGAGGGGGTCGCAGGAAGATGCCAGATTTTAAGGAAGACTTGCCATGTCCCTCAGAGCAACCTCAGGCCGGTGTGTCCTCAGCACTCAAATCAACATCGCCACCTGCTGGCCGCCCTGTGGAACTCCGTGCGCCCTGGAGGCGGACCCGGGGACACTTTGCACCTGTTCCTTGGTCATCAGCACACATACATCCGTCACTGTGCCGATTAGCGTGCACGCTGTGCTTTGATGAAGTCTTCCGTACAATTCATGCACTAAAATAGTTATGCTTTGTGAATGTATAAATACATATTTATACATCAATATAAATACAAACTATATATGTACACACATACATAATAGTTGTGCATGCCAAAGGCATCATGCGTGACAACCCAACCTTCCTGGCCAGGATGCATAGAACGCATACCACACCGGCTCTCAGATGTTCCTGTACACTAGAATCAGCAGGAAATCTTTAAAATACCATGTGTTCATTATGGCATTTCAAAGCCATTAAATAAAAGCCTCTGGGGACAGCATGTGGGCCTCTGTATTTTTAAAAATATTTTCTTTTTTAAGATTGTATTTATTTGAGAGAGAGAGCACAAGCCAGAGGAGCAGCACAGGGAAAGGAAGACGCAGACTGAGGGAGTGTGATGTGGGGCTTGATCCCAGGACCTTGAAAACATGGCCTGAGCTGAAGGTAGCGACCCAACCGACTGAGCTACCCAGGTGTCCCAGCCTCTAGAGTTTTAAACACGCCCTGATGCCAGTTAGCAGCTACATTTACAGACCCCACACAATGTATCCCTATTGCATGGTTTCACTGAGAACATGTGAATGTTGGAACTGTGAGTTACATGGTCAGGCGTCATGTCACAATGTTGCCATTGAAAGGAAGGGTGGATACCTCACTGAGGCAGCAACTCCCATAAAAACACTTCTAGTACCTTCCATGAGTGACAGCTGCTTGGTTCGAGGCCAATCCAGGCTCAGGTTGGTTCCTGTTCCCCTCCTCTTAAGGGGGTATTGGCTGCGTGTTCTTGCAGGGATTTGACGATTTAAAGTTCTGCTAATGTCTCTTCCCTGGAAAGTAATTGTGGCAAAGCAAGCCGGCAAAGATGAAAGTTAGCTTGTGTCATTGCATCTTAATTGGGACACTTCAAAGCGCCTCCTTCCTTGACAATAGCCGTACATTAAGACATGAACATCAGGCCATTAATAATTTTCTGCATTATAGCAAATTCTCTAAATAAACCATACTCATTGAACCAACTCCACTTCATTAAAAAAAAACACAAATTGCTCATTGAGCATCACAAGGCACCGTGACTTTCTCCCTGAACACTTGCAGTAGAACAAAGTTCACAGCTAAAAATGAACATAAAATGACCTGATTTTGTTTGTGAAATGTAGAGATTAGAAAAGAAAGGAAAGGGGAAAAAATTAAGCAAAGTATCCAACAGCTACTTACTAGTACAGGAATTGTTAAAAGTCACCTCTCAGACTGCCTCATGTGGATATAAACAAAGGATGGGAAATTAGAGGCATTTTTGCCCGATTCTCCTGGGCCCTGGGGGATCATGAACAATTCTTATCCTGCTTGATGCCCAGATTTTCCAAACACAAAGCGATACCAATCCGTAGGAATCTGTGAGCAAGTTAAATGGATTAATAAATATGCAACGTGCCTTAAAATCTGTAATGTGTTACACATCAAATGGAACAGTCGGTCCTCTGAATTATTATGTCAGGCCGACAGGAGGATGGGGTTTATTCATGCACAATCTGAAATAAGTGCTTGTCAAGGATATGATACACCCAACAAACAAGGGTAGTAAAATATGAACAAGAAGTAGTTTCCTCCCTTAAAGAATATACTATCTCTTAAATGCATACACCCATTGCAAAAAAAAAAAAAAAAAAAGGTAAATCCAAGACTGTGTCCTGGGCACAGGGTAAGATAGTGTGAGACTGACATGTTACTATAACAAGTTGCAATTCCATTTTTGCGCCTCTGCAAGATTTTATAATATGTGCAATATGTTCATTGATCATTGTTTCCTCTCTGACAAACACTTCTCATTGCAATCCCCTGAAAGCTTCTTTTTTTTTTCCTGAAAGCTTCTGCAAGATTATATAATATGTGCAAGAAGCTCATTGATACTGTTTCCTATCTGAGCACTTCTCATCGCAAACTCCTGAAAGCCTCTGCAAGACTTTATAATACGTGCAATAAGTTCATTGATATTATTTCCTACCTGAACACTTGTCATCGCAAACTCCTGAAATTATTTTATAGGTCTACAAATCTGCTTTTTCTCCTGCAGATACCATAGGACTGTATCTGTCCTCTCCTGAGCTCAGACTTTTGCTAACTGCTCACAATCCGCTAGCAGGCTGCATGCGTGTGGTGTAAATCACAGCAAAGCAGATCTCCAAAGTGAAGAGCTTACCTCCGATTTCTGTAGTATTATATATTTCAAATGTCTCTCTTTATCACCAGACATTGGAGAAAGGGGGAATAGGAGGGGGATGAGAACATTCTCATCCTCAGGGAGCTTTGCCAGGGACAGGGATGCTCTTCGTTTCCCTCCCGGTGGGGCCTGAGTGATGCAGGTATTTCTAGCAAACACCGCACGACGGTCAGCTTTGCATTGAGGTGTCCCCAAACTCAGTGTCCTAATTTCAAATTGACTAGGGTGGGGGCATTTTGAAAAGTGCGTTTTCCCCACTATTCACGATGCTGGAAATTGATGCATCATCCGTTCATTTATTATTTGGGTCTCTCTCTCGTTCTTCTTTCAGAGGTCTGGCTCTTTGCATTGTGAGGTCTTCAAGTTGCGTCAAACATCTCGATTTTCTTTTGCTGACCAGGTGTTCAATCAATGTCTGGTAAATAAATGATAAGAGGAAGAAAGAGGGAATAAACGAATAGGAGACTATCTGAGACATTAAATGGAATGAATTTGTTGGAAGTTCCTTAGCTTTTTTTCTCTAGATACATAACTTATTGATGCACAATTCCTGCTTTCAGAGATATTGTTATGGATGGAAGATGAAATTTGACCAATCCTAACCAACGGATATTTAAATTAAAAAAAAAAAAAAAAACAACATTCGAGATCCCTGGGTGGTGCAGCGGTTTGGCGCCTGCCTTTGGCCCAGGGCGCGATCCTGGAGACCCGGGATCGAATCCCACGTCAGGCTCCTGGTGCATGGAGCCTGCTTCTCCCTCTGCCTATGTCTCTGCCTCTCTCTCTCTCTCTCTGTGTGACTATCATAAATAAATAAAAATTAAAAAAATAAAAAAAATTAAAAAACAACACTCTTCTTGTCCTCCTTAACCTTGGATATAAAGATTATGCTTTTTCATAAAGGGCTTGAAATACAAGTTATAGCTCATTTCTACTGGTAGGGGGAAAAGATTTCCAACGCAGCCCCGTTGTACATGCAGACCGATGATAAAGTATCGCTCCGAGGCATCCTTCCCTTTCCCTGGAACAACCTGAAACACAGGACTCTCAAGTCAAAGGGACTTTCGAAAAATATAAAGCTCGGGTCTTGCATTTCCAGCGACTCACAGTTGAGTTATTAAACTCTGGGCAGTGAACTACCATGCGGTAGATTGAAATCATTTACATGAACGTTGCTCAGTCTCTGGTGGAAGGTACGGAACCTCCGTGTGCATCATTATAAAGGCAGCCAGATCCCATCTCCCCTTCACAGAAAACCCGAGGCATGGCCCGTAACCCAAATATGGGTATTGTGAGCACGCACATCAGGAATTGATCTGGAGGTGCTTTAAGCTTCTTAGCTAGCCTCTTTTATCTAATGGAGGGTAGGGAGTGCTGGAAAATAAGAGCTTTTTTCACCGAACAGTTGGCCTTTGAGGACTTTTACTTGGAACGGGGTCTCTGTATTGGTTTTTTGGTTGTAATTAACGTCTAAAAATTTTTATTCAGATTTTTATTGGCTATGTGTAGCATATAACATTATGTAAGTTTAAGGAGTACAGCATGTTAATTTGGCGCAGATATATACATACATATATTGTTGCCATTGTAAGGAAAATGCCGTGCAAGTCCCTTAAAAAAGAAAAAAAATGATTAGATCTACCATATGATCCAGCAGTTCCTCTTCTGAGTCTTATATGTACCCAAAGAAAATGGAAATAGGATAGCAAAGAGAGAGAACCGCTCTTGCGTTTATTGTTCTTTGGGGTTTCTCTATGCTAATATATCAATGTCCTGTATTCGAAAACCACCAAGAAGGCACATGCAGGTGAAAAAGGAGTTTGTTTTAATAATGCAGCAATAATGCAAGCAACGTCAGCTTGCAAGTAGTAAGCTGAAGGCAACCACCCAGATCCTAATGCCCAGAATCTCACGATAAGTTGTGGCAAAAAGGACGTTGCTGATATGATGAAATGTCTTGCAATTGGGAAAGTATCCTGGATCATCTCGGTAAAAGCCCAATGTCATCTCAGGGCTCCATATTTGAGGGAGGCAAGCAGGAGTTTGCAAAGACACAGAAGTGAAGGAGAAGGGACAGTGGGCAGAGAGATTGGAAGCTTGGAAGATGGAAGGGCTGTAGCCACCAGCCCGGGGACACCTGGAGCCCCAGAAGCTGGAAGAGGCAGGAAGGACCCTCCCCTGGAGCTTCTGGAGGAAGCTCAGCCCTGCCCCACCTGGAGCTCAGAATTGCCAGATCAATTTCTATTGTTTAATGAATGTAGCAACACAGTAATTTTTAAAAAGCAGCTGCATGAAACTTTTATACGCTGTGGAAAGCTGTTCTGGTCACATCTCAGGTAGGCTGGCAAAATTTCTTGCATTTACTGTTTTTAAAATTTTTATTCATTTAAAAAATGTAAGTACAACAGACACACAGTGTGATAGTAGTTTCAGGTGTAGGATATGAGGATTCGACAAATCCGTAACATTACTAGATTCATTGTTTTGCTCTCTCATTTGTTTTTTTTTTTTTTTTTGGTTTGTTTGTTTGTTTTATGATAGTCACACCGAGAGAGAGAGAGAGAGAGAGAGAGAGAGAGAGGCAGACACACAGGCAGAGGGAGAAGCAGGCTCCATGCACCGGGAGCCCGACGTGGGATTTGATCCCGGTTCTCCAGGATCGCGCCCTGGTCCAAAGGCAGGCGCTAAACCACTGCGCCACCCAGGGATCCCTGCTCTCTCATTTGTGATAAAATGCACACAACATCACATTGACCATTCTAGCCATTTTTATGTATATATATATATATATATATATATATACACACACTGTTCTACTGGGTATGTTTCCAAGGTCCATCCATGCCATGTCACACCCACTAGGATGGTTCTACTCAGGAGGGAAGGAAGGAAGGAAGGAAGGAAGGAAGGAAGGAAGGAAGGAAGGAAGGAAGGAAGGAAGGACAAAGGGAGAAACAAATGTAGGCAAGGATATGAGAGATTGGAAATTGTCTCCTTCCTGATGGGAATGTAAATGGCATAGCCATTGTTGGAAAACAATCTCACCATTCCTTATCAAAAAGAAAGAAAATTGCCAGTAAATTTCCCCCACCTTCTTACTAATTTCTCCTGGGGACACTTCTCAACAAATCTCGGTACCAAGAACCTTTCCTTCTGGATAAGCTTGTAGGGAACTCAATCAGGTGAAATGACAATGCATCTATTGAGTCCTGCAGAAAAATCCCCTGGCTCGTCACCAGCAATTTCCAGTGAAATGGGTAGCTACGCACTTCTAATCACATGGAGGTTTCAAAGATGAAAACAAAATAATAGGCCATTTTTGGTTCCTGTCATGTAGACTTCTCAAAAGCAAGTTACGTTAGGTCACTGTCAAGTGGGGAAATTCTCACCAGAACATCACAATTATGAAGCATGCAGTTTACCTCACTGGTGTAGCTAAGTCCGCCTTCATTTCGCCATTTTCTCTTTTTTTAAAAAAGATTTTATTTAATTATTTGAGATAGAGCGAGCGCGCGAGCAGAGCGAGAGGGAGAAGCAGACTCCCCAATGACCAGGGAACCCGATGCTGGACTTGATCCCAGGACCCGGATATTATGACCTGATCTGAAGGCAGACGCGTAACTAGCTGAACCACCCCCCTGCACCCCTGATTTTTCAATTTTCTTGATAAAACATTTCTGCTGACGTGCTGCACTTTGTCTTCCTGGTATGAATGAGCATCCTTCTAAATGGGCACCTGTTTGCCACCAGTTCTTTTTAAAGCTCTTCTTACACATCTCATAACATGGAATGCTTTGGGGGGAAAAATAAGAAACAGTATTAAATGAGCAGAACACACAGTTGCAAGTCCCATATGATCCCAAATGTTTCCATGATTTCCCTCCATACATAGAAGGTGTAAAGACTCCATCGCAACATTATTTGAGTGTGGTAGGTTCATGGTTGTTTTGTTTCTTCTTGAAAATCTGCTCTCTCCTTTAGATATCCAGATTAAGAACACCAATGGTTGGCTTTGGATCTAAGCTCCCTGTGGGTGAGGAATACTCCTGTTTCCTGGAAAAGCTAATCCAGGAAGACTGCATTATTTGTATCTTCATCAGAGTCCCGTCTGTGTCACAAGTCTTCATCAACATACCCGGGCTTCTTCCGACGTTGGCACCGCATTGGAAAGCAGACACAGTTATTGGCAGAGAAGGATGCTGGAATTGGAAGGTACCTGGGAGTATTAACCCTGGGGAAATTTTGGTAATAACCAGACATTCTTCCAACATGGAGCAAAGAAGAAAAATCTGAAACAAAAACTGCCCTCAATTGCGTAAAGGAATGTACCATGGATGAGCCCTCAGATACCCCGAGTGATGGCTCTCGAGAGAACACACGGGTGTAACGAGAGGTTGTGGCTTTTTGTCAAGTTTGGAGGAGTCATCTGTGTGCCTGGAAATTCAGTTCAAAAATGTGGAAATGCGCACCAAGGTAGTTTTAAAAACAGACTGCCTTTAATTAATGCTCTTGAGATGAATGTGCCTTTCTTTGCACTAATTCCCTCATCGTAAAATTGGACGGTAGCGACCTGTCTTTTAGATTCAAGACGCCACTTTCTGTTTATGCGAATAAACAGGCACAAATCAAGGACAGACGAAATCCGGGACTGCAAAGGGGTAGGAGGGCTGGGAAAGATTTCCCGTGCCTTTGAGATGTTCTGGGACTCCTTGGGAATGTGCCCGTCCCAGAGCTCACTAGCAACATCATTAACCGAACCACTAATTAAAGCTAGGAGAATCAGGCTCCTATTACGAGATCAGCATTTTTCAAAGAAGCCTTCCAGCTGGTTTAAACAGAAATGGATTCATTAATGGGAAGCCCTTAATTAATTAGAATTTGTAAGAGCTTTAGAGATTGATATGGATATTTCAGAACCAGACATGACATGGGCAAGAGAAACATCCAAGCAGACCCCAACGCTGTCCCCATGAAAACCCCATCGCAAGAGACGGAAGGCAGGACTGGAATATATATGTAGATATCCATATATATCATATGATATTGATGATCTGATATGTGCATATAGCGATGGATTAGAAACAAGCCATTTCAGCATATGGGTATTCCAATCCATATGATGAAATGATACCATATAATTACATCATGTATGCATCATATCCCATCACATATGTCATATATGTCCTATCATTACACCATATATCATATATGCCGTATCATTACCTTGTATATCATAAGTCTCATAGTATCATGTGCCACGTGATACATGGATCATATATTATCATATATATCATATGCCATGTGTCATGCCATCGTCACATATGCCATACCCTCACATTGTATATCATACGTCTCCTATCATGTATCATAAATCATGTCATACATCATATATTGTATCATGTATCACACATATCACATGCCATATGTCATATCATCACATCATATCATGTGTCATGTCATATATATCACAGCATGTCATACAATAATCACATCATATCATGTGTCATATGATGTATTTCACAGAGCATGTCATACCATACACCCAACATATCATCACAGCATATCACGTCATACATCACATATGTCAATATTTCATATTACACCATACATCTGTCATATCATCACATCATATTTGTCATCAACACATATATCATATCATATATATATATATATACATATCATCATCATATGGATTGGAAATTCAGTTCACGAATTATGGAAACGTGCTCCAAATTAGGTTTCAAAAGCAGACTGCCTTTCATTAATCCCCTTGAGATAGATAACATCATGTGATATATATATATATAATATGTCATATCATCATATCCGGTATCACCAGATATGTCCCTCTCACGTTCTAGGTAAGTACAAGGGCTGAGTTCCCTGGTCCATCCTTCACGTGTCTACCTTGTGCAGCTGTCTGGCATAAGTTATCCCCACCCAGGACCCAAACCCCAGTGACGATTGTGCCAATCCTGGCACGCAGCCTAACTCCGAGGACCAGGGTGGTGTTGAAAGATGCAGTATTTCATAAAACAGTTGCTATTGGCAAATCCAACTATGCATCAATGAAAAAAAAAAAACAGCAAAACAAAGTTAATGTCACATGAATCCTTTAAATATTAATAGTGTATATTTATTCCAGCTCTTCTGTGAGGGGAATATATGGAATCCTGTTAATAAGCAGTAAATGTTCGTGGAGGTGTGTAATGATTCCTACAGGCGCATTGTGAAATAACACTGAAGATTATAGCCTTGTGTATTTTTAAAGGATGAGCGTGCTGATACGAGCCATAATATCAAATAGCATTTGCCCGTCAAAATTCTACTCACATGTAATTTAAAATGGGAAGATAATTTCCACTGAGGGGGAAAAAAATCAATAAAGGAATCTTCAGCGATTTGAAAAGATTAAGAGTTTATCAAAAGTACAACAGTGGCTGCATTTTAAAAAATAAAGGGCTTGTGAATCCCAACAAGGAGGGTTGACTGGCAAGAATGAACAATTCTTGGGAGAAACAATCTTTTGTACTGATAAAAATCAGACTCCATTACAAGGAATGTTACAAATATATGCAATAGACTTAAAATAATTATTACAAGTCTAGGCTCAAAATATTCATGAATTCTTTCAATGCAACAAATACTAACCAGATGCTCACTGCCATTGCAGTAAGAATGGGTGAGAATGGGTGTAAGAATGGGTGTATCTGTGAACCGCATGGGTTGTGAAGAAAATCATGGCCGAGCGGCAAGATCTTCCACGGTGGTGGAGAATTTTAAAGATTGTTGCAGTTTACTTTGGCTTTTTTAGCGAGGTTTTTACAGAGGACTGTGAAGTTCATCAGTTAGCCGACCAAATGACATTAATTGATCTTTCATTATGCCCCATCAATCTCTGAGACTGTTGAATAAGGACTGCACTTGGTCAGCAAAGATTTCCTATAGGCGGGGAGTCAGTCTTGAAGGGATTTGTAAACCCAATGATGCAGGTTTCTCTTGGGTTCCATTACTTGATTCCTCCTTCCATTCTGTTGGTCCATGATTGCAACAAGAGTGATTGTGAGTGGCTCGGATTGTCGTCCCTGAAATCCAAGATTGGATGTTTCCATCTGGAGAGAAGATGACTAGGCAAGTTGCTCCTCCCAGGAAGTAAGAGGACACATTCCCTTCTGGTGGCTGAAGGGAGTGAGGGATGAAGACCAAATTAACACCTCTCCTGAGCTGCACCTGGCCATGTCTGGGATGTTCATCCTTCCTCCTCTGGATGGAGCCTGCATGCATAAAGGGGGACTGCCATCATCGAAACAAGATGGCGCTGACGTTTATTGGCGTTTGTGGTTCAAGACAGCTCACAAAAACGGGACATGTATCTACCAGGTATTGGACATTGGTCATTCTGGAATTACCGTAAAGAGGAAAAAAAAATCTGAGCTCTGTTTGTTCTTGACATGTTGCATCTCCCATAGAAATACAAGCTTTCACATTAAGCGCTTGACATCAGTCAATGCTTTGGGAGATACTTGGAGCTTCCACTTAATAGTTTGAATATTCTGAAAAATAAGCAAGAAGCGATCTTACTATTCAACAGAGTGATAAAGACTTCATGGCTTCTTAATATAGAGGCATGTGACACTAGTTAGAAATAAGTAACACGCATTTACCCACACAGATGTACCCATACACATGCATGATAGATAAACATGAGTCTCAACAAGAATATACCTTGAAAACGATGTTCAGAGAAAAAAGTTACTTACATAATCCTATGTTTGGGCTGACATTTGTGGAAAATCTTTAAAAATACATGGATATAAATATACATATACATGCATATTTATAAATCATAGAAAATAGTATATAATTAGATGTGTATATAAGGTTTGAGTTTAAATATTATTGTAGAGGGGCACCTGGGTGGCTCAGTTGGTGAAGTGTCTGCCTTTGGCTCAGATCATGATCTCAGGGTCTGGGATCGATTCCCTGCATTGGGCTTCTCATTCAGTGAGGAGTCTGCTTCTCCCTTTCCCTCCGCCTCTTCCCCCTGCTTGTGTTCATTCTCCCTCTCTCTCAAATAAATAAATAAATAAATTAATTAATTAATTAATTAAATCTTTAAATAAAAGCATAAATATTATTGTAGAATAATTTAGAATTGGAAATGAGTATGTTTTCCAATGCCCAGAAGATTCAGATACATGTCCCATATCTGAGAAGAAGAAACAGGGGACCAGATACCTGAGCTCCATCCATGTGATCAACATAACTGATAGAAAAAAATATACCTTTTCAGGGCACATGTGTGGCTCACTAGTGTCCAGCTCTTGATCTCAGTTCAGATCTTTACCTCAAGTTGTGGATTCGGGCTTAGGGTTAGTGTGAAGCCTGCTTAAAAAATATATACATATACACATATTTTAAAATATTATTATAAAAATATATATACACATCTTTCTTTAAAAATATATATGTGTAGATACACATATATCTATACCTTTCTTGCATAAAGCCAGGAGGAATTTATATACCTTTCTTGCAAAAAGCCAATGAGAATTCAGGGTTTGTTGTATAAATACAAGTTGCTCTTCACTCCAGCTAATGCAGTGCTTTTTTCTGTATGTTTCAAAAATGCACTAATGTAGTAACATCTGGGTCCTTCTGTACTTATTTCATTAACATTAAGTAAATTCCCCCAAATTAAGCTACCACTAAATTCTACGTTAAAAGCATAAATCTATTCTAAAGCAAAATATACGTGTTTTTTTTTCTTTCTGAATTATTTGGGCGGATAATTGTGTTCTGCCGATAACCACATGGCCTATGGGCATGCCTAAATCAGTATTAATTCTTGAAACCTCAACTCTGTTTGCAGTGTTGGGCATGCCTTTGTTGATTCACCATTGTAAACATGCAACACATCTTAATTGGGGAAAACAAGGTTCAACATATCTGGGGACTCTTTGCTAAATCTTGAAGAATGGATTTAGAAACAAAAATCAAGAATTTCTGTAGGCCCAGCTTTTGGATCTCAAATACCCGGGTCAATGAATGTTAACTGTTGTGCTTAAACATGTAATTATTTATCTGGATATTTTTGGCCGCCTCTGAAAGCGGGTAACTATATGGGCAGTGTTAAGTAGAATCAACAAATACTTACAAAGCGTAGTAAGTTTGGACTTAACATGCTTTCAATGCGCCTCGTTAGACAATCATCTATCATCAAACACTCCCCCCGTAAATTGATACTCCATGAAGATGTCGTACTACAAGGTACATAATGAGTCTCATCAATGAATCATTTTGAAGAACAGTGAACTCTGCCTTCTGCAAAGGCATACATTCATAAAAAAAAATGTTCTTCATTTTAAATCATCTTCCAGAGCAAACTGACACCTTTACAAAAAATTATCTTCTACACAAACTGTGTCTCTGCTCAGTGGTTTACAGCCATCAGTGAGAGTCTTGTTCGCTATCGTGATGAATGGAAAAGAATCAGAACATCGTGGAGAAAAATTGTAGAAAAGGAAATTGATGCATGGAAAATTAGTCATCCGTTCTTCAAAATTATTTATTACGCACTCCAAGGGCATGGAATAGAGAAAGTAACTCCAGAGGTGATGATTACTGAGTTTGTGTTCTTTTGACACACATGCTGTGATCTAAAATCAAATAGGATAAATTTTAAAAGCCATCTGTCTTCAAAATGTCTGTTCAATATATGCTGCATTTTTACAGATAATAAGGTGGTAAATTAGGATAAGCCATCTATTGGAGATGTAGGTTTGCAGTAATAGTCTCTGCACCCGGAATCAAATATTCTAAAGGAATTCTGTGGTCCTGGGGGAAATTAGATGTTTCTGTACACTTATTCTTAGATTAACCATTTGACTAACCATGTGTTGTGCATATAAAAAGAACATTTAAACCATCAGGTAGTAAAATTCTAACTTAAAAATAAATACATAGAATTTTTTCCTTAGACCAGCAAAACCTTAATAGTAACACCATCATTTGCTAGCATTTGTAATCGAGTGTTAAAAATACAAATTTCTAGAAATTGACTCTTCATAATCTATTTTACCCATTTGGAAAGCAGTGAGACTGTTAATCAAATGTGAACATAAACTAATCACATAACCCTGCAAAAGTCAGTCGTAGGTATCTACCAGAGAGGTGAACACATGTCTGTCTGAGACGTGCACATGAATTTATGGCATTTTCATTCAAAATTGGAAAAAAAAAAATGGAAGCAAGCCATACGTTCATCACCTACTGAATGCACCTACAAGTGTTGTTTATCCACTTATACAATAAATAGGATTCATCAATCAAAGGGAATATAGCTAATAAAATGCAACAACAGGGATGAATTTCAGAAACGAGGCCATGTGAACAAAGTCAGGCACGAACGTCTACCTACACGCGTGGCGGCATTTACATGAAATTGTGGAGAAGACCAATGCGAGTGCAGCACATGGATCTGTGTTGGCTTGGGGACAGGAGTAACATGGAAGGGTTGGCTGCAAAAACATGGAGGAATTTGTGAGAAGGCTTATGTCTTGACAGACATTACCCCGAATTACACAGTTAACAGGATGTTAAGTTTTAAAAAGGGGCGGTTACTGTATGTACACCTCACTTGAGGTGTCACCTCATATTACTTTGTACACTAAATTTTCATGTCTGACTTGGTATATTCTCCTTCTCTCTCATCTATTTAACTAATCTATCATCTGTCAATCATCTATTCATAACTACCTACTACCTACCTTCCACCTATAATCTATTACCTATTATCTATGTATTTATCATGTATCATCAACAAACTATATTTCTGCCTGTTATCCATCCATCCAACCATCCATCCACCCATCATCTATCTATCCGTCTCTCCATCTATCCTATGTATGCATCCATTCTATCTATCTATCTATCTATCTATCTATCTATCTATCTATCTATCATCTATCAATCCTCTATCTATCCTTCTATCAATCTATCATTTATCAATTATCTATCATCTATCAATTATCTATCTATCTATCTATCTATCTATCTATCTATCTATCTATCATGTACCCTCACCCAACAACTATATCATCTGTCAGTCATCTTATCTACCATCTACCTGTCATCTATTATCTACCTATCCATCCACCCATCTACCATTGATTTGTCACTGTTGAGTTACATGTCATCCCCAACACATTAAAGGAATCTGCTTTACTCCCCATACCAAGGAGGTTCAGGGGGTCTGCTGGCAAGAGCCTAGGAAGTCTTGCCTCCTAGAAAATCGAAAAGAATATTGACTTGACTCCAACCCTTATGGACATCTCTCTAGGGAAAAAACACCAAATCACCTCCTTGGCTTGTCCAGCTTGTTGTCTGAGTGTTGTCTGGAACCACTCTTCATATGACAGATTTCAAGAAAGGCCAGGGGATCCTCATGACAGGCAAGGTTGGAGTTTTAGTGGTGACCCATTTACAAGACAGGATATATCTTGTACTCTTTGTTCTTTTCCTCTTTTGACCAGATAAAATCCTTGCAGCTGAGCTCTGTGTTGCACATATTGATCAAATTTAGTTTATTTCTTTTTTTATATATATGGGGAAATAGACTCCGAGAGACTGAGGAACGTTCCTAACATCACTTACTTATGGATGGTCAGGACCCAGTTGAATTAAACTCCAACACCCCGATAAGGTGGGGTGTAAAATAGCATCCCTTACATGAGACATAAATGCAGCAAAATGTGTTAAAAGTGTCCATTTCGTACCTGTTTCTGTATATTGCTAGCAAACGTTTTGATCTGCCAGAGAACATTACCGATATCTACCTGTAGCATCTCCTCTTGAAAAATACATTGTTTTCATTTAGAATACACAAAATGCTATTAATAACTGATGCTATTTTATAGTAAAATTTTATTCCATATGCAAGCTCTTTTGGCTTATTATTACCATGTAGGTGGGTTCTTTTTTCTCTCTTTTCTTTTCTTTCTCTCTTTTTTTTCATAACGCAGGAATTTTAGAGATTGCCTCTGAAGCTTGTTGGTTCAAAACTTGATTTCGATAAGAAACCAGGAATTCCCCCTTTCCTTAAATTTTCATCACCATCCATATTCTGTTCAGATGTTCTGAATTAAATTGTACGAGTAACACATAAGTCTTAGATATAATTTGTGTAGAGATCTATTACATATATTTAAATAAAAATAATCACTGTAAAATTATTCCACATTGATCTATTTCTTTCCACAACTAGCGTTTAAACGTGCATGCAGATTTAATCAAACATTGATTGGAACTTGAATTGATTCTCTAAAGTAAGGCTAAGGGTTTTTTTTTTCTTTTTTTTAACATTTTAACATACCTCAAGATCATGCCTCAAAATCTTTCAAGCACATTTACCTGAACTTTAACTATTGGTATTTAGTCTTAAGGGATTATGCTGTGTTAATAGGCAACTAATTCTTGAATGTGCAAATCCTTAGGTTAATATACTTTATTGCAAATTACCTAATCCGGCATTCAGCTGGCAGGTTCTCAGTCAATGAATAGTGGGCCGTATTGGAAATTGGTGAGTTCTGAGAGATTTGGGGGAACCCAAGAGAAGCACAAAGATGGTTAAAATGTAAGGCAGAGTAAAGCTCACCTATGGCTGTACCCATCAGTCTGTGCTTGAGGAATTTCTTGAACATGCGACGAGGTGCTACTGTGACCCATCATCCCCCTTCTTTTTTGCTAAGTTAGCAAATGGGAACGTCTCACACCCGCTTCCTCCACTCTGCATTGACAGCTGGCAAGCCGACTTTGCTAATTGTGCTTACTTGGAATCTCAGAGGGGAAATAATCACATAGCTACAAGGTCCTATAATGCAGTTGCTGTGTCTTGTCCCAAGACAACAGGCTAATTGTTGAAAACATCAATGACATTTTTGGTAGTTGCTCAGAGAGAAGCACGGAGAAGCAAGGGATTTTTGGGAAAATGAACAGAAATTGATGATGAGAACGTTAAGTGATGTGTATGCAGAGGTTCGATTTGAGACCGTTCTAGACACTTGAATACATTCCCTGTTCAATGCACTTATTTAAGGGCAAAATTATGGTCTTAATTCTTCTATTCCATAATAATACCTTCTATCTTCACCATATTTTTGACTTAAACACAAGATTGAGGTTATTTGCAGAGAGGCGCTCATTAAGTCTCATTTGTTAGGTATTTTGGTATATTTTGGCGTGTAATGGTAAACCAAGATTGATGGGGATATACCACCAAGTTTCTGTATTTTTCGTTTTGCTGTTTGCTGTGTTGGCTGAATAAGGTTCATTAGTTTTGCTAGAAATCGTCAAGAGAGAAGAACAGTGATTTTTTTTTTTCTTCGTGGAAATTTCACTCGTCAGATGGGTGATGGTATTCAGGTAGGCGGCTCTTTGTTCTTTGCACGGCTGTGGTTGCTCAGTTGTCCTAGGTACACGGAATGTGTAGGATTATGACATTTTGTGTGTGTGAGTATGCGTATCAACATCCTGAACTCCCATATTGGAGCCACAATGACACTTGCAATGACTCTTCCTGCATCTGCATCCTTCTAGATTACATTGCGTAACCAGACGGTCTACCCTTTATATTCTCAATGTTTCCTGAAGATTCCTCTTTGTCTCCTCTTCTAAGAAGTAAGCAGCCATGCAGATGGAACGGATTCCCAAACATGACAAGAGAAGAAAACATTTTCAAGTACACAGGAACAAAACTTTTGACACGGAAGGAGAAGGCACATGTGTCTAAACACGCCACATGGAATACAGCTTACTCCGTGAGTATGATCACGTTAGCTGTTTATATTTTCCACGATGCACCATTTCTTCCTTTTCCGGCTCAGTGTCTGGAGATGTGCAACTTAAGTTCTGATCCATTGAGTTATTTAATTTATTTATTCATGAGAGATGCACACAGAGAGAGGGAGAGAGAGACAGAGACACAGGCAGAGGGAGAAGCATGCTCTATGCAGGGACCCCGATGCAGGACCTGATCCCAGGTCTCCAGGATCATGCCCTGGGCTGAAGGCGGCGCTAAACCGCTGAGCCCCCTGGGCTACCCTGATCCATAAGTTCTATAAACAAGAGTCACAAAAATGTATGGTAAGAGGTGCAGTTTCCCTTTTAACCGTGAGTCTTGCAACTGGTTTCTTATCTGGGTTATGCAGAGCAGGGAGTGTTTCAGAGCCAGCGATTAGGTGTGTTGTGGTTAATCGTGTCAGTAGAACATTCTGGTGCACCTGAAGAAGGCCAAGTGTGAAGTTGCATGAGAGTGAGTTCTCTGTAGGTAGCTCCAGTCCAAGGTAGCAGTAGAGCTACAGAGGTTGAAACGGGAGTAGGTGTAGACCCAACCGTAGAGATGTATGTGTACATCTAACATCCGTGTGCGTTGAGTGCGTCTCTACCATCTACAGCTAAATCTACTGCACATTTATATCTACATGTCACCTGCGTGTATGTCCCTGTATCTCTACTGCTTACATCTACATTTATATATTTCTATGACCCATGTATCTATATCTAAGCCCTACATCTGTATCTCTCTGTAGCTCTCAGCCATTCACCATCCACGCACGAGCAGGGGGTGTGCTGCATTTTCCCGCTAAGGCTTCACAGTTCTTTGAGGTCAGAACTGCAAGTGCGGCTTCCCCAGAATGAGTTTTCTCTGCTCATTGATCCTGCCCTTTGGAGACATTAAGTTTGGCTCTTCACCTCCTTGAGTGGCTAGGGTTCCTCCCAGATACTCTGGGGCCGACTCCCCCCACCCCGCCCCACCCTGTCCTACTTCTGGGGCTTCTTATGGATGGTTGTTACCAATTCCTGTATGCAGCCTTCCCCTCTTTGCTTCCGATCCAAGAGCGGTGGGAGCCTGGCAGCACAAATAACCCCAGTGGTGATGTTGTCCTGACACGGAAGATGGTTCATTCATGGCAGGTCTGGGAGGACGGCCCTGGCTGTCAGTCCTCACTCGCTATTGACACACAGACTGGAGACAACAGGGATTCTTCTTTTTTACATCCTTTTACTGTTGTTTCCTTATGGAGTCCATTTGTTTTTCTCCCCTTGGGGACTTTCATAACAATTTTTCATGTCGTATCAACAATGAATATATTTCTTCTGACTAGGGAATTACTGGTATTGTTAAAAAGTAATACCATTAATGACCAAGTGTTGAAGCAGTGCTTTTCAAACACTGTGAGTAAAAAAAAAAAAAAAACAACAACAAAAACCTGTGTGTGTGTGTGTGTGTGTGTGTGTGTATGTATATCTATGTGTGGGGGGCATGTGTCTATTGTCACTTTACATCCCCTGAATCTTATAAGCTGTCCCAGCAAATCAGAGCAGTCTGAAATGCATTCTATAATATTTGCTTGTGCATCTTCTTACAAATATAGTTTCTCTTAGGGGCCCCTGGGTGGCTCAGTAAATGGAGTGTCTAACTCTTCATTTCTGCTCATGTCATGATCTCAGGGTGGTGAGGTAAACCCTACATTGGGCTCTATGGTGAGCATGGAGCCTGCTTAAGATTATCTCTCTCCTTTTCCCTCTGCCCCTTCCACCTACTTGTGCTCTCTCTATAAAAAAACAAACAAACCCGATAAAAGGCCAACCCTACAGGCCCTTAGTGGCCACCCTGTCGGGACCCCTCTCACTCCTGAGAGCTTTCTCTGTATCCTTACTTCATAAACTTCTATACTTTCACTCACCAATCAATCAATCAATACAGATTTAAAAATCAAAAATTCAAAAAAAAAAAAAAACCCTAGGAAACAAACAAAAACAGATACAGCTTCCCTTTCCACAGGTCTTGGGGCTGAGTTCCTAATCTCCTAAGAGGTGCTTATGCTAGGTAGCATGGGAAACCTGTGCCAGCAAATTATAGCCCATAGATCAATTCTGGCCCCCTTGATGTCCTTGTAAATAAAGTTTTATTGGCACACAGCCATGCCCATTCTTTTACGTATTGTCTGTGGCTGCCTTCATGCAACAAAGGCAGAGTTGAATAATTGTAACAGACACCATATGGTGGCAAAGTCATTATATTTCCTGTCTGACACTTTACAGAAAACGTTTGCCATCTCCTAGATTAAGAATTCACTACTTTGTTAAAGTGGGGAACAAGCTTCCGTATACTAAATTTCCTAAAACTGCTTCAAGAGGCATCTTCCAAAAAAAAAAAAAAGAGTCATCTTCCCTATCCTTTACACTTTCTCTTTCATTTTGTTAGTTGAGGGTGCAGCACACATATGTCTATTTAGTTGAGATTCTGTGACTTATCTGATAGAGCCCTTGTTTTCTCTACTGGGAAGGGATGTGCATTTAGCTCTTGATAGGTTTTATATGGTTTTCCCTGGCTGTGGGGATCGATGCCGTCCTCCAGACTCTTTGCTTCTCTTAGCTGCTGCCAAGTTTCCAAATCAAGTTTCCATGCTCACTGATCTCGTTGGGAAGCAACCCTTTCCAGGGCTGCTGACCTAATCCAGCTCATGCAAGGGAGTGAGTTTGATTGGAGATCTCTGACCCCAGATTCTCCTCCTGGGTAATAGCTCAAGTCCCCACAGCTAACATTTTATCTTCTCTGTTATTTTATATAACTGAGTGCTGCCCTGTTCCTTTACTCTGTAGGACTTCCTGCAGCACGTTGCACTGTGGTGCCTCCTCCAATGTTTACCCTGCTTCCTGTCTTGTCTTACAGGTGACCCTTGTGTCTGGTCTTCTGAGACATCCCCATATTGACCACAAATATCGCTATGTGCAAATGCACATGCTTGCATTTATGTATTTTTCATACCTCTGGGCATGTGCATCAACCAGTTCTTCAGTTTCGGTCTTCCTCCAGAAAATGAGGACAAGTGCAGTCCTACTTGGACATAATCCAACTCCACATATTTTAATATAATCCTCACATTTGCCTCTAAAGCTGGTAGTGTCATCCAGATGGACAGCCCTTTGGGCCAGCCAGGGTTTACTTTCTGTGGAGAGCTCATTAATGACAGAAAAGTGCCACAAAGTACCTTTAAAAAATCTTTCAGTTCATGTTAACTAATATATTACCAAGTGCAAGTTCCTTTTCTTTGCCTGAACTCTCGAGGTTCCCTCCATGAAGGTTAAATCCAATGAGCAATATGCATTTCTCAGAGCGCCAAATTACTGGGTCATTCAGAGTTTTCTGTCTGACTCATCTACGTGCGTTTACTGGACCACAACAACCACCGTTAAACTGGTGTAAAGGCGTAGGTGTTCACCCAAAAGAACAACAGGTCACCGACATAAACACAAACACAGGCAGATTTTATGAGGGGGAAAACAATCTGTTCCAGCCAGGTATCTTCACAGGCATAAACCAAGAGTTTCCGTCTATAGGGACCACGGTGCAATCTGTCCTTCCATTTATTGTCTCCTAGATTGAGGTACAGTCTGCTTGCTGATATCATCCCTCATATGTCTCTCTTCTTTCATAAAGGATTTTGTATAAAACAGTCTCTTTCACAAATATCAACGTTAACGTTCACAATCTCTCCTCTGTAACCAAACCATTGAGGATCTCCATGGCCATACGTTGGGTGGGTGAAAACCAGAAAATTGGTATAAATTGGTATTTGCAGAACCAGAGACCTCACTAGCTGATGTTCCCAAGTGGACCTTTCATGCCTACTTCTCGGGAACTGTAGGAAGGACATCTGAGAGGGTGAATCCCCTCAATTCTGCATAAATATAAACAGATCCTATAAAGTCAGGGGCTCTAAAAGCAGTACTTTGTATGAGAACAGAGCTGCTCATCTCTTGGGGCTTCTCGACAGATGGCAATAATACTCACAAAGTCCATTCTGTTAATATTGCATCCAGCCCACAGGTTTCTTTTTTTTTTTTTTAATTTTTATTTATTTATGATAGTCCCACAGAGAGAGAGAGAGAGAGAGGCAGAGACAGAAGCAGGCTCCATGCACCGGGAGCCCGACGTGGGATTTGATCCCGGGTCTCCAGGACCGCACCCTGGGCCAAAGGCAGACGCTAAACCGCTGCGCCGCCCAGGGATCCCCACAGGTTTCAATGTTATGATGAAAGCACCCCTTGAAATCCAAAGCGTATTTTTTTTTTTTTTTTTTTTTTTTTTTTTTAAATTTTTATTTATTTATGATAGTCACACAGAGAGAGAGAGAGAGAGAGAGAGAGAGAGGCAGAGGGAGAAGCAGGCTCCATGCACCGGGAGCCCGATGTGGGATTCGATCCCGGGTCTCCAGGATCGCGCCCTGGGCCAAAGGCAGGCGCCAAACCACTGCGCCACCCAGGGATCCCCCAAAGCGTATTTTTCTGAAAATACTAGTCATTGAAAATCTAACATGCTAAAATAAATAAATAAATAAATAAATAAATAAATAAATAAATAAATAAATAGTAAGTAAATAAAAAATTAAATAAATAAGAAAACGTTATGTGGTTTGTTCCAGCAACCTTTAGGGATATGTTTTTTCTTGTCTTTCATGATGATTCCGAGTCCCACTTCTAAAACGGAGACTCTCAAGTTTCTGTAATGGATTTGTTCTCCAAGTAGAATTTTTTTGGTGTTTTTGACTGGGGAAGAGGAAGTAGAAAAACACACACGCATACACACACACGCATACACACACACACACACACACCCAGCTATGGATAAAGAGAAATTTCAAACCAAATCAAGATGTCAAGAATGCTTTACAGCAAAGAAAGGAGTAGTTTCTCTTTGAGGAATATTCTTAAGTAATTTCCGGAGTACACAATGGAATTGGTTTTGTCACTAATTTCTTGAAATGAGTTCCGTTGGACTCGGGGAGCAGAAAGCATATTGGAGTAGAGGCAAGTAGAAGGCAAGTCTTCTGAAGTGGCCCCCACCATGATGGTTTCCACGTGAGCACCCATCTTCCCATGTGGGACCACATAGGTTGGTTCTTTCTTCAGGACATTGAAGGACACATGGACACAACATGGCAGGCTCCCTTTTCCAACTCAGATTAAGATGGCAGCAGATAATGGCTGTTCCATTGAAGAGATCAACAGATTTTATTTATTTATTCATGACAGACACACAGAGAGAGGCAGAGACACAGGC
Organism: Canis lupus dingo; assembly: GCF_003254725.2. NCBI lineage: Eukaryota > Metazoa > Chordata > Mammalia > Carnivora > Canidae > Canis > Canis lupus. Next base: position 2,374,908 of record NC_064281.1, on the reverse strand, counting down.
AGAGGGAGAATCAGTGTCTCCCTATAGGGAGCCCGATGTGGGACTCCTGGGCTCATGACTCAAGCCAAAGGCAGATGTTCAACCACTGAGTCACTCAGGTACCCTAAAATCAACAGGTTTTTTGAAAGTGATTAAAACAGAGGACCCAGAAATATTAATAGTGCTTAGAAAACATAAAAAAGGAATATAAAGCAAGTCTTGTTTTTTTTTTTTTTTGCTTCCAGTACATTTTCAAGACAACTCCTTTGTACCTAGTCACATCTTAACTGTGTCTGTCAACATTCATCTACAATACTGTGAGCCTCATTAATAATTAAAAACAAGCAAACAAAACCAGATTGAAAGACACACTATAGCACTTGCTTTTACCCTCAATTCATTAGATTTCTGTTGAATAAATACTGGTCATTCTATAAACACCTTCAGAAATTGTTTCACTCTTCATTAGCAAATGATCCGGGTACATATTAACCAATGCACCTTGTCTTGTGTACTTTTTAAATAATTTAATTTGGGAATAATTGGTTGTAAGGTGTTTCAAATTACGCTCTTTGAGAAAAGAGGGTCAATTTCAATTTTAAGGAATGTTACAAGTGTTTCAGGCTATTGCCAGGTGAGATGTTCAGGTCATAAATCAAACCTCATTTTCTGCTCAGAATTACTAATTTATTTTGCTTGGATCCTAATGCTTATTTGATCACAAACAGAAATGGATGTACAATAAGATATGCCTACAGACATCTGATTTGCAATTTTAGGCATTTAGCTGGTTTTTTAAATGCTACATTGCCAATCTCCCTTGTGCACTACCCACAAGCTTTGATGTGTAGCTGCACTTCAGAGGCACAAGGAACATGAGAAGTCTACATTTTTGAGGATTTTCATGTTGGTTATTTTTACCGTTGTAAACCAGAAAGTATCCAACCACCCATTCTCACCCTCTCAACCTGTTCCAAGTTCCACCACCTCAAATAAGTTGTCTAGAACTCACTGAAGACCCTTTTTCTTTTTAAAGATTTTGTTTACTTATTCATGAGAGATGCAGAGACACAGGCAGAGAGAGAAGTCCTGAGCTGAAGGCAGACACTCAACCACTGAGCCACCCAGGTGCCCCTTGAAGACCCCTTTTTTGATGTGAATTACATTATTTCATCCTAGATCATTATTGACTTGTCTTGAGAAGGCTTCTGATAATATTGAGCATTCATTGGGACTTCTGAGGAAACAGTAAAATCTTGCTTAAAAAGTAGACATTTTTTTTTTCCCGTAGCAAAAGGTTTTCATAATCCTAAGCTTTTAGCATTTTGGCAATGCATACACGTAAATTACTGATGTAATTTTTTCTGATGTGTAATTTTTTCTGATGTGTGGCAGAGCTTTCCTGGATGGATATGTCCATTGTCAGATACTTCTGAACAGAGATTTGATATTTATTAGCTGTTCTTCAAGGAACGAAGAAAAAAAGCGCAGATAGAAGGCCTTACGCCCCATAGCTCTACAGGACAGGAGCATCCTGCACATGGAATCTAAGAAGCCTATTCTGGGAGCTGGAAGTAGTTGGGATGCTCAGAGCAAGGTGGTTGCCGTGAACAGCAGTCCTGTGAGGTTCAAGGCTTTGGTCCTCAAGTGCTCTGTGTCTCACACCTCCCCGCTGAGGACTCCTCAGGATATCGGGAGGTGGTATTTTTACCCTCTGCTCCTGTGATTCTTCCCGGCAGGTCAGTTGCAGAAACACAGATGTCCGAGCTAGCTCGTGGTTGCGGTACTTGAGATTCTAGTGTAAAATCTTCGGATTCTTCTTCCCAGCAACCTTCGATTCTCAGTAGAGCCGCTTGCATCTTGCCTCGTACTGCAAGTTGCTCAGAGTGGACACCTGACACAATGGCTTGCACGGGCGCTAAAATCTCATTATTTGCAACTTTCTTTGCAGTCTCCTGGAGTTTTAAGGGCTGAATCCTGCTCCTTTCTGCTCTTTTTCTGCTAGTCCCATAGGTGTGATGGCCTAAGAGACCATTCAGACCTCCCTGTGTGACCTGGGATTTTGTTTGCAAAGGGTTCAAGGCCCGAGAGCTGCAGCTTCCATGCTTTAGGGTCAAGCTCCAGTTACACCAGAGCAAGAGAGGGTTCTCACCATTTCTTCCCATGTGGGACTCGGTTAATAGGCAAACTGTGCTTCAGATCCTCTCTCTGTGTTGGTGGTGCCATGTCTGTCTGCAGCTCCCGTTGTTCGATTCTGCTTCTCCTTCTACCCCTTGCCTTTTATGCGCATCTCCTGTGTATCATATTCTTACCCCCAATTAACCGCTGGCACTTCTATGTTTACCCCAACCTGTGCTTCCCGGAAGATCCAACCAACACCAACAAACAAGTTGACAACGTCCTTGAGCTTTACTTTAGAGCTCATTTCAGATTTCAAATGCACAAAAAAAAAAAAAAAAAAAAAAAAAAAGCACCGTATGTCAGGTATTGTGTACTCAATAATCAAAAAAATAATAGGACGGTGGTAACAACCTGAAATAGACTCACGCATTCATCCATCCAGGAATTTCAATGATACTGTGTTAGGTGCTGAAGACTCAAACCAAAAATTCAGTTGTCCGGGAGAAACGCGGTTATGGGTTATTGATTCTATCGAATCCATTATCTAAGTTGCTATCTTGACTAGTTGGGGTGTGCTCAGGGGATAGCTTTACATCTTCAAATAATAATATCGCAGAATATCTCCCAATTGGTTGCTTGGTCTTTCATATTCTTCCCCAAATTCCCCTCAAATATGGTGGATTTTTTTTTGTGTGTGTGTGTATGTCCTGGCAGATATCTTAGCTCCTAAAGCTACAGACAGAATTACTTTCTGTACAAAATTGAATTGAAAAACAATAAAACTTGGCACCTCCAAAGCAAGGAAACTCTATCAGATTAGTTCATCTGCTGTAAAACAGCATTCAATATTCTCTTCTCCGTGTGCCAAACAGAAGGCCACACACAAAAATGGATATTAAGATGGGCTCGTGAACAATGTCAGACATTTGCTAATGACAAAATAAGAATCGTGGACTGAGTGAAATGTCCCCTCCTAGAGAGAATATGCATAGTATGTGGCGATGACCTCTGTCCAAAGCCTCCGGACAGGCAAATGCATCTATTTGAATGCCAGTGACTCAGTGGAGGCTGATCAGGCTTGCCAGAGGCTGGCACCTCTGTGGATCCTCCTGTGCTGGGGACGTGTCTCCATGAGCGAGGACTTTCTAATTTTTTTTTTTTCTATATCTAAAAGGTTTTATTTAACAAACATATCCACATTGAATAAGATCATTTGGGGGAAATCGGTTGCTTGTTAATTAGTAGAAAATAACAATACATGTCTGGACAATATGTCCAACAGAATGTTGTAGAGGGGATCCCTGGGTGGCGCAGCGGTTTAGCGCCTGCCTTTGGCCCAGGGAGCGATCCTGGAGACCCGGGATCGAATCCCATGTCAGGCTCCCGGTGCATGGAGCCTGCTTCTCCCTCTGCCTCTCTCTCTCTCTCTCTCTCTCTCTCTCTGTGACTATCATAAATAAATAAAAAATTAAAAAAAAAAGAGTTATAAAAAAAAAAAGAATGTTGTAGAGTTCAATGCAAACTTCAGCTCAATGTCCCTTGGATTATGCTCTCTCATAAATTCTGGTAGAAGTGACGCCTTTCCTGATACATTCCACCACCAGTTTATCATCCACTTGTTTTCTCTTTATGGTAGTTGATTCTCCATCCCACTTCTGCACCTGTACCAGGACACCTCCATCTAAGGTTATGATGCTCTTTACGTTTCTGTAATCCGCAGTAACTTCATCAAATTCCTGGCCCAGTTTGAAGGAAATCTCTGTATTTTTAAAGGTGCTTTCCGATTTAATGGTGATCACATCCCCGTTTACACTGATGATCCTGTTGGGTTTGGCCATGCCAGCCACTTTCCTGGTGGCGAAGCCCACTCCCACTTCTTTCATGTAATCATCAAAGTTTTCACTGGAGCTAAGCTTCCAGGTACCCACAAAAGCATCACACATTTTATGAGCTTTTAGGATTATCTTCAAGATGCGAAAAAAAAGCTGTCGTTGTCTGTAAGGTGTTATGACCTTCTGGAGCCCAGATAACTTCCTTTTAAAGATGCCCAGATCATGTGATCTTAGGAATCGACCTTCTAATTTCCGAGAAGGCATCTCCGTCCTGGAGAACATTCGGCATCTTTGAAATCACTCCATGTGCCACTCACTTGCTGGAACCCAGCTCCTGGTTGTGGGGCATGGTGTGGGGTGGGGGGACTCATGACCTCATGAATAATGATAGAGATACAGTTCACCGAATTTCAAAATTTGCCGTAAGCATGGGGGTGAAGAGGAATTAAGTAAACTTTGTATTGAAATCTAGAACACCCTCAATTCTATCTCATGTGTTGCTACCGCTGACTCTCTTTCTCGCCATGGCCTCCATTCTTCACGCCCAACTCAACTGCAGGTTGAGCCATACCCAGGGAATATTGGGAGCCAGCTGTTGAGTGTCCCAGATGTGTGAGCACTGGCCTGGGCCTGTTGCACTGGGTGCGAACTATCTACCCTCGGCATCCAGTTCACGTGGGGCACTTGTTGACATTATAAATCTCCAGAGCCTCCTCTTCCTGCACACCATCTTGGAGCTGCTAATTCCCTTGGAATGGAACAAAGAGCCAATTTCATCGAGCTCCCCTGATGCTGTGGGGAACGCTATGTTTGGGGGAAAAAAAAGTCAGAACTCAAATGACAAGTCTTCCATGGTCAGCATTCAGGGGGAAAAAAGTGTTGTCACAAGTCAAATGCTACGTTTTGTACCTTCTTCAGCTCGCTGAGGGCTGGCGGTACAAGTGTCCCGCGTGAAGTGAGCCAGGCTGGCGTTGGTTTTGCAACCAACATCAGTACCTTTACAAATATCCAGGGGCTTTCAAGATTACTGAAAAATAAAAATAAGTAAACGTCCAGAGGCTTTCAAACTGCACCTTTCTACTTAATTGTTTCACTTGCAATCCCTGTGAGTAGACCTTTTACTCCCAGCTGAGGCATCAAGGAAAATGTGTTTCCTAGACTTGGTACAAAGATATTTCTGTTGAGTTTTTTTCACTGACGTCTATTAGCTGCTTTGATTTGACACGTACTTGATTCACCTTTTGTTTTTCTTACTACCTGCCACATTTTAAAATATCTGTGGCTCAGTGGTTGGGTATCTGCCTTTGGCTCAGGGCATGACCCCGGGGTCCTGGGATCAAGCCCCACATCGAGTTCCCCGCAGGAAGCCTGCTTCTCCCTCAGCTTGTGTGTCTGCCTCTCTCTCTCTCTGTCTCCCATGAATTAAATAAATAAGTAAATAAATAAAATCTTGAAAAAAAATAAAGAATCTGTGCTAAAATATGGGGAAAATAAATAATAATAATAAATAAAATATCTGTGCTAAAATATGGGAAAAAACAGTTTATATAATGTTGGTCAAAGAGTTTTCTAATTGCTAAGTAGGCTACTAATTAAATTAAATCATCTTTGAGTTTTTAATAATCTCTTCCTGTACAAAAGTAAACCCCTGGAAACCAGGGAAATTCATATCCTGTGCTAGTTTCCGTTTTACAAGCCCGAGGTGGATATTATTTTGGAAAGACCAAATTCAGAAAATATTCACCAACATCCAAGTTTAATACATTGTCAATAAAGTGTGGGTTCAGAATGTTTTTTTCCCTAAGGCTTTTCTGGTTGATCAATCTTTATTTTATTTTATTTTATTGCATTTTATTTTATTCTATTTTATTCTATTTTTTCATTTCCAAGGATCTCATTTGAGCAGGCGTGTTTCGCCATGTAAATGCGTTCAGCACTGACCAGAAAACGCTCTCGGCCCCCTACATGTTTCTGTTGTCGTGGGAAGGGTCTATATTGCTGAAGTCCAACCATTCATCCTTTCTGCTCAACACAATAAAGAAAATGCAGCATCAAGAATCTGCAATATGGTTCCCAGAAAATCGTTTTCAGGGAAGCAACATCCTATTGTATATCAGTTACCTTCAATTTCTCTTTTTTTTTTCCCCCAAATACACATGGACTTGAGGGTTGAGCTCTTGCGGTGTATGCAGGTGTGCACACATACACACACCATTGAAGGGTGCTTAGGGACCCCTACGTGTATCGTGCTGTGGTTATCTCTGCACTTCTATGGTCTATGATATATTTTTTAAAGATTTTATTTATTTTATTTTATTTTATTTATTTATTTATTATTTTTATTTTATTTATATTATTTTATTTATTTATTCATGAGGGACACATAGAGAGAGAGGGACACACAGGCAGAGGGGGAAGCAGGCTCCATGCAGGGATCCCCTCGTGGGACTCGATCCCGGGTCCCCAGGATCACACCCTGGGCTGAAGGTGGTGCTAAACTACTGAGCCACCCGGGCTGCCCTATGGTCTATGATATTTATCCCCCCTCCACAAAGTCGCCCTGCAAACCGTTAAATTATATTTGGTTTATATAGGCACCCAGGTGGGCACCAGTTGGTTAATCCAAATACCCGGCTCACGCGCGCTCCTTGCTGGCCCATTCTTTCTACTTATTTGCCTAGATGATGTAAGCATCCACAGCCCACCACACCAAACAAAACCGAGGATCGTGACGAAGATTAATTTCTTGAACAACCTCCTCCCGAACACGTCTCCCCATCTTGAGTTAAACTTCACATCTCCGCAAAAAAATCCCGCGTTTAGGATTTTCTTCCTTCCGTTAAGTGAACTGTTGTTTCACGATGAGTATGTGCATTTCATTTTCTTTGCCTTTTGCAAATCTGGGTAAACGGGGCCGTCTGCCATCTGGTGGAGCTCACACTTTTAGTTTAGATGTCTACCATCTGTGTGAACAGCACACGCCCGGCTCCAGGCTCTGCCCACGTCCTGCTTTAGGTCCAGCTAACCTGTTTTTCAAAGAGTCTTCCCCAGTTTACTCTTCCCACCCACAAGGCATGAAGGATGGTTTCAGTCCACGTCCCAACGTACGTTTCATGTCAGCGGCTTCATTCATACTTGTCAAGTTCTGCAGGGTTAGTAAAAATCATCTCAAGCCATGCATCTTCTTCTCCACCCCGTATAAAGACGGTGCCTTCCCATTTCAGGTGGTATGTGCTCTGCCATTTCAATAAATTCCTGCAGTCCCCAGAGTAAATTCCATTTCATTCCTAATTACAGACTTTTTTGAGATAGGACACTCAAATACCATCATTGCTTTTTCTCCTTCCATCCAGTTGATTATAGTTTTTTGTCAAAATCCAGCTCCATGATAAACTGCATTTCCAGATTTTCTAATTATAAATCTCTGCTACGCAGGGACACCCCCAATTAGGTCACAAGACCCTCTTTTATTTTGTACTTTTTTGGATAACGTATGTTCACAATTATGGCCCTTTGATTTTCAAAGCCAAATTTGTAAGTACAGTGGATTTCTTGTTTGGTTAGTTTTTTCCCTGCACTGTCTATTTATCAGCTTCAGGGTTAAATTCACATCAGCCTTACAAGTAGCATAGGGGCCATTATATTTTCACTGTTTCTGTTTCTTTGTTTTTTCTTTTTCTTTTCTTTTCTTTCTTTCTTTCTTTCTTTCTTTCTTTCTTTCTTTCTTTCTTTTTTTTTTTTTTGTATAAAGGTGGACTGATCTACTTCTTGAACAGCCTATGGATATTCTCTCTGTTGGAAGCCTTTTAACCACTGCTGTAGTGATTTCAACGTATGCAGTTTTCAATCTTGTTACCTCTTGGTAAGCCAGCCCTAAAAATAATTCTTGAGCTTTGCTGTCACATTCCTTCTGGACATCAAAGTCCATGAAGTTGTGAATGATCTCTGCTTTATCTGTAGCGGTGACCCCTCCTATATTTAAAACCTTCATCCTTTGTATTGTTCTGCACCTTAATTAAGAAATAATTGACAAATATCACTACTTCTTTGTATTTTGTCTCCTAATCTCTTAGTGGTGCCAGAGGTACACATCTTTTACTCCTTGTGTTTTCAAAGAACAACTCTTGGTTGTGTTGAATTTCCCAATCGTACCTTTATCATCTCTATGGGTTATTTCTTCTCTTATGTTATCTCTTTCCCTTTACATCCTTGGGATTTATGCTACTCTACTCATTATCACCTTTATGTAGGATGTAGATCATCACTTTGAGATAGTCTGCTTTCCAATTTAAATTTTTGAGGATGTAATTCCCTCCATTTTTTATGTCAATTCCCCCAATTTATTTCAACATAGCGTCTTGATTTAGTTCTAGTTAATACTTTGGAATTTTCTTACAATACCTCCTGTAACCCAGCACTTAATTTATGTATGTATGTTCATATGTTTTATTAAATATGCAGGAATGTCTTGCCTACCTTCTTAAATGTATAAATTAGCGTCCACCCATGTCAATACAATACAGAGTAAGAGGCAGACAGCGTGGTTTCTAGGATACTTTATGTTTAGTATTTCTTGAGCGTTCTTATGAGTTAATACATGGTCTATATTTGTAATGGTCTGTAAGGGCTTAGGAAAAAAACTTGTATTTTTAATGGTCTCTCTGACACCCACGTGGTCTTTCGGACATTTTTCTGTGCACTACTAAAAAATTGTTTTCAGAATCTCACAGTCTCTGAAAGCTGTAGGCTTCCCAATCTCTTGGGGCCGACAGTGTGTAAAGGTGTCGAGGTGTATCGGGGGCCAAGTTTAGCAAGGGCATGATTGTGGCAACATAATGCTTCCCCTTTTCATCCCCAAATGGGCAGTTTGAGACACACTTGCAACTGCTGGAGGGATCCTCCCAATGCCTGTTTTTCTCAGCTTCTCACAAGTTCCAGCTTCCATGCCACATTTATTTGACTCAGGAGACAAGGCCACAGTGGGGGACAAATAAAGCAGAAGTCCATCTTGCCCCTTCGTTTAATGTCACAGACCGGTGGGACTGCCCTCGGCTAAGGCAGCGACCAGCATCTGCCCACAGCTGCAGACACCTGCTCAGACAGTCCCAGCTGCAGGCTGCCTGGCTTTAGCTGCTTTGTTCCTTGCTTCCCCCTGCATTCTTCAAGATCAGTCTGGGCAGAGGCCACTGGCCGCTGTAGGAGACTGGCAACCTGTTCAGGGTACTCCCTGTTCTCTGAACGAACGATTCACCTCTGTGCCTTTGATACTTAGACCTATGCAATTTATCTTCCTGGTGTCCCCACCTGCCAAAGTCCCCCGAGCAGGTTGCCCAGAAGAGTCTCCAGGGCATCATTCAGCAATCCCTGCTCCCCACACCATCTGGGCTTAGAATCTCTACCTTTTCCCAGATCAGTCTTCCATTCTACAATATCAGCCCAACTAACGCCCGCCATCCGAAAATGCATTCCACGGCTTGTGTCGAATCTCTGAGAGCCGAAAGAAGACAAACACACCAGCTAAGAAAATGGGGGGATGCCTCAATGAATGCTCCCTGCTGCCTACTCCTTGGCAGCGATCTGGCGGGGGTTGGGGGGGGCAGGGGATGCCCTCTAGGCACCGCAAGCACTTCATGGTCAGAATCGAGTTAGCTTGTCATCCGTAGACCATCTGTAGCCCTGAAAACGAACGTGCTTACTTTACAGACTTGAGAAAACAAACTGTCTCCTTGATGACGTGCCCTTTTCATTTCCCAGGGACCACGTGTATAATCAGCTGGCAGCATTACGAGGAGCTCGTATTGTCTTAACCTTTTCCTTTTTACCCCTTCTCTGGCTTTTAACCATTTTTAGTTTTTGAATCTCAAGCCAGAAAAACCATAGCATTCTTTCGGGAAGCATCATAGAATCTGAACAGGATAGAAGCGTGTGATGTGAAAGAAGTGGGGAATTGAATGAGGAGAATTGTGAGTAAATTTATTTTAATATTTGTATGATTAAAAAGCCAAAGATGAGTGAGTATAAAATCAATTCCAAATAATTACTTGCAAGTATGTAATATGAACACACATGTAAATTACTGCGATACTTTCAGCCAACGCTAGGTCATTAGTGTTTGAATAGTAATAAAACAAGATAAAGTACAGAAATAGCTCAGATGCAAAATATTCTATAGAAATCTACTTTTTTTTTAAATTCCAAATTTGTCTTGCTTCTAGTTAAATTGTATCCGATATCACTGACCTCTGAACAGGCCCTCTGATTTCAGAGTCGAAGTCTCCGGATGTGAGGTCTCTGTAGAATACGAGGTGGCCACTTCCTTTGGGGAACTAATTGATTGATTTTCAAATTTTTCGCATAAAAATGTTTTGAAAATAAAAATATGTTGGATGATTTTTTTTAAAAGTAGATTTAAATAGACTTAAAACATGCAAATAAATGTTCTCTGCCATATTGGTTCCTCAATGGAAGTTGAAAGCTGTTTCCATTGTTCCTCTCAAGATTCCAAAAATATAAAGGTACTACAATGCATTTCCTAAATCTGTTGTTCTATCCACAGTCCTTGCATGCCATCTCATTTTGGCCACAGAGTTACATTATGGAAAGAAAAGTTTTCATCCTCACTTTACTCCTTCACGATCACTCAGACTGTACCTAGAATCCACCCCAATGTCTTCCTTCTGGAAAATTGCAAAACCAACGTGGGGTCATAGATCTTCTAATCCATGATCTTTCCCAACATGGCACCCATCGTGGCCTTGAACAGTCAGGGACGGTTTCCCGGAAGAGGCACCACAGTGATGACCTACAGGCAGTTTAGCTACGTTGGTCTCATGTTTAAACTTAAAGGTATCCGCCCTTCCAGTGCTTTTGGGACCAAAAGGCTCATTTCTTGTCATTTTCACATGCAAGATCTTCCGTATCGAAAATCTAGACTCTTGAGTGTCTTGCTTCCATCCATGTGCACCTACCTTCCCAAAACATCCTTCATGTAAAACAAAGACACTACATATGTACTCTGACTCTGCCAAGTGATGGGAAAACCAAGAAGAAAAAAGACTAGGGTTTTTCCTTGAGCAGCTCACAGTAGCTGAGGTGTGAAGTCATGTTGCAGGGTATCGTGGCATGTACAGTCGGCCTATGGCATATGTGAGCTCAGTGGCAGTGACAATGACTGGACCTTAGAAGCACTTCAGCTGAGATGCGACCCGACATGAATACATGTCTGCTCCTCGACAAGGACTATTCTGATTTTTCCAGTAAGGAGCACATCTGCCCCATCCCCGATTACATGTGTGGCTCTTCTGACTGCATGTAAGTCCCAGATTTCCTCAAATACCCACCCAAGTTAGTCTGTCCCTTGCATTCAGACAAGAGCTCAGAAGCAGGGTAGGGCTCACCGTCCACACTGTGGTGCCCACCTACCGCAATAGAGTTTTGCCCTGGTCCCTGTTTCCCTTCATACTACAGTTTGTGTGCCAGAAGCACAAAACATGGCAGCTGCTATTCTAAGAGTATGAATGTGAACGTGCCAGTCAGCCAACAGCCAAAGTCTAGCCATGCCTGAACCCCAATCCTTACTGCTGCTTAAAGCAAAACACAACATTTTATATGCCTGTCCCTGGACGTGTACACCCCAAAGACAAAAGAAAAACAGACTTAAATGTATGAATTCTATTTTTTCAGCAGTGAAGTCTCCCGTTGACATTATGATAGCTAACACCCTGGAATAAAGGACAAACTGATCTCTCTGTAATCACGAAGAGGCATTGTCCTTCATAATAAAGTCTCTTATTTATTCGAGGTAGATTCAGGTAAAAGAGGGTCATCTTTTCCACACAATTTGGGGATAATTGGAATTGTGGTTTTTTTTGTTTTTTTTTTTAATGCTTAAAAGAATTTACATTGTAGAGGGCAAATACACAAGAATCGTTACACCGATGGGTCATTCAGAACACTAGTGTGGGGAGGGGAATGTAATCTGCATTTCTGTGATTTTTATACATGGGTTTTTCTGCTGCTAGAATTTAAGGCATAGAACACTTCCTACTCTCCCGAAACTCCATTTTCTTGGTCCCCAGTCTTTGCTTTCCTGACCATCGTTCAACAGAGATGCTCCAAGTACAAACAGCAAATAGACAGGTGTTAGACTATCCTGTAAAATAGTCTCATGGTGTCATTGGACGCTTCTTAAATATGTTTCATAGAGGTAACGTTTTTCATGATAGCCTGATGCTGTTGTGTTGGCTTCTGTGGCCTAAGTGCTAGCATTAAATGTAGAATGTTTGCACGCTCTCTAGGGCACTGCTTTTAGAAACTGTCTGATTTTACAAATATCATGGAAAGGGATATCCCCAGAAAGACAACATAGGGGCGCTGAAGCCATCCCTGCGGTAAGTCTGTGTTTTAAGCTGGGCCAAAGGGCTTGATCACACACACATAAAGACTAAGCAGTCCCAGGTACCATTCAATACAGACCTTCCACTGGTGCAGAACATTCCAGAATTAAGAAGGTACCTAATCCCATCTACCTGTGGCAGCCCATCTGTCTATGATGAGACACTCTGAAAATATTCTTGTCAGGTTTAATCTAGTTGGTAGGGAAATAGAGAGGCCAGGCCAAAGTTGGTCGAGGCAAGCTTTTAATGGGATGCGTTCTTGAGTGAGGTTCCCTGGCCCGCAGGGGAGGGAGAGAGCGAGCAGGGAAGTTGTGGGCCAGGGAAGTCAGGTGCAAGGGAGGGCAAGGGGGCTTTTTAAGAGGGGAGGGGTAAGGAGTTGGGTGTCTGTATAGGGTGACAGGTATTAGGGCATATTACTGGTGAAGTCCGTATGGGGCGATAACTGCTTATGCCCCTATATGGGGTCAGGGTAAGGTACAGTTTAGGTTTCCTGCATAGGCCCAGGCTCCCTTGATGACATGTCTTGGCCATCTGCTGGTGATGGGAAAGTTCTGAGGTGGGGGCCACAGGTTGGGGGTGTCCACCGCCATTTTGTTGGTGCCTCCCGATCCCCCTTGATCCCGCCAATCCCCCTTGATCCCGCCGGCCCTACAATTCTCACTTGCCGTGTGGGGCCATCCTGCTCCCCTATGAATGCTCATCTGAAGTTTTAGAAAAGTCTATCTCCCATCCCACTTACTTACCCTAAGAAACCCCCAGTTGTGTTATTTCCTAATTTGAAAAAAAATCAATAAACCCATATGTGTTTAGTTTTCAGCGAGAACTCCTATATTGTTGTTTTATTTTAAATGCAAACTCGGATTTCTATCCCTCCCTCAGGAAAAATTACATTAGATACTATGGATCTTCAATAAAAGATGCTAGGGTAATTGGTTTTAAAAAAGAAACCATGGCTTCCTGTCTTGATACTTCATTGAAATTTTCTACCTTCCTTTTCTGGAGAGGAAGGAAAGGGGTGAGGTTTTGAGGTTCTAATGAAAGGAGTATAACTCAGCACTAACATATCCCAGGGTCTTAAACTTGGGGTAAAAAATGTGACCTGCTAATGTAATATCCAGATATTTTCTCAGGAGTATGTAGATCAATTATGGCTTCTCAGGGACGTTTCAATTACTTGACTATTTTGGTAAAAACGTTTTTAGTTACCTGATTAATTGCTTGACTTCTGCAAATTGTCTGGCCACCATCATGTAAATCATCTGTAACAGGAGGCTGATGCCTTGACAGGCAGGGGGTTTGGAGGTCCGCTAGAACTTAATGGGAGCCATCTCGATGTGAAATTAAAAGAAAAAAAAAAAAAGATAAAAACAAAAAGGAACCGTTTAGGTGTAATCTAAGGACAAAGTAAGGTTGAACTGCTGCTTGCATTATTTTGACATCTATGATCCAAACAGTGATGCTTTTCGCCGACATGTGTAATTGTGACCTAAGGGATTCTGAGAAATGAATATATTTACAGGGAGAGAAAAAATGCCTGCAGGTCTCCTACCTCCCCAACCATCAGAAGGGGCAACTCCAGGGCACATGGATCTCCTTGGAGGAGAAGGTCAGACTTCAGAAGGTCAAGACTGACAAACAGGCATGTAGGTTTTCCAAAAGCTCCTTGGAAGTGTCTACAGCTCCACAGGGCTTGAGAATTCTTGTGGTCACTATTTCCAAAAATGATACTTTCCAAGGGGGAAAAGAGGGAGTAGATGGTGCTGTAGGTCTTCAGAAGGTCAAGACTGACAAACAGGCATGTAGGTTTTCCAAAAGCTCCTTGGATGTGTCTACAGCTCCATGGGCTTGAGAATTCTTGCATGTGGTCACTATTTCCAAAAATGAGACTTTCCAAGGGGGAAAGAGGGAGTAGATGGTGCTGTTGGTCTGTGAGGTCAACTAAGTTTGAGATGCCTTTTTCTTTCAGCTCACCTATTTGGAGAGCTTGTCCAATGGATATACTGAAGCTTCTGGCACAAAAGAGAGGGGATGAGCAAATTGAGTTGGTCTAAACCAGTATTTCTCGTGGTAAAACAATAGTCCCGTCTGGCGAAAGTCTCTTTATGTAACCACTTCATCCCCTGATGTAGACCCCAGTGGTTACACGTGTGTGACTTCAGGGACCACACAGAGGCCCTTCCCCAAAGAACAAAACTCTCAGTGAGGCAGGGATCTGACCTTTAACCTGAGCAGGCCTCTTTTAGGGGATAAACAAAGAGATAGTCCCAGGAGTTAAACCTCTTGTGTTTGGATTTTTTTGTTTTTAATTCACACTGATGGTATCTGTTGTTCATTTATGGTATTTCCCTAAGTCGCAGCTAATTAAGTGGTTTTAGCAAACAAAGCCACTCACTCTCCTCCTTATTTGAAACAAGGGTGCATAAGTAGGGGAGTTTCAAATCTTAATGGAAATGTTTGGGGTTTTTTAGAGATTTATTGGTGTATAATTGACTCTCCAATTTAAGATGACTATGTTCCGAACCTCTAATATCGAGCCTGGTGAATATAGTTAATAATAGCAATATGTACCAGAAGTTTGCAGTGTTTGTTTTATCGACCTAAGGTCCTCATTCATTGCATCGAAGTGTAAAATGTGATCTATGGAGACAAGTTTTTGATGAATAAATGGATCTTCTTCCCTCAATTAGGTCCTGAATGCATTGTCCCCCAGACAGATGTAAAAATTACAGAGGATCTACTTGACTTACAGGTGGAGTGGAAAAGCTGTTGTCTTTCTATTGGTTTTTGGACAAGATGAGGGTAGTGGGATTTGTGATGCATATTGAAGCCCACAATTCCCATGGTGATCCCCATGGTGTGTGGCTGGCCTCATCAAGTAGATAGCCTGGCTTGGTTCCACAGGAGAGTCAAAGCTTCCTGGGAACTTCCCAAGAGCGTCTTGGGAAGGAGAAGTCAAGATTCCCCTCCAGGTGTTGATCGGGTTCTGAGACAGAGTACGGTTGATATGACAGTAAAGATCGAGAGCCTGTGCCCCGAATGTCTCTTGGGGCTTGATGTTTGTCTCTCCCATTCCTGTGTGTCTGAGTGTCTGTCTCCCCTTTTATCCCTCTCTCTCTATCTCTCTCCTCTCTGATTCTCACTCTCTCTCTCACCTTATCTCTTTTCTTTAAATGAAACTTCTACGTACGTAAACTCCATGGAGCCTGGTCAGTCCTTTCAAACATCCAGCCATTGGGAAATCTTTGCAAACATATAAACACTTTCTGAAATTTGTATCATCTTGTAAAGATTGCATGCGCTGCTCCTGTTCCCGAAAAGAAAAACAAACACAAACGTATCTAAAAGTGAATAGTTTTAGGGACCAGGCTTCTTCTCAAGGCTTGTGCTAACTTGTCTACCAGTAACCCCCAGCTACTCAGAGTAAGTCTGAGCTCACAAACCAAAGCCGGCTCCTTTGCTATTGCCTGTACCAAGGAGAAAAGAGCAATTGTGATGGGTGAAAAAACAATAGGATTGCATTTTGGATCAAATGTTAGATTGGTCTTAGGTCGAAAAGTTGTGGTTTTGCCATGTGGCACACCCGGAGAAGGATGTAGTTAATTCTCGGCATATTGACTGTCAAAAAAGTCATGTGATCTACGTTGAGTTCTATTTACATCATTACCCCAACCATGAGCAGCTAAGATAAATTAGCCCCGCCCTTCAATGTCCAGTCTCTGCTAGGATGAATCCCTACTGATGTCATTACCTCCGACACTCCTGAGAAGGACGCGTTCCAACGTACAGATGTTCTATTGGCTTCCAAAGGCCACATAATAAGAGATGATCAAAGAGCCTCCTATCAATATCCTTCTCTTTTAGAATAGTTTCTGAAGACTACAGGTTGCCTCACTAACGGCTCATTATTTTTTTTTTTTTTTTTTAAGATATTTATTTATTTATTTATTTATGATAGTCACACAGAGAGAGAGAGAGAGAGAGAGAGGCGTAGAGACATAGGCAGAGGGAGAAGCAGGCTCCATGCACCAGGAGCCCGATATGGGATTCGATCCAGGGGCTCCAGGATCGCGCCCTGGGCCAAAGGCAGGCGCTAAACCACTGCGCCACCCAGGGATCCCTAACGGCTCATTATGAAAGTCTCTAAGTGTTGGACATCTTGTGCCGTGTAGATGTGGGGCTGCGGAGTGTTACCCAGCTGCACGTACTCCTCCTTTCTCAGTAAGGCTTCTGCACCCAACACCAAACAGTTCTGGAACACTGACTGATTATTCCACAATTCAAGCCAATTCTGACACCACCTACCAGGAAATAGGGTCAGATCCCACACAGTAAGGGCCCAAGTCCTACAAGACTGCTCCCCAACTTCAGATGCCAATTGTAAGTCCAGGTTGTCACCTGGGCTTCTGACTGCCCAGGTGACATTTGCTATTATATTTAAGTATTATAAACGTAAGATTAAATATCAGGGTTCTAACCACCCTTCTTCTTCTTGGGTTGGATTAATCTGCTAAAGTGGCTCACAGAACTCAGGGAAACATGTTACTCACTGGATCACCAGTTTTTTTATAAGCAGATGTAACTCAGGAGATGCATAGGGCCAGGTGTGGGGAAAGGGTGCAGAGCTGTCATGCCCTTTTCAAAGGTGAACCTCCCTCCCCAAGCCTCCATGTGTTCAACAACCCAGAAGCTCTCTGAATCCCGTCATTTTTTTTGCATTTTTATAGAGCATTCATCACTTAGGTACAATTGACTAAAATCACTGGACATTGGAGACTGATCAGCTTCCAGCTCCTCTCCTCCCTGGAGGTGGGAGGCGGGGACCGAAAGTTTCAATTCTCTAATCAAGGGGTTGGTTCCCCTGGCAACCAGCCCCCATCCTTCAGAGTCACCTCATTAACATAACAAGGGCATCTTTGTCATTCTCCTACCCCAGGAAATTCCAAGGATTTCTGGAGCTCTGTGGTAAGAATGAAGCGGAAGACCAAATAAGTATTTCTTAATATAAATCACAATACCATGCACAGCTCTTCCAGACTTGATCACTCCAGTTTCCTGTGTTCTTTATGTCAGAATTCATATATTTCTCTGTTAATATACGATTCTTGGCACCCCAAAGTCAAAACCTGTTATTTTATTACTGGAGTAAAGCACTTATACAGGGTCCTTTGAAATCTGGTAATTGTTCAGGCCTCTGACAGCTGTTTTTGCCTTTTTTAAAAAAAAAATAATTAGTGTTTAATTTGTCAGCTTTTATTTTGCACATTTAACGCAACTTGTTAAACTATTACAGCTTACCAGAGAATAATATAAAAAAAAATTCTTTTCTGATAGTGTTTTGTCATGCCTGAAATTTCAAATGAAGCCTCTCAAGATGTTATACCTTAAGAACAAAAATAGTTTTTGGATTTTTGTAGGAATGGAATTCTACAGTTCAAAAATCTGGCTTTATGGATAGCCATGTATTTCACTAGGTTTTTATTCTACAATAGTAAAAGATACTTATTACATAAAAGGCCAAAATTATAAAAACTGAGAATATTTAATACAGAACTTTGATTTTAATCTTTAAAAATTGTAAGTATTATAAATGTAAGGTTAAATATAGAAAACAATGACAGATGGCCAAGAACCCTCTAAACAAATTCAAAAGATAATTTTTTTCAACGTTCTGGAATCTCTCCATTATTAAAATTATCAACAAAATCATTTTAAATTTATTGAGAAAAATATTGTGGCCCAGAATATGTTCTAATATGCTATATAGCTTGTGTTCTCTTGAAAGAAATGCCTATTTGGGTATTCTTGGGTGGACTGTTGTTTTATTATTATAGTTAAGAGAAGTTGGTGATAGCGTTGAACAAATCTCTGATATCCTTAACACTTTCCTATCAGTTGTTGAGGGAAGGATCTTTAAATCCTCACTTAAATTATTAATTTCTCTGATGGTCCTTGCATATCTCTCAGTTTGTTTTTCGCATTTTTGAGGCTCTGTTATTAGGTGCATAAGCATTTATGATTTTATATTCTCTTAATAAATTTGCCTTTTTATTGTTAAGAAACCACCTGTATCACTGGTCATATTCTTTGCTGTGAAAAGTCCTTTATGTGATAGAAATACAGTTACACCAAATTTAACCTCCTCCTGTCTTTAAATTTAATGTGTTTTACAAGAAATATAGAGACGGAGTCCGTATATGTAGTTGGTAGCATATCATGTAGTTGGAGCTTGCCTTTGTGCATCTTGATCAACCCAGCTTTTAATCGGAGTTCACAGACCACTCACATTTAAGGTTATTAACAATATGGCAAGGTCTAAACACCATCTGCAATTGGTTTCTGCTTTTTTGTCTCATTTTGAGGTTTTTGTTTTTGTCATTGTTCTCATTTTCCTTTTTTTTTTTTTTTTTTTGCCTTCTTCTGTATTATTTGAATATTTGTTTGTGATCCTCTATTTCTTCCTTGTAAGTTTGCTAGCTGTACTCTTTGTTTTGTTATTTTGGTGATTGCTTTAGGGTTCATAGTATATATCATTAACTTATCATAGCAACACTCAAATGATATTACACTTGGCAGGGAGTATGAGAATATCGACAAAATTTACTTGTATTTCTTTCCTCTTCATACCAGATCAGATTTGCTTAAAGAATCATTTGTGTTTTATTTTATTTTTTATTATTATTTTTTCATTTGTGTTTTAAAGAGATGTAAGTAGGGGACACCTGAGTGACTCAGTGGGTTGAGTGTCTGACTCTGATTTTGGCTCAGGTCATGCATGATCTTAAGGTTGTGAGATTGAGCCCCATGCATTGCTGTACCTACCTTACCTACTGTACAGCACCATGGAGCCTACTGAAGATTTTCTCTCTCTCTGCCCCTCTTCCCCTGTAAGTGACATGTTCAGTCTCAAAATAAAAATAAAAAAATAGATAATTAAAAAAAAATTTAAAAACAGAGATTTAAGTAGTAAAAACATTTAACAATATCATTATAATTTTCATGTTGACATCATATTCGTTTAAACATTCAATTTTCTTGGGGTGCCTGGGTGGCTCAGTCAGTTGAATGGTCCAACTCTTGTTTACATCTGGGGTCATGGTCTCAGGGTCATGAGCCCCTGGTCAGGAACATGCATAGCTTGGTGTCTGTTTGAAATTCTCTCTCTCCCTTTCCCTCTGCCTCTCCCCCTGCTTATGTGCTCTCTCAAAATAAGTAAATATGATCTTTATAAAAAACACATTCAATTACCTTTTAAAGAGATTTAAATAATCAGAAATAATTCTTACACTTTTTTAAAAGAAGATTTTATTTCTTTATTCCCGAGAGACACAGAGAGAAGGCACAGGGAGACATAGGCAGAGGGAATGTGGGCTTGGATCCTGGAACTCTGACGCTCAACCACTGAGCCACCCAGGTGTCCCCAACTCTTAACATTTAATCCATGTAGTTACGTTTTCCTGATGTGCTGCCTTCCATCGTGTAGATCCATTTTTCCATAATCACACCTGATATATTTTCTCTTTGAAGGATTCTCTTAATATTTCTTGCAGGGCTACCTATGCTAATGAATTCCTTCTGCTTTTGTCTATTTGAAATGTCTACATCTTCTTTGATTTTAAAAGATATATTTGCTGGTTCTATGATTCTACATTGACTTTTTTGTCCCTTGGTACCTAATAGCTGCTATTCCACTATCTTCTTGCTTGCCTTGTTTTTCACAAGAAATCTTTCCAATCTTTTTTTTTATATTGTCTCATGATATGTAACCTGTCTCTTATGTCTGGATGTGTTAAGATTTTTCTCTTAATCACTACTTTTTAGCAACTTGATTATGGAATACTATGCATTTCTCTGAAACCCTGCATTCACATCATCTTACAACTTCAATAAATTGGAGTTTAATTCATGATGTTTGTATTTGGGGTTGACTGAATGTCTTGATGTTTGGGATTATAAATTTATATCAAAAATGGAAAATGATTTGTGATTTTTTCTTTAAGAATTGTTCCTGTGATCCTCTTCAATTGGATGTATATTAGGGTGTTTAATGTTTTTCCACAGCTCCCAGAAGTCTGTTCATTTTTGAAAACTTTCTTTCTCTGTTTTATTTCATAGAATTTTTATTGCCCTATCTTTAAGTTCACTAACCCTTTTTCCTGCATAGTCTAATCTACTGTTAATTCCTTTCAATGAATTGGTCAACTACATACATCTCAATCTAGTTCTCACATCTGGATGTTTGGTATGGGTGTTTTACTTATCTTTCATATCATTAGCTTTGTGAGCTTATGAAATACAGCTGTAATAACTATTTAATGCTACTGTACATATTCCACCCTCTGTGTCATTTAAGGATCCATTTTTTTTTTATCAATTTGTGTGTGTGTATTTTTAAACTTACCCTTATCTGTTATATTTTTTCAACTGTTTCCCATGCCTGAAAGTTTTTGTGTGGATGCCAGACATTGCCAAATTTACTTTGTTGCATGTTACGTACTTTTGCAGCGTATAGATATTTTTCAGCTTACTTTTAAGATGTTTGGTACACATGATCAAACAGTAGACCGTATTCTGGACCTATAAACAAGTGTCTGTAAACAAACAAATCAACTCATATATGTTACCTGAACACTGAACTGAACACAGTTCAGTTACCTGAACACAATATAATATATTATATATATATAATTATAATATAATAATAATAATAATAACTTAATTATTATTAAGTTATAATAAAAATTGAAACGTTTCTAAAAAATCCACCAATATTGGAAACTAAATAACACATTTGTAAATTACCTGTGGGTCAAAGAAGAAATGAGAAGGGAAATCAGAAAGTACTTTGAACACAATGGAAGTATAATTAGTAGATGTGTAAGATGATGCTAAAGCAGAACTTAGTACAAATGTATAGGTTTAAATAACTATGTTAAGAAAGAATGAAGGTCTTAAATCAGTGACCCCTGCTTCCTTGTTTAGAAACTACAATAAGAACGTGTCAAACCCAAAGTAAGCAGAAAAAAGATAACAGTGGAAGGGAATTAAAAGGAAATAGGGAAGCCAAAGTCATAATAGAAAAATTGGAATACAGACTCCTGGGTGGCTCGGTGATTGAGTGTCTGCTTTGGGCTCAGGTAGTGATCCTGGAGCCCCAGAGGAATCCCAGGATTGAGTCCCACATTGGGTTCCCTGCAGTGAGCCTACTTCTCCTTCTGCCTGTGTCTCTGCCTCTCTCTCTGTGTTTCATGAATACATAAATAAAATCCTTAAAAAAAAAAAAGAAAAAGAAAAATTGGAATAAAGAAAATACATATAAAATGATTACCTTCCCTAATAACTAGATAAATACTATTCCAGATAACAATAAAATAACATTCAAGGCCCTTGAGTTTGCAAATACAAAAGATTGACACAGTCAGCGTTTCCTCTTTCTCCCCCCACTGTGACTTTTTATCATAGAATTTCACTCTGAGTTAACAAAGTCAGGCTGTTACTTTCTGACCCGTCATTTCTGATGGCTTCTTTGTTGGGTTTTCTTCAACTTTGCTTTCTTTATGCTAATGTTCAGGCAGGTACCCTTCCCATTTCCCCCTTTCTCTTCCACTGTCTCCAGGGCAACAACCTAGTTTAATGATCACCTCTTTGACAGGGTTATTCCCACACTACATCAGATTCCCATCATCTCACTGAGATTCTGATTCACCCCAGACTTCATCCGGTGTCAGATACCTGTGTCTGCATGTGACCACAACTCCACAGGTACACTGTCACATTCGCGGTTTCTTTACTGGTTAAAACCCCACCATATTTTCCTGGATTAGACAAATGCTCAGTACAAGAACACAAATAATTCTTTGTTTTAGTCTATTAGTAATGAAGGCATCAGGTATTTGGGGACATGATCAAAACTTCATCTATGCATTGTTACAGTTAAGAACTATGTAGAATTGCATATTCTTTATTGATAAGTATATATTTGAGTTTATGTGTGTAAATATGTAAATATGTAACACGTGCATACTTATATGCAGGTATATACATATAATACAAAATATATATTTATGTCTTTTATGTAATATATAACACTTGTAATATCTATATTTATGTCTTTTATGTAATATAAAATATCATCATAATTAATATCTCATTAACATATAATCACATATAAATATTATATTAATCTTAATTTATACAGTAGCATAATATATAAATATTAATTTATATGTGACATATAAATATTAATTGATGGACAATTATATAATACACAAACATTAATTCACATATAATTACGTATATAAATATTAATATATATGATTATAATATACTAACATTAATTTGCATACAGCGATATAGTATTAGAATATTAATTTACATGTAATGGTATATGAATATATAATTATGCCATATATTTATATATATATAAAGTTCCAGGACCGAATGGCAATAGCAGCACACCTTCATTTGTCACCTCGGCAATTAAAGAAAAAACATTTTTTTAATCCCAGGAAATAAATTCTAGATCATTGAAGTAAGCATGAGATTTGAATGAACATAGAACACGATTCCAGTGATGTAAAATAATCTCTACCAAATAAGTTTGCCCACTATCTGCCTGATGAGAGAGGAGGTGGTTTTGAATTTAGAACAGCTCATGGCTCTTGTGTTCTATCTCGAGACCTAAGTGTATCCCGGACTTCAGAGTCTTTATTTTTCACGCTTCTGTCTGTGACCTTTCATTTCCTTTTGGAAAGCGACATCCCAGTTCTAGCTAGCTGTTTCCGGAGAGGCTCGTGCTGTCCTTATGCATGCCAGAGAGCACCTGCGGGGCATTTTAACAGTAGACCAGCGTTAATCGTTAATAGTCATCAACACGATATCATTTAGCTTATGATGCCCTGAAAATGCCTTCACGAACAAAATCAGAGAAGCCGAGGACTTCCCTTGGATGCAGGCTTCCTTTCAAAGCCTTGAATAGATTTGCGCCATAGAAACTCAGATAGCATCGTCAATTATGCTTCTAATTGTTTTCACCTGAATCACTAAGGGCAGGAAATACAGTCTCATTCTCCCCACTTTTTCGAGTCTCTGTCGAAGCCTCCCGGATCCTCGTGGGGAGTGCAGGAGCATCCCCTACAGGAAGGCTAATTTAAGGTGCTCTCGCTATCTCTTTTATCTGCTAATTTGTATTCACTGGTCGCGTTAGCAGTAATTGTGCCCAGAGAATTGCAAGGAGGTGGCTGCTGCAGTCGTTTGTGAATACATCAGCGTTCTGAGCTCCTGAAAGGATTCTTCAATTTTGTCAAAGGATTTGGAAGCAGGAGCTGAAATGGATATGGGATTTCTTCCCATTTACCCTGTGTTACTGATACAAGGTTCTCAAAGAGTGGTTCTCTCTCTTTAGAATTGTAAAATATTTAACCCCCACCATGCAGTTAATTAGAAACAGGAAAAGAAATTCGGGGAGAAGCACAGTTCTCCTTTCATTTCACTGGCAGCTCAGAATGGGGTCTTCCCACAAAGCAAGAATCGGAGAGCAACGTGCTTTGTGTGTGCTGATTGTGTGTGCAGGTGCATGTGTGTTCCTATGCGATCTTTCCCCTGGAAACATTTCTTTTTACATGTAATATGATGCTAAAGGATAAATCACCAAGTGCAGTAGTTTGCTAGGGCTGCTGTAACAAAGTATCTCAGACGAGGTGCCTTAAATAACACATATTTATTCCTTTCCTTCCTTGTCCTGGAGGCTGGGACTCTGAGATCCAGCTGGGGTTGAGGCTGGTTCCTCCTGAGGCCTCTTCCCTTGGAGTGTAGACACCTGTGTTTCCCCCCACCACCCACCGTGTCCTCACATGGTCATCCCTCTGTGCATGTCTGTGTCCTCTTCCCCTCTTCTTATAAGGACCCCAGTCCCATAGGATTAAGGTCCACACTAATAAGCTCATTTTACCATAATCCCCTCTTTAAAGACCCTCCTCCAAATACAGTCCCGTGCTGTGCTCCTAGGGCTTCAGGGCTTCAAAATACTGATTATTTTGGAGGATGACACGATTCAAAGCATCACAGCAGGATTTAAGGCAAAACTAGATTTTTCTGCCCCATAGGCTATGTTTACTTAGGTAAATCAAAGTGAACTTTAAGCAGATATTTTTTAATTACTTATGGGTATGCATAAAGCTCCTTAGCAATATAAGCCCCAAATACAACATAAACAACATCCTGGCCCCTTCCCTTTGATGGCATATTTGAGGACCTACATCACAGCCCCCCAGTCTCATTGGCTTCCCCCGTGAAGACAGAGCACTGTGCGTAGTCCCAGAGCTGGGAATTTCTGTGCATCTTACTTACGTATGCTCCAAAACAGGTTTTACATTTGATATCTTGTTGTAAAACTCAATTCTCCACATACAAGTCTACAGGTCGAACTACTCTAAAAACTAATCTACTTTCACCACCCCGTGCGCCCCCCGCCCCCCCCCCCCACAGCCTGAGTCCTCTTGTTCAGTGACAGAATGGAAATATTTCCCCAGGTGACTCTCCTCTGCTTGTCATTACATGTGCATCTTTGGGGAGAAATCTGTGCCACCGGAATCAGAGAGAAAACACTCAAGTCACACCTCTATGATAAATGTTTGCACTGGCAGCAGATCTATGCAGAAACGAAGATGAGGAAAAAAAAAAAAAACAAGAGGAGAAAATCGTGTCAGAAAAAGCATCTTCTTTTGTGTATCATGTCATCGAAATAGCTGTTGGTGATTCTGCGTCGGAAGGCGACGGCCCTGGGCTGGTGGGAGGTAGCATAAATGCAATGCGTTCCCTTCTCAAGTTCATACGTCAAGAAATACATATGTAAGTAAGCATATTGTGTAGATTTAGGGTGATAATCCAGCTGAATAACTAAAATCACATAAATTTTGGATTTCCATTTGGTCGAGGGCTAGAAATACTTCCTTTTAGTTTATATCCTCTGTTTCTCTCTCCCTTTTTTTTTTTTTTTGTTATATGATTATTTTAAGCAGGTGTGTGTGAAGTAGGAATTCTTATATTCAAGGTCACTGCTGTTAGGATGTATCAAATAGGCAAAGTTACTGTAACAAAACACTCATTCTTCCGGAAACGTGTCTCTCAGCTGGCACGATCCCCGATCCCCATCTGTAGTCTGGACGTAAATGGTGCCCTATTTCAGAGACATGGACGAGTCAGTGTGAACTCAGTGCAAATCCTTGCAGGATGAAACTGTCCATCTGGTTAAAGACGAGGCATTTTATGAAGCCCCTCAAAGTAGAATATTCCCAACCGGAATGAGTTCCCGACCCATGAAAGCCAAACAAAGTCTTCAGAAATCTTAGCAACTCAACAAGTTTTCTGGAACAGTACTGGACAACACATGTCCCCATCTCATTGGATTATCTGGATGTTAAAATAGGAAGACGCCCTATTTCTTTTAAACTTGCTTTCCAGGTGGGTGGCGAATATCCATGGCTCCTCACAAACCCTGACCAAGAGTAAATCCTTTAAGAAAGAGTGTTATCTATCCATTCAGTCAACCCAGTAGACGTCAAATCCTGTAGGCGAAGGGCGGTAAGAGCAACAAATCCAGAGCCCACATTCAAGCACATGCATGACGCATGATGTTGCAAATTGAACGCTTCCCAAAGATGAATGGATTTCACGCATGCCCTGTGCTTGACATCAGTTTGCACGCATATTTCTCCACCTTACCACTATCCTCAGACTTGTGGGTTTCCTGGTGAAATTGGCATCCCAATTCCCCTCAGTCTCCATCGATAGAATGTTTTATTGGGCAATACTGTTAATCTGGATGTCCTCTCTCCTCTCTTGTCCTGCTTTCCATCTGTGTTCTGGATTTAGCAGTCCCAGGATCCCATTCCTAGGACAGCATGGTCCCTGCCAGTGGAGAAGCTGGAGCAGTTCTATATCATCTCTTATATTTCTCTCTGGCGTCCTCACGCCATGCAGAGTAGCCCTAAATAATGTCTTCATTTATTCCGGAGAACCTGTGGTAAGTCAATGCTAAAACTGGTCTGGGCAGATTGAGTGTGGCTTGAAGAAAATATATAAGTAGAATCCCACTGATGGATTCTCCCTACTTGTTAGGGATGGGACCCGGCAGGAAGGTGATGAATGGCAATTAATCTGACTCTTCTCCAAGGGGAAAAGAAAAGTCACTGTAGGGGAGGCCTTTGACAGGGCACACTTGTAAAATTCAAAAAGATACAATTACAGGCTTATGCTTTCAGAGTTACTAACCCTTCCCAGGAAGAGGTTGATGTATACTTAGGTGTCTCCTGGGGCTGTCGGAGAATTATCTTATGGGAAAGTCGATGATTAATTATCATGGTGCTCAGCGAATCAGTGAAGCACAGCTTGTGCCCGCGTTGATTGAAAGCCCATGTCCAATGCAATTACCAGCTTGTCAATCAGATTTCTCAAAATAGAACATGGAAACTCGCATGGGGCTGGTTAAAATATTTATATGGCATTAATTGTGGTTCCTGACACCGAAAACACAACATCCAAGAGAGAAATTTCACTGTTTCCTCCAAAATTCTGTGATGGCGTTAAGATAAAAACGATTTCTAGCCTTTGGAGAATCCTAAAATAGAAATCAGAAGTAAACATCTGCTTTATATTTAAATTACATATGGTTGAGGTGCCTGGCTGGCTCAGTGGGTGCAGCATGCAACTCTTTTTTTTTTTTTTTAGCATGCAACTCTTGATCTCGGTGTTGTAAGATGGAGCCTCGAGTTGGGCATAGGGATTACTTAAAAATAAAATCTTTGCCAAAAAAAAAAAATAATAATAAATTACATATGGTCAAAATGTGTAATAGCTGTGTCTAACGACAAAAGTTTAAGGACGTTCCGCATCCCCACGGAAAAGTTTCCATGCAGATGATTAAGACATGAATTAAAACATTTCTGTAGGGATCCCTGGGTGGCGCAGCAGTTTAGCGCCTGCCTTTGGCCCAGGGTGCGATCCTGGAGACCCGGGATCGAATCCCACATCAGGCTCCTGGTGCATGGAGCCTGCATGGAGCCTGATTCTCCTTCTGCCTGTGTTTCTGCCTCTCTCTCTCTCTGTGTGACTATCATAAATAAATAAAAAAAAAAAAAAAAAAATTAAAAAAAAAAAAAAAAAGAAAGAGTCAACCCCCATTTAAAAAAAAAAAAAAAATAAAACATTTCTGTAAGAACAAAGTATACTAGGTGAAAGCTTACAGATAGGAAACACATAGACGCAGTTAGCTGAACTGGAAAGATCTTACACAGAATTTTGTACCAGTCAGACAAAAAAGTCTTACAAGTCAGACAAAAATAGTAGGTATACCAACCTTTGCTTCTACACGGGTGTGGGTGAAGTGTCAACATTGTCATATGTAGGAGAAGAAAGAGAAGGGCATGTGAGGCGAACACTCAGACACCCACACAAAGTGGAGATCAAAACATATTTGGTCAAAACAGCTCTTTATTTAGATGATTTTCTCCTTTTCTTTTCTTTTTTTCTCTTAAAGATTTTATTTATCCATGAGAGACAGAGAGAGAGAGAGGCAGAGGCACAGGAGGAGGGAGAAGCAGGCTCCACACAAGGAACCCGATGTGGGACTCGATCCCGGTTCTTCAGGATCACGACCTGGGCCAAAGGCGGCACTAAACTGCTGAGCCACCCACTGATCCCCGATTTTCTCCTGTTCATGAGTATTTTGCTCCTACTGTAACACCTCCCATCCATAGGCTCTGACAAATTACCGCTTCTGAAATACCCCACCCGCTAGATAACTGCACGATCTGAACGATACTTTTCTATCAGAATTCCCATCGCTTCATGCTTCCAACTGCATGACCCTCCCCCCTTCAGAATTTGAACTCACTGCATGGAAATGAACTGATAATTCTTGATTTATGGCACATTCTCATTACTCTCTAATTGCCTCTTTGATCCATCCCTCCCTCCCATTATCTTGCTTTTCCCCCCACCACCAAGTACATACACAAAATCACCTTGACAACAACCCATAGGTATTACCGACTCGTTCTTCATTCCATTCCCCCTGCCTCCACTGCCTTAAATACGTTGTCACCTTAACTCTGTATGTATTATTTTATTGCCTTAACATTCAAAGGATTTATGTATGGATTCTTCAAGAGGATATTGCAAGTTTTAAAACGAAAATGTGTTCTACAGCTCATACTCTTTTAGCACTTACTCTTTCATTAATACATTGCAAAGTTGCCAGTATGTTATTAGGCTTTGTCCGGCCTGATTTCTTTTGATTGCCATATAATATTTTGTTGCATTAAAATACGACCAGCCTCCACTTATAATTTGTGCCGAGCGCAACTTTATTGCTTTTGACTACCGTGTGTTTCACTGTGGTAGTAAACGAATCCACACACAGGCGAACTTTAGCTGGGACGCGCTGCATCAAGAATGTTAATTTCCCACACGTTGTAAAGCCAACGAAGATGACTTTGTGCAGCTGGCGAGTCCTTGAGCTATGCCTACCGGGTGAAGTTAAACGTTATTTTCTAAGAACATCACGTGGCATGCATTGGACACAAGTGATGCGGTGATGACCCAAGCCAACCAACAGAGAAAGAATAAAGTCAGCAGATGAAGCACAGATTTTGAAAAGAAAATGAAACTTGGTATGGAGAGAACACATGAGACCAGCTCTCCCTCCCGGAGTTGAAAGAAAAACAGTAAAAATGAGAAAAGCAAGGACGAAAATAACAGAGATCTCATCTCCAATATATTTTTGCTGTAACTAGTCTCAAAAGTTGCTTGTGTTAGAAAGGGTTACTCATTGGCATTCCCCAAAAGCTTTCCCAGGAGCCAAGAAATATACTGGATGCTTCACAATTCCAATTATCCTGTAAAACTAACCAATATGTTGATTATCTCTGCTCTTGGCACCTAGAACAATTGTAGGCACACGTGAGTGCTAAATATATATTTTTAAATATGAAGGACGCCTTACTATTTATAAGTAGAACCATAATCAATCTTTCTATGGAAGAATGCGTATTCTAATGTCCTCCATCATCGGATAAATGGAACTGGGAAGACAATGCACCACCAGGAGATTTTACTATCATTAACTCCCACTTCATTCCTGCCTTCGTGGCTCTTTTATGCAGACTATGAGACAAACAATGTAAAATATGAATAAAATAAATGGAGTCAACAAATGCACAGGTTTCATGATAATAAGAGATTACTGAAAAATGTATTATCTTCCTACTAATTTCCCATATGAATGCGTATTGCTTTGTTAATGGAAAGACGTAAGCATTGTTTAAAAAAAAAAAAAATAATTCCCCAGATAGCCCGAGTGGCTCAGTCTGTTGAGCCTCTGACTCTTGATCTTAGACCAGGTCTTGATCTGAGAGTCATGACTTCAGGTCCTGTGCTGGGCTCTGCACTGAATGTGGAGCCTACCTAAAAAATAATAATAATAATTCTTAAAAATTAAAAAAAAAATCAATCCCTTCGCATGTAGGATGTATGAAGTGATCCTCGGCCATAGGATTAAGAGCAAGCTGGTTGTGGTTTTATACAATAGAAGCCCTAAATCTCCCTATTTGAATTGCAATTTCAAGAAGCAAGCCCTTAGAGGGCTCAGCTGTTGGGGACTTGCAAAGGATGGAAAATGACAGTTGACATGTTTTCCTTTACTCTCAAGTCAATGACGAGCCCACTGGACATGACTAAGTAATGAATATTTGCTAATTAAATCTACTCCGATTTGTTAGATTAGAATCTTAGCTGTTGAAGTCAGTGACCCAGACTTGCTAAAATATCTGCACCACCTAGGAATTACCTGAAAGCTGTTTACTAACAATAAATAGCAAACAGTAAAGCAGCAAAGAAACAGTCAATGGCTTGAGTTGATGGCATTTAAATCCCTAAAAGAATAATGTTCTTATCAATCGTTGAGTGCCCATAGTATTGCAGACATCACGTTAAGGATTTTTCTTTTAATAGTTTATGAAGTCATTACAATGAGATGGTTGAAGCAGCTCATGCTCGTTTTACTTATAAGAGGAAGTCCACAGAGAATAAGGCACCTAGTGTCGCATAGTAAATAGTGGAGCTGTGTTCAGATGGAGGTGGAGGCTCCCATCTCTGATGAGAGCCAGTTCCTTGGGAAATATGAATAAATGCTCCTCTGCACATGCAAATGCTTCCTTTCATTCTTCTTAGCCTCTGTCCCTCTTTCATTTAGGACTAAGGGGTGGCCAGAAAGAGAGCATGAGGACCTCACGATGAAATTTGCTGGGTGATGCGGTGGGATGCTGTGAAACAATACACATCACCATATACTTGGAATGAGAGCTGTCTCCAGAGGAAACTGCCAGGGTCTGGACAGTGGACTCATGGTTATATCTGAGAAAATAAAAACAAGAAGGGAACTGACCCTACATAATTATCCCCCCCAAAGAGATCCCCAACCAGATCTCTGATACCTGGACCACAACCAGGCTCTGATAGCCTGCCTGACAAAGGGGCCTTTGGCTATGCTAAGGATCTTGAGATGATGCCATCATCCTGGATTACCCTGGTCCGGCCCATTGTTATCAAAAGCATCCTTAGAAGAGGACTTGAAGGTCAAAGTAGAGAGAAGCAGATGTCATCATAGAAGCGGAAGTGCAGTGATGTCTTTTGATGATGGAGGAAGTTGCCACAAGCTTCTCAAAGCTGGAGAAAGCAAGGAATGGATTCTCTCCTTGCATCTCCAGAAGCAACCAGCCCTGCTAGACACCTCGATATTTGCCCTTCAGGACTCATTTCGGAGATGCCTAGGTGGCGCCTGGTTACGTGAGCAACTCTTGGTTTTGGCTCAGGTCCTGATGGGGTCATGAGGTTGGGCCCCACGTTGGGCTTCGAGTTCATCTCAGACTCTGCATGCATCTCTCTTATGAGTCTCTCTTATGACTTAAATAAATCCTTAAGCAAATAAAAGACTCATTTTGGGCTTACGATCTCCAGAACTGTAGAAGAATAAATATGTGTTGTTTTAAGCCACTAAATATGTAATCATTTGTTACAGCAACAACAAAAAAACCTCATACGCCCTCAGTCCATGGCCAGCCCAGCCGCCTCTTCACCGTGGAGGAATTTGCAAATTATTTCCCTTGTACATTACTCAATCAGCCAGATATTCATCTTAGGGAGACAAAGCCAGTGATAGTGGCACCTCCCTGGAAGAGCTAGAGGACAGAGAATTCATGTTTTTCATTAGTATGTCCACCAAAGACAACTAAAATGCAAGTCAGGGTTCCTAGCATCTCACCGTTGTGACTCAACACGACCCTTTGTAGAAGAAGAGAATAAGACATACTGAGTTATAGATAGGACAATTTCCTTCCGGGCACTTTTCATTGAGTACATGTGACCTAAAGGTAACCGAAACAGCCTCCGGAGTTGTGTGAGGACTGACATGGTTTTCTTCCTTTTTTTCTCCTTCTCTCCCTCCCCCCTGTAAAGTGTGAGCGTTGCAAAGCTAGAAAATAAATTTAAGCCAGTGGTTCTGGAACTCCAAGGAGCCTCATAACCACCCGGATGGTTGTCAAAACCCAGATTGCTGTCTCCACACCAAAGATTCTGATCCTGTAGGTCTGAGGTAGGACCTGAGAATCTGATGCTGCAAGACTTCTCAGGGGAGGACGATGCTTCTCGTCTTTGGAGGACACTTTGGGAAATGCTGTTTTAACCTTTAGTCTACATGAATCATCCAGGGTAGTGATTCTGAACCTGGGATATTTTAGGCCTCAGAGGACACCTGGTAATGTCGGGAGATATCCCAGTTGTCACATCTTAGGGTGGGATGCCTCTAGCACCTACCAGGTGGATACTGGGGATGCCACAGAATTTCCTACATACCGCGCACCCCTCAGAAGATGATCTGGCCCAAAAACTCAATGGCTTTGTGGTTGAGAGCCCTCATGACATAAATGGACATCCCCACATGCTATATAGCTTTGTGTCTTTGGGCAATTGACTGAGTGTCTCCAAGCTCTAATTTGTCAATATATAAAATAGAAATAAAATGTTAATAGTTATGAAAAAGATGAGACAGGATAATGCAACAAATTACCCAGCAGAGTGTAAACTCGCCGTGAAAATGTACTGATAGAAGATGCACCTCTCCGTTTCAATAATATATAATTTCCTAGTCAAGAAAGGCAGGTATTCAGAATCACAGTGGGCTGTGAGTTCCTGTTGTGGGTAACCAATCTCCTGTAACAGCAATGCAATCGCCCGGCAAAGAACGATTATTGGCCTAACCTGGAAAGATGAATCTTGAGAGTTGAAAGAACAGTATGTCTTTTCCCGTTTCCTCCCCCATGGAAACTTTCTTTTCTTGATACCACCCTGAGTAACCAGAATTAAGATCAGGCCAACAGAGATGAGCTCCATTCCCCGTGTAGCCGACCCACATCGCCATCTTATTTAAAACCCTGCACTGTGCTACTTAACTTGCAAATGAACCTGCCAGGATAATGAGTAAAGATGGAGATGTCTTTTTACAAAAGTTTGTCCATGGTCTCACTAGGAAAATCTCACCTCTTGTTTAAGCATTGGGAAAGCATTATTAAAGACGGATACGCGTGATTTAAAAGCATTTATTTACCCAAAAAAAAAAAAAAATCCTCTTGATGTTACAAAATTTATAGTTTTCCAAATGGTACTCTCCAAAGTCTTCATCTCCAGGGCCTGCTGTTTTGATATTTAATACATGAGATGTGTCAGAGAGAAGGTTGAAGAGGAGGAATGTCTATCAAAATTACAAATAATTTAGAGCCATTATGCAGGGGAACTTTTCAAAGAAGAAGCAGAAAGGATGAGACGTTTCAACGTGGCTCTGACATTCCTCTCTGCTCTTCCTTCCATCCTCGGTTCTTAATTGCCAGCGGACGCTTCTCCAAAGAGTGCTCTGACAGCTCTGTCTTCTCAGAGCTCGCATTTGGGGCAGTAAACAGCCTTTTTTCGTGCATGAGAGTCTTCAAATGCAACATTTATAAATACAAGAAGCAACCTGTAGGGCAAAGAAGATGGTTCTGCATGCTAATCGGTGAAGAATATTCTAAGCACCGGTGTCTACATAGTGTTGAGGAAGAGAGATCATGCTGGGCTCCTGCAGAGACCCGCCTGGCTGGGGCTGCCTTTTTGTCGAATAAAATGGACCGGGATGATTTGATCTGAGTTAGTTTCTCTCCAAGGCAAGTGTCAGCTCTAAAAAGGCTGTTGGGGTTTCATTGCTATTATGGAATATGGCAGGGACAGGGGCCCTGGGAAGTCATTATTCTGACACTTTGGCAGTTGTTATATATATATTTTTAAATGGGCTAGGCTTTTAAGTGGATGCCACCAAGGAGGTGAATTGATTGCTCGGATTTCTGGAAAATGTACTAAACCTACACCGGGAGATTTTGTGCTTCCCCCAGTGCTGTTTACTCTCATAACTGTGAAAGCAATATTACCACAATTATGTGAAATGTCCTCTGGAACTAACTCTTTCCTGATATTTCTTTTACTTATATACATGTCTTTTATACTTTTTTTTTTTAATGTGGTCGTATCCTGTGAGACACAGAAACACACCATCCATTTCATTTCTGAACTTTTAAATTAAAAACAAGAGACTTTCCCCTAATAGGAACTTTTTGTCCTGATGGCAAAAGAGTCAAAAACAAAAGTAGACTGCCCAGTGCTGATCGTGCATTTTGGTCTACCGTTCCAGACCTGTCCCACTCTTAGCTAAAGCCCACAGAAAACCGTTCTGTTAAGAAAAAAAGAAAGAAAGAAAGAAAGAAAGAAAGAAAGAAAGAAAGAAAGAAAGAAAGAAAGAGAAAAGAAAAGAAAGAAAAGAAAAGAAAAGAAAAGAAGAAAAGAAAAGAAAGAAAAGAAAAGAAGAAAAGAAAAGAAAAGAAAGAAAAGAAAAGAAAAGAAAAGAAAAGAAAGAAAAGAAAAGAAAAAAGAAAACCGTTCTGTCCATGACCCTACTTTCCAACTAAGTGTGTTCTTCAGTCAGCGGACATTTGGCTGATAAACTCATAAAACTACTAAAATTGTTCTAGCCATCATTTAAAAGAAAAATAGGTCTTGTTTTGCCACAACCTATAGGTTATCCCATCCCTCAGCTGTCATTCTCGAGTGTGTGCATCAGGAATGTTAAGTCATCGCTTTTCGATGCCCTATGTACTCTTCCGATTTTCATAATCCT
Organism: Canis lupus dingo; assembly: GCF_003254725.2. Lineage (NCBI taxonomy): Eukaryota > Metazoa > Chordata > Mammalia > Carnivora > Canidae > Canis > Canis lupus. Next base: position 2,340,331 of record NC_064281.1, on the reverse strand, counting down.
ACTTTCTTGCCTACTTTGTCTATGTCCTGAACCAATTTTTCCTATGATTCAATATGAACTCTTTTTTAAAAAATCAGGTTATTTTTTATAGACTGTATTTTATGGACTTTTCTTGATTCTCTAGGTTAAAAGACTGTATTTTCTGGACTTTTCTTGATTCTGTAGGTTAAAGGACTACATATTCTTTCTTTTTATAGACCCACACATACACACAATCATCCTTGCTCTCTCCCTGTGTAATTGGAGGCACACTGGCTCGTGCTCAAATTGAAATTGTAATGTTTCCTACTTCTAACCCCAATCCTCCTACTCCTTCACCCATACAGGGGCCCATTCTTGACTCTCACTTAAGCCTTGTGAATTTTTTCTTTCATATTTCTCTTCCTCTCTTCCATCTTTGTCTTCCAATAATTTATCAGTTCAAGTCATGCTTTGACCATGGCAAATGTTCCTTACTTCCCTTTCTTGAGTTCCAGGGCAGTATTGCTAAAAACAACTCCTCCAACAGTGGAATATCTCATTGCCCCTGTTCAGAACGTTTCATCCCCCCCATTGTTTAAGGTTGGTTACAAGCCTGCTACTGTGACCTGAAAGACTCTCTGTGATTCCTCTCCTTGCCTATCCACCCTCCAGCTTAATTAAATCATGCTACTTACCCATTCCTTCCTTCTTCCCTTCATCAAACACTAATATTGTACCAGATACCTGTCAAGACCAGTATTAGAAGCCAGGGATAAGGTGCTGTGGCCATAATACAGGACCTCACATTGAATATGGGCTCCATAAAAGTTTCCTGAATGAAATGTTGGGTTTGGAAATGTGGATTCTAACTGAGAACACACTGGGTTCCATGACCATGGCCATCTCATACTCTTCATTGAAGTCATGAAAGATATATGGATCAGTATTAGTGACCCAGATGCAAGAACCAGCCCACTCTTTGGACTCGCTATTATTGCATTCTTTTTTTAAAAATATTTTATTTATTTATTCATGAGAGACACACACAGAGAGAGAGAGGCAGAGACACAGGCAGAGGGAGAAGCAGGCTCCACAGGGAGCCCGACACGGGACTCGATCCCGGGTCTCCAGGATCAGGCCCTGGGCTGAAAGGCAGCGCCACACCACTGAGCCACCCGGGCTGTCCCTATTATTGCATTCTTGCCAATAGTCTTGACTGTGACTTGGTCTCCAAGATGAGTGTGCTCAGTGGGAGACCAGGCTCTGAAATGAAGCACTCATATGATTCCTTAGTTTTTATTTTCATATGTGCACCATGCACTGGAGTTATCACGCTAGGGTCAGAATATTTGTGTTTCCCCAAACTCTAACTCCAAGGTAATGCTATCTGGAGGAGGAGGGGATGCTTTGGGAAGCTTAGGTCATCAGAGTAGTATCCTCATGAATTTGATTAACCCTTATGAATTCTTAAAGATTTTATTTATTTATTCATGAGAGACACAGAGAGAGAGAGACAGAGGCAGAGACACAGGGAGAGGGAGACGGAGGCTCCATGCAGGGAGCCTGAGGAGGGACTGGATCCCAGGTCTCCAGGATCACGCCCTAAGCCAATATCAGGCCGTTAACTGCTGAGCCACCCAGGGATCCCCAAGGCAAAGCATGTTGAACGAACTGGGCCAATATCACAAATACATGCTCAGATCGATATATACAGTTTTCATGCATTTTAAAATAAAATAAGAGGATAGATCTCATGATCAAAGGGTTTTTACACTTTTTTTTTTTAAAGATTTATTTACTTATGATAGACCTAGAGAGAGAGAGGGGCAGAGACACAGGAGGAGGGAGAAGCAGGCTCCATGCAGGGAGCCCGATGTGGGACTTGATCCTGGAACTCCAGAATCGTGCCCTGGGCCAAAGGCAGGCGCTAAACCGCTTAGCCACCCAGGGATCCCCTGTTTTTACACTTTTAAAGAGGATAAACAATAACATTTTTGGAGGTGATAGATAGGGATGTAGCATATCTTGATTATGGTCATGGGACCACATGTATATGAAGAGGTCCAAACTCCTCAAGATGCCTACATTAAATGTGTGCAATTTTCTCACATATCAATGAAGCTTAAAATTAAATGTGTGCGTAGATACATAGATGTATAGGCAGGTAGTTAGGTAGATAGGTAGGTAAAGAAATAGATTAGGTAGAGAGCTGATAAATAGGGAGATAGGTAGGTAGGTAGATAGATGATAGATACATACACCCATATAAACATACATAGATAAAGCTAGGGGATAAGAAAGACACAAATCTCACATGCAGAAGATTCTGAGCAATAAATGTAAATACTTGGTCTTGAAGGATGTTAAGTGTAACTGGCTGCTCCTTACGTTTGTACAACAACATCCTAAAGCACATCCTCAGACCTTCAGTTTTCACAGCCAAGAGGCCCGTGAAGGAGACAAGACTCAATGTTGTGTGAGATCCTTATTAGCATTTTAGAACAGAAAAAGCGCATTAACTAAAAACTAAGGAGAGAGATACCTGGGTGGCCCAGCGGTTTAGCACCTGCCTTGGGCCCAGGGTGTGATCCTGGAGACCCGGGATCGAGTCCAGCATCAGGTTCCCTGCATGGAGCCTGCTTCTCCCTCTGCCTGTGTCTCTGCCTCTCTCCATGTGTCTCTCATGAATAAATAAGTAAAAATCTTTTTAAAAAGCCCAAGAACTAAGGAGATCTGAAGGAACTGCGAACTTGAGTGAATAGCAGTGTGTCTACATGTGGCAAAAGCCCCATGCTACTACTGTAAGATGTTAATAGAGGTAGCTGACTGCGGGGGTTATGGAAAGTCTCCGTACTATTTTCACCGTTCATCTGTGATCTCTTAAAACGTATTTTGAAAGAAAAAGTACGTCGTCCTTCGGGCGGGGGGCGGGGGGGATGTAATTTCCCTTCTCTTGTGTTTAGAAACGTTTCACTTCACTTTTGTAATTGTAAATCATAGTTTTACAAAGTCAGCCTCATCCCTTACACATTTCAGTCGAAAGGGATGTAGACTTAAGGAGGCCCAAGATGAAGGATAAAATTGTAATTGAAGCAGCACCCAACGGGATTTGGGGGCACTCATGGCTGCCAAACTGGAACATTCTAATGTAGATTCTAAAGAAAGCTCCGAGTGCCGGGGTGACTGTGTTGGTGAAGCATCTGCCTTCAGCTCAGGTCCCGGCGTCCTGGGATGGAGCCCCAAGGTGGACTCTGTACTCAGCTGAGAGTCTGCTTCACCTTCTGTCTTTTTCTCCGGCTTATGATCTCTTTCTCTCTTGCAAATAAGTAAATTAAATCTTATTTTTTTAAAGAGTTAATTTATTTATGAGAGAGAGAGAGAGAGAGAGGCAGAGACACAGGCAGAGGGAAAAGCAGGCTCCATGCAGGGAGCCCGAAGTGGGACTCGATCTCAGGTCTCCAGGATCACGCCCTGGGCTGAAGGTGGCGCTAAACCATTGAGCTACCCGGGCTGCCCTAAATGAAAAAATAAAGCTCAGTCCTAGGCAACTTGATATCATTCACATTTCATGCATTCAGGAATAAGGAGCATGTTTACCCTGAGCCTCATCTGCTGTTCACCCCATCTGGATCAACACTGATTGCTTCGGCTGTGCCATCAAGGGATGAGGGGATTGAGAAAACCATGAGATAGAAAACCCTTGGAAGTGAGTCTTCTGAATCTGAAGCTCCATCTCACAAGCTTTTATATATATATATAATATATATATATTTTATATATATATATTAAAAAAAAAAAAGGAATAACCAAGTGGGGGCCATGTCTGGAAAGCAAGCAACCAGCCAGTGGTGGCACGCTTCATGGAGGTGGCATCCGCTTGCCTTTCCACTTTTATCTTTGGATGAGAGGTGGATACTCTGGGGCACTTTGCTCTAAGATGCCCAAACATGAGCCAGCAGGAAACTTATCACAAATAGACTCGTTTAATCCTCTCAGGGTGCCTCAGGAATATTCTGTTTCCCTCATAACATTATATGGCCTCTCAGTTACATGCATTTATTTTACTGAAAAACATATTAGGTGAAAATAGTATCTGAATCAAATCAAGGAGTAAGAAGGAAAATGTCTCTCCCCAAATTGCAAAAGAGTTTGTTTTCCATTTTTTTAGGAAAGATAGATGGAAATATGGCTCATGCAGTCAGTAGCAGCAACTATCCCAATCCACCCTCCAGTTCTGGGACGAGGAGGCAGGGCATGGTGTTGTGCTCCCAACAAATCACTCTCTCCCTCGGTACTCCCACGGGGTCACGTCCCATGGCAAGCTGTGATGTGCTCTCTGCTGCATTTTCTTCTTTCGCCCACTCTCCCCAGTGCTTCCAAAAGCGTGTAGTATTTCTAACTGAGTCCATGTTCAGCCAATACTCAAGACATGACTTTTGATTGGAAAGCCTCCTGACCTTTATTCAGGAAGCTGGCAACCTGGGGCGAAGGCCATCTCTTGTGCAAAAGCCAACTCCGATGTTGCTGCCCAACCCAGAGATTTTTCAAGGGGTTTAATCAGTTAAGGGACTGCAGTGAGTGTCTGTGACATTACATCATTACATGCAGACTCGGTGATGCCATCTAGAGTTGTCTTGGTGCTTCAAGGTTGTGTCAGAAGGTCTAGCTCCTTGGTGCTCAGGCCAGAGGGGCGCCAGAGTATTCTGTTCTCACTGCAAAGGAGGACAAAATCTACAAATACGCAAAGGATGGCCTGTAAAGTCATTTGTGTGATCTTAGAAAAGAAAAACATTTTGCTAAAAGATTGTTAAGCTAATCAGAAAGCCGAGCGTCTCCTAGCTGACTTGCTGGGCTCTGTAGCCTGGGAACATTTCTGGTCCTTCACCTTCCCAAGGCCACCGGTCTGCAAATCTCAAAAGAAAGTAAATTCAAAAGAAAGAAAGAAAGAAGAAAGAAAGAAAGAAAGAAAGAAAGAAAGAAAGAAAGAAAGAAAGAAAGAAAGAAAGAAAAAGAAAGTAAATTCGTAGGGACACCTGGGTGGCTCAGCCGTTCACGCATCTACCTTCGGCCCAGGGCGTGATCCTGGAGTCTCAGGATCGTCCCACATCGGGCTCCCTGAGTGGAGCCTGCTTCTCCCTCTGCCTGTGTCTCTGCCTCTCTCTCTCTCTGTGTCTCTCATGAATAAACAAATACAATCTAAATCAATCAATCAATCAATCAATTAGTTCTGTTGCAGATCAAGGGACTTAGGTCAACAAGGAAGGGTTATTATCTTCAGTTGAAGCAAGTTAACCTTTAAAACCAAATGGAAGACAGATCAGTCTCTAAATTGCTAGGAGCAGAGGGACAGAGGTTGGAGAAACATTAAACAACCAAAATGCGCAGCCACATATTGATGGAGGACCCTCCCAAATCGGTGAACACGCTGTTCTCCATATGGCCTCAGACTCCATCTATACGCAGGATCGAGGCAGGACATGCCTGCATCGAGGCATCAGAATCAATGACTGAGGGGCACCTGGGCGGCTCAGTGATTGAGCATCTGCCTTTGGCCCAGGGCGTGATCCCGGGGTTCCAGGATCGAGTCTCATATCGGGCTCCCTGCATGGAGCCTGCTTCTCCCTCTCCCTGTGTCTCTGCCTCTCTCTCTCTCTGTGTCTATGAATAAATAAATAAAATATTTAAAAAAAAACAAAATCAATAACCGATTGCACACATGTCCAAACCCATATTCTGGAGTGCAGTATGGTGGCTGAGACCACCAACCCTGGCGGGGTCATTCTCCTTGTTCGAAACATTTCTACCTCACCCACCTAGCCAATTCATTGACAGCAGCAACCACACACGTCTACCATCCATGGAAACACATGGTGACATTTAATTTTATCACTCATCCCCCTGGCGATTGTTAATTGTCCCGTTCATAATAAATCTGCATAATGTGTCGCACAAAATACACTATTTGTACCTTCACAAATGTTATGTAATTACTAATTCCTGATAGTTTCTTTAAAATCGCAGATACGCAATTCGAATATTGAAAGGAAATGTGCACACAATCATATTTTGTGATTCCTTTCTCTCTGGAATAAAAAGTAGAACTTGATTTGTTTCAGTGTTACACCCCTCATGGTTTTTTAGCTGCTTGCCTCCCTTGTCTACTTCTGCTCCACATCAGGGAAAACTCATAAAAAGCCCCAGTTCTCTGTTCTCTTGTGCTAGCGGGAGGTTTACCTCAGCACCGAGCCCTGACCCAGCGGAAAACCCAAACCTGTCTTCTTTCTCTGTTCTTTCTACTCATTTTCAGATGTCGGGGAGAAAGAATTTCCTCTGCCTTTCAAGGTCCTTCTGGCTGGACTGATAATCAGATTGACAGGAGGCAGATTAACGTGTTCACCGAGCCAGTCAAACAACGGGACATAGAGGGGACTTTGATGTAATAGGCTTTGTTGGGTTCCTCTGTGTCTACCAGTCCTGGTTCATAGCGTAGTGTAGTTATCCATGCTGAGAGCTCTGTGCCTGGAGCAGGTCCTCCATCTGAATTCCTTTTAGACAGTCATGGAGTGCGTAAAGAACCTTTCTTGAATCTAGTGCGTTTTGATTGCTTTTTAACTCAAAATGATCTTCATGGCAAAGTGGCCCCATCTTGGGGCAGCCTGTGTTCAGCCTCTGCACAGACGAGCTAAAAAGCCTCTTAACTCTGTGTCCACCAGAAAGTCTCATTGTGGGAGCAATAAACTTTTCATACCCTCTTGGTGTGTGTGTGTGTCTGAAGCCATTTGTGGGGCAGATCCTTCCCAGCTCTGTGGGGGTGACCACAGAAATAGACATGGCCCTTTTCAGCTCAGAGACCCAAATTCTTTCATGACACTTGAGAGTTTCTCCTGTGTCTCTGGTCTGAAATCAGTCTCCTGGCTTTTCCTAAATTATTCACGACCAAAGAAAGAGGAGAGTCTCTTGCCTGGCTGAAATTAATGCTCCTTATGCTGTGGGCTGGGGAGAGGCTGAGCTTTCCAGGGCATGTTGTGTAAAGAATATGAGCCTTCTAAAAGCTGAGAAGAAAGGAAAGTCTGTTTACTAGACAGCCGCCAGCATCTGCTACAAGCAGAATGCCGTAGCAGGCAGTTGAGAGAAACCCGTCCAGACATCTCTGTGTGGAGTAGCTTTCCCTTAGTCCAGTTCCAAGCTTTGGCAAGCAGGGAAACAGCCTCTTTAATTTAACATTGTGAATATAAAAATAAATAAGCTCGCAGGGCACATGCTATATGAAAATATACTGCAAGGAATCATAGTTATCTTAGACCTTTGCCTGCAACGTTCATGTATTTCAATTAACTTTTAAGACCGTCTGATAGTACAGAAATGTACAGGGGAAGACGTCCAAATAATTGTGGATAGGAAAAGCTTGAGCTATTTGTAATCATGTGGAAAATTAATTAGAATTAGATAATCACAGCTTTTTAAAACGGCGGGATATTTCATTTAAAAATTCATTAATTTATGTATAAGTAACAATCTTTAATTTAGTGACTGTATTTTAGCATCTAATTATTTGTGGGAGAGCCATAATTCTCTCATTTTTGCAAAGACCCAAACAGATTCATTTGAAATCTGAACGACCAGAGGACCAAATTGTTAAGTATGGGGAAAAAAATACTTTTAAAAATATGGTGCCAGAGGTTGTCATCAAAATCTGTCATGACATAAATATTTGAAGCCTATTAAAAGCATCCTACAGCAGCGCGTTCATCAATATTGAAAAGAAAGCCAGTGTTGGTGGCTATGAAATACATATTAGAACATTTTCATTAATAGTTTTGAGTTTAAAACAATGCACAGTTTAAAGGAGATATTTTACTTGAGGCAAGGGTGATTCTGAGGTACGTCTGGGGCTGTGAGGGTGTCATGCGGGCACTAAAACCACTCACAGCCTTTAGCTGGTGCATCACTCATGAGCCTCGTAGGGTTCAAAGTTTATGAACGTTTACGTGCCAGTGTCTGCAAGTTTCAACTCGGAGACATTTGTCTGGAAGAAAATAAAGTATTTGCTCCTGCAAAGCAACGTTATTAATAATGATAAGTTTCCCACACAACCGTCAAAAAACCTTCTCTAGGCCTGCCTCCAAAAGTATAAGATACTCAACACTTCCAGCGCACAACGATAGGAACGCAACATCATGGTAGTCATAGCAAGATAAAATAGATTAGAATACAGTTTTCTTTATTAAATAACAGTTTTAGAATCCTCTTAAACGTTTGTACACAAAATGAATGAAATTCATTTCCAGGATGATCAAGCGCCCGATGTGTCAACCTATAGAAGTTCTGCAGACTTTATTCTGGAGCCTTTGAGAAAGTTGGTGTGTTTGATTTCTTACCGTGGCTGAAAGAATTGAGACTTGACCAGAATGGGGTGTTTGGGCAAACATTCCTTGAGGCACAGGGATTGTCAGTAGGAAAACCCAAGAAGGGATCAGAACAATGATTGAGGAATCATCCTGGTCAAATTAATGAAAATGCTGCAGGAATCACCATTGAAGACAGAATTCTTAGACCAACCCTTATGTGAGCCATTGAGAATGTAGTTTAAAAATCATAATTGAGCACCCAGCGCAAAGTTTGTGGCATTTGAGGTTCCCAGCTCAATGTTCAAAATGCAAAGCTTAATTGTAAGGTAAATTTTTGGCTGGTTGGTTCATTTGTATATCTGAGTTACGGATTTCCAGAATTTCAAAATGCAAAGCACGATTGTAGGGTCATATTTTGCCGGCTGGCTCATCTGCGTATCTGAGTTAAATATTTTTTTAAAAGATGCTCCCTGAGGTTTCATGGTGACCAGAGTATTTTCACGGATATCCAAAGTCTTTTCCAACACGCCAAAGTAACTTTAAACTCCACGTAGTGAGTTGTCACCTCATGAAACTTAAAATGTAAAACGTTGTACTTAAAAAAGAACCTGTTTGCTCCATTTCCATTTACTTCTTGCGTATTGAAAACGTCAATTTCTGAGAGTCGAATTCTACGCTTCTATTTTCTCACGTGAGCCACAAGGAGGAGATTTCCTATTTTGCTTTATGAAATACTTTGCATTTCCACTTGTTTCCAACTCAAGATAATCTGAATAGAACTCCGTTGAATGAATCCAGGTTTTGGTTTTACGGTGTTGTCTTCAGAGGTTAATAATTGGGCTGGGATTCGAAACACTCACACATATTTTGTTTTATGATTTCCTTCTTCCAGAAGAAATTATTGAACTGACTCTCTTGAGCCATGCTTTTCCACCTTTCCATGTTCCTACCATCTCCTCCTTATTGATGCTCATGTGTCAAACTTGTGTGAGCACAGCCTAGTTTCTTTGTAGTATGCTTCCCGTCCCACAGGTCCTAATACAAACTCGTTAGACAAAGTAATCCTAAAATCTCAATATTTTATTTTTGTGTTTTGCTTATCCACAAAGTACATGTCCTCATTGTTTCCCATGGTTTTTTGGAGGGGCTGGTAGCAAGTGGATACAAATGATAACAGACCAAAGCCTTCCTGGTTTAAACTTAAGTGAACATAATTATATTCTGCAGGGGGATTTGCACAACAATGAAACTGCTTTACCCAACAGCACCCCATATTGCATCTTAAAAATTGCTGTATGATACGAAGTACTTGTTCAATAAATATTTGAAAACAGACTCTGTAGACATAAGAAACTGTATTCCATTCCATTTTTTAAAAAGATTTTATTTATTTATTCATGAGAGACAGAGAGAGGCAGAGACACAGACAGAGGGAGAAGCAGGCTCCCTGCAGGGAGCCCGATGCGGAACTCGATCCCAGAACCCGGGATCTCACCCTGAGCCAAAGGCATACACACAACTGCTGAGCCACCCCGGTTTCCCATATTCCAGCTTTTTAAAATGAGATTCCTTGGCTTTAGCATGGCGTTTAGTACTTTGGAATTTTTCACATACTATATGATATTTATTAAATCAAAGCATACACCCTACGACTATATTGGATTCTTGCCAAAATTGGGGGTAACTCATTTTGCTGACCTAGACTTAAGTTTGATTTGTGAAAATGTAAACAGTAATAAAATCTAAGGACAGAACACTTAAAAATCTGTCAAGGGTATAGGAGGGAGAGATCAGAGTAGACAGTATATTTTGTCCAAAATTAGGTATTTGTTTCAAAAGAGTGGAGCTTGGGATCTTGCACAGAAATGATACCAATGAAAAAATTTGACCCTGCGGATTTGACAAGGATTCTCTGCCCAGCATAATTTTTGAGTTGTTATAATTATGTTTGTTTTTAATTGGAAAAATGTGAAATGTATAGTTCTAAGAAAGATGTATACAGGTACCAGTACGACATAAGTGGCATCCAATAACAAAATTTTTACTTCCCCTTTTTTAAAAGAATGTGAAGACATCAGTAAGCGTCTGAGAGGTAGAATGTAACTCAGACTCTCCTGAAATACCAAGGGTGGATATTATGTACTGCTTTCTGCAGCGATGCTCTGATGGAGAAAATAGGGCTTATTGATGTTTCCATCCTAATGACAACTATAGCAGCAAGAAGTAACGACAGAAAAAACACCTAAGGAAAGCTGTAGGACATCCTCAGAAATCCCAAGGTGACAACAATTATAAATTTTAAATTGTCGGGACAATTTAAACTGAGCCTGAATGACTCAGCAGTTGAGCATCTGCCTTCAGCCCAGGGCATGATCCTGTGGTCCTGGGATTGAGTCCCACATCAGGCTCCTTGCATGGAGCCCGCTTCTCCCTCTGCCTGTGTCTCTGTCTCTCTCTCTGTCTCTCATGAATAAGTAAATAAAAAAATATTAAAAAATTATTTTTTAAATTGTCATTTGAAAATGGTCATTTTTTTGAGGTGGGCATGTCAATATCTTGAGGCAGCCTTAGAAGGTTCCATTTTAAAGAGAACTTTAGTCTTGAGGGGACAAGTTGTGATTCTCTATTTTTGAAATACGTGATTTCCATTCCAGCCAAAGAATCTTTTTCAGGAATATGTCATGACCCACCACCTTAGAGTCCTTAGAGCTCTCATTGAACCTCAGGGTTCTTAAATTCCAGTGATGAAAAAAACTGTGCAGCAAGACTCTGAAAACCCAATGAGAATGTGCCATATTTGAAGCACACACACACTTCTAGGCAGTGACTCATTAACTTGAATCAGATGCTCAAAGTCTCCATGGTCCCAGAAATATTAACAACCACGGACAGTTCCTTTGACTTGTGTTCTTATTTTTTAAATGTTGGAATGAGAGAACACGGACCTTCACATCGGTTTGACCTCTACAATTGTATGCATCTCTGAATTATATACTCACTTCTTGGAGGCAAAGTCCCTTCCTCCCACCTTCAGTATCTTGTCTTAGCATGGCCTTCTAATGCCTCCACAAGGAAATAACCCCCGCTGACCCCAAGTAGATCAGAACTAAGAATTGCATTCATCAGTGCTCACAGACTCAAGATTTCCTTGGAAGAATGTGGCCGATACCATGGTTTATTGCCTCTCAGGGAAATACTTTCTAGAAATCATAGTAACAATTAAATAAATAAATAAATAAATAAATAAATAGATAGATAGATAGATAAATAATTTTTTTAAAAAAAGAAATCATTACTATGCCTATGTTTTATGGAAAGTGTCTTTTCCATAAACAAACAAATAAATACTATTATTGGGCACCATGTTATTTATTTATTTGTTGCTCTAGTGCCATCTTGTTCAAAGGATCGGTCATTTGCAATGACTCCGTTACCTTAACCAGTCTCCAAAACCAACAAGACTGCTCATTTATGGGAAACTTTTTCTTTCCCAGTAAGTGTTCACCCACTTTACAATCATTTATCATTTATTTCTCATTTAATCTTGTTGCCTTGTAAATGCTCACAGATGGAATCCCAAAGATGTGAAAATGGGAGGCCATATTTGTCAGCATGGCAGGGAGGAAAATAACACCCAAAGCCATAAATTATTGGGAATGTCTATGCAATATGGCAAAGGCAGGCATGGACGGGAGACGTACCAGTCAGGTCATGAGTCATGACTGTAGAGGGGATAAAGTAAAACACGAGCAGAAAACACATCTGCATCAACCACACCCCCCCTACGCTTGTTGTAGGAAGGCAACCATTTCTGAATGACCCTCGGTGTAATCACTTGGCATTAGGACTTTCAGAAATTTCATCAAGAGATGCTTAGGGCCACCAGCCAGAGTCATTGGCTCGAGTCTGTACCCCTTATGCATGTCTTCTCAGAAATCGCTGCATCCTCATGGCGGGCATCAACTTTTAATTTATGCTACACGAGGTCTTTTTGCGTATCTTGTGCCATGTTGCCAAGGGGCTGGGTACTGTTTTTCCTAAGATTGGCAAACCAAAGCCATTTCAAGAAGTGAATTTGAGATGGTGTATTTACAAGTCTTCTCTCTGAAAAAAGAAATGGAGATTTGTTGCTGTTTTTGCTTTGGTTGTTTTGTGTAACGGAAATTGGGAATGTTGGCAAGGCATGACGCCGTGAGCCAGAGAACATTGCCACTGAGTGAGGAGCCAGCATAGCCATTCAACAGAGGAACTGATTGAACCCCGCATACATAAGGGGTGGAATTCCCAAACCTTGCTCCAAGATATCTCAAGAGGGTAAAACGTGGCAAGAATGGATTGCAGGCAGTGGGTGAGACATGGCCCTTACGTGTCACCTCATATGCTGCTTCGCCCCTACTACCATATGACTATACGACCACCATCTTGTGCCTTTGACACAGATCATAAAAACTAGAGGTGAGCCCTCATTCAAAGGATGCTCATGTCCTCAGGGGCCGGAGTCCCATCCTTGAGAACCTAGGAATGTGCCACTGAAACACAGGAGATGATTTAGGTAGATCTTGGTCTTGGGGCCAGACAAGGAGGCACATGGGCTGTCTGATTTCACAAGTATATTTCATCTGGTCTGCAAAATGAATTTTTAAAAGCAATTCACTTATATGTACTTTAAGCTCGAGACACGTTCGTCAGCACCCTATAGTCCCCATCATTGCACCCTACAATCCCCACCATTTCCATTATTCTTACTCCTGGCCCTAAAGGACTTTAAATTGCCAAGCACTGCAAAGGATTGAGAGCTCTCACACTCGATAATTTTGTAAATCTGAATTTACCTAGGGGAGACAGAGCAAGACAGCAAAGAAATGTCCACTTAAATAGCATTATGATTTCCATCTTTAATAGACTGAATACATGTCTGGTCTAACTCCAACTGTAAATCATTGCCTTTTTTTTTTTTTTTTTTAATAAGACAACTGAGCGATTTAAAATCCAATTTTTCTTCTTTAGGGCTTTATCTATTAATCATTCATTTCTAAATGGAAAATAAGTTCGGCAAGCATAAACTATTGGTTATAAACTTAGCATATCAAAAAAGCTCATGTGCAGAAATCCTCAACAATATAACAAAGACCAGAATTTGTTATTAGCCTGAAATAAATTTTCATTAGGAAGGATGAGGGTATCCAGCAGTGGAATTGTGACGGGAGGTGGTTTACCTTGAATATCCTTCAAACGTGCTACTCTGAGAGCTAAAAATTTAATAAGAAGTTATTAGATTAAACTTTCTTCTTTGAAAACAGTGACAGAGTTACATGGGCTCTGATCATAATCATCCGTTAAAAAGACATGTCAAGGGAACCAACTGCCTTAAGAAAATGTAAGACTTTGAGCCAGGGAAGTTTTATGATATGGAGAAGTTTGACTATGGCTGTGGGAGAGGAGTGAATAATCTTGGGTGGAAAAAGATGTCACCTTGCGCCCTAGAAGAATTAGTGGCATCGCTTCTAGCAACTTGACCAAAGGTGTTCTCTTCACCTAGGAATTTGTCTTTTATGACAAAGTAAAGGAGGGTTGTGGCTTTCCAATTCAGAGTCTTATGGCTAAGACTGAGTTGTGCTTAACAGAAGGAGTTGTGTTAATGGCCGCCATGATTTCACACCTATCACGCCTTTAAAAACGTTACGTGCTTATCTGTTCCCTACCCAGGAGGTCTTAATCGTGCCATGCTATGTATGAGGCAAACAAACTACAACTCAAAGAAACAAAATCCCTTGACCGGGGGGTAAAATTGGTTGTGTTGGTTTTCACGAATCCTGGTTGACTTTACCATTCACACTCTATGTTGGGGATTGCATTCAAAACAGTAGGGATGGTAAAAGGAAGCCCAGGAGAAATCTTACCCCAGTATTGGTTATAGTGTTTCAAGATTTCTACGTAATCTCGTGACTCACCCCTGGACACCGCTCTTCATGTACTTGAGAAATATGAGGTAAGAGGGGTGCCTGGTTGATCAGTGGCTGAGCGCATCTACCTTCATCTACCTTTGGCTCAGGTCATGACTGCAGAGTCCTGGGATTGAGTCCCCATGAGGCCCCCTGCGGGGAACCTGCTTCTTCCTCTGCTTCTGTCTCTGTCTCTCTTTCTGTGTCTCTCATGAACAAATAAATAAAATCTTTTTTTAAAAAAAACAAGTATGAGATAACAAGTCAACCACAAAAAATGGCTAAACTTTGTTATATAAAGTTGAGAAGTGGGATATTTTGGTTCCTTCATCGAAGACCAGGTTGCCAAGTACAATATGCAAAAAAGACAAGTGAACTGATAAAAGCTGGTAATTTTTGCCTAAGACACGTCTTTAAAAGTTTTCAGTGGTTTCTACTTAATTGAAGTAAGGATATGTTAGGAGCTTAGATGTTCTTAGATGTTAGAATTTTCTCCCCAAATTCATATGTTGAAGCCGTAGCTCCCAGGACCTGAGAATGTGATTGTATTTGGAGATGGGGGTCTCTAAAAATGTAAACAAGGTAAAATGAGGTCAGTAGGGTGGGCCCTGATCCCAGAGGACTGGGGTCCTTATAAGAAGAGGGGATGAGGATAGACACGCCCAGAAGGACGACCAAGTGAGGACATGAGGAAAACTTGACATCTACACACCAAGAGGAGAGGCCTCCGGGGAAACCACCCTCAACCCTGCCTGGATCTCCGACTCCCAGCCTCCAAAACTAAGACAATCAATATTTTGTTAAAGGCACTTGGCCTGTGAAACTTTGATATGGCAAACTTGCCAAATTGATACATATTTAAACATATTTATATACATGAATACTTGTATGTATATGTATTTATGTCTCTATTATATACATAAATACATGTACGTATACATATTTATGTCTATATATTTATAAAACAATATATGTATGTATATAAAGGAATAGACAACGTTAGCATGTAAGGAAATGAGGAAAACCCTTGGCAACGCCACCTCAAAGGGCACAAATACCATCTGGATGAACTTGACTTCCCTCAGCACAGACGCTTGGCTCCAGGTCTGTTCGTTCCCAAAGAGCTGCCTGTTGAGAACGAGGGTGGATGGTCTTGGGCATATCCTACAGGAGAAATGTGTTCTACTCTGAACAGTACATGCATTAGGCTGCTTGGGAGCAAACTGACTCTTTCCTGGGTGGAGTAGTAGTCGGAAGGATCTCCAAAAATGTCCATGCCATGATCCTAGAAAACTGTGGATAACTTCTATCATGTGGCAATAGAGAATTTGCCAATGGAATTAATGTTGGGGAGAATCTTACATAGGGAGAGTGTCCCGGATTATTGGAGATAGAATTTGCCGATGGAATTAATGTTGGGGGGAATCTTACATAGGAAGAGTGTCCCAGATTATTGGAGACGGAATTAAGGTTGGGGGGAGTCTTACATAGGGAGAGTGTCTCGGATTATTGGAGATGGAATTTGCAGATGGAATTAAGGTTGAGGGGAATCTTACATAGGGAGAGTGTCCTGGATTATTGGAGTCCCTTCTGATCCCGTGAGGTCTTCAATGCACAGAATGATTTTGGCTAGAGGGTAGGGAGATATGGTGAAAAAATTAAAAAATGGAATCTCCCAAAGCAACAGAAGGACTCAACCTGCCATTGCTGGAGAAGGCCACATGCAAAGCATGAGGAAGGAATATGGGTAGTATCTCGCAGTAGAATCGGGCCCCTCGTTGACAGCCAGCGAGGAAACACGGGGCTCGGGTGCCAATTCAGCCAGTATCTTGAGTGACCTTGGAAGCCATTCTTCCCCAGAGCCTCCGTGGAGGAGCACAGCCCTGCCAATACCTTAACTGTGACCCTGGGAGGTTCTAGGCAGAAGATCCCGCTGATCCACGCTGTGCGCAGCCTTGTGACCCATGACCACTCTGACATCGTAAATGACTGGCAATGACAGCCGCTGATTTGTGCTGATTTTTTTTTTAATTTTTATTTATTTATGATAGTCACAGAGAGAGAAAGAGAGAGAGGCAGAGGGAGAAGCAGGCTCCATGCACCAGAAGCCCGATGTGGGATTCGATCCCGGGTCTCCAGGATCGCGCCCTGGGCCAAAGGCAGGCGCCAAACTGCTGCGCCACCCAGGGATCCCGATTTGTGCTGATTTGATAGAAAACCGAGAGGGATGCTTGAAACTTGCCCCTTCAATTATTATTTCCCATTCATTCGTTCGTTCAACGAATATGTAAAATCTAATATGTAAAATGCGTACATATTAAAGCCGTATAACGTGCTAGGCATATTGCAGACGACTTTAAGAAAAAGTTAAAATTAATAACGTAAATAAATAACAAATAAATAACAAATAACATAAATAACAAATAAAATAAAAATCATCCCCCGGTTTGCCTTTTCTTTTCCAAACAGCTACCCCAACTCTCTTAACCATGTCTACGTCTCTTGACAAAGTCATCCCCTGTATGGCTTTTACAAACTCAACACGCCATTCAAGAGCCGCCCACGTCCACCTACCTCCTGCCACTAACTGAGATATTATGTTGCCTTTTGGTCTCCAAAGATAAGTGTGGACCAAATTCACGGGACTTGTGTCTCCTTAGGAGCATCCCACCCAACTATCCATTCGCTCCTTGAGTCTGGGCTTCCTTCCATGACTGGGAAATCATTTTCCTGTCTCATCTGTGGCTCCTCTCTATGATCTCTTTCCAAATTTTAACTGGGCTTGGTTGGGGACTTCCCTGTCCTTCCTGCCCTGGACTCTCTCTCTCTAGGTGACTATATCTCATGCCTATATTGATGAACCTCTAAATCACTATACCCCCGGCCCTCTTTTCCCAACTCTTATCTTATACAATCAGCTGAGTTGGTGGTTTCCGCCAGTTTGTGGTCCCACAAGATCTCAAGTTTATCAAGCCCAGGGACAACGCTTCGATTTTTCTCTTCAGACTTGTTGGAGGAGGAGGACGTGGACGAAACAGAATAAAGAAGGAAAACAGAGACGTGAGAATACAAAATACATACCAAGTTCAGTCCCTGAGTCGGTGCAGCTAAGTCCCCCTGGATCGATCTTGACCCCCTGGACTTCGGGGCTGGCTCAGGTGATCAACGGCCTCTTGTGTGCAAGGCCACCCGTGTCTGCTTCCTGCAACTAGGAGCTGATTCATCCTGTGCAGCCCGAATCATCACCTCTCTGCTGCTCATGCCCTCATCGCATACTGGCAACGCGGCCTCTCGGTCTTTGCCCCAGATTTCCATTTCCACCGGCCCTAAGATGCGCCCTGCCTGCTGCCCTGCCAGCGCCTCCATGCCCACGAGTCTCAAGACTAATCAATCGCCCCGTCCCTACTGCCGACCCTCCCTACCAGCTTCCTTCTTCTTTCCTTGGCTTCCTCCCTCCTACTGTCAGGCTGGAATGCTTTGGGCTGATCCTGACCAAGCTGTGGTGCACACAGCCCTCATCCCCCCCACCCGGTGCGTCAACCAGCGGCACTTCACTGACAAAAGTCACGTGTCCAGACTTTAGCCAGGATTGTGTCCTCAAGAGCATCCTTGAAGGAAAAGCAAGACCTCCTCTCTCTTTCCTCACCCCATGCCTCGCATCACCACCCTGTATTCTCTGTCCTCTTCCTCATCTGCTGTTGGTTCCTCATTTCTCCATCCTTCGGGTGCTCCATCGCCTTCCACACCAGGTCTCCGTCTTCCTCCCACCCTCCTTGCTCTGACCCCCTGGATGGAGTCCTGGACTCCTGTGCCTTCTTCCCTCTGCCTCCTGCTGCTTCTCTTCTCCACCTCTTCCCCCTCCTGCTCCACATGTGCTCCGTGCCTCCTTCTCCGGGGTCACCTCCTCTTCTCTCTCCTGCTGTCCTCCTTTCCCTGCCTGTGCCTTCCTCACTGCCTCCCGCTTCCACCATCCCTGAGGTCCTCCTGAAGATGTGCCTGCCTGGCTCTGCGTTCCCTGCTCCCTCTGCCTTACTCTCGTCTCCTCAAAGCCCCTCCAACGTGGATGTTGTCCTTTCCACTTTGGGAACCCAGCCTCTGTGAACAGGAAGGTAGGACCCCTCTCCGCGGGGGCAGAACCAGTTCTCACGGCCGACGTGGGTGCCCCAAACATGCGACTCGTGCTTCATCGTTCACCCTGGTGATCCTACAAGCTGTACCACCTCACATTTTTTAAGGATTATTTCTTTATTTGAGAGAGACAGCACACAGGTGGAGACAGAGAAGCAGATCCTCCACTGAGCAGGACTCGATTTCAAGACCCCGAGATCATGACCTGAGCTGAAGGCAACACACGTGTTCACCTGAGCCACCCAGGCACCTGGTACCGTCTCGCATTTTGAAGCAAGTTCTAAATGTCACGTGAAACCACTTTCCCCACCTTTCTCTGCATGCCTTCGCAGAAAGTTTCATCAACCACTTGTTTGAGGTTACTGACTTCATTTTTCTCCCCTTTATGCTCTCTTGAGTCCATTCCCAGCCGAATGTTGTCCCAATGACCCCATTGAGCCATTTCTTGCACAGTTTCGCCAATGGTCTCCTTCAGGATAAACCCATCTATCATCTCGTGATCTTCCTTATTATCCACATCAGCACCAGTTTACCCCATTTCTCTGCCACTCCTGCTGGCAGCCCCTTGCTCACCTCATTTGCTTGATTTTTATGGATTTATTTAATAAAGACAAACTTTATTAAAAAGAAAAAAATTCCCCTTTCTTTGCACCACTTCCACAAATGCCCTTTCTTCTTCCTTTTTTTTTTTTCCCCTTTCTTCCAACGAACATACAGACACGTGTATGAGATGGAATGCTTGACATTTGGCTTACTTAGCTTATTGGATGCTTTGTCTTTTCTGCTGAATTTTTATTCTCTTGGGGCCCAAAGCTGATAAATTTTGCTCTTTCTCACAGTCTGTAGCATATGGAAGACTCTTACTAAATATTTGTTAAATGGATAATAAAAGAGAGAATGAATTTTATCATTTTTTACTCTGTAAGCCCAACATCTCTACTTAGCTTCATAAAATTCACAATAGAAAGGGTTGTCACTTTCACAGTTAGTTTTTATCTTCAAGATAATAACAGTAGCTACATAATTCCAATTCTGCTGAACAGCCAACTTTTTTTTTTCCTTTTTATCATTTCTTGTGTTATTTAAGTTTCTCTAATGAGTTTGAAAATTCCATTTCAGGTTGCAAATGAAAAATTTAATCATTGCTTTTTGGTTTGGAGTATCTCAACAGATGTCCCTAGTTTACTCTCTATACATGCAGGGTTTTTTGTTTTGTTTTGTTTTGTTTTGTTTTGTTTTGTTTTGTTTTGATATTGTGATGCACAGAGTGAGCACATTGGTTTTATTCTTCCCCCTCTCTGCATCGAGAGCTCAGCCTCCCCAAGGGAGATGTGTGGCGAAACCTTTGTTCCCTGTCCAGAAACCTTTGCTCCTTGACTCAAAATATTTTAATTTGCTCCTGGAGGCCCTTAGTGTTGGGAGGATATTGAGACCATATGTGTCTGGGGAATATCTCATTTCAGTCATTTGTTGCTGAGCCTGAACACAATTCACACTTGGACTCAAATTCTCCTTCCTGATTCTGTAATTTCCACCTGTGCATCACTGATTCAAAAACATAGAGTTTGGAGGAACTGTGTTTATGGCTTTTATTTATGAGGAATGGCCCCGTCATATCCATATCCTGAAATCCAACTCAATGACTCACTCTTTCTGGGAAAGTATCGTTCCCACCGAAATCACTCACGATCTCTCATTGACTGCCACTTGCTCACGTCTGAGGATATCATGCCCACGGCCTGCAAAATAGTAGCTGTTTCCACACTATGTGCTGTTTCTGCATAAAAAGGTCTGGACGATTTTGTTTTGATTTGAGCACCTCATCTAATTATTAGTAATTTTTACACTAGGCAACGTTCATGTAGAGAAGGGCATGGGAGATTTTGTTTGGGCTTGAGTGCCTCAACTAATTATTTGTAATTTTGTTTTAATCTCATTAAGACTCAGTGCCTTTGCCTTTTAAAGTCTTCATCCTTAAAAAAAAAAAAAAAATTTCTTCATCCTTGATCTCACTGGACAGCTGTATTTATGGTTAAAAAAAAAATGTGACATGCTGAGCCAGGGCTCCATCTGCCCATTATTCCTACATAATATTTTGCCACCAACAGCTGTGAGATGTCCTTACACTGGTTTTCCGGTGGGGCTTCACAAATACAAGGATGTCGCGTTAACACTTGTCTTTTCCAGAGCCTTCGATCTCAGGGGCATTTTTTTTAGTGCATTATATTTTTAATTCCTCTAGGACTCCACGATATCTGTTTCCATTTTTTTTTTTTAATTTCTCAGATGAACAATTGGAAGTGAATCAGAACACCAAGTGGCTCTCCAGAAAGTTCACAGCCATTTAGGAATAAAACCAAGATTTAATACGGGTGTGCTTGCAACGAATGCACCTGACAGGAAATGAGGGTATTATGTCATTTAAATTGTTGTGATGGCAAAATGAAAATACTACATTTACACAACAGTAGAAATCAAACATTTCCATAAAGTAGGCTCTTTTTTTTTCCATTTAAAAAATGTCCTTCAAAATATCCTTTATCGTAAAAACGAAACGAAGCTGCATTACCGCCATTCAGACCAGTATGAAAGAAGGACATATGCTTGTTAAGGTTGTACTTCAGGAGCCTCATTCGGTGCCTGGGACATGAAGGAAAGGGAACGGAAATACATTTGTTACTGTTATACACACTGTTTATTGTGTAGCTTTAGGTACACCACAATTACACTGTGTCATAACTTAAGTCTGTTTATTTAAGTACGTTTATTGCTACATATAAGGGTACAGTTATAGTCTACAATATCCATACACAGTTAGACCTTTGCATGTAACAATAACAAATGTATTTCTGAATGGATGCATTGTATCTATCTGCATATATTTAAATATCACAGTTTTGGGGCACCTGGATGGCTCCGTCAGTTAAGTGTCTGACTCTTGGTTTCAGCTCAGCTCATGATTTCAGGGTCCTGAGATCAAACCCCACGTCGGCCCTGCACTCAACAGGCAGTCTGAGATGTTCTTTCTCTCTCTGCTCCTCCCCCCGACTCTCTCTCTAAAATAAATAAATCTTTAAATTAAAAAAAATTATCATGTTTTTATAACCATGTCACAGTCACAAGTTGTAGAGACTTTGATTATGTTATTCAAGATGAATTATACATATATATAAATTATAAATATATATGACCATATATATACAGCTTATTTTAAAAAAATATTTTATTTGTTCATGACAGACACAAAGAGAGAGGGGCAGAGACACAGGCAAAGGGAGAAGCAGGCTCCATGCAGGGACCTGATGTGGGACTTGATCTCAGGACCCCGGGGTCATGCCCTGAGCCAAAGGCAGTCACTCAAGCTGAGCCACCCAGGTGCCCTGGCAAATTAAATAATTTAAATACAATTTTAAAATTCAAAATTCACCCCAAAACTTAAAAAAAAAAGAATGTAATGCTCCACTGATGGAGCCAGCCAGGCGTCCACAACTTAGAACTCTTTTAGCTGTGGTTTCAATTTAGGATTTTCAGGAAAGGAAATGCAATCCATTCCACTAGCAAAGACAGATGGGCAAAGGATCATGTTGCAAATAGGCTGGGCACGTGGTCATTCATTCATTCCTCGACGTATTCATTCAACTTCATCCACAGCCCTTGCTCAGATTACCTGATATTCTCTAGAGCCTCCTTTATGAACTGATTTCTCTTTTATACAGTTTGTTTCCCCCCCAAATTCCACTCTCTGGGGTCCTGCTCTTCGGGGAACTCATCTCTGAATCCCCAACCTTTCTGGACTGTAGGATATTTCCATGTCCTTCTCCCCACCTATGAGATTGTATACAAACTTGGGGTTTTTATCACCATGGTCAGCAGGTGCATGCAGAGAAAACTCAGATTTCTTCCCTCAATGTCAGTCTTCATTTCTGATCTCTGAGAAATACTCCTGAGGCTTATTTGTTTCTCTAAAAACGTCCCCTCTGTGTGTTGACCTCGAGGGTTTGTATAAACATTCTTGGTGTCGCGTTTCAATCCCATGCACAATTGCCATCCTTCCGTGTGTTGCATGGAGCCACCCTATGCATCTCCCATTCATGAAGAAAGTATGATGGGGGGTGTTTTCTGACCTGTGGCTGCTGACATTTGCCTTGGGTCCTGCTGCTCCCCGGGGAAATGGTGACTGAATGCTTCTTCTCCATCTCATGGATGGGCAACACTATATATGACTAATGAATTCATGATGGGTGAGGTGGTTCCATTTGAAAGCCACCAACCTCGAAGATGGCAGGATCAGTCCCCAACACTGGGACGTGTACGTTGCCTCCTGGGACGACAGATTCGTAGCTGGTGAAGGACCTCAGTTAAGGGCCTCGGGGCACAGCTTGTCCCTGTAGCTCACCTCTCCTCACCTCCCCGCCACCCCCTGCCATATGCATCGACAGGGACTTGATAAGTTGATGTGTTTCAAGACCTTTGTAGAGACATAACCCACATTCTGTTGAATTTATGCATTGAAAGGTGCAACCTAATGCTTTTTAGTATATTCCCGTGTGTACACCTAGCACCATAATGCATTCCACGATATTTTCATTACCTCCCAAAAAGAAGCCCTGCACCCCTCAACAGTCCCCTCCCAGCTCTAGGCAACCTCTACTCTACTTTCTGTCTTTGTAGGTTCTGCCCATTCCTCACACATGGAATCCCATTTTCTGGGATGTCTCATTTCTGACTTAGTTTGCTGTCCATCCGATTTTTCTACGCGTTAGCATTTCTTTAAATTGTTGGATACTATTCCATTGTATGGACAAACCACGTCTTATTTATGCATCTATCCGCCGATGGATAGTTGGGGTTGTTTCCACTTTTTCGGGATCACAAAGTGACGGTTCCATGAACAATGCTGCAAACAATGGCTGTTTGCAGACAATGTTTCATGTGGGCAAATATTTTCCTGAGCGGGCTCCCAGGGGGGAAACTGTGCAACCCGTGGTCAACTGTATGCTTAACTATTGGAGGAGCTGCTGTGTGGTTCAAAGGCTTTACATGACCCCCAGCCACGTGCAAGCATTCCTTTCACCCCACATCCTCCCCAAGGCTCCTTAGGATCCCTCTCTCTCCTTGCAGCCACCCTAGTGTGGGAGAAACCCTATCTCGGTGTGGTTTTCACTTCTGTTTTCCCAGGTGCTCATCTGTGCCATCTTCATGGGCATATTCCACATATCATACAGCCTCTTGTTTATCAAGCTCTCTGTACTGCTTCCCTTACCTATTTAATTATTTTTTTTAATGGTTGTACATCTTGATTGTAGAAACTCTTGGGTGGTAAAGTCCAACTCATCGCTCACTTACTTTCATTATATATGGATTATAAATAACATTGTTGGTAATTTTTCAATAAAGACAGTCCTTAAATAAAATTTATATATTTGGGATGCCTGGTGGCTCAGTGGGTTGAGCAGCCGAGTCTTGATTTTGGCTCAGGTCGTGATCTTAGGTGCATGAGAAGGAACTCTGCCTAGGGCTCCATGCTCAATGGAGAGTCGGCCTGAGATTCTCTGTCCTGGTCATTCTGTCTCTTCCTCTGCTCGTGCTCTCTTGCTCTCTCTCTCAAATAAATACATAGATCTTAAAAAAAAATTATATGGTAGACAAGTCCTTCCTCTGATGAGAAATAAAACTGCATACCTTGTCTCATGAGCCTAAGTTGATCATATTGAAGATGATCATCCTGATAAGGACTCCTGCCTCCATCCATGTCAGGTGGATCTGAATGCCCTCCTATCTTCTTTTTTTTTTTTAAGGGATCATTTCTCAAATTTAGTTTAGAAAAGGAATAGTAGGTCAGTCTGGCTCATCTGCATACCTTGACTTTTCTGAAGGAGATCATCCTGTCTGTCTACATGCTCATAATCCATGCATTTGAAAACACATTCCAGAATTTTTCCAGGGAAGCATTTCAAGGTCATTGATCTACAAGGATCACAATCCATTTTTTACTAATGACATCATTGGCCTGTCAGGAGACTTCTCCCACCTGAGTTCCTTCACAGTGGCTGCAAACTCTCTCCCTTCTGGCTTTCTTATTTGGAGAATGCTCTTTCATATTTTCTTTTAGGCTACTCTGGGATCATTTTTTTTTCCCTTTTCTATCGAAGTCTACACTAATCATTCACAACATGGAACACTGAATTTTCCTGATCAGTGGCTGTTCTTGCGTCTCTTTTAAAACTTTCAGACTTTAGAAGGTGGGACAACACTGTTTGAGAACCCTGATCCAAGCAGAAGGAGGCGCCTGCCAATCACACTCATTCTCATTCTCAGAGAGAATTCAAAAAGAAAACTCATAGGCCAATGGCCCATTTTGTTGCAAATTATACTTTCATTCTAAAATGTAACACATTTCAATGTAGGTTCCATCTTGATTAACAGACTCACCATGCATTCTAAAATGTATTCTAAAATAGAAAGGATAGTCATAAATGGTGCCAAAAATTGATATGCCATCAAACCCATTGGCTCCTGGGCATTAAAAAAAAAACTAAACCATGAATATTTTTTATTCAATTCTCCTGGGCTGAGCAACGCATAAGCAGCTTCTCTGTGGTTTAGATGAAACCATTGGATTGATTTACTGAATTCAGCTCAAACATTATATTCTAATGCATGTGCAATTTGAGATCTATCTTATTCTTTTTATATGAACTGAAGCTCTGTCTTTTATTTTTTAATAACATCAGATTCTCTTGGCTCCAAACCAAACACGTGAAACCATAAGCAAATTAATGAACTATTACTTTTTTTTTTTTAGTTTTATTTTGAGTGCAGTGGAGATTTAGAATATTCACAGACTGATTTGCAACTACATGCAAATAAAGGTTCGGTGTAGGGTACGCATTTAAGAAACCCTCTAAATGGGCGCCTGGGTGGCTCAGTGGTTGAGCATCTGCCTTTGGCTCAGGGCATGATCCCGGCGTCCTGGGATCGAGTCCCACATCGGGTTTCCTGCATGGAGCCTGCTTCTCCCTCTGCCTGTGTCTCTGCCTCTCTCTGTGTCACTCATGAAGAAATAAATAAAATCTTTTTTTTTTTTTTAAAGAAAGAAACCCTTTAAATGCTATGTCCTGAAGCCTTCGATTTGTCAGAACACCCATAAAGAACTGTTCCAGAGGTCATGGAGCGGGATTAACACACAACAGTGATAAATGTTCTGATCTTTTGCATGAATTAGGTAACTACAGGGTTTGTTTTTGTTTGTTTTTTGCAAAGCTGAAGCTAAAGAGGCTCACCCTTTTTCCATATCTTAAACACAGTGGCTATATCTTAATGCCCATTTTCGAACGGGAGGCACTCTGACATAAGGAAATGCATCCACTAGCTTCATGGACACTGACAAATTAAGGCATGGCGTTTCAGACTGCATTTCCTCAGTCTTTGTTGTTGTCGTTGTTGTTATTTACATTTGATGACCTCAAACAAAATAGCGTGGAGAGTATTTACCTAAAAACGTTTTGTTAGCAGACGCACCCATGTCGTCCACCAGGCAGACGCATCTCCCCGTGCATCATGAGGGCTCGCTGAGACACGCGTCCCACGGTTCCATCAGCTTCATGGGGAATCAAGTGCTCTCATGGGATCCCTGGGTGGTGCAGCGGTTTGGCGCCTGCCTTTGGCCCAGGGCGCGATCCTGGAGACCCGGGATCGAATCCCACGTCAGGCTCCCGGTGCATGGAGCCTGCTTCTCCCTCTGCCTGTGTCTCTGCCTCTCTCTCTCTCTCTCTCTCTCTCTGTGAGACTATCATAAATAAATAAAAAAAAAAATTTAAAAAAAAAAAAAAAAAAAAAAAAAGGACATGCATTTTTCCCCTTCGGCATTTAGGGGGTTGGCTCGTACCTTTCTAGAACCCCCTCACATCTCAGAATGTGTGAGTCTCCTTTTCCCTGGGACTCTCACAGTTAACCAGCACCCTCGTGTTGAGTGCATGGCAAACATTTTCACAGAGTGACCCAACCTCTTTGGAGAAACACCCCCAAGGGGTCAAACAGTGTCAGCGCAATGATGCAATAACTAAAACAGAACTTCTGGTGCTCATGGAAGAATGTCCTAAGCAGTGCTACCGCGGCTTCAGACAGAGTCAGCCACGAAACAGCAAGTGCACCTAAGTGCCAAGTCTGTTGGCTGAAACACGATGCTCTTGTTTCTGCTCTGACTTCCTTAGAAAATCCCTAAGTAAGTATCCATAAGGAAAATCCTTAAATCAAAATGATCACTTCAATTTATGAGGGAAATCTCATGTTAGAAAAAATATATTAATTTTTGCTTTGCCTAAAAACTTCCATAGAGAAGAATGCTGTATCTCGTGCCCACATCCCTGGGCATGTGCTCCCTGGCCAGGTGCAAAGTTTTCCTCAGTTGTCAGAATCACTGGGAGGGTTGTCTCAACAGGGTGGTGCAACCGATGTGTGCAGAGTCAGGGAAGCTGTGTCATAAGGGCGTATCACACACACGTAGAGCCCAGAAGTAGACAGGGCACAGTATCTTCTGGAATCAGTTCCTACTTCTGATTTCATGACATCCGTGTTGCCTAGATGAATACATACGTAGTTTGGGTTAACCGTTAGGGCTCAGCTAGTTCCCAGGTCCTCCCTGATCTTGGTTCTTGACCAAATCCACTCTGAAACCACCCTTTTGTATGTTTTGATGCTTGATTCCCCGTGTCCTTTGAACATGTTGTCCGACTTCTCCTTATTACTCATCACAAAATGGTAGTGGGGTTTATGTTTCTGCACAGACCAGACCACAGCGGATTGACCAAGATGAATCTTTTGTTTCTAGCTCTTCCATGTTTGAACTGCTGGGTATTTGGGGAGAATGGAAGCCCTGTGCTCTGATTCATCCAAAATTTCCCATGATAGCCTGCTCGTCTTGGTCTTTGTGACCATGAAAGATGTCTTGCCCACATGTGTGGAGATGGTTTCCACCATTACATAGGCATGATAGCTCACAGGAGTGGAAAAATTAGCTGGGAAAAGTGGCCTTTTGAAAATGCAGTGACTTACAAGCTGCGTCCATGATTTCCATCTCCATTGCATAAGCTAAAACTCGTACCTATACGATGAGAAGCGTCTTCTGTGAAGCGCTCCACCACCCCGTTACGTTCTGTAGGAGATGCAACAACATTCCTGTTCCCAGCATGACACTCTACAGAGCACCTGGACGTCCTAGAATTGCTTGAGTGTGAGCATATAGGTGAGGACACGGGATTAGACATTTTGGGAACTGGAATCAATTTTCCTTTTGTTTCATTCCCGAGTTCTTGCAGCAAAAGTAGATAGGATTATGAGGGGCAGGCATTTCAGTGTTGTTTCTCATGCTAGGAACTGGCTGAGATAAAGTCTGCCCCTGAGACCATTCAAAGAGTAAGGCAGGGAATCCCTGGATGGCCCAGTGGTTTAGTGCCTGCCTTAGGCACACGGCATGGTCCTGGAGTCCCAGGATTGAGTCCCACATCGGGCTCCCTGTGTAAAGCCTGCTGCTCCCTCTGCCTGTGTCTCTGCCTCTCTCTGTGTGTGTTTCTCATTAATAAATAAATAAAATCTGTTTTTAAGAAAAAGAGTAAGGCAAATAAAAATGTGAGTGGAAAGTTTGCTGAATTACCTTGTAGGGAAACATAACGATGCCTTTGGGTCACGCTCTATAAAATGTTCTCTCTTGAATACAAGCCTCAGAACAGGAAACAAGGCTCCCTAATATTTTCATTTTCTATACGTCACCATTTGACATTGTTAATATTCCCTTATAATCTCTGCAGATACGACCACAGCTCATCTTTGGAGATAATTCTACTTTATTCCCTTGGGGTACTTTGTGAAATCAGAAACGGCATCAATATATGATCTGCAAGCACCACCCACTTCATATGCATCTTCGTCCGTTTGGGCTGCTGTACGAGAATACTGTGGACTGGGGGGCTTATAAATAATAGACAACTATTTCTCACACTTTGGAGACCTGGAGGTCTACCATCAAGGCACCTGCAGATCTGGTGTCTAGTGAGGACCTGCTTCCTGATTCATAGACGGCAACTTCTCACTGTGCACTCACACAGTGGAAGAGGCCTGGGTTAGTGGGGTTCTCTATAAGGACACTAACCCCACCAGAAGGCACTCCACCCTACAATTCAATCCCCCCCACAGGGCCCAACCTCCTAAAGCCATCGCCTAAAGAGTCAGGATTTCAACATAGGAATTTGGCATGGAGGGTGGGGACACAAGCATTCAAACTACAGCAATATGCATATATATTTTTTCTTTTATCCAATCGTGTACCAACTATTTCCCAGTAGTTACACAGGCAAACAGACAACCATGTATCCAATATGTATATATATGCATTTTTTCTTACTCCCTGTGTATCAACTACACACCAAGGGTTACACAGATATACAGACAACCATGTATCCAGTATGTATATATATATATTTTTTTTCTTACTCCCTGTGTATCAACTACATACCAAGGGTTACACAGATACACAGGCAGCCATGTATCCAATATGTATACCTATATGTATATATTTTTTCTTTTATTGCTCTCTGTACTGACTACTTACCAGGGTGACACAGACAAACAAGAAGACACACACAGTGTCTCTGCTCATTGAGCTTATATTCAAGGCCATAGACTGGCAGGAAACAAGAAGGAAAACACACAAGTGAGACCACCGGAGATCACCATAAACAGCATGAAGTTAATAAGCAGGATGAGTGATCAGTAACTGGGAGGAGAAGGTGTTCTGGTGATGCGAGGTGTCCAACATGTGAACCCAGCTTTACCTCACTAGCCATAGATGCAGGTGTAGATATTAGGCAGGTTCAAAGCTAATTTGCACCTCTCCTACCGGCAGCATTTGAGCCAACTGTGCAAATCCCAGTAAGCACTGAAAAAGAAACACCATTGGGGCACCTGGGTGGATAGTGGTTGAGCATCTACCTTCAGCTCAGGTCGTAATGCCAGGGTCCTGGGATCGAGTCCCACATTGTGCTTCCCACGTGGAGCCTGCTTCTCCCTCTGCTTATGTCTCTGCCTTTCTCTCTGTGTCTCTCATGATTAAATTTAAAAAATCTTTTAAAAAATGCTGCTTCTCACACACCTATGAGCTGTCCACCGTGGATTTCCGACCAGACAGTTGTTCTCATTCTAGAGTGGATGCAGCATCCTCTCCACGAAAGGTGAAGAAATGATGCACACAAGAGTGATTACACAGCATGAGTTATGTAATTTCTTGGGGGAAGATAGGAAGAAAAAGGAAGAATGATGTACACAGTCTCCCTGGATTTCTTTTTTTTTTTTTTTTTAACTTTTATGATTTTTACTTTAAAAGTCATTTCGAAGACATCCCCTTAGGTAAAATAGGATATTCTTTATTTTATTACAAGCAAAAGAACGAACTTTAATTCACTTCTCTAGAGATTTTCCAACTTCTATAAAGATGATAATGTGCACAATAAAATTTAACTGACTTCTAGAAAATCTACTATAAGGAATTTCATTTGAAATTGTCTTGAACTTTTTAAAGGCTTTTTTCTTTTTGTCTTTCTTTTTTTTTTAATTTTATTTTAGTTTTAGTCAGATGTTCCTTCTTCAGAAGACTTTAATATACCCTTGGGGCTTCAGATGCTATGACAAATATTCCGGAAAGCCATTTCATTTGGTGCCTCAGGCCTCAATCATGAACACGAGCATGTGATATGAAACAGAGGATTTGGTTTTGATTTTGTTGACACTGAACTACAAAATAACACGTATTCAATTGTAAAGTTTAATGCAGCCATTAACACGATAACCATACTTACACATGTGCATCACCTCCCCCATTGATCCATGTCCCCCACATTTATTATGACCGATGAACTCACAGGGACATGTCATCACGTAAAGTCCGTAATATACATTGGAATTCATTCTTGGCATTGGACCGTCTGACTTTGAACATATATGCCCCAAGTCTTATTGCAGAGAATAATTTCACTGCCCTAAATCCCCCTTGTACTGTGCTTATTCATGCCCCCCTCAGCCCCGATCCCATAGTATATATACTGCTTCTGTTTCTCTAGGGAACCCTAACACAACAGTGTGTTCCTTTCTCCTAATCATGGAGACCCCAGTATTAGATACATCTGCAAATTCAGTTTGACCACAATCACAGATTTCAGGTATAAGGGTATGAGAAGAAAGGAAAAAAGGAAGAAGAAGGCTTTTGCCTGCCTGGGATCATGAAGAGGAACAATGCTGGCTAATCAGCCATGCGGAAGCAGCACCCATCACCCCATAGATAAAAGGGTCTCATTGGCATGGTGGACCCGGCAGGAGCTGACAGCTGGTGATATTCTTGCTGAGAAGTGGGGTGTATGGCACTGCATGACATCATCTACTTCTGGGTTGACCAGTCGTATAACAAGAGTTTCATGGAGTGCCTCAGTCTCCCAATGAACTGGAAGCACAAAAGGCCAAGAAGAGGCCAGCCATAGGGTGATGGGGTTGATACTCTGTGTCTCACTGGCTCAGGGCTTAGCTTGAGCTCACACCACGCATTTGGGTCACCGAGCCCATAGCCTCGAGATGCATTGTGGACTCGATAGCCTAGGAAGCTAGAGCCACTGCTGATCAGAAATCCCCCTGCAGCTAGGCGAGCCAAATCCACTCTTTTGTCAAAATCAGTGACCCCTACTTGGGTAGAAGAGATCAATCAGATGAGCTCTGGCCCCTGTTTTCAGGGCATAAACTCAGAATAACATCATACTGGCTTCCACAAGCTCAATTATATGGTTCTGGATGAGTGAAAGCCTAAAATACTATTGTGCTGTAAGATGTTTGATGCTGCTGCATAAACCCCATCTGTGTCCCTCCCTCCCATCTCCCTTCTCCTTCTTCCCCTCTTCATCCCTACATATATGCAATTGCACTAGAAGCCTTCTTCCTATACAGCTTTCTGTTGAACAGGGAACTCAACAGACGAACAGTAAACGATCTCTGTCCTTGAAGACGTCCCCATCTATTGCAAAACCCTGATAGGAAAAGCAGAAGCACGATGGGACTCCATGATCACTGCTCTTCGGGGCAGCAGTGGACGCAAGAAAGGAAAAATCCCTTGAACAACATACGCATGTTCTTACGGAAAAGCTACTACCACGGTGCAGCCGGTAATGTGTAACATGAAGCGGCCCAAATCAGAATATGAATATTAAAATACTAATTCAAAATTAGAGCTGGCAAGGAAAAATATTCCTTCCATGGCCCAGTTGGATTTGCTCAGCTCATTTGAAATGTTGGCAGCATATGGCAACCAGCAAGAGCAAGCTCTCAAATAGAATTTCTAAATGTTAGATCAAAGGAGAGTGAATTAAGAAACAAAAAAGGATCCAGCAACTTGATTTGTAAGACATCTGCTGCATGTCGGCAGGCTCAAGTCTGGCTGCATGTGGCTGTGTACCAAGAATGAGATGTGAAATCGAGGGGAGCCCGCTTCCAGGAGACACTCAACACCTCAATCTCTCCACAGTCCCATGGGTCCTATGCATGCAGAGTATCCACAGCAGCATACACAGCATATCGCGGGAGGCAGCAAGCCATAGAGAGCCCATTACTCCTTCTACTCCTTCTTCTCATCTCAACTCGCAAGACCACATAGTGCGCACGCAGTCATGGGCGCCACCCCGATGCTTTTGTAATGAAGCCCAGATAAACGCCCAATTATGACTGTCCAGCGGGTAGCCATGTGCAAAAGAGCTGATGTGGGTTACGAACGCCTTTGTGGATTCCAGGGCAAAATTTAGAAAATTGGATGAAAAAGGCCAGACTTTTTTTCCAAGAGTGGAATGAACATTATTTCAGTGGGCATACATCCCTAACATAGAGGAGCGCTCCCAATGCATGGAAAGAAGTCAGGTGATGCATTCATGAGTGGTTTAAATGGCAAGATACATTACTGCTGTCCTTATCTTTCTGGTTTTCCCAATCATACCATCCTTCTACCCACGTTTTGTATGGTGGTGCCTTCCAGGAACCAGACCTTGGTTCTCCTGAGGCTGATTTAGGGGATTTTTGTTGTTGTTGTTTCTGTTTTGGTTTTTTTGGCAGCAAAGCTCCCTCAGGGGAGGAGCAGAGGGAGAGGGAGAAAGAGAATCCACAAGGAGACTCTCCCTTGAGCATGGAGCCCCAGGCAGGGCTTGAACCCACAACCCTGACATCATGGCCTGCACCAAAACCAAGAGTCACACGCTTAACCAACTAAACCACCCAGGCGTCCCAGCTCCCTCAGACGTTTTAAGGAGACATCTGCCTTTCTTACCCGAAACCTTCTTAAAGCCATAGATTTCAGACAGTTATTGAAGTTTCCCAAAAAGTTAAACATAGACCTTCCATGTGACTTAGCATTTCCATCCCTTGATACCTACCCCAAAATATTGAATGCGAGGACTCAAGACATGTGTGTACGCCGGCGTTCACTGTAGTGTTATTCATAATGCCCAAAAGGTGGACACAACCCTGAAGTCCAACAGAGGAATGGATAAGCACAATGGGGTTCATCCACATAGTAGAATGTGGTGCATACATACAATTCGGCCTTCAAAAGGCAGAAAGTCCTGCCATGCTATAGCACGGATGCACCTTGAGGTCCGTGAAATAGGCTCCTTACTCATGACCAAGTTCTGTATGATTCCAGTTATATGGAACCTACAAAAGTCGTAGTCACAGACACGGTAGTTCTCAAGAGCTGTAGACAGGGACGGGGAGTTAGCATGCCCTGGGTCAGAATTCGGTTTGGGAAGATGGAAAAGATCAGGAGACAGAGGACGGGTCTGGTTGCACAACAATGGGAAAATATACTTCACGCCAGCAAACTGTATGCTTGAAACTAGTTAAAAAAGGTAAGTTTTATATACACACCCCCCAAAACACCTACACGAGTCTAGAGGCCAAGGGAGAGAGAGTACAAGGAACAGCTGGATCGAAGGGAGAGTGTCCTTAGAATGGAGATGCAGGAGAAGGTGCTGTGTTCCTAGAACCCAGGGATTCCCGGTGCCAGGGTCCCTGCAGAAATAGCGAGTCCTCGGATACAGGTGGCTCAGCACCTTGCGCAAGCGTGCTGAATGCTGATGCAATTGGACCGCCATCCCCACCTTTAGCATGAAGCATCGGTGCAGATTTGGGAAGCAGCCAGGGTTCCCGCATCAATCACAAGAAGTTTGCAAAGAGACAGAGTGATAAGAGGGGAACTCATCCGCCAGGTCAGGACCGCACGTAGCCTCCTGGCTTCTCAGAGATGCCCACGCTCCCTGAGGTCTTCCTTTTCTACTCCACCACCTTCAACAACCAATGAAATGTTATGGCCTCTTTGCATGGAGGAACCCAGGATGATATCTCCTTCATTTCCGAGAACATGAAATTGTGACTTGTCTTGGAGAGCGTGTGCAAAATTAGCCTACGGATCCAGATCCTCACTTGTATACTATGCTTTTGGGGGAAATGACAGCAAAGTCATGCCAGAAACAAAGCATTTAGCAGCACATCCCTTTGCCCTCGTCCCCAGGTCCTGAGAACCTTCTGGGCCCGTGCATCTGTCTCAGCCTCCATAAGCTCTCCTATCGTGAACTCATCTACCTCACTTGTACTCACTTCTCAGAAGCTAAAGCAGAAATGCGTGAACGTCCATGAAGCCAGGAATTGCAATAACTGCACCAAATCTTAAATAATAAGTCAAATTACCATATAAAAAAACCTGAAAGAGCCTGATCCCATGAAAGACAGGGAGGACTTTCTGTGTGTGCTGACACAGAGGGATGCGCATTCTTTATCCATTGAAACTGAAATGGGTGTGTGGACTTTCAGATTTTCCACTTTGCCTTCACTGTATTTGGATTTTTCCACAAATATGTTGTGCTTGGATTTATTTTTCCACAAGGACCCCTGGATGTTTTGTTTTTATCTGTATTCATATTTAAATTGGAAGAAGTCACATCGTTCCTATTTGCCCATTTATTCTCAGGGCAGAGACTATAGCTCACACTATGGTCTCAAACAGTATTTCTGGTCGCATAAATGAAAGAAATGTCAACATTATACGTACTGCTTCCTATTCCATAAAACCATATAGACCCCTCTGAGAATTTCTGCTCTGAATATTTGGATGCACCATGAATGTAGGCTGATTACATTCAAAAGTAAGCAAGCTAGCATTTGCCGATAATGTTTACAGAATTTATGAAGACAATCTATCCAAGATGTCTTTAGGAAAGCCATTTGGGCAACTGGAAATCCATCATAAGAATAAAGAATAAAGTGGATTAAATCCTGGCACAGGAAAAGATTAGGATGAAGACTTTGGTACAAGGCGGCAAAGCGAACTCAGTGAGTTGTTTCAGCTTTAAGGAAAAGGAGGTTATGGGATAATGATTTCATATTCAACACAAAGATTTTTTTTTTCACTTCGCTTAAATGATTTTTTTCCCTTTTGCCAACGCCAGCCCGTGGGATAGCTAAGAAAAGCTAAACGCCAAGGAGCTTGTAAACACAATGAAAAATGAGGCAATAAACCTTATAGAAAATAAACTTCAAGCCGGTAATTCATAATCCTAATTAACCAACATACGGAAACGGGACTCTGTGTCCGAGGCCAGTTGAAGCAGGTGAGGAAGGAGAATTCTC
Organism: Canis lupus dingo; assembly: GCF_003254725.2. Classification (NCBI taxonomy): domain Eukaryota; kingdom Metazoa; phylum Chordata; class Mammalia; order Carnivora; family Canidae; genus Canis; species Canis lupus. Next base: position 2,305,251 of record NC_064281.1, on the reverse strand, counting down.
AAAATTCTCAAAATGGGAACAAGATCGTTGTCTGAGGCGTTCGCAACCCAGAGAAACTATAAATTCGGAACGAAACATCTTTGTTGATAAAATTTATATAAATTTAAAGAAATTTTATATAAATTTGGCAATTCATATAATTTATGGGACATTTTTATGCACCCTAGTTTCTCTGATCAAAAGTCTTTCTGAAAAAAAAAGTCTTTCTGAAGGAAGGAGGCCGCGGCATTATCTCTGTTCCACACACACACACACACACACACACACACAGTATTTATAAATACTGAAGCTCGTCGAATTCACACATAAACAGAGATGGAAACCACAGACATGCCCTAGAATCATTTTATCCCATCTCCGTACCCAGTTGTACTTTTGCAACCTTTCCATTGGATACTGGGTATCTTGGCATGTGTTTGAGTTCTTGGGATTGGGGGTGGGGGGAGTAGTCTTTCTCATCATAGTTTTCCTATAATTGTGCTTTTAAAGACGGTACTTCTTCGTTTCACTGAGGTATAACCAACATGCAATTTTACGTTAGTTTCAGGTGTAGAACATACTGATTGCGCAATTCTCTATGTTCTACGCCAAGCTGTGCTCCTTATCGGTCAGCAAATAATGTGTCGCAGTATTACTGTTTTTTAAAATTTTGTTTTTAAGTTCAATTTAATTTAAATGTACTGTATTGGTAGTTCCAGGGGTAGAATTTAGTGATTCATCAGTTGCATAGAACACCCAGGGCTCATCGCATCACGTGCCCTCCTTCATGCCCATCATCCAGTGACTCCATCCCCTAACCCCCCTCTCCTCCAGCAACCCTATTTGTTTCCTAGACTTAAGAGTCTCTTATGGTTTATCTCCTTCTCTGATTTCATTTTATTTTATTTTATTTTATTTTATTTTATTTTATTTATTTTTCCCTTCTTTCCCTGGTGTTCATCTGTTTTGTTTCTTAAATTCCACGTATGAGTGAGATCATATGATAATTGTCTTTCTCTGATTGACTTATTTCTCTTGGCATCATAGCCTCTAGTTCCATGTACGTCATTGCAAATGGCAAGATTTCATCCTTCCTGACGGCTGAGTAATATTCCATTGTATATATAGACGACATCTTCTTTATCTATTCATCTGTCAATGGACATCTGGGCTCTTTCCATAGTTTGGCTATTGTGGACATGGCTGCTTTAAACATTGGATATTTATCCAAAGGATACAAACATAGTGATTCGAAGGGGCACGTGCACTCTATTTCTACCACTTTCCACAGTAGCTGCACCAATTTACACGTAAAGTGCATATTTCTAAGAGCAAACATACGTGGCTTTAAGGATGACATGACATTTTTATAGCAAAGTGGCAGTGACGTCATGTTAAGACTGTATTATCATCAGGGTAATTACCCACCTACTCACCTCCAAAGTGAGTTGAGCTAAGACATAGGACTCATGCTGCGGGGTGGCCTGGGGTCTGAACCCAGCTCTGCTTCCATAAAGGCAGGCCCTCTTGTTCAAACATTAACCCAAAACACATGATGGGTTCCGACTTCAAGAAAATAATTCAATAGAATGATCCCTGCATGCACAGGGTATCTCTCAGGACTTTATAAATGTAAAAGTGGGTTTGCACCCCATCCTCTGGGATCTGGTGTAGATGTGAATGTGCACACCACTCCTCTGAGATCTATGTAAGTGTGGGTGTGCACAACACTACCCTGGGCTCCGCGTAAATTTGGGCACCCTCCTGAGGTCTTGCATAAATGTGAGCATGCACTCCAACCCCTTGGGATTTTCCTAAAATGCAGATTCTGATTCAGTCCCTGAGACTCTGCAGTGGGATTCCCCCCCCCCACGAAGTTGTAAGGTGACCGATTCAACAACCACCCTCTGAGGCACAAAACCGCAGGTTCTTGATTTTTTTAAGGGTTTAAGGTCCCAGCTCGGCATGGCTGTTGGTTTCCATCTGTCGACATGGAGCCATTTGAACACATTGGCATCGTCCCTGGGGTGGGCACTCAATAGGAATCCTATCGTGTTTTTTATCAGCTTTCTTCAGATGTAGTTCAGGTACCATAGGAAGCACTGCTGAAAGTGTTCAAGCCAGTGCATGTGTATATTTAGTGTATTCAGAGTTGTTCAGCCATCACCACCGCCTATTCCAGATCATGATCATCACCCCAAAGGACACCTTTAACCACGGCTAGTCCCTGCTAATGTCCACCTCTCCAGCCCTGCAACCACTAATCTACTTTCTCTATGAGTACATCTGCATGTCCGAGGCAGTTGATATAAATGGACTCAAACACCGTGTCTTTGGTAACTGGCTTCTTTCCCTTACGTTTCCTTTACCAGATTTCAAATGTGTCCTACTATGAATAATTCCGGTTGGGATGCTACAAACATAGCCCCGCTGCAGTACACTAGGTGTGTAGTTTCCAGACAATGTGTGCATCATAGAAGTAGGTATTCCTTATGTTGAGCTGAGATGCTAGAATCACGCTCCCTTGACCCCCAGGGTTAATACACACTCACGTACGTCGTAGTAGGCTCCTGTGGTTTCAGACCCAGCTTTCAAGAATATTATGTTTTAACCTCCATGCAGCAACGAACCAACAGAGACTGACACCAAAGTACATTTCAAATTTTCTAGGCAAATTCCAGACGTCTGTTTTGCTCTTTTTCTCATATTTTCTCACTTCTCTCTGTTTTTCTGTTAAGCATAAATGTTACCACCAAGCCATTCTGTGCTTATTTTCCCCAGGATCTCTTAATAATCCAGTAACTGCTAGGAGTTTTATGAATTAGTTTGGTGTGTGCATTGCTCTGTCCCGTCCTCCCAACGGTGCTGGCAAAGAGCAAGATAATTTTAACAATTGCAACCAATCACTTTAAACAGACGTATTGACAAAATCTAGAAAAAAAGGTATCCATTGGGTAATGGATTTTCTCAGAGTTATACTGTCTCCTTTTTTAATAACATAGAATTTTCTTTCAGCATTATACCAATCACCAAACTACAATTTTGCATAAAAAATACTTGATTTAAAAACAAAACAAAACAAAACACCCTCTTGAGTTCATTAACACTAAGTGCTGGGAATTCTGCTACATAATTCTTTCTATAACTAAGCTTGACAGCCCAGCACAAAACGCAAAACCAACAGTTTTCCTTTAAAGATCAATACCTTATCAAGGTTTATTACGGTGAGGAAATATTCCGTCTTCGATGGCTTTCCATCCTCTTTCTATCAATAACACCATTCTCCATTTCTGGTAATAGCTTGCCATGGATCATTAGATAAATGCCTTTTTAATAAAGAGAATCCAGGTGTACTGGTAAAATGCTATGATTGAGTATCTTTAATCTCTCGGCTTCATTAGGCAGGGACAGGCTATCATGCTTTTTTCCTAGTCATTCTGCTCGAGCTGCCAACCCTTCCCTGTGGCTATTAATGATGACAGCTCATTCATTACTTTATGAGAATACAGAAACATTTCCATCTCCATCCTACATATTTCTCCATCCCCCAAGATTGGCAATTTAGAAAGCCACTTCCACACTACCGGAGCTAACTGCCTGCATTCCCTTCCCTGGCAAGCATTTCCAACATCGCCATACAAATGCAGAATTAATGGTCATCGGTTCAATGGATTTTGGTCACTTTCTCCCCTGCTCCTTACCTTTTGACATAGGTGGCGCGCGCGCGCACACACACACACACACACACACACACACAGAGAGAGAGAGAAATCCGGGCATCGATTATGATTCATAGAACATCAAATACAACAACCCCAAACTTAATTCCTTCTTAAAAGCCACATCATGGGGATAAGTCTCGCTGTGCAAATGAGAACCCATGACGCAGAGCAGCAGCCTCTTGACACGGCCTGAGAAATCACTCAGGTCTAGAATCACAGGTGACTCACACGATAATAACCTCTCATTTTAAGGATGAGTAAAATCACCCTCTTTCTAAGCCTTTGGCTACAGTGTAAATGGAGGAAATAGTCTCCTATTTGATAAAAGGCTAGTGTCCAAGACCTATAAAGAAGTTACCAAACTTGACACCCAATAAAACAAAAAATTCAGCCAAGAAATGGGCAGAAGACATGAACAGACATTTCTCCAAGGAAGACCTGCAGATGCCCAACAGATGCATGAAAAGATGCTCAACATCACTTGCCATCAAGAAAATGCAAATCAGCGCAGCCCCGGTGGCCCAGTGGTTTAGCACTGTTTTCAGCCCGGGGTTTCCAAATTAATAATTCAGAGAGAAAAATTGTGAGTATCGTCACAGGCTCTGAAAAGATATATGTGAATTTCATCATTATTTTTTATTTTATTTATTTATTTTTTTCATCATTATTTTTTAATAAAAAAAATAAAATATGAGACATTCTCATAAAACATAACTTATTTAAAAACGTTCCCCATCACACGATGAAGATAGTTATGGATACAGTAACTAAGGCAATTTAATATAAGAAACATAAATTTTGGGATCCCTGGGTGGCGCAGCTGTTTGGCGCCTGCCTTTGGCCCAGGGCGCGATCCTGGAGACCCGGGATCAAATCCCACATCGGGCTCCCGGTGCATGGAGCCTGCTTCTCCCTCTGCCTGTGTCTCTGCCTCTTTCTCTCTCTCTGTGACTATCCAAAAATAAAAATTAAAATTAAAAAAAAAAGAAAGAAACATAAATTTTTAAAAAAGAAAAGAAACATAAACTAAAGCAATGTAATATAAGAAAGATGTCTGCCACTTAGGAAAACAAATATATACTTAGGTATATATATATATTCATGTAGTGAAAAATTCCATAACTACCTGAAATTATCCTTTGGTGATAGCAAAGAAATTTGTGACATTTTTAACTGCAAAATTAATATATTATTCTGCATTAGTACATTCTATCTCTGTATTTATATAGTCTTAAACATAAATGAAGATGAGATAAAATTGAATAATACAAGGATCTCATCATCATCCTTACAAGAAAAATATAAAGATACCAGTTACTGAACATGCTATTAGGCTATTTTCCTGCTGAATTGGAGGACCCTTCTTTATTGAAAACGTATCCTCGTTTCCTCTTTTGGCCTCTTCCTCCTCTTTCAATGATCATAAATGCAAATAGGGCTTCATTGATACCCATTTATATCTCAAAGAAATGTCAATTTTTGATGGCCACAAGGACGGGCTACATACAAGGAGAGAGAAATTCAACAGATATTTAACAGGATTGGGAGAGCGGGTGTTGGGGTGGGGTCATGGCCAATGAGCCCTGTGCCTTACGGCAAGGCACGTGGAAAGGGATATAAGTCATTCCCTCCCCATCCCACTGTGATACATGAAAACAAAGTATGGTGACATGTTGGTTCTATGGGGCCAATTATTAATCATGGCAGAGGTTGGGTGTTTGGCTTCATGGTGTCCCCTGTTTCCTGTTCCTCATCACCCCCTGCAATTCCCATCCTGGCTCTGCCTTTACACAAAGCCGCTGGGCTAGTTCTCATCGGCGTGCTTTGGGCAAGGCCATTGGGCGCCATTGGCGTGCTCTGTGGACCTGCCCTCTCCTTCATCCAGTCCAATAGCAGAATGCCAACGCCCCGGGTGACCTCCCTCAACCTGCCTTGGGCAAGTTAAGCCCCTCTTCGTCTCTAAGGCAGCACCCAGTGTGGGGAACTACCCATGGTGTAGACCGTGGGGTGAGCAAGAAACCACAAGGTTAGCATGACCATGACGTCAGCAGGATTCTTGTTGGGTGAAGCCGTGGCCACTTGAGGTTGTTTCCACAGCAGACACCGCAATGGGCAGACCCACGTCCATAACTCAACACTGATGCAAACCGCATCCCCATGGGAATTCAACATACCCACTGTTTTAAAGACACTGGGAGACTTCTAGCCTCTCACCTGTTGTGCGAAGCCTTTGAGACAATCTGTGACAAGGAGAGGAGGACCGTTATTTCAAAACCCTTTAACTTGCTAAATAAATAATTAGTTCCGGGGTGGACAGAGTCTTCGTTTTCTCCATGACACGACCAGGCTCTCAGTCAAATATTCTCCGACAGTTGCTTCCTGTTGACGTTTAAAACTCCTTCATTTTCCTGTGCATTTGGCCTTTTTCCTTACATGCCCAGAAGGCAAGAAAACCATAAAAAAAGGTTAAACGAATATTAAGGTGACTGTTTCACAGGCTAGAATAATTTCATTTAATGAAAATAAACTCCACTGAACTTGTTTCTTTGGGCCACATAGATTAGCGCTCAGGAAAAGGTCAACTTGATATTTTTTACTGTTTAGATGACTTTTTCTTTCTGTCCCTGCAAACACCTGGCGTTTGGTTAAATGAAAACAAAGGACAGCCAGGCTCACCACTCAACATTCTTCTTCTTCCACGTTCCAGATGATTTTTTTCTTTTTCTAAAATCTAAAGTTTTTGCCACGCTTGTGAAGCAAAGCATCATTCCTGGGCTCGCATGGAAGAAACTTCTTAGCAATTTCTGTGTGCTCATGAAGCGAACACCACGTGTGGGTTTCCTCCCTCTTTTCAAACCTGGCAAAAAAGTCTGAAGAGAACCCAAGGATACACCTGCCTTGATGGGGTCACTGAGAAATGAGATGTTCGTGGTGTGACCACTTGGTGCTATGACGTCCTTCCCAATAAAACACGTTTTTTTAGGGGATACATCTTTGTCCGGTCCTTATGATTTAAAGGAAGCAGATGTCAACCTCGAGGGAAAAAAAAAATTAAAAAAGATCGAAGCACCTGCCATCACGAGAATTTAAACGTGAAAAGAAGAAGAATACATTGTCGGTTTTCCTACCTCGAGACAATAGTATGTGCTAATTTTTGAACATGCGAGGCAACGTTATTAAGCATTTCTCAGGCTGGTGAGCCGAGTTGTGACATACAGTCCATTACTGAGCACGGATGTCAGCATGCAGACAGGTTTCCACTGACCACAGGTCATTTCTGTATTTCTATGGACATTCCTGAAAACACCGTCAGGCGTCCATATACTGATGGATACAGTTGTAGGCACCCTGGCTTGATCCTCCATGGAATTATGCTAAAGTGAACACCCTATAAATTCCATTGATACGAAATTTCCAGAATAGGCAAATCTGAAGACAGCAGCTGAGAAAGATGGGGAAGTACGGAGCGAGGGGTTAATGTCTCTGGTGTTGCCTTCAGGACCGATACAGATATTCTGGGATTACGCAGTGGTGACGCTTGCACACCAGTGTGAACATACTCAATGCCACTGAGTTGCACGCTTTCAATGGTTAATTTTAAATGAATTCTGCTTCAATTTAAAAGAGTGCACTTGCATGTTCTGGGCTGTGAGGCAGCCAGTGTGTGCAGGGCTGACTCAAACCTCCTGATTCTCCGTGAAGATGCTCAAGACCTGGCACCTGTGCATTTGTCACTTGAATGAGCTGGAAGGAAACATTGCTCGGCTCCTCATTGGCTATTGTAGCTGCTCCCTCCCTGCAGAGCTCAGCATCCCAGCTCCCCAAGCCCACAGGGCTCCCCATTCTTGAAGAAAAGAGCTGCACATGGCTGGCACGCCGCTCATCACCAACTGCGTGTGTGCTCTTCTGTTGCTCCCTCCCCAAAATGCAACATGAGGAGTGACTCTGATTGGCAGAGATGTTTGGTTCAGGGACCCTGGTTGTCTGGCAACTCCTTCCTTTTTGACCTGCATCGTGCTTGGTCAAGGAGCCTGTGTCCTTTGCACTGACATGCTGACATTTAATTTTCCACGTGCAGCTGCAATGCACAGTATGCTTTGCATACTACGGTTGATTGTGGGGAAAGCCTTGCTCTAATGGGCGTCTGCTATTTTAGAGTCTGCTGCAAGGTTCCTCTGTCTCATCGGGTCTGTCTCTAGAGTCATCACCCCCGTGGCTGGGAGCCAAGTTCCAAAGAGCGACCTTAAGGCAGCGATGGGAGACCTCCGTTGCCTGTCAATTCTGAGACAGTATCTCCCTGCTTTGGGAAATGTGCCTGGGATTATGGCAGCGAATGCATTTTTTGCATTTACATAAAGAGAAATTCTCCAAGGCCATCCATTTAAAAGGACTGATGGAGTTTTCGTACGATGGCAAATGCTTACCTGAGTGTCTCAGCATGCCCTTTTATTAGTGTCTCGACCAAAGTATAAACCGTAAACTTGGAAGCGCATCTCACTGGTTCAATTCACAGGCTCCTAATTGATTCTCAAGATTGGATTCAATGGGAAAACGTATTTGATCATTAGAAGCCCTTGCTCCTTTTGTCATCACTTTGATTGAAGTCTTGCGATGCATCTTTAGCACCAACACAACAGTTGGGGATACTGTGTGGTCTCTAAGGAGACAGATATCTGCAAACCTCATGTCCAGATGCAAATTATCTTTGATTAAAATCTTGCAATGCGTCTTTAGCCTCAACACAACAGTTGGGGGATACGGAGATGTCTGTGAACCCCAAGGTCAAAAGCAAATCATCTTTGAAATCTTGCAATGCGTCTTTAGCATCAACACAACAGTTGGGGATACTGTGTGGTCTCTAAGGAGACACATGTCTGCGAACCCCGTGTCCAAATGCAAATTATCTTTGATTAAAATCTTGCAATGCATTTTTAGCACTAACACAACAGTTGGGGGTGACAGAGATGTTTGCGAACCCCAAGATCAAATGCAAATCATCTACCCATCCTGGAGGAGAATGGCCACACATTAAGTCATTCATTTTCAATATCTCATGCACTAACTAAATTCTTTTTATTTATTTATTTTTTTTACTAACTAAATTCTGTATTTATACATAAACCTCTGGGAAGGGGCTAATTAAAAAATTATGGGGCAGCCCGAGTGGCTCAGTGGTTTAGCGCTGCCTTTGGCCTAGGGCGTGACCCTGGAGACTCGGGATCGAGCCCCACATCGGGCTCCCTGCATGGAGCCTGCTTCTCCCTCTGCCTGTGTCTCTGCCTCTCTTTCTTTCTGTATCTCCCATGAATAATTAAATAAAATATTTAAAAAACTTTATGGTATCCACAATGACCAGGAGCAATGAATCGGGTGAGTCACAAAGCCAAGTTGTGCAGCCACTGGTAAAACAGGGTATGCTAACACAGTTGAGCAACCTGCTCTTGAATATTTCACGATTCACAATGGAAATAATAGCAGTGATATCTAGAGTGGAGGTCAGATAGTTTATGATACCGCATACTTTTTCTAAATGCATGGAATTTTGTAAAATTTTCCAATGCACACACTACTTCGTCATGTAATGTTTTTTATCAGCCGTATATGAAATGTCTAAAATATACCATACATGTGCTAGACACTGTAGATATGAAAACATTAAAAAAAAAAAAAAACCGGGATCCCTGGGTGGCTCAGCGGTTTGGCGCCTGCCTTTAGCCCAGGGCGCGATCCTGGAGTCCCGGGATCGAGTCCCGCGTCGGGGTCCCGGCATGGAGCCTGCTTCTCCCTCCTCCTGTGTCTCTGCCTCTCTCTCCCTCTATGTCTATCATAATAAATAAATAAATATTAAAAAAAAAACACCTGCCTTCAGGGCAATGACTGGTCCTATGTTTGTGTTCATTTCTCCATCTTCAAAACTAGGAATTTGATGAGATACAGTCCACGTTTGACATTTTAGGAAATGCAAAACGATGGAGATGGTTCATAGACCTGGGGTCTCTAGGGGTTGGGGGGCAGCAAGGGATGAACAGGTGGAGCACAGGATTTTCAGGGCTGTGGAACTATGCTGTACCATGCTGTTAAGGCAGATACCTGTCCTATAATTGTGCGAAGCCACATGGTGCACAGCACTGATCCCAAATCCTAAGGTAAACTGTGGACTTGGGGTAGTATCATGTGTCAATATAGGTTCATCCCTGGTTAAATAAAGAAAAGCACCATCTGGTGAGTGATGCTGTGTGTTGGGGAGGAGGGGGCATAGGGCACAGGGGGCCTGCCTCTCAATTTTTCTGTCCATCGCTTTAAAACGAAAAAAACTTCAGTCTTAAACACACACATATATACACAATGGGAAGACTCATTTTAAGAAATGTAGACTCCAACTTGCACAGTAGCACAGAAAGAAGATAACCTGAGGGACACCGGGGTGGCTCAGTGGTTGAGCATCTGCCTTTGGCCCAGGGTGTGACCCCGGGGTCCTGGGATCGAGTCCCACAGGGAGCCTGCTTCTCCCTCTGCCTGTGTCTCTGCCCTCTCTGTGTGTCTCTCATGAATAAATAAATAAAATATTTTTTAAAAAAGAAAAAGGTAACCAGAAAACATAAGAGTGGGGAGCCCTGTCAGATTACTCACTGTCACGTCCCCAGGACCCAACAGAGCCGTTCCTCAATGGTATCTGCCCATTTTTATCTTCGTTTGAGACAGACAGACAGTCACCGCTTCTTTTTTGAGCCTCCCGGCATGATGATGGGGGCTGGAATCAGCTCCCGGTCAGAAAGTTCCAGATCCTCACCAGTTGTTGAACATCCAGTTGATCTTGAGCCCCGCTGGGCAGCGAGTTTACAGCCATGTCCCAGGAGGAGCCTTTCCTCATCCTGAGCCTCCACACTCCTGCAAGAATTCAGGGCAGCAAGCCAAACAGGAACATATTATGCTGGCGATTCAACTGTCTTAAAGCACATCCCAATATTTTATCTTCTCGCTCTCTCTCTTTTTGTTTTTTTTTTTTTTTTTACAACCAACACAGCTAAACCTTAGCGAATGTGCAACATCGTGCCCGCAGGCAAAGACTCCCGGAGATTCAGAATAATGTCCTCCTAGTTTGCTTCACAAGGATTCTGTTTGCAAACCGAGCTGCTGGCTGTTTCTCTACACGGCGGTTTTCTTTTTCCCAAGGTAAATGTTTGTAGGTTCAAAGAACATCGCTGTGTAAAACTCTCCAAGCCATGTCCTTCCGATACCAGAGGGCTCCTTTCTTCTTACTCAAAGCGTGGCTACGACATATGTTCTTGACATATTTCAAACTGTTAATTAGTAAGGAGGATGCTTTGAAGAAAAGAGAGGGAAGAGGTTTCTTTAGGAAGGTGGAGAAATCTTTCTCCCACAGCAAATTATACACACCAAAGTGGTTATTCCATTTACACGCAACGCCAATGGATACCTTCATGAAAGGAACCACCAGCAGTGCCTGCGGGGCTCCATTAGTTAAGCCAATGCCTTTTGCTCAAGTCATGATCTTGAGGTCCTGGGATGGAGTACAGTGTTGGGCTCCCAGCTCAACGGGGAGTCACCCCTTCTTCTGCTCATGTCTTTCTCTCTCAAACAAATAAATAAAAATTTTAAAGCAAAAAAAAGAGGGGGGGAGAAAAGGAAATTTTATTTCACACCCCAGAGATGCACACGCAGCCCATGGTTCTGTTCTGATACCCTGCCAATGAAGCCGGCATGCTCACAGGTGAACACGAACTCCTTTCAGATTGAAATAAACTTATTACCATTTATATTTGAAGAGTTTTGGGTAATTTGGGAGCCATTAGGGGGAAAAAAATGTTTGTGCACAATCCACAAAATCAAAACTTAAATCTTTTGGAAGATGGGTCTTGATGCAGATGTGAGCCACAGAGCTGGGTGGCACAAAGCCTAAACCCATCCCATGCAAATGAGGTCCGGGTTACAAAAGCGGCTAAACTATCATCCCGTTCCCCCTGCCGTGGCCACATCCCACCTCCAGGACTCCCGAGTGAAAAACCCCCATTGACAGTTTCATTTTCCATTTTCCAATCCCCCGGCTGAGATGAAAATGATTTCCCACCGCAAATTGCCTGCTGGAGCAAAAACGAACGGCTTTTCAGGCAAACACGTTAACATTCCCACCTGAAGATTTGCTTCTAAAAGGTTATATTTTTCCTCTTCGCTTTAAAGATTAAAATATCCAATTGAGCACAGAGTGGCTTTGAATTATGCAGCGGCGGGGAATGTGGATATAAATTTGTTCATTGTAAACAATCTCTTAGATTTCATACATCCTGGCACCTTTGGCATGAGGATGACACCAACTTTCTGCTTCACATGACCAGTCAAGGAACCGTTCTTTTCTACCTTCTGATGACAGTGAGGCTGGTGCACATATTACAATTTAATCCTCATAAAAACTGGCAGAAATAGAAAACTACTTAGGAATGTGACTCCAAGTCTTAATTTCTTAATGGTTGCCTCATCAGCATGTTTTCTGTTTATTGGTTTTTTTCTTTGAAGATTATACTGGATTTTGGTTTATTCCCCAAACTCTTACCACTTGAAGAATAATGCATAATATACACCAAAAATTTACCTAATGTTAATGATATTTCTGTCTAAGATTTGTCTTTATGTTTAAAATTCCCTTTTTTATAAATCATATTGGATTAGAGTCGACCCAAATGGAGAAGGCATTTTAGCATCATTCAGTCTGCAAAGACCCTATTTCCAAATAAAATTGTATTCACAAGGACTGAGGGTTAAGATGTCACACACCTCTTGGAGGGAGAACGTATTCCAACTGACAACACGTCCCCCAAATTAGCATCTGTTGTAATACGCCTTCCATTAATACTCCTTTCATTATATATATCTGCATGTATCTATCCATCCATTTGGGACCATTATACACTTTTATTTTATTTTTATTTATATATATGGGATACATATATGTCATATATAAAAATGGGATATCCGTTCACTTGGGAGCAAAGTCAGTTATAATATCTAACACATAAATGACCTCTAACAATATTCCTCAACATGGTTAGGTGTAAAAAAAAAAAAAAAAAAAAACCCTTTATGGAAACTGATGCTCATTAGCATACACTCAGGTGTAACATTTTAAATTTAACATGACCAAATCAAGGATGGCAACAGTGAGCACGAGCCTCAGTCCAGGGTTCGCACTTGGGTACGGAGTGGATCAGAGAGGGTGGCTGAGGACAAAGTGTCTACAAAATCTTATAAATTAACAACCACAAAAGATAAATCAATCAACAATAGCAACAGTGAACACACACACACAAAAATGTCAAGAGCATAAGCTTACTAATATTCATTATGGGTGGTGTTTGTCTTATGAGTTTGCATTTGGGGTCATTTTGAGATTTCACCAAAGAAAGCCACAAATACGGTGAGCAGTGATGATTTATTTATAAACAAGATCATAACACGATAGGCTAAGAGATTTATCTGCCAGTTTATCCAATCTGTGGTTTGGATTCCTTGCTAGAGCCAAGGAGTGTTCCCTAATACAAATTTTGATGGAACACCAGGGAGCTGTGTCACGTTAAATTCAGCGTGTGTTAGAAACTCATCCTGCATGTTTCCGCCTCTGCGATCTCCTGTCACCCCCTGCCTCTGCTTCTGGGAGTAGCCCGGGTCTTGTAGAAATCTAATTTAGAAGCTGTACATATGCCATTCAAATTTAGGATGAAGCCATAATCCACATGTGTAAATGAGTCAGAGATCTGCCCATGTTCTTAGTCACGTGATGTAAATCTTTAATATGCTCTTCCTTCCCTGCAATTTCAGGACTTCGTTTTTTCAAGCGTGCATTTAAATTAAAACCACAATGAGATGTGACTTTGGGAAGGCAAAACTCTGATGGTAGAAGAACACCGCCAAAGATAATAGCGTCCCTTTGCACTTGGGGCACTGTATGGAGTTTGATGGAGCGCCTGTTCACTAACCTCAGTCCATATGATCTCACCTTACGTTGTGTGCCTCACGACAGCGAAGGCATGATGCTCTTGAGCTCTTCTTTTGCAGGAATGAGCTCCACGGTCTCAGGGAGCATCTACTTAGGAAGTTGGCAGGAATCCTCTTAAATTGCAGTTAGTCTAATACACTTTCCAGAGGGAGATGAGATGCCAGTGCTTTTGATGGCTCATGAGGCCACACCAACTCCATCCAGCAGCTATGGACTGGTGCCAAGAGAACCTCAGAGACAAATGACTCCCGTAAAGCCCGCTGTCACATAGGCCGTCCTGGCTGAAAACCAATGTGCTGTAAAATTGGACCGCTCGGCATCCCCACTTCCCAACAGGGTGTGCTAATCGTCTATCTCTCTTGCATGTCCGGAGCAACTTGGATCATTAAATAGGCACATCAGAAAAGACTCACAGCTCAGAAAGCTGTTACCCACACAAGCAATATTACTTCTCAGTATATTTTCTGGACCATTCATGTTCTGCTTCTCTCTCCTGTTAAGAAGGTTCATCCTTCACACTGCTGGGTGCGGGTTCCAAGAGCCTGTCTGTCTCCTTTCCTTCCGGGAGGGACATTCTGGTGCACTGTTAAGCTCTGTGCATCACAGACCAAAGTTACACATGTCAAAGGTAGGGAAACCGTTTTCCACCTACCTCACCCCTGAACGATTCTCAGCCAACTTCTATAAAACACCATGATGTGATGTGCACAAGACTCGGAGCAAGGATTCCATGGTGGATGAACAAAAATGCAAGGTCAATACTCGTATGCAAAGTGATGGTCCATTTTTATTGTTAAGTTTTTGAAATTTTATTTATTTACTTATTTAGAAAGAGAGACTGTGTGAGACAAGTGGAGAGAGGGGTTGAGGGTGAGAGAGAATCTGTGCTCAGCGTGTGGAGCCTGATTCAGGGCTCAATCTCAGGACCCTTAGATCGTTATTTCAGCCAAGATTAAGAGTCTGATGGTTAGCTGACTAAGCCATCCAGGAGTCCCTGTTCATTTTTAAATAATACCATATGAGGCATCTGGATGTCTCAGTTGAGCATCAGATGCTTGGTTTCAGGTCCGGTCATGTCAGGGTCATGAGATCCAGCCTCATGTCCGGCTTCGTGTGCTGAGTGCACAGTCTGCTTGAGATTCTCTTTCTCTCTCTGCCCCTCTCCCCATTTGCCTCACACTCTCTTTCTACATAAATGAAATCTTATAAGAATGAATAATAAAAATATAAATAAAATACCATAAAATAGTCCTACATTCCAGGGTTCAAAATAGTGTTCAGTCCATGTCCAAAACATACTTTCTCACACATTATATTTCCATCCCAGGACATTCTGTAAATATGCAAGCTGGTCTCCATGGTTCTATCCATACACATCTTGATTTTGCAGCTGTGTTAATAGACTCCACAGGTCCTCATGCACAATGCCTTGGTCACTCACTCATGTACCTTGGAGATGTTTCTATACATATATACCTCAGTCTCACATTCCTTTCCTACAACTGCATGGTGCAGTAACCCCTCGATAGAAGACGAAAGTCCATTGTGTCTTCCAGATGGCAGGGCACTCATGAGTTCTCCTATCCCCAACTTCCCTTTGCCAAATCTTCCCTAAATAGTTCCCAGGCATTATAAACCCAAAGGGTTGGACATAAAAGGTTCTGATGTTTTCCATTTCAATCAAGATCAAGACCATATCAACCCAACCTGAAGACTTTGGCACCATTTGTGACTTC
Organism: Canis lupus dingo; assembly: GCF_003254725.2. NCBI lineage: Eukaryota > Metazoa > Chordata > Mammalia > Carnivora > Canidae > Canis > Canis lupus. The sequence goes on along the minus strand of NC_064281.1, from coordinate 2,289,805 downwards.
CCAACTTAGGCTCAGTGTTTATGTCATGTTACTTACAAGACGTGTAAATGGTTACCCTCCCCCTTGCAATTCAATGCAAAAAATATATATTGAGGTCATAACCCCCCAGTGCTTCAGAATATGACTTTATTGGGAAATAGGGCCATTGCAGATGGGATTTAAGACGAGGTCATATCACAGTAGGGTGGGCCCCTAATCCCATATGCCTGGTACCCTTATAAGAAGAGGAGACTAGGACACCGACCCACCAGGAAGGAGGCATTCTGACATTCTGAAAACTGACTCAGGTTGGAAAGAAGCATCCACAAGCCACCAGCAGCTGGAAGAGTCAGGAAGGACCCTTTGCCTACAGGTTTCATAGGGAGCAAGGCCCTGCTGCCATCTCGATTCCAGATGTCTGGCCTCCAGAATTATAACACCATAAATTTCTTTGCACAACTTCCCAGATGCCAATCCATACTGCCAATAAACACTATGTCTTGAAATACTTATCAATGTATGTTTCCTTACTTGAAACATTCATGCACCTGCTCATTGACCAGTGAGATTATATCTATCTTATCTATCCTGCGTTGGGTGATCGGTGTTTGATTGATTGATTAACTGATTGAGAAAGCATCCGTTGAGTACTTATTAGGTACCAGGAATTGCATATGAGAACTAACCCCCAATCTTATTCCTTTCTCATCGCTGGATATCTCCCTGAATCTCACTCCAGCATATAAAGTCCTACTTCTCTGACAAATCGCTTCTTTGTTCATGCTGCCTCCTGGGCCCAATCCCTCCTGACATTCTCAATCTCCAAAATTTATGTGAAGTCACATGTCTTCTTTGCTCAGGGATGGAACAAAAGGCTCTCATGCTAGATTACTTACTGATCAGAGATACCATGAGGGAGTCTTAATCACGTTTTACTTTTTTTTTTTTTTTTTAATGAGTGAAGATGAGATTTAGACCCAATGAAGAGCCAGGGAAGAACAACAGAGGACTATTTGGAATGTGGTTTATGCTTCTAAATCTGTTTCCGGGGCACCCGGGTGGCTCAGTGGTTGGGTGTCTGTCTTTGGCTCAGGGCATGATCCCGGGGTCCTGGGATCGAGTCCCTGCATCAGGCTTCCCACAGAGAGCCTGCTTCTCCCTCTGCCTGTGTCTCTGCCTCCCTCTGTGTCTTTCATGAATAAATAAATAAAATCTTTTAAAAATTTTAAAAAATAAATCCATTCCTGTAGTATAGCCCATGCACCTGCACAGGAGAGGTCCCTGAGCTGAGGCCCATGCCATCAAAGTGTCTCCTTCATGACAAATACAGGTCAACCAATAAACACAGAGGGTTAATAACGCATGAGGCATTCTGTCACATGGGATCTAGGGCTTACCTCTTGCAGAGGGGAAATGCAGCCTGAGCTATCTGTTCCCACGACTGACACCTTTCATGTCCCAAGTACTGATTTTTCATCCTGAACTCAAAGGTGACGTCCCAATGCCCCAAAGGTCTGTGGGTTATACCCTTGCTCTTTATGAAGTGGGTGATGCTTTGAGGTGTGGACAAATTTGAGCTGCAGAATTGTTAGGTGAGTGAAAAAATGCATTAATTACTCCAACCCTACCACACAGAGGGAATGCAGAATAAGGGTCTGTAAGCCATGGCTAGGAATGGCTTTTCCATGGGCGGGTGATTATACTGTAAACCAATGGATAAGCACCTATGTAATAACCTCGATTTTACGTCCAAGATTGAAGCTGACCATATTTAATGTTGGGCTCCTTGCAGAAAAAGCTTGCCAAGCCCTGATGCAGCAGATTATTGAATAAAAATTAGCCTCTCCCAGCGCTGCCAAGCTCGCACTCCTCTCTGCTGCCTATTTTCTAAAATGTGGTTCCAGATGTTCTCACTGACCACATGGTGCTCACGAAAGCTGACGTGGCCACTGAGAAAGGCGTTATACTAAGCATTATATAATATTATATAATATTTTTTAAAAATCATACATATAGTCCTATATATATTACATATAAATACTTCTGTGGGCAGTACTATACATATAAAATCATGTCGATATTTTAAAGAAGTATCGTTCACATCTATAGTTTGATACATATATGTACAATACATAATGATACATATACGTATACTTGCATAATGCTACATAAATGAACATGTGCACGATGCTACATAAGGCTACATATGTGTATTGCATAATGATACATATATGAATACGTGTATAATGCTACATATATGGACATGTGCATAAGCTACATATATATGCATGCATAATAATACATGTATGTATCAAACTATAAAATGTTTTAAAAATATTGCTTGATATATATTTAAAGCATATATTATACATAATATATAATGTATATCGTGTTACAATATAGATATATAATTTACATTAATATACAAAGTGCATATTTAGTATACTGCTAATATGCCTATATATGTAGTTCAATGCATTACATTGGGATTTTGGTTATCATTTCTTATTTTAGCCACCAGGCCAATGCTCAACAGTAGATCAAATTTCATTTTGAAAGCATAGATCGGAAGCCCTAAATGTACTTAAACAATTTAGGTAATAAGATTTGATATGTAGGAACTAGAATTTATGTTATATTCTTTTAGTTCTAGGATATTGTTATATACTTTAGGAGAAAAGCAACTTTTTGGAAATATGAGACATATCTTAATAATTTGATATTTTCTATGTATTGTATTGTATAAACTTTTCACACAATCACATTGCATTATTTAGTCTTTTAGAACAGGGTCAAACAAAGGAGGTTTAATTGCTGAAAATCGTTACTGAAAAGCCAAAGGTCAACAGCCACAGAATTCCAATGTCCTCGAATTCACTATTTTCTGATTTTAAACATATTCCTTACCTTACTTTTTAATGTATATTGTAGCAAGATGAGACCTGTAAAGCAGTCTTCAGTAGAAGAACCAGAAATAAATTTACAGATCTCTGTTTCAAGCCAACCACGGACGCACTTCTCCGGGAAATATGCTAATTTTCTTAGTGAAATGTGATGTGTGATGTGAAACATCAACTTTTCCATTGCCTTTTTTTCTGGATAAAACTTACCAGGCTGGTCAAGGGACACTTGGGAAGTCTCACCTACTAATAAGGTTCCTGGCCACTCACTGTGAGCCATCCTTTGTTTATCTGTGAAGGAAAGTCTTGAAATACTGTGTAGAGATTCTTACAGCATGCTCCATGTGCACCATTTTATTCCCCACAGATAATTTTAACAAGTTACAATTTGGGAAGACAAGGCAAGGAAGGTTTTCTGATCTCCTGCCATCTTTCTCTCGATCCTAAGAAATTGAGCAAACCTGGCCTTCCTTAATAAGGTTTCTATTGGAAGATGAATCATACCCCACTTCCTGGTGTCCCAAAGAGGAACAGTTTGAACTGCCCTCACTGTCAATCATTTCATGCACAAGTTGGAAGTCAGGTGAGCTTACTACTAATCAGACCTTGGTCGTTGTCCTTGGTCATCGATGACACAAGAATGAGTCTTTGTCCTTATTTCCACATTAGGGGCTGAGAGAGACCAAGTTCACAACTGGCCACCACAGTCCAGATGTACAAAGCAAAAGAAATGTCACCAAATAAAAAGCTAATGGAGGCAACATCTGATTATTATTTAATGTAATTTTTTTTTAAATTTTTTTATTTATTCATGATAGGCACACAGTGAGAGAGAGAGAGGCAGAGACACAGGCAGAGGGAGAAGCAGGCTCCATGCACCGGGAGCCTGACGTGGGATTTGATCCCGGATCTCCAGGATCGCGCCCTGGGCCAAAGGCAGGCGCCAAACCGCTGCGCCACCCAGGGATCCCTATTTAATGTAATTTTGATTTGAAAAACTCCATGTCTGGTTTTCTTTTTAATGTTCTTTTTTTTTTTTTTTTTTTTTAGAGGGTGGAGATGGAGAAAGAAAATTTTAAGCAGGTTCCACACCCAATACAGAACCTGATATAGGGCTCAATTTCACGACCCTGAGCCAAAACCAAGGGTCAGATCCTTAACTGACTGAGTCACCTAGTCCTTTTAATTTTAATTTAATATCCCTTTTAATTTAAAACAATGTTTTTCTCTGGAATTAGCAGTGATGGTTGCACAGCATTGTGAGCAGACTTAATGCTACTAAATTGTACATTCTAAAGTGTCTATTTTATCATGCTAAGAAATAAACACACAAGCAAATACTTTAATCATTAAAATCACTTCAGCATTTTCATAATTACAATTCCATAATGTTATAACTATCCATTACATATGTATTCTCTAATATGTAGACTATTATATCAAAAAGATACTTTAATTAATATCAATGAAATGACCAAATCTGTGAAGTAATAAGATTTTAATACTATCAATAATTAATGAGATATTAAAATTAATTTCAGATCAAATAATTAAAATCATTAAATAAGAAACAAATAACTGATATTACATTACTAAAAATTAACTATATGGATAGAAATTACTATTTAAACTTTTTAAGCTCTGTATTTCTGCCTTTTGGATTTCTGACTTAGTCACTCAGTAGCATCCAAAGAACATCAGTGAAAGTAGTCAAAGAGATCTCCAAATAACCAACTAAAATAAACATTTTTTTACTGAATAAAAAGTTCCTGCCAGGGACAGTTTTGTATGTTTTTTTTTTTAAGATATTATGTATTTATTTGAGTGAACACAAGTGGGGCGTGAGGGGCAGAGAGAGAAGCAGACTCTCCACTGAGCACAAAGTGTGACCTGAGGCTTGATCCCAGGACCCAGAGATCATGACCTGAGCCAAAGACAGATGGTTCACCAACTGACCCATCTAGGTGCCCTAGTTCTGTATGTTTTTTATAGAAAATAAACACTATGTACCTGAGAGTCGCCAGACCTTGCTTCACTGGTGCAGTCCATACCCAGTGTGTGCAGGTGAATGCACCTGTCCAGCAGAAGAGGGATGCCCATGTCCCCACAGTCAGCTCTTCCTGTTAGGTCAGTGTTAAAATAGTGCCAGGGCATCTTAAAAAGCTCCTGGCCCCCCAAATAAATGAGTAAATCTTTTTTAAAAGGTTTGGGGTGGGCATCGGACTCTTGATTTTAGCTCAGGTCATGATCTCGGGGTCCTGGGATCAAGCGCCACGTTGGACTCTGCTTAGAGGGAGTCTCCTGGAGATTCTCTCTCTCCCTCTGCCTTTGCCCTTCCCACTGCTTGCAAGCTCTCTTTTTCTAAAATAAGTAAATCTTAAAATAATAAATAAATAAATGAATAAATAAATAAATAAATAAATAAATAAATAAATAAAATTTTTTTAAAAAAGAAAAAAGATATTGGCCCCATGACATACAAATAGGATCTGTCGGTACGCAGCTTGCCTGTTCACATTCATAAAATGTGATTTTGAAAGTGACATTTAAGAAATTTTAATGAAGCCCCCCCACCTGGTATCATTTTTTTTTCTCTCCGGTTTGCATGAATCATGCATTTGCTGTGCTATCTAAAGCATCTTTGCCTACATGGAGGTCACCGTTTTGCTCCTATGTTTGCTTACAGAACGTTTGTAATTCGGTGTTTAACAAGTAGACCGGCGATCCCTTCCTAATTAGCTTTTGCACACGGTCAGAGTTCATTTTTGGTCTTTGCATATATTTGACTGTTAAGAAGACAAAGGAGCAAGAGCAGGTGGCAGCTGTCAATCAAACAGGGAAAAAAGAAGAACCCTAGGTTTGGGGGACTTGGTGATGCCGGCTGCCTTTGAGAAATAAAAATGGAGACATTGCAGAGACTGTCAACCACTCACGACCAGACGTCAGAGGAGAAATTGCATTTATAAATATTGAGTCATTAGAGAAAAACACATTTCTGTGAATGAAAGGAGAGTACCTATTCCAGAATGGAAGAGCCCCAAGGACTCATGACATGATAAGGCCAGGAGAACAGGAGAAATACACCAAGAGTGTGGCTTGCACACCAGGAGCAAGCAAGGAGATGGACTTTGTAGGGAATCTGACAGAAATGTTCAATCCAAGAACAGAATAGTCATCCACAGGTTTGATGCTGCAAAACAAAACAAAACAAAAAACAAGATGCTTGATATGCATGCATTTTTACAATAGTTTTGATTTTATTAACAGAACGCGGTAGGTTGGGGGTATTCCAAAGCCACCTGGCTTTCAGGGAGCTTCTTAAAAATGTATAAAATAGATCATGAGAAAAAAGTAAATTAAATAAATAAAATAGGGCAGCCCCGGTGGCGCAGCGGTTTAGCGCCGCCTGCAGCCGAGGGCATGATCCTGGAGTCCCGGGATGGAGTCCCACGTCAGGCTCTCTGCATGGAGCCTGCTTCTCCCTCTGCCTGTGTCTCTGTCTCTCTCTCTCTCTGCATCTCTATGAATAAATAAATAAATAAAATTTAAAAAAAAAATAAAATAAAATAATATAAAACGAAATAAAATAAAAATGTATCATGGCAGTGACATACGAAGAAAAACCCCACCCCAAATTCCAAGTAGCAACCAGCCCGAAATGCCTCAGCTCTTTCAAAAAGATGTGTTGGTGTGTTTTTGGTTCAATTAAAATGTGTATGGTACGTCTACCCATTTTTTAAAATTTTATTTAAATTCAGTTTGCTGGCATCTTGTGTCTCCATTTTGAATGATGTCCTGTCCTTTGGCTCAAAATGACGCTCTCCATTAATGGAGTGATTCCGGAGTCTAGAGCATCTCCAGGTGACATCACCTTCCATCGCCCCAATCAACAAATACAACATTTCCAACGGGACACGCGTCACCCAGACTTCCATTCAACCTGACAGGAAACTCGTTCTTGGATTGACCAATCTCACTTGTATGGTGACACCGCACGCTGTCCCATCCTGACAACTGCACACATTGACCTCCTTTGGAATACCCCATCCTCTTTCCTCTTGGGTGTCCTGCAAACCCTACATCCTCCATGCTTCCCCATAATTATGGGCTTATATCACTTGCTCCCTCCCTGCGGTCTCCATGTGTTTTCGACTCCTACATGTTCCTTAACAGTTTCTATTCTCTTCATTTTTGCTCTTTCCACATGAGTTATACCAATTGATTTCCCTGAGCCAGAACCAAAGTGTTGTTTGCCCTGAAAACATGCCTCATAACTCTGCTATATCAACCATAGCATGAAGGAGAGTGTCGTGCACACAGGATGTGCTCCGTAATCCATCGATTCATGCTGTTATTCATTTTATTTATTTATTTATTTGTTAGGAAAGCACAGATTCCACAAGCAACTGTAAACATTCTATGTTCCCAGCAAGAGGCTGGAAATGATCATCCCATTCTCTGCCCTCGTTATCCACTGGGACAGTTCTACCCTCTTGAATATCCCAATTTGCAGGATCTGCTGTGAATTCAAACCCTCTACTGCACCCCAGCTCCCAGCCCTACCCACCAGTCTGCTTCATAAATCATCCTTTCTTGGGGCAGAAAAGCCTTCTGCTTTTCTCCACTTTTATCAATTTGTCTGTCCATATATGTATACCATTGATCTTATTCCAGTGACTGGATAGTATGTATTGATGCAAGCTAAAGAAAATCTTATCCATCTCCAATAAAAACAGAAAAACAAGCAGGTGAGTGGCAGTGGGCATAGAAGGTACCAATGTTCCAGAATTCCTTTGGCTGGGAAACAAAGTCAGCCTCACATTTTAGGGGAACAGAGGGAATAGCCGAGAATCCATATAAAGTCACAAAACTAGACATTACACATCTACATCATGTTACTCACCATTGAATGAAAAAAAATGGGTTTTAACTGTGTCTCCTGCATGGATGTCCATCCTATGGCTCGGTGGGAAATTCCGACAATGTGAATTGAGCAGCCCATGCTCATGCTGTCTCTCTGAAATAAATACATAAAATCTTTTTAAAAATGAAAAAACAAACTACCATGTATGCAGCATACATGTAAATTTGAGGTAGAGAATCATGCCTCATAGAGTCAAGACAAGAAGAATGATTGTGTGAGAATCTGATTGTGTGCTTTGCATTTGTAATGGCAAGAATCTATTTTACAGAGCAATTAAATTTATTAAATTTAGGACAAGTTCTCGAAAAACCTTGGGGATAGTCCCGTAGATCCGTAGATCCCATGTCTGGAGTCCAGCGATGTGTTACACCTTATGCATCCCTGCAAACATTTTGCAAATGTCTAAGCTTATATTTTCTATTCATCCACTTACTTATTTAGATCTTCATATTTGGAATATTTAGTTATGTGCAAAATAGGCTTTTTAACATGCTTTGATCCCTGAATCAAGTGGGAAGGTCACGCAAAAAAAAAAAATAAAAATAAACATAAAAATCTGCCACCATGTGATGTGTGGGTTTTCCGGAACCCTGCTCAATTCACATTGTCGGAATTTCCCACCGAGCCTTAGGATGGATCAAAAGTCACGCAACCAGAAAAGCAAACTTCGCTGTTGATAAGAATGATTTTCTCTCCTGTGTGCACGACCAAATCAGAGGCCCAGGTTACTCTTTGCTTCTTTCCTGTTTTTTTTTCCACCCAGGAGGGTGGGGGGCGAAACTTGACCTCTGGAAGGTTAATTGCACATTGTGAAATCCCTCCCTAGACAAAGCAACTAGATAAAACAAAAACTTTGTGCATATGTTGCAGTTCTGAAAATACAACATAGTAGGAGTGAGGGGGTCACATGGTCTGAGTTCCCAGGTAGAAAAATGTAACAAGTTTGCAAGAGCTGAACAGATTCCCTACACTGTTTCCACATAATGACACTTTGAATCCTGCCTGATCCCTCTTGTGTATACATGTGGAGTTAATCTACCATTAAATTTCATCCGCTGGGGATCCCTGGGTGGCTCAGCCGTTGAGCATCTGCCTTCCGCACAGGGCCTGATCCTGAGGTCCCGGGATCAAGTCCCACATCGGGCTCCCTGCATGGAGCCTGCTTCTCCCTCTGCCTGTGTCTCTGCCTCTCTCTCTGTGTCTCTCATGAATAAATAATTAAAATCTTAAAAAAAAATTTCATGCCCTGATAAGGACCATCAACATCAAAATTGCTGGAAAACATACCTAACCACTTCTGGTCCTGCTAAATGGGGTCAAATTGGAAATGGGTGCAGGCACAGAAATCGATCATTTGCACAGAGCAGATCCATCTGTTTCTTTGAAAGGGTGTTTACGCACCTTCTGGGGTTCCCACATCTTCATTTTCTGGGACTCAGCCGGGTCACCGTTTGGCAGCAACACGCGCATCTCTGTAAAGACTTCAGACCCGGCCGGCGGTAAAGGCATCGTACCTGGCCCAGGTTCACTAAGCATTTCCATCTGCTGTGGACACAAGGAGTTTGGGAGTGAACAACATCCGTCGCTGGGGGAATTTGCCACTGATTCATTGCATTGACTGGCAGGGCCACGGTGTTAGTGGGTTAATATCTCCAGCGGGCAAATCCCCAGCACACTTATTTGCCATCGTGAGGCTCCCATTGGAATTGCCAGCAGCGCCGAGGTGAAGGCCATCCCTAACCCGCCACAGGCCGGTCTGTGCCGCCGCGTGGCCCCATTGGCCGTGTTTTCCACGAGCCCTCCCTGCTGACTCGTCTGTCAGCAGAGGAATGGGAACTGTGGTGGGAATTTTAATAACCCCCAGCAGGCGTGTGTGTCCAAAGGCATCAGCTTCTCGTTTATCCTCCTATCACCAGCTATTCATCGACATCTCAGCTCCAAAGGGGGAATCTGGGATTCTCCTCCATCGGGCCGATGGCTGAGCCCACGTCCTCCTGCGACAACCGCCAACCTCTGCTTTCTGAGCTGAAAGCGAAGCGATCCCCCAAATAATATTTTCCTGACCTCTCTCCGAGGGATGGTGTTCCCTTAAAAGCAGCGGCTTTACTGGTAAGAAAGAGTTGTCTCTGCTCTATTTTTTTTTTTTTTTCTGCTGCTGGAAAATATTTCCTTATTATTGAATTCACTCTTATATTTAAACGTACTGGGATCCGTGGGTGGCTCAGCGGGTTAGCACCTACCTGCCTTAGGCCCAGGGCATGATCCTGGAGACCCGGGATCGAATCCCACGTCAGGCTCCCTGCATGGAGCTTGCTTCTCCCTCTGCCTGTGTCTCTGCCTCTCTCTCTATCTCTGTCCTCATGAATAAATAAAATAAAATCTAAAAAAAAAAATTAAAATAAGAGGGAAAGCAGAGTAAAATCATCCAAGACCTTTTGCATGACATGTTTTTTAATTTAATTTTTTGACCTGTTTTTTAAAAATGTGTTATTTTAGGGACACCTGGGTGGCTCAGTGGGATAAGCATCTGCCTTTGGCTCAGGTCATAGTCTCGGGGTCCTGGGATGGAGCCCCGGGTCAGCATCCCTGCTATGCGGAGAGTCTGCTTCTTCCTCTCCCTCTGCTCCTCCCCCTGCCCATGCTGTCTTGCCACCACCACCTCTATGTGGTTCCAAAATTTGTCACCCCCCAAAAAGACCTCATCTCCATTAGCAGCCATCCCATCCCCCTCCCCAGCCCCTGGCGATCATGAATCTGCTGTGCATCCCTGTGGATTTTTTACAAGTTCTGCATCTTTTATATCAATGAGGTCACACACTGGGTATCCTTGGCCTTGTGAGTTCTCTCACTGAGCATCCCATACTCAGGGGCCTTGCATATGGTGGCAGGTGTCAGAGCTTCATTCCTTCTTCTGTGTGTACAGACCACATTTGGTGGATGCTGTCAGCCAGCCACGGGCATTTGGGTGGTTTCCAGGGTTTGGAATATCATGAATATTGCTGCTTCTGAATACATGCTCATCCAAGTTCTGGTTGGTACCTGTTCCCAGGTCTCCCTGGGCACGAACACAGTCCTGCGGTTGCCGGGTTATCCTACCACCAGAGGTTTAACATTTCCAGGAAAGGCTAAACGGTTTTCCGCAGCAGCTGACCTACTTTACATCTCTGCCAACAGTATCCAAAAGTTACAGTGTTCCCAACCCTGGAAATACTTGTTATTTTCCATTTTACTGGTTATGGCCATCCCGGTGGGTCTGGTTACATCTTAATAGAAATACTGTTGAATTGAATGATTTACAACATACTTGCTAGAAATGTGTTTTGTGCTTTTTTTTTTTTTTGAGATTTTTATTTATTTCTTCATGAGAAAGAGAGAAGCAGAGACCCAGGCAGAGGGAGAAGCAGGCTCCTTGCAGGGAGCCTGATGCGGTACTCGATTCCAGGACCCTGGGCTCATGTCCTGAACCAAAGGCAGATGCTCAACTGCTGAGCCAGCCAGGTGCCCCCAAATCTGTTTTATATTAATATATCTTACAATATTCTTGCTGTTCTGGGATTTTTAAAAAAAAATTTATGGTTTAGAAAGATTTTATTTTTAAGTCTTCTCTGCACCCAGGATGGGGCTCAAACTCACAACCTAGAGATCAAGCGTTGCATGCTTCACCCACTGAGCCAATGAGGTGCCCCTGATTCTTTCTTTAATTGCAATAAATAAATAGCCTTAAACGACGTGACTCATCTACTTCTCAAAAACTCGGTTCCTTTCCGAAAGAGAAAAACTAAAATCACAAACCGTGGGACACCTGCTACAGAAGAGAGAGCAGGTCAGGACAGCAAATCCGGGAGCTCCTATCACAACTGCAAACGTGAGCATCACTTTTAAAAACTATTTCACAAGAGTCGCAGTTATTTTGAGGCATGCATCATGCCCACAATATGACCCCATGAAAAGCCCATTTTCCAATTGCAAGGATTCTCAACCACCCACTTTATTTTGTACCATAGTCTACTTTGTAACATTCACTTTCGAGAAAAATGCAACCTTTTGTCAAAAATGCAGTTGCGTCAAAACGACTTTGGCATGCATTACTTCCCATTATTTCACTGTTAGATATTGCTTCCTTCTTCTATGCAACTACAATGATCTCAGCCCCTTCCTAATCTTTAACTTCCGTCCAGTGACTTCCGATGCTTTTTTCGCCAATGTGGACAAAATTGGCAAAATATCGTCTACAACGTTTTGCCAAGTAGCAAACCTTACGTGGTTTATTTTATAGAACCTATTTCCGGAGATCATACGTTCACAGGACCACTTGGAAAAGGAAAGTCGTATAAAAAGTTTATTTCATTCAGACTTTCAAGCAGCCTGCAGGCTGGAGATGAATATTTGCAGCATCACCTGACACGATGCGGCCGAGAAAATGCGCTTCTTCCTTACCTCCGGGTTGGAAGTCACAGCCTTCCGTGGGCAATCCTGTTAAGCCTGTTTCTTTCTGTTAATTCCCACTGTAAAAACAGGGGCCAGGCTTTTATGCTTCTCCTTAAATCACGCTCAGCTCTGGTCTGCAGGCTGTATAAGTCTCATTTCTCCTCTGCACGGTATTTGACTTGTCAAACGCCATTCAGCCGGGGGATTTTCCGTTGCCTGGAAAATCCTCTTCATCTGCGCCCCTGACACCCACAGGACGTCTTTGCAAAACTATCGAAGAGGGCCGGTGTTCAGGAATAGGAACTTTTCAAATCATGTGCTAATATTCCACCTTGACCGACCTCTCGCTGTGCTTTCGCTTGTCCTCCGGACGTGCTGACACATAGGGGAGTTTGCGGGCTCGTGCTGTCAGTATTCCCAATTTTTTTTTTTCTTTTTCTTTTCTTTTTTTTTTCTTTTTCTTTTCTTTTTTTTTTTTTTTTTGCACAAGAACACAAAGTCCTGTAATACCAGGAGCTGTCCACATCTAATGGTTGGTGAAGCCAAGATTTACAGCACACGAAACCCACTCTAGATTCTACACACACGTCGCCCAGATCCACCTGCTGCTCTCGGACTCGAACCCATGCCAACCAGCCACTGGAGAATCATCCCTGTGCACACAGTAATCACCACAGAATGCAAGAACAGTAGCATCAGGAGCTCACTGTCTCAGGATTTGGTCGCAGCATGCATGGAGAAACTAAATCTTCTCACTCGAGACTTAAAGCATCATGTTCTCATTTTCTTTATTTGCGTAAATCCGTCTTTGTGTGTGTGTGTGTGTGTGTGTGTGTGTGTGTGTTTTTCCTTGTCTTTAACTCTTCTTCAAGTGCAAGGCCTGGGGATTTCACTCTTTTTTTTTTTTTTTTTCCCATTCATTTCTGATTCCTAATACATGACTCAAAGCTGCTGGTATTTCCCGGAACACTTTGACCCTCACCACAGAGCTTTCCGTGAGTGATCGTCTCTATTGTTCTTTCCCTAATTGACTGAAACTATAATCACAGTTTTAATGGTTAACCTGACAGTTATTTCAGATGGGGCTATGAGCTTCCCAAGCACAGAGGGTCTTTCAGTTTCTATTTTTCTCTGATATTAAAAATGTATCACTTCGTTGCATTATAGTTGGTGGCATTTACTTTTTTTCTTTTCTTTATTTTATTTTATTTTTATTATTATTATTATTTTTTTTTTTGGAGTTGGTTAGGAAGATGCTGAGGTCCCTTTTGGTTACTGCATGGAGACAGTGCAGACAAGGAAAACTCGTGATCACTTGTCGAATGTCTACTCATACTATTTCCACAAGACTACAACTGTAAATGGCAATATCCAGTATTTTCCTTTACCATCTTAAAGGACCCAACTCCCAGCTAATCAGCCTTCATTCTTTCTTAGTTTGTGGAGAACTTTTAACCTACCTATAGATCATTAAACAGGCATGGATTCTCCAATATTTCTGAAGTGTTAATTTTCTTTCTTTTTTTCTTCTTTTTTTTGCAGTGTTCATATCAATTTATTATTTTTTTTGTTCCTATCAATTTATACCAGAAGTGTGCCTTTGGGTCCCATTTTCCAATTAATAGATGTTTTACGGATGTTAAACTTGAAGATTTTTGATAGAGTCGCCCAGGTATGTTGACATCTGCATTCAGAAATTTGCAACCTATGGGACACCTGGGTGGCTCAGTGGGTTAAGCATCTACCCTCAGCTCAGGTCATGATCTCAGGGTCCTGGGATTGAGCCCCAAGTCAGGCTCCCTGCTCAGCAGAGAGTCTGCCTCTATATCTCTCCCTGGCCCTCCCTCTGCTCCTGTGCTCTCTCTCACATGCTTTCTCTATCTCTCAAATTAATAAAATCTTAAAAAAAAAAAAAAAGAAAAAATTTGCAACCTAGCAAGAACACTGAAAATAGCTCTTCCTCTTTCTGGTTTCTGCAGACCATTTACTGTAACCATTACTTTTACCATACCTATATGGTATATACGTAGCATAATATATATACAAATATTATACTAATACGTGGCATGTTTTGTACATGTCTATTATACTAACGCAAATATCTAGACTCTTCTAAATGACTTATAGTTGAAACTAGCTCTCGCTGACCTGTCACCTCTTCCTCTTGTCTTTGCTTCACTCACGAGCATTTTTCCTACAAAAGTTTTCAGATTTTCTTTTTTAAGACACACAGCAGGCACTGTAAACCTGACTATTTTGGCAAATGCATACAGACATGTACCCACCTCCAGCACCGAGATATGCAACCTTCTCATGCCCCCACAATATGCATCTTCACCCTTCTAGGTTAGACCTTCCCCACACCTCTGGTCCTGACATCACTGCCTTCCCTATGCTTTTGTCTTTTCCCAAATGTCCTGCACATGGATTTATACACTTTGCAGCCTTCGGATTGTGGCTTCTTTCACTCATCTGAGACACATCCGTCTTGTTGCCTATGGCCCCAGGATTTTGTCACCCTGTCTGGTTGTGTTGTACAGATACACTGCACGTCCTTGTGTGTTCCCCAGCTGAGGGGTAGCTGAGTTGGTGCCAGCTTTCAGTGATTCTGAGTAAAGCCACAGTAAACAATGTGCAAAGATGTTAGTATCTCCTTTGCATAGAGGCTCAACACCCGCATGACAAAATCACATTCATAGCTTTGTAATTTCTATCAACTATTCATTTGTTGCAAATTTTCCTACAGCTAGAGCAGTGTGTAGTGCAGCTCAGAATACCAAGATCTCTAAAAATGTCACCAGAACAAATTTTTTTACATGCCTCTGGGAGGCACTTGGCTGCTTCAGTCAGAAGAGTGGGTGGTTTTTGATCTTGGGGTTGTGAATTTGAGCCCCACATTGGGTGGAGCAATCATTTAAAATCTTTAAAAAATAATAAAATTAAAAATAACAACAACAAAAAAATAAATGCCTCTGGTCACAAGAGTCTTTAGTTATTACTAAGGAACAATAAAAATAGGATGGTAATATCCATATTTTACTCAATTATTCCTTTCAAAAATGTGTTCTGCTCTCAAAAAGTATTGGACAGAATGGGAAATAAACATATTCTCCCCCCTCAAAAAAAACAAAACAAAACAAAGAAAACATATTCCCAAGTTCTCAAGTAACAAAGTACATTTCTTATCGACATTCCACTCGTAGCATAAATCCTATACAACCTTTTAACTGCACAGGCAACTTTGTTTAAATATTTAATAGAGTTTAGGAGCAGGAATAATTAATGTACTATATATAATATAGATATTAAGTATATTATGTATGCATTTTATACATGTTACGTGTACTTTACATATTATATATAGTAGTACATTGGTATATATAGTGTATATAGTAGTATAATATAAAATGATTACACAGAATATATTATATTGTATGTATTTTACATGTTTTATATTGTAGCACATTAGTATATACAGTAGTCTAAAATAATTACATATAATACACAATGGTACATATACTATAATGTAATTGTTACATATCACACTATATATGTACTATATCAGATATACATATATATTTTTAAATTTTTTAATTTATTTTTTCATCAGAGACATAGAGAGAGAGAGAGGCAGAGACACAGGCAGAGGGAGAAGCAGGCTCCATGCAGGGAGCCCGACGCAGGACTCGATCCCAGGACCTGGGGATCATGCCCTGAACTGAAGACAGACACTCAAGCACTGAGCCACCCAGGCATCCCCAGAGATATATATACTAACAATTCTTCAAACATTTGCTAAATGTGAAAACAGTATATATAGTGGTGCAATATATACTGTATATACATCTGATGTATACATATACCAACAACCCTTCAATCATTTGCTAAATCAGTGTTATCCAGCCTCATTCTCTTAGATGTACTAAGTCTAGTTTACAGAAAATATGGCATCTTTTAAAACATTTTGACAGCTATCAGAGCCTTTTAGGAGAATGTTTAAAAATCACAAAAATATTTCGGTGGTGTTGCTTGTTCTCTGTTCTCATTTGTAACGTGGTAGGAGGAGGATCTATATATCCAATGGCAGACTTTAACCCCAAGGTCAGTCCAAGACCTCTGCAAATCTATGGAAAATGTGGTGCTTTCAGGAGACCAATTGGGTTCAGAAAAGTTCAGCCATAGCTAAATAGAAACTATATGGCTCACTACAGTTTAAATTAGACACAGAAATAGGGCTGAAGTATTTTCTAGACTTTGGAGCTGTTTAAACCTCGCAAACTATTTGCAAATCACGGATCTGATGAGGGACTTATAGGCAGAATTTATAAAGAACTCTTACATCTCAATAATAATAAAAACAACCCCATTAAAAATGCAAAACAAAGCCACGCAAAAAGCCTCATTCATGCATGGTACAATCTATCCAGAACGTCTTTTACTTTTCTCTTTACATTCATTTTTATTAAATGAATCAGAATGCTAGTGGAAACATTTTTTTTATTTAATGCATAAACATATAAAACCCTTTATTAGAGATACACCTTCTCTCTGAGTCCTGGGAGAAAGGCTGAGAGTCTGAGATCCAGGGTGGGGCTGAGCCTGGTTCCTCCTGGGGTGTAGACACCATGTTCTTCCTGTGTCCTCCTGTGAGTGTCCCTCAATGTGTGTCTATGTCCTCATCCCCTCTTATAAGAACCCCAATTGTGTTGGATTAGAGTCACCTTAATGACCTCATTTTACCTTAACTCCTCTTTAGAAGACTGTATCTCCAAATATGGCCACATTCTGAGGTCTTGGAGCTTAGGACTTGACAACGTGAATCTTCGGGAAGACACAATTCCAGCCATAACATTTGAGTAGTGGTAGTCATCGTCTACTGCTGGAGTGATTGTTGGTAGAAATTTTAAGAAATAAGACATTAAGAAACTAAATACCAACACTGTTTCTATACAACCTCATTCACACATACACTAAATATGAGAATGAAGTCTCGCATTCAAGCACAGCACAGCACCACCTGTTTATGAGAAGGACTTCATTTTAAATACAAAACATCAGGTATGGGTAACACACCTGATTTTTTGTATCTCCGAAAATCTTTTATCTCCATAAATCTTTTTTTTTTAATCTTTAAAAATTTACTTTAAATTCAATTAATTCGTATATAATGTGTTATTGGTTTCAGAGGTAGAGGTCAGTGATTCATCGACATCCAGTGCTCATTCCATCACATCACGTCCTTAACTCCCATCTCCATAAATCTTAGAAACCTCCCAGCCATCCCCAATATCCTTTTATGCCAACTGGTAGACTCCTGGTTCATCCCTAATGACTTGGCGAACGATGGGGCTGAAACTTATTTCTGAGAATTCAGGTTGAAATCAGCGTTCAGGGACCTGTGGTCACAGATACACACACACCCCACTGCTCCTTACCCACGGCTTGCAAAGACCTTTCTTGCACCAGTTCCATAAAAAGATGACCTTGTATGCATCCACACACACACAGGACTACTCTCTATGGAGATAATGTCCAGTTGTTGCTATTTTGTTCAGAGGCTCTTCTGGTTAAACTCACTAGCATGCCATTTCTGTGCCAAGATCAAATAATCCCATCCTTGAGTGAATTCCCACATGCTCATCTGCCTTCTAAGGACCCTGTGTGTATCATCCCAGGCATCCTGTCGCAATTCCATGTTTTGTTACAGGCTTTTATCCTCCTGATTTGAGGTCATCGCCCACAGCCCTCAAACTGTGGTTCATCCTGGTGGGACCCCAGCTGCCACGGCTGGAATTCCAACCCTGGCACTCGGGATGGCTTCCAGGCTCTCTTGCAGATGCCTCCTCCTAGAGTCACCTGTTAGGCATTTAACTTGGTCATGACAAAGAAAACCAAACACAAGAGCAAGACGATGATAACTGGCTTTCAAAGGCATTCTGGATGGATGTTTTCCAAAAAGATCACTTGAAAGATTAAGACTATAAAAAAAAAAATAAAAACAAAATAGCAAACTTGCAGCATTTAGGAGACAAGACTTGTCATTTTAGTGACTGTTTCATCTTGGGGAAAAAAAAAAAAAAAAAAAAAAAAACCTGGCCACAAGTTTCCAACTTGTTAAAGAAGAATGATAGTCATAGGCCTGGATAGTTCACAGGTTTTCTTGTGACACTCAAATCTGGAATAGGAGAGTAGTGAGAATTTTAAAGTGTTACACAAATGTAGATTAACATTAAGAGATTTGGGCATGGAAGACAGAATCTCATAAATTCTACAACGGTGTCGAATGCTGCCGTATAGTGTAATATGAAGAACTAGTGGATGCATTTTAAAATATTTTAGGGATCCCTGGGTGGCGCAGCGGTTTGGCGCCTGCCTTTGGCCCAGGGCGCGATCCTGGAGACCCGGGATCGAATCCCACATCGGGCTCCCTGCATGGAGCCCGCTTCTCCCTCTGCCTGTGTCTCTGCCTCTCTCTCTCTCTCTCTCTCTCTCTCTCTGTGACTATCATGAATAAATAAATAAAATCTTTAAAAAAAATATTTTATATATTATTCAAGAGTATGTATATGTATGTATATTATAATATATTATGTTACTACATCACTATAATATGAAGTGGAGGTATTTCAAAATATTTTATATATTATTCAAGAGTATATATATGTATGTATATTATAATATGTTACTAGATTATGTAAAATATGTAACATATTATATTAATATAAAATATAGTATATGTGTATATAAATATATAATTGTATGAAATATATAGTTTTATGTATAATGTATCATTGCACTGTATATTTATATATACATCATATATATCATGTTAGAGATATATATACATATAATTCTCATTCCTTCTGAAAGGACTAATAGTCCCCTCTCTTTGGAATATATATTTTTTAAAGATTTTCTTTTATTTATTCATGAAGGACAGAGAGAGAGAGGCAGAGACACAGGCAGAGGGAGAAGCAGGCTCCAGGCAGGAGCCCGATGTGGGACTCGATCCCGGACTCCGGGATCAGGCCCTGAGCCAAAGGCAGACGCTCAACCCTTGAGTCACCCAGCCGTCCCTGGAATATATATTTTAATCAAATGAGAACTTAAGACTTTAAGGAAAAATAATACAAAATATAGCACATTAACTAAGTATCCTGAGGTCCCTATTTCCCGTTTATGAAATAATCCACTTAATGTAAAGACTACTTTTTAAATACAGCATACTAATAAAGTCAATATTAAAGAAAACCAGAATGTAGTCCTTATTTTTTGTTTGCTTTCACAAACCTATAATCTGAGGCCAAAAGGCCAAAGAATCCGAACACACAAATTACTGCCTCTGGCCTAATTTTCTGTCAAGCTCTGGAATGTTCCTCCTCTGCTCTAGCAAAGGTGAAAACACAGATTTTGCAATTCCGCTGACTTTATAAAGAATGTGAAAGCCAAGACTTTGCTTCTCCTGCCATTTTGTTGGAGGTGACAATAGGGAAGAATCAATAGATTGATCAGACCGTAAAATAAACGAGCTAGTCAAAATAGATGAATCCATTAGAAGAATGCCGCAGCATTTCAGAATACTGATTCTGGAAAACTCTGGGCCAAGAAAGTGACCCGCCCTCAGATGCAGTTTTGAAAGATGCCAGCTTGATGCTGTAATTGCAGACCTTAAAAATCAGTTCACGTATTTTTGGGGTTTTATCTTTCTTCACACAGTCTGTGGGGAGAGAGCTGGGTGGAAGTGCAATTTATCCATCACGCTTTCCTTTGAGAAGAACATCTTCCATGGATGTTTTTGGACATGGGACTGTGCACAGAAAAGCGTCCTCAGCCTCCTTTGGTTCCAGACATGGCCGTGACATTCATTTCTGGCCCATCACATGTAGGAGAGATGCTGAAGGCAGATTCAGGTCATTTCCAAACCAATCTGCTTGCCCTCCATTCTTTTTCTCTGCTCAATTGGCCAACAGGAAAACCCTCTTCCACATCTCTTCACAACAGTGTGATGGATTAGATTATGTCCCTCATGGGGAGGGGAAAAAAGATATGTTGAAGTCCTAACCCCCAGTACTTCAAATACAACTTTATTTGGAAATAGGGTCTTTGCAAATGTGATTAAGTGAAGGATCTGGAGATGAGACCATCCCAGATCAGGGTGGCCTTAAACCCAATGACAGGTGTTTTGATAAGATGCACAAGAGGAGACACATCCACGTGAGGATGGAGACAGACACGGGAGGGATGTGGCCACCAGCCCAGGGACGCCTGGGGCCCCAGACAGGAGGGCAGGAGGGACCCTCCCTGGAACCCATTGATCTCAGTGGTCCTGCCCCATGTAGACCTCAGACCTCTGGTCTCCAGAGCCAAGGGATTATGGATTCACACTGTTTTAGGCTCACCTAGTCTGTGGTCCTTTGTTACAGCATCCAGAAGACACTCATACCTGCAGTTTAGCCTGTGTTGTTCTGGTAGAAAAATGCCGATCGTGAAAGCATGTGAGATAACACATTTATCATATTTTCCAGCTAAAACTGGCCCAATACAACAACCTCATTTTACAGGCAAAACTCAGTTCTGGTGATATGAAAAAACTTTCCTTAGGAGTAATTGTCTATTTTTGAAAGATGGACTTTATCAGGTCAAAGGGGCTCTTTAAAAAAAAAAAAAAAAAGAAAAGAGTTTGCTAACAGTTTTTTTTTATCATGAATTATTAAGATTTATTAAATGTTTTTTTTAAATACAAAAAAATACCAAACAAAAAAAAAAAAAAACAAAACAAAACTTTGCCCTCTACTCTCCCACTGGATTGAGTCATGTTCATGTATTTGTGAGTCATCAACCATTCTTAAATTACTAGGATAACCACAATTTGGTTATAAGGGACAATTAAGAAAATAGTTGTCTGAATCATACACTACTTCCAAATAAACACTGTGATTTTTTTATTCCCACAACAGTGCTCACGGGAATGGAGTCTAAGAAAAGCACTAGATAGGATTTAGACTCCCCACATACATATATAGTTCTGTTTGCCTTGTTATTAGCATGATTTATTTTTTTAATAATTTTTAAAAGATTTTTATTTATTTATTCATGAAAGACACAGAGAGAGAGAGAGACAGAGACACAGGCAGAGGGAGAAGCAGGCTCCATGCAGGGAGCCCGATGTGGGACTCGATCCCGGGACCCCACGATCATGCCCTGGCCAAAGGCAGGCACTAAACCACTGAGCCACCCTTAGCGTGATTTAAATAAAAGTGAAAAACAAAGAAAAATCCACCTAAATGTGCCAAAAAACCATAATAATTAACTAAATCATACAACAATCATCCAATGAAATAAATGATATGATTCAGATTTAAATGAATGTGCATGTTGCATACCTTCCCTATATGAAGGACCCCAAATAGTAATTTGTGATTTCTTTCTTTTGCATATATATAGGCTGTACATTTCTTTCTTTTTTTTAAGATTTTATTTATTGATACTGTGCATTACAGGATTTGACAATGACTCGGTTCGTCTGCATTTCCTCCCAGACCACCAGCTCCAGGAGGTGGGGGCAGGTTCTGCTTTGCTCTAGTCCCCAGCTCCTAGCATGGCCTCCAGCTAAGAGCATGAGGTTGAAGAAATACTTGCGGAGCAAATGGATGTTTGTAGTGAGAAAATAGTGGAGAGTTATTACAATGGCCAAGGTGAAAATTAAGCGCTCCGACCCACAGAGCAGACACAACGAAAGACTGCAGTGGAAATGGACAGCAGGCATTCGTGCTAGCACTTAAGGTGAAAGCTGCTCCGGCTTAAAACTGCTCTTCAAACACCCTGGGATGGTGCCATGTGGGGGACCAACCTGTCCCACAGTGAGTCCAATACAACCAGTTTCCCCTCCTGTTTCAGAAAAGAAAACCACTGGGCGGTGGTGAGGGACAGAAGGAGAGAGAAATCCTAAGCAGGTTCCACGCCCAGCATGGAGCCCTACAAGGGATTCGATCTCATGACCCCGAGATCAAAAGTCACATGCACGGACTGAGCCAGCCAGGCCCCTCTGTGTTTAACTTCTCGGGGAACCACTCAACTGTCTTCCACAATACTGCACCATTTTACATTTCTACCATCAATATGTGAAAGTTCTAATTTCTCCACATCCTACCAACACTAGTTTGATCTATAATATGATGTCTATGTTTTGTCTAGCCGTCCTAGTGGGTGTGAAGTGGTATTTCATTGTAGTTTTGATTTGCATTTCCCTAACGGCTAATGATGTTGAGAATCTTAAAAAAAAAAAAAAGATTCTATTTATTTATGATAGACATAGAGAGAGAGAGAGAGGCAGAGACACAGGCAGAGGGGGAAGCAGGCTCCAATGCAGGGAGCCCGACGTGGGACTCGATCCTGGGACTCCAGGATCGCGCCCTGGGCCAAAGGCAGGTGCTAAACCACTGAGCCACCCAGGCATCCCAGCCTGTACATTTCTAAATAATGCAAGTGTTATTAAAAATAGTCGATATGAAAAAAAAATAGTGGATATGAGTTTTTAAGTGTCTTTAAAAACCTCTTTCTCTTCTTCCCAGATTGAAAGACAACTAATAATAACCAGTGTTATTTGGCAGCATCACTCAAAACAACGCAGATATTGAAGAAAGTGTTATTTACCTCCTGGTGAAGAAAAAGAAGGATTATCTAGGAACTCTCAAAAAGATGCAGATACAAAAAAAAAAAAAAAAAAAAGATGCAGAGACATCCAAATGCCAATGGCAGGCAAAAAATAAAAATAAAAAAAGCAAAATCAGAGGTGGGTTCTTACTGGCTGTGGATGGTCCATTTGTGTTGTTGGGGATTTAGGCGCCGATGAGCAACTTGATGCATTTTTTTTTTTTTTTTTGCAATTTGATGCATCTTACTAGAGACAGCCAGTGTGTGTGTGTCAGGTGTATCTGGGCGGGTGATCATCCGCACCTGTTCATTCCCTCGTGTCTTCCGAAACCCTTTAAGGATGTGACAAAATGGACCAGACAGGTGTCTTGCCTCAGGGGACAGGGATCCTGGGCTGACAGGTGTCTTGCCGCAGGGGACAAGGATGTTGAGCCCACAGGTATGCCATGAGCCATCCTGAAGCTGCCTTCATCCATCCACATCCTATTCTTCTGCAGACACGCGTGGATAAGTGGCTCCAAACATTGGCCCTATTTGATGCCTGACCTTTACGAAACCGCAGACTACACATATTTAAAAACGATCCGATATGTCATTAGAAGCATGCTACCCTTTTCAGCAGACATACCGTTTCCACCTGGCCCCCAAATATTTTGCCTTCGAGTTGTTGTGCGACGTCTCTGTGCCGCCGCGTGAATGTTCTGCTTGACCAGAAAAGTCCAAAGCTGATAATTTGTTTGACCTTTGTTTAAAAATAAATTGTTTTGCCTATCAGAAGATAACAGGGACATGCGGGAAAATAATGAGCCGGACTGTCGCTCGGCCAAGGTAGAAAGAAATTGGATGAGCAACCACTGAGCCTTGAAAGATCCCGAAGCTTTCCGTGACATTCCTTTAGCTCATAATGCATTATTTAATGCTGTTTGCTATCTGGGAAGAGAAAAACAAAAAAACAAAAAGGCTGAAGTGCTTTGAACAACTGATGTCAATATTGCCTGAAATCTGCTTCACTCACTTTTTTACTCCCCTCATGTCCAAGACACGGAAAATCCACCTGAACCCTTGGGTTTCTTACCAAACGGAAATGTCGCAAGGGCTGGGATTTAAGAAAGTGCCGCGTCCTAAAGACAGGGCTTGATCTCTTTGTCTACTGAAATGTCAAAAATGGTACCCAAGCGTATTCCTGAGCGTATTTATTAATGGATTTCCACTCAGTGATCTTGGGAAGGGTGGTTGACCTCAACACAAACCCTTCTTCGCCATACGAAGCCAGGTCGTTCATTAATGCGTCCCCGCTATCCAACCAAGGGACACCATTTCTCATCCACCCACGTGGTGCTCATGCTTTGGACATTCGACGGATCATGAAATCCTTAATTTCCACCCCTACCCCTACCACTCCCCTGAGTCATAGGGCGTGGGCCGCATTTTCTTCCCCCCCTAAATCGTATCAAACTCACTTATGTTCACACATTCATTTTCTGAGTCGTCATGCAAGGAGCCTTAAACTATGTAACTGTGATCACGCGTCCTTATTTCCTGTTGACCCCACTGTGTCTGTGTCTGTGTCTGTGTCTGTGTCTGTGTCTGTGTCTGTGTCTCACCAACCTCAGGAGATGCCCACTCTTGGTCAACATCACAGTCGCACATGGAGGCAGAACAAAAATGCGGCAAAGCTCACTCCGGACCGCCCCGGTCCAGCCTTCTTGTTGGCCTGTGCTTCACCTATGGGAACATCATCTCTTTACCTGACCGGTGTCCCTTCATATTTTGCTTTTCTCAGCCTTCCTTCACGGTGCTCATTTTCCCTCGACCATGAACACACGGAAGAGGAAAACTCACCCGCGATCGCTGATTTGCTCCGTTCTGTTCTGAACCAATGCGTTTCTCTTCTTCCGAGCCTCGACATCTTTCCCCGAGTCGATCTCCGGTTATGTATAAAGTTATCTCTCCTGGGCAGCCCTGGGTTTCTTCATCCGTTGCAGGAAAACACTACCAGCATCTCCCTATAATGTCATAAATGAAAAGTTTTTCTATTCCCTCCACATGATTTTCCTGCAAACAAACAAACAAACAAACAAAAAAACAAAACAAAAAAACTCTTCTCTAGCTCTTGGCCCAGAAGCTATATGAATCCCCTAATCTGCATTAATCATCACGTTTTTCCCTTACGTTTCCACCTCTCTTTGGATATTTGAATGCAAAATGCATCTTCAAATAATCACATACGTACATCAGGACGTGTGTTCCACAACATACATGACAAAACGCAGCCTCACACCATATAACATACGACGACCGTATTCCCATCTCTTTATGGATCCACTTTCTTGACCTCCCCATTATCTTTCCAATACTGTTTCTACTCTGTTCCAGTAAGTTCAACGAGGCACGTACGACTGAGCAAGAACGATGGAGCAGAGATCTTGGGTCTGCACCGAGAGCAGGTCTTGGACCTAGATCCTGAGCACACCTGCCTTTTACTTTTGCAAGGAAACTGCCTAAATATTTTAGAGTGAGATATTATAAAGTCAAAGTTTTAAAAATTGGTAACGTGTATCTGTGTCTTTGCTTTTCGTATTTTAAGATGATGTAGTTTATAACAGCCTGGAGGACAGGCTCAAAGTTCTCAACACGTATGGGGCAGGGGGTGGGCTAAGGGTCTTGTGCCTGAGACCGGCCTGATTTCTTTCCACCTCTAGTTCTGGCTCTTCACTTCTTCAGTATCCCATACTCCATCCATCCCCTTCACATACGCCATGTTCCAGCCCCACCCCCCATGGGCGTCCATCCTCCATCCACACCCCTCACATACACCATGTCCAGCCCTGCCCCCCCAATCGGCATCCATACTCCATCCACCCCCTCACATATGCCATATCCCAGCCCTGCCCTCCATGGGCATCTATACTCCATCCACCCTCCTCACATACACCATGTTCCAGTCCTGCCCCCCTTGGGCATCCATACTCCATCCGCCCCCTTCACATTCACTATATCCCAGCCCTGCCTCCATGGGCATCCATACTCCATCCACCCCCATCACATACACCATGTTCCAGTCCTGCCCCCCTGGGCATCCATACTCCATCCACCCCCTCACATACACCATGTTCCAGCACTGCCCCCCATGGGCATCCATACTCCATCTACCCCCTTTACATATGCCATATCCCAGCCCTGCCCTCCATGGGCGTGTATGCTCCATCCACCCCCCTCACATACACCATGTTCCAGCCCTGCCCTCCGTGGGTGTCCATGCTCCATTCACCCCTACAACAGGCTCACAATCACCTGGAAGCCCAGTAATTCTGTTGGGTGTGTGGCTCATGAAATAAGATACAAGCCCTGAATGTGGATGCAGGCAGAGCCATTGCAACAGAAATTTCCAGGGTCCCAGATACTCAGAGCGGGTTCTAAAATGGAGTGCAGGTTCTTGATCCCTTGGACTCCTTGTAGGAAGCTATGTGGGTGGAGGAGAATCAGAACTGGGTGCTTGCAAGCCGAGTTGAGGACAGAAGCCTGTGTAGCCTTGATGCTCATGCTTGCGCTGCCATCAGGCGTACTTCGGAGTCATCACATAGCCCGTCCAGTGCACAGCACCCATCCTGGGTTTTCCATCCCTGGCACCTCTGAGTGTCAGTCACCAGAATGAGAGTTGCCCAACGCTGGGCACCATTTGCAAATACCCAAGAAGGGAAGAGCTACTTCTCTTCGGCATGCTGCCCCATGCCTGGAAGGGGAGGACTTGTATTTGGCACCAGGTCTACGTTCGTACAGGTGCCCTGAGCTTTAGGTATTCTAACCAACCCTTGAGGAGGGCATCACCCTTCTTTCTGAGTGACAGGTGCGCCCTGGCTAACCCACCTATAACCCACCTTCATGTGGAGCATACACTGCCCTACCTATTCCTGTAGTGGTTAGCTTGGGTTTCAGCATGAGCCACTGAGCTGGACACTTAGAATGTGTTCACGTTCCCCTACGTATGTTCTGCTCACCTGGTGGCTTTAGGAATTTCAGGTTCTTTTCTGGTTAGAGTATTTACTCCTAGCTTCTCTGTGAACGGCCGGGTCCATGCGGGCTGTCAGTCTGTCTTCATTCCTGCAGACCTTCCCACGTTCCTGTTGCTATCATATGCATTTCTGTAAGAGAGAGTGTTTACTTGACTTCCCTCCCCGCCGCTCTTCTAAACAAACTCTGGCATCTGCTGTCTATGGAGAGGGGACAAGCGCTTATCTCTGCTTCCTTGCAAAACCCCTCGTGACGCTTTGCTTTGTGTGCAGAAGGCTGGTTTTGTTTATCGCTTTGGAGACACAAGTCCACAAGCATTAGTTTCTGTTGCCTCTCACTCTTAACGCCTGCCCTGTCTGTGTGCGGTCGGAGCTCCTGCAGGCGGATTATGTCGAAAGTTTTCTCTTTCATCATTGCAACGGGCCCTACAGCTCTGTGTGCAATTCTCAGCTGCTTTGCCTGGTGATGCACGCTCTGTCTCCCAACCAGAGAGGCTCTCAGTGGAAGCCACTTGGACCTTCTGTACTCGCCCTTCAGAGATTCCCTCTTACTTCCCATGTACTCCTTCCCTCTTACCTTCTTTATTACTATTATCCTTTGAGACATTAAACCACCGTTCCTTCACAATAGGCCTCTAGATCTTTCTTGCATTATAGTGCCTTTCATGACATCAGTAGAAACGTGTGATCGTATACCTTAGATGCTTCCTTTGGCCTACGACAGGAGGAATATCTCCGAAGCTTATTGCCACCATTTACACATCTTCATGGATTCAATAATATCAGAGTTCTACTCTAATAAGAAGTATTGGACAAACTGCTAGACATTTTCATGTCCACATTAGACTCAGTCCCAGGATAATTTTAAAAACGGCTCTCACATGGTAGTAAGTGTCTCCCTGAATATCTGAGAAGGTAGACACAGCAGTAAGATCACACAGAAAGGATCAGGCCAGAGGAGACGGTTAACCACCCCTTAGGGCACTTGCCACCAAATTACTTTTAAACACAAAGAAAAACACCTTGCCTCAGCTTCCCAAGAAAAAACGAACACCCCAACCCAAAATTGAACAGTTCTTTATGGTTCTTCCACTCATGTTGTTTACTGCACCTTCCAGGTACCGTATGCATCTGCTTGAGATATGGGGCAAATGGCGGCACCTACCCACAAGAGGAGGTGGGATCTCGAGACTTCGAAAGAGGCAGGTCATCTGGGAAAATATTGGGCTTATGAAGGATGGGCCGGTGGGCAGCGTCTACCTGAGAACTTTCCTTGGGCTGCTCTATTTTGTTACAAACCGCCTTTCGTATCAGTGAGCCCCAAACAGCAATGACCAACCCTGATCACCTAACATAATATCTTCCCCGACTTGAGAATAGTCAGAATCTCACTCATCACTGAGAACCTCTCTGGATTTTGTCTGTCCCTCCTCTACTTAAGTGGCAAGCTCACGTTCATCTCCTAAATGACCTAAATGGTGGGGTTACCCTTTCAAAGGCCCTCACAAAGTTGCGGTGGAGACAGAAACCCTACCAATACCCCATGCAAAGTTGCAGGGGAAATGGAAAGAGAGGTATCAGTAAAGGTAGTTCATCCATCATTGTAGCCAACTCTCTTCCTCAGCAAGTGGACCCCAAGGGATACACCTCGAAAATTTTCTCACTGGTGACCTTAGTTTCCTCCTTTAGTCTCCCTCCCCATTTTAGGCATCTGAAACCACCAATGGCCCATAAGTCTGCAGCTATTTGCTTCTACTGGTGCCAACACCTCCGGTAGAGTCATCAGTAAACCAGGCGGCCATTATGCCTCCACCATCAAATGGTCATGGGAACCCCCACCCACCCCATGAGGCCACTAGGTATAGGTTTCAGAAGAACAGGCAGTGCAACAGAATGGGAATCGCAGACTGTCAGACCAAGGATCCTTCATATTTAGGTCCTGCTTCCACCCTCAGGAACTGTGAAAGCTCAGTCCCAATTATGACCAAAGGCTGATGCCCACACCAACTCCATGGTGGTGGGCATGGGCAGTTCAGGATGGGGACCTTGGGTTGTGTAGTCACTAAGTTCTAACTGAGCCTCTCTTTCTATTTGCTGGGACTCAAAAAGCAGCTCTGAAGCTGGTTTTCATTGAAAGGCTGGCTCTGTGCAGAGGGAGACTTAGTTCATAACCTTGAGAACTTGACTCTTGTCCTCGTGTAGATGCTCCCATCAGGTTCTGATTAAGCAAACTCTACAGGTGCTATTGGGTCCTCAAGGCCAAGTAGCATGGCTGCTTCCCCCGAGCTGCTAAAATTCCTCTCCTTAATGTGGTCTCTTTGGAAGCACTGAAACACAGTATGTTTGAATACCCCAAAGGAGGGCTGGAAAATACCTCTTCTTCCAATTTGGATGAAATGCTCCGACAAGTCACAGCCAGCAGACCCCACAAAAATTTCATAAGAGTGGCCAATCTCTTAATTTGTGTGTGATATTCTTCTACTATCCTTGGCTAACATTTCTCCTCCAAGCCCTTCAAGGTAGTTGCTTCTTGCTTAGCAGGTGCTATCGGCACGATGTAATCAAAACTGGGTGCAAGGATGAGCCTGTCTCCTGACGTAGCATGGTCATCACAGACTCCTCCACTGAAGATGGCTCCTTGATGGAAGTTGGCATAATACATGGCGTCTCCTGTTACATCCCTGCTTCTTGAACTGTCTCCTTCTGACAGTTGACCTTTGATGATAAGAAAAGTGACACAAAAGCATTTGCCATATCCATGGGTGCTTCCAGGTTCCAGAGTTGATGTTAACCACGTGTGGAACAGCAAAGAAATTAGCACCACCATATGAGTAAGCTCTCCATGATCCATGAAATCTCTACAACCCTCCAGCTTCCAGTCAAGCCCAAGAGACTCCTTATATTGGCTTGATTTAGTTTGCTAGGGCTTCCATAACACAATACCACAGATAGGGGGGCTTAAACCACAGCCATTTATTTTTCACAGTATTGGAGGCTGGGAGTCTGAGATCCAGGCAGGGCTGAGGGTGGTTTCTCCTGTGGCCTCCTCTTTCCTGGGTGTGTAAACCCCATATTCTCCCATGTCCTCACGTGGCTGCCCCTCTATGTGTATCTTGTCCTCATCCCCTCTTTTTATGGGATCAGGGCCCATCCTAGTGACCTCATTTTACCTTAATCCCCTCTACAAAGATTCCGCCTCCAAATTCAGTCTCATGCTGAGGTCCTATGGGTGAAGGCCTCAACATGTGAGTTTTGGGTGGGCGCAATTCAGTTCATAACAAGCACACAGTAAGGAATACTATCCATACATTATTGACAGACTCTAAAGACAGCACTCATCTCCAGTATTTCCCAGGAACTTACTGGGTTGTTGGGTGGGTTTACGGTTTTGGTAAAAAGAGATTACCTGACAGGTCCTGCTATTATAACCCTGACTTGAATGTAAAAAGCTATGTTGAGGTCCCTGCTAGGTATTAAGTATATGGACTCAAAATACATATGTTGAGAAACAGAAGAAATAGTGACATAGTGGCTTAGACCAATGACAAGGATTTGTATCATGACTCCATTTAAATGAACCCCTTCCCTGAAAAATCCCCTTCTCAGTTTCAAGAAAAGTGTTCTGAGCCATGGAGGATGTGTGCTAACTCAGAGCCAGTAACCCCAAATCCTCAAAAGCCTGGTCATTTTCATTCTTAACATAAAGTAACTTTTGTAAATGGCATCGACTCACTTTGGGAACACGCCTTGGATGTCATAACAGGGTCCTTCCTGGATGACTCCCAGTCTGGAAATAATGAAGCTCTGGGTACAGTTGAGGCACCACATGCCACACTAGAAGTACCCATTCATCGTAACTATATAGTTTCCCAATGTTGGAGCATAACACATGCAGCTTCTCTCCTTGGGCCCCGAAGATGTCATGATAAGTTAGCCTTCAACAGAGATCTTGGTGAGTGAAACCTGCCGGTTCCCACACTGATCCTGATCTCATCCACCACGTCTAATGATGTTGAGTGCTTAAATAATCTCACGTGGACTTCACTCACTTTCTTCTTCCCCAGTGATGACATGAGCACATTTCAGATGCCACAGGATATGACTCTCATCCCTTGTGTCTGAGTCCATTAAGGCTGCCATGGCCAAATCCCACAGATTCCCCCATTAAGAGACTCTTAAACAACAGACATTCCTTTCTCCTAATCCTGGAGGCTGGAAATCAGAGATCCAGGCATGGGCAAGGCTGGGTTCTGGTGAGATCTCTCTGCTTGGTGTGTAGACAGGGCCACTCTCCTGTATTTTCTCCTGGCCTTTTCCTTGGCCACCAGACCTTTTACATCAGAACCCTACCTCTTTATGACCTCATTGAGCTTTCATTACCTCACAAAAGCCCTATCTCCAAATCACTCTCTCCCTAAAATAAATAAGTAAATCTTAAATATGTATACTTCTTGGAGTTCTTATGAAGGGAGAGGACCTTATCATGAGTCCCCATGGAGAACACAGGCGGGTCACATGTGCCCAGAGTCTTCATATTCTTCCCTTCACATCCCTCTGGGGGCTGTGTGACATCTCACCTTCTTCAGTCTTTAATCAACACACCAAACGGTTAAAGGCCCTCCCAGATGCTCTTGTAGATGGAGCCGTAAAAATAAATTTAAATAATTTTTAACAATTTTCCTCCTTCCTTGACTAGCACATTCAGTATCTTTCCCCATTTCCACACATGTTCTCCTGGATTTCCTGGTTTAGAGGAAAAAAAATAAGCTTAATATTGCCTTCATTGTAGGGCATGCTTCTCTTCTTCCTGGATTCATTTAATACAAATGACCCCAAGGCCAGCTGGGATCTGACTTTTCAGATCGTTCTGGAGGTCACTGGAAAGAAAAAGAATGGGGCCTAGAGAGAAATGACAGTCCCTTGGGAGGTAACATCTTAGGTGAGCTGATATTTCAGGTGAGATGACATCTCAGGTAAGGATGTAATAGGGTGTTCCCACAAGGTCAGGACTGAAATATCCTGGGTATTTATGAGTGAGGGAACATCCATGTCAGGATGCCCTCTCTCTGTCAAATAAATAAATAAAATATTTTTTAAAAGGATAACAACCGTTGGAGTGTCCCATCCTCCCCATCAACTTGACCAGAAACTAAGGAAACTTGCCCATGATAATTTGTTGAAACCAAGTAGCACATCACCAACTAAATTTCACATATATCAAACCTGGGCCCATAAAAAAAAAAAATCGAACCTATTTTAAAGGTAAGTTGGACAATCCCTTCTTTTCTAGTAATGCCAAGAAATAACATTTTGAATCAGGAATTCTTTTTTTCTTTAAGAATCCATAGATCAGGGGATCCCTGAGTGGCTCAGAGGTTGAGCATCTGCCTTCAGCCCAGGGTGTGATCCTTCGGTCCCGGGATTGAGTCTCACATGGGAGGAGCCTGCTTCTGTGAGGAGCCTGCTTCTGTAAGGAGCCTGCTTCTCCCTCTGCCTGTGTCTCTGCTTCTCCCTCTGTGTGTCTCTCATGAATAAATAAAATCTTAAAAAAGAAAATAATCCATAGATCATGGGACATCTGGCTGGCTCGGGCAGTAGAGCACATAGCTCTCGATCTCGGGGTTGTGAGTTCAAGTCCCACATTGGGCGAAGAGATTGCTTAAAAATAAAATCTTAAAAAAACCCCATTGCACAGTAAGAAATACCTACCTGAATCTATAGCTCTTACTGCCCGTGAGCCAATTAAAATGGCTTTTTGGAGTCTTCCATATTGCACCACCGTCTTCACTAAGCCCTGCATTGAGATTAAAAATTTGAGTGCCTTTGATCATAACATTCAAGCATCGGTTCAGATAAAAATAATGTACTGGAAATCCCCTTACATTGATGATCCATTATTGCAAGCATTTCATGAATGTGTTAATGAGGGCTCATCACTGACAATGGAACACATGGAATTGAACTCTAAGTAGAGATAACACGTTACAGATTATTGTGTGGTTCAAACTTTGTGGTTTTTTTTTTTTTTTTTAGAGAGAGAGGAGTGAGTGCCATTTCAAGCCATCCCTTGAAATAAATATGGCACTGACCAGTGGGACAATCCACTTGCCAGCTTCAGAAGCCCCAGAATGACACAGTAGGATATGTATATTGTTATTATATTATTATATTATAGGATTCTTTTCTTTTATGTGTGTATTAAAAATGAACATCACTGGGACACATATATATATATTTATGCATGAGCATAAATGTTGAATTGAATTAACATAAGACTGATGAGGTCATAGACAGCTGTATGTGCGTGTAATGTGTATGCAGGTATATACATATACCTATGTGTCTATATATCCGTGTGTATATGCAAACAGTGTGTGCACATATATGTGTGTGAGTGTATATATATACACTTATTTTCTTTTTTTAAATTTTTATTTATTTATGATAGTCACACAGAGAGAGAGAGAGAGGAGCAGAGACACAGGCAGAGGGAGAAGCAGGCTCCATGCACCGGGAGCCCGCTGTGGGACTCGATCCCGGGTCTCCAGGATCGCGCCCAGGGCCAAAGGCAGGCGCTAAACCGCTGTGCCACCCAGGGATCCCTATACACATATTTTCATGGATACACACCATACGTAATATCTATAATACACACACACACATAACACAGGTGCTTTTCATATTCAAAAAGTGCCATTGGGAAGTCATCATGAAAATCAATGTTTAGAATTTATGAATAAACCTCCAGCTTAAAGATTTTTAACTCTGTGATTCTACAATGTTCCTTTGCATCATGTCGAGGGCTTGAGTTTGGAGCCATTTCACATGGCACTTATTCGTGAAAATAAAATACAGCCCTAGCAGACATTCACCAACTAACTTTTAGAAGCCAACTCTACTTAATCTACTTGCAAAAATATAGGCTAATCAATATTGTGTTGATGAAGAGTCGGGAAGTCCATGCAAGAGTAGCCTTAGGCTCTTCCTACGTGCTTCTTGGATATATTCAACTGAAGTGAAGAATCGCACTGCTGATCTATCCTGAATTTTTGTTATTTTCATTCATGGTTGTTTATGTCCCGTTAATACTGTAAATCTTGGTTTGGAGGCATTTCCTAGGGCTACTTTGTGACACGGCACATCCCGCATTACGCTTCGCCCTCTTCAACCAACTCTGTTTAAAAGCATTTTATAGCAAGACCTGTGAAATGGAAGGGGAATAATATTAGCAGTGTTTCTGATGAAATGCTTTTAGTTGAGGTTTTAAGGATTGATTAATTCACTCGAATCGCATAAAAGC
Organism: Canis lupus dingo; assembly: GCF_003254725.2. Lineage (NCBI taxonomy): Eukaryota > Metazoa > Chordata > Mammalia > Carnivora > Canidae > Canis > Canis lupus. Next base: position 2,255,611 of record NC_064281.1, on the reverse strand, counting down.
CAACATGAAACGTAAGGTTCTCAGAGTGCAAACTTCAGCGCGGCTATCTTAAAACCCGATCTTTCTGACAGCGAGGCTTAGAAATCAGGAGGATTTGATGAATTCCAATCCGGTCCTTTGTTAATGGACTACATCTGATGCAGCAGGTCCCGAGAGCATGCTATCACTTTATATTCTGTTCGGCAGGAAGAAAAGAACATTCTGTATTCAGCATTACTCTTCCTGCAAATGTAATTGTGCCTCCAAAATGTAAGTGGGGTTTCGTGCTTGTAAAATGCGACATGCATTAAAACGAGCATTTAGTGGAACTGGGCATGGTGTCGTTTCAATAAAAATACATGAATTTGTCTCAATTATCCTCTCTCCCCCCACCTTTTTTTTTTTTTTTTTGCAGAGTATCTAGCTTTGTGTTGCTTCTTTTTCTTAAGACTTTATTTACTTGAGAGAGAGACAGAGAGAGACAGAGAGAGACACAGAGAACGTGAGCGGGCAGGAGGGGACAGAGAGAGAAGGAGAAGCAGGCTCCCCCTGAGCAGGGAGCCGGATGCAGGGACTCAACTCCAAGACCCTGAGATCATGACCTGAACCCAAGGCAGACGCTTAACTGACTGAGCCACCAGGTGCCCCTAGTATTGCTTTTATTTGGCTAAAGTTAAACACAATATTATGCAAAAATATAAAAATAATAAAGAATCTACTTGTATAACTTTACAAATGTATTTGATGCCTTTTTGTAGGGACTGATCTCCTTGGTTATTTTTTTTTATTTTAATTGAGAAAAGTAGCCCAATTTTTTGGACCATTTTTACTTCCATGAAAAAAATATATAGTATAATTTATATAATTTTCTATTCATTCAAGTACATAACATGTGTATACACATATGTATATACGTACATATGTTTACCAGTTATAGATGTATCGTGTCATGCATCTCTCTATATCCACACGTATAAACGGACATATAGGTCGATACAAAATGTTACCTGTCATCAATAATTATACCGTTCGGAAAGCTCTGAGGGTGATTAGCTATTGCACTTTAATTAACAAATACTTTATGGCCAAAAAAATAGCTCATCATCATCGGAGCTTTCTGCAAGTTATAACCACTGATGACAGATAACACTTTATATCGACTTATATGTCCGTTTGTATGTGTACGTAGAGAGACATGCGGGACACTATACATAATGAAGTAGTAACCGATACTGTAGTATTGTGTGAACATAATTCTAGATGCTTTATTGTGACATCAGCTTTATTGAGGTGACCTGGAACCCAACCAGCAAGCTCTCCGAGGTACACCTATAAAGTTAAAGGACATAGGCCATATTGATTTATTGGAAACATATCAATAACTTTATGGTCTGGGACGTCTGGGTGGCTCAGCTGTTGAGCGTCTGCCTTTCACTCAGGGTGGATCCAGGGGTCCCAGGATCGAGTCCCACATCGGGCTCCCTGCATGGAGCCTGCTTCTCTCTCTGCCTGTGTCTCCGCCTCTCTCTGTGTCTTTCATGAATAAATAAAGTCTAAAAAATAAAATAAAATAACTTTATGGTCTTTGCTTTGCAATGTGTTAGCCCTCGCGTTTTATATGTCCAAACAAGGGCTGAAGCGTTGACACTAACTTTTGTTAAATAGGATGAATCATTACAGAAGTTTGTTTAAAAACGCTTACCCACTCAAATATGGTCAAAAGAAAGAGAGATTTGAATGTTTCAGAGTCTTTATAATAAGATATTTGACATTCCTTACCAGCTGAACAGTGGATGTAAGAAACATAGTTTCAAAGTTTAGATGCATCCCTTTTTGTTCAGATACGTGGGGACACCTGTCATCATATCCTTGGGAAGACTTTTATTAAACATGCACCATAAATCAGACACTTTAAAAATCACGCAGCGCATTCAGGCTTTTGTGCTATGGAGAGAATTGAAATCCTTGATATTTTCCTCAAAACTACAATAATTATAATGATAATTTTTCAACATCATGGCTTCATCTCGCTATGGCCATTCTGTCTCCGCTCTGCATTGCTATCTACTGACCCCAACGTTATGCCTTAACCTGATTTAATCTGGATTTCACATCGTCAAGGCATCGACACCACGTTTGCTAAGCTTTCTGATTACCTAATTTTCAAACTCAATGAACAGCAAATCATTGCTAATATTGTTGCACTTCCCTGGAATATCTTTCCTACCTACAACCATCAACATTCTAGACGTTCCCACATGAAAGCTTCTCCTCTCACATCCTACTCTTGGCAAGAAGGACTATATTAATTATACATAGAAAGGATTAGGAAATGCTCCCTTATCAACCACGTTGATGGGATTATTCACATCTCATGAAGACTATTTTACGGTCTTTTTTTTTTTAATTGAAAGTGGAAGTTCTATAAAACACAATGTACCTGTTGTCTTTGAAGCTTGCAAAACGAGCAAAACCATTTATCTCCATATGCCTTGTGTTAGAGCTATTTATGCGCACATCATTCTTCCCCACCTGATAATGAATTCTGGGAGAACAAAGACTATTTTTATTCGTCGATTTATTTCTGACAATCTCTAGCATAATTCAGTTGTCGCTACTTAATAAATGTTGCATTGAATTTCTTTCCCTTCAGATCACATGTTTTCTTATCAGAGAAGGTATTTAATGCACATACAAAGTATACATTCCTGGGGAGGTCTGGGTGGCTCAGGTAAGCATCCAACTCTTGATTTCTGTTCAGATTTTGATGTCAAGGTCATGAGTTCAAGCCCCATATTGGGTTCCATAGGAGTCTGTTTAAAAAAATAATAAGGGGATCCCTGGGTGGCTCAGTGCTTTGTCACCTGCCTTTGGCCCAGGGTGTGATCCTGGAGACCTGGAATCAAGTCCCACATCAGGCTCCCTGAATGGAGCCTGCTTCTCCCTCTGCCTGTGTCTCTGCCTCTCTCTCTCTCTCTCTGTGTCTCTCATGAATAAATAAATAAAATCTTTAAACAATAATAATAATAATAAAATAAAACATACATTCCATCTTTCACATTTCCATACTTCAGGAGACCTGCATAATCTTAGAATGCATAAGAATATAATATATGTGAAGTACATTGTATTCAGAGTTAATTTTTCTTAATATATTTTGAATTAGCCCAAGCATCACTGATGTGCGCCATTTAAAATGGCAGTGCGTACTACCTACCACTGGACACAGAAACAAAATTCCCCATGATTGGTATGGTGGGACTCCATACCTTAACATTTTTGGAGGAAAGAGAAGGTTTTGAAGGCGAATCCTAGGCCACTATAAATTCTCCACCTTCCAATGAGGCCAACCCGATACTTGATATTGATCTACTCACATGTTTGGGTATTTTCATATATTTTTTTAAAGACATGGTTGTATTTATGAGAAAGTGCCTGCACCCACACTGGTAGGCCCCCTCATGACCGAACACAGTGATTACGGCTCATTAGTCTGTTTTGCTACATGGCATGGAGTTAGCCAGATAAAATATGAGATGCAGTTAAATTTGAAGTGTGGATAAACAATATATGTTTTTACTGGAAAAAGTACTTGCCATATACTGCATGGACACATTAACAACAAAAATATTCACTGTGTATCTGAAATTCACATTCAACTGGAAACTTTGTACTTTTATTTGCTGAAAGTGGCAAACATTTGTTGACTCATTGGATGAATGAACAATGTAGTCAAGAGCTGGGGGTGGGGGTGGTGCTGGGTGGCTCAGTAGGTTAAGCATCTGCTTTGGGCTCAAGCCATCTCAGGGTCCTGGGATGGAGCCCTACGTTGGACTCCCTGCTCAGCAGGGCGTCGGCTTCTCCCTGTTTTTCTGCCTCTCCCTCAGCTCATGCTCTTGCTCAAATAAATAAATATTTTTTTTAAAAAACGCTTAAGGCTTTGGAATCACCCTAAAGGGAAAAATACAATAACCACCATGCAATCACACCCTTTAAAACACACACCTGCACGCACACCATGTACTCTAATAAAATTCCTACAATGCATAACTTTTCTCCCAACTTAGCTGGCTTCCAATGCCAGTGTCTTTAAGGAATTTGGAAACAGTTGTTCTCTGCATGATGTTTTTTTTTTTAAAGTTTAATCATTCCTCAGGTTTTATTTCTTTAGGCTAAGTTATCCAAATTCTTTGATTACTCTCCTCTGTGTCTGTTAAATATTTCAAAACAATGGTTTTCATTAATATACAATTGATGCTAAAGAAAAATTGGGGAAAGACCAGCTGGCTTAACAACTCTGTGGAAAATAAAGGCTCTTTCTTGCTACTTAATGATAATATTGCATGTTAATGTCTAATCAGAAGAGCTTCTATGAATAATGTGAAGAAGTTAGCATATTAATGAACCCGGCCCATATGCTTAAAAGTTATGAAAGTCACTGCTGGATTTTTATGTAAAATAATAGTCTGTGAAGATAAATATGTTTGGCAGGTTTTTGATAACACAGCCACTGGTCTTTATTAATCTTAGAACTGTGTCATTCAGATATTATCAATTTGGATAGGCTTAGACATCTCAAAGAAAATACTACTTCAGTTTCTTTATTGAAAGAAAGTGGAAGTCAGATAAAAGACATTATAGCTATAAAATCTCAGGAGTTTGGCAGAAGTACACAACAGCTTTGGAATGCTAATGCCACGCCACAAATAACACTCGAAGGTAATTCCACTCAGAGGTTTGGAAGCGTCGAGTACCGAAAAGTCTAATTAGTACAGCTAATGTGGATGATTAAACGAAGGCTTCTCTGGAGTGAATTCTAAAACTGTGAATTTTTTTTTCTGGCAGAATTTAAAAAAAAAGAGCTAGCAAAAGAAAACAAGTCTGAAATATCATCTTTGGTACAGCCATAAAGAATACACTCGACGCCTCTCACATTTGTCTGAGTCGGTCAAATACAAAGCCTGTCTCAGATCCTGACATTAAAATATGCGTAAACTGGTAATTGTTTCGACAATCATGATAAATCTGTTGCTCGTATCATTGGCTACATGGAGGGATTACTCTTTCTGCAATATCCTCAGTGATTTCTAACTAGGATTAATGATGGGATACAGAAAGAAAGCAGCGCCCAACACATTCAAATAGGGCTCTTACAAAGAGCAAACAGGACGGGTCTTTAAAAATAAGATATTGGACACAGGATGAACAATAAACATTTCCAGATGTTGATTCTCCTGTAATAATAAATGCAATCCAGGCAACCATAAAAACATGCACATATTACATTTATGGAGCTTGGGAGGATGATATTAAATTTTCTATGGAAAAAATGTGTGAGAATAATTAGAAATACACTAAAAAAAAAAAAAAAAAAAAAAACAAAGTGATTGAGAAGTAGCCCTACCAGACACTGAAATAGTACAGGATCTCTATTCTTTTTTATATAATAAAAAATAAATAAATAAGTGGAGTCAAAGAGAAAGTTCATAACTAAGCTCAAATATAAATGTGAATGTGCATAAAACAGCATCTCAAGTTATTGAGCAGAGATTTACTTTTTACTACATAGTGTTGGGGCAACTTGTTAGACATTCGGGAAACAATTGGCATGAGTTATGTATTTCACACCAAAGGAAGGATGACACTCTGGATGAAGACACTAAATGCTAAAAGAAAAATACTAAAAAAAAAGGAAGAGAGAGAAATAAAATTATTAGTGCCAAAAGATAATATGAGTAAATTCCTTTTCATAACTATGACTAAATACCCAGATATGTCAGTTTTTAAAAAATCCTATGTTCCAAGTGTTTTTGAATGACAAAACAGACAGACAAAAACCAAGCAGACAAACAAAAAACCCAAACCCAGATACTATTAACAGTCAAAACACAACTTGCAAAAATAAGGAAAATAGTCACAACATAGATCATAGATTAAGTGCTACATAAACCTAATATATAAAATTTTTCTGTAAATTGAGGAAAAAACAACTAAAATCTTTTTTTAATTGGCCAAAAATCACTAATAAGAATATATTTACAATATGGCCCTTGATTAGAGGAAAAAAATGCTCAGGCCCACTAGAATTAAACATTCACCAGAAGGCCAATTCCCTCCTAAAACTTTTCTGAAAATTTGCTGTGGCTCTGAGGAAACTTCAGTCTTCACAGGTTTCCAGGGAACCCAAATTTTTGCAACCCCTTTGAAGACAAATTTGGAGATATCTAAAAAAACATTAAAGCAAAGAAAACAGCAAACAACAATGACAAAATCATTATGAATTCCTTTACTTTTAAGCCATCAAAGGCAGTCCTCAGAATTTACCCTGAAGATATGCCTCCAACAGTATGAAAACACACACCCCAAAGGAGACTCATTGTAGCACTGTTTGAAATTACAAAATATTGAGGAAAAAGCCCTCAAATGTCCATATATATGAGGGTGTTTGAATAAACTATACACACAATTAGGAGATGGAATCAAAGAGAAGTTTTAAAAGGTTCTTTTGAGATAGCATGGAAAATTATCAGATAATATTGCTAAGTTAAAAAAGCAAAGGATGGAAGAGTAACGCAGTCTCTCTCTAGTGCACACACGCAAAATCGAAAAAGTAAAGTGGAAAATGAGAAGGTTCATTTGTAAAGAAAGTAATACAACAAGAATAAAGCAGAAAGTACTAATATACGTCATGTTTGAGGGTGAAGCTAAACAAGATGGAAAGATCGGTGAAGTGGGGATGAGTAACAAGGCATTGATGGCAGTAACCCTTGTCTGAGTATGCCTTTTTAAAATAATTATTACTTGTATTTTTTTATGTCTATATATTTATTTTTTGAATAGGCTCCATGCTCAATGTGGGGCTTGAACTCACAACCCTGAAATCAAGAGTGGGATACTCTACCTACTAAGACAGCCAGGCACCCCAAAATTGTGACTTTTAATACTGTATTATGCATTGCATCCTCAGAAATAGACATAATCAAAAGGAAAGAAGAAGATGAGGGAAAAACATAAAAGTTAATTCAAACAAACACAAATGAACCCAACTCTATTTCCGATGAGTCACATCAGCACATTGAGAGAAGGCAGACAGAAACGTACCTCTGCACAGAATGCCGACTGTCTCCCTGGGTGAATCTAAATGCATGTCCAGCTCCCTTTGATGCCACTGGTTGTCACTGGTGTGGATTGGTCATTCTGTAATGGCTTAATGGATATTCTTGGATAGAATAAGTGGGTAAAGGGCACCTCGGTGGCTCAGCCAGTTAATTGGGCAACTCTTGATTTTGACTCAGGTCATGATCTCAGGGTCCTGGGATCAAGCCCCACATCAGGCTCTCTACTCAACAGGGAGTCTTCTTTATCTTCCTCTCCTTTTGCCTCTTCCCCCATTAGTGCTATATCCCTTTTTCTCTCTAAAGTAAATAAATTAATCTTTAAAAAAAAAAAAAAAGAACAGGGCGGCCTGGGTGGCTCAGCAGTTTAGCACCACCTTCAGCCCAGGGCCTTCTCCTGGAGTCCTGGGATCAAGTCCCATGTCAGGCTCCCTGCTTGGAGCCTACTTCTCCCTCTGCCTGTGTCTCTGCCTCTCTCTCTCTGTCTCTCTGTGTCTCTCATTAATAAATGAATAAAATCTTTTAAAAAATTAAAAAATTTAAAAAAGAACAAATGAGTCAATATCTTGTGGGTAATGGAAATCACTGTGCTCACTGCTGGAGAATAAATTTTAAAAAGATAAAAAAAGAGGAAAGCTAGGAGGAACCTATTAATTAGATTTCATATATGTTGTATATATGATACAATTTATTAATATATTATAGTATATATACATAGCACATGTAATTATAATACAACAAATGCTACATATTTTATATATAACTTTTTTAAGGTGTTTATATGTTATAATATATAGTATTACATACTATATATAATATGTTAATATGTGTTGTGTGTAATTATCTTATACTTATTATTGTGCTTTAATTATATTTATATCATATAATTATTTGCATTAATCTATATTATGTTCTAGGAGAGGATCTACAAGAATGACATCCCCCAGACACCCCACTAGCAATGAGCACACCCATCACCTAGACCATGGTTTCTAATTACCATTCCCCACTAAAAGGAAGTGAGGCAAAAGGCTGATCCCAGTGCTGGGATTATGGAAGAAGCAGAGTACGCCCCTTCATCTTGCTGTGCCAGAAAGTAAGGAAGTGTTCAGACAATGTGTAGGACACACTTGAGGAACTTAGCAGACATCTTGCAGAGACACATACTGACCAAATCTGGGGCAGTGTAGGCATCCAAATAGGTAATAATCTACCTATTCTAGAAGGAATGAATAGGGAGAAAGGGAAAACACTTTCTTGCTAAAGAAAGTAATTGGAATAAACAGAAAAGTGATATAGTTTGAAAATGAGGAAAATAATGTCATTTGTCAACCATCTGAAAATCAATCCCTTCAGGAAAGAACCAACTTGGTGGGTAAAAGTTGGTGCAAAGAAAGATATTTGCCTTCAGAGGATCTCCCCACAAGATATCTGTTAATTGCAAAGGGAAAGTTGGTACCATTACAGAGAGAAATCCATGAACTGAGCCATTGATGCAAATGTCACCAGAAATAGGATAAACACAGGCCAGGTGTCTGTGTCTGCTGATGTGATTCACTGGAAACATCACATCTATTTTGGGGTACTATCAAAAATGCATAACTTTGCCTGATCACAAAACATCCATCATATCCAAACCAAGGGCATCCTTAAAATAAATAATTCCATCAGCATCTCAAGAGACAAAGCTCAGCAGCCCTTCCAGATCCAAGGAGATTAAAGAAACCTGAGAACAAAATAGGAGCTGGGATCCTGGATGAGAAAATATATAATCCTTCACTTCTGTCATAGAAAAGGAAATAGTGGGACAGTTGGCAAAGGTTGAACAAGGTCTGTGGATTAGAGAATCGTTCTGCACAAGTGATATATAAGGGAATTTCTGTGCCTTTAAAAAAATGCACATTAAAGTTTTTAAGAATGAGTGAAGGTCAAGGTGCCTGGGTGGCTCATTGGTTGAGAGTGTGCCTTTGGCTCTGGTCAGGATCCGAGGGTCCTGGGAGCCTGCTTCTCCTTCTGCCTGTGTCTCTGGCTCTCTCCCTGTCTCTCATAAGTAAATATCTATAATCTTTTTAAAAAATCAAGAATGAGAGAAGGTTATGTCTACAGCATACTGTGAGTCAGTTATAAAATCACACACATACACATATAGGAAAATGCACAATAGTAAGAAGAGAGATAACTCTCTCTCAAGAAAGGAAACATCTAAGAATTTATGAAGGTCAATTGAATGTCATACATCTCAAGTCAACTACTCTGGAAGCTAGAAGACAATGAATCAAAGTCTTTAATCACTTGAAGAGGGGGAAAATATATTATTTTAACCCAGAAATGTTGTAAGAAGCCAAACATACAACAATTAATGTTTAAAAAATATATAAGAATCCAGAATGTCTCCTTTACATCCCCCCATACACGCTTTTTACATTTAAAATCTGATCATTAAGGAGACCTTCCATCTGAATGAAAAGAAATAAAAGAAATATTAAGCCAGGTCACCAGAAATTGCACCAAATCAGAAGAAGAAATGAAAGCTCAAAGAAAATTATTAGAGAATCCAGCAGACCTTGACACTTGGAAGTGTGTTTGTTTAGCAGCAAAGTTTCAGTGATGTTAAGAATACATTTTCATCTCTGTGAATCCAATTAAAATGTTTAAATGAATAATATTTACATAATATTCAAATACTTTCTTTTATTGAGTTAGAACATTTTTGGAATTCAACCAACCATGAAGCCCAAAAGACTTAATTACATTCCAAAAAAAAAAAAAATTGAAAACGTAAAAGTGTCTTTGTAAAAAGCACAAATTGGAAGGAAGAAAAGGTAAACTAATTTTTTCCCATATTTCAGGGGGGAGAAAAATCAGAAACAGATTCCAATGTATCTTAGACTATTTGAGATCATTTGTGAGGTCTGAAATGCTAATTAGCACACACACACACACAAATATATATATAACGTTTGTGTTTTCTTTTGGAGAGTGGGTTCCCTTTTAGATTTCCCTTTAATAAGAGCATTTTGATGAGTTTCCGTGAGCTTTTGAATAATACACATCTCCCAATTTGCAGTAGCGAGGGGTATGAATAACTTATGCGTTTACATGTGTAATATTTGAAATCTCAAAACACCTGTAATTAATTGAAAAGCAGAGTGTCTCCTGCAGGGAAGGGGTGATGAGCCCTGCGATGGGGGTTGCTTACTGGCTTGCAGAAGGCTCTTCCTAGCTTCGGGGTGGGGGGTGAAGGGTAGACAGGTTCCCTAACACTTCCTGGGGCTGCTTTGTAGCCTGTAAACCATGGATGCCGCTCCCCTGAGCTTCCAAAGGTGCTGTGGATAGCCGTCAGCTGAAACCCAGCATAGACTCCACAGTGCTGCCTCAGCAATTTTTTGGGGCCTTCCAACTCCAGGCCAAAGCAGATTCGTAGAGATCATGAAATATAAAGCAAGCACTAAAAGCCCTTCTAATAATAGATCAAGGATACTCAGTGGCCCCCATATGTGGCCCTTGTCTCTTGTATACTTTTAAAACAGTTTTTGCGCACTGCAAGAGCTTTGCACATGGATTTTCCCTGTCTACATTTCTACCATCGTAGAAATCAAACCTGAGCATTTGTAAGTGCACATATTAATTTATTTAAAAATAACAACCATGCCCGTGCACGGTACGAAGTATCAGATAACATGCATGAAGGCGGGTGGCGTATTTTCCAAGACAATAGGAATTAGTGAAAAGAATGCCATTCTTGGGACGTTGGTGTGGCTCAGCTGGTGAAGCATCTGCCTTTGGCTCAGGTCATGACCCTGGGGTCCTGTGATGAGGTTTCCTGCTCTTTGGGGAGCCTGCTTCTTCCTCTGCCCCTCCCCTTCCTCATGCTCATTCTCTCTAATAATTTTTTTTTTTTGAAGAATGCCATCCTTTCACATCTTTGCAAATGTTTTAAAGGTCTGGCTTAATGGGAGACACATGGATCCTCCAAAGCTTCTTCTGCAGCCAATCTGTTGCAACATGTTGTTGTGGTTGGCAGATGAACAAAATCTGCGCTTGCGAGGTAGGCAATTAGAAAAGAGAAGGGTACTTTAAGAGCCTTTTGCAGGTTGCTGTGATTTGAAATTACACCAGAGCCCAACAAATAAATGGTAGTTCCTTAAATGTGATGCGCCATATGGGATGTCAAGTCATCATCAAGGAAGTTTTCGTAGTCTGCCCTGCTATAGTCAATAACCGCATCTAGTATGGCTGGCAGTTTAGGGGGCCCTATTATCCATGCACGATTTCATTAATAACATCACACACTGTTCATTTGGAAAACAGTGCTCCCGTGAGTCGTGCCAATTTTGCAGCTTTTGACAGATTTTACCACACGGTAGCCAAACCCACCTATGTTAATAATCACCCCCGATCTGGTCAGAAAGCATCCTTAAATAAGGGAAGGCTGTCCACGTTCCAGCGCTGCACACACGTTGTCCAAATCGCTTTTGTTCACCTGCACTTCCAAAGCGATCATTGTCAACAAATGCCGTTGGTTGTTTGCCTTGAAGGGACGGACCCATTTCATTCATTTTTGAGAAAAGGCCCGCCAGACACCAAACCCCGAAAAATGATGCTTTGTCACTCCTTGTGTTCATTCTGGTAAAAAACAAACAAACAACAAAAAACAATGCTGTTCCGTCTTAAAAAGATGGGCACTCAGGGGTCGAGATGTAATCAAGGGAGTGGTTCTGCTTCTCGAAGGACATCCTCAGGTGGAGCTCTCTGGTCACTGTGAGTGCAGGATGGCAGAGGATTTCATGACGTCGCGGATGGCTGAGGGCCACTCTTTGTTTTTCTTTTATTCTGGTAAGATCACTTAATACGAGACCTGCCCCCTTGAATTCTTGAATACGTAAGATAACATCTTTTGGAAGAAACAATAACAGGTGTCGGCCACCATGTGGAGAAACCTCTTGCAACCTCTTGCACGGTTGGTGGGAATGCAAACTGGTGCAGCCAATCTAGAAAACACTACGGATGCTCTTCAAAAAATCAAAACTAGGGATCCCTGGGTGGCGCTGCGGTTTAGCGCCTGCCTTTGGCCCGGGGCGTGATCCTGGAGACCCGGGATCGAATCCCACGTCGGGCTCCCGGTGCATGGAGCCTGCTTCTCCCTCTGCCTGTGTCTCTGCCTCTCTCTCTCTCTCTGTGTGACTATCATAAATAAATAAAAATTAAAAAAAAAATCAAAACTAGAGCTACCCTATGACCCAGCAATGGCACTACTAGATACAGTTGACCAATAAAACTATATATATAAAGCGTAGAACGTGATAACTTGATATATTACATACACTATGAAATAATTTACGTTATCAGGTGAATTAACACACCCATCACCTCAGACCCCAGGACACTAACTTCATTTACACTAAATCACTATCTTTTTTTTTCTTTTTTTTTTTTCTTTTTTTTTTTTTTGCTAAATCACTATCTTTTGTGGCAATGCTGTAAATGTCAACCTGATAAAAAAAATAAATAAATAACTTCTGGGTATTGTCATGAAAATAATCCTGACCTCGCATGTCCCCTGAATAGTTCTCAGTGACCCCAGGGCTCTACGGATAGGCCACACTTTCACAGCCATTGTTCTTTAGGAAAGCCTAGTTAGGAAAAAAAAAAAAGAAAAAAAGAAACCATGCCTTAAAATCCTGAAAAAAAAAAAAAAAAAAAAAAAAAAGATTATAGGAAACAACAAACCTTGCTGGTGATTTAATGAAGATTTTCTTTCCATATGGAAGAGTACGTTCTATTTGCTGGACATGTTGCCTCGTTGAGAAACACATCTCACTTATCCATCAAATATCGATTCAGTGCCAACTGTCCACCACAAAGGAAAGCCCCTGAAACATGCGGGGCTTTCGGGGGAAGAAAACAGCTAAATTGTAAAAACGTAGAGAGAAGTTACATTGTGCCAAGCAAATTAAATTGTTTCTGTGGACAAAGCCACGGTCGCATGTCATCCTCAAAGCCACAGCCACGGGTCCCCTAGGGATTCCCAATCACGGCTTAGATGAGGTTGCCAACATTCTCCTCCTTTGTCAACTTCCAAAGAAATGCGCTCTTTTTTTGGAGTTTCCTTATGGGCTGTATTTGGAGCGCCGCGCTTCCTGTCCAAGCCACATAAAAATGCGACATTCGAGGGTTCCATCTACCATCCCCATTCAGAGAAATGCTTCACATTTGCCCCACCGAAGACATGTTTCCTGGGTTCCATCCTTTCCTTTTTCTTCCTTCTGTATTTCTTCTCTTTTTTTCTTTGCCCTTGACTTGCCCACCGTGAAGCAGGTGTCCCAATGGCGAGCTGACCTGCTGGTGCTCTTTCTGACACCGCAACCTTCTCTTGTGACTGCTCAGAGCCCCGCCACTTCTAATTTGGATCCTGCACCACAAAACATCCCTGTGGGTGTGAGCAGACAGGTGAAGCCCCGCGAATGACTGTAGGATGGATGCCAGGAGGCGGCCAAGGGTGGGGAGCATGTACTTTGTGCAGCAAGGTGAGAATTCCTTAAAAAAAAAATCACACCTGTGTTTGCACTCCATTTAAAGGGGTTCAAAAGCAGCCAGTTTTCACAAACAAAGCCCTTTGCTGTGGCTGAACAAGAAGTGTCTGACTTGAGATGCAGCAAGCAGCCACGGCCATCGGCAGTTTCCTAGACAAGAAGACCCTGTGAGGAGGCCAAATCCTGTGCCATGGGCCCAATTAACCCTGGAGCCCAGATTCTGCTAAGTTGTGAGACAAATACGGACAGAGTCAGCTGCATGAAAAAACAGCCTTCGCGTGAAACCTGACTGACATTCAATCCCAGTGAATGGACGCAGAGAGTCAAAATCACAGAGACCTACTAGTAGACGCATTCTCACACCACGCGTGTTCTGAAACATGGGATTTTTTTTTTTTGGTAGGCAATGTCACTCCATGTGTGCCTCAATAACTAAAATGATTGTGTGCACATTTGTCAGGGCCCTGGAGTTACATGGTCATGGCTCCCACCTGGGTCTTCAGCTGCCTCTATGGATGAAGGCAATCATGGCAGCCCCATCTCCATCATCAACTGACCATTTTCTCCCAGAGCACCCCCAGGTCTTCTTCCAAAGAGCATGACCACATCTGTCCAGCCTCATGCACGTCGTGGTGCTGAATGTGTTCATTAGCAACCAGCCAGAGTAAAGCACGCTGCGTCCAAGCTGCCCTAACTCTCCCAGTGTCATACATGAATGGAGGCAAGCTTGTTGGAGGTCATGGGAAGGCTCACACACCCCTTGTCATTGGAAGGGACCACAGCAGCCCAAGCACTCAACTCCACACCTACATGCAAGGTAGGCTACCCGTGCAAATATTTGTAGAGTGCAGGAGTCTGTTTGCAATTTAAAGCATGTCACATTTTCACAAGGTTTCCATAGTGGATTGTATGGTGACATAAAAACCCAGGGCTCTGAGCAGCATGGGTGGCTCAGCATTTTAGTGCTGCCTTCGGCCCAGGGCTTGATCCTGGAGACCCGGGGTTGAGTCCCACGTCGGGCACCCTGCATGGAGCCTGCTTCTCCCTCTGCCCGTGTCTCTACTTCTCTCTCTGTGTGTCTCATAAATAAATAAATAAAAACTTAAAAAAAAAAAAAAACCCAGGGCTTCACTTTTGTTTCAGATGCTCAACCAACACTTGGTCATCACCCCACACTTTGGCGCCATCTTCCCCTTTCTTAATTAAAAAAAAAAAAAAAAAAAAGGCACGAATTTCCAAGCAGAACACTAAATTTGCAGGCTATAGAAGAAATAGGACACGGGTCCTGGAGGATAAAGGTGATCCCAAATATGAAGGAGACACGATTATCTTTTCTTTGTCCCCTCTTTCTGGCATTATCGCCTCTTATAGAAAAGGGAGCCCTACTAAATTTTGTCATGTCAAATGTATATTTAGTTTAAACACAGTTCTGTCAAGCACCTAACAATGGAAGCAGGTGCTTTTCGAAGTAGGACACGACCATTTCTGCGAGGTAAGAGACCAAAGCAGCCAGTCTGCGGTCCCTGATCCTTCAGAAAGCTGCAGGAGGCTTGCGTGTGCAAACACAAAAGGACAGATGAGCTCTCCTACCAGCAGATGTGAGCCAACCAACCCCTATCTCCATAACTGATGGATTATTGAAACACTATTTTAGGTTTGGATACCGAAACTGTGTTTGCAATGTGAGCATCGAAACTCTTTGCAATTTAAATACTTGAAAGTGATCTCAGAGACTTACCGGCTCAGAACAAACACTATTTCTGAAATTCCTACTTTGGGTTTTGCCGACGTCCGTTTTCTGGAAGCTGGCATGACAGAAGGACAGATAAAGACCTTTTCAGGATCTCTGGGTACAGACCTGGTTTAGGACGTGGGGATCCTCCCCATGGCTCATTGCACATATCAGGTGCTCAATAAATGTTTGTTGAATGACGAGTCTTTCAAACACAGAACAACCTTAGAGACAGAATGTTCTCCACCTTGAGCCTCACGCCCTTTACCATGATCAATATAATACCCACCCGTTACCCAGGGTCACTTCCATCCTTCCTCCACAGAAAGGATGCTTGTGAGCGTTAGATGCTGAAATGCCGATTTTTAAAAAAATAACCGAGTCCATGCCATTGAAGATCAAGGAAACGCATCGTGAACAATTAGTTATAATTTGCATTCTGCATGGGGATTTTTTGGTTCATCGGTCCTGTCATTTCTAATTTATATATTGTGGGGATAATGAGACCAAGTAAATTAAGAAGTCCGAGGGAGTGTGCCATTCCTAGTCTATATAAATAGACACCATTCATGGTTCGAGAGTGAACCAGAATGGATAATAGCCCGTCATTTTGCGTTAGTGGGTGCAGAGACGTGACCTCACGTAGAAAACATCATCCGCAACTACATCCATTTTAGAAAAAGCTCAGCTTGAATTTTTATCTCCCATAGTAACCAATGTGCTCCTATTCAAGCGTGACTAATATTGCCCAATGGGACAGATTTCACATCATGGAAAGAGGCAAATACACAAACGGGGTATAAGCAGATCGTCATGAACCACAATTTAATGACACACCTCCAAGGTGTGCGCTTTCATGACTCAGATAAAACCGGCCTCCCTTTTCTGCATTAAAAGTGGGGGAAAGAAAAAAAAGTGGGGGAAAGTCTAAAGTCTATAAAAGTATGAGGTTGAAGGCGTGGTTATTATAGGAAGAAAGATCTCTGGGAAGCACACATCAGAGGCACAGATGGACATATAGGGACTGTGTGATATTTCCTTGTGGTGTGTTTGATATTTTGGCCTGTAGGGAACCCATGGCTTTCAAACTCCCCTTTTCAAAACTGATAATCATTCGTTACCGACTATCAAAACTGCATCTGCATCTTCTGCACACATAACAGGGGTGTTTTATTCACAGCTACTCATGTGGGGAGTACCTGTACTCTATGACTGTTTTGCCGGTTTCTGTTTGGTAGTCATCCAAACGAACACAGCATGACAACTTTCATCTTGATTTCCAATTTTCTGCTAACTCGGTGCTCCGAAAACCTGAATTCATAAAACTGTGTAATAATCCCATTGCTAACTGAACACATATCGCTTTAGAGACGTCACCGGAGCCTCACTGCATCCCAGCTGGGAGACGGCACCTCACCAGCTTCCAGAAGTGAAAATCGGAATTTGCTGGATGCATCTCTGCCAGGAAAGACACCTGAAGCTCTCTCCCTTGGGCCTGCGAATTTCCCAGGCCCTTCCTTTTCCCGACAGAATTTAATGCTCCCTTCTTAATTTTGTTAATTTCCATGAATGTACTTTGCAGCGCTGGACTCTAACTCTTAGAGATCCACAGTGCCCTTTCTCAGCTCACCTAACAGGACATCACATAAAAACACACGTTTGGTTTTATCTTATGAGCCCAGGCAAAGATAGGGAAGCAGTAACGCCTCGCTTACTTCTTTTTAAAGCATTGCCCTAACAGGTATAGATGTATATAGGGGTTTATCGCACAGAGAGGTAACTCAACACAACACAACATATGCCACACAAATAACAGATAAGACCCTATAAGCGACCCTAGCGGGAGCATTAGCCATAATCATACATCCTACCTACAAAGAGCCAAAAACAATGCATGTGAAAAAAAGCAGGTTGGTCCTTCCCAAAACCTAAGCAAAGAATCTAAAAGTGTAAGAGTAATACCATGGCTTCTGATGAGGAATTGAAGGTGAATCGTTGATCGCATATATACATATATGCACAAGTGTGCATATACATATACACACGTGCACGTACACACATGCATAGTTTCCATATCACAGGCTAATTGTTGATATTACACGTCTATGTGTCTATATGTGGGGCAGGTCTAAAACCAATGATTACCTACAGATACATGCTACAGACCTCTAGGGGTAGACAGGCTATGGGTATTGACATGGATGGAGGCGTAGATAAATGAATGTGTATGTATAAGTGTAGGTAGCTATAGATAATCAATGATTAGCCTGAAATCTTGATGCAGTCATTGAAAATTTATCAAAGGCAGAACTAGGAGGTCAAAGAGAATAAAAATTTTTAAGGAACCATCTGAAAATATCACTATATGTCTAAGTTTCAAGTGTTTATACACAAAAATTGGAGATACGTGGACATTTCCAGAAATGTGGTTCTTTAAAAATTCTCATCTGTCTTTGTCCCCCCTCTGCCCCCACCACCGTGTTCCTCCCTTGCACAGGCTTTGATGCCTCAGTTTCTTTTCTGAGACCCTTGACTTGACCAGATAGTCAGCATCTCTGGAAGGTGCCCTTGTGTAATGCCCGCAGTCCCGGGCCGCCGGCAGTGTGATGCCTCCAGTAGAAATTCAGAGAGGTGTTAAAGGGTCAGAATGGAGTGGGTGGTGCTCGCTTGCTGCTGCATGTCAAGGGCATCAGGGACCGGCTACGGCCCCAGGAAGCACAGACCCTGCATCTGCTGGGGTCAAGGGCAGAGCCCAGCCAATGGGCCGGCCCAGGGCAGCTCACGGCAACATCCAACAGTCGCTGAGCCGCTGTCCACTGCTTTCATCACCCAACATGATCCCGAGTGCAGCCCTCTGGGGGCACGGTGGACTGAGCTTGTGCAGGGAGCAAGGGTGAAATATTGGGACACATCAAGAGCACCTCTCTAGCTGCGGGAAAGCTCCAGGGCATGGGAGCCAGCAGATGTGAGCCAACCAACCCCTATTGTTGCAGTTGACAGAGAACTCAACTGCAGGTGGCCTCGTTTTATGGGACATGTTGGCGAGGGCAGAGGTCTGTGCACAGTAAAACCAAGAAGCTTTCTGCAACTGACATGGCTTTGGTCATCGAATTCGACAGCACGGCAGAAATGTCCCAAGGGCGGAGATTGGGAAACTGTCTGCCAATGCCCGTTCTATGGCAATGAGAACAGACCGCACGGCCACTTAGCATCATCCAAGGACTTTGTGATTTGCACTTGCTGGTGTCCATGTCCGCGCAGAGAGGTGGGCAGGTGCTATCACCACCAAGCCCGTTGTAGAGTGGAAAAGCATGTTGTGGATGTAGGCAGCATGTTCAAGGTCGTGGGCAGCAGCGGGCCTTGGTGGGGGAAGGCGTGGAGCTCTTGCATGATTGTGGATGTGGTGTTTGCTTTCTTAAGTCAACACGGGATGCGCATCTTCAAGTGCACCCCAGCTTGGCTGTAGTTCAAAGACTCGTGTCTTGAACGGCTTAAGTGATGACCTCGTGTCCCTGCCTGGTTCCTTCCATCTCAGTACCGCTCACTCTCTGCTCTTTACTGCCCTTTCCTCCCATCCCTCTCTTACCAAAAACACTCGCATAGGAATTCTCATTTCTCGTCGAAACCTGAAGGTGTGGGTTCTGGGTGGACACAAAATGCCACACACTCCGTGCCTATTGAGATGGGATGCACTAGAAAATACGAGCCCTGGGTTTCCACTTCTGGTTTCGGATGTGGGAAGAAGTGAGAGACCCTCATTCCCATGGTAACATCAAGAGGGCCCCCCGAGTGATGTGAGACTCACAGATACTTGTGGAGCTACGGAGGGCCGAGGACACAATGAAGTTTTTATAAACTGAAGTGCAGAGACGGGAGTCCTTCACAACTAAGGCATGAGCCACATGAGTTTCCATGAGAAAGAAAGAAAGAAAGAAAGAAAGAAAGAAAGAAAGAAAGAAAGAAAGAAAGAAAAAAGAAAGAAAGAGAAAGGAAGGAAGGAAGGAAGGAAGGAAGGAAGGAAGGAAGGAAGGAAGGAAGGAATAGAATTCTACATTGAAAACATACAGAAAATAGTCCGAAAATGAAGCTGACATTTCCCCAACAGCTCAAAGTTGGGGAAACTGGGCGCCAGCAGCCACATACCTGGACCATCCCCGTCCCAGTCCCGGGGGTAGCAGCGTCCTGCAGAACGCATCGTCACGGTGACCTCCGCCGTCAGCGGTCTCTGATCTGGAAACCACCTAACGATTAGTTACCCGATCTTTGTTCGAAATGAACACATGGCTGAGAGAAGTAATTAGAAATTACCCAATTAATAAAAATCACCCTCCACATGTTCGTTTGCCCATTTAATTCCTCACGGCGTCTAAATTTAAAACAGGGCAAGTCAGCCATGTCTGAGCTCCATCATTACGCTTGATTTCAAGATTGAAGACCCAGCAAGGAAGGATGGCTTTGCTCTTGGGGAAACCAGGACGCCGCCCGCAATGCATCACCTGAAATCTCAGGTTGGTCCATATCAATGCACCATTTAGTGAGAAAATAAACAAAGAGGAAATTTCAGGGCTCTTTTTTTTTTTTTTAATGAGATAAATCACTTGAATGCATCTTATAAACATCACATCATTCAGTTTCTAGCACTTGATGCAGACAGTATTCTACATACATTAACATCATGTATTTTATAGACACACCGTCAACATCACTAACATTTCTAGCAACTTGTGAATCTCTCAAAATACCTAAGGTCTTTGAACTATTGAGGCATTTCACACAGTGCTGCTTTATCTGATGACTATTCATGGATTTTCATAAATACGTGGTTTCTGGGAGTTGAGTATCTTTTTAAGGTGTATCTAATGTAGTAATGGCTAATTTAAAACTCTTGCCCAGTGTGATGTCACATCGCATTATTTGACTAAGTTTTTGCACACAGAAGGAAGCTATCACATTGCCTCCTAATGGTTTCAGACGCGTGCACTGGTTTCCCCAATGATGTTAAATATGGCGGCATGGAAGGTCAAGGTCAAGTAGGACACGCTGCCCCAAGCCACATGCCCTCATGTTCATCATGTTGGTTATACTTCTCTTTCCCTATCTCATTTCAGAGAGCACAGGTGATTACCAGCCAGGATGGAGGGTGACACAGACGCAGGCTTTTATTTACACCTGTGAAACCAGGTGATAGTTTAAAAGTTATACACAACAGGTAAATGATTGCACATTACATGTGAAACCGAGGATGTCTTTTGTGTTGGCTAATTGCATTTTTTTAAATTTATTTTTTATTTTTATTTTTTTATTTTATTTTTATTTTTATTTTTTTGTTTTCTGTTTTTGGCTAATTGCATTTAAATTTAAAAAAAAAACAGAAAAGTAATGAGTAACTAGAAATCTCTATTTCCATCTTCTATTCAATCTTCAATTTTCTGGAGTAGAATGTGGTCATTTTCTGCACACAAGTGTGCAGTCATCAAAACTTCCTGTGGCCACATTACTTTTCCCTTTCTCCCCAAAATAAGAGCTTATGATTTACATAGGAAAACCGTGTTCCGTGCGTCACAGTATATTGACTTTCTTAGCTCACCTAATATGGAAACAGCAAACCTTCCTCATTCATCAAGACATGAGAGCGTAAAAAAAAAGAAAAGAAAAAGAAATGAGAGCGTAGAGCATTCATGACTTATCCAAACACTGGACACCTTGGTGTCAACAGGTTTAATCTGGGTTCTAATTGCAGCCTCAAGGGCCACACGGTCTTTTTAGGAGGGATCTATCTCTCTTCTGCATTATTTTGTAGACTAACGTCCAAGAATTTTCTGTGGACAGTGTCTTTAAGAGGGCAGATAACACACTGTATTTCAAGCATAAATATTTCCCCAGATATTTTTCTGGGGGAAAAATGGGAGGCAGAAAATATTGTTTAATGGCACATAAGTACCGTATGATTTTTTTTTTCTTTTGAGATCCCAGAAGCAAGTTAATTTGTTTTGTAGATGGCAGGTTGGGGTAATTGCTACAGAGAAATGGATTTTCAGGTCCCCCCGGCTCTTTAAACAGCCCTATTGAATTTTTTGTCATCTCTTTACACTCACATTGACTGACTTTTCACTGTGCACAAGTCCATACCCAGAGAGGGTGTTGTTCAGAGAAATGCACCCATCCATGCACAATCTCCATGTGATTTGCAGCAGTACATCCTCTGAAGGACAGATCACATTCACGTATCACACAGAGCATAGGACTGTGTAGACGTCGTGAGGAAGTTCTACAACGGTGCATCCCCATGGTTCTGGAATTCCTGTAGACGGTTTGCTCAGTAATGTGATTCCAGGGAACAATGAGAGACTAGCAAGGGGAAGATGGATGGCAAGAAGATCGATTAACAGCCTTTCTGAAGGCTGAACGGTATTCCATTGTATGTGTAAACCCCATTTTCTTCATCCACTCACTCATCGATGCACACTTGGGTTGTCTCCATGCTTTGCTACTGTGAGCAACGATGCAATGGACTGGGGGTGCAGAGATCTCTCCAACATCCTGATTTCAGGATATTAACCCAGAAGTGGAGTTGAGTTGTTGGATCACGTGATAGTTCTACGTCTAGCTTTTTTGAGAACTTCCATATTGTTTCCATAGTGGCTGCATCATGTACCTTCCCATCAACAGTGTAAATGGGTTCCAATTTCTGCACACCCTGGACAGCAATTGTTACCCTTAAGAAAAATAATAGCCACTCCAACTGGTATGAGTTTATATCTCACCGAGCTTTTCATTTGCATTTCCATGGTGATTGGTGATTTTGAACATCTTTTCATGTACCTACTGGTCATTCTGTTGTTTTTGGAGAAATTCCTATTTAAGTTTTTGCCCATTTTTATTTTTTTAAAGATTTTACTTATTTATTCACGAGAGACCCAGAGAGAGGCAGAGAGACACGGGCAGAGGGAGAAGCAGGGAGCCCGATGTGGGACTCGATCCCAGGACCCCGGGGTCATGACCTGAGCCAAAGGCAGATGCTCAATCACTGAGCCACCCTGGTGCCCCTTTTAGCCCATTTTTAAATCAAGTTATTTGTTCTTTTGCAATTGAGTTGTATAATATTCTTTGGATATTAAATCCTCCGATAGAGAAAGTTTCTGTTATGTAAGATGAACACATTCTAGAGATTTGATATACAACACAGTGTCTGTAGTTAACAGTATGGTATTGTGCACTTTGAAATGAGTGAAGATGATAAATCTCATGTTAAATGCTCTTACCACATACACTGAAAAAAAAAGAGAAAACCAGGAATCTTTTGGAGGTGGTGGACATTTTTAGTACCTTGATAGTGGTGATGGTATCATGGGCGTCCACCTGTGTCCAAACTCATCAAGAAACATGTGCAATTTTTGTGCATCAATTATACCTAAGTAAAGATTTAAAAATTTAGTGCAAAAAATAAAGAAGCTGCAAGAAGTTCACCAATCAACAGGGGCTCTATGAGGTATATTTCAGAGCTGCAGATGCTCATGGCAGATGGGGGAATCATGTACCCATTTATCCTTTGGGTTCTGTCTCCTGTTCATCAGGCACCTCTAGGTACGTCTCCCTAGATGGACAAACCCTAGAAGGAAGTAAAATATGGAAGGTCAGGCATTGTAGGAACATACCTGCATAAAGCTGCTAAACCCTCATGGATGGCTCAATATCCATGTACATTTTAGAATAAGTAGGAAAAGTATATGAAGAAACCCCAAAAGGTATCTCTACACACATCTACACTTTTACTTCCTCTTCATCAACTAACTTACATTTAGCTGATTTTATTTTCATTTAGCTGATATTTATTGACCACGTACTATGTGGAAAGGTCCATCTCTTAAATTCTTTTTATCTCAAGCAACTTTATCAAACAAATAAAAACCACAGGTTCTTCCTGGACAAATATAATAAGCACACAATTATCCGTCTTCAAAGGATGGAAAGCCACGTAGCTCCCAAGTAAAAACCCATCTGTATAACAGCACGTGTAGTACCCAGGAGTTAAAAGGATGAACAAAACCTTAATTCTGTCATTAACAACATCTGAATGAGTAGGATAGACAGGTAAGGTCCACTAATGTTGTAAGAGAAGTTGAAATAAGAGCCATACTAGAATTATAAATAAAACTTCAGGGAAACCCCAAGGAAAGGATATGACTATTTCTAAGCCCATTTAGGGTCTTAAAGACTTCTTGGATTTGGTGAAAAATAGAGGGTTTCACCTCAAAGCCACAGGATAACTGCACAGGTACATGTACCCTCTTGCTACTTATGAAACATTATCTATGCAACGCCGATAAGTACTTTTAGAATCTCGGTCTTGGTATATGATAAGGGAGACCAACGGCAATTTCTTTGCCCAAAGAAACAAAGCGGCATTTCAAAAAGTTATTGTAAATCAATGCAGGACTAAGATAAGCTTTTAGGACAAGGCAATGGGAAGGAGATTCAGGGAAAACGAAACTCATTAAGGGGAAATTAGTCATGAAAATGGAATTTAGGGGAACCCAGAACTCAATAAATAATCTTACTACAAAGTTCACTAAAAAAAGAAAAAATAGGTGTTGAGTGAATTAGTTAGGATCCAAGCCTGGCTCTGGGAACTGATTCAAAATAAAGCCTGTGAAAATGGAGATGTCCTGTCTTGTGCAGGTAGGTTTAATGATGGCTCCAGGGTGTGAAGGATTTAGGATATTTTCATCTTATGTTTCTATTCTTAGATATTGCTTTTGTCTGAAAATCCAAGGAGGCTTACCACAATGGCCACAGTCCAGCCAGAGAGAAGAGAATTTGCTCTCTCAGGGCAAGAAAGAGGGGGAGGACTGCCTTACTTCCTTGCACATCCTATGCACTGGAACTTCACAGGATCACACCCGGCTTCAACAGATACTAGGACATGGACACCATTCTGTGCACCCAGGGACCCCGTAAATAGAGAACATTTTCTTGTTATGAAAGGAGTGTGTTAATGCCAGACTCTGCCACATTGAGATAATATGAAAGGAAATCTGTAGTGTGTGTGTATATGCAAGTGTGTGCGTAGTATGTGTTTAAGTTCAGGACGATGTGCATAATTTCCATGCACAGTGGGAAGCTCATTAGTTCAAACACGTGCATACGTGTGCATAGTTAATAATCAAACTAGATTCAGGATGGACTCACTGGGTACTCCTGAATTTGCATATATGTATTATTTTTAAAATAATATTTGATGAGCACTGGGTGTTACACCCAACTGGTGAATTATTGAAAACTGCATCTGAAACTAATGCTGTCCTGGAGGTTCATTAATTGAATTTAATTAAAAAAATTTTGTCCTACCTTAGGAAAAGGTACATGGGTGTTGTATCCAAACCTACAAATTCACTTTCCAAGCCAGTGGAGAGGCTCTAAATCATATGATCACATCCCAATCCCCACTGTGTTTAAAGATTATTGTTTCTGGACATATATATGTTACATACTTTTTATTATTTTAAATATATTTAATACATTGTGTATTGTATGTAATATATTAAATAATGTAAATATTTATATATTATAAATGCATATACATATATATTTATATGAAACTATACATATATATCTATATATGTATTTTTTTAAGTGAAGAAGAATTCTATTTCAACAGATCAGTGATTATGTTTCATTATTTCAAGTAAATGTCAACCTATCCCAAGATGTCCTTCTGCCTGCTGCACGTAAGTAGACAGAGGGAGATACTGAAAGACACAGACAGTGAAAATGAATAGACCGGATGGTTCACACTGCTAATTCTACATTGGTGTGATTATATGTGATTTGTGGTTTTTATAACATCCTGATTTTCTTTACAAAAGTTTCCTCAAGTGGTTGATTTCTTTTGAAATATGGAGGGTTAGTCATTAAAAAATGACAAGTACAAAAATGTGAATATTTTAGATGAGAAAACATATATATTGTTCAATAAATCTTTGTTTTGCCCTCCTTCAGTGCCCCAAAACTCTTGCCGATGAATGAGCTTGGTTCATTTTGTTTTCTTCCCACTAAGGAACTAAGAGAGAAGTTACATTTTCTGCAAGCCAGTGGGATGAAGTGAACACACTGAAATGATGTATTTGCCTCTACAACAGTCTTAGCAGGAAACATTGGCCCTCACACAGACTCTTTACAAGTTGGAGGATAGAATATTAGAAGATGAGAGTCTTTATAAATCAATATAATGTGAGACTCAAGAATAAGAAATAGCCCTGGAAGGAAAGGCTTGCTACTAGGGCATGCAGCATGTTGATTGTGGAAACTTTGTGAGAGCTCACGGAGGAGCTTTGTTACTCAGCTACTTCTCAGAAGAGAAGGGGGAGACATGGAAAAGACACAAGTGTGCCACTCCAGGGCCTCAGAAAATCTTGTTTTCCCAAGAAGGTCATTGACCCTTGTGTTCCATCCAAGGGGTGTGAGACCTTCCCTAAGGAAGTTGGCAGAGAACTTCTGAAAATACTAGTAACTTTGAATCCATTTCTGAGTTAAAAAGTTTAATGGAGTGTCAAGAATTAAACCACCAGCCAGAAGTAATGAAGACTCTCCCACCCCAATGTGAGCAGACACCATGTAGGAAGCAGCAAGGATGCATTCCCAACCCTCCCACCCAGGAGGCTAATTGGTGGCAGGTGTCTCCATGTCCAAGCACCAGTGACAAGTGGCTCTTCTCCCTCACATGTCAGTGGGGGCTGAATAGGCAACCCGGACTTATATACCCCCTGGCAGGAACTAGACGCCACCTCAATCCCCATGTCATGATATTGCTAAGACATATGGGTTAACAAAGACCCAGAGTCTCATTATCATGATGTCCACAATGCCTAGCTTGCAACCAAAAATCCTAATCACATCAAGAACCAGGAAGATCTCAAGCTGAGAAGGAGCAATCAATAGATGGCAGCAAGATGTCAGAGATGTTAGGCACTGGGCCAAGGGGACAAAGGAATCCTTCCATATTCACTCTTATAGTTGCACATGATTCTAAAATTAAAAAGATTAATTAAAGATATGCTGTAAAAATAACTGAGCTGGCTTGGTAGGTGGAGCATGTGGCTCTTGATCTCAGAGTTTTGGGTTCCAGTCTCATCTTCAGTGTGGAGATGGTTTAAAAACAAAAATCTTTGGAAAAAAAAAAAAAACAAGGGGATCCCTGGGTGGGTCAGCAGTTTGGTGCCTGCCTTCGGCCCAGGGCGTGAATCACAGGATCGAGTCCCACATCGGGCTCCCCGCATGGAGCCTGCTTCTCCCTCTGTCTGTGTTTCTGCCTCTCTTTCTTTCTGTGTCTCTCATGAATAAATAAATAAAATCTTTAAAAAATAAAATAAAATAAACAATAACTGAAATAAGATATTGTTACTTTTAAATTATAAGACATTGTTTTAGGAAATAAAATTATTTGTCTCATCCCATGTTAAAATATAATATATAATATTTGATCATATAAAATGATCAGTATATAATGATGACATACAATGATTATAATATATATTATATAATATATGATAAACAATGATTATACTATATATTATATATAATGTATAATAAAATTTATAAATACATCTATTACTCTGTGCTGAGACAAATTATACATATATTTATATATTTATATATATTATAATTATAATTATATATATAATTATATATATATTCCTTGCATGGTATGCTACATATACATACACATATAAATATATATCTGTGGTGCATTATCCATGTATTTTATATATATTTCTATAAAACATGTGTGTGGAGTGATATTTATATTAATATATATCATGTGATACATATACATATGTATATTTGCCAACTACTTTTCTATTACTTATCTAAGATTCTATCTACATAACCTATACTTCCACTGATGTACATG
Organism: Canis lupus dingo; assembly: GCF_003254725.2. Classification (NCBI taxonomy): domain Eukaryota; kingdom Metazoa; phylum Chordata; class Mammalia; order Carnivora; family Canidae; genus Canis; species Canis lupus. Next base: position 2,228,341 of record NC_064281.1, on the reverse strand, counting down.
ATAAAGAATTAACTAAATTTTATCATCATAGAGTCTTAAATTGTAATATCAACCTACTATAGGAAATATATATTTTTCTTCAAGGTTTGGAAGTAAAACTACAACACCAGTTCTTCGAAGTTCCAATTACTTATTATGTATTAGGCACACAAATAATCCTAACACTTGTATTCATATATGATACATTTTAATTTGACACACAACTCAAGATTAATTTTCCAGAAATTCAGGATGTCCGTGATGAGCTCATCTTATATTGATTACATCTCCTAAGATTCTATTTCCAAAAATGTTTATAGCAGCAACGTCTACAATAGTAAACTATGGAAAGAGCCCAGCTGTCCATCAACCAGTGAGTGGATAAAGAAGATAATGGAATATTACTCAGCCATCAAAAAGGATGAAATCTTACCATTTGAAACAACATGGATGGAACTAGAAGGTGTTATGTCAAGTGAAATAAGTCACTCAGAGAAAGACAATTACATGATCTCATTCATATGTGGAATTTAAGAAAAAAAAACAGAGAAGCATAGGGGAAAGGAGGGAAAAATAAAAAAAAAATTAAAACAGAAGGAATAAAATTATAAGAGACTCAACTCTAGGAAAAAAATGGGGTCACTGGAGGGCGGTAGGGGACAAGTTAACCGGGTGATGTGATGAGCACTGGATGTGATAATGTAATTAATGAATCACTAAACTCTACCTCTGAAACTAATATGTTAATTAATTGAATTTACATTTTTAAAAATTGAAAAAAAAGTTCACATTCACAGGTACCAGGCATTAGGGCGTCATTCTTTGGGGGACACAAGTGAATCCACAATGCACACACAGAAGTTTAATAATGCAGGGTTGTGTGAAAGGGGTGTAGGGAGATGCTGTGAAGTGGAGCAGTTAGGAGAACATGGAGCTGCTCAGGGCATGTAAAATAGTCATGTGATTTATTTAAATGCGGCGCCTTAACACCTGTGTGGTTCTGCAGTTAACAGTCCTCCGTTAGCATCTGCTAGGAAGCTCTTGATGGAAGAAGCTGCTCATCTTTCATGCCAATACATTCTCTGTTCAGTACTCTGGGTTTGCTGAGGGCATCGTTGAAAAACCAAACCCTTCGATTAAGAGAGCAATCAGTCAAATAGGTCTGAAACACCCTATTCTTTAGCAAGAATTGTTTTGCCACGTTGACAATTTTGCTGATTATTCTCAAAATGGAGCTGTGTGAAGATGCACTGCGTGAGAACGCCCAATTCAAATAAGTATAAAATGTAAAAAAGGAGGGTCATTGTCAAACTCAGTGATGTGCATTATCAGTAGGAAAAGCAGGGCAGACTGCCTTGAGTTCAGTGGTGATTCATGTTGCCAGGAGGCGGGAAGCTCAGGCTGCAAGTCCTGATACTAATAGAATAATGACCTGCTAACTTCTATGGAAGGTTAATAAATGCACTGGGAGAGAAAGAATTTGCTCAGTGGGACAAGGGCCCCAGGTAAACAGGGAGGAGAGAATCCAAACAAAGCAATGAGGCAAGCAGCTTACATCTGTGCCCAGCCATTTTCTGAGCTTCAACACTTCCTGCATAAATGTGAGCAAAATGTGCTTACTACATGGACCTCCATGTGCAGGGAACTTCCAGAAGAAGGTCACGTGCAGCCCACATCAGTGTTCACCACCACATTGCACAGCCACACCCATGGGTTCAGTGCTGCACGGAGCTCCGCATTTGTAAAAACCGCACGTTTGAAGTCATGTTTATAAAGTCTGCGGAAGCTCAGATACATCCTTGGTGTGGGCTTTGTGCATTCCTCAGGATCCCGGTTGTGATTCTATTTCGTGTTGGGCTGCTGACATTACTAACTGAGCTGCTTTCAGTCTCATCTCTGTGAGCATGATGTCTCTTCTGGTTATGGATATTTCAGAGCCTGGGTGGACAGTAGGTATGTTTTTGAGGAGAGGATGATGAGAGAAGCTTCATTGTTTTTCCTTCTGTATCAACTCCGGCACCCTGGCCATACAAAGGAAGTACCAAGGGTGACTAGGTGGCTCATTTGGTTAAGCATCTGATGCTTGATTTCGGCTCAGGTCATGCTCTCAAGGTCTTGAGATTGAGCCCCATGACAGGCTTCGCATTGAGCATGGAGCCCGCTTAAACATTCTCTCTCCTTCTCCCTCTGCCCCTCTCCTTGTACTGTCCCACTCTCTCCCCCTCTCCCCCAAAACCCAAAAACAAAACAAAACACAAAAAGGAAGGAAGGACCAGTTGGTTCTCAGTCACTCACAGAGTGAGGAGATTTGAGAGGATGCTTCTAGGTTCATCAGTCCATCAGCCTGGAGTATCCTGGTTCCAAAGGATAAGCAAAGAATAACCATCAACTCATTCAAAGACCATCACAAGAGCACCATTGATTGGCCTTGACTGAGCAAATGAGAACCCTGATGCCTCCAAAAAGATATTTCAAAGTCCTGATGGCGATACCTGTGCATGTGACCTTATTTGGAAATAGAGTCTTAGATCTGAATGTGATTGGTTAGGTTAAGATGAAGTCATCCTAGAATAGGGGTGACTCCTATTCCAATATGGCCAGTGTCCTTAAGAGGCAGGAAATGTAGACATAGGCAGGTACATGCACAGAATACTATGTGGAGATGAGGTCAGAGATTGGGAGCGTGGGGGGGAGGGGGATATTTGTAGAGGCCAAGCAACACCAAAGATTGCCAGGAAGCCACCAGAAGCTGGGAAAGGGTCCTGGAATGGATAGCCCTTGAGGGCCTCCAGAAGGAGGAACCAGCCTTGCTGACATCTGGATCTCAGACTCCCAGCCTCCAGAACTGGCAGAGAATAAATCTCTGGTGTTTATGGCACCCAGTTTGTGGTACATTGTTACAGCAGCCCTAGCAAACTAACAAAGCTATACACAATCCTGTATGGCATACCTTAGGAATTAATTTGAATAGCGTCAGCTGAGGTCCCTTTATCTCCCTACATCTGCATACACTTGAGGAGAACTCACTGGGCTACCTCTACACACCTCTGTCCACCATAGATTTAATGTTCTCTTTGTCCTGAAAGAGGTTACCATAAGAACAAGAAAACAATCGCATGCCTTGAGTTGGGTGGTATTGTCAAGAGAATTCCTCAATCCACACACTAACAAAACAGAGCAAATATGAAAGTAAGGGCTCTTGCAGGTAGTACCGTCTGGAGGAATTTGCATTCTGATTGAGGATCATCTCATTCCTGGTAATATTTGTTAGGTCATTTACGACAAGGGTCATGATTTCTGAAGCATCGCTGTGTTAGTGAAAGGCCAGCCATGTTTGTCTTTGCTCACACAAAACCAATTTGAATGCAGAGGACTCACAAAAGAGAGCTCTCCGTATGGGTTTATTTTCACAGGGGATTATTTTCCCTCTTAAATGGGTGTTACTGCTGTTTGATCAGCTGGATGACTTCTCTTCAATATATTATTAAAATGTGGCAATGACCTTCAAGTCAATTATGCTATGTCAAATTCTCCATCATATCAGCATTGAAATAAGCACTTGAAAAATGCAGAAAGAAACCTCTTGAAACAAATTTATCAGGGTGGGAAGCATTGTCAATCTCTTTCCATGTGTGTGTGAGTAAACATACTGGAATGCATAAATGGATGGGCGAATGGATGGGTAGGTGGATGGATGGATGTGGATGGATGAGTGGATGGATTGATGGATGGATAGATGGGTGGGTGGGTGGGTGGATGGAGGTACACATGATTAATGGATGGATGGATGGATGGGTGGGTCAGTGGATGGATGAATGGCTGAATATATGGATTGATGGATGGATAGATGGATGGATGGGTGGGTAGATGGATGGATGGACAGGGATGGACAAATGGGTGGATGGATGGACAGATGATGGATGGGTGGATGGATGGATGTGGTTGGATGGATGGATGGATGGGTGGATGAATGGATGTGGTTGGGTGGGTGAATGCATGAACAGATGGATTCATGGGTAAATGGATAGATGGGTGGTGGGTGGATGGAGGTACAGATGATTAATGAATGGATGGATGGGTGGGTCGGTGGATGGATGAATGGATGAATAGATGGATTGATGGGTGGATGGATGGACAGATGATGGATGGATGGATGGATGGATGGATAGATGGATTGATGGATGGATAGATGGGTGAGTAGATGGATGGATGGATGGATAGATGGACAAATGGGTGGACGGATGGGTGGATGGATGGACAGATGATGGATGAGTGGATGGATGGGTAGATGGGTGGGTGGGTGGATGTGGTAGGATGGATGGATGCATGGATGCATGGATGAATGGATGTGGTTGGGTGGGTGAATGGATGAATAGATGGATTCATGGGTAAATGGATAGATGGGTGGGTGGGTGGATGGATAGACCGACTGATGGGCAGATAGATGGATGAACAGAAATACAAATGGATGGACTGATGGAAGGATAATGTGTATATGTGCTTATATTTCACCTGTGAAGATGCTAAATCACTCACTAAGAACCAGAAATATCCATTAATAGGTAAGAACTGATCATTTCACTTCAATTAGAAAACACAGTGTGTTAGAAAATCAATAGCATATTTTTACCTCCAAGCGGAGGAGTGCCCAAAAGGAGGCAAGCCGTAGCCGTTTCTGCTCACTTTGAATGTAGTCAGAAAATGTCAACCTTAATAAAAAGCAGAGGCAGTGCCATGCCTCCTGTTAGCAGGTCAGGCCAATGGACTTGCTTTGGACAGACGTCAAATATTGAGATGCTCACAGGTGTGGCAGGCTGTATTTTCAAAACAGGCCACACAATTGTCTCCTGAATTAAATATTCTTCTTCTATGTGACTTTAAAACACACCATCATAACACGGAGTTCAATCCCCCACCTCTGGAGTCGACAAGTGCGCGGTGGCTGCAGTCAAGAGAAGGTTGCAGAGGTAAGTTCAGTGGGTACAGCTGTGTCTCTCAAAAGAATATGTCCATATATTATCCCTCAGAACATGTGAATGGGATCTTCTTTAGAAAAAAGTTGTTTGCAGGCGTAATTAATAGAAGATCTCAGGATGAGCTCATCCTGGGTGAGGGTGGCCCTGAATCCAGTGACAGGAGTCCTTGGAAGAGAAAGAAGAGGAGACGGACACAGAGGAGAAGTCACACGAGGATGGAGGCAGAGATGGGAGGGGTGCGATTACAAGTCCAGGGATGCCTGGAGCCCCAAGAAGCTGGAAGAGGCATGAAGGACCTGCTCCCCAAAGCCTCCGGAGGGAGCATGGCCTTGTCTCACCTGAACTCACTGGATCTTACCCATTTTGATCTCAGACTCTGGTCTTCAGAACTGCATTCCTGTTGCCAGAGCCCATAAGCATGTGGTGTTTTGTTAGCATAGTCGGTGTGGTATTTGCAGCCATAGTAACCTGTATGGTGAGATCTTTCTGATCCCTGGGATACTTTCATCTACCATCCCGAGTCTCCCAAACTTCCCCAATTCCTGTGGAACAGTGAGTCCTCAACACACGGTGTACCCTCTGGACTTTTGCACACATTCTTGCATACGGCTTCACCTGTAGTGGTCTTGCAAACAGTAGGGCCAGGATACCCATCTCTATACTGAATTCAAGATGATACCAGCACAAATTTTACCTTAGTGGTCAGTATTAGTTTACTCAAATCATAACATTTTTATACTCAGACTCCTAGAACTTCAAGATAGCTTTTCTAAAAGATAATTTTTAAGTGCAAAACAGAACACCGATCATTGGTCCAAATATTTTTAAAGTAAAATATGTCATGATTATGACTGTAATCATCACAGGTCTCAATCTCTATTTTCTGTTTATCTGTACGTAATCAGTGAAAATAACTTTTATTTCACTCACTAAGACTATGCTGTCCAGTAGGATGGCCATCAGCTACACGTGGCTATTTACATTTAATTAGAATAAAATATTCAGATCCCCGTGGCAAAGTAAAATGGTGCAGCACCTATGAAAACAGTTTGGTGGTGCCTCAGAAGATTAAATGTAGATTTACCATATGATCCAATAATTCTTCTGTACATACTCTCAGGAACTGAGGGCAGGAACTCAAAAATATAGTTGTTTGCTCATACTCTAGAGCAGCATTAGCCACAGTGGTCAAACTTATGAGCAACCATCAACGGATGAACAAAACGTAGTCCATCCATGGACTTGGAATGGAATTTGATGGAGCCTTGGAAAGGAAGGATGTTCTGACACCTGCCAAGACGTCGATGAACCTTGGGGATATGGTGCTCAGTGGCAAAAGCCAGTCACTAAAGGACAAATACTGTATGATTCCACTTATATGAGGCTCCCAGAGGAGTCGCACCCACAGATGCAAGCTGGGGGCTGGAGGAAGGGAATAAGAATGCATTTAATGGGTATAGAGTTGGGTTTTGCAAGATGAAAATGTTTGGGAGTCTACTGCACAGCAGTGCAAATATACTGAAAACTGCTGACTGTGCACTTAGAGATAGTTAAGATGGTAAATTTCACGTATGGCTCTTTTTTGGCATAAAAAAAATCAAATTATTTCCTCTTGTTGCCCCAGCCACATGGTAAGTGTAGAATAGCCACAGGCAGAGAGCAGCATCACAATGGGCAGCCCTGATGAAGGGCACTCCCACCATCATGGAAAGTTGGATTTCACAGTGTTGTATGCAGTCGTAGATCAAAAAGAGGGAAAAAAATCGGATTATTGTAGCGTTAAGGACAGATACACTAGCTAGATGGACACGGGCAAAACATGACTGTCTTTGGGTGTGCCTTTGGGCCACCACCATTTGTGAGGCTACGTCTTCATAATGGGAACCACAGCCCTCCTTTTTGGGGAAGACAGCTGCATGACAATGGTCAAAGCAAGTGCGATTAGCAAGAGCTCACAATGATTAGCAATGTGAGGATATACTGCAAGATCACACATTATAGGAGAAAATGAGCATCTCTAGAGGAAATTTCATTCTAAAACAAACAGTTTCTAGATTTCTAGCATTTACAGCTTAAAAAATAAAGATCCTTGGGACCTCTTGAAACAAGAAGGTGGGCTCCGAGAATAGCAAAGATATTAACAGGAAGTGCACAGTTTCCAATGCAAAGGAGATGAACCTACGTTTTCTGGAGTCCAGGTGGTTGAATCGGCATCTGTATTCAAAGTGCGTTCTGAGACACGTAAAAAAGGAATGATTCTTATTTCAGCCAAGAAGCTAGAGATGCATGTTAGAGATGGGTGAGTCTCACCAGAAAAAAATCCTCCTTCAAGAGGAGATCTTATGTATTCATATCATCGTTCCCTACTATCACCAGAAAAACAAAGTGGTTGAAAGCTGCTCATCTCTTTTGCATAGACTATGTGGAAGTTAATAGGGGGGAAAAAAGGCCCAGAATATCTGTAGAGAGATAAGAGGTAGAGATAGCCATGTCAAAAAGACACTTTCCGCAGGACGTGTTGGCACCGGCCGGCCTACGGATCTCGTCATTAGAATCACACCGAGCAGGCTTATCAATATCTGAGAGTCAGAGCGATGAGCCAGATTGGGAAGGGACAGAGAGTTAGTAGAGGTGCTCTACAGTCAAGCAATGCTTAAAGGTGGTTGCCTGTACACCATGTGGTCGGGCGATGAAAATCCCTAGTGTTCAGTGAGGGGCGTTTAGCAAAGAATCTCGCTCCCCCAAGCATGGTCCTTGGAAGGCAGGGTCAGCATCCCTAAGAGCTCGGAGAGGAAAATGCACAACGTCCTGCGCCTACCTTTGCTGACTTGGGATCTGCACGCGAGCAACATCACCACGTGATTTGCTTGCATATTAAAGTTTAAGACTCTGCAGTGGGTAAAGTCTAATTTTCCTAGACTGTAAACTTATATAGTGCTCTAGTGACTCTAAAAAATTAAATGGAGGCTCACAACGTGGTGGTGACCATGAGTACACAATACTGGTTTGCGGGTCGGCACTAGGCGATAAGTCGAGGGACCCCCAGGGATGGCCCTCCCCGCGGCTGTGGCGAGCTATCGGCCCTGCTAAGCGCCTTCCCAACTAACGGAAACTATTGTATTTTGATCCCACTTTATATCAGAAATCTCCTTTTGCCTAATTAATTTGCAATTGGTACACAATAGCAGAAAGAAAGTCTTTGATTAACTAAGCTCTTTTTAATTAGAGCTTTACAGATAGAGGAGGGAAAACAGAACCAACCACTATTCCGATGAGAATCATGGAGCAGGAGAAGAGAAACCACATATAATCCAAAATAAAACCCCCAACAGCAACAAAAAATCATAAGGAATCCCTGTGCTTGAATGAGTTAATAATACCCTCTGCAGTGTGATGAAAATAACCCTGGTTACTGATCTCTGCATTGTCATTCCGTATTTCTCAAAATTTAGGTGGGTCGAATTAATTTAAAATGTGTCATTTTTCTGACCTAAAACCCAACGTTCTGCTCACTTATCTCACCAGGCTCTTATGATAAAAATAATATATATGTAGCCACTTTGTACAGTGCTTACCTAGCTAACTTATTATTTCTTAAGAGAAATGCATTTGTCAATACCTTGTGCTCTCTGCAAAGATTTTAAAATTCCACGCAGGGGCAAAAGCGAAAAAGCATTTTGGCGCTGCATTTTTCAAAGGGGCAAGATAAGCAATCCATCACGTATTAATAAACGGCGGGTGACGTGTGTGCTGATGGTCACATCTCACTCCTCTGAAGACAAACCTTGAAATAGTAATGCATCTAAATCGAATCTTCTGGGAGGCATCCAATCTGGATTTCCTTTTCTTTCACTTTGAAGTGCCTGTGTTGGTAATGGGAACCAGGCATCAAGGGACTCGCAACCTTTCAACTTTTCGCGGAACGCTTTTGAGATTTATTTGAACTCCTTTTACCCTTACTCTCTGCCCACCACCCTTCACCCTTAAAAAAAAAAAAAAAAAAAGAAAAGAAAAAGAAAGGAGGCAGGAGAGGTTGGAATGAACGAACAAACAGAAGGGGAAAGAGGAAAACACCGTATTTCCACATACAATTTCTTTCAGTAAAATTTTATTATTTATTTGCGTTTTTTTAAATTATTTATTTGAATATGAAGATACTTTCCTGTAACTGCTGAGACTTCAGACTCATAAATCAAACGTCATTGTGATAATGTCATGTTTCTTCTGTGGTGAGTTTGGTCTCGGGCTTTTCTTGAGAATGGAGAAAGAAACCCACACTTTTGCCTTGTCTGATACTAAAACTCCATTTTGATTATGTCCCTCCCAGCCCCAAAGCTTTAGATGGGGCTCTCACCTGTGTTCTCTGCCTTCCACCCTTTCATCAATCTTGGCCAAGCATCCATGTGCCTTCACCTGGGGGCTCCAACCAGTCTCCCGTCCTATGCCCCCTGGTGCCCTCGGCGATTCTGAGGTGTGTTTCCCTACTTTATCCAGAACTCTAGATGCCCCGTAGCCATGAGAAAGCAAAATAAAAATAGCGCTCAAAATGGAGCGTTGAACAATTTCGGGGAGAGATTCTAAGACAATGGAGCCTCTCATGGACAAACTGTGACACAAGAAACTTGCCAAACTGCTTAGACTCAAGTGGCTCAAGTCAAATCGTGACTTTCTCTTTGTTTATTCGTTTGCGTAGCGGCCCTGGGCAAACATCATTGGTGCACATTTGTTGCATGGCTGGTCCACACACAAGGCGGGTCTCCGCACTCAGGCAGGGGCAAGACATTCTTGAGTTTGCTCTGACCAAAGACAGTATTTTCCTTTGTCTGTACATTAGCCTACCCATGGGATAGTGAGTCTAGGGACTGAGGACTTTCTTGACCTCTAGGTCCATCCTTGTCATCTCAAATGGCAGGACATCTTCCTTCCTCATGGCTCAGTACTATTCCAATCATCCACTGAAAGGCATTTAGATTTAAACAAAAGACTCAAAACCATAAAACTCTGAGAAAACTACACTTCATGGGATAAAGTTCCTGCACATTGGTCTCAGCAAATTTTTTTTTAGATGTGACACTGAAACCACAAGCAACAAAAGCCAACGTGAATAAGTATGGCTGCCTCCGCCATCAGCATTCTAAGAAACAGACTTAGCTGCAAAGTGTGGCTTATCTTCAAACAAAGATACTGATTTTACATCTCCTCCTCCTAATGTCATAAACTTGATCTAATCTCATTGGTAGAAAACAAAATGGTGGGCGTTCTGTTTCCATGGATTTGCCCGTTCTGCACTTTTCCTATAAACAGAGTCATACAACACATGGCTTCTGGTGTCTGGGTTCTTTTTCTGAGCATCGTGGTTCTGAGGCTCATCCACAATACCTCCTGGGGGCACAAAGAATTGTAGGTGGCCCCTATTTCACATGACAGCAGCCTGCACCCTCTGCACTCCCAAATCCCCTTATTCCATTCTGCTCCTCTCTTTTCTACAGCACTGATCACCTGTTGGCATCCTATATAAGTCAATCACGTGATATATCTATTGCTTATTGGGTCTTATGTCACTAATGGTGAGTGCTGGGAATTTTGTCTATCTTATTCTTTTATTGCCTAGAAGTATGCATTTAGAAATACAATTGAATATATTGTGTCATATTATATTAATATTATATTATATTATATACCCTGCTGTGCCATAATTATTATATGTTGTATGTTATATTACATATTGCATTATACTCTATCATATGGTCCCACATTATATTTTATTCCAATATATCACCGTTCTCGTCTTCACATTTATGACCTCAGAAACATGTTCGTATACTATCTCACATGTTCATCCACTGTCCTACCTGTAAAGGTTTCTAGAATCTCTGTTTGTAACTTGCAAATTCATTTGCAACAACTTCATGGCTTTATGTGAGTATCATGTGTTCGGTTTAAAGATTGAGTGTATAGCTGTGCGCCAGAAAGTAAAACTCACGAGTCTCTTAACTGGTGTTGGGAACCATGACGCTGATTCTTACTGAACTTCTCATTGACTTTCTGAAATGGCCCGGCCTTGCCATCAAGGTAAGATCCAAAGTTCACAGCAGAGCCATCAGCCTGACTGCTCCCAGAAACGAAACCAGAGGACACTGTGCTTGACATTTCTCCGGGTCATGGGGTTGAGTGGGTCGATGGGTTCAGATTTTACAAGTTGTAATTACTCTCCATAAAATACTCCCCTTCCACCTTCAAAGTTAACGCTCAGCTTCCACAGTGACACTTCTACGAGCTCGGAAAGGCTGGTAAGTGCCATAAATTGAATGTAATGACCTAATACTCAACTCATACTGAAAAGCCTACAGTCTCCCCTGCTTGCATCACACATCGTGGGGCATCTTCAATCCAGCTCAGTCTTCTTTAGAAGACTGATCTTCCTCAATCAGCAGCATGGAAAGACCTGGCTTCTGAGACTGGCGAGTGCTAAGGATGCTCCTCACCATGAGCAAAAGCACAGGGATTTGGGTTGCCAAAGGCTGTAGCAATGATGAGCATGGCATTTCTGTTTGAGATATTCAGGTTCAGGACCATTCCTCCAAAACCAAACTCTTGGCCCTTGGCTATTTGCTCTTTCTCTTGCCACATTAGGGTTATTTACTCTTGTAATTAAAGCCTAATAAATGGTCTTCTGATGTGCACCTCCCGAAGAAGAATAGGAATCAATAAATGAGCACAGGAATCATTGCCTGTTGCCTGTGTCACTCCTGGCCATTCCCATTCTCTCTGTGATCAAAAGACTCATCTCATCCATATTTGTGACATGCATTACATTCTTCACACTTCAATTACAAATTTTTTTTTTATTCTTGCCTTTATTTTCCATTATATTTCTGTTTCCCTTCTTACTACCTCATCGAAACTCCCCCTGCTTTTCTACTGGTCACATATGGTGGTCCCTACTCAGAAACATGTTCTTGGAACATTCTATGTCATAAATCATGGAGACAAAATGAACCTGCAGGCATGAGACAGAAGACATCATAGCGGAGCAAGACTTGCTGCATGGGGGTTGTAATAATCCCTCATTTGAGCATTGCTGGTGCCCCATCTTATTTAAATTCACTGGAGCCCAAGAGCTAAACAGTAACCTCACATGCCAGGAGCACAGGTTCAGCCACAGTCTATAGATTCACATTGAAATAGAGAATGGAGGATGATGGATTCACCTGTGGGGTTTCTTTCTGATAAATGGCCCCTTTCAAAGAAAGCTCTTATCTTGATGACATAAGCCTAAACAATACCTAGAAAGTAGAAGGAATGGGTGGTAGTGCTCCTTGGTAAATCCATTTTCACCCTGGGCTATTCCCTATAAGCAGCAAACTCTCTCTCTGGAAACTAGCCTAAAAACTCCAAAATGATATACAAAACCATGGAGAGGTGTGTAGCAATGTCTTGATCAGTGGCTGACCCGCCATTTTACCAACACATCTTACGGAAGCAGATATCCAAATCTGGAGATGTAGGTTTTGGTGCTGGCATAATGTGGCCACCCTGCAATCAGCAGGCGGGGAACCCCTGGTGTCCATTGCAGGTATGTATACACCTGACTGTATTCAATGGAAGACTGACTGATACCTTCTGGGCTCACCATTCATGGATTCTGTTGTCAATTCATAAACATGTCACTGGCAAGATGCTCAGAACTTTGATGCACATACACGATTATGTCCATGCATGATCCCTCTGTGCTCATACCACCTTCTGGATCAGAATTCTGTCTTCCTTCCGGTGTCTCCCATCACACAATGCTACATGTGACCATCTTCCCAAGGTATCAGGTTCTTGATAACAAAACATAAACGTAGGGGTCCTTCACTGCATTTATCCCCGAGGTAGGTATTTGCCAACAGTACAGTAAAAACCCATTTCAAACTCAAAATAAGGAAAACCATTGACTTTGGAGAGCTCAGCAGAGATGCAAAGAATCTACTTTCCCTCTGGATGCACTGACTGAGGAGGAAGCTCTTGTCTTCCTGGGAACGATGACCACATCCTTTGAGGAGAAACTAGGGGCAAGCAGATGTCCAGAGAACCCAGTTGGAGCACATAAGACATCAGATAGCAGAATGGCAGAAAGAAGAAGTAGGAGATCGTGCCCGTTTGAGAATTGTCCCACGGAGTGCTTGCTCTGCACTTATAAAAACAATTTGCCATTTAAGAATGTGTTTCTCATGAAATACAAGAGAAAGTATCCTCCAATCTCATTAGGGGGCCGTGAATGAACAAACCGTAGGATATTGCATTGTATTTTCTGCAGCATACAGCAGACTGCTTTAAAGAAGTGGTTGTTCAGCCCACCTTTCTTTAATAACTAAGGGCTTTTAGAGTTGAGGGGAGTGTAAATCTCCTATAAGAATAGCTTTTTCCTTTTAAAAAAGTTTTCATTCTATACCAAACAATAAAACAAATAGGCAGGAAGTGATTAGTCATTAATTGGTCATTAAGTTGTATGGATATTTCTGAAAAACAGAGTCATGAATAGGGCCTGGCATGTTTGAGAGAGTGAAACTCAAAGGTACAAAAAATCAAAAATGATTTTACCAGATTATTTTATATGGAGGGTGTTACTGGTTGAACTGTGTCTTCCCCCAAACCCTGCCCCTGGCAAAAAAAAAAGATATACTTGAGTTCTAGCTCTTGGTATATTAGAATGTGACTGTATTTGAAAATAGGATCTTAGCAGCTTTAATTAATTAAGGATGAAACCATCCTGGAGGAAGATGGGTCCTTAATCCTAGATGACTGGTGTCCTTAGGAGAACAGGGCCATGTGGAGACAGAGACAGGAAGTCCATGCGAAGCTGAGGGCAGAGATGGGAGCGATGTATCTCTCTAAGCCAAGGGATGCCAAGATTGGCATTGATACCTTGATTTCAGACTTCTCGCCTCCGGACCAGAGAGAGACAATACATTTCTATTATTGTCAGCCAACCAGTCCGTGGTACTTTGTTATGGCCGCCCCAGAAAACTAAACCAGATGACGCGTATAAAAACAGAAATTAAATCAATAGACCCATCCAAGTGTGAATTTGAACTTAGAAGCCTCAGGTTCTGATTTTCTGAATCCTGCCTTTAGGGATCTCACTCTCTCTTACCATGGTCCTGGATTTGCTTCACTGGACCAGACTCTCCCATGTCCCCTGAGCGCTTAGCTTCTCCTTCTCCTCAAAGAAACCAGGGATTCTGTGCAAAAACCCTACATTCCAGCGCATTTTGTTGAAGTCTATAAAAATAGCAGCTATCAATGGATTTGTCTTCAGCAGCTCCGTCAGACTCCTCAGCCCACAGCGAGAGCTGTAAAATTTATTCTCTGTGTCTTTCCTCTGTGTGACATCCACATAGAGGTTAGATCATGTGTTCACCATCTAAGGCTATCAAATAGTCCTTCAGGGCAGTTACTTGAATTTTATGACTGTGTAGAATGAATCCATCCTATCTCACTTGCAATTAGGCTTCAGCTGGGGAGGTCAAAAACAAAAGACATCTAACACCCATGACCACCTTTCAGAATGAGGTGGCCAATAATACATCCCCCAGAGGATGCAGCCAGATATTTCATTTAAGGTGTAAAATGTAGATGTCAAGAGTTTCTGGCCTTTCATGTCTTTCAAATGATTCTGGTTCCTTCAATTCAACAATCATTATAAACTCATACTCACTGTCTAACTGGAAAGCTGAGGAATACTTATGGCTTGAATTGTGTCCCCCCCACCCAAGAAAGAGATGTTCAAGTCCCAAACCTCAATATCTCAGAAAGTGGCCTAATTTGGAAATAGGGTCTTTGCAGATAAATTCAAGTTCATGTGCGGTCATTGTGAGTCAGCGTGGATCCTCATTGGCTGACTGGTGTGTCCCTATAAGGACAATGAGATTTGGATACAGACAAACACAGAGGAAAAAGGCCATGAGATCATGGAAACACATGACATGGAGCCAAAAGCAGGGAATGCCGAGGATCACAAGCTGGGGAGAGCCCAGGAGCCCCCAGAAGGAATCGGCCATGCCCACACTTTGATCTCAGACTTCTGGCCCCCAGAACTGATGGAGAATCAACTTCTGAGTTTCTTTAAGCCACTCAGGTTGTGATCATTTGTTACAGAAGGCTCAGAAAGCTAATACAGGTGATTAACAGGTGCCGTCAAATGGAAAACAAGTTCATTTGAAAAGATTTTACAGTGTTAAGATTCATGTCATCCACCTGCTGTCTTTACAGGGAGTAGATTTCTCCGCTGGTTTCCTGCTTTGATTTCTACCATCTTTGTTCCACAGAGGAAACCACCCGTCCACATCGCGCATTCCGAAAGTCAGCACAAAGATCGGTGTCCTGTGCTACTCTGTTCTTTCATGTCTTTCAAATGATTATTCAAATCATTTGAAATCTAATCATTTGAAATACAGGATCCAAATCCTGTATCCAAAAAGAAACATAATACATATGGGTTTGCAGAATACTGGACTTTTGGGACATGCAATAGGGAATTTAAAAGCCCCAAAAACTTCTAAAAAGCTCTTTGGCTACCAAATTCTGCACAAAATATCCCCTTCTTCTAACTAACACTGTCCAGCAGTTTGCAACATTGCAATGATAGAAATATTATGTCACCTGGGCTTTCCAGAAGCCAATGCCAGCTCTTGGCCTCATGTGGCTATTAAGCACTTGAAACGTAGCAAATGTGGCCAAGGAACTGGGCTTTACATCTGAGTTCATTTCATTTCATTTCTTTTTATGTCACGTATCTTAACTGCATTGAAATAAATGTGTTTCAGTTGTACCTCATTGTAGCTAGAGTGTGGTCACGTGTGGTGGTTGGCTACCATATTGGATGGCACAGTGTAGACCAAGGATCCAAGTTGGACAGGAATATGTTCTTCAAAAATCAGCTAGCCTTCAAGGGCATTTCACACCCATGGACACTGAGCTAGAACGGCTGTTAACCGAAACCACCGTAGGCAAGCATTGAATAAAGTTTTGGGTGGCTGAAAATAAAATGTTCCTATTTCAAACTCATTGTTCACAGGATAAAAATAGGGCATGTGCATGTGTGGGAGTAAAACAATAAAATGGTCTAAGAAGAAAGTGATGGGATCATTTTCCTGAGGTTCAATATGGTAATGAAATATTGAAATGTCTTGAAGGTAAGAAGTTATAAAAATGTACTCCACAGATACAGTAATGGAAATCCCAGGATTTCTGTCAAATTTCACTGTTCTGACAAGTGAACAGCAAACACCAAGTCCCGGTCCTCTCTTTAGCACGAGTTGGTGATTCTCATAGATATGACCTTGGGCATGTCCCTCCATGGAATACCACTCCAGGCTGCTCACGTTTCCATTTCTTTCTTCTATAACTTACCCTAAAAAAAAAAAAAAAAATCACTGAGAGTGAACTGGCCCACCCCTGAGGAATTATTTCACTGCATTCATTGTAGAAGCAATTTATAAAGGGCCTTTCTAAGTCTTTAAAATTAACATCGGAAAGCCGATTGTTCTACGGCATAAATAAGGCGTTCTGAAAGTGCATCCGTTGTGTATCTAATAATAAATGTTCATCGAAGAGGACCTTTGGGTTTCCAATGTTGAGCTTCAGGGGGATGCAGAATTCACTTTAAAACACACCTGAAAAGGAGTCAACACAGAAAACGTCGATACCATTAACTATCTAATTGAAACAAAAGAGAAGGCACCATTTTAGCAAGAAAGATTTTTTTCCTACTCTTACTCATTCTCATTACACGTGTGAATGGTTTAATTTCGTGGTAAAATAGGTAAACTTCTCTTGGTCTAGGGACAGACCCCCTTGGGATTATATATGAAAAGGAGAAAAATGAAAAAAGAAACATAATACGTATGGGAAGGCAGACACTATAGAGTTCTCATTGCCCTACACACACACATATCTTAAGAGGATTACTTATTTACTTATTTATTGTGATAAATGGCTGGTTTCTTGAATAGAAGGAGATTTATAGAGGGTTTCTAGAGAGACCCCCACTGGGACTAGAGCACTTTCCCATCCAACCATTATGAATGTTCTATAAAGGGACTAGTGGGGATCCTGGTGATTCATCTCAATTGCCCTAACACGCGGGAAGAAGAGAAATCCAGGAAACTCAGAACATAGGAGCCCGTAGGCAACATCCAAAGACGTGCTTATCAGACACGCCTCTCCAAAGAAAATGTATTATCTATTTAATTTATATCTGTTTAAGACACTCTCGTTTACAATGAAAATTACTATGTTATCAGTACAGTAAAAAATTACGCGCATACACGCACATACCCATTCACACAGATACCTCAGTTTTTCACAAAAATAATGACGAAAGAATTCCTTTGCTTCTTAAATAGAACTTAATAAGGAACGTTAGGAAATATTTTTCAATGATTTTCCAAATGTTTGGCACCGCTAACATCTTCTAAAACAGGCAAACTCAGATGAGCGCCATCACCAGCGTGACTATTGTATAAACACCGTCCCTTTCTCCTTTTCCCCCAATCCTGTAACTTTAAAATGTTTATGCCCTCTAGGAAACGTAACATTCATATGTGGGTAGGGTGAGAATAATGAGACATGAGGTTGGACACACACCAGATACAGGGCATTTCCCTGCATCTACGAAGCTGTTATTTTTATCTATCAATAAAACTGAATATTTTCTTTCCAGTTGCCTGGAAGACCAACAAATCTGGCCATTTTCTATCTTTTGAGAATCCTCTGATAAGTCATTTGCATGTAATCCTAACCAACATTTACTGAAGACCCAAAGTTTTCATTAGCATTATGTGAGCAGCCATGGTATAGATGTCCACTGGAACCTTTCTAAGAAACAACACTAAACATTTTTGATAAAAAAACATGTCATCACTGCGTAGCAACCTAACTGTTCATCAGTGGATGAATGGGTAAAGAAAATGTGGTCTCTACATATAATGAAATATTTTCCAGCCTTCACAAGGAAGAAAATTGTGCCATTTGTGACAACACAGATGGACCTCAGAGGAGTTGTGCTAAGAAAATAAGTCACAGAAAGACAAATAGTATATCATCTCACTTATATGTGGAATCTAAAAAAAAAAAAAAAAAAAAAAAAGACCAATAAAACACAGACCTCAGTGAGAACATATTGGTGGTTGGGGACAAAGGATGGACAAAATGAGTGGAAGGGGTCAAAAGGAAAAAAGTTCTAGTTATAAAAATACCCAAGCCCTAGGCATGTGATGTATATCATGGTGACTATAGTCAATAATACTACACCATATATTTGAAAGTTGCTACGCGTGTAGATCTTAAGAATCCTCATCCCGGGAAGAAAAAAAACTGTGTAGCTATGTTTGCTGACAGATGTTAACTAGACTCTGGATGGCGATCTTTTCCCAACGTATAGAGATACCGAATCATTACGCTCATATGCCTGACACTGATATAATGCAGATTGTCAATTATGCCTCAATTCTTAGAAATGATGCCAGAGTGAGCTACATAACATAAACTCTGAATGGAGAGCAATAGAATGGTTTATGAGGAATACGGGAAGGGGCTTGGATATGTAGGTCATGCTCCAGGAGAACGGTAATTCTGTGCAATTCTGTCCAATATGGGTTTTTTTTTTTTTTTGCACCTCAAAGTTGATCCTTCTCTGCATTCCATAGTGCACTATTACGCGTGTTTTTATTTCCATTCATGTCCGTCTAAACAGATGTAGGCAAAGCACAGCCTGTGGCTGACATCTAGTCCACCTCTGCCTCATTTTTTTTTTTTATAAATAAGGTATTATTGGGACATGCTGGTGCCCATTCATTGACATACTATCTGTGGCCATTTTCATGCAAGAGCAGAGTTGCATATGGGGGACAGAGGCTCTATCGCCAAGAGAATGTAAAATATTTATTGTCTGCCTCTTTACAGAAAAAGTTTGTGGATTTCTGCATTAAATTAGCAAAAGCTAGCTAAATAATAAATAAATAAATAAATAAATAAATAAATAAATAAATAAATTAGCAAAAGCATGGAAGCTGGAAGTCACCAATGGCTTTGTAGAGACCTCATTGTGCCTGAGGCCACAGTGGACTTCACAGAATGCAGAAACATAATCTCATGCATTCCTTTCTTTGATTCTCCACGGTGCTTGGTTTGCACCTGCTTGGACCCCGCCCCCATCTATCTCCAAGCCCCAGAAAAACATGAAGAGATTACCAAGACACATTCACACGTCTCACAACACAAGAAGAATGCCAAATAAAGAATCAATCCTGTTTGAACTAGAGTTCATGGTTGGATTTGTGAATCCTATTCACATCCATCATCCTCCATAGCATCATCCATATAGAATCCATCTGCCCCACATTCTTTTTTTTAAAGATTTTATTTATTTATTCATAAGAGACACAAAGAGAGAGGCAGAGAAATAGGAAGAGGGAGAAGCAGGCTCCCTTCAGGGACCCCGATGTGGGACTTGATCCCAGGACCCCGGGGTCACACCCTGGGCCAAAGGCAGATGGTCAACCATTGAGCCACTCGAGCATCATTTCATCCTATTCTTAATGACCCCAAAACCAACGTGTTTTGTTTTGTTTTGTTTTGTTTTTTGTCTCTCTAGTATTTTTCCTAGATGCAGTATCTTGAAGGACAGGTCTGGATTTGTGATTGCGTTTCCAGTCACAACCAGACGCCTGACCTTGGACAAACTGAATGACTTTGAAACAATGAAGTATGCGAGCAGTGCATGCTCTCTCTCTCTCTCTCTCTTTTCTTTTCTTTTGACTATTTGTGTTCAAGCAGCTAAAAGACCGTCCCCACTTAGGCAACCTGAGATCAGCTTAGGAAGGCCATTACTGCACAGAGCAGAGAAAATCACAAAGGAGACTGAATTTTGGTAAGAAAGGCTTGGGAATTCATCATTGGTCTGTGGAAGGTCCATGCAAGAATCATAAACGATGAAGCCACAGCACAGAAGCATGGAACCGATGAGCCCTCACGTCGCCAGCCAACCAGGGAGTCCAAGGAGATGTTTTCTCCACAAGCATCTGCTGGCCACTGGTAGAAAACAGAAGCTGAATGGAAAGACTCAGGAGCGAAGTCCGTCAGAGATATCCCACCTCCCCGACTCATCCTTCATTCTGGTCTCCTCCTTGGATGAGGTCCACGGCCCGTGAATCTTCCCCTGATTTGATAAGCAAACTCAGAATTTCAACAAAATTCAGAGTGACAGCAACCCTTGGGTTGTTTCCTGTGATGAAGAGTCTCTTATGCTTTGCCCCCCTCCCTGGTTTTATCTTATTTTGTTTTTCCTCCCTTTCCCTATGCTCCTCTGTTTTGTTCCTTAAATTCTACATATGTGTGTAATCGTATGATAATTATCTTTCTTGATTAATTTATTTCACTGAGCGTAATACCCTCCAGTTCCACCCATGTTGTTGTAAAAAGTAAGATTTCATATTTTTGTTGTGGTTGGGTGATGAATCCCTGACCTCTACCTTTGAACCTAATGATATACTATATATTAATTAACTTAAATTAAATTTTTTAAAAATTCAGAGCAACAGCAGTGCATGGTATAGGACCCCGATGAACCCATCATAGTGAGGATCTTTCTCTAGAAACACCTGACTAGTTCACCTGCTATGTTCATCACAAAATGTTGAATGCTGAGCTCCAAAACTGGAAAAGCCATTTACACTTTACAAAGCAGGTGACTTTGTAAGACGAACTTGTACGTGCAGAAGTAAAATTCAAGATACAAAAATTTCTGCCATTTTCCTTAATTGGTGGAAAACATTATTTGGAAATGCATCTCTCAAAGACATGTCCCTCTTAAAATACAGCACAAGTTTCATTTTATTCTTTTTAGGAAAAAAAAAAAGATACATCAAGGAAATTCATGCTATTTGTCTCCTAAGAATAAACCACAAACACATATTTAATTCATAAGTTTTGCAGTTTAAACTCCTTATAACTTTTAAGACAACTATTAATAGACAATGTAGTTGCAGATTTAAAAAGAAATCTCAGGCTCTAGAATGTTTGTTTATGGAAAGCAGGGCTTTTTCTTGTTTGTTTGTGTATGTTTTACAACATTCTCATTCTTTGGTAAGCATTTACCCAACTCAACAACATTAATGAGAACGAAAATAGCCAAAGCAGAGAGAAAGCTATTTTTAAAAACGCAAAGCTTGGTTTTGTTGTATTGTAAACAACGTAAACAACATTTTGATGTACATGGATGGAAAGACAGTTTTTCCATCCCTCAATCTGTTGTATTGTTCTGGATACTGTTATATAAATACCTACATACATATTTAAATATTATATATATATGTATTCATACACACCTGTGTGCTATTCTGTTGTTCCTCTGAACAAATGATGCTCAATGGAGCTTTCACCAGCAATAACCATGTTTAACCAAGAAGGGAGACAGGCCCAGCCTTATAAACCATGGGGGAAAGAGAGGAGTCACATATATAAACAAGAAAAAGGCACAGTCTTTTCATTTTCTTTGTTTTTTTAAAAAATATTTTATTAATTTATTCATGAGACACACACACAGAGAGAGAAGCAGAGACACAGGCAGAGGGAGAAGTAGGCTCCATGCAGGGAGCCCAATGTGGGACTCAATCCCAGGACCCCAGGATCACGCCCTGAGCCCAAGGCAGATGCTCAACCACTGAGCCACCCAGGCACAGTCCTTTAATTTTTTGACCAGAAATACATTTATAAGCAGCCATAATAAATATTATGGCACCTGCTCTGTGCGTTTTGCAGGTGCGAGCAACTCCTCCTGGATACCTGGACTGCACTTGGATATGGTGACCCCACCATGCAACGGCAGGTACAGGTGACAACGGTGAGACTCATTTACTTAGTATTTTACCACATGGCCCTCCTTTTGCCTCCGCGTGTCCTACTTTCCCTTCCTAAACCAGTGTGGGATGCCAAACAACTTGTTTCAAATGACAGATACTAGGTGTTGGAGATATGAGTCCAACCCAAGACTCTCAACGGAAGGACTTCACATTCCCATTGGCCTGCACTTGCAATCTTGGTACGTTTGCAAAGATAAAAATAGTGACCATCTTTTAACATCACAGAGCCTGAAAACATCTATTTTCTAAAAAATAAAAAAATTCGTTGCAAAGGGATTGCTTTTATCTTCCCAGTACCCCATTCCTAGGGTCAGAGATGGCTCAGCACTGCTCATCATGCCCTCTCTTGCTCACGGACGCATCCTCTGCTGCCTTCAGCTGTGGTGACACGAAGGAAACTTTGCAAGGAAACCCCAAAGAACCAGCAAGGAAATCACAAGGGTGCTTCACTGCACCTTGGCCCTCTCTTTTAATTTATTATGGCAAGCTGGCAGGTGGAAACCAGGCATCGTTTGTATCAGGTCTCGGGTGTCACGCAGTGGACAACCTCTCCTCTTACTTCCTTCCTGCCCCACTGATACAAGCCCCGTTTCTCTTTCTCCAACAGAAATACCCTTGGAGACAAACACTCCCTTCAAATATTATTGACTACATTTCACTGGTGCCTTTGGTTACTGATTTAGAACAAAATTGGATTTAGGTGTTTATTATATAGCACAGCGACGTATAAATAAGTATAATTATAAATCGATGCATGGAAGCAACGATAAATGCACAGAAAACCAGACTAAATATTTACCGAATATTTGGGAGGGCAAACCTCCAACACCAATAAGTTGTGGGAACCGCGGAAAACGAAAAGCGAGCAAACACGTTTTTGAAAACAGAAACAACGCTGAAAATCAGTAAATGTTATAAAGCAAAAACGTACGCAGAGGCAGAGTTGTGCCTATTAAGCTAGCAATCGTGAACAAACAGAATTTGGGGGCACCTGGGTGGCTCAGTTGGTTGAGGCCTTGACTCTTGACTTCGGTTCAGGCCTTGATCAATCTCAGGATCATGAGTTCAAGCTCCACAGTGGATTCCACACTGAGCATAAAGTGTTAAAAAAAATTGAATTTACTTAAAAAAAAAATAGAATTTTGTGGAAGACAACCGCAAATAGAGAGTCCCATACATAGATACAAAAATTGTAAGTGGATGCCCCTTTTCTGGGTGGAAACTCACACGTAGGCATCTGAAGCCTTTATATATAGTTATAGCTTTCATCTTTAACCCAAATATTTGACTGCAGAGAAGCTGTCCTATATAAACCCCTGGAAGTTTAAAGAGACTTTCCAAATACTTATCACATATTTTCAGGTTAAAAAAAAAATGTCTTGGAACATTTAGATATTGGCTAACTTAAGATATAAACCCATAGAGGGGAACACTATTGAGAAGTGAAGACTATGTATGACATGTAGTTTTCTGACTGATTTACAGGACTTTAGGTATTTCTTTCTGGGTTTAGCAATCGTACGTCTTGAGTCGGTTAAGGGTGAGAACATAATGGTTCCCCCCAGTTTGACTGAGATGTAGCTGACACATAACGTTGCGTTAGTTTGAGGTGTGCAACGTAGGAAGTCAATACGTGGATATCGCAACGTGATCATCGCACTCCTGGTTAACCCCCATCACCTCCTATAGTTACAAATTTTTTTTCTTGCCGGGGGACCTTTGAAGACCAATTCTCTTTGCAGGTCTCCAGTGCACAGCACACTATTACTAAGTATGGCCCCATGACATCCCAGGACTTCTTTATCCTATAACCGACATTTGCACCTGTTGACCCATCCCTGCATCCCCAGCCTCTGGCAACCAGCGACCTGCTGTCTGTTTCTTCACGAACCGTTAACACCAACATGCAGGAGTAGACCACCTTCCCTACTGGGGTGCAGTCAAGAGGGCTTCGGGAAGCGACTGGAGACGGGCATGTCCTATCACAAATCAGCTCTGGCCGTGAGATACTGAACTCACACACAAGCCAAGGCCCAGAATGATGCAAGTGAGCCTCTGGGCTGCACGTATTTGTACAAAAATCAAATGAGCCTCTGGGGTGCACATATTTGTGCAAAAATCAGGGGGAACTATGCTGAAATCGTTTGCAGGAATTAGAACCAAGCCAAAGTCCCGGGTGATGGAACGGTCACGTACAGGGTTGGATTTTCCTACCTGCCAGGTATCCTGTGCAGCTTACCACTTGGGTAACCTCATACACACAAGCCTTAATTCGTCATCTGCAAAGTCAACAAAAAGCACTTCCTTCTAGCGGAACTTTTGTTTAAAGTTTGCTGGGCCTGTTAAATCGACGTCCCAGCACATCAGCCAGAAGATACATAAGCATGCTTTTTTTTTTTTTTAATTTTTTAAATTTATTTGTTTTATTTTTTTTCATAAGCATGCTTTTGCCATAGTTCTGCGTTTGGGATTTTTTCCCCCTTTTTTACGTACCTTCTCTACGACGGTGGTCACTGTAGGATGGCGCCTGTAAAGGCAGAGTTGTGATTGGTTTATGTCTTATTCTCTCTCACAGCACTGAGAACCTCAGCATTGGAGAGAAGCACTTCAATCAGCCATAGGGGACGACACTGTCTGGGGCGGGGGTGGGAAACATCTGGCAAATTCCCGACTGAGCCACTGTGGTGACATCATACTCACGCGGACTGTTCGAATTTAACAACGCAGCTGCAGCAACGAACGCAACAAGACCCGACCCGACCGTATTTTGCAGGGGGTAACCGCTCCTTTTTCAAAGGCTGAAAAATCCCCCATTAAAAATGGAAACCCTCTGCACCCACAGTGCACTCAGCATGGGGTCAGCGCACACGTTTGCAAATGTAATCATCACAGACGTCGTCCTCCGGGACTCCCAGAAGGACCTGGCAGGACACACTCAGTCTAACCAGACGGCCTGATTTCCAGTCTTTGACCGTAGAGACACGGCTTTTGTTTCAAACTCTTCAAGAAGTATCATGAAATGCATCAATCATTCGACCTTGGAGGACAGAACAATATCTCTTGGAAGGTTTCTCCTTGGAAGGGGGAGCAATAGGGTAGCTCATACAAATATTGGATCACAACACCACCGACCCAGACATTGGTTTATCATGATTCATTGAATTCTTAGGCACTTTCAAAAATTAGGGACACGGGGCACCTGGGTGGCTCAGTTGGTTGAATATCCAAGTCTTGACTTTGGCTCAGGTCATGATCATCAAGCCCTGAGTCCGGGATTGTCTCCTTCTGCTTGAGATTCTCTTTCTCCCTGCCCCCACTCTCTTTTTCTGTCTCTAAAAAAAATAAATTTTTAAAAAGCAACACCAATTTATTGTAATCTATAATATTATAAATGGAAACATGTTAGAAATTTAATATATTATGTACATAACAGGATGTATAGAAAATATACGTGCTGTTTATAATGTAATATAATGTTTATAAATATAATTATAGAATTTATAGTGTGATTCATTTAGCTCTTGAACAATGTGGAGTTGAAAGTCCATGTATAACTTTTGACTCCCCCAAAACTTGACTATTAGTCTACTACCAAAGAGATTTACTGATAACGTAGTCAGTGAACATGCATCTCAATGTTATACAAATTATATATTGTATTTTTACTGAAAAAAAGAAAGCGGGAATCCCTGGGTGGCTCAGCGATTTAGCACCTGCCTTCGGCCCAGGGCATGACCCTGGAGACCCGGGATCGAGTTCCACGTCGGGCTCCCTGCATGGAGCCTGCTTCTCCCTCTGCCTGTGTCTCTGCCTCTCTCTCTATGTCTTTCATGAATAAATAAATAAAATATTTTTAAAAAGAAAGCTAAAGACAATAAACTGTGATCAAGAAAATTATAAGGTCAAGAAAGTACATTTATTTTTTATTTCTCAAAAAAAAATCTGTGTGTAAGTGGACCCATGCACTTCAAGCCTGTGTTGTTCAAGGGTCCACTGTAATACATGATAAGTAACAATATTTATCATAATGAAATAAAATGTCATAATTTCACATTATTTTGAAATTCTGAGATATTGACTAAACGCATGGCGTGCGATCGGTTTGCAATATCGACTTACATCAAATTATCATGTGGTATCCCTTAAACTAATACCATAGATGTCAACTATATCTCATTAAAACTGGAAAAAAAATCTATTTTAAGGGAAAAAAAAAAAACCAAACTGGAGGCCTTACCAAAGAATCAATGATCGATTATCATGTAACGGGCTTATCCAACCAAGGGTGAGCGCAGCAATGCAAATATTATCTCAGAGTCCGACATAGGACACCTGGGGACTGCCCCATGACATCATCAGGACAGATCCATGGATGGGCCAACCGACGTCTTTCCAAATCATTAAATCCTGTCTATTTTTAACCTCAGGCATTCAGACGGTGTCTCCTAGCACTTGACCGAAACTCTGAAAGCAGAGTGTCATTCAATAGACATGTTGCAAGCCATCCTAAAAATGATAGACTGTCCTCGTAGAAACACGCGTTCGCCAAGCTGTAGACCTGTCACGATTTGTCACGTCAAGGGGTGGCTTCTCCGTGGGAGCTTTATTGCTCATAACAATGATTGTGCCTCAAGTCTGGCCGGAGGCGAGACTCTGGTTTCTGTGGCAGGGGTCTCCACTGCCTGAACTCAGACGTGGCCAAGCTACCGTTCGGAGCCGGGATCTGTGTGTGGAAGGGATCACACGTGTGTGCACGCGCAGTTCAGTGGGCTGCCAACAGGCAGAGCTCTCCCGGTGGAGAAGGAAGAGAGGGACGACATCGGCAGATCTCAGACGTCTTCCACGTGACACTTGGGAGAAGCAAAACAAGGGCCCCCGTCTCCAATTTTGGCGCCAGTGCTGTTCCCAGGTATGGGACGGAAGACAAGCTGAAAGGCGTCCGATCAGAGGAACGCCATGGAAATTCTGACATGCCCCGAGGCTCACGGCTTTGTCTTTCCTTTTTTAGACATGCAGCATCAGTATCAACTAGTTCCTTTGGTTGTGGCTCTTGCTGTCTTTGAGCCTCTGATCCTTCCTCTGACGGGTGGCTGCTTAGGGAAGCCATCTCTTTCTTCTGAAAGTGACTTTCAGAAGATAATCTAGAAGGTGGAATATCGTATTTTCTGGCTTCTGAAGAATTGGCTAAATAACTATGAAACCTGAGAAATGCCATGTTTGTCCCCCGCCCTCCCCCCGAATCTCCTACAAACAAGCACACACAAAAACTCACCAAAGCAAGACGACATCAACACAAAAAGGAAGATCGATGCGGTGGCGTTGAACTATATTTTCCATGACTCGGTGGTATCTTTAGGATAGCGAGGGCCCAAATCTCCTGAATATACAGGGATACGCATCGAGACACCCAGACTGAGCAGGATTTGCAAAACTGGCTGATGTGAAACCTGATTCTCCTGCTTCCCAACATGTGGAAGTGCTTCCTGGAAGTCGGCGTGTTGGCTTTTCCACCCGAAATGAACCTCTTGGTGGCTCTTTGAACAGCCCTTGTCGTCTGTTTGTGAATTCTTGCTGCTGATGTGTGACATGCACTCAAATATCTGTCACCTCTCGGAGCCGGGGTCAAAACGAGCATCCCGGAGCAGTCCTTAAGATGACCGCCTGCCAACCCTCTCCAAGCTGGGGGTACTGCCTCGCCCAGTGTCCCCACTCCCTGATATAGAAGAACTGTTCACAAAACCATCTACATGGACCTAGACAAATGCATCCCGGTCAAATGTGTAGAAACTATAATTATATCACACGTACTGGGTTTTCAGGGTATTTCTATGCATGATCACTTCACAACTCCCTAGAGAGTGTGCTCATTTGTCTTTGGGCATAATGA
Source organism: Canis lupus dingo (assembly GCF_003254725.2). Taxonomy (NCBI): domain Eukaryota; kingdom Metazoa; phylum Chordata; class Mammalia; order Carnivora; family Canidae; genus Canis; species Canis lupus. Next base: position 2,200,592 of record NC_064281.1, on the reverse strand, counting down.
CATGATCAAAACTCTTCTTTTTTTTTTTTTATGGTCTCCAAATTCTTAAAGTCAAAGGAAAATGACTTCTAGTATGGTATAAGCACCTGAAATCACGCTTGTGTCTTTTACTCATGCTGCCATCTAGACACCTGTTTATTCACGTTACACCATAAGTTCAGGTGCATTTTGAGTTAGCAGTGATTTTTCTTGCGTACTACGTTTATCACACCACTCACGATGACCCATGTAGGAATTTTTTTTTAAAGATTTATTTATTTATTTATTTATTTATTTATTTATTTATTTATGATAGACATAGAGAGAGAGAGAGAGAGAGGCAGAGACACAGGAGGAGGGAGAAGCAGGCTCCATGCCGGGACCCTGACATGGGACTCGATCCCGGGACTCCAGGATCATGCCCTGGGCCAAAGGCAGGCGCTCAACCGCTGAGCCACCCGGGGATCACTCATGTAGGAATTTTTGAACATTTATATCACTCATCAGGTATCAGCGAGCCTGAGACACCGGCAAAGACGTAGGGACGCTCCCGCTCAGTAAATGAGCTAACCTAGCAAGAGCCACTTGCTTCAGACTATTTAGCAAACGGTGTAAAGCAAATTGGTTTTCTAGTCAACGTGCAAATAGACAAGTTTTGCTCTTAAAATAATGTAAAGCCCATTATCCAAGGGAAGGAAGAAGGCAATGGTTTGTATTATAGACAATGCCATGCTTGGATCAGCTTTTCCCAACTTGTATGGGAATAAAAAGGTCTTCATTTCGTTTTATTTTGGTTCGTTCTAGGACGAAGCAACTTTCACTCTCACACCAGCAATGTCCTGCGACATGTAATCAGGGTCTGTCTCCTGAAGAAAGGCAATTCTGGCAAATTAATGGAAAAATGTGAAGCCAGGCCACGCATGCTCTATTCTGCTAGTTTTCCTTTCAGGTCTCCGGGGCTGCGTTACAAAGCACTTCTTACCATATTGATATGTCAGCAGCTAAATTGGTTTTATGTCTCAACCAATCAATTCCGTCTTCGCCATAATTTCAATCATCTACGTAGACTGTGCAAAATTGCGTCAGACACGGTCATTGGTAAACATGGTGAAGTGTGATGTTGGCAGTGAGACGATGGTAAGAACCAGACCATCAAGTGGATGGGGTGGTCGGTGGAAAGCATGCGGGGACATGACGGGACATGATGGCAGCATGGAGATGCCTTAGTGAAGATGACCAGGGTCCAGCACCACGTCTGCAAAGTCCTTGAGAGCCCGGCTGCCCGACTCCAGCCCTCCATGGGGAGCTGCCTGAAATGAGTCTCCTACCTGGTGGGCGTCACAGAACAGCATCCCATTCACGCTCCTCTCCCAGCTTTTAACAGAAAAACTTTCTTTTGCACATCCCGCCTTAAAAAGGAGCCTCATCCGCACTCATGATCTCGTTTACGGAAGTTCAGATTTAGTCACAGATGTAGTTATTCAAGCAGATTCATTTCAGGAAACAAAAACAAGGTCAAGCGCATGGGAAACTAAAGACGATATTATTTCTTGCTTATTTCTCCATTTTTTTGGTGGGGGGCGGGAGAGTGGGATATAATTATTTAGCATACACTGGGTGCGATAGTGCACGTGAGCACAAGGCAATGTGACCGAGAAATAGTGGCTCAAACAACAGGATAGATAAAAAATAACAATCACCAAAATATAATTATCTACATGCAATAGGGATGTAAAGTGAGCCCGCGATTGTCAGTCAACTAGTTTGACTGTAAAAAAAAAATTTTTTTGCATGTGTGTAGGAGGTGATAATATCTGTTCTTAGAATGTAACAAATCTTATTTTTACCGTATTCTCAGGGATATGTAATATTTTTATCTTTTTATGTAACTGATCTTTTTTTTAAAATTTGAAATTCATAATTGCATTTTTCTTCGTTTCCGATTTCCACCTTCTTTTCTGCTTGTCTCCATTTGTGTCTACAGCATATTCTAATGTATGTCACTTTGAATTTTTCCTAATCTTGCTGCTTTGCTCTTTGGATTTTGCACACGGCAAATCCAACCACCCATAGCCCAAGTAAGACCCCACTGAGCTTTTCAGAAAACTTCATGTAGAAACAGCATAACAATTATAACCATAGGAATATTAAGAATTTTTATTAAATCCAATGGTGGGTATATTTTTTCTTCCAACACATTAAACTTAGGGAAAATATTTTTTTCCCATTGACATCATAAACAAAAGGTCAGCGATGAAGAGCGAAGGTGAACTAATAATCTTCAACCCGAAAGAGACAAAAATAAGATTAATTCGACTTTGGTGATTTTGACCTCCAAGACATATATTACAATAGCACAAAATCTGTATTTATTAGAAAAAAATCCTTAAGCAAAATTGGATTTTCAAAGATGTCTATTTCAGTGTGGATGTTTGTCAGAAGTTCTGGCATCTCCAGAAGCACATAATCAAAGGAAGAAGGTTTCCACAGTTAAAGAGGACAAATGATCATTTTGCATTGGAAGGACACATTTTGAATATGCTATAAATCCTAATGCCTAGGCTTTTAAGACTTTTCTTTACGATGTGGTGGGGCTTAGCCTCCTGCATTATTAGCATTTCTTTCAGCTCCTCTCAGACCCAGGCACTTGGGGTTCTAACTCCATCAGCTCGTACATTATGCTTAAATTTTAATATTAAACGCTTAGCCCTTCTATTGAAAACCTTCGATGGCCCAGAGAGGAAGAATGCCAGCTAGAATTAAGGAGTTGCTTTTAAAAAAGGATAGTGACTTCAGTTAGTAGCTGTATAAAAGTCACATAAAAACATGCACGAAGGATCCCTGGGTGGCGCAGCAGTTTAGCGCCTGCCTTTGGCCCAGGGTGCGATCCTGGAGACCCGGGATCGAATCCCACATCGGGCTCCCGGTGCATGGAGCCTACTTCTCCCTCTGCCTGTGTCTCTGCCTCTCTCTCTCTCTGTGTGTGTGACTATCATAAATTAAAAAAACAACAACAACAAAAAAAAAAACATGCACGAAGATGTGCCGTACTTAAAACTCCCAAACTCACACACACACAAAAAAGAATACTTGCAAAATTGCATTTTTGTCCCCTCCACACACACAGATGTCCATCATTAATAAACTGTGGTAGAAACTATAAACCTGGTGGTCATTTGATTGGCCTAAAAATAATCCAATAGTATGAAAAGGGGACCCCCCCATAATAAAAATAATGGATATACTACAAATGCATTTCATGTGACACGTGAATAAATGTATTATCACAAATACTGGGTACAATGCACAGTATATTCTATTTTTCTGCAGACTTTTTCATGATAAATGCCTTTCTGCTCAGTTTAGTACACAGAGGGAGGTGTCTCGCATTTGCATAAAGAGACATTCTATAAAAGTGACAACCACGGGAAAGAAAAGAGGCATGCTGTGAAGTCCTGGATCTTGCCGTGCCTGAAACCGCCCTTGTTGACTTGTGCATTACAAAAGCCTATAACTCACCCGCTTCAAAATGGCTTACTATTACTGAGACTCAAATCACGTCCCTCCAAATAAATAATACAGAGCTCAGTGTTTGTCACCACACGCTCTTCCACAGAGTACATGCTAATTAATGAAATACTTGGGGATAAGAAGAACCCATTGACCTGAAAAGACCCTACAGTGAACCTGTGACCCTTCTGCTACCAAAGTTTCCTTTGGGGAGAAAGCACAATTAGAAAGTATGTCATCCTGGGGAACAGAGACTCATCTTCTGTCGGTTTGGTTTGTCGTCTAGCGTGAGAATGGTGCACGGGCGCCAAATATTGTGATAATCTTAGTAAAAATATACCATTTGCACCATCTTGGAAGAGAAACCATGTGTTCTGTACAGCGAGTCGAAAAGCTTCCCCTATTTAGCTTCTGGTAACAGCAGATTAGCAGAGGCCGATTCCTGTGCGTGTGTCACAGAAGGGATTCGACGACTTACCCTTCACATCTGTGCTCTTCCTTCCTGTGCAGAGTTAAATAAGAGAAAATTCGAAATCCCGTTGGATCCTATTCGGAGGTGTGGACTGAGTCCTGATCACATGTCCAGTGCTCTTCGAAGCATTTCGGAGAGAGCGTTGTGGAATAAAAAAGGTAGAGAGACACAACGAGAGAGAAAAATCCATCTTTTTGGGGGGACCCTGATGCTAGAGAGAGGGAAAAAGGATAAAATTAAGTAATATGCAATATTTGTCAGGGGATGGTAACAGCTAGAAAGGGAAACTGCCGTGCTGGGACTGGAGCAGTAGACACACGTTTTGCACAGAGCAGTTTCAGAGGCTCCTCTTGACATATCACATCTTGGAGGAAGTTGGGGAGTCAGCCCCAGGGCACAGCGTGGAACACGAGAGGAACAGACATGATGAGAGCATGAGTGGGGGTGATGTTCCAGGGATCGCAGAGACACAGGCAAGCGTCAGCCGGGCCACCAAGAGTGGAGATGGCAGAGAGAGATGGGAAGCAAGGAGATCCGAAGGGGAAGAAGCTCTTGTAGGGCTTCTGACACAGGACTCTACTTAGAAGGACCTGGAAATCATTGCAGGGCTTTCAGGGAGAGACAGGTGTGCCTGGATGTGGTTTTCACATGCTCCCTCCAAACCCAGACCAAAGAAAGAGAAGTAGGAGCACCGATGGGCATGTGGAACAGAATGACACACATACGGTCATGGGAAACGTCTAGATTTCCAACGTATCCAGAAAGATGAGCAGAATATGCCGATCCATTCAATGTGACTTATACACGAGGCAGAAGGAATTCCTGAAGATTGTTGATGTGTGCACCTGCTCAGCGGGTGGCATTGTGTTTTGCATCCCTGAGAAAGACCACGGGGTGGACTAGACTGGGGGATGGAGGAGGCACTCCACAGTCCTTTTTTTTTTTTTTAAACAGGTCTGTGATGCATCCACAGGGGCAGGTTGGTTGTAGGATCTGTAAGTTCAGACTCGCCTACAGTCCTGGGGGAAGCAAAGAATACAGTGCATATGAATTTGGGAGCTGGGACATAAAAGATACTTCAGCAAGCCTGTAGAACATGATGAGATTGAATATGGGACGAATGTATAAAAAAGAACAATTCATTCTAAGACTTGTCCCGGGAACCCTGCAAAGAACCATCCAGAACGCTGCAAAAGGACCATCAGAGGAGCTCTAAGAACGTCCAGGAACAACTGCAATGAGCTGGGGGCTGTCAGGTGGGTGATCTGCTGCTTCCTGCCGAGCTCAGGAACCAAGCAGAGGACAGAAAATGGACAATGCCATTTGTCCATGGAGGGCCCTGGGTGAGAGCAGCAGGAGCTACCATCTTACTGGCCAACATTCACACAGAAATGTCAGGACACGGAGCCCACGTGGTGAGTGTGGTGGAGCCCACATCATGGGCATTTCTGAAAGAGCAGTTTTGCAGGGTCTTTATGGGGTTTCTTAGTTCCATGTGGTTATTCTGCAGCAGCGTGTTGGACGTTGATGGGATGACAGCACAGAAGGAAGACATGGTCTGTGGAGGGGATATCGGGGAGCACCCCACGGAGCATCATCCTTGCATAGGTGGGACGGCACAGAACTCGTGTCCAAGCAGAGGGAGCAGTTTGGGAAAGAACAGTAGGATCGAGATATGCACACATAGAGGCCAGCATGCTCTTCAGACCCCTTCCACTCCTCCTCTGAGGACATACTTTTCCCTCCAGCTCTGCACTGATGCCCGAGCAACACAACTGGAGCCCAACGTGAGCCTTGGGATCTAGAGCTTTCAAAGGGGGCTGGTCCCTTAGGTGCACACTGTCGACCAACCCACCCACCTTGTCCAGCATGCCGAGCCCAGACTCAGCCCCTCCGCCCCACCACCCCACCATCCCAGGTGCACATTGTAAATTTTCATGTTTCCATCAAGCAATGCTGTTAGTCTGATACATCGCAACCCACAGCTGCGAGCACATACAATGACCACATCATGACTCAATGACTAGGTACGCATTCTGCAAATTTTGTTCTTCGAGTTAGATCCAAGACCATCAAGGGGACTACGGAGATAGGTAAGAACTAGGTAGGTCGGACAGAGGCAGCACATGAACACTTTTTCTTGAGGTGCATGTACACGCATAGGGCAAGGCAGGCTCGTTGCCTTGAATCTGCTTCTTTCTCTCAAACAAACGAAAAAATAAAAATAGGAGCAAGAACCCCTGCCCGAGTTGTTGGAGTGTTGTGTTGGAGGCTTGATCAGAAAGAACAAAAGGCAAAGTAGTCTCACCAGGGGATTGCCTGAGTGAATGACCCAGCAAAACACAGCACGGCTTTGGGGGAGCGACCACATTGACCTTGAGGGTAGCCGCCGTGGTTTAAAGTCATATCACTTGCTATGGGGACTGCCTTTCTCCAGCGCCCTCAGGACCAGGAGTTCAGCCAAGTCTAGGGCATGAGAACTGTCCAACTAGAAAGTGCAGGAGTGGGGGTCGAAAAGGAGGGCTCCTGGCTCAGGAAATCTAAACCATTTCAGCAAGGAGAAGACATTTTGGAGCAAATGCGGGACCCTTGACATTTCACGCATCCAATATGCAGTCGGTCCTGGTCTATTCCCAGTAACCCAATGAGGCATCGGGGAGACGAATTTTGGGATCCTTGCTCTTCGGGTGAAGAATTGTGGACAGCTGTGTCATAGCCTGTGGACACAAATGGGGTGAGACGTAGGGAATGGCACTCAGCCTTCGTTATAACCTCACGGCATCCCCACATTCAGTCCTCATTTTCCCCCTGGGCAGTGAAGACAGAGATCATCCAACACTCATTTGCACGGCAGTTGGGCACCCCTTTGGTGTGACCTTAAAGTCTTGACCTTCCTTCCTTTTGCAGGCAGGGGACTACCTGCAAACTAAATCCCACCACTCATATTTAGGGTCCACTGAGCAACCAACATCCATCATGGTGCCTACATCCCACCTGCACTTAGTGGATGGTGGGTCCCACTCCATAGACATCTTAACCCTGTGCCCTTAACCTCTGCTGTTCCTCTAGGGCATCCATGCAGCACCGGATGGAACACTCTCTTTGGAGCACATTTCCCAGACTTTGGGGATGGACTTTTGCTTCTACCCTTTTGAAATGGCCGGATGTGCCCTGTCACGTTGACTTGTTTGGACACCGGGAGAGCTCATTTCATCCCACCGCTGCCCAGAAGAGTGTAGCAGGCAGGACACATGCTCCCGGCAGCCACTGTCTTTGAGGGATGCCTCTGTGTCGGCAACGCTTACGGGTTTTGCCCGTGTCACCTCATTTTAGTCTCATGGCAGTTGTACTGCGACCTTATTTACACAGAAAAAGGAAGTAAGGTGTAGACGTCAATAATTTGCCTGTGATCATGCATCTTAGCGAGGATGACACACCCATTGGCAAAGAGAAGGGATTTTTTTATTCTGGCGGGAAAAGGGGTAGGAAAAATGAAAAGCATTTGCCAATTCCTGGAAACGCAAGACTTTGAATAATTGGGACCTCAGGTTTGACATACTCGTTCTGTCCGGACCACGGTCTTAAAGGTCTGAATTTGCATTTCCAAACAACATCCTGGGACGAGACCTTCCAGGAGGAGAATCTAATCCATCGTTAGTGATCTATTTAATGCAACTGATGATGTTTTAGCTAACTGAAATTGATTTTCGGAGCACCTCGCTCTTGAATGCAATGGTAGATGAATTTTATTGTCACTGGGCTTCGTTTCTTGCCGTTAAACGCCAAACACAATTAAAGCCAAAATGCCTCAAAAGCTAGAAGCTAAATCCAGATGTCGTGAGCTTGGGCATTAAAGAGACGCTCCCCGGCACCCGCCCTGCTCCTCCAAGGGAAGAGACCATCAAAATAAAACACTCATAATCCCCAAAACATTATTTATCGGAGAGGGAAATGGCAGTTTCCTAAGATCAGGAGGCCAAACAAGGAGAACCCTGGTCATTTAAATGAAATATCTCCCCCCGGATTGATTCAAGGCTTGGGTACCATGACAGGCCTCCTAGTCCCAGGCGTAAGGTCTAAAGAAACAAAATAAGTCATCAGTTTTTATGGCCTTTCTTTCTCCCTCTCCCTTCTGCTCGGTGAGACATTAGACGACATTAATTGTGGAGGTCTTTCTTGCAGGGCTTGCAAATGGAGCTTACAGGCCACCAACGTGGACATCCATTGGGTCCATATAAATCACATGATTTTAATTGTTCCTGCCCCGTTTTCCTGCAGTATCCTCAATAGGCTCCAGAAACAGAGAAGCCCATGTAACCCAAGCTGGTTCCCCTTTCTCTATTTACAATGCTGAAGAAGAGGCTCTGGGCCACCACCGAACCCGTACGACCCACCCCGTCACCCAATGATGAAGGATAAATGTTAATTGAGAAAAATACAAGGCATGGCGGAGTTGCGGTAATGGTTAACTGTATGTGGCAACTTGGACCAGTAGGTTCTGGATGAGATCAGCATTGAAGCCAGGGAACTTTGAGGAAAGAAGAGTCGTGCTCTACAAAGTGGGGTGGGGCTCGTCTCATCAGTTCAAGGCCCCGCTAGCACCAAAAAGACTGAGCTCCGTCCCCTCCAAGTAAGGGGAGATTGTGCAGCAGACTGCCTTCAGACTTCACATTGCACCATCGGGTCTCCCTGGGGTCTCCGGACTGCTGGCCCACTGTGCCATCCTCCATAATCATGTGAGCCAGTTCCTTATAATAAAACCAATTCCTCATAATAAATTTATGCACTAAATTAAATTATATATAGACATACAAATGCACATACACATTATCTATGGAAATATACATATACAGCCTATGAGTTCTTGTTTCTCTGGAGATTCCCTAAATAATCCAGTGGCAAACACACACACACACACACACACACACACACACACACAATTTCATGTTTTATGTACTTTCACGCATCAACTTTAAGTGGATGCAGAGGTGCTAAGGTAAACACTGAGAGCAGAATCACCTTCTGCTTTCGCCTTTGAACACCTACCAATTGCAAATATCAAACAATCCATAAAACATCAAACAGCTCAGCAGCGAAAGTCATGAAAGCGTAGAAAACACAAACGAAGCAGCCCACCTTTCGTAACTGCTTTAAAACTAAAACAGCTTATGGCTCACTTTCATGCACTTTCATACTGTTTTCACCGACAAACCGCGCATTCGTTTTCATTTATAATCAATAACGGAAGCTTCCACGGGTGGTGTTTTATTATTTATTGTTTGTTAGCATGGGCTGCTAAAGCTTTCCTGAGACGAAGAAATCTATTTCCCTTCAATAATAGTTTCAGACCTTGTCTTTTAGGGGAGGATTAGCTGTTTTTTGTACAGGTTTGCATGATGAACTTTGCTCAATTATGTCCTAGGCACAAAGCATGCATATTTGGTAAGATTACAAAGGACTAAGTTTTGTCTGCACTTTTATAGATGTGGACGTTTTATTTATTTATTTTTAAAGATTTTATTTATTTATTTGAGAGAGAGCACTGGAGTGGGGAATAAGGGGTAAAGGGAGAAGCAGGGAGCCCAGTGTGGGCTTGATTCCAGGACCCTGAGATCATGACCTGAGCTGAAGGCAGACGCATCACCGACTGAGCTGCCCAAGTGCCCCCAGACATGGAAGACTTAAAGCTGTGTGAGTTGAGAATGAGTGCATGTGCTGGGTTCATATGTATGTCTGAATATCCATGAAAGTCTTCCTTGGACGTCTTACCTGGGAAGTCAATGGTTAGAGCAGCAGGTGTCCCATCCCATGGCCACGTCTGTGAAGGGGTGCGAGGTCTGTAGGGAGAAGAAGAAGGCAGGAGATGACGCTCACCATAGTTACTGCACCTACAGCCAGACCTCGGCAGACAAACCACCTGCCAGCAAGACCTCATCCTTCTTAGTCTGAGGACCAGTCTAGTATGATCCAGCTAGCTGTTAGGATTGCTTCGCAGTAAGGGAACCCGGCGTCTGTGTATTTATGTTACGTAGCTCCCCAGGTAATGTCACCTGTGCTATATACTTGAGTTCAAAGAGGAGATGTGTTCATGACGCCAAAGGTTCTTTCTGTGAAGGGGAAGTACCATGTGTCTATATCAGAAACCTCGTCCGTGACCCAGGCCAGAATTGGGCAGCATGAGGAGCCATCACCTGCAGAGTCCTGGGCCTCATCCTGCTCCACCTGTGTGCTCTGCTCCTCCCATCTTTGGTGTTCTCCATAAATCTCCACATCGGGTAAGATCTCTCATTCAACAATTTAATGCTTTGTGTTATCTCTTTCCTTAAACTCGTGGTATATTTAAATCACACACTGAATTTTTTTTTTAAGGTGAATCAAAGGCTGTGTGAGAGTCTGGATATTAGAAAGGGTATCTAAGAAGTGATCGAACTGCTTGTGATGCAAGCCTTACAAGGCTGACATATGGGGGGGGTTGGGTGGGGAGTCACTTGCAGAGCCCAAATGACAGGTACCGGTGAGCAGATCTGAGGAACTCAAACAGCTGAGTGGTGGGGGTTCAGGCCAGAGAGAGGAGCCCAGGTACATTGCTGCCATCCTGCCCATCCCAGGCATGCCATCCACTAGAAAAATGGGTGAGAGAATGGGATGTTGCCAGAGAGTGGGTGAGGTGAAACAAGAGTTAACCACGTGTGATTTTGAGCAAAGTAACAGCAAGGACAGGGGCCTTACTTTTTATTGTATTTTATTTTGTTATTTAATTTATTTTTTTTCAAAGGCCTTACTTTTAAATCTGACTCTCTTCTTAGGAGTCAGATTTCCCATGAATACGTAGATATGGGGATAGGTAAGTAGATAGATACATATAATTTGGATAGATAATAGATACATAGATACATAGATAGATATAAATAGATGATTGACAGGTGATGGATGGATAGATTGATGGATAGATGGATAAATATGATAGATGGAAAGATGATGGATAGATAGATATAATGGATGGATGGATGGATGGATGGATGGATGGATAGATAAATATGGTGGATGGATAGATAGAGTGGATGGATAGATAGATATGATGGATGGATAGATAGATGTAAATAGATTATTAATAGGTGATACAACAAGGATGGATGGATAGTATGATGGATGGATGGATGCATGGATAGATCAATAGATAGATAAGTAGGTAGGTGGTTAGATGAGTAGGTAGGTATGTAAGTAGACAAGTAGGTAGGTGGATGGGTATGTAGGTAGGTAGGTGATACATAGATCAGGACTACACTACATACCTATGACCTGACAAGTAAGAGGTGAACGCCCTTGTGCGTAAGACATTATGATAGATGGAGGCCAGTCATAAGATAGTGATCACCACTCTGTTGTCCTGCCCAAGGCACAGCACAGCATTCAGACATCACCCACTGTGTGTTTAGCTCTCCAACAAGGGATAGACTATGTCATACTCTACAGGGACCAATTGTCCCCACTAACCTGGGACTGAGGCTGCTCCCCCAATGTAGGACTTCTGGAGCTAAGACCTGGGACTGAGGCTGCTCCCCTGATGTAGGACTTCTGGAGCTAAGACCTGGGACTGATGCTATTCCCCCGATGTAGGACTTCTAGAGTGAGTCCTCCAGTTGGTGACCCTAGAAATATCTCCACAAACCTAGAGCCTTGAGAAAGCTTATTCACCTGTGTACTAGTGAGCCATAATCATTGACCCCACACTGATTATGAGGGGTCCTAGTATCCTTACCTAGAACATGAGTCAAGCTTTGCAACAACTACATTGTACGTGGATTCATTTGATGGTTACAAGAACCTCTTGGAACAGGGTCTATTGGCACCGCTCTGCTAGAGGAAGAAAATGAGGTTTGGATCAGGCATTTTTTTCACAGTCAGGCAGAAAATCAAGCAGAGGTTTAAAACCTGGGCTTAGAATCCAAGTCTCCTCACCAATGGGTACATCTGTGACCCACAGGGCTTCTCCCAACGGTGTGAAAAATTAGAAAGGGTCTCTCTCAGAGCCTTATCTCTTGTAACATTTATCCTGTCTGTGACCCTCTATGAAGACCCATGAACATTGGTGTCTAGATGTTGGGGACTTGACTGTGTCCCCTGCAAAAAAAAAAAGTTCAAAAACAACAACAACAACAAAAAGTCCAGGAGGCAGCTCAGGAACGCCAAGAATCACTGGCAACCACCAGAACATGGGGAGATAAAACGGAAAAGAAAAAGAAGGCAAAAAAAAAAAAAAAAGCAAAAAAAAAAAAAAATCCAACTTGGCCCAGACAACATGTATAATCAATGACAGTCTCACACAAGATGGAAAGAATACAAATCTATAATCCAGAGTTTACAACGTGCATATAGGGTCTAGCATGGGCTCCGTCCTTAAATTCTTCAAAAGGAAAAAAAAAAAATCTGTGCATTCAATCATGGAAAAAAAAAAATACAGGATGTACATGGCAGAAAATTTAAGCCAAAACCACCACCAACAACAAAAAAGTTTCTAGTCCTTGGAAGCTGAAGTGCTTTCCAACTTTGCTTAAGTCCTAACTTTTGGGTTTAGAACATCCATAAAATTGCCTCGTGAAAAGAATAAAGTGTTCAAACAGTCTCTCTCTTGAGTGCCTTATCTCCTTATGGGGATTTCCTTCTACTTTTAATCTGAGTATTGTCCTATTTAATGAGTGTGTTTATTCACTTGTGACTTTGGATTACGTTGTATTCATTGCTAGTTGTCTCTCTCTCCCTCTTTTTTTTTTTTTTTTTTTACCAGTTCCGGGAATATTAGTGCTGCCCACGTAGAGCAACACAATGAACAGAAGGGAAGAAAAGCCGTACGGGATTTGCATAATCATGAGCATACGTTTATCAATACTTAATCACACTCCTTGCCGCTCGCCTTAACTCGGGCCGGCGCGCTGTGCGGAAAACAGTAAAATTTTACATCCTGAAGAAATAATGGCTCACAACACAAGGGCGCTCATTCTCTGGGTCATCTATTATTCATATTAAAGTGTATTGGGTATTATTCTTAGATTATCTCATCCAGCTCGTTTGGAACAAGTGTCATGATCAGTTTTCCACGAGCAGACGTTACATTATCACACACGATGTAGCCGACTGATTTCCAGGAGAGCGTCTCTTCCTCGTGTTTACTGCGTGCACTTTGCTCTTCTGGAAAAGTTATGAAGTGAGTTATCTACAGAAGACTGATTACCCAAATTAGGTTTGGAGAGGCCTAATTTAGAAATCTCAAACTTTCTGCGAGTTACTCTTCCTCAAATACGGAAAGAACACCAGCAACCTCATATTTCGAATTTGCCATTATTTTTCTCTTCTGTCTGAGTAGCGAATGTCTGGAAAGCATCGAAAAAACTCCATCATTGGGATGTAAAAGCAGGAGGCTGAACTGTTACAAAGAACAAGCTATTCCGTTCAAATAACTCAAAGGCTTTGTTCCCACGCCATCTGCCCAAAATCACCAGCCATCTCTGGGACGCAGAACAAGTTATTAGTGGGATTGCAATGTGGTTTCCATGTGGTACTTGAAAGTTTTCTGGTGTCCTGGATGCAACTCGCATCAGAAGAACCCACAGGTGTTTCTTAAGAAACAAAATAAATGAACAAAATGGAGGGGGGGGGGGGCGGAAACAGAAACAGACTCTTCACTCTGGAGAACACAGTGGTGGTCACCAAGGGGCGTGGGGGATACAGATGATGGGGCTGAAGGAGTGCACCTGTTGTGATGAGCACCAGGTGACGTATGGGCTGAATCCTTACATTGTACGCCTGAAACAACTGTAACACTGTATCCCAACTCTAGTGGAATTAGAATAAAATCTTAAGAATCCAAGGGTGGAGCACCTGTCAATGTGACCTAACTCTTCGGTGGTGGGGGAAGCCGTAGCTCTTGAAAGATTTGCATGCATTTGCCTTACGGAGGCACCATTCTGATTCCAGTGGTGGATCCTAAGTCCAAAATAACACAACGTAATTAAAAAATCAACTTGTTTTTGTTTTGTTGTACACATTACGCCTGATAAAGGTCTGTTGGAGTCTGTTTACGTAGGGGCGAGGTGATGCTTTTGGGGTCTGATTTGTTATGGTAAGCCAGCTGGGCGACATTCGTACTCCTCCTTCTATTGACTTACCACAAAACAAGCCATTTAGGAAGGAAAATAAAACACTTTGCTTTGGAAATTCAGGCACTGTGTTTCATGATTTTGTAAGAAAAATAACCTAACACCTAAGGGGGAAAATTTGCCAAATGGATCAATGAACTATTTTGGTCGAAAGACAAGTTATCTTAGCTATTTTGGACGGTATCAGACAAGATAGGAGAGGAGATATTTTCCTAGCACAGAGGTACATTTGGTAAGTCATGGGGATGCTTTTATTCTATTAAAATGAGTGGGCATATCACAGAATTCCACGTGTAATTTTTCTAGTTGGCTAGAACCTGGATTATTAATCCTAAATAATCAAGCAGTTGAGATTTCATTAATCGTAAATAATAGTGTATTTAAATTATCAATACTGTATGACCAATGTGTTGATATTTTATTAATTTAATTAACAAGTAATAAAATATTCATTCTATTTATAAGAAATTTATTATGAATGTAAGTAAGAATTATCACCCTTTTAATATTAATAATCTATTGTTATTAATACTTAGGGTGTTCTGTTTTTGTTTTTGTGGTTTTTGTTTTTTACCTATAGCTTCCCAAGAGACACACCAGGGCTTGGCCGCAAAGTCTTCATACACACTTGATAAAATGCATGCACTCTTTACAAGAGTGTGCTTCCATCAGCCACTTGTTTTTTTGTTGTTGAAAATAGCCTCTCTTTTTCATGAATGTGTTGTGATTATAGACGGTCAGTCTACTGGGTTTCTGTTCTTTCCCCCAAATGTTACTGAATGTCTGAAATCTCAATGTGGACCATGATCGTAAGCATTTATTTGGATTCAGTCGGCCTCCGTATTCCACATTTCCAGTGTGGTCTCCTCAAAGGACAAATAAGGGGGTTCATGTTGCGATCACTCTCCTTAAATATTCAAACACGCACTTAAGGGCTTAAGGTGTAAAATGACACCACCATGATTGAAGCCCGATGGCTTCACCCAACAGGATAATAAAATCTCAAGGAATTTAAAATAAACAGTAATTCTGAGCAAGTAACTTAGAGCATTCCATGGACTGAATGTTTGTGTTCCTCCAAATTTCGTATGTGGAAATCCTAACCCCCAAGGAGATGGATTTAGAGGTTGGGGCTCTCAGAGGTGATCTGGTCCGGAGGGTGGAGCCTCATGAATGGGATGAGTTCTCTAATAAAAGGGACCCCCACAGAGCATCTTCGAACTCTCCTCCATATGAGGACCCAGCTAGAAGATGGTCATCCATGAATGAAGAAAGTCTGCTAGTGCCTTGATCTTGGACGTTTGGCTTCTGAAACTGTGACAAATAAATGTGCGTTGTTTGTAAGCCCCATACTGTGTGCGTCTGTGGTAGTCTGTTCCAGCAGCCCAATCAGACTAAAACAGGGCACCTCGATGGTTCTATATGTATAGTAGTATCTGGTCTTTTGAGCCACATGTCCTATTTCCAGAAAGGTATCTACATCCCAGGCCCTACATGGTTACCAGATCCCCAGACCTCTTGATTTGTAGAACAGTGACATCACCGCGTAGTATGACCCGCCGTAGAGATTCACACAACTGGGTAGCAAAGATGGTGGGTTGTTTTGACAAAATAATGTATTTTGAGCTACTTAACTTAGTGCGATTGGGCAATTTTGCATCCATGTCAGTATCTGCTCGTTTAAGTATCTGGTTATATTTCTCTCTCCAGGGTGGCATTCACAGCCCCCGTGTCACACAGGGTCAGGATGCCAGGGTTCTACGGTAGACAGATGGGATGTTGGGGTAGTGAGTAAAGCTCTCCAGCCCACGCACAGCTGACAGGTGTCCCCAGCCAAGGCTCTGCAACTCCTCAGTTTACACAAACAGAAGAATGAGAACGTCTTTGGACAAACTGGTCTAATTGCTTGGAAGCCCTCATTAGGATCAGAGAAGGGGACTCTCAAGTTGGATGAATGTTGGGATAGAGGGGGGCATGAGCTGGTGATCACAGGGACCCACCTAGAGTAAAAACATCTCCAAATAAGCAAGACACCGCATTGAACAAACCAGTCATCTTTACATTTTCTTTGAACTCAACTGTTTTGCTCACTTATGATGCATGGTCGTCACAGCTGAGAGCTGTGGGGACGGGAAGCAGATTAGCAGACAGAATGAGGAGTACCGCTTAGCGATACACGATTCTAATGGGATGATGAAAATATGGTGATGCTTGCAGAGCTCCCTGAGGATACGAAAAGCCACTGTACTGGTTACTTTAAAAGAAGGAATTTTAGAGTATGTGAATTATAGTTTAAAAAACCCTCTAAACTTTAAACATTTAAATTGATTTTTTCCAACCCATTAAATTGCTAAACTACATGAGCCTGACAATGATTTATTAAAATACTTGAGGGCCAGGTTCTTAAATTTTTAAAATCTAAACTTGATTGGTGAACATTCTCTCTAAAAAAACTGCTAAGATCAAAGGAAGTTTTGGGGGGAGTTATCTATTAGGATAATCGCGTTTGGTAGGAGCCTGGGAAATTCTCCAAAGATCTTTATTTTGACCTTAAATCTTCCCTTAAAAAGGGAAACCAAACAGAAATTTGGAGCTGGCAGGTCTTGAGTCCATTTCTAAGAATCAGAATACACTCCTTTAATAGAACAAATCTATATATGCGTTTTGAAAAACTGCACCAAGCTGTCATTGGCCAAACGATATTTCAGAGGTAAGCATTATAAATCTCGCTGTGGGATAAACTCTGTGAGTCTGAAAGAAATAAAATCTTATGCGTTCTGTTTTTTATAACGGCTCTGTGTTGAATTATGCACACTGCTTATAAAACTTTAAATGTCACTGAAATTTATTAAGTCCTACTAATTTCAGTACAGGTTGAATGGAAATCAAGGTAGTTTGCCTATTAATCTCCCATAATATTCCAGATGGGTCTCTGTCGTTTGGAGTTTTCCCCTTCTTGAAGTTTGGGGCATGTTGGACTTAATTTCACATAATTCTTAATGACATCCTCTGAGCTAGGTTTTTAACATTTTGGAGAGGTTAGTAGTAAGAAATAATGGTAACTCTTTCTTCTATCTATCTATCTATCTATCCATCCATCCATCATATCTATGTATCATTGATTTATCATTTTATCTATTCATCTATCAATCACATCTATCATTCATTAATCTATCCATCCATCATATCTATCATCTAATTATCATATATCTATCCATCCATCCATCTTATTTATCATTTATCAGTCTATGCATCCATCATATCTATCTACCTATCTGTCCACCATCCACCATATCTATTAACTATTTATCATTATCTATCTACCCATCCATCTTATCTATCATCTATCCATCCATCCTGTGATAGATGTGATGGATCCACCCATCCATCACATCGACCAATCATATATATATCACTTATCTGTTCATCATCATATCATCTATCAATCTATCCATCCATCATATCTATGTATCCATCCATCCATCTATCCATCCGTCCATCCGTCCATCCATCCATCCATCCATCCATCCATCCATCCATCCATCCATTATGTCTATCATCTATCTGTCCATCCATCCACCATCCATCATATCTACCTATCAAACTATCCATCCATCTATCTCTCCTTATGACGTAACACTCAGGAAACAAATTTGCATTTTGCAGCCACAAGATGCTTGTTCCCTACTAGACAGTGGACATGAGAAGAACTAGATAGAGCAGTCACTGCCCATTAAAATTTCATATCATTTTAAAATCACAAAGATCTCTTTACCTACAAAATGTCATCTAATCCCCCATTTAATGGATGAGAAAATTGAGTATTTTGACCTCGGACAGTGTTTCTCAAGGCCATTTCTAAAACCTCTTCACTCGTCTGTTCCACCCACCAACTCTCTGTAATGGTAGACAGTGCACCTAATAAAATTAATTTCCTAAAGAACAGGCATCATGCTGTCCCCTTCCATTGGTCCTTCTCCCTCATAACCAGAATAGCGACTTTCTTGTTCACAATGATTGATGGGCAAACTTTGACTGACATGGTGTCAGGACCTGGGGACCTTTGGTGGAGAATGATTGACCATGCCCAGACAGAAACACGGCTCCAATTCTCTGGGCTGTCCATCAGAAGGCAGGCTCTGGTGACAGGAACTCTATGAATGTAGGAGAAATAAGATGACTTGGACATATACCATATCCAACGCTGAACAGAATCCACTGGATTCTGGGAATGCTACTCTGTAGAAAGCAGCCTGGACTGTGACGATGCCCACACCAAGAGATCTTTCAGGCAACATATTGGCCCAACAGGCTCATGAGGAAAGAGAAATTATCGTCCTGATAAGTCATTAATGAAATATACATTGATGCTTCAAGTGTCCAGGAGAACCACTCGCAGGGAGCTAAGAGGTAGCTGTGTGCAGCCTGGTCCTCAACTTGTTGAAGAAAGAACAATCCCATGACAGGGTTGACCCCAAGGACTGGAAACTGGCTATTCCTCAGTCTTAAAGTATAGAATAGAAAGAGATTTCA
Source organism: Canis lupus dingo (assembly GCF_003254725.2). Lineage (NCBI taxonomy): Eukaryota > Metazoa > Chordata > Mammalia > Carnivora > Canidae > Canis > Canis lupus. The sequence continues at coordinate 2,181,944 of NC_064281.1, read as the reverse complement.
GCAGAAAAGAGCATGCAAGATACTCTGCTGGTCAAATACTGCATCTGCTTGACAGATACTGAGCTAGCAGAGGGCAGGTATAAAGCGTGGGCATCCACTGGGCTCAAGCCAACTCAAGAAGCTGTCACCTGGTGAATGCTTCCTGCCCCCAAACTTTGCCCCTGCCTCTCAGACACCTGTCCTCCCACGATATTCCTTCCCAACATGATTCCTTCTAGAACTGACGGGTGCTCCCCAACCAGCCTGTCTTCTAGGAGGAGAAAGACAGAACAGACCCTGAAAGACAGAATTTCTCTCTGGGTCTGATTTCATGTGAGCTTATTGCATTGCAGGATGGTCCTGTGTCCAAAAAGCATGACGGTGCATCTCATCTTTGGTGAAACAGTCACATCATGGGTCTGCCTCTCCACAGACCACAGCCGTTTGACCACAAAGATCGTTTTATTCCTACTCATCCTCCAGTCTGCTGTTGGACACCTAAGAGCAGACTCCAGATAAGTCTGTGTCATGACGCTAGATGTAGAGAGAATTCCTGCACCGAGCAGAAGCATTGCTGTTTGCTCCCATGGGGGAAAAAAGCTCTACTTGTCTCAGCTACTTCTCTCAGACTCGCAGAGGTCTACAGGTATTAGACACCAAAGATTTAAAGGCTTCTATCATAGACTCCACCTGTATAACTGAGTGGTCTCCATTTAATCTTCTGAGTGTTACAACTCAACCCTCCTTTGATCCAACCCAGAGCTATTTCGCTCCAGATCTCTGGGGTAAAAAAACAAAAACAAAAACAAAACCAAACAACAACAACAAAAAAAACAAATAAAACTAGTTCCTTAGAAGTCTCCTAAAATGGTGCCAAGACCAATGGACGGGAGGAGGGGAGGAAGCATGCATTTGCACATCTGAAAGGCAAAGGTAACAAAACAGCAGACATGAGATGCACAAAGGTTTTCCTTGTCTTTGGGGGTGGGCTCATCTTCCTGATAGAAGATGCTGTGCTCACAGCGAATCATATCATGGGCACAACGTAGGGTTGGCCATTGCGATGGGGAAACTCTAGCAAATGTTTGGGATATTAGTGAATTCCCTGCAAGCATTTTGCATGCGGGAAGGCCTCACCCATACAGGGACACCCAACATCTAGCCGGACGGATGTTCTCAGTCATAAAAAGGCAGTTATTGCTTGTGCTGATTTCATTATTGTGAATCGCTATACCCTATATATTACGAGTTACAAGTCTAGCTTAAAACCCAAGATGATCATTTTTGAAAATGCTCATGTGTGTATAAAGTAGCCTTTTCAAATGTGCAGAAAGAAACACATTTAAGGTAAACCTCTGGTGGTGCGTCCTTCCATCCATCAAACCATTTTTATGTGGTGGGAAGTCAAGGCTCCAATTTGGTTGTTCAAATTTGAACTTCCGCAGGCTGAATATGTGCGAAGCAGCTAAAATCTAAACAATTAAACAAGACAGTCGATAACAAGGATATTCGTGTGTCCCTTAGAAGACAGCTAATGTGGCATGGACACCATCCCATTGGCATGTCAAGGCTCCTCATAATTATGGAAGCCAATAAAAGGCAAATTGATGGATAAATTTTGTAATTAAATAAAAGGAGAAATTAAAGAAATTAAAATAGATCGGACACATTGGTCTTCATTACATTCGCAGCCAATAAATCTTCACATGATCGGAGGACAATAGGGAGACCTTGAATAGTGAGATAGTGCCACCAAGAAAAGTCCTCACGTGGGTTTTCCGAAGGTGAGTGTCCTGCCTCTCCCACTTCCTCGCATGCTAAAAGCACAAATGTCTGGTCTTTGAAATGAAACCCTTTAGACATTTAAGTCTTGCCATTTCTAAAGGATGGAATAGAAATTTAAATGTAAACATCCAAACCAGACAGCCACATAAAGAAATTGCCAGATATATCCGTCATGTTCTGCAGAAAAACTGACCTTGAAGGTTCAATGGGATGATGTCAAAAAAAAAAAAAAAAAAAAAAACAGAGGAGGGATGCAACATATTATACAATTTTATGCATATAATGATTGGATGTCATTTAGGGATCCTGTTTGGGATTCAGACAGAACAACTCTACACATCGTGGGGATCACTTGGGGGAATTTGAATATGTCCTCAATAATACAAGGAGTGAGTACAATTTACTGTAAATGGAAAGGTGGATATTATTGAATGAAAAACAGAGATCTCAAAACAGAATGGGTGGTATGATCCTCTTTTGGTAAAAAGACATTTATACATAATGAGACCATCTGCAGGGATACTCACTACATTGCTACTTGTAGTAATCCCTGGATGGTATTAAAATTATGTTTTTGTTTCTATATTTTTACCATACTTTTACATTTCCATAAGTCATAGGCACTGATTTTTATAATAAAAGGATATTCAACTTTTTTTTAAATGACCAGCATTAGGGACACCTGGGTGGCTCAGGGGTTGAGCATCTGCCTTTGAGTCAGGTCGTGACCCCAGGGTCCTGGGATCAAGTCCCATATCTCCCTCTGCCTGTGTCTGACTCTCTCTCTCTCTGTGTCTCTCATGAATAAATAAATAAAATATTTTTAAAAAGTGACCAGCATTAGATCAGAGAACCCTACACAGGCAGCAGGTGCCATGGACTACACACAGGTTAACAGCTGGGGAGCAGTAGAGGTTTCCAGATGTACTTCACATTTTCCTTTTGGCAGTTTTTAAAAATGCACTTTCCAAACAAACAAAAAAAAATGTGCTTTCCTGCTATGACAACTCAGGCTCGATTTTTCAGTTATTCCCCCTGAATTTAATTCTATCAGCTCTTATAAAAACAGTGCATTTCCACTTGCAATACAGAGCTGTTCTTTGAACATAATGAGCTTGAAAGGCATGGGTCCACTTATATGTGTTTTTTTTTTCTATAAGTACAGTCCAGTCTTGTAAATGTGTTTTCTCTTCCTTATGATTTTCTTACTGATTTTTTTTCTCTAGCTTACTTTAAGAATTCAGTATGTACTCCACAGAACAGAGTATCTGTGAATGAACAGTATATGCTCTCATTAAGGCTACTGGTCAACTGTAGGTGATTAGTAGTTAGGTTTTGGGGAGAGTCAAAACTCATATTCATATTTTAAACTGTGTGGGGGGATTAACACCCCAAATCCTCACATTGTTCAAGGGTCAACCGTATTACTTCTCGTGTTTAGACATTTTATTTTATTTTTTATTTTTTTTAAAGATTTTATTTATCCATTCATGACAGACACAGAATGAGAAGCAGAGACACAGGCAGAGGGAGAAGCAGGCTCCATGCAGGAAGCCCGATGTGGGACTTGATCCCAGGTCTCCAGGATCACACCCTGGGCTGAAGGCAGGCGCTAAACTGCTAAGCCACCCAGGGATCCCGTGTTTAGACATTTTAGAATAGGCGAGAAACAATTCTTCATATATCTGTGCTAAGGCACAGCTCTGAGTGAAGGTGTCATAAGAAGACCCTTCCTAAATTAAAAATGCCCTAGATATCATGCTTGGTACCTTAGTTTTATCCCTAAAAGCAGTGATGTTATAAAATTCCAGCCCCATGGGATCTGTTGTGGGTCTTTAGAATCTTTCTAATTATAATCATATATATTTTGTAATTTATTTATTTTTTTTTGCCAGTTATTGTAACCCCTAACAAAAAGTTTAACAGCCGGTCATTTGAAGATCACATTACATCTAATCCTAACCACCAAAGAATATTAGATATTATAATTATTTCCATTTTAGGGACAAAGAAAAATAGGTGCAAAGCATTTACCTAATTCACTCAGAGACTCATATCTCATAATTAATGGTCCTAGCATTTGAACCCAGGGAATCTGACCTCCATGTGTATACGTGGCCTTGACTGATGCCGATAATTTTCATCCTGTGGTTTTGTTTGTGAAAATTGGGAGGCTACACTTGTCCTTCTCTTTCAACACTATCCAAACCTCATTTCTGGCTATCTCAGAAATACCCCCCACCTTGAACAGCCACCTCCATCCCATCCTGAGCAGGACCAGCAAAAGTGGGTGGACCGAGCTCCTACTTGCAAGACGTGGCACCAGAAGAAAACTAAACCCCGATCCAGGTGGGCTGCTTACCAGTGGTGTTGGCTCTTCAGAGGTTTCCTGAGAAAGGCAGGACCAGAACTGTCAGTGACAGACCGATGCCGGGGGCACCAGAGCAGGGACACGGGATGCAGAGTGGCAGGTGGAGAAAGGAGAAGGATTCCTGAGCTCTCCTGATATTGTGGTGGGAATGCTTTATACCTCTCCAGAACCTTCACCCTGGGTCACGTCAACTCACTTGTTACAGCAACAGCAGGGTTTCAAGATACTTGACTCCAATCTTGAAACGAGTTCGACTGTGGGTAAAATGCCATCAAAGAGCATCGCCTACTACTACAGAGAAAGCTTTCATGACGGATGAGCCAAACTCCATTGCCTATTTTTCAGCCACCACCCTGATCACTCAGCAGGCGCGACATCTGGGCAAGACCCTCTGCCTCCAAAAAGACTTTGCTAAAAGCTCGGATGGTAGTTAGCATTTTTTTTTTTTAGCAGTGACATTTTTTAATTAAGGTGCTCACATTGTATTTTTAGACACAGTGCTACTGCACAGTTAATGGACTACAGCACAGTGGAGACATCGCTTTCATATGCGCGGGGAAACCAAACGATTCATGTATCTCCCTTTATGGCAACATTCGCATTAGTGCCTTTGTCTGGAACTGACCCCAAAATATCTTCAAGCCATTGCCTGTACTTGGTCTAGGAGTGGCCCACAAACACTCCCAAAGTCGTCAAACTCTAAGCATTTTGTAGGGTTTTCTTCCAAATCCGTCTCAACAACCCTCTTACCGGCAGACCGAATTCATTATTCTCCTGTCTCTTCTTGTGCAAGACCCCAGCCCTGCATTGCCCTAGATTTGGCTTCTCTGTGCTCGTGTAATCTGTACTCTGGAGACTCCTTAAGAAAATCTGAACTTGGGGCACCTGGGTGGCCCAGTCGGTTGAGCATCTGACTTGGTTTAGTTGTGATCTCAGGGTCATGAGATCAGCATGGAGTGTGCTTGAGAGTGTCTTGTCGTCTCCCTCTGTCCCTCCCACTCATGCTCTCTCTCTCTCTTAAATAAATAAATACATCTTTAAAAAAAAATCGTTATCACCCAGACTGAGATATAACGACAGAAGCACGTCCACCTACCTTAGCTGCCCTTCAGTGCGACCATGTCAGCTTCTGTTTGGACATCTTCTCTCTTGCCCCACCTCCTACACGTTCCTTCAAACCCCATGTAGTAGCCTCTCCCTAGGATGCTTCACATTCAGCGACATTCCACCCTGCCACGTGCACTTGTTAGAATTGGTTCAATGGTAGATTATGTTCCACAATCCGAGGTCGACCCGGAGATTCAACGTTCCCAACGGATTCTCCATGATGACGCCGTCATGCCCAACTATTTTCCTCGAACTTGTCTCCTTCTTCAGGAATTTCCACACGTCTGACATGAACCCAGCATCTCTCCACCTAAACCGACGTGGCACCTATATGCTCCCCTTGTGTCCATGCACCCATCAGTCCCCCAAGCTGGAAATACCAGCATCATCACACGCCTCTCTCCTCACATCCATCAGCTCCCCACACTCTGCTGATTACAACTTCTAAAATTTCCCAAAAATTGTCCCTCCTCCCCACTATTGTGTTGTCCACTCTCAGCCCCCACCCTCCGTTAACCAGACTATTACAAAGCCGTCTACAGGGGTCTCTGCCCGCAGGTTAACGTCTTCAGACCTGTGCTCCATTCAATTGTAGATGAGTGTGATTATTTAACTCCTTTAGGGATCCCTGGGTGGTGCAGCGGTTTAGCGCCTGCCTTTGGCCCAGGGCGCGATCCTGGAGACCCAGGATCGAATCCCACGTCAGGCTCCTGGTGCATGAAGCCTGCTTCTCCCTCTGCCTATGTCTCTGCCTCTCTCTCTCACTGTGTGCCTATCATAAATAAATAAAATTTAAAAAAAAATAAATAAATAAACACTTCACTATCCGCCCATCACCTGGAGGATACAAACAAGCTAATTAACACACTAAGTGCAGCTGTGCTGCCCTCATTTCCTGGACTCACTGCTTCTTACTTGACGCTCTGGCCCCTTTGCCCTCCAGGTGTGTTCCCGCTGGAGCAGCACCAACTGCAGCAGGGGGCTCGTTAGCAATGCACAACCAAGGATCCGCCCCGGACCCGCAGAATCAGACTGGGCGCTGGATGGAAGCCCCAGGAGACTTGACAGCATGACCCTGTTAAGAGGCTCCACCCTGGGGGGCCCAGGTGGTTAAACGTCTATCTTCAGCTCAGGTTGTGATCCCAGGGTCCTGGGATCGAGCCCCACATTGGGCTCCTCGTCTCTCCCACTTTTACCCCTCTCCTCCCCCATGTGTTTCCTCTCAAACAAATAAATAAGATCCTTAAAAAAAAAAAAAAAAAAAGCTCCATCCTAATACTCCATTTCCAAACCTACAGACTCTTCCAGGAGATGCTAATCAATTAATAAAGCAATCAATCCACTTCATTCATTTTTCAGGAGGGGGATAAAAAACGGTTCTGCCTTAGTCCTTAACGTTTTGAGATCAATAAAGCAATTTCTGTTTGTTTCCTTCTTGTGTTTCATGAATTCTCATGCTGATGATTCTTTTGCTGTCTGACACTGTTTACCTCACTTTGCTTTTATTTCCTCAAAACAGCAGCCCCTTAATGGATCGGGAAGTCATTTGTTTCTGCATTATTGCATTTCTTTTTTAAAATTTTTTATTTAAATTCAACATTGCTAACATACCATGCATTATTAGTTTCAGGGGCAGAATTGAGTGCTTCAGCTGTTGTAGATAACATTATTTGTAAAGGTTTTCACCTCTCTGTCTCTTCAATTATATTCTGTGTCCTTTTAAACAAGTTCAGTGGAGTGCTAATCCATTTATTTTTATTAATGTTTGTTTTTTTACCAAAGATACTTAAGCTATGGATTTCCCGGTGAGTTTCCTCTTTTTAGTTGTGAACACAATCTCACAGAGAAACGCGTCCTTTCCCATCCTACGTCCCTCACCTGGGCTATCTCGCTCATCACTGCTAGTGTCCCACCTCCTAATTTCATCCGTCACACCCTCTTGTTAGTAATTTCACCTTTTTTCTGTCCACCTGCTTGCTTTTCCAGAGCAACAATACACATAAGTTTCTTCCAACTTGAAAAAGTTTTGCTCAGCTCATCTAATTATAATATCATCCCTTTTCTTTTTTTTAGATTCTTTATTTATTTATTCATGAGAGACACAGAGAGAGAGGCAGGGACAGAAGCAGGCCCCATACAAAGAGCCTGATATGGGACTCACGCCCTGGGCTGAAGGTGGCGCTAACCGCTGAGCCACCCAGGCTGCCGAATCATCCCTTTTCTTAAAAACCATACCAAATAATAATCTTTTTTTTAAGATATTATTTATTTGGGCATCATGTGGTTATGAATGTAATGCAGTTAGATTATATCAAAATAGATAACTGATCCCAGCTGGTCCCAGTGGTAGACCAGAACCCCCACAGCATAATTCCATCATGACTGTTCTAGAGCATGGACTCTCCATCCTGGCATTCCGGACATTTGGGACCAGATATTTCTCCATTGTGAGGGGGCTGGTCTGTGCAGTCTAGGAAGCTCAGCAGCACCCATGGTCCCCACCCAGTTATTGCCAGTCGCACCCCCACACCCATGCGATACCAGAATGTCCCCAAATATTGCCAACTACTGGCCAAAAAGCCCTCAGTTTAGAACCACTGGTCTAGCTATTACAGTCACAAAATACCTCTATTTGTGCTATCGAGTCTTGGTGAAAAAATGTGAATTCCACATGAGGAAATGAATCATAAACTACATTCTGGGATTATACCAGACTCTGCTGAAAGTAACCAGAGGAGGGAATTTAAAGATCCTGCCCTGCAGGAGACCTCCGGAGAGCATTGTCAGGTTCTTCCCCGGATAATATGAAGGGATACCGCATCTGTTAAAGAGCAATAAATACACAGCAGATCTCTTTCAAAGTTGCATTTTTTACTGGAGAAATAGGAATTCATAGTATATCTTGATTTAAGAGTACATGTCAGCATTTTAGTAGGGCATTAAATTCTTCAAAGGTAGTGTTTTAAAGGCTCGCGGTTTTTCAGATCAGCTTGGATGCGGACATTGCTCCAGCACGGAGCTATTTGAATACTGCTATCCAATTAGAGCTACTTGAAATTTGTGCTTTTTCACCCACAAATAAAGTGTGTGACCAGGGACAAATTTATCACCACAGCATCCAAGACACCACTTTTTTTTTTTTTTTTTTTTTTTTTGCCCAAAGGGTGGGGAAAAAAGCCATGAAGTTAAAATGACAGAAACGCAACAGCTTTAGGTAACTGACCAGAAACACTTTCTAGGACCTACGACTGATTATGGGAAGCCGTCGTATATATAAAGAATAGTGCAATCCACTAATATCCACAAGCCATATATAATACTTAAAAATATATTTTTATATTTTTATTTTATATTTTATATTACATAAAAATAAGCTGGTTTTCTCTAGTGACCATTAGAGTGTCATCAAAGAATACGATTCTTTCCAATTGGGTCATGAATCTCTACTTTTGATCCACACTTGGCCTCCTTTGGGGAAAACGTAACAGCCAAAAATGTCTTGGCTACCGTGTACGAGTGTGTGCATGTGTTCTTGTCTTCCGATGAGCGAATAATCTGATTCTCTGGGTCTTTCCCCCCAGGTATCATGGGTCTATTAAGCTGTTAAATGCTTCCTGTGAACCTCACCTGGTTCCTTTTATGATGACCTTTTACTGCCATCCTCGTATTACACTGAATGCTGCATCACATTTTCCGTTGCAATTTTCGCTCTTGTGTCGTCTCCGTCTTCCTGTGAAGCGTCTATGAGTCTATCACGCTGCCTTTGAAGAGGAGCCCCCCGCTCCCATGTGGCACACCCGCAGATGCTAACACGCCAGTGGGTCCCTCCAGGAATGCACCGTTTACCTGAAATTCAAACCTAACTGGGCATCCTGTTCCATGGTGGGTGCCATTTTGCTTTTACTTTCTTCCCAAATGATAAAGTCTTTGGAACGTATCTTCTTACTTGTGAGTGACTTTGACCAACACGGAGGTCGGAGGTTTGCAGCCATTTGGAGGTTTCGCTGTGGAACAGACGGGTGAGTTGTCGGGACCCCCGTGAACGGGCAGGAGATGCAGTTATTGACACAATTTGAAGGCAGGTGCGGGATCTGAGGACCCGCCACTAATCATCCCACTGGTAACTGCCCACATGTAGGGCTAGCTCTCCTTCTGTTCTTTTTTTTTTTTTTTCCTCCCTCTGTTCTTAAAGACAGGAGCGAATTTATGAGACCATAACTTACCTCCGTTTTAGGAATAACATCTTAGTGATCTGATTCACTGCACCGGGCTTCATAAAGTTGCAACGTATCTGTTAGAAGAATCTGTCATATTCTGGAAAAAGCTCCAACTCCAAAGGATCAACTATGACAGCCATATGTGCTGCCCACAGGGACTTTGATTTAAGTCTTCCTGTTGAGTCAAGGTGTCCCATATCCACGGACTTAACCTGAAGCCAAAATGACAGCGTCGAAGTATTAAACACTGAATAGGATTAAAAAGCACACTGTAGATGCCCGTGGGTGGAATTCTGCTTCACGTGCGTTTCTCTTCAACATGAACAAAAAGTACTTATGATGTAGTCACAGTGTGGTTTCACACACACACAGAGTTTTGTATTGTACGGCATTTACCCACTGTGATCTATTTTTACAATAAAGCCTCCGTTTCGGTTAGGAAAATAAGGCTTAGGTGCTCACTGTCCAATAAATCTGTCAGGTAATTTATAAAGAAAACCAAATCTAATTACTCATTCTTGCTACTTTAAGCTGTATATTGCTGGTATGAAAAATATAGACACACCAGCTTTAGGAGGAAGATACTTCTCCTTGAATATATGTTCAATTTACACTCGAGATTAATTTTAAAATATGCATCTTTACATACTCACTATGGCATATTTTAATTCACAAGGAAAATTACCTAGGGAAAGATCTTTAGAAATAAGGTTTATTTTATGGCTTTCATCATCATTTGAACTAATAAAGGATAGAAGCTCATATTTCACTTTGCAGCCTCTAAGCATTAATGGAGCATCTTGGGAATTTCCCTGATAATAAATACTAAAAGTGTATCCTCTCCTACTTTACAAAAGCACAGCATGGCTACAACACTTGAACGAGATACCTCTGGCAGATGCATTCATAGCAGGAAAAATCACCTCTTTTCAGAGTTCAGAGAACAAAAATCAGTGGTGATGGTTATTTTTATACAGTAGCACTTTGTTTTTAGCACATTTTCATATCTTGCCCCGTGGTTTTACGCCCAGCAAGAACGGCCTGTCTCCCCTGCCTTGTTATGAAACGCCACACAACACAAGCGTCCTCCTTTTCAGAAATACCACTACTTTTGTTTCATTTGTTTAATTGCTTTAATTTCCCCCTGCCTGGTCCAGTGCACGAATATATTCTCTTGAACGTCATTACGTCATTCAAGCATTGAACAATGACAGGATTTCGAATGAAACTAGCCGGATCAGAGAAAGGAAATGTTCTGTGCTGCAGAACACAAGTGTGGACCATCAGAAGCCACCAGAGATGCAGAGGCCATCAAGGGTGCCCCCTGACACAGCCTTTTCTGCTCATCAGCCCGGCCTTCTCGGGAAGGTGGTGAGGGATCCGAACGCTAGACCCAACTCTGGTTTGCAAACTGTTGACCATCGCCTTCAAACAAAACCAACACACGACACCCACCAAAGCGTTCCTGAGTGTTCCTTTTACTGGTGAACTGTGGGCCATAGGTGTGGGGCCAGCATCAGGGCAGGACACCCCTAACTCAAACCACATCTTCAACATGTCATCACTCAAAGAGGTGAGCTTGATGACTTGGTGCCGTTAGCTGTCCTTTTCTTCTTTTTTCACATTATTTATTTTGAACCATAGTTTCACATTTTAAAATATCAATACATGACTATTAGAAGTGTTATTTGAATTTTTAAGTGAGATTGTTGTTTTTTTTTTTAAAGAAACTTGAAAACATCTGGTATTTTGTTTCTTTTTTTTTTTTTTAAGAATTTATTTATTCATTTGACAGAGAGAGAGAGAGAGAGAGAGTGCACAAGCAGGGGGAGTAGTAGAGGCAGAGGGAGAGGGAGAAGCAGGCTCTCCACTAAGCAGGGAGCCCGACGTGGGGTTGATCCCAGGACCTGAGCCGAAGACAGATGCTCAACCAATTGAGGCATCCAGGTGCCTCTGGCATTTTCAATATAATAAAAGAAAAGAAAAACAGGGAAGCGTAAATTTGCCTGAATAAGTTGCCCAAATAAATGATTGAAATGAATCAATAAGTTGTTACTCAGCAGGCACATTTTTTAGGGATATTTCTTCTATTAGAGTTTTCCATTCATTCCATTTCCACTGTATTATGCAACATTATTCTGAGGCTGAATTTCTTTATTAGTTTAGATCCACTGGTGAAATGTTACAAATAAAAATGCACAGATCTTTCCTTTTTCAGACTTTATGGCCACCCATTTGCACGAGTTCCATCAGATAGAATAATGCACACGCTTGTGGAATTGCTGAGTAGCCATGCAAGTTAGCCACCCAATCACACACTAGACCCCAATTACAGAGCATCGTAGGGGAAGGGAGATGCATGTGGGTTGCAGAAATCACAGCAGGCAGATGTTGAGGGAACATGTTCAAAGATAGACAGGATTTAAATGAGGGTGAGGAAGGGGCAAAGTCATTACAGTTACAGAGAGGAGAGTGGTTTCCAATCAGGGAACAGACCACACAAAAGAACGGTCTCCAGGGATAGAAGGTAACGTGGCAAATGCAAGTCCCACTCACTATAGAAAAGTCACCTGGCTTTGCCTTTTGTGGCCACAACGCTGCTTCTCAATTATTTGTAGTTATCATAATTTATATTCATAATAAAACAATATACCATTATTAGTGATTATTCTATATTATAAGATAGATGTTATTATGAATGTTTATAATAATTTATTATCAAGCCATTGCTTATCTTTTTGTGTATATAATGTCTTAATCCCTTAAGAACGTTTTAGATTTCTGTATGGGGAAGCCTTAGGTCACTCACAATTTTACAGCAGAATACTGATAAAAAGCTTCTTAAATTTTTGAATGGATAAGTGGGAACAGAGATGAAATCATCATCATGAGCATCACCGTAGCCACCATTACCATCATCACCACCATTGCCATCATCGCCATCATCGCCATCCCCGTCATCATCATCCTGATAATCATCATACATCACCACCACCATCACCAACACAGTCACCGCCATCTCTGTTACCACCATCATCTCCATCGCTACCATCACCACTATCATCACCACCATCACCATCACCATCACCACCACCATCATCACCATCATCATCATCACAGATGAGGCGGTTCTGTTTTGTGGAAAGGAAACACGACACAGTGTGTCGTGTGACCTGAGTCACTCGGTAGGAGGGAACAGATTCCAGTTAAAGGTAGAAGCGTTCCATTTTAACTTCCCTTTAGCCACGAGCATTGTTGAGTACTTTCCACGTGCAAAGTCCAAAGAAATAAAGGTTCTTCCAAAAAAAAAAAATAGTAATAAAGCAGACACAGATCCTTATGCTTGGGAGTTCATGTGAATCAATTGCACGTGTTTTTCTGTGTATTTTATGCATTCTTCTCTGCATAGACAACATTTGAGCCTTTCATCTGCTCTAAAACTTCCAAGAGATCATCTGCGAAATGTTGCCTTTTACTTTTCTGCGAGTCTGCCGCCTGGTGTTATCAGGAGGAGCTACCCAGTGGCAGCACAGGCTTATGTCATTGCCAACAAATGACTCTTGACACTGGGTAATTAGATTAGGACCAACAGGCTGGAAGATGAAGGCCACCAGATTCCTGGGGCAGAAGAGCACACTTTATTTTATAGCAACTGAAGATTCTCCAGCAGAAATAACCCGAGGCGGGGTGTTAGAAAGTGCTGCAGAGGAGATTCATCAAACTGGTAAAGCATAATTAGACCGCTCAGTCCTTTTCCCCAGCAGCGGGGTTCTCAAGGGGATCTGAGAACTCCAAGCAGAGCATTCTTTCCAAGTAACAGATTAGTTTAGCAAACGTCAGTATTTAACACTGTCTCCCTTTTGTGGATGAAATGAGGTGGAAAGTATGTAATTAACAATAAATGGGAACAATGTGGGCGTCTCAACCACATTGTTCTGGATCTCGCAGTTTCCCCTAAAGACACACAGGTAAAACCATATTGAATAGTCTCAGAATGCAAAACCTCATGTCACTCTCAAGGCCACAGATCCCGGTGGAGGCATTTGTAAATTCATGAGGAATTAAATGAGAACAGCAAGCAGTTCCTCAAACAGGGGCAATGTGTGTTCCTCGGGTAGGGGCGCCAGAAGAAATGTTGCAAGGCCTATATTTATGCTAAATAATTATTCCGTCTTTATCTGAAATTCAGATTTAACTGGGTGTGCTAGTATTTTGATTTGCTAAACATGGCCACGTTATCTTTGTTGGGACGCTTATAGTTTTAGCTGTCAAGATTCAGGGTGGCAGGTGCTACTGGCATCAAATAGGGCATTACTAAACACCCCACAATGCACAGGACAGCCCCACCACCACACAGAATGATCCAGTCCCAAACCATCAGGAGTGCTTGCACTGCAAGAGCCTGATCTCCCGTCTTCTCTGCCCTATGTGAGATTTAGAAATGAGTAACGCAAACTCCAGACTCCTTTTTTTTTTTTTCCAGTTTAGGTGCTCAGACTAACCCAGGAGGTCAATATGATTTTGTGCATTGCCCTCCACAGGCACTCAAAACACTTTTCCAAAAACAAATAGTAATAACAGATAATTTGCAGTCAAAATGCATATGGTGGGCAGCCCGGATGGCTCAGCGGTTTAGCGCCGCCTTCAGCCCAGGGTCTAATCCTGGAGACCCGGGATCGAGTCCCATGTTGGGCTCCCTGCATGGAGCCTGCTTCTCCCTCTGCCTCTCTCTCTCTCTTTCTCTGTGTCTCTCTCTCTCATGAATAAATAAATAAAATATTTTTAAAAATGCATATGGTGCCCACTTTTTGGGAAATTGGCCTACTCGAATACAAAGTAACACAAAAGCAAAGCCCGTTTGGAGGGGGTATTTGTATATCTTCCTGAGACATACGGTGCAATCGATACAGACCAAACATAAGGCACAATTGCTGAACAGTTAAGGTCAATTTAATGACACAGATGTGCCTTCCACATAAGAAACCTAGCCCTGCTCATCAAACCCGATCATGGGGCTACCTCGGTGGATCCTAGCACCGCAAACTGGCTGCTTGAGGAGGATGAGTGAAAAATGGACGAGTTCTCTTTCAAGTCTGTTTTCACCATGAAAAGTAGCACTCAATATTTTCCACTTTCCTTCCTCAAGTTCAAGTATTTTGACGCAAAATTGGAAAATCCAGATCTCTTCTCCCAAGGAGATGAGCATCCGTAGAGCAAACATGGGACCGCCTGCATGGAGAAAGGGAATGCCAATGATCCTCCCAGACCCCAAGGTACAGTTTAGGAGATCACTCTTATTTTCTACCACCCAGAGGACACCCTAATTCAAATGTCCTAAATGCATGACTTACCTTTCCTTGCCAGCTCACCAGTGGTGACACTGGTGCCAATGTAGGTCACCACCACGCACTGTCCACACCAGAAGTATCTTGGAATCATCCCCGAATCTGCTCCTTATGCAGACATCCTATGGGCTGGCACATCCTGTCAATGCCACTTGGTAAATTCTTCTCGACCTTGTGCATTTCCCATGACCCTGGGACCACACCCCCTCCCATGCTCCATCCCCATTATGCAACCGTAATGTTGCAAAGCTCAAAAGAAATAGGTGGATACAAAGAATGCACCCCGGCTCTTCCTACTATCCTGTCTCCCTTCCAAACCAGTTAACAGTGTGTATGCACACTCAGCATCCCCAAACCATAAGCAGACCACATCCCTCTCAAGTGAAACATCTCCACATCACTTGGCCTGTGAATGCTCCATGCTTTCCTTATCTGTGTCTCTGAACACCTGCCGCTGCCATGTCAGGATTCCCACACTACCTGCCTGCCATCCTTCCTCTCACATGAAGCCATAGTGGACACACCTGTGCTCTGCGAACAGATGGTGTTTCATTACGAACGTAGCTGATAGCTTAGTGATAGCTTCATCTTGGGAATGCAAACTGGCGCAGACACTCTGAAAAACAGTATGGAGGTTCCTCAAAAATTTAATATGCAGCTACCCTACAACCCACAAATTGCACTACTTGGTATTTATTCAAGGGATACAAACATAGTGATTCGAAGAGGCACCTGCACCACCATGTTCATAGCAGCAGTGTCCACAGTAGCCAAACTATGGAAAAAGCTCAGATATCCATCGACAGATGAATGGATAAAAAAGATGTGGTCTATACACAATGGATTATTACTCAGCCATCAGAAAGGATGAAGTCTTTCCATTTGCAATGACATAGATGGAACTAGAGGGTATGATGCTAAGAGAAATAAGTCATTCGGAAAAAGACAATTATATGATTTCACTCATGTGTGGAATTTAACACACAAATAGATGAACATCGGAGAAGGGAATAAAAAATAAAATAAGATGAAATTAGAGACGGATATAACCATAAGAGACTCTGAACTCCAGGAAACAAATAGGGTTGCTGGAGGGGAGGGGGGATGAGGGAGCTGGGTGACGGACATGAAGGAGGGCACGTGATGTGATGAGCACTGGGTGTTATAGGCAACTGATGAGTCACTAAGTTCTACCCCTGAAGCTAATGATACACTGTACATTAGGTCCTATAGTCGGGCAAACATTCCCTGACCCACTGGACTGGATCGAGAGCCCTCTGCCATCCCCACCGAATATAGAGTGAAGATGGAGTTCTCATCGTCTCTCTAGACAGCAACGTTTCTGACAACTGGGACTGTCACTCTTACTGACCCCTCTCACCAGCTCCCCCTCGAGTATATGAGAAACCTAGACACAGTTTCCCTCAGCAATCCGCCTGTGCCTCAAGTCTTCTGAATAATGGCAGTATACATAAAAGCAAAATGAGTTCTGCCCATATGGCCACATTGGGAACGCAGAGCTGTATCGCCGTCAATGGCAAATGCTTCCCATTTCAAACACAGCTCCGAAATTGTTTTGCCCGAAATACTTGACTGTGCTGTCACTTTGGTGTCATGTTTCACTTGCACAGAAAGAGTCTAGAATCAAGAAAGGTTAAAAAAAAATCAGTTAAAACTTTCTATACTAAGCTCCTCATTCATACTTTGAAGTGAGTAAGAGTGTGGTATATGGAGGTGATACCCTAGGATTGATTCACTTCTAATTTGTTGAAGACTTAGTCCCCTATGGGATGATGAACCACATCGGACGCTTTCACCTGATTTTGCTCCAAAAATGAGAGCAGTGGAAAAGATCTTTTCTGGCCCATTGCCCACTTATGTCTTCGAAAATTGTGCATAAAATGGAAAAGGTTAAATCACTCCTTCAATTAACCAATGAATTAATCAATCAACAAGTATCAACTCCTTTAATAAGATTAAATACAGAGATTGACTTTGTCATATTGTCCCATAACGACTTTGGGTGTGTAATTTGTTGAGTGCATTGAGGAACATCTAATTATAGGACACAACTTGCCATTGGGGACCATACAAAATAACTAGGCTTTCTCAGCCTTGGTGCGGTGATATTTTGATTCCTGTGATGCTTTGCTGTGCATGTGTGCTGTGTATTGTAGAACCTTTACCAGGACCCCAGACCTCTACCCACTACAGGCCAGTAGCTTCCAACCCAAAATCATTCCCAGACTTTGCTAAGTGTCCCACGAGGGACAAAACCATTCCCAAGTGTTGAACCACCTCAGTATAACTTAGATAAATCCGACTACATTTTTTTCCCACCATATTTCAAGCCACGTGCTAAGCATTAAAAATAAGAAGAGTAAGTAAATGAATGAATAAATGAGCAAACACACAAATAATCTGTACCTGCAACATATCTCACAGTGTAAGAGGGAGGTCGATGAGGCGCATAGACAATGAGGGAGTGGTGTGTGCATTTGTAGCAATCAAGTCAGAGACAGGACAAAGGCAAGAAAGATTGCACAGGAATGGATGAAGAAACATAAGAAAAAAACTTTCCAGAGATGGCAACACATATTCAGTGTTTTGATGGATGAGTAAGAGTTCACCTGGCACCATGGAGGAGCATAGGTATATGCTGAAGGCATGATAAGCATATTACCCATGAGCCGGCAACCAGTTAGAGAAAATACCGTGCTGAGGATAACAAGATTGAAATGTGCAAATTGTGGATACCAGTAATTTCCATAACGTTATTTGACACAAAATCGTACAAACTGCAAGGAGCCTAAGAATTCAAAGAAAGTAATAAAGCAGTAGGCGCATCCAGGCCACAGTTCCAAAGGGGCATAAGACCCTACGCCCTGATCTTCACTTTCAAATATGAAATGAAAGGCTTCGACCGTGTGTTTGTTTCGGATGGTTTCATAAGCACGTGGGCACCACTGAGCACAGGTGGTCAGTCTACAGTTAAGAATATTTCTGAGCACCCACTGGATGCAGAATGTTGGCTAACAGACCTGAGGAAATGCAGGAAAATCCAGCCTGTGTGGCATCAGGGCACCTTGAGTCGTGCTCAGGCTCCGGACCATGGCCTGTGTCCCGCCTGGACCTGCCTGCTGGACACGCACAACCCTGGGACCCGCCCACACTGACAGAACCGGGGCATCTGCATGTGAGGCTGCGGACTGTGCAGGGTAAAGTCTTTGCCGCGTCCATTCTTGCATTCCCCCGACGTCTGAGAACCGCTAATCGGCTCTCCTGCTCAGAGGAATCTGCCATTTAAATATTTACAGTTGTAATCGGACTAAGTTATGATATGCAGAAAGTACGTACAAAACCAAGACATACGTGTCACCCTGGGGTTTCCCCAGTGGGAAGGGAGGGCGGGTTTTATACAAACAGAATGAGGACACATGACATGAATGGAGAACCACCCGCCCCAAAGTGATGGTGAATACATTAAAATAACTCTTGAAACCCAGATTCTATCCATCATGTGATGTTTCTTCTTACAGCTCATATATTGTTTTATTGACTAAAAGAGATGAGATCTAAGTGGAGATTGGCGATCTTACAGGTGGAGTCGGCATAGCGTTTTTTTTTTTTTGTTTTTTTTGTTTTTTTTTGCATAGCGTTTTAAAAAATGAAAGAAAACACTCGCCGATTTGTATTTCCACAATGATGTCTGAGATTGCTAAAAATACAGCAAAGGGTTGCAGGAGCTTTCCAACGTGCTTTTCCTTCTGGAGAGGAACCATATGACGAACCCATTAAACGCCTGTGCGTTGACTGGGAGGCCACCGCGCTGTGCAAAGCTTTGGCTCCTTGCTGAATGCAGCAGGGCTTTCACCGACGGACAGTAATGGCCTGTGACCAACCTAGTAGCAAGCAAAGGTGTAGCAGGAAGACAGAGCAATGGCCCGAAGGAAGAGAAACTGCAGGAAGGAAGTGGCATTCTATTGCAGAATGAGAGGAGGGGGCTGTACGGGTGCACAGGTTACGGATCGATTCCATGCTCAAAGATGCCGTCGTTCCCTCCCCTGGAGACTTTCAGGGCATGCTGTGAGGTTGGCTGCTATGGTTCATACCTGTGCTCCTTTGCACGTTTGCTTCTACCTGCCCTGGAGAGGCCTGGGACGTGACTTCCCAACTCCAGCTGGGGACAACTGCCAGCCAATGCTTAACTGGTGTCGAGGTGGACTAGCTCACCTCCAGGTGCTCTGGGTGAGAAATACCTTTCTGGGGATTTCCGAAGCCTCCCTGAGATCCCACAGGAGAGGATCCCTCACTTCCACATCTGTCCTATCCTATATCCTCTAGTCTCTTACGGGTTCTTCTTGAGGGACCTGATCCATTACCCTGACACAAGAATAAATACTCAACTCACATTCTGATGCTAGAGAATACGCAATACACAAATGCCACTTGCGAAAAAAGTATTTAGGACACGTGATGCTGTAAATTCTATGGACAAATGCTATTTGCAAAAAAAAAAAAATATTTAGGGCACGCGATGCTTTAAATTCTATGGACAAGTGCTATTTGCAAAAATATTTAGGGTAGGGGCACCTGTGTCGCTCAGAGGGTTAAGCATCTGCCTTCAGCTCAGGTCATGATCTCAGGGTCCGGGGATTGAGCTCCACATTGGGCTCCCTGCTCAGCAGGGATTCTACTTCTTCCTCTCTGCACCCCCTGCTCATGCTCTCTCTCTCAAATAAATAAATAAATAAAATATTTTAAAAAATACTTAGTGTACACGATGCTTTAAGTTCTATGGACAAATGCTATTTGCAAAAAGATTTAGGGTAAACAATGCTTTAAAATCTATAGATAAATGCTATTTGCAAAAATATTTAGGGTAGGGCCACATGGGTGGTTTTATTTTTTTGCAGGAGAGTTTAATGAAGACTTTGGGTGACATCTATGTAAGGAATTCCCCCTTCTTTATCGTCACTGAGGGTTCTTGGGGTAAAGCCTACCCTGTCTAATGTTCATACCAGTTCTCTGCTTCCCCGAGATTAATATGAGCATCGCAGATCCTTTGTATGGTTTTCTTTTAATCCCTTCTGAGATTATATTTACATTTTACTTATTGGGGGAAAGAATGCTGTTGGTTCTTCCTGTCCTGTGTATCCCGTCTGACAACCTCTGTGTCGTAACTGGAGTACTAGGTCCTCTACCGCAAAGCAAATATAAGTTTAAGTCTATCATCTGACTAAATGTTTTCTATTCATCTTACATTTCCTACCCCGCCCCATCTTTGCCTTCTCTAGGATGACTGGACTTTTTTAGTTTGTTTTATCTCCCCACTTGCATATTAGTTCTACATTTGACTTTTGAAATCATTTCTGATTTCTCTACCAACGCCACTTTCGTGACCCAAGCTCTTCCCAAAAGCATCGTCTCTAAAAACCATCACATTAAAGGTTGGGATTTCAATATACGGATTTCGGAGGGACACAAATACTCATTCCAAAGCAGTTGAGGATTGGCAAATAGACATATGGATCATCTGAACAAAACAGAGTCCAGAAGTAAATCCACAGAGGTAGAGCCAATTGATTTTCAACAGGGTTACTTAAGGTTATCCAATGGGGAAAAAGAAAAGAGACTTTCCATTAAATCTTTCCTAGTTGTGATGAAACATCTAAATATACACATGCATCTTGACCCTTAGACCACAAATCCTCAAAGTAACTCAAAACTGATCTTCTGCATAAACATAACTAAAACCACAAAACTCCCAGAAGACACCATAGGAAATCTTGTTGACCTCATGATATGCAATGATTTCTCAGGACATAAACAACACAAACCATTAAAAAAAAAACTGAAATAGTGGAATTCATCAAGACTTAAGGCTTCTCATTTTCTGTAGTTACCATTAAGGTAATGGAAAGGAGGACTCAGATTGCAGACTATTTCAGTGCATAACTGGCATAAAGGATGTGTAGTCCGAATGTATGACCAACATACAACTCAAGAAATCCAAAATTGAATTTCTTTAAACACAGGCAAATACGTTTGAAGAGCCACTTCATGAAATAGGTCATGTCAATGACCAATGAGTACATTAAATGATGCTCAACATCAGTAGATACCAGGAAAATGCAAATTAAAATGACAATTATATACCACTAGACCATTGGAAAGTCTAAAGTCAAGAAACAAATCTGAAGATATCAAGTGTTGGTGAGGATGTGGAGCAACTGAACGTCTTATAGTTTGGGAGTACAATGGGTTGGGGAAGCATTTGACAATTTCTTATGAAATTACCCATTCCTATACTGGATAACCTAGTTCGGTAACTCAGACTAAAAATTCCTAAGAGACATGAAAACATGTGTCCACACGAAGACTTGAACACAAGCATCTGTACCAGCTTCGTCCAGAACACCCCCAGTCTGCACTCTGTTCCTAGAATCATCTATTAATTATCGAACAATAAAAAGGAACATATGCTCACACAGACTATCTGGGACGGGTCTGGCTTCACTTCTGACATTTGACCCATGAGAACCTTCAGACCTGACTACATCTCGCCTACTTCCACCCACGTCTAGGCAAACTCATGAGGACATCCTTCTGCATGTTCTCTGGTACCAGCAGGTAGTTTGAACCATGCAAACCCCAGCCCATGCTGGCTAACAGCAATTTAAAAAACCTTCAAAGTCAGGGGGTACCTGGCTGACTCAGTTGGTAGAGCATGTGAGTCTTGATACTGGGGTCATGAGTTCAAGCCCCACATTGGGTGAAGAGCTTCTGTAAAAGAAAAAAAAAAAAGAATAATAAACCCTTTTGAAAAATCCAAAGTCACCATCCCTGCCATTGCTTCAACTGTTCTGCACCAGCTTGTGTGTCCTCTCCCTTCTGCTCTCGTTATAAAAGTCTCATAATGTGAATAATATATTCTTTTGTACCCTCTTGGTGCATATGGTATCATTACTTTAGATATCCTAACCAATTATTTTATTGGGGTAGGAGGTGTTGATTGTACCATCTGCATGGCACCGACAGGACACATCTTAAAACATAACTCTAAGAAAAATAAATCCAGGGGGAGAAAAACAGAATATAAAGTACATAATCCCTGCCTATTAAAATCTAAAAAACAACTACGTGCAAAATTAGATACCAAAAAAAGCATATCCGTTGCTGCCAGGGAGCTGTAGGGAGGGTGGAAGGGAATTGATTTCAAAGAGACACAAGAGAACACTTCACAGTGATAGAAACACTATGTATTTTGGGTTGTTTAAGTGATTAAACTTGGATAAACATTTGTCAAAACACGTCAAACTGTTCACTTTAAGAGGGTGCATTTTGTTATATGTGAATTATACTTTAAAGAAGTTGAGTCTGTTTTGTTTTTAAGGAAAGTGTTAAAATAAACTTCAGAGCTTGATGCTTGTGAAGAATACTTGTAGATGCGGATGTGGAAAACGTGGTTCAACGAGAGGTGAATCAACAGGTTGCCAAATAGCACTGATGATCCAGGTGAGCTTATGGAGCAGGAGCTGATGAGCAAAAATGTTTACCCAGCACTGCCTTTTTTTTTTTTTTTTTTTTTGCGTTTTCTCCAAAGCAATGAATGGAAAAAGTAATGGTTTTGCTAAGATTGAGGATCAGCAAGGAATTGCCTGGAGGATGACATGGCTCTGGTGTGCTTGCTGAAGGATGTTAAAAGGGTTTGTAGGATACCCCGATCAGAAAACACAACGTCGCAAAGGCAGCTGAGAGACTGGGCTGTTTGGAAAATTTATAGCATAACCCGAGGAATAAAGATTTTCTTTGGGAGGTATCCAGGTGGTATTCACCCCATGAAGAAGAACAGAATTTAAGGTAGCAGCATCGTATTGTGATAGAAGCACATTAAACTGAAGAGTACCATGGCCCTGTTGTTCATGTGTGTGCCCTCACCAACAAGAACAGGAGACAGGAGAGATCGTCATGGGCTTGGGGGCGATAGTGCCACTTGACATTAGCTTTGCAAATTTAGGTGGCGTTGGGTAGAATGGAAGGAGCCTTGGGTAGGAAGCATGGAGGGCAGTCTGACCAGCAGGTGTTCAGGTTTGCTAATATGCATGATTAAATTCGTTTTCTATACCTCATAACAAATGGCCACAAACTTAGAGCCTTCAAACAACCCAATCTATTGTCTTCCAGTTTCTGGGAGTCAGGAGTCCAGGCATAGCTTATCTGGGCCCTCAGCAAAGCTGAGATCCATGGATGAGGTCTCATTTGTAGGGGCCCTAGTGGGGGAGGGTCCGCTAGCAAACCCTGTTGACAGAATTTGCTTCCAATGCAGCCGTAGGACGCAGAGCAGTTGCATCTTCAAAGCCAGCAAAGACAACAAGATCCTATAGACAGTTTGCTAATAAGATGGAGTCTGGTAGAGTAGGTCATAATGATGGGAGCGACATCTCCTCACTTTTGCCACATTCCCTTGGCAAGAAAATGGTTAGAAGCAAGTTGCAATCCTACCCTCGTTCAAGGGGAGGGGTTCTCCAAAGGCATGAACACCAAGAGGTGGAGATCATGGGGGCCACCATAGCCTGGGCACCCCCACCACCCAAGAGTTCAGCATGAAATCCTTTAGGAGGTCGCCACTCCTCAAAGTCCAGTCGCTCAGAGAAGAGTGACTTTAATTCAACAGAAGGCTCCTCCTGAGAATCTCCTTCCATCCCCGATGTGCAGTCTTGTGGAGGCCAGAGCCTGCCTCGGTTGAGAATCATGATCAGGGCTTCACACACACCGCCCTCTTACCGGGACACACGAGGCCTGGTTTGTTCAAACAAGGTCTTCAGCAATGCGCGTTTGCATAATCATCTTCACGGCCCGTACCCCCTGCTGGGTCCTGTGTGCCCTTAGAATGGTCAAGAAGTCAACAGGATTCCAAACCTCTTGTCTGTAGGCTCTGAGGGGGTTGAATTTGCTTCCTGGGCTCCCGGGGAAACCCCGGACTTGATGAGTCGCACACGCCGTGGGGAGCTGACTAGTTGTGTCGTCACTGTTGATCTGTGTGGCTTTGCTTCATCATGCAAACTGCCCCCCCCCCCCCGCCTCGGGGGTGTGGTGGGGAGAAGTCCAAAAGCCACGCTAAAATATCAATATTGGATCCGCTGGGAATAAATAACAACAAGGCACATATATTTGTTTTTGCTTATAGTCCAGCTGAGCCCAGGGAGGCCAAGCTATGTAAAACAAAGGAAACAAAGAGGGGCCATTGTGTCCTCCCCTACCCAGGCGCCGTTCTGCGAGGGCCCGCGAACATCCAGGCTCACCATGTGGATTCTATCTTGCTCCTAACGTCCCACTTGGCCTCGTATTTGGAATCAAGTGCTTGGCAAATTGCCATATTGTTCGGTGTGGGTATAATGTTCCTGCTTCCCTTTCTTAAAGAGAGAAGGGGGGTGGGTGGGAATCCAACCATGAGCTGTCCTTGAAGGGGAAGAAGTGTTTCCTTGTCCCTCCTCTGCAGCAAACGCACCCGTCCACTGGTGTTCTCATTAATATGTCACCCTACAGACGAAGGAAACAACATCTCCATTTCTGCGGCAAGGTAAACCCATCATGTTGTCATCCTGGGTAATCTTCTCATAATTTGATATCCCAATCAGCTCCAATCTGGGTATTTTATGGCCCATATGTGCCCGGTTCTGCCGCGGGAACTCTGATTTAATGCCGCGGCCGCTTCCACACAGCTCAAGAGAAACGGCGTCACGGGAAGAAAAATAGGGTATAGTCCAAACCCGCCTGCCATGCCCCATGCAGGAAAGGGCTCTGTGAAAATATGTTTTTTTTTTAATGTGCACATATCCGAGGGATGGCCCCAGGCCATTTCCAAGAAGTCTGATTCTCACCCAACTGTGCATCTTCCTTCTCTCCAGCCCGATTTCAAAAAGACACAGAATGCCATATTCTGACTTTGAAGCACACTTCTGAAAATTAACGAGGATGAGAAAAACCAACTTCAGGAATAGTATTTTGGTCTTAAGATCTTCTGACATCTTAACTCGATTAACTAGCTGAGGCCAAGGAGATAATTAGTTGAGCGCGAGGTCAGTCGCTTCTATGGAAGAAAAACCAGAACCCTCTGGGGCCTGAATGTGGATATAATTCCTATAATTTATTCACTCCAATTAAGCATTACCCATATGTCTTGTGCATGACAAATAAGACCTTGAATTCACTCTAGGAGCCATAAAGAAAGAGGGAAGGTCAGTAATAGATTTTCTTATCACCTCAGCAGCCGCCGGCATTTTCCCCCCAATAGGTAACATTTTCTCATTTGTTATTAGTGTCTCATTTGAAGCATAGCTATAGGAAAGAGTCTTCTGTGCTCTGGATAAATGGAGCAGAACATGGATTCCATTACATGTTTTGAAGGTTTCTCCTGCATGATCCATCAAGCATCGTGTTTTTGTGTCATTACCGTTGACCCATGATGAAATGATGGATGTCCAAGACACACACTTGGGCAACACGGCAGACTCAGACGCATGCAGACCAATGAGGAAGGTTGGAGAAAGCCCAATCATGTTGTCTTCCTTCCGAGTCATGCAAGTGTGTCCTTCAGCCCCAGATGTGTTTAAAGCTGATTCCTGGATGTGTTGGACACACAAGAGGGGAAATATGGAACAGACCAGAAAAGCATCCTTAGAATAGCATCGAGCTAATGAGAATCAGCATGGCCAGGTCTCATGCTCAGTCACTGAAGGCAGCTCTTGCTAGACTGTGATGTCCCAAACTCACGTTGTCCATCTTGTCTCCAGGAACTCGTGAGTGAGTCTTGGAGGACACTAGGATAGAGCAGGACACCGCAAATGGGTCCTCCGTGCAAAATACCACAGGAGTCATTGGCATGAACAATCTCTAAGATTCAAGTGTCTCCACTGAGCCAGGACAATACTCATACTGGTAGAGAATAGGTCAGAAGAGAGATTCTCTTCAATTCTGCATGAACCATAGTGTAGCTTTGGCAGATTGAGGCTTCTGAAAAACCCAGCAGAATTCCCTCTCACCCAAGGACGTGCGTGCTCAAGTAGTCTGCAGTTGAGGCAGGGGGCCAGGGAAAGCCAGCTTGCTGCAGGTTCCGAAGGCAATACCACCCACAAGTAATTTTGCATAGAGAGTGGTTATGAGCTGTTCCTGAAGGATTAGTGCGTGAGGAACCTTGAAGTATCTCCTTTGACACATCCTCACACACCCTCTACGGGCGTCAGAGATAGTTTGGACATAGAGGAACTCCTGCAAACAAGCTATGGAAAGGCACTTGACCCCTGGTGATGAGAATCTGTTAAAAAAAAAAAAAAAAGATCGTTAATATAATAGTGGAGCGTGGAAAACCTAACCACAATGAACTGGAGGAATTCTTCTCCTGAGCCGCTCAGCTTCGCTTGCAGGTGGAGAGGCAGCACAGTGTCATGATTACAGACGCACCGTGAACCCTCCACCTCAAACCGGTCGCTACCAACAGGTAGTACGCGTTAACATGGACATCGTTTGCGTAATGTTCTTAATTCATGCTACACCCTTTGGTATAAGAAAAAAAAAAATCCTCAAGAGCACAGCTGACAAAACAAAAGACTCTGAAACCAAGGACATCACAACTCTAATTACAATCTGGGCGACATATGCGATGCTCCTATAATTCCGTAAATTGCATCTCCAGACCCCACAGCCTCTATATAACAAAATAATAAGGTTCGTCCTCTGTTATAATCCAGTCGGGCTTCACCGACAAAATAAATCTGATAACCTAGTTCATCAAATGAGTGCGAGGTCAACGTTGGTGCAAATTTAAATGACCTTTTAATTATTCATAATGTTAGATGCACTATTTAGAGGGGAGAAAAAAAAAACCTATCCAGTGGGCAGAAGATTCGTTTGAGGTGAAACAAATAAGGCTAGCATTTAAGAACAGCATTACCGTATTGGCGCCAGCCTTCTCATGCTGCACTCATTTGTTGGTGCCATACACAGTGGCGATTCCACATCATAATGCTGCCTATCCTTTATCAGGCACGTCGAACATAGGATTTGTTTGTGGTGCTAGGACGCTACATGAAATCAAAGAATCAAGATCCCCACACATCAGAGGTGAGGACTTGTGATTTGATAGCTCACACGAAGAGTTGGAATCGCATTGCCTTACCTGGGGCTCAGCACTAAATCAAACAGAAAGGTATTGTCACTTTCTTTCTTTTTTTTCTTTCTTTCTTCTTTCTTTCTTTCTTCTTTCTTTCTTTCTTTCTTTCTTTCTTTCTTTCTTCTTCTTTCTTTCTTCTTTCTTTCTTCCTTCTTTCTTCTTTCTGCAGTTGAGGTTTGCCTGAGTGGATTCATTCCAAGTTTGGGTAGATGTAGGGAATGGAATGTGAGTAGTTACTTCAGTTTGCTATTTCTTACCAATCTGTGGTGTATTGTCCCCAACTGGTGAGTGTAGGATCCTGAGAAGGAGCGCATATGGGAATGAAAAAGAATATCACACTCACGGTCGGTGATATGCCTGTGGTTTTTCCGTAGGTCATAGAACACAGACCTCTTAATGACCCCATTTTGATTAAATGTTGCCATTGGACCGGAGCTCCACTGGGACAAGCCAGACAGAGAATATATATGGCAGGCCATCAATGACTCATGTCTTTATATATCTCTCCACTCTTATGCAGGTGGCACCTGTGAATTGCCTCAAACCAACAGAGCATGGCAATGACATGTCACCTGTATGATTGGGTTATGTGATACGGGACTCTGTCTTAGTCGTCTGAGTAAGAGGTTGTCCTACAGGCTTTGAAGAGTAAGCTACCGTGTTGGCAGCTGCACTTGGACACAACTATGCACCCGAGAATTGAGACACATCTTTAAGACCAACAGAAACCACAAAAATGGGCACCCAAAAAATTAATAATAAAAATTAAAATGTGGACCTCAGCAGTCCTTCAACCTCAAGGAGCTGAATTTTGCCAACACCCCCATAAGCTGGGAAGGAAACCCTGAAATCCAGGAAAAAACACACAGCCTGCATGACACCTCTATTGTAGGTCAGTAAAACTCCAAGTAGAGTACTCAATAATCCATACCCAGACATCTGACCCAGATTAGAATAAATGCATGATAAATGTTTGCTTTCTAGGCTGCTAAGTTTGTGGTGATTTGTTATGAAGCATGGCTAACTGATACAGAATTCTCTCTTTTTAAAAGATTTTATTGGGATCCCTGGGTGGCGCAGCAGTTTGGCGCCTGCCTTTGGCCCAGGGCGTGATCCTGGAGACCCGGGATCGAATCCCACGTCCGGATCCCGGTGCATGGAGCCTGCTTCTCCCTCAGCCTGTGTCTCTGCCTCTCTCTCTCTCTGTGTGTGTGTGACTATCATAAATAAATAAAAATTAAAAATAATAAAATGTTTAAAAAAAAGATTTTATTTATTTATTCATGAGAGACACACAGAGAGAGGCAGACACCTAGGCAGAGGGAGAAGCAGGCTCCCTAGAGGAAGCCCAATGTGGGACTCGATCCCAGGACCCCGGGATCATAGAACATCTATGTTCTATGGCCCTGAGCCACCCAGATGTCCCCGATACAGAATTCTGAAGAAGGAAGTTAACCAGGACATACCCCCAAAATATGTCATGTAGATGAATTTAATCCTGCTGCAAGTTCTAGTCATTAGTCTAAAAGCTCAAAAATTGAGACTGAATGCAGCATTCAGCAATGGAACGACATTAACCAAACTCATAAGGTGGATGAACGGCCCAGAAATGCTAATTGGCATTTTGTTTCATTTTTTTCCCTTTTCCTGTTTCTCTCTCTTCCCCACATGGGGAATAGAATAATCATACACACTAGAAAATCCACATGAGATTTCCACATAGAAATTCCCCATATGTGGGAAACCAAAGTATAATTAGAAGGTTGCTTTGCAGAACAGAACAAGTCAGGACGCACCTCCCAATATCCAATGACATCATGGTATCTCCTGTCCGGCTGTCACATCCAAGATGCACCATCAGCCATGGTGTCTGCCACTCTTAGAAAGTCCCCTCTCTCCTCCGCAACAGTTTGGTTGGATGCTGATGGGCTCTGCCTTGGGAATCTCCCGTCTCTGATTCCATCAGTGACAATTCCTTTACGCTTAGTAACGTAGCACAATGTAAGTTCAATTTTTATGTACCCCAAAACCAGTGTCTCAGGTGCATGTGCACATGGCTGCTCTGACCCCGTAAGTGTCAGCATTATACTTTAAAACAGAGACTGCTTTCTTCTTTTGTTTGTTTTCTTTCTCAACTTTTTCAAGAGCACCGACGAATTTCACCCAATACCACTTAGGCGCAACAAGTGAAGGGGGACTCTGGACCTTCGAGAGAGGACACAGTCTGTTTAAGGCCACAGAGCTAATAAGTAGATGAGCTGAAAACAAACACAACCCGGTGTACTCATGCCCTGTTGCCTACAGAGCCTGTCTGTTCCAAATCCCTGCACAATTCAGGACTGTGTTGGTGCCCACAGAAGGGCTGGATGCCCAGGGCCTGCCCTATTCCTCACTGTAAATCTGAGCTCCATAGAGTTGCAGAAAGATAGAAGCTGAGCCCACTGCTTGTTTCTCCCTAAAGTGTAAGGCACACATGGTTCACTCCCTAATTAGCAACGCTGCAAAGCCAGGAGCTCCCCGAGAGCTTCCTTTCAGCTGGCACAACCCTTCTCCTTCCCCCTGCAGGCAGACTTCCTTGGGGAGGGACAGCACAGGTTAACGATAGAGTTCTCAACAATATTCTGGTTTACAAAAATAACGCTGATCGTTTTCCAACACACACTCTGTTGCGGGGAGCACGCCAGTGTGTCCCATAAGAGACTATATTTCATTCTCACGGCCATTCTCAGGACATGGGTCTGCTGATCCTTGTTTTAATGGCACGTCACCTGAAGTTCAGAAAAGTTGTAACTTCAACAACCCCTAAACCACTTAGCTGGAGTATCAGTCGGGGTTCTCTAGAGAAACAGAACCAGTGAGATGTCTAGAGATGTATATACCATGGGGCTTTACGGTATGATACACGGTATGATACATGGAAGATACCATGGGGCTTTGCGGTATGATACGCGGTAGATACTGTGTTCCCTGGTATCTACCCAACAGAGCTGAAAACTTGCACCCACAGAAAAATCCCTCACATGGATGCTTATGGCAGCTTTGTTTATGGTTGCCGAAACTTGGTGGCAACCAAGATGCCCTTCAGGCGGCTGATGGATAAATAAATTGTGGTCCACTCAGGCAATGGGATATTATTCAGCACTAAAAAGAAGCAATCTATCAGCCCATGACAATACGTGCAGGAAATTAAAATGCGTTGGACTATGAAAAATATGTCAATCTGAAAATGCTACATACTCTATGATTCCAACTCCAGGACATTCTGGAAAAAGAGAAAACAATGGAGACAGTAAAAAGATCAAGAAGTGCCAGGGTTTGGGGAGAAGGAGGGATGAACAGGTGGAGCACAGAGGTGAAGGGCAGTGAAGACATTTTGTATGATACTAAAACAGATGGATCCATGTCATTGCACATTGGACCAAACCCAAAGTTGGACCCCAGGAATGTCCCTCATGTAAAGTATGTGCCTTGGGCGATGCCAGGGTGTCCATGTAGGTTCACTGATTGTAACAAATGCACCGCTCTGCTGATGGATGTTGATTTTTGGGGTGAGCAGAAGGTATATAGTAGGCTCTGTACACTCCTTTCATTTTACTGTGTCCTCAAAAAATAAAGCCCAAATAAGGCATCTGAGAATCAGAAGCCCTGCACACCTTGGTTACTTGTCAGTATCAAAAGGCTAAGTTTTTGGAATGGCAACTAGATCCCTGGCGACAAAATCGAGTGGGAGTGTCAGAAGTTCTGGAATTAAGAAACCCATGACCTTCATGGAGGTGCAATTGGAGAGAAAATTGCACCTGAGAAATACATAATAATGCTCAGGGAAAAGCAAGAGCATGATGCTGGCTCAGAATCCCCCTGGGAGCTTGGTTTTCACTTGGACACAGGTGCCAGCCATGCATATCCTGATTAGAAGAAACCAGACCCAGCCAACCTTAGGCACACATCCTGCTTCACGGGGTTTTTCTTGTCTCTGTCACTGTCCATTGATGAGCGCCGTCATCTGATAGCATCAGGAAGGTTCTGGGTGCAGAAATAGGTACTCCTCCTCGTTTTATTTTGTGATTGCAATTTCATTTTCTGACCATTATCATAGAATGTTCGTGAAGACAGATTCTGGAGTGGATTTTAAATGAGTTTTGAGGGAATGATTGCATCTCTCAAAGTAGATTGTAATCGTTTTCATTGGAGCACCGTGTTAACACCATCAATATAGAATATAGGTTTCCACTGGCATCCAAAGTGCTTAGATTTGAAGGAGCATCCCTCAACCTCTTATCAAGAATTGTAAAAGAAAAACAGAGGCAGGTTGGTACTCGCAAAAACATTTTAGCCATGTAGCCAAGATCTGTATATTATAATGTTTAGGTCCCATCATGGGTTTGGATCTTCCATTAGTTCCGTCAAGAACAATCACTCCAACTACATAACAAAATCACTCCAACTACATAACAAAAAGGGGCTTAAGAATCAGAGAATTGCTGGCGTCCATGAACATGTTTGTAGTGAAGAACTGACCTGATCTAAGACAGATCTGGCCTTTTGGCTTCTGGACAGTGCCCCTCCCAAGAGTGCCCACCTTGGCCTCCCACCTTGGACCATGTGGTACAGTCTACAGTATGACTCATGTTGGGGGCTTTGGGCTGTGCCCCCTCGGTTCCAACCCGCATAGGAATTGGAGAACACAGGTATCGGTCCCGGCTCCCGGAGAAGCTGGAGACTCACGGTCAACCAGAGAGGCATTTAATGCAATACAACTTCAGAACCAAGTCTCAGGTGAGCTCCCCCAGTTGGTGATACTGTGCATGTGTTCTCACACATCATATCTGGAAGGACATAACGCTGTCCATGAGTCCACTGGGAGAAGATGACGGAAATCCTAAGTTGGGACCCCTCCAGCTTGCATAAGGTTCTATGAATCCTTCTGGAAAATTTCAAGAATGGGGGATGGTCTTTAAGGTTCACCTTGAAAGGCCCCCTTGAAGTTGCAATCCATGTCAGAGGTAAGGGCAGTTTGGGGGATATGTGCTTTATCCCTTCCCAGTTGGCATACCTCAAGCTCGTCTGGGCAGCAAATATGCTAAATTGGAATAATACAGAGAAAATTCACATGGCCTTTGCCCAAGGAAGATCCAATTGGCAAAACTCAATTTCCAAAGAAATGTAAAAACAACAACAACAACAACAACATCAACAAACCCAAAACACTGTAGAGTGATGTGGGATTATGTTGCTCTTCAGTGGAATTATCCATCCCACAAGTGTGTATGCTCCATATATAAATGGTCAACAGTTGTATGAGCCGTATTGGTCATACAGCAATGCATCATCAGTATGCACACATCTGGACCATATCGTTTCAAGTATTACTATTTCCAGCTCATGGAAGAAGTTTACAGAAGCTCGGATGGTTCTGGCAACTCTTACAAGATGGCATAGGTCATGCAATGGGCCATATTCACAGGTCCAGGGGTTTCAGATTTGGACATCATTGGTGGACATCATTCTGCCTCCCACATGAAGCATTTTTGCTTTATTAAGACTTCCCTGAATATATCTGTATGTATATATACTGAAATACAATTTCCCCTCTTCAAATCCCTCTGTAAGGTCTCAGTGTCTTTAATCCTCTATTTATGTTGCCCGCAAACTCCACGTGTTCTGCTCAGGGGCTCCAAATGCAGCCAGTATTACGTGTTACGTCAAGAAACTTTCACAATAAGAAAAGTACCTATTTATTATGCCCTGCCTTGAAAACATTTTCCTAGAACTCAATCAATCAAACAAAAAATTAAGTTTCTCTTATCTTTCAGAAGCAAAAATACCCATCATTTATGGAAAATCTTAGCCAGAAATACATCAACATTCCACATATAATTTTAAAATAGATTGAGATTCCTTGTTTTATCTCCAGTTCTTATCGTGATTTTCCATGGGAATCAGGGGCAGCCTTAACTGACCTCTTATTTATTTATTTATTTATTTATTTATTTATTTATTTATTATTTACTTACTTTTCTGACCTCTCCTTCAAAAAGCTCATTATGCACATCAATTTCCGTGCAATTTCTGACGGTGGTTGGTCTCCCTGAATTTCCTCCCTTGGTTCACTGTTGGGCTCCAGGAAGGCCCCCACAGACAACAGGGGTCTATAGAAGTGATGGAGTAGAGTTTAGATAGTCTGAGAAGTCCGTGGAGTTAGCAAAGCATGGTTTGCATTCCCTGCTACCTGGGCGTATTGCCTGCTGGGGAGAAAGGAACAATCCCCAGGGAAAATACTGTTTATCTCATCGTTTGTATCACTCTGCACAGGACACAGTTTTCAAAAGACACTTCCCGTCAGCTCATGGAGGCCACATCTCCAAAGCAATCTGTCGGTGTCCAGTTGTCATTTTCAGGGTATTCATTCCGGACAGAGTCCAGGATTCTGCACTCGAGAGCCACCATGAGCAGAAGCTGTCACCTTCCCATAAGAATCGGAACTATCGTCTTGCAGAAACGTGAAGTGTCACCATCATTAGTGTGGGCAGATGCGTTAGGAAAAGTGGTCCTGTCTAGACAGCAATCTCCTCCGGGAACTTCTTCTCCATTGTCACTACAGAAAAAGAACTAAACAAAACAACAAACAAACAAACAAACAAAACACCCACAAATGTCCAGAGACCCACAGCATGCAAACTCTCATTGAAAGCTTAAAACTTCAATTTTGGCAGGTATAGAAGTACTTTCACTGAAACTCATAAATACAAACCGAAAGCAGCCACAGGAATGAAAACCAGTGTGAAATGGATTCTACCTAGGAAAGGATGCTGGGTTAGGTTAAAGCAGTTTCAATGACGTGGATGCATCCCAACTTGGGATCCATCTGTGTGTGGTTAAAGTCAATCCAGACGTGTTAAGCAAGATATGCATTAACTCGCTAAATAACATATGCTGACCAATACTCATCATCTACTACAAAGAAGCAGAATATGCACAAAGGGAAAGGAAGACTGTCTCCCTTGTTGCTTGCAGAGAAACCAGCATTTCCTGGAGAAACATTTGGAGCCAATAGAGCCATGGATGCTTAGAACGTGGTAAAACCATCGATTCCATACCAGGCAGACAGCTGGTCTGACCACCTTTTCTCTCCCATTTGCAATAATACTAAGCTTTGAGTCTCAATACGATCCAAAATAAGAACACTGTGGTAATTTAGCTGGATTGCAGAGTAAAAATATTAATGCCACCCTCTGACCCCCAAAAAGGAGTCAAATCTGAAATACAACGATGATAGTCATTGGTGAAATAGGCATCCGAGACATTTTCTTTCATTACAGAGAACGGAATTAAGTAGTATTGATTGTCCCCTCTATGTGAACACTTAGATGCATAGGGATAGAAAGAGTATAAGCAATTGTAAGTTAGAATATCTTTCCATCATTATCTATACACTGTGAATAAAATAGAATAAATTGCACACATGCTACGAAGATGTGTGTCATTATCTCTTTACCTTTCGGTTCTGCCATATTTTGCGATGCATCAGATCCCTTAAAACAATATCAATCTATATCTTGAGCTATACCTGGATATTTAACATTTTCATTTGAAAGCGCATTACTGGAACAATTATAGTAAGAAGCACCCCTGCGGGTGCTGACAGTCCTGACCATAATCTTTTGCAATAAAAGAGAAAAGAAATCGAATGCAAACATTTGTGAGGATAGTGCTTTATTTTATCTAAAATTCCCTGCCTGGCTAAACAATCAGGATGGTGATCCATTTTTATACAGTAAGCAGCTTTTTTTTTTTTGCTTGGGTCTTATTGCAATACAATTGACACATCACATTGTATACCTGTCAGGTGTTCAGTGGGGTGAGTTGATACAAGAATATGTTCCAACTGTTGGCGGGAATGCAAAGTGATGCAGCAGCTCTGGAAAACAGTATGGAGGTCCCTCAAAGTTTAAAAATAGAATTAACCTATGATCCAGCAATTGCACTGCTAGGTATTACCCAAAGGATACAAATGTAATGATCTGAAGGGGCATATGTGCCCCAATGTTCATAGCAGCAACGTTCAACTATGGAAAGAGTCCAGGTGTCCATGGACAGATGAATAGGTAAATAAGATGTGGTGTATATATACAGCTGAATATTACTCAGCCATCAGAAAGGATGAAATCTTGCCATTTGGAACTAGAGGGTATTATGCTAAGTGAAATAAGTCAGTTAGAGAAATACAACTATCATATAATTTCACTCATGTGGAATTTAAGAAATAAAACAGCACAATATAGAGGAAAGGAAGGAAAAATAAAATAAGCTGAAATCAGAGAGGGAGACAAACTATAAGACACTCTTAACTCTGGGAACCTAATAGGGTTACTGGAGGGAAGGTGGGCGGGGAGATGGGGTAACTGGGTGACCGGCATGAGGAGAACACGTGATGAGATGAGCACTGGGTGTTGTATGCAACTGATGAATCACTAAATTCTATACCTGAAACTAATGATATACTATATGGTAACTAAATTTAATCTAAATTTTAAAAAGATTGGGAAGCCTCGATGGCTCAGCGGCCCAGGGTGTGATCCTGGAGACCGGGGAGTGAGTCCCACATCGGGCTCCCTGCATGGAGCCTGCTTTTCCTTCTGCCTATGCCTCTGCCTCTCTCTCTCTGTGTGTGTCTCTCATGAATAAATAAATAAAATCTTTAAAAAAATTTTTTTTAAGATTTTTAAGAAGTATCTGTTGCAAAACAATTACCAGAATAAGATCAGCTAACACTCCCATCATCTCCCATGACAGTCCGTTTCTTTCCTTTTCCTCTCTTAATGAGAACATTTAAAATACAGACTCCAGGCAGCCTTCACATATATAACGTGGTATTTTTAAGTGCAGTCACCATGCTGTTCAGAAGATCCCCAGACTGTAGTGCGTCATCTCCTAGCTGGGAGTTAGTACTGCTTGTGGTGACTCTGCAGTGTCTGGATTGGATTCTTGGTCCCACTCTGTCTCTGGGCCACCATGCATGCCCAGGTCGGCTGTCACGGCCCTTGGGAGTTCTCCTCTGAGCTGGGGGCTGGGCAACGTGTGCCCATCTGCTCATCTGTCTCCTTCCCTTCCAATAAAACGCCAAGTTTCCCTTCCCTGTGGGGCTGTTGGCCTACAAATGTCACCTGGTGACTTTGTGGAGAAGGAGTCCATAAGCCAAGACAAACCAGTAAAATCAATAATTTTGGGTGAAATGACGTTTTCTTGAGCCCTTTAATTCCTACCAAAATTTTTTAACTTTCTCCATAGACAGCATAGAGTTCCTCTTATCCACCATTTTTCAATATATAAAATTGTTTTAAATAATTTAATTTTGCCTGTATGATAACAGTTCATTGTTATTTAAGGATTACAGAGGCCAGTTCTCCTTTATATGTATGCTTATCAATGCACTACCTGCTTCTGTGTTTTTTTAGGTCCTCGCCATCTATAATCAGACACAGTAATCACCTATATAATTATGTCACGGGACAAAGCAACGTCTTAATGTTACTTCTCAGAAGAAAGGACATTTTTCTGATATCTATAAATGCAGCATTATGTATTTCCAAGGGCTCTGCCAATTTTCATCATTTTGTCTCTAAGAAAGCAAGTGTAAACATATTAATAAAAATGCATTGCTCTATTAAATGCTCATCGGGCTTAATTAATTCTCATCAAAAATCTAAAAGAATTAAATGGACAGAAGAAGCGTGAAAAAATTATAAATCAATTAATAACTATTCATAGTCTTCCTCCAATATCTGCATTTGAGGAATTAGAAAGAAGCATAAGAAAAAAAAATAAAGCCAATCATGAGGTTAACCAGAAATATTTCTTGGGTGCAGGTGCACGTCTCATCCATGAGTCTGGTCCAAAAGTGGTTTTCCCACTTTCCACAGGTGGGAGCACGCAGGGATGGGCTGTGGGGTCCCCACATGTGCTGCCTGCATTTAACAGGTGTGTCTCTTTCCAGAGGTAGGACTTAGATGAGTTCCTCATCTCCACGAGGTCCAGAGAGACTATAATAAAGAAAACTCCCCTAATGTGAACTTACAAAATGAATAATCTTCAAGATGAGATCAGAACCAGGCAATCAGTGCGTTCCAGTAATGATACTAGTGTCCTCTGGCAAAATTTAGAATCTTGGGACCATTATGGCCGCCATTTTACTTCTGAATATATGGCAAAAAGAAGTGAGAGCAAGAGAAAGGAAAATGCTATGATTTCACAAAACTGCGGTCCCTGGAGGAGTCACATCCATAGAGACAGAACGTGGGATAGAGGGTGTCAGGGGCTGCGGGAGAACAAGAGTTAGTGTTTGTTGAGGACAGAGCTTCAGTCTGTTAGGGTGGAAATGCTCGAGAGGTGGATGCACAATATTGTGAGTGTCCTTCACGTAACCCAACTGTATGCTTGAAAATGGTCAAAACGGTCACTTTTCCGAAATTTTTTTTGAATCACAATTAAGAATAAAAAGATAAAGAAGCAAATTAACATAATAAATGATATAACGTATATATAACTACACAGAAATATAATGCAAACACTGAGTAACATTCAATGCAACATTCAAAGAAATTAAAACAAATTGTAAAATACAAAATTCAAAAAAAAATCCATGATAAAAACAGTATCACTATCTTTAATAATAAAAGTATCACTGTTATTGATTTTTCCAGGCGCTTTTGCTACAGTTATGACTCAGCACGGCTTCTTGTAAAAGCCCCCCTGATGTCCAATAGCAGGTCAGCTTAGTTCTAGCTCAGCAGTTACCACATAGGGACAACTCTGTCCTCCAGGGGGCACTTAGCAATATCTGGGGACATCTTTGGTTGTGGCAAGGGTGCAACTGGCATGTGGTGGGTGGAGACCGGGGATGTTGCCCAATGTGCTACAGTGCACAGGGTGCCCCCATGTAACATAGAAAGATCCATCCCCGAATATCACTATTGCTGAGGTCACTCTTGTTGCCTTAGCTATCTGTCCATCCATCTATCCATCTGTCATATCTAGCTATCGATCTATCTATCCATCCATCGTATCGATCCATCCATGCCTATATCTATTTATCCATCTACCCATCAATCCAACATAACTATCATCTATCAATCTATCCATCATAAAGATCCATCCATCCTTATATCTATCTACCCATCCATCCATCCATGCATGCATGCATCCATCCATCCTTATGTCTGTCTATCCAGCCAGATAGCCAGCCCTCCATCTATGTCAATTATTTGCAGTTGAGGTGATTTTATCCCTACGGGACACTTGGCAAAGTCCAGAAACATTTCTGGTTGTCAAGCCTTAGCATGAGGTGCTCCTGCCATCTGGTGGGTGGAGACCAGAGATGCTGCTCAACACCTTACAGTGCCCAGGTCACCCCATATCAAACAGCCATCTAACACCAAATGCTCACAGTGCCAAGATGAAGAACCTTGATTGGTTGACCACATTATACTCAAGAGTCCATTTCTACATCAGCCTCCTCAATCAGATTGGAGTCTCTGGCATGTTAGGTTCCTGTCTCATTAGTTTGCAGCCTCCATGCTTCCTCTCTGCTCTGCCTGGACCAGGGAGGCAGCTGTGGGGTCCTGAACGCTCCTTAGCAAATTGAAGTCGATCCTCGTGAAACAGAACTTGCCAGCGTCCCCTGAGCAAGGCCTCTAGCCCTCCACAGTCTCCACACAGACCATTCTAACCTGCAAAACCAATACCTACATTTGTTATTCCCATTCCCGCCCCCCCAAAAAAGAAAATAGATCTTGCCACCTAATGTCTATTCATGACAAACATTGTCTAGACTCCAAGAGGGAATGAGATCCACTGCATGCTCTTTGGCCGTTCCCCGCAGTGATCTACAGATAGAAAAGTTTCAAAGACTGATTTTGATGTCAATCTCCGTGAACCATCGACGACACAACCTTCATCCAGCCTTGCCGCCTCTATGCTCATCTTCATGGCGTTTATCATAAAGTTCAGTGTAAATGTTGCAAAAATGTCTCTCCCTGTATCTGGCTTCCCCTTTGTGAGGAGAAACACATGCATAGAGCAGTGTGCAGGCCAATTCTCTGCTTTAGAAAACATAGCTCAATGAAAGCAGAGAGAGGCATTCATCTTGAGATCCCAAGTGTCTATCACTGCCAGGCCTGTGATGGCTGATACTATTAGACCAGTGTCTGTTTCGTAACCCACAAATGGAAAAGATCGAGCTGCCAAAGTAACACGCAGACCACGGCCACTCGGCTCTTTCTTCTCAGGACGGCCAAATAGTCGGTTTATCAGTTATAAACATAACCCATAAACTTATTATCTCAAATTAAACTCTTGGCTTCTTATACCTGAGTAAATTGCAGCAAAAACCCATTACGCAGTGAACAATAAAAACTTCAGTTATATCTAATATCAAGGGAAAAAAATGACATTGCAAAACATTGGTCGGAGATTTTAATTAGGTTTATATTTGGCTATAATTTTAAACCAAGACAATTTACCTAGGCAATACTTACTGCCTTTGGGAGCCCTTAATAGTGGACATAAAGCAGTTTATTTAGCATGGCTAATTTCTCAGAAGGGACAAACGATAAAATCGAGAAGAGCTCCAAAGAGTGCAACAAGCAATGTTAGGGGGCACCTCGGTGGTGTGCAGTCGGTGAAGCATCTGACTCTTGGTTTCCGCTCAGGTCATGATCTAAGGGTCATGAGATGGAGCTCAAGAGTCTGCTTGAGATTCTCTCTCCCTCTCCTTCTGTCCCTCCTGCTTGTGCTTTCTCTCTCTCTCTCTCTCTCTCTCTCTAATATAAATAAATAAATCTTTAAAAAAATAGTAATTTGACAATGCCAGCTGAAGCTCCTCAAAATGAGGAGCTATGCTTTGATTCTCATTAGAATATACAGCCTCTCTTTAGAAGTTAAGAATCGGCTTGGATTCATAAGCTCGTCGTTGAAAGCCCGATCCACACATCTTGCTGGGCGTGCAGCAGCCAGTGCACAAGGATGAATGGAGTCATCATCGTCAGCAGGTAAAGGATGAAGATAAAGAAAGTCAGTGGCTGAGCCACTCAAGAAACACTTCTGATTTGGATAAAATAGGTATTCAGGCTCTGCAGAGAAACAGCAATAATACGTACAGATAGTCGTAGAAAGGGATTTATTCTGGGAATTGACTCACATACTAATGGAGCCTGAGCAGTTCTCGATATGCTACCTATAAGCTGGAGACCCAGGGGTGCCGATGGTGTCAATTCCAGTCTGAGTTCAAAGGGCTGAGATCTGAGAAAGCCAACTGTGTAAGTCCCAGTCCAAGGGCAGGAGAAGATCGATGTCCAAGCTCAAGCCAACCAGCAGACAACAAATCCTCCCTTCTTCCACCATTTTTATTTTATCCATACCCTCAAAGACTTCGCCAAGGCCAAGGCCACTCACGCTGAGGAGGGCCATCCGCTCCACCAGGTCTGCCCATTGAAATGCTAATCTCATCCAGAAACACTCTCGGGGACACACCGAGAAATCGTGTTTGGCCAACTATCTGGGCGCCTCATGACCCAGACACATAAAATGAACCATCACAGCAACGTACCGAGAAAGCTATGCTCGGAGCCCCTGGCTGGCTCAGTGGGTAGAGCATGCAACGCTTGGTCTTAGGGTTGTGAATTCAAGCCCCACGTTGGGTATGGAGCTTACTTTAAAAAAAAAAAAAAAAAGGAACAGCTACACTTCCATGTGGATGGAAACGGACACCCAAACCTTGAAATACATACGCAGTGCTCAGAGTTTCCAAACCTCAGTGCTATGACATTGCAAGACTCACAGTCCCTGGTGGTGGTGGCTGCCCTGTGCATTGCAGGGTGTAGAGCACCTTCCCGGGGTCCCCTGACTATATGGCAGGGGCAGCCCCACACACCCCTTTCATCCTAAGGGCAATTCAGCAGGATGACACTATGAGTGCTTAATTTTGTGCACCGTTTCTGAATGATTATGCAACCACTGCTTAATTGTTTCACAACCGTCCTGAGTAGGAAACCTGCCTGTTGACTCCTACAACTTCCTACAGAATGCTCCCCGTTTCAGGCCCCTGGGGCTCGAGACCACTTTGGATCCAAATCCCTGGCGTTTCTTCTTCTTCTTTTTTTTTTTTTTTCACCAACTCAGAGGTCTTCACCTGCTTGATCCCAGCTGATCAATCATGTTCCCATAATGGTGATAACGACAATCACTTTGCCAAGGACAGTGCTTTGCAGTCCCTGGGTTTCTACACCTGTGTTTGAGCATTGCAGGAAAATGGTGAAGAACGGAGTTTAGGGAAACCCAGAGAGAGAATGAACATGAGGCAGCACACTCACAGAGCAGCTTAGGAGAAAGATGGGATGGAAGCGCAAATCGTTGTAATCTAAATAGGAGACCTTACAGGATTTGCCTTACCATTCGCTGTGGCTTCCAGAATCTTCCCTTCGCTTCAAGAAACAGAAGAGGAACACTTTCGGTTACGCAGCCTGCAGGTACATGGCTTGCATTTCTCTTTCTAAACAGAATTCTTTTTGTCCATGGCTTCATTAAGGCACCCAAGGCTCTGCTGCTGGCTTGTAATCAATACTCTGGGTCAGTGTGAGATGAAATTCTCGTTGACTCATTTCTGGAGCAGCCACTTCAAGCATGGTACTGGCTTCTAAAAGACTTTATAGAGGTTTGCTTCTGGTTTTATTTTGGTTTTCAAAGAAAAGGAGGAAGATGAAGGAGGAGGAGGAACAAGGGGATGAAGAGGAGAGGAGGGGGATGAAGGGGAGTGGGAGAAGGAGGAAACGGAGGAGGAGGTTGAAGGGGAGGAGGGAGGGGAGGCAATGAAGGGGGAGGAGGGGATCAGGAGGGATGAAGAAGAGGAGGAGGGGGAGGAGGTGGTGAAGGGGAGAGGAGGAGAAGGAGGGGAGTGGGGAGGGGGAGGAAGAAGAGGGAGAAGGGGGATGAAGGGTAGGAGGAGGGGGGAAAGGATGAAAGGGAGAGGACAGGAAGAGGGGGAGGAGGAGGGGGAGGAGAGGAGAAGGAGGGGAATGGGGAAGGGGAGGAAGAGGAGAGGGAAGAGGGATGAAGGGTAGGAGGAGGGGGAGGGAGAGGGATGAAGAGGAGGAAGAAGGGGGATGAAGAGCAGAGCAGGAAGATGAAGGGAAGCGGGAGAAGAGGAAAGGAAGGAGGAGGGTTGAAGGGGAGGAGGGAGAGGAGGCAATGAAGGGGGAGGAGGAGGACCAAGAGGGATGAAGAAGAGGAGGATGGGGAGGAGGTGGTGAAGGGGAAGGAAGGAGAAGGAGGGGATGGGGAAGAGGAGGAAGAGGAGGGGAAAGGGGATGAAGGGTAGGAGGAAAGGGAGGAAGAGGAAGGGGAAGGGGGATGAAGGATAGGAGGGGGGGAGAGGATGAAGGGGAGAGGACAGGAGGAGGGGGAGGAGGAGAAGGGATGAAGGGCAGGGGGAGGGGGAGGGACAGGGATGAAGAGGAGGAAGAAGGGGGTGAAGGAGGAAAAGGAGAATGGGGAGGAGGGGGAGGAGGAGGAAAGGAAGATGGGGAGGAAGGAGAGGAGGAAGAGAGGGGAATAAAAAGGAGAGGGAGAGGGAGAAGGAGGAGGGGGAGGAGGATGAGGAGGGAAGGATGAAGGAGAGGAGGAAGATGGGGGGAGGAGGGGAAGGAGAAGGAGGGGAAGGGGGAAGAGGACCGCGGATTCTTCATGCGAGTTTCCTCTACCAGCTACCGCAATGTTGGCCGCGTGTGGACGTATTGTCCGTCATCTCAGTGACACCTTGCTGACCCTGGTGGGCGGGTCCCCAATTCCTAGACCGTGCACCTGGCTGTGCCCGGGGTGGGGGGCTGGGGGAGGAGGGCGAGCATGTGTTGCAGCGGGCTGGTTGGAAGAGTCGGAGGGTGTTGCAGGGGCCAGAGGGCCTGAGCCACGTCCCCAGGACATCAGAGGAGGAGCTCTGGGTGACGGGTGGGGACGGGCGGCCACACTCACCTCCGTGACAGGCTCTAAAGCACTCACAGCGGGTCGTGGGCCGGATCCAGCCCCCCTGCCCTCGCCACTCACTGCCGGGGAGCTGGGGTGCTTCTGCTGGGACATGGCATTTGTAAGTCAGGCCTGCCTTTCAGGGCGTCCACACAAGACTAGCATTGCCCACCCCCCGCACCACCACCTATGGATCAGACGTGAGGATGCACTTATTTCATAGTCATTCAAAGGTCTTTTG
Source organism: Canis lupus dingo (assembly GCF_003254725.2). Lineage (NCBI taxonomy): Eukaryota > Metazoa > Chordata > Mammalia > Carnivora > Canidae > Canis > Canis lupus. Next base: position 2,138,716 of record NC_064281.1, on the reverse strand, counting down.
GGGGAAATGCAAACTGTACAGTGGTCACCTGCTTCTGCAGACCTGGATGGTTAAGCTTCCCAACCTGCTTTTGCAGTCAGGCGCACGATATGAAAGAGATCCTGTCCTGACTCTCTTGGGGGAAATTTTTAGAACTGCACCCTTGGGCCGCTGGACAGCTCCCCCTGGGGCTCTTCCTCAGGTTCTCTTGTGACCTCATCACGTTGTCGTGTAATTGCACCCCATAAACCAGGTGCGGAAAGCGTGCCTAAAATCTCTTCCACGGGGACGAGGAAGAGGAGCCTTAGCATGCCCTCGGCTTCCTTCTCGCCTTCGGTCTCTGCGGCCGACTGTTCTGTGCTGGACAAATGTCACCCAGCCCATGGGGAGCAGCTGGCCCTCCCAGGCTGGAGCGCTCTCTATTATTTAAGATCACTCCAAGATTGTCTTTTCACCTGCCATCTTCCGGTGAGAATCCTCAAAGCCGAACCTGAAAAGAACAGCTGCCAGCCTCTGTTCACCAGGGAGCATCATTGGTGAAGTGACTTTTAGCTTCCTCCAACGGGACCCCGACCGGGAGCCTCTGATATCACAATAGCACAAATGTGGGCTTGCTGAGAATTTTCAAAGTCGCCTCTCCCCGGCAGCACAGTGACCACGAATCCACCAAGGAGGGAGGGAGGAGAAACCAGAACAACAAAAGCAAACCCTGCGTCAAAATCACTTACAGAGTGAGTGATGCCTTTATGCTGCGTTGCTAATCCTGAACAATGGTTTGGGGCGATATAAAACTACGTGATTATTTGTTCAGGATTCCATTTCAAGTGGAAATGAAAACGTCTTTCATGAATTCAAGCAAATGGGACCCTCCAATGGCTCCCACATGGGGGACATTATCAAGCTGGTTGGACTCTTTGGTATAATCCGGTGCTTCAAGACAGATAGGAAATTAATCCTACGAGAAGCCACTGGGGTGGAAAGGAGGGTTATGTGTGCAGGGTGACAAGGGCACTTCAGTAGGGAGACCTCATCGCAGCGTGAAGGATCGGAGGACTTTCCCCAGAATAAGTGGCGTCTGTTCCAAAACCAAAAGGAACGTCCAGAAGACGGTCAGGAGAAGGCTCCGAGAGAACTTGGTAGAAGAAATAGGTGCCTAGAGGCATGAGACAAGCAAACCCTGGGAGTTTGGTGTGGTTGGAGCATGTGAAAACGGGACATGCAACCACTCAGACACATCAAGATCCACCCTCCTAAAGCTATCAAGAGACCGTCGATAAAGATTATGAATTATTCCGTTGGCCGTATCGAGCTTCCAGACACAGGCTCACAGCATGGAGACCACAGTCGGACTTGTGCATCTTAGGGCGATGGCCCTGCATCCAGTTGGCACCATTGATAAGATGGCGCTGAGCAGATGAGCAGAACATTCAGGCTGCCTTTTCCTGCATTTACTCTTTTTCTCTACATCTCTCTGAAAGAAAGAAACAAAGAAAGAGAGAGAGAAAGAAAGAAAGAAGAAAGAAAGAAAGAAAGAAAGAAAGAGAAGAAAGAAAGAAAGAAAGAAAAAGAAAGAAAGAAAGAAAGAAAGAAAGAAAGAAAGAAAGAAAGAAAGAAAGAAGAAAGAAAGAAAGAGCCAAACCCAACTATTTAACGATAATGTTAAACAATATATCAAGCAGTGCCCTGTCGGGGAAAGTGCAAAGGGCGCTGTTGGTATTTCTACAACAGGTGATGCAATCGTGACATCTCAAGATGCATTTCTTCCAAAGCTGGCGAGCCATCTCGCTTTGTAAGACTTTTTATATAGAAACCACCTCGCGTCGAGCCTCATGTGGTGTGATGCTAGCATCTATCTGAAGTTTTGACACCACGTAGAGTAGGCAAAGCGGCACAATCCAAGAGGAGTAAACTCAGACATTCTGGTTTTTAAAATGTCAGATTTTAAAGAAGTAGGGGAAAAAAGCCAAGTGACACCCACAGACTTCCAACCCCTGACTCACTTTGTAGGAATCACTGTGCGCCAAACAAGAAAAGGCCTGTTGATATTTACCCTATTTCTTAACGGTTTAGATACTGCTCCATGGACCACAACCCAGCAAGTGCAGACTGGGGAGCTTATACCCTGCTCTGCCAAACACCGATGAGATTTGACCCTCTGACAAAGTAACTGGGGTTGTTTATGGAACTGGATTTCATCTCCAGGGGCTGCTCACCAGGTATGTCTGCCCGACTACCTGATGGGGATGCAAAGACACCAAACACAGGGAGTCAGGTGTCCACGTTGCATTGACTTTATCAGGGAAAGTTTGATCTTCTATGATACAAGGATGCCACATTGGGATCCACTAAAAATAATAAAATAGATATGGCCAAAAGAAGTGAAACCTGGGGCACCCGGATAGTTCCGTGGTTGAGCGTCTGCCTTTGGCTCATGGCATGCGTTTGCCTTTGGCTCATGGCATGATCCTGGGGTCCTGGGATTGAGTCCCACATTGGGCTCCCTGCAGGGAGCCTGCTTCTCCTCCACCCTGTGTCCCTCTCTCTGTGTCTCTCATGAATAAATAAATAAAATCTTAAAAAAATAAAAAAGAAGTGAAACAAGATACTCCAATACATGTGCACAATCAGCAGTGTGATTTAGAGTCATCAAAAAAGTGGAAATGACTCAGTGCCCGTCAACGGATGGTTGGATAAAGAAAATGCAGTATTGGGATCCCTGGGTGGCGCAGCGGTTTGGCGCCTGCCTTTGGCCCAGGGCGCGATCCTGGAGACCCGGGATCGAATCCCACATCGGGCTCCTGGTGCATGGAGCCTGCTTCTCTCTTTGCCTGTGTCTCTGCCTCTCTCTCTCTCTGTCTGTGACTTAAATAAATAAATAATAAATTAAAAATATATATATAAAAAAAAAAAGAAAATGCGGTATGTCCACACTGGAATATCATTCCCCAAATAAAAAGGAGTGACGCATTGACATGTGTTATGACAAGGGTGGGCCTTGAAAACATGATGCTCGATGAAGGGAGCTCGACACAAAGGACCACGTCGTGTTATTCTATTTATGTAAAATGTCCAGAATCCACAAATCCAGAGAGACGGAAAGTAGACCAGTGTTTGCCAGGGACTGAGAGCAATGACTGCTTAATGGGTATGGGCTTGAGTTTGAGGAGATAAAAATATTTTGAAACTACATAGACACACAGGTTGCCCAACTTTATGGATGTATGAAACACCTCTGGGTTGCGTATTTAAATGGCTAATTATACGTTATATAATAAACGTTATATAATATACGTACGTATATACGTAATTATACGTTTCAGCATACATTATGCTGAAATTCACCCCATGACACCTATAGCGTGAATCCCTAAATTCCTTTCAGCCCCAAACATCTGGGACAATGTAAAGTTATACCGTTGACCGTGGCCAAGCTATTTAAATTCACCTCTCCGACCTCAGAGAAGATGGTAATCGTAGTAAGACGCTGAAGAAAGTAGTACAAGTGACTGACCGAAGTCAATCGCCCAAGGAGGATCCTACTGCAGAGCCTTGCTGCGCAAAGTGAGTTCTGGGACCAGTTGACACCCCACAGCAGATGCGAGCTGCGGAATCTCAAGCTCTGCCCCAAACGCCCTGATTCAGAACCTGCACTTTCACGAGATCCCCAGATGGTAGCAGGTGCATTAACAGGTGTTCATTTGACAAGTGTTGGTCTACATGCATTTGGTCTATCAGCTCTGCTAAGGATTCACAAGGGAGATGCTCACACGTAGAGTTGATTCATCGTTTCATAATTATTTTTCTGCTCTAATTTAATTCCCTCGATAACCTTCTTCTATCGTTGTCTTATGACTTCTTAAGGTGTAAACAAACTCTTGTGGAGGACGTATGTTACTCCTGAAATACATAGAGCCCCTGATCAACACTAAGGCAAATCCAATGAGAGTGAATATCTTTCCTGATAACTGTACATTTCATTCATGGCGGAGAGATTGTACATCCTCTCACAAAATATAGAGGTAGATAGACAAATAAATGGGTAGACGGACAGGTAGATGGGCAAATAGACAGACTATATCCGCACGGAGGAAATATCTTTTTTTTTTTATCCTGTGTTAACTCATCTTCAACGTTTGTTTACATCATTCAAAACAGTCTTTTTAATTCACAAAAGAATTACTTGAATGTCGTTTGACGCCGTCTCCCAAATAATTAACTGATTTAATTTCTTTTTTGCTTTCCCTCTGCATTCTAAAAAACGTTCGGTACCATTTCCTTGAGAGGGAAATTCACTAATAAGCTTTACATTTCTTAGCATCAAGCGAAAGTGAAGACAACAAAAACCAGGGACGTATTCAATCTTTGATGTTGAGGAAATGCTCTCCTAGAACGCTCAGAGAGGATGAGGCTATGAATAATGGAAATGCTACATAAAACCCTCTCTCACACACTTTGCAACCAGGCGTGATGAGACCCTTTCTTACCCAGCTCTACAAACTGCAAAATGAAATTGACAATGAGAAGAGGAGACCTGTGGGAGTCTGAGAAATTAGGTGCTGATGTCTTGACCTAAAATGGATTACCACCCATTTTGGAAACCAATATGGCACCATCTACTGGGTTCGAAGAGGCATCTGCAGTCCAGGCATTGTGAGGGCTTCAGGAGATACCGGTGAGACTTTTTCACCAAAAACACTATGTGTACTGAGATAACAGGAAGAACACAAATTTCCATCAATGCCCAGACAGACAAAGATGTCGTGTAGACTGTTGAATTGGGTTCCCTGTATGGGGTTTCCTATCACCTAACAATGTGGTTTTGTGTGAACAAACACTTTGCACAGGAAAGGTGAGTTTCGTTCTCACAGAGAATTATTCTATGTCTATAAACTCAAAGGCACAAAATACTATGTTGTGTGTTGATACACAGGCACGGGGTTACACTCTAAATAAGCTAAGGTGATTAAAAATTTGAGCTCAGTAGACTGCCTCCTTCTGTAGGCGAAGAGAAGCTAATGGAAACAGGAAGTCAAACATAAGAGCATTATTCTCTTTAAAAATAGTCACCGGAAAAAAAAATGGTGACTGGTTCATGGATGTCCCATGTATCTTGAAACGCTGTATTTATATTTTATAAAGTGTTCTTGTCTATCTGGGTACACAATTTTCAAATGTCCATCAAAATAAAACAGAGAGAATCTAGAGTACTTGGAAATTCAACAGAGACTAAATAATTCTTTTGAATATATTCATAAAATTCAGCTGCCTACCAGAATATAAGAGAAATTGCAATGCATCTTTTTTATATTTTATTTATTTATTTCAGAAAGAGAGAGAGAGAGCAAGTGGCAGAGGGGAAGCAGGCAGAGGGAGAGAGAAGTAGGCTCCCTGCTGAGCAAGAAGCCCGATGCAGGACTCGATCCCAGGACCCTGGGATCATGACCTGAGCCTAAGGTAGATGCTTCACTGACTGAGCCCCTCAATGCATTTAATATAATCAAGAACATAAAAATTCCCTCTCTGATCGCAGCAAGTAAATGAGACAGCAGCAAGAAAAAACATATTTTTTAAAGCAGATTGTACATTTGGAATACAAAAAAAGAAATATAAAAATATATATTTAACAAAATATGCTATTGTAATTAATCCTTGGTGTGCAAAGAAAATCAGTGGTCAATTTCTGCTCACAAAAGAAGCTACTTGAGGGATCCCTGGGTGGCGCAGCGGTTTGGCGCCTGCCTTTGGCCCAGGGCGCGATCCTGGAGACCCGGGATCGAATCCCACGTCAGGCTCCCGGTGCATGGAGCCTGCTTCTCCCTCTGCCTATGTCTCTGCCTCTCTCTCTCTCTCTGTGACTATCATAAATACATTTAAAAAAATTAAAAAAAAAAAAGAAGCTACTTGAAACACTGATGGTTTTACCTGTCTATTTTTCTAGTGGTCGGCAGGTAGGGCTGGTTTCAGATGGGCAGTCTTCCTTTGGGTTCCTCAGGGGCCTGCCACCATTTGGCTGGGGAGCAGGATGAAGTCACGGTGCAGGATTCTTCTCAACTGGTCTCAGACCCCAAGCAGACGAAAGAGGGAGCTGCAAGGTCTCTGCCCAGGGCTTCCACTTGGCTTAACGGCTAACAATTTCTTGGTCAAAGTAAATTGTGGGGCAAGACCAGATTCAAGGAGATGAAGAAATCAAATCCATCCATCAGTGGAAAGAGGATCACAGTGAAAAAGGGAATAACACTTGGAATGGGAGGAATTTCTGGCTAGATTTTTGCTGTCTGCTCCATCAAACAGAGGTTTAATTACCACATATTTACATATTGAGGATGCTCTGGTAATAGAGAAATTTGGGGATAGATGTAGATTGAGATAGAGAAGTATAGATGTAGACACATGGGTTGATAGATTGATAGATCAATAGATCAATCAATAGATGGATGGATAGATGGGTGGATAGAAAGATGGATGGTTGTATAGATGGATGGGTTTATAGATGGATGTATAGATGGATGGATGGATAGAAGGATGGATAGATGATAGAAAGAAAGATGATGTATGGTTAGATGATGGATGAATACATGAATGGGTGGATAGATGGATGTATGGATAGATGATAGATGAATCGATAGATGGATGATAGATGATGATGATGATAGATAGATAGATAGATAGATAGATAGATGATAGATAGATAGATGATAGATCTCCCAAAAGATATATAAATTCATAGACATTGATTAGTTTTTTGAAGTAACTTAAAAGTTCAGTTACAGAAATCAGTAACAGAACACTAGAGGAATCCCCCCAAAGTTTAAGGAAAACAATAAAAATCAGAAGAAAAAGTAACGAAGTAGAAATGAAGCATATCACAGGGAGAAATCAGTACATCCTCATATCCCTACAAGCAAGTTTATCTTAATCAAGCGGATGGAATAAATGAAAATCCTAAGCCCCACCCCGAACGTGGTTCATGTGGGATGTTGGTGGCACAGTCAGGCCGACTTGGTTTGATCCCACAGCAGCTCAGACGCGTCGCGGTCCAAGCTTGCTGCATCGACGTGAGGGTCACCCACCGAATGCGACTTTTAAAACCATGGGCCTGCAGGAGACCACCCAGAAGCACTGAACAGAGAAAGGAAAAAGAATCCCCCTTAAGTTGCTTTGCAAACACGCCTCGATGATGCATCCCCTGGCTCCCCTTCCTCCAGAATCTCCTACAGTCGCAGTAATTGTTATTTGAGATTAAATATCCTTAGTAATCAGTATTTTATTCCAACCTCAAAGTCATCCACAGATCACCTGCAAGGTTTCTTCAGGGCAGGGTGACATAATATTTTTCAGTGACCATTACTCCAGGAGCTGATTAAGCACAATTCTCCCCTTAATTTTGCAACTCAGCATTTAAGCTCTGTCTGAAGACCTTTATCACTCCAGCTGTGGCTAAAATGCATATTTCACAATTCACAGCAAAACCTAGAGCTAGAAGCCAAAGGCTGGCCTACCTCAAATAAAAGAAAGTGGCTTCTGAGAAAAAAAAAAAAAAGAAAAAAACAATACTTAAAGTCATAGGAGAAAAAAATCAAAATGCAGATCTCATGCTGTCAGAGAGGTGACCCTGCTTCAGCGACTGTCTTTAGATACACAGGATGTTCAATCAACGTTATTTTCCTTTGAAAACATTTCTGTCCTAAGACAGATGTAGGAATATTTTTCAATCATCTCTTGAAGTTCCAAGTATTTCCCACATTTATTCCAACCTTCAAGAGACTCCGTGTGCATATTACACCCTCTGTACTGTCAGATTTGGATTTGACCGTCTGCTTCTTTAAGATTTAATTTAATTTTTAAAATTAAATTATATTGAAAGAAAATTAAATTAAAGAACAACAGCAAAAACATACAGCATGCACAATGCAAGAGTGTAAAATTTTCCAAGGACTGATAGGAGGCAACTGTCCCCAGCTCGTATGTACAACCAGGTCTGTTGGAACCGTGATTCTCCTGGTCCACCAAAGATATAAGACCTATTTTGCATTTCAATTGCATTGACTCCACAGCCCATCTCAATTTTTTATTATGTTTTTTTCCCCCAAACGTCCTTCTGACTGTGAGAGAATATTCATTATCATGTTTGGCAGCATTTTAATAAAAAAACAAAAAGTTTGAGATGGAGGTCGGAAGAAGAGCCAAAATATTCTTGTATTTTGTGCTTGAATTGTGATGTTCCTTCTAATAAGTGGAGATTTTTTCATTCTGTTTTTTTTTTTTTTTTAGTAATAATCATATGAAATTTACAAACCCTAAATCCATAGATTTAGATCAATGGTTCTCAATTAAGAGTTCTTTTTGACAATCCTCTGAAATATGAGGGTTTACATCTGGAAACTTGTTTGAGTATCTGAGATCGAAAGTCTGTGAAAAGCCACTGGCATTTAATGGGCAGAGGCCAGGGATGCCGCTAACATCCCACAGGCACTGAACAACCCCACCTCAAAGAATTACTTATTCCCATCTCTCGACAGCGCCGAGGCTCAAAAGCTCTGGCTCAGTAAGAGAAAAATAAAATTTTGCACCAAAAAAAAAAAAAGGTGAACAATTTAAGTACCAATGACAGTAAGATCGGTTCCCCACTTTGCTTACAACCTGATTGTGCACCATTTTTACAGTAGTTTCTCAACGGCTTAAAATACTTGTGCATGTGGATGACCACATAGTAGACAAGTGGATTTAAACTGACTTTATGAAACAATGAAGCAGAAAACAGGTAGAACACATGAGAACAGGAGGTGAGTCAGTATGAAGCTATGTTCTGAGCATCATGCATGATGGGATGGGAGCATATAGTGATTGGCTTTTATTAACCTAAAGAAAAATGTGTCCAGGAGCCTTGAAAACACCACGCAAGGTACAGGAAGTCGAGAACAAAACACCACACAGTATGTAACTCCATTTATGCAAAGTGTCCACAATAGGATGCCCAGAGGAACAGAAGGCGGACTGCAGGTGGCCAGGTGTTGGGGCAGGTTGGGGGACGGAGCGTGAAGAGGTCACGGTCTCCTTCTGGGGTGATGAAAATGTCCTGCAGCTAGGTCACAATGCGAGGCTGAGCAATGTTGGGAATGTATTAAATGGACCTGAATCATTCCCTTTAAAATGATGACTCTTATGTTTTATGTATTTTATCCCAATTAAAAAAAAAGAATTAATTTGAATGAGTGCTGTTTACCAGGGGCTGGGATGTGGGGGAATGGGGAGATGTTGCCCAAAGGTCACACACTTGAGGTTAGAAAACGAGTACGGTCTGGAGATCCAATGCACAACATTGTGATGATCGTTACCAATGCTTCAAAGTCGCTAAGAGACTAGATCTTAAATATTTTTCAAGACACGCACACAAATGGCAACGATGTAACATGGCAGAGGTGTCACCTAGCACTGCGGTGGTGATCATATTCAAACATATAAGTGTATCCATGGGGCGCCCGGGTGGCTCAGTGGTTGAGCGTCTGCCTTCAGCTCAGGGCATGATCCTGGGGTCCTAGGATCGAGTCCCGCATCCAGCTCGCTGCTCAGCGTGGAGTCTGATTCTCCCTCTGCCCCTGCTCATGTTCTCTCTCTCTCTCTCTCTCAAATAACTACATAAAATCTTTTTAAGACAAAGAAGCAAAAAAAAAAAAAAAAAAACGTAAGTGTATCCAATCAACACATTGGACCCCTTACACTGATGCAATCTCTGTGTCAATTATATCTCAATAAAAATTTTGCAATACGTTAAACAGCACACATGAGTAAATAAGTTATGTGAGAAAAGATTATAAGCGTACACACATGCACACAGGCAAAGATTTCTTCTAGTTTACCAAAAGTGAGACACTACATTGTTTCACTTGAGAGCAATCTGCTACCATCTCACAATGTACTATGCGGAAAGAACCACACAAAGGACATCTTGTTGCTATTTTAGCAAAGGAACTGAATATTTCTCAAGTGCATGCTTCTTGTATAGATCGATTTGTTGAGATCATAGCTCTTGTGGCGATGTTCAGGGATGTTTAACATTTTCATCTTGTGTTTTCATTATTTAAGCTCTCATTTGCCGAGATGCGCCTATAGGCTAAAAAGAAGATTATGTGACATGTTTGATCAGAGTTATCTTTTTAAATTTATTTTTTATTTTTTAAAAAATATTTCATTTATTTATCCATGAGAGACACACAGAGAGAGGCAGAGACACAGGTAGAGGGAGAAGCAGGGTCCCTGCGAGACTTGATCCTGGGACTCTGGGATCATGCCCTGAGCCCAAGGCAGATGCTCAACCACTGAACCACCCACGTGCCCTTTCTTTCTTTCTTTCTTTCTTTCTTTCTTTCTTTCTTTCTTTCTTTCTTTCTTTCTTTCTTTCTTTCTTTCTTCTTTCTTTCTTCTTTCTTTCTTTCTTTCTTTCTTTCTTTCTTTCTTTCTTTCTTTCTTTTTTTTTGTCTTTTTTTTTCCCCAGGTGCCCTTTCTAGAAAAAAAAATTAAATTATACGGGATCATTAGTTTCAGATGTATTTTCAATAATTCATCAGCTGTGTATAACACCCAGTGCTTATCACAAGAATTATCTTATAGAACCCCTGTGTTCTGTTGGTCCAAGTCTCCCAAAATGCTAGCAAAGGCGGATTGATCCTTTGCACATATATTGGGAGAACTCTAGAGAGGAAAAATGGGGAGAAAGCCAGAGAAGGCTTGACATGACAGTGATATGGATCTGACCCTATGAAGGAGATGGTGGGGTTGGGGAGGAAGTGAGGACAGGTGGAGACAGCAGTGTGAGTGTCCTGATGTTTCTCCAAGACTGCTGGGGAGTCGTCCAGCCAAAACCATCTGTCAGAGGATGCCTCGTCTCCCTGCATGGTCCTCACCTCACTTGTCACTGAGTTGGAGCAATCAGAGGATGTGTGACTTCCCAGCAAACAGAGGTTGGGCTCAGGAATGAGGTAGCTTGATCATCAATGACACTCCTGCCACCAGTCTCAGACAGGCACATCCAGGATTGAAGATGTGGTCTTCTTTGGGATAATCTTTAAAGTTTTGGGATAGTCAGCATTCCGGCATTTCCATGATTTATTTAAATATTCTCCCGTGGACGGAGACAGAGCGCTTGCCTTCCTTACCAACAGTCCTGAAAAAGAGACACCATCTTGGAGCTGATGAAGCTTTCCATCCCACCTCTCAACACAGAGGGGGATCTTGTATGGCATTCTCGAGGCCAGTGTCTGCAAGATGATGGTGAAGAGGCGACGACTTACAGGAGAGCCAGGGATAGTCCATCCTCTGGATTCATGACCCAAGTAACCCATCCTCTCCTCCAGGGGCGTCCTTGGGAATAATGTCCCATCTGGAGGACTGCTTTCTTGAGGAAATTATGATTAAGACAATGACGAAGTAAGGTCAACACGGGTGTGGGAGGGGACAGATGCTGGACCCCCTTGGGTCAAGCCTCAAAAATTGGGGCAGGAGTCACACACTGCCCCAGTGGGCCCTGGGCTCGCTCCCCCCTTCTCCATGCAGAAGAACACGATGCATTCGTCAAAATCGGTGCGTTCCTTTATACGCACCACGAGCTCCAGGGAGCTTTTCTTAGCACTTGCAACCTGCGAACCAAAGCATGAAGACAAATTGTTCTTAATAAACGTGTACCCCAGACATTGTAACAATCCACTTTAAGCCACAGTAGAATTATTTTTAGGACTTAAAGGGGCTTAATTCTGAATAAACAACATGTTATGGGAAAATATATATATATCTCATAAGGTAACTCTCTTTATAATAATATTTTAACTGAAATTAAGTGGAACTAAATGCTTGATTTATTTTTAGGGAATGTATTTGTGTTCGGTACCCCCATCTCATTCCACACGGATTTCAGACGGCTCATTAGTTGGTTGATAACCAATTCTGTGCATGAAGGCACACACATGATTTCTGGAGGTGAAATCATTGATACCTTTCTCTTCATTCAGAATCGGTGTCATGTAAGCACACATTGTATGAGCAATGTGTAAAAAATAAGGCAAAGAAAATCAATGACTGTGTTTCTACATTGCAGAATTGAAATTTCAATTTACATTTGGCATTCTTTTAGAAAGTAAAAAGCTTTTGGGGGGAAACTCTGGCAATTCCCATCTGAGCTAAGAAGACCCATAGGAAATAGTGGGGGTTTTTTTCCCCCTCTCAAGTCTTGAGGTATCAGCTTCTACAAAGAGCCTGCATTATGTGGCATTGATGGACAAAACAGTCCACACGAAGTTGCCATAACCCAAAGGTAGTGATGAAACTCAGGGGAAGGTCAGCAAGCACACAGCCTTCCCTACAGGTGGATCTCTCTCCTGCGATGGCATCTTGCACAGAATAAGAGAGACAATTCTTTATATCAGGGCAACAGGGGATCCATGAAGGCACTGGAGAGAGGTCCTGGTGGACCAATCCAACCTCTATGGAGACAGACAGGACCTGAACCTCTGTCATCAAAGAAGATGGGGAGATGGAGTGGCTTGAGGCACTGGACATCATGTCTTTGTAGAACCCACTTGAATTATGCAGCATCTTAAAAATCCCATTAAGGGCAGCCCGGGTGGGTTAGTGGTTTAGCACCGCCTTCAGCCCAAAGCCTGATCCTGGAGACTGGGGATCGAGTCCCACATCAGGCTCCCTGCATGGAACTTGCTTCTCCCTCTGCCTGTGTCTCTGCCTCTCTCTCTGTCTCTCTGTCTCTCATGAATAAATAAAAATAAAATCTTTTTAAAAATCCCATTAAGACATTGCATATTCTTGCATATTCTTTTGTCATCTATTAATTGACCGGACAAGCATAGATTCATTTCTGGGCTCTCTATTTTTTCCCTTGGTCTCCGCTTCTACACCAGAAACGAATACAACACTGTATGTTTATTATACTTCAATAATAATAATAATAATAATAAAGAAACAAAATCCCATTAAGACAACCCATACTCCTTTGTTTTTACGTTTAAATACTTTGCCCAAAGTGTCACCAGCAAAGATCGGAAGGCTGGTCTCTGCCTCACTCTGAAGACTGTCTCCTTTTCCGACACCTCATCTCCCTGCCAGCTGCCCAGTGTTAGGTAAGCAGACATTATCAAGAGTCCCCTGAACACCTGTGTAGAATAAGAAAGGTCCTCATGCCTGTGGAATCCGAGGAAAAGTGAAAAATACCGAAAGGTTCCAAAACAAATGCAGTAACTCAACAAGGTCACAATTTTGAGTTCACCTAAGAAGGTTGTCTTTTCCCATTCCCAGTGCACGGGAGCAACGTTGGCTGCAGATTGTCTGACATACATCATCAAGTCCACCAAGATAAGAACTTTTATGCAAAATTGCCCATTTGTCTTCATTTCCATCTTTAAAAGTGCATCCACAGAGCAGATGCATCCATAGCTTAAAAATTACTTCACGGTGACATGAATAGAAAACCGTAATGCCTCATTTAATTAGCAACAGAATTAAAATGCGGGAATGCACCAGAACAAAGCTAAGTGTTTCTCAAGTGAAGGGTCCAAGTTTCAATTTAAAAAAAAAAAAAACCCTATAGAAATCCCTCTTTTGCCAAATGTTATCATTATCATGCATTTGCCCCACTGGAGTTAGATATCTACATTCTCATGAAATGACTTATTGTCCACACAACGTCTTATCACGCAAAATTTTCCAGAAAAAATTAATGTGGTGCCGAAGGCTTTGCAATATACGGAAAATAGATGGGGGAAATAAGTGGGATATTGCATTAGGGTTCTCCAGAGAAGCAGACCCATAGGGTGGGTGTGTAAACCCAGAGAGAGGAGGATACATGTGGAGAGAAGCATGGAATGGATCCCTCCCCTCAGCCCTCAGAAGGAACCCCACAGTGCCACACTTTCATGTCAGAAGTAAGACCTGCAGGAGTGTCGGGCAAGGCCCTTTAGTGTGGCCCTCTGTTATGACAACCCTAGTCAACTACTACTTCTGAGTAGAAAATTAGAAGACTCAAGATTACAGGCATCTTTATGGTTTATGCTCACCTCCAGATTGGTCTGATTAAAGCAATAATGGAACATATGTCACAAATTTGCTTTTGAAAGAAAAGGAAACAAGCCTGGCAACCATTTTCATTCTATTTCTCTCATGAGCCCATCCCTTTGGCTTCTGGATGCCATCTACTCCCCGTGTCCTCCCGTGCTCTTCTCTCCGTGTCCTCATCTCTTCTTATCCGGAGACAGGCCCTATTGGAGTAAGGTGCATCCTAATTATCTTATTTTTCTTTTAATTACCTCTTAAAGACCATATATCCAAATACAGTTACATTCTGAATTACCGGGAGTTAGAATTTGAAGGTATGCATTTGTGGGGGCCGCCAATCAGGCCGTATGATAACCTGATCCTCAGCTACCCAAATCATACCACTGGAGAGTGACACGTAAATCTCCACAAGCCCCAGAAAGGAAACCCTACAGCACCTTAGGTATATCCATGGAGAATAATAAATATGGCAGATCCTCCCTATGGGCAGAACAAAAATAGTTGCATTTAGGGAATGAGGCTGAGCTCCCCTTTCTTGGAGAATGAATCCCATAAGGTGGGTCTCCATACATGATCTCCGTGTTCCCCTTTCCCAAATGTTTCTTTATACTAAAGTTGTCATGCTTTCCCTCTGCTTACTAGGCTTTGGGTGAGTTGAGGTTGAACAAACGTTGCTTGGCCATGGGTTGCCAGGACACGTGGAGGAATTGCTCAACCCCAGGGGGTCTGAAGTCGGAGCTGCATGAAGAGCCCAGATATGCATGAGCAGTCTGGCCCATGCTCTTGTTTTCAGGCATCGAGAACCCCCAGCCCCGCTTTGGGAACTAACACTTCCCTATGTAATCTACGGTTGTCCACCAAACCTCTCCCTTCCACCCCTTCCGATGAGCCAATGACCCAGCCTTGGCGAAATATCTCACTTTGTCCTGGGACACTTGAGGGAGACAACAGAGCTCGACTGGCAAAACGGAACATCGTTGGGGTCGCCTAGAAGACTTGTTACAACACAGACTGGTGGACTCCACGCCCACAGGTTCTGATTTTGTAGGTTGAGGGTGGGACCCAAGCATTTGCACGTCTAACATGTTCCCAAACTGATCTCCATGCCTCTGGTTCAGAGGTGACACTTTGGAAACCACTGTACCAGGTCACATTAGGATCAAAATTCTTCCATGGATAACTGAGAGAGAACAACAACAAAAAAGGAAGATGCTTTATTAGTTTCTTCCCATTGGCAATGTGAACACGGGCTCTACACGACCATCTTCTCTGGGGCGAGGAGAAACTCTGCGTGCCACTTGAACTAGTCTGGGAAGGACGGAAAGCCAGAACATGGGGAAAGAATCAGAGCGTCGACTGTACCATTTGAGCCATTCTATGCAGGTATGTCTGGTCCAAACCTAAACCAGCCAAAAGCAAATGCTTCCACTTTTATTTTAAGCTGATAGAAGTTTGATCTCTGTCCCTTGCGGCAGAAAGGGACTTTATGAGTCTGACAAGTCTTTTAAAGGGATAGAAAAAAATTAAATAGATAAGGTACTAATACAAAAGGGCATTTTATGCACAAAAATCTGTTAAGATAGTTGACTCAAAACCATGCCAGTAAAAGGATGCTAAGACATTGACTTGCAAGGGTCATGGGATTTGCATGTGATGAATATACCACCTCATTCCCATGCTGTGTGGTTGATGTTGTTTGTTGGGAGCGGGTGGAAACAAAAACTACATGGCAGATGTAAGACTGCAAAAACCCCCAGTAATTTCCTTTTTTTTTTTTAAAAAAAAAAAAAAAGCTTGAGTTTTCTCCCACTACATTTTACTACATGTAAATAAAAGAATACTAACGTTTAGCAAATGTTCACCTCCTTTCCTTCTCCTCAATCAATCATGCATCAAAACAAGAGTAGAAAAATGCAGCACACATCACAAAAGCAGCCAAAAAACAGAAAAAAAACAAAAACAAAAACAAAATGGCACATGGCATATAAGGTTAAAAAAAAACCCTAATTCTATTTGAAGCGATTATCTACATGTTCATTTTGCTGGGTGGATTTTTAAATAACACGTTTTTTTTTGTTTGTTTGTTTTATTTTGTTTTTTTTTTTTTTTTTTTTTTTAGCAAGAAGGAAGCTGGATACTGAATTTTTATACAAAATAAAGTCTGCCAATCATGACACGTTTTATGAGATAATAATTCAAGAGTGGGATTGGGTGTCATATAATTTTGAGCTTACATGCCTACTTGGGCACTTTAATAGGTATATGATTCTGAACTTTATTTTCCTTATCTGTGAAGTGGAGAAAAAGTCATCTCCAGCTGACAGAGTTGCCCTGGAGGAGTAGGTGATGGAGCTGAAGCTTAGTAACACAATGATCTAGAAGCTACTATAATGCTCACACACACACACACACACACACACACACATTAAATAATAGTAATCATCCACATTGTTGAAATGATTGATGGTCTTGAAAGACAACACAATATCACAAAGACGGTCTGGATTGTTTCTCATCTCCCCGGAGGAGAGGGAATTAGCTCTGGCCCTTGGCGACCTTCTCAGTCTCTGAGCACGATAGAAAGTTACCCCCTAACTGGGAGGAGTTCTAAACTTCTCTATTTAGGTGGACATTTCTTACTGTGCATTGATGGAAACCGTTGACGTGTTTATCGTAGATGATACAGCTTCGTGCAATGAGGTGAAGGATCATCAGCGTTACCTCAACATGACCCTTCCCCTGCGTATGACAGCAACAAAGGTTGTCACAATGTCTAGAAGGCGATAATAGGTATAGTCATCTGCAATATAATTATAATTTTATTTATATTCATAATCTCCATCAATCAGTAGATTGTAGGCATGGCCAACATCAATGTCATAGTGTCATGTCATTTTTGGATGGAGTGGTTAGGACTCTGATACGGTGATAAAGCCTTATGGGGTCAAATTCTGGCCCGTGCCTTATTTAACCCACCTGTGCCTCCATTTCTCAGTCTGTAAAATGGGGATAATACCTTTGGCCCAGAAGCATATGATGATAAAATTAACTGCATGCTCACATCAATGGCTGACGCATCATAAATACTCAATAAGCCTGGAATGTGTTATAATTTTGCCACAGCCCCCTGGATGGTTTGCTTCAATTATCTAGAATCTTTGTATGACAAAGAGAAGCAGATGAGCCTCTAAGGTTGTGAATACACACGAGTTGGGATGGGGCAGCTCTTCATCCTTTTCTGAGAACAATCGCTGTACCTGTGATGGCTTCCAACAACACAAAGGTATGCTCCTACAGTTCTGGGGCTTGCAAGTGTGCCATCGATTTCCCTGGGCTAAAATCCACCTGTTCCTTCTGGAGACTCTAGAGGGGAATCTACATTCTGGCCTCTTCCAGCTTCTGGAGGCACCCGCATTCCACGGGTTGTGGCCCATCATCTATCTTCAAGCCAGCGATGCCCTTCCCACACTGTGTCACTTTTATCAACTCTAAGGACCCCTTGTCATTACCATTAGAGATCACCAGAGAATCCAAGATCATCTCCTCATGTCAAGGTCTTGAACTTAATCACATGTGCAGAGTCCCTTTTGTCATCTGAGGTGCTAGGGATTAGGAGGTGAACATCCCTAATATTGGGGGTGGGGGCCTGTTATTCTGTGTCCTTGAGTGTGGACTCAAAAGGTAGTCACCCCACATACGTTTGCTGTTATTTCAATGCTTACCATGTACCACACTAGGGCGAGGACCTTTATATATATTATCTTATCTCTTACTCCTACTCTGAGGCATGAGGAACCTGAAGCTAGGACGGATTCTCCAAATTGCTTTCTTTTTTTTTTTTTAAAGTCTCCAAGTTCACAAGGGATGATGCAACAAGACCAAAGTATGGATTCTGGTCTCCCCACTAAAAAAAAAAAAGGGGGGGGGCTCTGATCTGCTCAGCTGTCATACCCCTCACTCACAGCACTACAGCTTCCACAGGGTCCTTCAGATTTAGGACATCTTCCTAAGGAATCCTCACTCCTCAAGTCCTGCAGAGGGCCATGTTGAATTTATGTCCTGGGTAGTCTATCCTGGATGCCCCGAGGCTGGGCCGATCTCAAGAGCAAGAGTCCCCACGCCAGAAAAGTCTCTGACTAAAGGCGAGACCTTCCGAAGTGAAGTAAAACATCTCACTTTATTTAATTAAGATGCACCACTTGATTACTGTCTAGCCATTTAATAATTTTGTTTTTGCCATTAAATGGATTTTTACTTCCATGTAATTGCTTTAATTTGTTTTGCAATACGCTTTCAGACACATCAATAATGCCTTCAGCCAGAACAAACGCTCGGACTCCTAAATCAAGTCAACGCAGACCTAATGTGACAATGCTTTTCCTTCACTACCAAATGAAGAAAGTAACTTGGGAGAGATTTGTCAAAACCATAAATAAGTCTTCAGGGGGGGAAAAAAAGCATAAACGGCAGCCAGAGGAGTGGCAAATTTCCAATATACTTTCTTAATTTTAGGCTACCCATGCTAATACATACCCTCAGGTGATAAACCTCGTTCCTGGTTTGATGTTGGTGGTTGAAAAACAAAATAAACTGAAGAAAAATGATCCCATCCCATCCTGAATCGTGCACATCACTCAGAGAATAAGCACAGAAAAAAATCACAGGTTCTCTGATTCTTCTATTAGCTGAAAAACTACTAATTGAGAATAATTCATACCTGCTCTTCTAGGAAAATCCACATAATGGGTTTTTTTTTTTTGAGTCTGAAAACCCATTTATGCATCGATTGAAATATATATTCATAATTATTGAGTATATATTTTGTGCCAACCCCTGTTTGGGAAATAAAGCTGAAATTATTATTTTTTTTTAATTTAAATTCGATTTAACCTACATTCACTGTGCTATTAGTTTCAGAGGTAATTTAGTGATTTCATCAGTTGTGCATATAACACCCAGGTGCTCATTCCATCACATGTCCTTCTTCACGCCCGTCACCCAGTTACCCCATCACCTTACCCATGAAGCTGCAATTAATCAAGCTCATGGCTTCATGAAGCTTCTTTTCTACCATGAGAGTCAGAGTGTAGATGGAGACGGGGGCAGATTACAAATGTGTCACGTAGAGACAGAGAGGACACAGGCAAACAATAAAACAGAGACACAAGATTACACGATAATCCAGGCACACTTCTCCACGTTGGAGAAACTCACAGTAACCAAATTCAACCACACACACCTCTGCCTTTACCCCTTCCTGCAGGGGTGACTCTCCTAATCCTCTCCCGATTCCAGCTGAGTTCTTCCTCTGCCGTTTTCCCCCCAGGATTTCATATTCAGAACGAAGCAGAAAATCCAAATGTCTCCCTAATGCCTTCTCATTGTCTTTGACATCAGAACACCATCCTTTTCTTTTTCCAGACAAAATGGTGGTCAGAGTTTGAGTCTTCATCGTTGCCTTCCTTCCGTCCACTTCTTCCACACACACACACACACACACACACACACATTGACATTAGATCATCTCTAAAGTATGATCGTTTAGAGCACAAAAAGCTACCTGATATTTGGGTTCACCCTCAACACTGACCTATCTCCATTTTCCACTTGAGACAGGTGCGGGTTGCTTCGAACCCCATTCCCAGGTGCAGAATTGAGAATCTGGAGAAGGGACACTCTCCTGGCAGCACAGAACTAGCGAGTGCAAAGCGGGGACCCAAATCTGCTTCTCCCATAGTTAACGTCTTCCAGAAAGTTTCCACCAACTGTGTCTTACTGACACAGCAAGAAGGACACACTAGACCAGTGATTTTATCTGGTGGGCCTCCAATAGTGAGTCCATGTAATTTAGGGCTGCTTACATCCTGGGGAAATGATAGGAACTAAACCAAAGGCTTATATGCAGAAAGTATATGTTTTAAACACTTAAACGAAAAAAAAACAAAACAAAAAACAAAAATAGTAAATACTTAAATGACTGCCTTCGAACTGAGCGCCCACCTAAAAGGAGCATAAACTAGCCACGTGATCCCAACACAAAGTGGTAGAAAATAATGCTCTTCCTCTTCCTTCTTCTGCTCTGCAAGTTCAAAGAAGAAGAAATGGAGGACACAATTATATATATAGAAAAAGTTGTTCAGTTTGGATTCCTTTCATTAGGAGGGTGTGAGAACATCTGGGTGCTTGGGCGGCCTTTATCTTTAGCACTTCTCTATAAAAAATAGATGAGTTTCCTAGGGCCATCAAAATGAATGACCACAAATTGGATGTCTTAAAGCAAAAAGAAATTTGCTTTGTCTTCCAGCTCTGGAGAGCAGAGTCTAGAGATCCAGGTGAGGCCGGGCTGTGCTCCCTCCAGAGCCTTCAGGGAGGGTCCTTTCTGCCTCTTCCAACTTCTAGAGTTCCAGGTGTCCATCCCATGTCCCCCTCCATCTTCAGATGGCTTCTCCTCTGCGTTTCGTCTTCTATTTTAAAGATCCACGTCATGTTGGATTAGTGCCCACCCTAATGACCTCATTTGAACCCATCTGCAAAAATCCTATTTCCAAATAATGCTACATTCACAGATACCTGGTGTTAGGACTTCAACATATCTTTTGGGGAACTCAATTCAATCCATAAAAAAAGATAAGAAGAAACTGAGAGACACAGAAGCGTTGAATAGATGGTCCATTGAAAACGTCCTAGAAGTAAAAAGAAAAATAGAAATTGGACACCTTCCTGGGTCATGTGTTCAGTTTTACAGCTGTGGGTCACATCCCAGACTCTCTGCACCCAGCGTTTAAACCTCCAGAGGTTGTGTAGACCCAAGAAAGAGTCCGATTAGCAAGGGACGTGGGCCATTGCATTCCAGAAGCACCTGCCAGAATGAGGACACAAGTCTCCAGTCGCGGACATAGACGTGAGCTATGTGGATAGGACCACCATGTCCCCAGCTGCCTCCAGGCCAGCGGGAGCTCAAAACAGCTCCCTACGCAGCACACAACGAGGAGAAAGCTGAGACCACTCACTCTCTCTCCTCCCCACTTGGGCCATCCCTCCAGCTGTCACACAAAAGCTACCCTGAAGAAGAACACAAGGAGAAGAAACCCGAGACACAGAGTCAAGATGCATGCCATTTTGGAATCAGGCTGAGATTCTGAGCTCAACCACACCTGCAGCTCCTAAGGATGACCAGCACAGTTCCAAAACACTAAAGATCGGGGCTGTTCTTGGGCTATGTGTGCAGTGTGAGCACATGCACATGCATAATGAATGGATGTCAGGAGATGTCGCCCTTGCTGCCCTTCCAGGGACTCACTAGTTCCTCTTCCTTGGATGCCACTTGTACACTTCTCTATATTGAATGTGACTTTCTACAAAGGACTTTTATTTTTTTTTTTAGATTTTATTTATTTATTCATATGAGACACAGATTGAGACAGAGACACAGGCAGAGGGAGAAGCAGGCTCCATGCAGGGAGCCCGACGTGAGACTCGATCCTGGGTCTCCAGGATCACGCCCTGGGCTGAAGGCCGTGCTAAACCGCTGAGCCACCCGGGCTGCCCAGGACTTCTACTTAAAGAGCTCTCAATAATGCATCCCTTTGACATGCACAGGAATGAAATCACTCGCACCCTCAGAGCTCAAAGAGAAACTAATGATGGTTTGGATTTCTGCATCCGTGTCCTGATGGGAGATCAACTGGATCTCCCGTCATCAATTTATCAAGGTTTTCAGTGTTTCTTCCACTGAAACATTTGTAAATGATAATTGCCTGCAATCGTTCTGCCATGCAAGATTTGTGAATAATTATTCTGTGTACTTGTTACACTGTAAGAGCAAGGGCTTTATACCTGCAACCTCGCGATTCCGAAACGTTATCACACGGACCGAAAGACCAAAATACGTTTTACGATTTCATCTCCCAGTTGCAGCGTACAAAACAGTTATGGTTTGTTTTACTTTTTTGAACTTGTTTACCTTTCACTTTGTTTATATACTTATTAAATAACACACTGTGGCCTTAAAAGGTACACATAAGAAACACTTCAAATGCACCTACAATGACTGTATATTTTGCTCGATGTCCAAAAACTTATTAAACAATATGCCTTTCAGTCCTGAGGCAAAGAAGAGCTTGACAAATTTATTAACAAACACAAGTTCATTAAAATGATCCTGTGGCTACATAATTTATGAAGTAATTAATTCTGATTTAAACAATTATTTACTTGAAACTCAAATTTGCTCTGAAACCCAAAGTAATGTTTCGTTGGCACCACATAATAAAGTTCTTATGTAATTACTAATTAGTCTCAAGCATGACAAATGTTTTAATTAAAATCACCGAAACAGTTAAGCATTTAGCACTTTTTTCCCGCTGTTCTCCCACTTTATTTGCTTCAGATTCACTGTTTAATGGTCCCCGAGAGCCCACACATAACACGGACACCCGTTCACCAGTGGCATGATTTTTCTGGTATTTATGCCATTTGAGGAAGAGAAAGGAATATTTTGCAAACTGTGTTTGAAGCCTGCAAGAAGGGTTGAGAAGCTCCCTGAGTTCCAGAAAGGCACGTTGCACTTTGCCATTATTGCTCAAGAACGCCCAATAGGTGATCTCCAGTGCAGTGAGGCGGCCAGAGCCACTGAGAACTTGTCTTGGAGAGCAGCTAACTCTTCTTTTCCACAAGTTTTATCTATTTATTTCAGAGAGAGCACAAGCACGAACAGGGGCAGAGAGAGAGGGAGAAGCAGTCGCCTCACCGAGCAGGAAACCTGATGACGACGTGGGGCTGGATCCCGGGAGCCCAAGATCATGACCTGAGCTGAAGGCAGATGCTCAACTGACTGAGCCCCCAGGTGCCCTGGAGAGCATCTAACTCTTGCATTCCCCGTCAAGACCTAGACCCACCAAGTCTTGCATGATGTGGAAAGTCTCTGCTCACCACATCTGGGCTGGTTGGGGAGTAGGGGGCCACCAAGGGTCCTTAGCTATTTGAGAGAGTCCGCGTCCATGAGGTGTGTCAATGACAGACTCATGAAGGCTCCAAACGCCAACAAGGGCACTCCGACTGGTGAACTGGTGGTCTATGGGCATAAACGATGTGCCTATTGGGTCCTCGTTAAACACCAACCCAACCCCAGTGGAGACCAAACACCCACCCATGCAGCCAGCCAGATACCCCCTCTTATTCCCTGGTCTTCTTCATCCCTCCCAACCCCCCAGCTCCCCAGTTTAGTTGCACTGCTCGTCTTGGCTGTTTTCATTTTTCTTTTCCTTTTTGACTTCTTTTTTTCCCCCCCCAACTTGAAAATGAACAACATAAGGCACTAGTTATTCTGGTCTGTGTGATTTCACTGTGTTTTGTCAGGACACCTGTCTAGCCATCGCAACGCACATGAAAAAAAAAGGGTGGTAAGCATATATCTAAATTGCAGTATTCACAGGGAAAAGACTAGCATGTGCTCGGGTTGTTTGGGGCTTTTTCTTTCTTGGTTTCTTAACTCACTGATAGAGATGCTGTTTCCGAACGATTATCTCAACATCAAGTTTCACATTTTAGGCAATTTGCTATACACAGCAAAATTGTGTTGCTTGGTTTTTTCCATGTTTTTCCCCACCCACCCACCAGTTTCTCCCTTGATGCATATGTAATTTCCTTGAAAAAAAAAAAAAGCAACGCCTGTTCATTCCATGCAATGATGCTCTCTGTTTCTGGGGGCAGGACGACACCAGAGCCCTGCTGCCTTGGAGATTTAGGAACACCTGCTGGTGAGCTCAGGCTCCCATTTAACCCTTGATGTGCCACATGTCACTTTGACCTGGTCCCGCTCCATAGCGTACGCTGCTAGTGGCCTTCGGTAGCTCCTCTGGAGTTAGTAATCTATTTCCTGGAATCTTAGGCTTTTGTAAATGTTCGAATGGGTAACTACAACAAAAAAAGGAAACTTTAGACTTTTTCACAGCTGTGACTTCAAAATTTAGGGATGACCTGTTAAAAAAGTAATGATCAATGAAGCAGAGAACTCATGTTTCCAGGGCATAGAAGAAAGAGCCAATAACACCCAAACTCTACTTAAGCACTGATTTTTTTTTTTCAACATCTAAGTATACCTTTGGAGTTTAATTTTATCACATATTGACTGTCTCAATGAGTGCCCCAACCCCATTAACTGGTTTATTTACTGTCTGCTATCTCTGCTGTTTATAGAATTGGCCTACAGATAAGAACTCAGGAGGAAGGAAAACAATCAATACAATTATAAATTCTGCCTCTGAGACACACACACATACAGGCTTCCACCTTCTGTGGGAACACAGTTGATAGACTTCACAGTGACTCCAAGGTGTTGCTCATGGAATGAAAAATTCTCCCGGTATTCATTCACCCTCACCTGTCACAGATCCCTGAATGTGATTGAACTCACGTTCTTCTAGGGTATTGATAAGCAAACGTGATGTACTGATATATCAAGAATGCGGTACAATCCAGAGGCCGTAAGTTTGTGTTTTGATCACGGCAAGTGTTCCTTTGTGTTGGATTCAGAGCTTGAGTGGCGAGAAGCCTCCATATCTCCTTTGATCATAAAAACCTCCTGCCTACGGATTCCATCTGTGTCCTTTTCTACCTTATATACCTGTGCCATCCTCCCCTTCTCCACCTTCTTGGCCACCAGGATGCTTCTGCCTTCATCAGCTCATTTATTTCTTCTCTTCTTTGCTCTGCGGTTGCACACAGTCCATACTGACTTTAAAATGGTGACACTGAACATTTCCATTTGTTTCCCATCGTCTTTTCTTCTTTGAAAATAATTCCCTCCCCACAAATAGATTTGTTGTCATTAATATGATTTTCATCCCTTATATGTTGAATGTTTTTTGTTTTTGCTAACATAGCTCATGTGCAGAGTGAATGCACTGCATGCTACGTCTAAGGGACTCCCTGTGTTGTGTCAACATGACAGTGGTAGCATTAGCTGTAGCTTTATTTGTCACATGGGAAGACAGCTTTGTTTCCTTGCTTTTTAAAAAACACAGTAGTAACCTCTGCTTTAATAAGTCCTAGCTGCTCTTTTAACATTGGGTGAGTGATATGAGTCTTTTCCAGTAAATGACCACGCCAGTAAACACCAAGCAGGTGTTTTGGAGACTGAACATAATTCTTGATTTGTTTTTTATCTATCTATCTATCTATCTATCTATCTATCATCTATCTATCTATCATCTATCTATCTCTCCATCTGTCCATCCATCCATCCATCCATCCATCCAATCATCATGTTTGTCTATCATCTATCTATCTATCTATCTATCTATCTATCATCTATCTATCATCTATCTATCTCTCCATCTGTCCATCCAACCATCCATCCATCCATCCATCCATCCATCCATCCATCCAATCATCATGTTTGTCTATTATCTATCTATCTATCTATCTATCTATCTATCTATCCATCAATTATTCTATCCATCCATAAAATCATCATGTTTATCATCTATTCATCCAAGAATCCTATCTATGTATCTATGTATCTATGTATCTATCTATCCATCCATCTATCCATCCATCCACCCACTCACCTACCCATCTGTCTCCCTGTCTATCATATCTATCTATGTACCTGTCTATCATCTATCTATCTAATCTATGTATTTTTGGTTTGCTCATCTATTTAGATTTGGGGAAGAGAAAGTTTCTGCAATTGTGGGTCTCAAGCACCAATTCTCCTAACAATCCCCTGGATCTCTCATTAGGTTTTGCCTCTCTTTACCCATATTTTCATGATTTGTGCTTCTTTCATGTCTGGAAAAGGAGGAGGAGAAGCAGGAGAAAGAGGAGGAGGAGAAAAGAGAAGGAGGAAAAAACATTAGGAGGAAGACAAGGAAAAAGAGATGGAATTAAATGGATACTATAATAGTAGAAGAATAGCCAATGTCAGATTTAATGTGTAAAATTAATAAAAATGGAATTTAATCTAAATTTTCCCCAAACTCCTGGAGAAGGACATGCTTTTCTCCCTACTGTGTGCTCATGTATTTTAAACTGATTCCCATAAGTCTAGGAAGAGTTAAGATTCACTAGTCTTTCCTTTTGTTCTTTGCCCCCAACTCATTCACTGGAGATTTTTAGTCCTTGCCCAACAAATTCATCTACATGTCCCAGAGGAAATTAGAGCTTTAATTAAGCTTACAAGAGCCTGCAGTCCTATAAAAACTAAATAATTAAAAGATCTTCAGAACCAGAGGCAGCAAGGATGCGATTTTATGAACACGCACCTGTCCATTTTGCAGAGCCAACATAAGGTGTTCGTGTTCTACAGGGAACAGGTTTATCCTGAGAAAGGGAGAAAGAACAGAGAAGCTTCTAGATAATGGTCATCACTAATTACTAAGATCTTCTAAGATAAATCTCTCATAACAGTTAATCACATCTATCACCTGTGAATGTGTCTGATGCTGATCCAGTAACAACCCCAAAGTAAAGAAAACGCAGACTCAGCATTTCAACCCCTCCTTGGCTTTGACTTCCTGTTGTTCTTGTTCTGTCTTCACCAAATCTCTGCAGAGGGCCCCATGGCTCTGTAGGTCCAACCAGCTGGCCGTGAACATGAAATGCACATGCTCATCTTTTTGTGATTCTGGCCTCCTGACTTAACAGAGAAATAATCTCTCAGTTTGACCTCTTGCATGCACATACGCCAAGCCCTTTCATCAAACCACTCCAGACATTCACGCCTATTATTCACAACTGTTTTCAACAACTCTGAAATACAGAGGCATCCACTGGGGTCTTTGAAAATGTGTAACCAAATCAAGAACACAAAGGGATACTTTACAAAATATTATTCAATAACCTATTTCTTCAAATGGGGCTTTTCATGAGTAGAAAGAGGAAGATGAGTGAACAGGTGTATATAGATCATTGGATACCACCAGTTCAGCTACATATGTATCGCCAGGTGTCCCTTAACCTAGACCAGATCCAGCTCATTCTGATGATCCATCTCTGACCATTTAGCCACTGCACACCCTTCACCCAGGATTGATTTACCAGTCACTTCCTTCCGTCCTGAGACAGATTACCAAAAATAATTATTTGTAGATAGATAGTCTTGTGGATGGCCTTAATAGGTAGGTGCTTGTCACAATATTCCAAATTTTAAGCATTGTACCTCAATTCCAAAACGCCCTACACAGAGTGTGACTATCTTATGGCAGCTGAGCCATAAAAACACATTTTTTAAAAACTTAGAACATGAGATAGAAAACATCCTGGTTTCATGTGCTTATCGTGTTGCTTTGAATTTGAGGCAGTGACAGAAAAGGACTACGAGTATTGAGGACTTGGTTCCCATCATGGTTTTATTATACTGCCATCTGGAATGGGAATATTGTGTGATGACTAACATGTCATCTGCCTGGGATAATGCAACTGGCATTTCCAATTTAGACAAAAGGGCTCTTCTCTTACACAAAAGATTAATTCTGACAGATAAGTTATGAACTAGAGGTACGTTTTGTTCACATTCACAAACACTATAAAACTGATAACAAACATCACTGAAGGTTACCCGAATTACAGAGGTTATAAAATTAACCCTTAAGCAACATGAGTTCAAATTTTTACGTAATAAATATTTTTTAAAATAAATACAGTGCACTAGTGGAAATGTATTTTCTCTTCATGATTTTTTAAGTCACTTTTTCTTCTCTCTACCTTACTTTATTGTAAGAATATAGTACCCAATTCTCACATGAGAATGGTTTGATTGACTATTTATATTATTGGTAAGGTTTACATTATTGCCAAGACTGACATTTCCAAGTAGGCTATGAGTAGTTAAGTTTTTGGGGAGTCAAAATTTATATGAATTTTTGATGCATAGTAGGTCGGCATCCCTAATCCCTACATTGTCCAAGCCTCAGCTGTATATTTATACTCTATATGAAAAAGGGAATCCTTTCCAAATAGAATCTTTCCTCATGTAAGGCTACCTCATGTGATCTTTTGTAGAAAAATACGAATTTCTTGGGGTGCCTGGGAGACACAGTCGGTGAAGCATCTGTTTTCAGCCCTGCATTGGGCTCCCTGCCCAAAGGGGGTGTCTGCTTCTCTCTCTCCCTCTGCCTCTCCACCTGCTTGTGCTCTCCCTCTCTCTTGTCAAACAAATAAATAAAATCTTTTTTAAAAAAAGAAAGAAAAATACCAATTTCTTGACCACAGTACTTTGAGAGGGCAATGAATAAAATTGAAACAAAAGTGATGAATATAAATGTAAATTTTGAAGCCAATCTTCAAAATACTATGTCCGAGAATTATTTTTTAAAACACAAAAGCCCGGGATCCCTGGGTGGTGCAGCGATTTGGCGCCTGCCTTTGGCCCGGGGCGTGATCCTGGAGACCTGGGATCGAATCCCACGTCGGGCTCCCGGTGCATGGAGCCTGCTTCTCCCTCTGCCTATGTCTCTGCCTCTCTCTCTCTCTCTCTCTGTGTGTGTGACTATCATAAATAAATAAAAATTTAAAAAAATAAAACACAAAAGCCCAGCATCCACCTATGGAAAACAGGAAGCAAAGTTTAAGTAATCCCTAGCTCTCAATGGGCACTGACCGATGGGGATAAAAGTAGGGACACACTCTCACTTTGACTCACCATCTGGACTTGCAATAATATGTAAACCACATTAAATATCAAAAGTTCATAGAAAAAAATGTAAAGCAATTGACAAGACTATCTAAAATTCTAACATGGCATCACTTCATGCATAGTGCTGACATTGCAACAAGCATTGAATTGGACCCTATGAGGTGGGTTCTCTTGCTCACCAGACTGGAAGCTTTAAGAGGGCAGAGCTGGGTCTCATGGAATCATTGTTTTATCCCCAGCAAATCATTGAATTGTACCTGACTCAAAAGTTGCTCTTGAAATATTTATTGTAGTCGACATAAAATCCGAATTATATAGAATTAACCACTTCATTTTATTTTTTTAAAGATCTTATATTTATTCATGAGAGACACAGAGAGAGAGAGAGGCAGAGACACAGACAGAGGAGCAGCAGGCTCCATGCAGGGAGCCCGACGCGGGACTCGATTCCGGGTCTCCAGGATCATGCTCTGGGCTGAAGGCAAGCACCAAACAGCTGAGCCACCCAGAAATCCCCTGGAATTAAGCATTTTAAGGTGAACCATCTAGAGGCATTTAGGATCTTCATAATCTTGGCCAACCATCGTCACCAGCTCCAAGATATTTTCATTACCCCAAGAGGAAACTTCATACCCTATTAATTACTCACTCTCCATTCTTTCGTCTCCACAACCCCTGGCAATCATTGATCTACTTTGTGTTTCTATAGATTTAACCACTTTAGATATTTTGCATACATGGAATCATATAATATGGGACCTTTTGTGTCTGACATTTAACGGAGCATAAAGTTCCGAAGATTCATTCATAGTATATAGCAGGTATTAATTCTCCATTCCTTTTTAAGGCAGAAGAATATCCCACCATATGGATAGACCACAGTTTATTTACCCATTCATCCATTAATGAATATTTGGATCCTTTCCATCTTTCAGCTGCTATAACTAGTGTGTCTATGAATATTTGTCTCCAAGAATTGGTTTTGAACTCTCCCAACGTATTGACTCGTTAGGTAAACAAGATATACCCATTAGACTGTCATTTCCAAGAGCGTATTTATCAAAATATTACCTTGGTAACCATTTTCCATGATTAAACGATTTATTACTTAAATTTACTTTGAAGTATGTTGCACATTATGTCCTCCTTCTCGGGGATTTTCAACACACATTCCGAGAGTGGGGCATTTTACAGAGAGTCTGCAGAGAAAACGTTATAATGTTGTCAAGCCCATTGCTTCCCAAACTCATTTGTTCGGACTCACCCACGTTTCCTTACTGTAGTTCTTATTAGCAATCTGTTGAATCCAATTTATGTGTCATGCAACCCAGTAAACTGGAACGAGAAAGCCAATGTTTGTCCTTCTTAATTACATAACATGTCCAGTAACTGCCCAGGGTGCCTATGAGATTTTTCCTCCCCCTCAGAAACTTTGCCTTTATGTTTTGAATGAAAAAGGAACTTACGCAAAAGGCTGTGTCAGTGTTGACTTCCAGGAACCGTGGAATAACACTGTCTTCCAAGGATAGAGGACCCAGGGTAGAAAGTTTGAAAAATGAGTTGGAACTAGAGCCAATGCTTAGTTAACTTTTATTGGAAATATCAGTGATTTCAAAGGTTGGGATGAATACGGTTAGTTGTGGAAGTATGGGGGGGGGGGGATATTCGCAGAGAGAAGAGGCCACAGCAATGCTCAGCAGATGCGCCCTGCTGAACTCAGCAGGCCTTTCTAGTGTCTCTCCGTGTGCTGGCTAGGCATGGGTACTGCACGCAGGGGAGAATAAGACGTTCCTGGTTTCCATGGAGCTTGCAACGTCTCCTCTCCCCTTAATGCTCATGACAAACAGCTGCATGAATAGCTGGGAGTAGCTATTATCTTCCCTACAGCAAATTCATCCAAACACATTAGGAAGCGAAAACTTTTTTGTTAATTTCCAGCAAAAGCTTATCTAGCTATGTAAAGTTAAAATTGTCTTATTGATAGGCTACAAATGAAATTCACTAGAACAAAGGGGTTATTTAAAATAACAAAATTGCAGTGCGAGGCATTAGAGATTTGCAGATTGAACCAGACGCAATCCCTACATCCCTTGCCAGGGCTGACAGGGTCAGGAAAGGGTGTTAAACGCCATTAAGAAAATTTGATTTAATGATGTGCTAGGAGATCTAATAATGAGATTTTTTTCAAAAACATATTAGATTTCAATTTGCAGATAACTCCCTGAATATCACTTATCCTACAAAATCAGCCTGATTATGCTGTCAGAGTTGTTTGGATTCTTGCTCTCAAGATACATTTTAAAATAAAATACATGCATTTCTGTGTATATATGTACATGTAATACATGTGTATATATAATAGATAGATATTCTTTCTATTTCTAATTTTCCCTAACTTTCAACTTTCTCTTTTTCTGAGGAATTCTCATGACAGATATGGATATATTGAAATATATATGATATATTTGTATACTTTTAATATATTATCCATATAAATATATATGATATATAGATATATAATGAGATCATATTAACTGGCTTGTAAATGCCAAGACAAATTTCTTGTTGAAACCTGGAAGGATGCTAACAAGGCAGGGTTACATTCATTTACTTATTTATTTATTTATTTTGTTTATTTTGAGAAAGAGAGAGAAGGAGAACATGGGCCAAGGGTAGAAGCAGAGGGAGAGTCTCTTTCAAGCAGACTCCCCGCTGAGCGTGGAGCCCCACATGGGGCTCGATCCCACAACCCATGAGATCCTGACTGAGCTGCAATCAAGAGTTGGATGCTTAGCCAACTGAGCCATCCAGGCACCTCCGGGGTTACACCTATATCCTTCTTCTCTTAATGAGAACCCACTGATACAGTGTGCCATGAAATCCACTCTATTCTCCCTGTTGTGAGCCAGTGTTGTATTGGAAGGGAGCTACCATCCTCTCTGCCTAAAACCTAGCAGACTACTAGAAGTCTCCTACTGAAATGAATCAAAGCCCCTTGGCAAGTCATGGCTGGCTTGGATTCCTCTCTCATGTAGATCTCGTACAGAGACACGCACATGTGGACAAAGATGGGTGTCACATTCAGAAAGTCGGCAGACCGCTATGAACAACAGAGATGCCGAGCCAATTCAAGGAACAACATGAATCGTGCAAAAATCAGCCTGTATCACACACACGGGCGATGCTGATTCTCTGGGCACTGAGATGAAGAAGCGAGATAGTCTTTCCATTGGTATAGAAAGCAAACCATCATCTGTGTGCACCTTTGCTGTCATGACTTAACTGACGCAAAACAGATAGTCTCAAAGGACAGTGGTGGTTTGATGAGGGCTCCAGAAGAGGAGGCATAATGACCTTGCCGGCGGTCACTGTACCTTAGGTAGTGATTCATTTCTGAGCAAAACACTTTGAAATTTAAAAAAAAAAAAATTATGAAAGGCAAATGACCATGTGACCATTGCATTAAAAAAAAGCACTCTGCCAATATTTAGTTCAAGAAGAAAAGATATATACAAGTCACTCTTCTCAAACATAAGAAAGATGACTTAAATGGAGCAAGATTTGGTTTGGGATACTTCAGGAAGAGGAATTAAAACTAGCCCCAAAGTAAATAAGTAGACATTCAAACCATTACAGAGAAGTATAAACAATAAGCTAAAGAACAAAAAAAAAAAAAAAATTGCAGGGAGCACCTGAGTGGCTCAGTGTTGAGCATCAGCCTTTGGCTCACATTGTGATCCTGGGGTCTCGGGATTGAGTCCCACATGGGGCTCTGCCCAGGGAGCCTGCTTCTCCCTCTGCCTGTGTCTCTGCCTCTCTCTGTGTGTCTCTCATGAATAAATAAATAAAATCTTAAAAAAAAAAAAAAAAGGATATGCTTCTTGGAGGGCATGCTCCATTTCTTACAACATTTGGAACTGGCAACATTCCAAACGGCTCACTCCGTTGTGCATAGAATACTTAAATTTAGTGGGTATCCAGTGACTCATTAATGAACTAGCCAGGCGCTCAATATTATATGCAGACTTTAAACCAGGGCTTCCCAACCTCAGAAATATTGACATTTGGGGTTGGAAACTTCTGTGTTGCGGAAGGTCCCTTTTGCTTTCATCTACTTACCCAATCGACATCAGATAAGCTGTTGATATTCCGGCCTGTGAGTGTCCAAAGATTGGTCACAAGTTCAAAGATCCTGTATGAGTTTTAAAGGAATTGGAAACACTTCACCCTTTTGTGTGTGTGTGTGTGTGAGTGTGTGTGTGTGTGTGTTGTGAATCCAGTAATAATATTAGATGGATGCTGGAGGTTGGCTAAATATATGTTAAAGAGACACGTGCACAGACAACATACGTTCTTGCAGACATAAGGTGCTTTACTGCAGACCACGCCTTCCATTCCTGAGGCCTTCTGCAGTGTACAAGTCACATTTTCCTCATCTCACTGAATCTTTGTTACCACCGTGTCTGAGCAGATATAACTCTTTATTTCCGAGACAATGCCATGGAAGCCAAGAGAAGTTAACTGCCATGTCCAAATTCCCAGGTAGAGAGAGATGAAGCCAAGATCTAAATGGAGATATTTTGACTTCCAGCTCCATGCTCTTTCTCCTCTAGGAAATGTGTTTATTTGAGTCTCAGTGATTCAATTTGAAAACCATTGATGTATACAGCAAATCCTGAACTAGAAAGCTTTTATAAAATGGATTTTTGCAGCCTTTGCTCAAACGCCAATAACGTTTCTGCTTTGCAAATTTAAGAATATGCCCTGTGTTCCTCACCATTACTACCTTTGCTTCTTTTAAAATTTAAACAGCTTTGATTTTGTCGAGTTAAGAGAAAGACAAACAAGAGTGGTGAGATACAGCGGCCCTAAAGTACAAAATGAATAATAAATAACACGGTGAGAATAACTAAACGCCCCTCTACTTCAGTCCCAGTTTAGAACATGCTGCGGTATCTTAAAAGTTCAGAATGTAAATGATTCAAGATAAAAAAAAAAAAAAGAGTCACATCTTTTGGGACTTCAACCAGTTTCTATTATTATAGCATTAGAACTTAATAGGCTTCCCTGGATGGTGATTCTCAAACCCTCCATTTCTTGGTGTCTGTCTTTCTCACTGTGGAGAGCAGAGAAGAGGCACACATATGTTTACCCCTGATGACCTATTATTTTGGGGAGATAGCCCCTCATATTTTGTAATATCAGAATCTAAGCACCCTACTTACACTTCTAGTCCTTAAAACCCAGTGACCACAATGTGTCAATTTTTTGGCTCGAAGGTAGAGCTTATCAAAAAAGGGAAGTGAAGCATGAATTCCCTGTACATACTCAAGGCTGGCTGGCATAAATACCATGACACCTGGATCTTCCTTTGAAGGAAAGATGGAAGCCGTCGAGAGGCGCCCCTTGCACAGAAAAGATGCAAGTCAGTCAGGCATCACGGAATGACTCTCTGGTTTGGGAACAAAGTCTTCTTAAATCAGGACATTTTTGGGTTTTATTTAATTGAATATTCTGGAATGATTTTTGTATTCTTGTACTCAGGCTGCCTTAACAAAGTATCACAGACCAGGGAAATTAAATAACAGGTATTTGTTGATCCCAGTCCTGGAGGCTGGGAGTCTGAGGTCCAGGCAAAGCCAAGGCTGGTCCCCCTGAGGGCTCTCTCCTGGATGTGTAGACCCCGTGCTCTCCCCGTGTCCTCAAGTGGCATCCCTTTGTGCGTGTCTGTATCCTCATCCCCTCTTCTTATAAGGACCTCAGTCCTACAGGATTAAGGCTCACTTTAATGATCTCATCTTACCTTAATCCCCTTTTTAAAGATCCCACCTCCAAAACAGCCACATCTGAGGTCCTGGGAGTACAATTTATGGATTTGAGGAGCACACAATTCAGTCCATAGCAATTTCTCATCATAAACTCAAGAAAATATGTATATACTCTGGTGGGTACTCACTATAACATAGAGGCACCATTCGAGAAGGTTTGTTAAGTCAACAACAAAGGGATTCAAGTTTCTCTGTTTTCAGTCAAATGAGGAGAAATGACAAGGAATCAAATCTCACGCATCTTCCAAAGATCTCTGATGCAATCTTCTCAAATCATCTTGCCTTCCAGCTGTTGTTGAGCTAAGATCTGTCCTCTGGAATTCATGATGTTTTATGAGTCTTTCAGAAAGTATCGACATGTCTGTAGTTTTAAAAAGGTGGTCTTGGAACAAGACACGATCTCCAATTTACCATCCTCTGACCATCGTCCTGCAGCTTTTAGTTTTGAGAATTTTGCAAAGATGATATGCAGAGCCATTTTTTTGTATACGTATTTCCACAATTTCATATTCTTTCTCATACAATCTCATCAATCATTCAGTGCCTGTAAACACATTATGTTAAAAAGTATCACGTATTTTATGTTTTTATATACTGTGTTTCTGAGAAAATTTTCTTTTCTAGTAAGAGAAGATCAGCCTAATGAAATTGAAACTCAAAAAGATACAAGGAAATGAAACCACTTAGCACAGAACACCTCCATTGATTGTACTAAGAGCTTCTTGAGAAATGTCACGGTTGTACCGGCGGCTTTAATTACCGTCTCTATCAATCATGTCATATTCCTGCAGGAAGTCGGATGTAAAATATTAAAGATATTCCAAAACACTTAAAATGTTAAATCTTTACAGTAATTTCTCAGCACAGAAGTAACAGCCCCATTTTGAAGACGAGCATGGCGGCACTTGCCTGCAGTTTCACAAAAGCTGCAAACTGTTACAGGTGCATGACCCCTCCCTAGCAGACAGCTGTCCTTCCCCACTCAAACCCCCTTCATCTCACCTTCAGTTCGAGCATGCCCATACCTGCCATCATTCATTTTCACATGGCCAACGGCCCGTGAAACCAGAGTTCAAGAGTATATTGCAGATGGCCTCCAGACCTTCAATGGTGGAGCCAAGAGGAGTCTGTCCTTTCTCAAAGCCAGAGGGAAGCTGCCTTGGCCTGGTCTTCGGTTATCCTTTTGGAGGAAGAAAAGTGTCCCAGAGCCAAATCAACAAATCGATACAAGGTAGCCTAGAACTCCTGAAAAAAAGAAACAGCACAACAAGACCACCACCCGGAACGTGAGATGCCCACCAGCACTTAGACACACGTGCTATTCCCCGGAGAACAAACAATCCATCAGTCCTTGGTTATCTGGTGGGTTCTACTTCTGTTGCTTGGTGCCTTAGAGCTTAGCTATCTTGGCTGTGCCCCATCTTATGCTTCACTTGTCCTGCTAGGAAAGGGCAAATTTTTATCTGCTCTTGACCATCATAGCAAACATTCAACTGATGTGTGTTGAATGAAGAAATGAAGGATTATAAGAGATTTCTCCAAAGCAGAAAAGGCAGCACATTTGCATGAATTTCTTGTGGATGCTATAACAAACTACTACTAACATGGTGGCTTAAAACAACAGTTTTTTATGCACTTAGAGTAATAGAGGCGGGAAGACTCACTAGTCTAAAATCCAAGTGTCAGCAAACCTAGTTGCTTCTGGAGGCTGTAGGGGGAATCCCTTTCCTGGCCTCTGTACACTGTATATGTGATGTTTTATATTACATTATCGTGTGTTATATGTTGTATAATATATAATACATAGGTTTTAGAGCACATGGTCACAGCTTAAATACTCGGTTTTCTAACATTTAGAATAATAAATAAGAAAAAGCCTATATGTTATACATTTTATATTACATGTTATATTATATTAGAGATATGTTATATTATACTATGTTATATTAGAGATATTGTATCTTACATTAGAGATATATTATAGATAGTATGTCTTACAGTAGAGATGCATATTATACTATATTATATTGCATTAGAGATACACTGTTATAAACGTTTATATTTGCATACATAAAAGTAATATATAAATATAACATATTATATCTAATGTAGTATCATATACATAAAATTTAAATTTATATCTTTAACTTATCGCATTTATATATAATTATATACCTATAGAATTTTCTTTTTTTTTTTTTTTTTTTTCCTATAGAATTTTCTATGTAGTATGCAAAAATATATATACACATAGATATATATATTGCATATATAATGTATATGTACTTGTACATGTAATCTATATTTTTATGTATTTATAGCTGTATAAATATAAAATTTTACGTATAGTATATTCAATATGCATATATGTGTGTCTACATACATACATATATGTACACGTATGTGTATTTACATATACATATATAACAGAGTGGCTAGCTTTGTGCACTGGTAAAAATTTGAACTGCAAGTCCGACAAATCCTGCTTCTGCCCCTCACTAGATGTGGGAACCGGAGAAATCTCTTGAATCTCACTCAATGTTCTTGGGCATTTGAAACACAGGACGGAACTTTTATGTTGTAAAAAGAGGATAAAAAGCGCAGATGATCAGTTTGAATTAAACGGAATGCCAAACACCTCCTTATAAATAATAGTTTAGGCCATCTGACACCTGTCAAGGCTGACGGGACCAATTAAATGTAGAGAAAAGTGAAATTTACCTGAGACTGCACGGTGCTCAGATCAAAGACACGACGTTAATCTTTATTCTTTGAAAACCAGACTCAACAACCTTCTGAAGGAAAAATAATGAAACCTGAGAGGGACCAGGAATAATTTTGTCCCTGGGTCCCTGTTCACCCAGGTGCATTTCTGCACGGGGCACACAAGAGAAAAGACATCTAATTTTCTAGGTGAGGTGGGACCTCCCTTTACATGGGAAGCAGCATGCTTCCTTCTCTGGTTTCTATGACATGGACCCAACACAGCACCTGATGCTTCGACAATTGATAAACACGCATTGATAGAGCAAACCCGACAATTGATAAACACGCATTGATAGAGCAAACCCAGCATAGAGCAGAGGGAGAGAGCAGGATACTCAAATGGCAGAGAGAGCAGGGTCCCAATGGCCAATGCCGGGAAACTCCCCTGTACCACAGCATCTACCTCTGCTCATACATCCCCCTCCCTCAGGCCAACTTAGCCCACCCTAAAGATTTCTGTGTGCACAGTGCTAGATGATAAAGCACAGGACTGTCACAACCTGACACTCACCCTACAATTAGGCGGGCGTCAGGCAGTGCACAAGGATGCCCACTACCTGCCATGCTTGACTCTCTTCCCCACAGCCCGAGCATGCCCTTCTTGCTACCTGGCTACAGAGAGTGAGCAACACAGAGAGTGAGCTACCTCTTCCCTGCAGAGAGGGAAAACCTCTCTGAATGTCTACATTTCCAAACCAGGGAAACAACCGATCGTGTATGCTTCCCTGTGGTTCCTTTTAAAAATCATAGTTTGCCAAGACATGAAGGCAACCCAGGTAAACCAAATTCACAAAAGCCAGATGAAAAGAAACAGAAACTTTTTTAATAATGAAAGGAAATTAAATCAAAGCTAACGTTTACCCATTTTACATCCTCTGCAAGAATTTAAGAGACATTGACTGTCTCTTTTGGTGAAAAGCCAAGTAATTAGTGACTGCAATCCTGTGTTGGTTTTTTTTTTTTTTTTTTTTTTTTTTTTTTTAAGAAAAAGAAAATGTGGTGTTCTTGATTGTTAACATGCATAAGCTGGGACCCAGGATTCTGCTTCTAGGGCTCATTCTGTAAAGTCAGGAGAATCAGCTTTATGCCACAACACAGAGATGAAGGAAGGCAACCCCACACATACAGTGAACCCCAGTAAAGCCTCTGTGCCTTTGTTCCCCTTCCGCTCAATCTGTATGATTCTTATTTCTTCTTAGGGTCGAGCTTAATTATATTACTTCCAGACAGTCCATCACATATCCAGAGTCCAGGATCCGCCCCCCAAATTACGTGCTATTACAAGGACTCTGTGAAACTAAATCACAGAAACGTTGACATTAAATTGTCTCCCTCAGACGTGTAAATTTCTTTGCTACTCTGATATGTTTGCTAATGAAGCAAATTTTATTTTCAATAAAATCTCATTTTAATTTCATTATTCAACAAAATGGCTATAGATGTTATCATGTGAGTATTGATATTTAAAATGCAGCTGGTGCAGCCACTCTGGAAAACAGTGTGGAAGTTCCTCAAAAAGTTGAAAATATAGTTATTCTATGTCCCAGCAACTATACTACTAGGGATTTACCCCAAAGATGCAAATGTAATGATCCTAAGGGGCACCTGCACCCCAATGTTCACAGCAGCAATGTCCACAATAACCAAATTATGGAAAGAGCCCAGATGCTCATTGACAGATGAATGGATAAAGAAGATGTGGTCTATATATACAATGGACTATTACTCAGCCATCAGAGTATGAAATCTTGCCATTTGCAATGATTTGGATGGAACTAGAGGATATTATGCTGAACAAAATAAGTCAATCAGAGAAAGACAAATACCATATGAGTTCACTGATGTGTGGAATTTAAGAAACAAAACAGGATTATAGGGGAAGGGAAGGAAAAATAAAAGGAGATGAAAACAGAGAGGAAGACAAATCATAAGAGATTCTTAACTCCAGGAAACAAATAGGGTTGCTGGAGGGGAGGTGGATGGGGAGATGGGGTAACTGGGTGATGGGCATGAAGGAGCACACATGACGAGATGAACACTGGGTGTTACATGCAACTGATGAATCACTAGATCCTACCTCTGAAACTAATGATACACTGTATGTTAACTAATCGAATTTAAATTAAACTTTTAAAAAATAGAAAATAAAATACAGCTGTGTTTTTTAAACATCCTTTGAAGGGTACAATTTATGTATTTATCCCACCTTTCTGTAGTTTTCAGAACTCAGTTCTAAAAGAAAATCCCACAATACTGATGCTTTTCTGCATCCTGCAAAAACAACAACAACAAAAAAATGACTTATTGGCCTTTTCAAACAGCTATGTTTTGGTTGCACTAACATATTTCAAAGAGGCAGTTTGTGGCAAACAACAGATTCCCTGTGACAGCTGACCTCTGGGAAGTTTTTCCGACGTCTCAGACTCAGTCCTGGCAGCTGATGAGAAGGTCAGAAAAGCACATCATAACATCGCCGACGCCGAGGGTTTGTAGTATTTCTGTGATCCCTTTAGGAGGACTCTACTTCCCGTTGTGATACCAAATGCCCCATCTTGTGGGGGAGAATATGAAAACGCCAATCTGAATGGACCCGTGTAAGCAAACAGAGCTCTTCTGCAATAAGTGCTGAGGTCTGAGCTGGAAGCCCACAGCCCGTCTGCAAATGGTGTGCAGGAGAAATCAGAGATTGCCATTAGGCACGGTGCTTGTCAGTCCTCCATCTCGATTCTGTTAGTGGGGGCGACACGGGCTTTGTCACAGTGAGGGCGTGGGTGCCTGGGAACACGGTAGGAGAAATTCATCCAACAGATGCATCATATTCTCGCTCTGGGAGCCACACAAAACGCCCTGATAGAGACTCTGTTGGTTTCCTGGGGTTGTTCTAACAAAGAGCCAGGAACTGACTGTTTCAGAACCATGAGAATTCATCCTCCTCCAGCTCTGGAGACCAGAAGTCTGAGATCCAAGTGGGACAGGACCACTGAGACCCAGACAGGACAGGGCTGCTAAGACCCAGGCAGGGCAGGGCTGTGCTTCCTCCCAAGGCTCCAGGGGAAGGTCCTTCCTCTCTCTTCCAGTTCCCGGGGCTCCAGGCCTCCTTGGGATTATGGCCACATCCTTCCATCTCTGCCTCTGTGTTCACGTAGGTCCTCCTCTGTGTCTGTCTCTCTTCTCCTGTCTCTTCCAAGGACCCCTGTCATTGGATTTGGGGTCTAATCCAAGATGACCTCATCTTGAGATCCTTAACCACATCTGGAAAGACCCTTTTTCCAAGTAAGTTGTCACTTACAGGTTCTGGGTTTCTCGGGGGAGCCATCATTCAACCCTGTCCATAGACCAAGACCTAGAGCATAGCTGTCTAGAAGTATCCCTGCCCCTCATTTCCTCTGTGAGCTTGGGCCTACACCACCCAGTTTCCAAGATCTATTTTCTTTGCCAAATTATGAGACTCAGGCCAACTGATGTCCACACTTCTTTCCAGATGCACAATTTAATTTCCTTTCTGTGTTCCCACTGAAACCTTAGAGTGACCATCTAAAAAAAAATGGTGATTGGAAGTAACTTATTATAAGCCTAAATTGGCAATAGTTGGAGATACATGCCACATCTGTTCAGGTGAGAAAGACGTGTGAACATTCACCAGCACAGACTCATCCTATTTCAAAACAAACGCCACGTATTTCAAGGCAATAACTTAAGATTCCCCAAAAGAAATTAACCAGTAATCAATGTAGACTAATAGGCCCACCTACCTATTGGCTTCTGCTGTGACACCCCTGCCTCAGTTTGTACCTCTGTGTAACAGACCCAACTCCTTTATTTTCTTCATGGGAACGTTCTATGAAGAAATGTGGAAGGTTCTCTGTAGAGGAACATATAGTGCGCACATATGTATAATATTTATACGTTTTTTGTTTGTTTGTTATACATGTACGTTTTTGATGGTTAATTTTACTTGTCAACTTGACCAGCCAGGGGGAGTGCCCACATTAAACACTACTTCCAACTGTGTCCATGAGGGTGTTTGTGGATGAGGTTGGCGTTTGAATCAGTAGACAGACTAAAGCGGATTTCCTTCCTCAGTGTGGACCATGTGGAGAAAGGAGAATTTGCACCCCCTCTTCTTCTTTTCTGCCTCACTGTTGAGCTGAGATATATCATCTTATCTTCTTCTGCCTTTGAACTCAGATTAGCACCAGTAGTCCCCTGGTTCTCAGGCCTTTGGACTTGGACTGAATGATACCACCAGACTTCCCAGGTCTACAGCTTGCAGAGAGTGGACTGTGGGATTCCTCAGCTGAAGAATTAGCTCAGTTCCTCATAATTAATGTCTGTCTCTCCCTCTCCCTCTCCTCCCGACTCATGTACATAGACTCACTGATATAAATCATGTCCTAGAGTATTCTTTTCACATCAATACATCCCATACACATAAACCACGTGTCCACAGGCCTCCTAAATTGGAGGCATGGTCTTTACAGAGCTTCCCATAAAATTCCTCCCCATTTGCCCAAGGCCATCTTAGCACACATCTCCGGCAGCAGTCAACGATGGGCATCTTCCTGCTTCATTTTCCACTCTGCCTCCTGTGCTGTGTTCAAGTGTTAATCATACTCGGTACCCAGACTCATGTCCTCATCAATCCCTCAGGCCTTAGCCGAAAACCTCAGACCACATCAGCCACTTTCTCCTCTGAATTCTTACAATGCTTATATCCACACCAGTAAATTGGCACATAGATATAAATGAGCGTTGTTCACTTATTTAAATAAGTCTTGTGGATATCTTTGGTCCCTTTTATTTGGGGCAGCATCAAAATCTTATCCCTTATACCCCAACACAGCAAAGAGTGCAGATGGTGGTGGTGGGGATCAGTACATCAGTTGGAGATCTAACCTAGTGGCAATTAGGTCTTCAAAATAATCACTGAAATGTCAGACAGTCCTGATACTTAAAGTCTAACCCTATATCATTCCATTTCATGCATGCTTTGTCACTCAATTGGGAACATTCCCATGGGAAATTAACTAAACCTGTTTATTTTGAAATTTGAGACTTGGAAAATCCAGAGTTCTATTTTTTTTTATGCTATGAGAGGTTTACCATCAAAATTCTTCTGTCTGTACACACCAATAAGCTATTTCTTATAATTACAAAAATGTCTAATTCACTATTCTATGATTCTCCCCATTTCTTCCATGATAAGTTACACTTTCAAAAGCATGCTTATATCCCTCATCACATACATTTGATTATTTTCTTAGAGACTAGAGCTTCCCAAATCTTATGGTATCAAACCAGAACCTAACACAACACCTACTGATGACAGAAACACAAGCGTTTTATTTAAATCATTAAGTATTCTTTTCGGGAAAAAAAACCCCACAAAAACACTAAACGAGAAAGAGGAGAAAGAGAGGGACACCTGGGTGGCTCATCGGTTGAGCATTTGCCTTTGGCTCAGGGTGTGATCCTGGAGATCCAGAATCTAGTCCCACATCAGGTTCCTTGCAGGGAACCTGCTTCTCCCTCTGCCTGTGTCTCTGCCTCTCTCTCTCTTTCTGTGTCTCTCATGAATAAATAAATAAAATCTTTAAAAAATAAATGGGAAAGAGAATTACAAATATCCTATATGACCCTGTGATACTGAAATCTAGATTTAACACCTGTGAAATTTCAAGGAAATCTACTCTCAAAGAAGTGGCATTCAAGCAGGTATCTTATTCATTCAGCATTTGTCAGATCCTAAAAATGAATGAGACATGAGATAGATCCCTTTTGAATTATTGGGAACAGCCAAAAGTACCCTATAGAGCTCAACCCCTAATTAGAATGAGTATTCCTGGGGAAACGGGAAGAAAGGTGTTTGTGTGGACCATTGTTCCAGGATTATGACGCAAAACCAAGGGAGAAATACAGAAATAAAGGCAGGATCCTATACAGAAAATGAAAGGACACGTATAAAAGCCATCTAGCTCTCTAGATATAATAATAGCTCATGGGTTTGAGAACAGCCACACTATCTGTCTGATCTGAATGAGCAGTGATGGAGAATGTGCTTTTCTCACTCAATTATATGGGATTACTGGATAGGTTTGACAAAGTGTGGCTTCTTTCTCCCTTGGTGTACACTGTTGAGTACCGACTGCTGTCCTAGGGATGACCTTCTAATATTCTCTTGTACTGGGGTGCGTGGAAAGTCAAAATTACCCTGAGTAATTAAGCCAGAGCAAAGACTCCTCCAGGATGACTTGAAACCCAATCACCGGTGAAATGCCAGGTGATGATGACTGTTTTTTTTCTTCCTCTTGTGACAAACTTTTTCACTCATACTCTTGCTAGAATCAAGCTTCCTCATTGTCTCCCTGGAATGATTGTTGAAACACTCAGAAGTGTAGGGAAATGGAGACCCCCAAAATACTCCAAGAGGCAGATCATGGGGTCAAACACCACTCTGGGGTCAAGCGAGACAACGTGGGAATTGCCATCCCAGGATTGGCCCCCGTTGAGCTCATTCTTTATCTTAACCAGAACCACTTCCACTACTGAGGTGATGTCCAGGCAGGGCAGGGTTGAAGGCATGAGGAACCAGGGTCAGCAATCCTATGTGGCCCTACATAGCCCTGTGAACCCAAAGGAGACCAGAGACTCACACAGACTCTCTACTTTCTGCAATTTCATTGTAAAACAGCTAGATGTTCAAGTCCAAGAGGAGGATGCTCTTTCAAAGCATCAAGGCTCAGGGTTGAATCAGAGAAAAATCTGAGGCCCATGGGTTTCATCCAAAGCACTGAAGGCCTATGTCTCATGCATGTGCTATTACAAGGACCTTTTGTAGTTATATTGGTGCTCCATGTCTTGATTTTAATATTTTGGTTATTTGAGAGTATATCCTTATTCCAGGAAATACATTGAAGTATTTGGGGGTAAGATGATACTGTCTTCTACCTACTATCAGATGGTTCAGAATAAAGTGTGTGGATGTGTGTATATACACATAAAAAGCTTAGATACGATTTTGGTGGCACCCATCTCATGTAACATCTCAGTACATTTTATTTTGGGAGACCACCCTATTTTATTTATATGGACAATGTTCATGTTGTGTGGGATGCCTTGACGTCTAGCAATATTGCATCCACCAGGAACCTAGAATTCTCTGAGCACCCTGGACCTACAAGGCCAACCCCGTGCTTATGGGGTCTTGGTCTTTCCAGTTTCAGGAAGAATTTTGCACAAGTACAGAGGCTCCACCCTAAAGAATATTTTAGCCCGTACATGAACACAAATTACTGCTCTTAACATTGGTGATATGCATTTGAGCAATTCAGTATTAAAGGAGAAAGGACGATAGACGAACTCTATTAAAACGAGTCTTTAATAATAAATGCCGTTCTCTTAAAGAGAGAAACTTCATTATGTTTCCATCATGACTGTTTAAAGAGAAATCATTTTAAATATAAATTTCTAATTTCCCCCATGGTTCTGTTTCCTAATATTGTATCCCCTTGTGAAATAGCCTTCAGCTATCTGTTTTTTTTTTTCCCCTGTTT
Source organism: Canis lupus dingo (assembly GCF_003254725.2). Taxonomy (NCBI): domain Eukaryota; kingdom Metazoa; phylum Chordata; class Mammalia; order Carnivora; family Canidae; genus Canis; species Canis lupus. Next base: position 2,093,897 of record NC_064281.1, on the reverse strand, counting down.
CAATTCTGTGGGTAAAGGTAACCATGTTCATCCAGAGAAAGTTTCAATCCCTAGATAATGAGCCTGTAGCTTTCACCATACACAAAATAACATAGCTGATGGCTAATTTTGTTTTTTTCCAAACGCAGTTAATTTTTTTTTTTTTGAGTCATTGGGAAGAATTTCCAGGGAAAGTTTCAAAGAGCTCTGAGTGCATTAAAAAGTAAAATTTCAAAACCAGTTTCTACATAATCAGAAGATCTTTAATACATCAAATCATGCTGTCTTATTCTCTACAAGGTTGCTTTTCTTATAAAAAAAGAAAAAGAAAATGCTTTGGATATTGAACTATCTAAATTCCAAGAAATGGAGTACAGATTGCCAAATTTTTGCTGTTTTAGAGATTATCATTTTGTACAGGGTTTCAGCCTGTAGAGAAAGTCATGTTTTATGCTCTTTCTCACCTATAAAACTTTAGAAATTAGCCTTTCTGCTCATTTCCCAATACATCTGTCCAAGCTGTCATGGATAAAATATCCATCTGACTTTGAAGTTTGGCCCTAGGTCCTGGACTTACAGGACGGGCGAGGCATAATTTAAATAACCAGACGCAGGCTTCATAAAAGATGGAAGAGCCACAGGCTTGTCCTCCTCCTCAATTTGTTGGTGTCGCCTGAAGCCACAATGCCTTTGATGCTGACATTTGCCCTCTCGCTTCCTTTTTCCTTCTTCCAACTTTCTGGCAACTCTTGCAAAATAACTCTGCTGAGCCCCATATATATATATATATATATATATATATATAATATATATATATATATATAGTTTTTTTTTTTTTTCCCCAGAAAGTAAGGCAGTTTCAATCAGGACAATGACACAACCAGAACAATGGAGGTGGTTCAAATGTGACCCTCTGCACCCCTGCCTGTGAATGAATTCCCTTTGTCCCCTCAACCCAACACTCTTCAGCACAGATGTGGGCTGTTCCCCTTGTGTTTTAAAAGAGGTGAATAAAAAGATGCTCTTGTTTCCATATGTAGAACCCAGATGCCCATTGACAGATGACTGAATAGAGAAGATGTGGTATATACAGACAATGGAATACTACTCAGCCATCAAAACTGACATCTTGCCATTTGCAACGGCTTGGATGGAACTACAGGGTATTATGCTGAGTGAAACAAGTCAGTCAGAGAAAGACAATTATGATTTCACACATATGTGGAATTTAAGACACAAAACAGAAGAGCATAAGGAAAGGAGAGGAAAAATAAAATAAGATGAAATCAAACAGGGAGACAAACTATAAGAGACTCGTAACTCCAGGAAACAAATAAAATTGCTGAAGGGGAGGTTGGTGGAGAGATGGGGTTACTGAGTGATGGGCATGAAGGAGGGCATGTGATGTAATGAGCACTGGATGTTCTACGCAACTAATGAGTCACCAAATTCTACCCCTGAAACTAATAATATATGTTAATTAAATTGAATTTAAACAATTTCTTTAAGTTGCTCTTGTTCCTCCTAAGAGATCCAGATGCTCAAAATATCCTCACCCCCCATCAAAGTTGCCGCTGGGGGAGCAAACCCCAGTGAAACTGAAGAAATATCTCATGAATCCAAAAGAACGTGAAACCCAGCCCGTAAAGATTCCCAGGAAAGGAATTGAACAGCAGGCACTGCAAAATACAAGTTTGTACCTTGAAAAGGTGAAAACGGTAAATGCCTGGGGTTAATTGAGGAAGAAACGAAAAACAAAATGAGGAGAAATTGGCTTCATGTGGGAAAAATGTTCCTGGGGAGGTGGGAGGTGGGAGAAATGAAAAAAAAAAAAATCCCTTTCCTGGAATTGGATACACAATTAATACAGCCCTCTTTTTATTTGGCAATAGAGACAGCCAGACTATTATTTTCTTCAATTCTAAGCCTTTTTCAAATGGAAATTGAAGCTCCCTTGAAGGTATTAATAGCCAACAGTAGGAAATATATAGAATATGTACGGTCTCTCTATTTGCAAAATCTGAATTAAACTTCCTTTTACTATTCTTGGAAGACTCATGAGAAGGACTTGTAGGGTTTACGGAAAGTGAGGTTTTATGAAGTGGTTCAGATTCTCACTCCCCATGGAAAATGGTGGCTTACAATATGGTTTTACTCCTTTTTTAATCTGGGGATGCACACAATCTGCTAGGAAGAGACAAGGAAGAGGACACTGGCCTCTGCCTGCCTGCAATGCCTGCCAGGACTCATTTGGAATTAGGGTAGATCACACCACCCAGGGCATATTCAAATGCAAATGTAGAGATTTTGGAATCTGAAACCCCAAGGCTCATGGAAGATTCCAGATAGCATATAAATACCTCTTTACAAGCCATTTTACAAGCAGTTTTATTTTGCGTTGGGGAAGCCAAGCCCTTTTACATGGCTCATTCAAATTCTGATTTAAACTCAGAACCGTCATATTGTGGTTGTTGCAATCGTAATGGTTTAAACCACTGGGGTTTCTGTGAAGGTCTGAGATCAACATAGGTTGCGGGGGGGGGGGGGGGGGGGTGTCAATGCAGCGTCCTTGTTCTGTGTGTGTGTGTGTATGTGTGTGTAACCTGGCCATTATCCTGAGGCCTCCAGGTGTGCTCCCCGGTTGGGGGGGGGGGGTGTCTGCAGGTGTGTTCCCAAAGGAGGTCCCCAGGTATGCTCCCAGGGGAGATCACCAGGTGTGTTCCCAGGGGAGGTCTCAGGTCTGTTCCCAGGGGAGGTCCCCAGGTGTGCTCCCACAGGAGATCCCCAGGTGTGCTCCGGGGATAGGGGTGCTGCAGGTGTGTTCCTAGGGAGGTTCTCCAGGTGTGCTCCCAAAGGAGGTTCCCAAATGTGTTCCCGGGGGAGGTCCCAAGTGTGTTCCCATAGGTGGTCCCCAGGTGTGCTCCCATAGGTGGTCCCCAGGTGTGCTCCCAAAGGAGGTCCCCAGGTGTGCTCTCAGGGTAGAGGGTCTCTGTGATCAAGTGGTACCGGGTAACGAAAAACAGGAACTCCTGAGAAAATCATGAGCCCCAAATCCCCAAATCAGCGTTCCAGATCTGCAGCGAGAAGCAAAGCAGTCCCTGTGAGCAAAATGAGGTCTGGTCCACTTTCCCTGGACGACTGAGGGACGTGGGCAAGCAGATCCGCACACTTGCGCCGTCACAGAGGAAAAGGTCAGTTGGCGTGTTATGTATCGGTCAGATTCTCATAAAATAAAGCTCCCACAAGCAACAGTACTTCTCATTCTAAACAATGTACTTCTCCGTGAGTACTTCTGCAATTCCACCTGCCCGTAAGCACTGGTTCTGTGTATGCCACGGAATTGTTGAGTGATCATAATATCTGACGATGTAATTGAACGCTTTTAACGTGCGGAGGCCGCTGTACGAACTGGCTGTATTTTGTAATTTAACTCACGTGAATTCTTTGATCTAACAGACAGGCTAGTTTTCTCCAGCTGTCTATACGTCTTTTTACATTTTGGGTGTGTTTGTAAGTGCTGTGGATTTAAAATCGGCGTCGTATGGAAGGGGAGCTAATTCAACAGGGCTTTTTGAAATTGTTTGTCATCCATGGGTCTCCCATTCTTGACTTTGTCTCCTTCTGTTATTTTCAAATACCGGCCTTAGGTCTCAGAAGTTGATTTCACTTCTTTGGACTAGATTCTTTCTAAGCCAACAACAGCTCCCATGGTTCCCACATCTCTCATTTCCTGACAATCAGCCTTTCCCCCCATCCTTGTTGAAATCATTCAAGCATTATTTAGCTCATCCACTTGAATAAATGATCATGCAATCATTGCCGGATGTTAGGTCTTCAGAGCTGTCTGTCTGACACAGTAACTTGTTTGAGCCCAAAGGCCACCTACTGATGAGTGGTGTCTGGCGTTGATAGATGCTCGGGGAATGGAACCCATTACCCCAAGAGCTCAGATTCTGCATTGTTCGATAAGAATACACACCACAAATCCCTCCTTTGTCTTCAGATCAAATTGTAAATGTGAGTCCATAGGTATCTCCCTCTGTGTGCACTTGTCCTCCTATAATAAATCAAAGCAGCAATTCATGCACATTAGTTGGATATTAGAGCCAAAGGAAAGATGGTTTCTGTGAATCCGCCTTTCTGTGGCTAAGCTTGAGATCAATCAAGTGAGTCATGTAATACAAAGGGAAAGAACGAGGATAGATATAAAATTGTTTGCTACCACCGTGGGTGAGCGATGATAAAAGGAAATATCGAGGAGCACCTGTTTCTTCCAAGGGGGTGGGGGAGAGATCTACTGAGGTCACTTGGAGCTTCACTAAGGGAAGGGACGGAGACAGCAGAGTGCAGGCCACCTGGCAAGCTGAAGACATCAGCACCAGTTACAAAGCATGGCAGTGACTTTCCATTGGTTGTTTGCTCGGTTAGTGTCTTGCCACCTTACCAACAAACTACCTGGTTGATTTTATCAAAAGAATCTCAGCATTATCACTTGCATATTCATGCTTTTATATATAAATGGAGCATCCACAACAGAATTCAAATAAGAAGTAAATTTTTTTTGTTTTAAAACATGGGAGTTTGGGGGACACTTGTTACCGCAGCTTAACTCAGCCTAGGCTAACAGATACAGAATTTAATACATAGAACTTATACAGTGAAATTCTGATCCCCCAAAGAAGGCACTTGAAGAAATACATTAATTTTTTTTCTTATTTCAAGGCATAAATAGGATCTTCCACTAGTTTAAAACCCCACTGTTCAGAAGTACTGGAAATGCTACCGTCTCCCCTTAAATTACACACACAGAGACACACACACGATGAGTAAAAACTGCCTGGCAATAATCATTTCTGCCAATCTGCAATTTCTTAAGCGAAGTGGTGTTGAATGTACATATGATTAAATGGAGCAATGATGCATTCAACAGCCAATAATCCACATAAAATCAATATTGAGTTTGCCTGGGGGCAGGGGGTTAAAATCACCACCATGCTTATCCATGTGGATTAAGTGAGTCTCGGAGTAATAAAAATATAACAAGACTCTTAACCATTCCTCTGGGTCTACAAATTGATATATGCCTAAATATTTAAAAAAAAAAAAAAAAAACAGGAGCAAACTCACCACCTATTACCCAAGTGCAAAAGATCAGTAAATAGATTGCATTCCTTATGTCAAAGGACGTCTGGATGGGAGTGAATCGTGATGAGGATAAGGTCAGGGATTTTATCTCTATTTACCTACTCACCTCAACCACGCATATAATATTCAAGACGTCAAAAGGAGAATATATTCTTATCAGAATGAATGCATTTGATTCACAAAAATAAGGAAGTGACTCCAACCTCATGAGATCGTCAAGAAAATTAAACTTAGAAGACATGAAGAATGCCTTATATTATAAAGCACTCTAGAAAATGCTATTGCAAGTCTTTGTCCTTGAGTTCAGGGACTCGTTAAACAGTTTTGCCTTCACAGAGCCCAATAAGCAATTTGGTTACGTCTTTCATAAACCAGGAAAATTTATCTACTCAAAACATAGACTCTCAACATAAATTGAGAGATGAGAAAATAGAGCAAAGAACTTCCCGCCAATTCCTCACCATCGCTCCTTTGGTGACCGGGGTTATGAGAGACACACCACCACCGAACGTGCTCATCATTTTTCATTCATTATTTGCGGCTGCAAGAAAGCCGGGTCTTCGGACAATGAGCTCTGTGCAGCACACAGATCAGAAGTTTCTCTTTATCGGACAGCTAACTAAAGTGTCATTTTATTTATTTTTTAAGAGATTCTATTTCAGAGAGAGTAGAGAGTACAAGTGGGGATATGGGCAGATGGAGAAGCAGACTCCTTACTGAGCAGGGAGCCTGACGTGAGACTAGATCCCAGGACTCTGAGATCATGACCTGAGCCAAAGTTAGACGCTTCAGTGACGGAACCGCCCAGGTGCCCTTAAACTGTGATTTCGAGCCCTGCGACAGGCTCCCTGCCCAGCAGAGAGTCTGCTTCTCCCTCTCCTTGTTCACGCTCTTTATCTCTGTTGCTATCTCTTTCACTCTCTCTCTCTCTCAAATAAATATAATTAAAAAAAAAAAACTCTGGACACCATCTTTAAATTTCCAGCTACTTGGAGATGGTGGATGAGCTGTGACGTCACATTGAGGTGACTGCATCACCTTGAAAGCCCATCGTTACATTTTCGTCCTTCCCTACAACACCCCTAGGCTTGCACTTAAATACAGATGTGGAAACCCTTCCCTCACCTGTGAAATGCTTATGTTTTCCCCCAGAGAAGCTCCTCCTGGCCAGTTGCTGTGCCGGAACTGTTGTGATGTGTACACAACTTATCTGCATGCCAGGGCATGAACGCAAACCTACTCAAGACCAATAACGAGGGTGCAATCTACTTTTTTTGTATTGATTTGAATAAATATTTCAGATCCATTAACATGTGTCTATCATTTTGTCTGGCTTTTATGTACTTTTACATAAAGAAGATGTATATTTTTCAACATCTCTCAGCTTCCCAAATTATGCATTTCTTGTGCTGGCTTTGACATTTTCTCAATGACTTAAATTTCCATCTATTTTTCTTTCCCCATAAACTTTCCTGTGAGTATTGGGAGAAAAAAATTAAACGTAGGTCCAAAATTCATTGGCCTTATGGAAAGCCATTTGTACAATCCTTTGTCCTCACTTCGTATTGTAAATATTAAAGCGTTGATCCTCCAACTTCTAAGGACATTGACCTTGGTTCTTATTCAAATAATTCAAACAGCTGAAGAGGCTATAGGATCTGCAAACTCATTTTCAAAGGGCCAAGAATTGGGGCGCTTGGGTGGCTCAGTGGTTGAGCATCTGCCTTCTGCTCAGATCGTGACCCCAAGGTCCCGGGATTGAGTCCCCCATCAGGCTCCCTGCGAGGAGGCTTCTTCTCCCTCTGCCTGTGTCTCGCCTCTTTCTCTGTGTGTGTCTCTCATGAATAAATAAATAAAATCTTTAAAAGCAAACAAACAAAACAACAACGACAACAACAACAACAACAAAAACAAAGGGCCAAGAATTGCCAGGCACAGATGGGTGACAACAGAAGGAAAAGCAATCATCGCTAACACAGCAGCTCGTAGCTTCCAGCCTGGCAGGTGCATGGTACCCTCACCTGCCTGGCTTTCTGAATCTCCACAGGTGGACACGCACACAGGAAGCCCTAAAACCGAGACATACGGCCATCCCATGCCCCTCCTGTCTGTCTCCAGAGAAGCTGCAGTGCCCAAGAAAGGCATTAGCATTCATTCTTGACAACGGACCAAGGCTTTGCTCTATCAATGGATTTGCTCCACCACAGTTTCTAAAAGCCTTGGACAAATATTTCCAAAAGGAAAACCATCCATCCGTAGCGAGTGGGTTCTTCTCTAAAACCTAATTAGTGCCATTTACCCAGATTTCTCTTATATTATTGGACAAATGACATTCTAAAGAGCCGCTACCCGCAACCTGCACATCAGCCAACGGGAAATTATATTTGGATTGTATTAAGAGTCTGGAGTGGATCATCCACCTGCAATTTTCACAAAGTTCTGTTGAGCTTTTTTGGAGAGTCCTCCTACTTGGAGTTGACACTGCCAGCATCCTGAAGGATGCTCCTTTTTTTTTTTCCCCCTGTATTTCTCTTGGACGTCCCAATTTAAATGCAAGCCTGTGGACTTTACAAGGAATGAAGGGATTCAGACAAATCCAATTGGGCTGCGGACCCTCTTGAGTGTAAACATGTTGATACAGCTTGGCCAGAGGTATTAGGGCTCTCAAATATTGTAACGAGACTCTAGCCCACAATAATCTAAAATGTCAACTGTGTAAGAGGCCAGCTCTCCTCTGAAGCCTACACACTGGCAGGAAACCAAGGCTCCCTGAGCTCCTCACAGCTCTGTGTGCATTAAACGTGCTCAGCAAACAGCGTTTCCTTTGCTACGCTCGGAAGCCTCTTAAAGATAAAGATGTATTAGAAGCCAGATTGGGGTCAATGGGCTAAAAATTGGGGACGAGCTACATGGGAGGGTTTCGCAAGCCACCACGCCTTCTTGTGCGCTTGCTTCAAGTTGCCGTGTCTTATCGCTTGACTCATGAGAGGGATAGCGTCCCTGGGCCTCCGAGATCGCCGCCGACGGGGTTGGCTTCTGGGGTGAGATGCAAGATGAAAAGGCGCCTTTCTTCATGGAACGGTTGCTCCCCCCCTAATGCTCCCTCTGCATGCTCAGAATCCCAATTACAGGTCCGAAGCCTGATGAATCGACTTCAAGAATATTAATTTAATGCTTGAAATGCCAGCAAATAGAGTGCGGGTATTATTTGAGGCACAGTTTCCTGGAGTCTCCGTTGGAGAGATTGTGCTTAAAGGCCGGCTCTCAATGGAAAGGCGCCTTGGGAACCGAAGCCAAGTGCAGCGCTGAGCCGCAGAACAAAGTGAGCTGGGTTAATCCAACCTTTCAAAGCTCAGCCAGACGCTAAATGGTTGCGTTAGATAGAAGAAGCAAGCGAAGGGTGGGGCGATCGAGACGCTAGGAAATACTGAGGGCCGTCTCAGCGATTTCAGGAAGCTTCTGCAAAACCGAGTTCTGCTTTACTTTTGCTCTTGTTAGGAGAGAGATTTGTATTGCAAGGGGCTCTCCGATTAGAATGCAGACCATTGAGTTGTACCACAGCGGAATATACGTGTCACTAGAGAGGAAAGTATTTCCCTTCACACAGAGGCATTTACAGGCGCTCACAGTCTCCGATCCTTAGCTTAGACCTTCCTGCTTGGCGGTTTTGTCTGCCCAATGCTTCTTTTCTCAGAAGACTCCATGCTAACTTAGACCCCGAGACTTTTTATACTGTAACCTTCCCTCTGCCATCTGCGTCCTGAGCTGGTCCCAAATGACTCGAGTGTTCTCATGAGGGTTCCAGATCCCCTTGCCAATGCCCTAAGATTATTGTGCACTGAGACACAAAATAACCGATTCTTTCCCAGTTGACAGTTAAGGACCCTGCATGTACTTGCAATGAGCACAAACGTGCACAGGTGCCAATGTATGCACACGTACACCTGTCCTAGGGGCTGCCAGGATGCCAGTGGTTGAGCTTCCTGGTCGAATCTCCTTGATGTAATATCACATTCCATGTCCTACATGTATATGCGTCATCTGCATCCCTTGTCTCCATTTTATCTTCCTCAACTTGCTATTTCAAGAGCGTTTTACCCTGGAAAAGTTACAGCACAGTGGTATTGGTCAAAGAACTTCACATTTGCTAACAGATTCTACAAGCATTATTGTTGCCGCCTATAACAAAATGAAAGCAGGTACATGTGCATGGCCGCACCTTATCTATTTTCTCAGTGCTGTTGGTTCATCCCATGGGTCCCTTCCCATAATGCGAACCATTGAGGGGCAGGCTGCACCAGATGTCCCCAACATGACACTCACATTCAATGATCTGCAAGGAGGACTCCCAGAGATTAGAAGAGCTGTCACACTTGTGGTCGTGTTCTATTACAGTGAAATGATACAGATGAAAATCAGCGTCCAAAGCACATAGAGAAGAATCCGGGAGAAACCAGGCACCATCTTCCAGTTCTCTTCTCGCCAACACACAGGATGTGTGACAACATATATGGAGTGTGGTCAACGAGGGAAGATCATCTGAGCCTTGGTGTTCCATTTTTGGTGACCTTTCTTTGACCGACCCGTTACTCATCCTTTAATTTTCTCCCCCACAGTTTAAACTGACAAAGGGTGGCCCAGGTCCTGAGCCAAAGAAAAGTATGGTCTCAACATAGATGGCGTGGTTAAACTACCCCACAGGGCCAAAGCCCTCAGGTACGCAAAGGCACTCTTATTAGGCAGGATACCCCTTGAGTCATCGGTTTTCTCTCAAGTGCCCGTCAAGAACCAGCTCTGTCCTTGGCATAGGCAGGGTGGGAAGACCCCAGATCTGCTGAGTTAACCCTTTACTGTGCCTGCAAGGATGACCCAAGCATTTGGAACTCCTAGAATCTGTTCAAATCCACAGAAAACAATCAAGCTTTCCAACTGCGACTTCTAGTTCTTTCAACTCCATGACTGAACACTTGGAAGACACAAAATACTCAAAGACCGTTCAAGCTCATCTATTCATTTCCACTGACTTCTCTCCCTCCACACCCCCCTCTCCAGATCTGTGCTCTGAAGTCAAGGAATTTCAAAAGTACTTATGACCATACAACCTTGTCTTGTATGATAAGTGATTGGAATTAGAGACAATGAACCCTCAAAAAAACCCCAAAAACTCACTACAGGCAGAGTTTGGGATAAATCTGTATTATAATGGATTGACTTTAGGATTTTTAAAAAAAGATTTTATTTATTCATTAGAGATACAGAGAGAGAGAGAGAGAGAGAGAGAGGCAGAGACACAGGCAGAGGGAGAGGCAGGCTCCATGCAGGGAGCCCGATGTGGGACTCGATCCCAGGACTCCGGGATCCAAGGCAGAAGCTCAACCACTGAGCCACCCAGATGCCTCCTGTCTTTAGGATTCTTTAACTACTGAGCTAACACAGAACTAATCTGGCCCATGGAAGACTATCATGGCCAAGAAACCCTATAACATCTTATTCAAAATAGCAGTTGGGGAAACTTGATCATAAAACCATCCAGTTAACAGGAGTTTATTGTATAAAACCATATTTTAATGCCTCCATTGTTCCTCAGAAGAGAGTCTTCTCTATTGCTTAAAAATGTCAAAGTACAACTCCTACAGGGAGTTTTCTCCCTATGCCCTATTGGGGCAATCAAAACTAGTGATGCATTTTATTGCATTGCTGCTTCTTGAAGATACACATGTTTTACTGTCACATTTCATAGAGATCCCCTGCTGGAGATGTTAAAAAAAAAAAAAAATCGAGATCTAATAAAGTTTAGCAATGAGCCTTTCTGAAATAGATGAGAGTTAAAAAATTAAAAACGGGAGAGAGGAGAGTGACATGAGCTTTGACTTTCCAACAGTCCATTTCAAATCGAACTCAGAGAAAGAGAATGGCAAATAAATGCGTTCTTGCCTTTCAGTCTTGGGACACCCCTTCCCTGCCAACCAAAGGCAAACCCGTTGTTGGAACGCCCCAGGGTTGAAATCTAAGGAAGTTGATTGGCACATCTTTGGTGTCATATCCTCAGATGAAGACACAGGAAAAGTCCACAGTGTTTATAGATTGGATGTGCGTGTATTCACCCAACAATCCATTCTGAGCAGACCTGGTATAGGGTAACTTCTGCAGGTAGGAGTGAGCACAAGAAAATCACTGTCACTCGGTCCCTTTCCTCAAGCAGCCCACGTACTGGGGGGAAGAATGAAGTCAGTCTTGGAAGAAAGACAAGGACAATAAAGTGGGTGCCAATATATTAAAAAGATTACATGCCATACTGAATGAGTTGTCATGAACAACTGGTCCAACAGTAGAGGTGGCCTTGGAATATAGTTTCAATGATGACACCTGGTTTAATCCCTTTGACAGACAATATGGGTTAATGATCAGTTCCCTGCTAAGGTGCAACGTCCCGAGAAGAAAAATGAGAAAGAAGTGTACTATGTCTTAATAAATAAAATACATTTGGGTAGAGTGTGAGTTTCTCATTGTTGCTGTTAATAAATGATCATAAACCAAGGGTTTAACACAACACAGATTCATCCTCCACCAGCTCTGGAGACCAGACGTCTGAGGTTCAGGGGGTGCTGGACCACTGAGATCCAGAGGCTGGGGTGGGGGGTGGTCCTTCCTGCCTCTTCTAGCTTCTGGGGCTCCAGGTGTCCCTGGGCTGGTGGCCACATACCTCCTGTCTCTGCACCTGTCCTCACATGGACTTCTCTTCTGTGTCTGTGTCTCCATGTCTCCTCTTCTGTCCCTTCTAAAGACACCTGTCATTGCATTTAGGGCCACCCTCATCCAGGACAAGCTCATCTCAAATCTTTCACTCATCACATCTGCAAAGACTGATTTCCAAACAAGTTCCCGCTTGGAGGCTCCAGATATTATGACAGGGACATATGTGTTTTTGGAGGCCACCATCCAACCATTACATGTGGGGACAATGTCATATTCTCCTTTGTGTCTTGTTCCTCACTCACTGATTCAGCCCATGTCCACTGACTGCCCAGTGGCTAGGGATAAAGGATGAGTGAGTAGAAATACCAACTCTGTCTCCCTGCAGCTTACAGTTGACACAGGAAGGTTGACACTGGGGATATAATCACACAAATAAACACAGGATTACCAGCGGTGAAAGATGCTACAAAGGAAAATTCACGCCACACCATAAGAATGCAGAGAAAGGGACCCAACCGGGACTTCAGAGTCTTTCTCTAAGAAACTGTCATTGGTGTTCAGATCTATCACAAGACAACAAAGTCACTAGACAAAGAAATGCAGGATCGGGGGGTGGGGGTTGGGAGGAACATGTTGAGATGCCCTTTGCAGGAAGGGAGTTTGATGCTTTTGAGGATCCAGAGGAGGAGGACAGAGAGGCTAACAGGCATTAAGTAAGATAATAGGGCAGAAGGAAAGCCCCTTCTCCCTAAGCTGGCCACACCCATGCTTTTTCCAAGTCTTGTATCCTCATATCCCCAGGATTAAACAATAATTTTGAGCAGGATATAAACTGTGAGACGGTCCCCAAACTCTGTAAGCAAGAATCAGGAAGGTAATTAAATGCAAGGAAAGATGATATCATTGCATTAATATCATGTTGAACCTTTGAAGATTAGTTCTATTGGTGGGGCAGCGTAATCTAAGGAGGGATCTCAAAGGATCCTATTTCTATGTTGCCATGAATTGGACATATGATCTTGGGCATATGGCCACTTAACTGCCATGTACTCAGTTTTATCCAGTTCTTAGCTGTGGGCACGGTTTCCCCCAAGAGATGTTAGTTGTATCTGCAAAGCGGAAGGGATGCTCCCTGCATGTGGTGGGTGGACACCAGAGACACTGTTCAATGCCCTACAGTGCCCAGGATGACCCCCCTCTTCTGAGAGCCACCCAGCCCTAGATGTCCACAGTGCCGAGGGTCAGACACCCTGCCTTAAAGAGGTGAGGATGTTATCTTACACCTGCCTCTCCGTGCCTGCAAGGTGACACATAACAATGTCTATGCAAAAAATATGTTGCAAAACACAAGGACTACAAGACAGTGGCCACATGACATGTGTAAGCCACTGATATGCCATATATTTTTTTGATATGTAACCTAACTGCTGAGTCTAATTTACCTAAAGGAACTAAACCAATCCCGGTGCTTTCTGCCTCCCCAAAATTGCTATGTGGATAAAGCCATGGAGAACACTTGAGAAAGTTCTCTGGAAATGTAAACATGAGGTAATAGTGCCTTCGCTGCCTGGCGTCATCATTATCGTAAGGACAGAGGATCACATCCACTTTTCAAATGCTTATTGGCTGGTATCAGAAGCTAATTTTTATTTTTTATTTTTTTAAGATTTTATTTATTTATTCATGAGAGACACACACAGAGAGAGAGAGAGACAGAGACACAGGCAGAGGGAGAAGCAGGCTTCATGCAGGGAGCCCGATGTGGGACTCGATCCCTGGTCTCCAGGATCACACCCCAGGCCGAAGGTGACGCTAAACCACTGAGCCACCAGGGCTGCCCCAGAAGCCAATTTTTAAACATCAGAGAATTGAAAGCAAACCTTGGCATTCTGCAATGCATGTTGACTGACTTCCCGGGCATTTGACCACATTAACACCTGTGTCACTTGACCTCTCTGGGCCTCATCTTCTTCCTAGAATCTCCCTAAAATCTTGTAAAATGAAGATTAGGAAGGTACTTATTTCCCAGGGTTGTTGTAAGGACTAACGATGAAACGGGCATCAGGTGTTTAGGATCATGCAAACACACTACAAAGTCCTAGACCCTGATTCACAATTATCATTCAGCAGGTAAGAGAACGTGACACTTGTCAGGAAGGATTCTGCACGTCGGACTTATTTTTTTTAATTTTTATTTATTTATGATAGTCACAGAGAGAGAGAGAGAGAGAGAGAGGCAGAGACACAGGCAGAGGAAGAAGCAGGCTCCATGCACCGGGAGCCCGATGTGGCATTCGATCTCGGGTCTCCAGGATCACGCCCTGGGCCAAAGGGAGGCGCCAAACTGCTGCGCCACCCAGGGATCCCTGCACGTCGGACTTATTAAGAATAAGTGATACTCAAGAAAAAAAGAGTAAGTGATACTCATAATACTTATAATACAATATGTCATAGGTAATCATAAAATACATTGCAAAAAATATTTAAATAATTGTTAACAAGCCACCACATAATTCGCTGCCAATGACTTAGTATGCAGAAATTATAATCACAGTAAATGATACGTCTTCAAGGGTGCTAAGATATAGATATACGGCGCTAAAGAATAAGTGATACTTGTCATGATGCAATTTCACATAACCCATGAGTAAATGAACATAGAGCATCCATAGTATTCAATGTACATAATGTCGTAACGACATGCTAATAATTCCTTGCAAACGACTCATTACAAATAAGCGATATTTATAAAAATACATAGGAATACAATAGCAAAATGTAATAATGTTTCATAAATACATAACACAGTATATAAATAAGATACAATGATCAAACTGACATAATATATAACAATGTATTACATAGCATAATATGGAGGCACCTGGCTGGCTTCGTTGGTAGAGCGTGCAACTCTTGATCTTGGGGTTGTCGTTTCAAGCCCTACGCTGGGTGTAGAGATTATTTAAAAATAAAACCTTATTTCAGCTCAGGCCATGATCTCAGGGTGGTGAAATCGAGCCCCATGTCTGTCTCTGCAGTCAATTTGGAGTCCACTTGTCTCTTTCCCTTTGCTCATGCTCTCTCTCTCAAATAAATAAATAAATAATAAATAATAAATAAATAAAATCTTTAAATATATATATATCATGATTGTCTTAACTTATTAAAATTGGTGGCACTTACAATATAACATGTAAGAGTAAACTGTATAATATACAATAATCAAATGATACTATATATAAAATATGACATAATATGAAATATAATTCAGTGCAAGACACTTAATAAAATAAATGATACTTAGAGTACGCATTACAGTAAAATATATAAAGTAAACTGACTTATTAGTGCACACTGTACAGTACATAAATAATAATAGGCAATAATGTACTTTGTGCATCTGGCTTATTAAGAATAAGTCTACAAAGTAGGTCCATTAATTTAAAAGGATGTGGATTCCTTCCCTATTAACTATACATTTTCTGTGGGTGGCGTTTTATGTCCTCTTTCGTTGACACCTTTTAGAAAAGCTTCAACACATGACCTGAGGGCTACAGCTGCCACCGTCGGTAAAGCTCCTAAACATACCCTGGCGGTGTCCTCTGGAGCACAGGAAACATACAGCCTGACCCTGGTGGGAACCCGTGCCCCACGTGCCCCATCCTGGCAAAACTCAAATGGCTTTCTTTTCCTTCTGGGACAATACTCTCGATGGATCTTGACAGGGAAGGCTGCACCTGGCTGGCCAGGAGGGGTCCTCCTAGAATTGACCTCATAACAAACAGGTATCCTCGGTGTTTGGATGAAGAAAGATGCCGTGCTGGCTGGGGAACCCACCAAGGTATCCGGGGACATGAGCACAAGCCGGCCTCCCTTCAGCCTGTGTCCAAGTGGAGGCTGTTGGGATCTCCATGACCATAGATTGAAGCAAGGTCTTTGGTTGATGTCCTACTGTGTCCCTCTTCTCTGTTTCCTCCAGGACATCATCCAGTCAAACTGGGGTATTTTTCAAGAGGCAGCACATTGCCAGGGTTGTCCCACATCCCCCAAAACAGTGGTGTTTCCATGTGCTCAACGCTATTGTCTTGACCATGGGCTCGGGCAGTGCTGGTTTTGAGTGATGATAGCAGTCCGGTGGCTCTAATTGGGGGACCACCCCGGGAGTAACAACCCTAGGCTCCTCCTCCAGCTAAAATCCCAAAGTGCATGGTATTCAACAGCGTCAAACCCGCAGTCCTGGGGGGTCCACTGTGGCCTGGCAAAGTCGTGGATTGGAGCCATCCTTCTGCATAGACAGGCCCTATGCTTGGATGACTATTTCTCCCCTTTCAAAACCATCGTGGGGATGAATAATTTATGTTGCTCCCTGTCTGGACTTCCTGCTCTATCTTAACACCTCCTGACAAGGCAACCCCACAGGACTGGAGACCTCCTTTCCGAACAACGTGCAAACTTGCCATGCCCCGCAGGTGAGTTCACTGGCGATGCTAGTTTGGGAGCACCTGCCGTGTCCTGTCTCACACATCAGTCAAGGCTCACCCAACAACACGTGCTTCCCAGCCTGCGTTTCCCTTCTCTCACTCCTGCCACTGGCTCTTCACTTCTCAGTCAAGAGGAAAACTCAGCATTTTCTTCCAGGCAATTCCAGGATACCAGAAGTGGGACATCAAAAGCAAGCATTCAGTCATGCTCTCTTGGGTGTCCATCAACAATATGACCCACTGTTGCCCCATCTCTGACCTCTCCCCATCCCACAGGCATCCCCTGCCTGCCCAAATGTCATTTAGGAGATTGTGGCTCACAGTAGAACTCTACTGGATTCTTGGTCCTGGACGTAGGAACCATATCTGAGATGCTGCTAGATGTTCAATGTAGAGAGCGTAGAGACACGGAGGGCAGGAGAGATTGCTCAGGTGGCTTGCTTGCCCGTCCAGAGGTCCAGAGGCACCTTACCCTGCTCACCATAGACACAGCTGGAGAGCGGCTCTACCCTCTGCAGGCAGCCTCTTCCCTCTTTCCAGTGCCCCAGGGGTCAAAGCCTACCACCTCTGGTCCAACAATCCAATGATCCCCCCACTCAGCCTGATGGATGACCACCACGCCTCATCCTGACTGCATCAGCCACCAGCCACTGCACTGGCTGCTGATTAAAATGACCAAAGTTGCCCTCCTCACACCTTTCAGAGATCCTCCTGTGCTTGCCGAGTCCGAAGATCTTGAATACTCAAGACTCACCTGCTTGCTCCTATGAACCCTTGTAACGTCAAAGAACAAAAAGGCCAATTCTCAATGTTCTAGTTCCTACCCTTGAACGGAAGACTTACCCAGAAGCCCATCATGGTGCCTTAACAGAGCTGGGTTTGCAAAACTGGGTGCCTGGTGTCGGATGTGGACCACAAGTCATTCCATTTTCCATTGTCTCCTTCTCCTATGGCTGCTCATCAGAGGGAGCAAGCACCTACCACATGGAGGACCACCAATGCTTATTTTTAAATTCAAAATATTTTCATTATCTTCCCGGCACCTGTAAGCATCTGAGTATATCCAAATCCTGCAATACTCTCAAATCCCTACATTTCATTATTTCAGTGCATTTTCTATTTTTATATTTTTCAATGCATTTTCAAATATGATGCAGCAGTACAGGCTTTGGGCAAATGTTAAATAATGGAATCGTGTCATACAATAACCAGTCTGTAAAATGACCACATGCCACAGTACAAGACCTCATAGAATCATTGAAATAACATTGAAATAAATTTGGCCTGACTGTATGTTTTTGGAACATGAGCAAAGTGGGAGATGCTTATAATCTACTGAAATGCCCGGAGTTTATTAATCGCCTCTCACATTTAATGAATGCCCGCATCAACCAAGCTCAATGTTTTCCCACGCCTTCTCACTGTCTCCTGTACACAAATGATTTAAAAAATCTCCTAAAACACAAATGATTTAAAAAATATCTCGTGCTCATCTATTGTTTGCTTTTTTCCAATGAGTTGTTATACCTCTGATTACACTTGTCAACACGGCAAAGATCAAAATCCCATGTAAAGAAACTCGAGATGTTAAATGGTACAAAGCACATATTTCTTATGACCTTAATCAGGGTTCATACATGTATATTACACCAAAAAAAAAAAAAAGTCTAAAGACATTTGCTTGGAAAAGTGATAATGAAGAAGAAAAGTTTGGAGGACACTTGGTTAAGCATCAGCTCAAGTCATGATCCTGAGATGGAGCCCTGGGTCGGGCTCCCAGGGAGCCTGCTTCTCCCTCTCCCTCTGCCTGCAGCTCCCCCTGCTTGTGCTCTCTCTCTCTCTCTCTCTTTGGCAAATGCATAAATAAAATCTTCAATAACAGAAAAAGATACAAAAATTTGAGAAACATTGTTCTAGACAGAAACCACTCCATAAATCCCGCCAGCAACTATTGTCCCCATTTGCCAACCCCAATTCAATGATTCTCTTGCAGGAACGTGGAACTACGTTAAAGCCATGGGGGTTGCAGACCGCACCATGAAAAACGGAAACAGCAAAGCCACCGATTTCCAAAATTAGACAAGTTATGCTGTGCCACTCGGTGCTGTTGACAGCTTGTAGGTTCCATGCGTTTAAATCGATCTCGGTACGAATGTAGCAGGATTGTTCCTTCCGTGGGTATAAAGAATAAATACACGAGTTTGTGTGTTTTGGGCTACGGATCTGCTGTGTTCACATTCACATTACCAACCACACTTGTGGACTCTGTTCTTATTCCCATTATAATTAAGACCACGGAAAACTGGGATCATCATTTAATGCATCATTTGCTATGCAAATTGTTTTTCACGGAGAGTTGTTTGCTCTGACCTTTCTCGGAGTTACGATTTCAAAGGCCTGGTCATTTTGATTCTTCGCCTTTCAGGATGCTGTGAAAGTATCTGAGCCCTGAAATCTCCTAAGGATAAAAATATTAGAGGGGGTCGCCCTGTGACCATATTTATTTAAACTCTGCTCTCTTTCATCAGAGAAGGCAGGAGCTCGTGCTCGCCAGAGAAGAGAAAGGACGCTCAGCCGAGGAATGGTCACCTCTGGGCTTCATGTTCATCTGGACCAGTCGCCTCCAAACCTTTTGGATCACAGATTACCCGAATGAGAGCAAACACCCCAATATTTGACTTTGGCTCTGCCTATCGAATGGCACATATGCATCTCTCCAAATGGATCATGCATGTGGTGAAATGAACCCCCAACCCAGAAATTTGAAAAGAATGAAACGAGAGATATTTTTTTCTATCTTTAGGGAGCTATAATTGGCCTATTACGTCGTATATGTCCGAGTTGTCCAGTGTTGGTGCTTTGACACGACATATATGCTGTGAAATAATCAGTAGCATGAGGCGAACACCCCCATCGTCCCCTGCAGCTGCTTCGTGTGTGTGTGGTGAGAAAATTTCAGATCTATTCTCCTTTAGGAGGTTTCAAGTATACGTACAGCGTTGCCAACCGCAGTCATCGTATTATAGGTACCTGAGGCATTAGATCCTGGAACTCCCTCATCTTACACCGGGATTTTGTGCTCTTTGACCTATGTCTCCCGTTTCCTCCACCCCAGGCCCTGGCAACCACTATTCTTGCTCTCTTTTCTGCAAGGAAATGAATAATATTTTAAAATTATTCACTGAACTGAATCCATGAGCATAGTGAGTGCATTAGTTTTCATCTATATGTTATTGTGTTTGTAATCATAATTTCTCAACTTAAAGATATGAATAGAAAGAGCAATTTTTTAAAAATTTTTTAGAATTTATTTATGATAGTCACAGAGAGAGAGAGAGAGGCAGAGACACAGGCAGAGGGAGCAGGCTCCATGCACCGGGAGCCCGACGTAGGATTCGATCCCGGGTCTCCATGATCGCGCCCTGGGCCAAAGGCAGGCGCTAAACCACTGCGCCACCCAGGGATCCCAGAAAGAGAAATTTTAATTAATAGATTTAATTAATATATTTTAAGTTAATTTTAATTAATATATTTTAATAAATTTAATTAATACATTAACTAATACATGATATTAATTGAAATTATATATTATTTTTATATATCACCATATTATGTATTCTTTTTGTACTATTATATATTCTTTATAATTATGTTATATATAATTCATAAAATTATATATTATTTATATATTTATATAATATATTGATTAAAATTATATATTATTTATGTAAAATACAATATATTATATATGATTAATTTAGTAAGGCATAAATTTATATATTAATGTATATTAATGTATATTAAAGGTATATATTAATATATATTTGCCATTGTCAGAGAGTTCTAAGAAAATTAATATTGATCCCTATTTATGATTTATTTTGATTGCCCAAATATGATACCCAAGAGTTTGCAAAAACCTTTCATGCACCTGTGGGAGGAAACTAACACTCAAAGGTGCAGGATGGAATTTCCAATTGCTTTCCAAACTCGTCTTTGAGGCTCACCCAACTGCAAGAAGCTTAAGGCAGGTAAACATTTATTAACCAAATCCTTCCAGTGGGCTTTGTTCCAAATAAGATAAGACGATCTGTGTCATGTAGATGAAAAAATAAATCTTGTCCAGGATTAGGACGCTGTTGGTTAGAGCAAAGCACCACAGAGTAGGTAGCTTAGAGTCACAGGAATCCATCCTCCCCCAGCTCTGGAGACCCTAGTCTGAGCTGCAGGTGGGCAGGGCTGTGCTCCCTCCTGAGGCTCCGGGGAGGGACCCTCCTGCCTCTTCCAGTGTCTGGGGCTCCCGGTGTCCCCGGGCTGGTGGCCGCGTCCCTCCCGTCTCCGCCTCCATCCTCACGGGGCTTCTCCTCTGTGTCTGTGTCTCCTCTTTTATCTCTTACAAGGACCCCTGTCATTGGACATAGGGCCAACCTCATCCAGGGTGACCTTGTCTTGATCCTTACATTAATTGCATCTTTATGTTTGCCATGACAAAAGTGGAAGACAACATTAACAAAAAACCCCTAAACATTCATCAAAATGAGGGATAAAATAATGAGTAAGCATTAATGCACCAGCATCCCAGAAAGCAATAATGGGGGTCACCTGGGTGGTTCAGTGGTTGAGCATCTGCCTTTGGCTCAAGGCATGACCCCTGGGTCCTGGGACTGAGTCCCACATCAGGGTCCCCACATAGAGCCTGCTTCTCCCTCTGCCTGTGTCTCTGCCTCTCTCTGCATCTCCCATGAATAAATAAATAAAATCTTTTTTAAAAATGAAAAAGAAAGAAAGCAACAAGAAGAGTTGCAGGCAGCATGTGCTGTATGGCATAGCAGCACCAGTAAACATCAAATTATGAAATTGAGTACAAAAAGCGCCCCAATTACTAAATGCTATGGATCCTGGGATGCAATTGGTATAAAGCTTACAACATGAAAAAAAATCAATTCCGTTGCTGTTTATGAATGCATCCCTTTGTGAGTAAACATTAAAATCTGAGAAAGGTAAACAGCACCATACTTCTGGAAAAGGGTGGAATTGAGACGAGGTACAAGAAATACAGGGCGCAGAGCTCCTGGTTTTTTAACATTTTATGCCTCGTTTAAAAAAAAAAACTCATGAAAACAAAGCAAAATTATACGTACTTCTCTATGCCTGGATATTTAGGACATTTATATGCTATTACACCATGTCTCATATATATATTCTATATCATATATGTATCCTATCATATGTAATCCTAAATATATCATATATATTACCTAGATACCATAAACAATAATAAAGATAATATATTTGTTAGCCTTTCTGTGTCTTTCTATATTGCAATTTCATAGTAATGGTTGATAAATGAAAGTTGCAAATTTTTTTTCAATGAAAAGAGAGCATTAGCAAGTCTTTTTTTTTTTTTTTTTTTTTTTTTTTTTTTTTTTTTTTAGCAAGTGTTGAAGGGAAAACAGAGTGAGAGAATTTGAAGGGAATGCCCAAATGTGGTGTACGGAAAGAAATTCTTGACTCAGATGGGAAACCGGAACTCAACGAAAAGAGGAATTCACTCATCTCCAAAGGCAAGAAGGAAGCCAGGATCCTTGTAAGCATTGAGGGACGGGGAGAGGTGCCTCTGGAGCTAGCACAGCCCTGAGTCCTTGCACTCGTCAGCAAAGGAGGCTCAGCCCAAAGAAAGATCAATATCACTTACAGGGCAGCCACCCAGCAGATCTAAACTTTGACAAGATACAGGATAAAGTCTTTAGGATGGGTGGCCGGCCAGAGCGCAGAGGGAGATCCCAGGATATATAAGGCACACGGACAGGAAAGCCTAATTGACCCTTCCAGCCTTCCAACAGACCAACAAAACGTGTCCAGTTCAAACAATCCGACTTGCCCAAATTATCTGCTATACTACCTGGAACCCAACCGATGAGTTTGAGGCATGACTTGACTGTATCAGATCTGCAGCCCCATTGGTCATCTTTGTATTCTGTAGGGGGCAAATCTCCATCTGCGGGAAGGTCAATGCAATGACTCTTGGATCAGCAGGAGCCAAGTAGATACAGAGCTTACCTCCCTCCCGTCTCCTGGCTCCTGTGTGTGTTCTGAAAAACTCCATTGAAGCTCCTATCATGGGCCGTCTGACCATATAAACATCAACGCCAACCACTGCAAAGACGCGTAGGAGCTCCTAATGTGTGGAAGCCACTGGAAGCCAATGAGGTCATGTTTTGACCTTGAACCCTGGCTAAATGTTCTGGATGACCCTGGAATATAAGTGCCGACAGAACACCTGAACCACACCTGAGAGTTTCTGTCTTAGTTGCACAGTGATGTATAAAGTATAGGAAACCACACAGAATACCTACTGATCAAAGGATCTCCAACCCAGAAAGGCATAGCGAGGACAACAATCTGTACTTTATCCCACCTGTACAGCGAAATTAAATATTCACAAAAACATGGTTTTCTCCATACGATTTGATAAAGCACTAAGATGTTACCGATGTGTTTTTTTTTTTACATTTTTTAACTTAAATTCAATTTAGTTAACATATGATGTTGATATTAATTTCAGGGGTAGAATTTAACGATCCTTTGCTGGCTTTTTTAATGGCTCAATGAACTAATGTAGAAAGGACTTTTACAGAGATAGCGTAAAATTATATAAAATCACAAGTTTCACTTCTAAATATTTGGGGAGACAAAATCAAATACACTCCTTTGTGTCCCTACTATTTTGTTATTTTGATCCCAGTGGAATAGTTTATGGTGAACCACTGACTTGAAGTAGTTAGGTAAAAATTGCCCTACACAGCGGTAGGTGCCAACTACATTTTCAATGGGCAACTGATGCATTATGGGTAAAGGCATAGGGTGTATAGATTTGTTTTGGATATTTCTCAAGGTTTCTGATAACATCCTTGTAGGCAAGATGAAGAAATCTGAGTTAAATGATAATGCAAGTAGCCAAACCCCCTTATTCAAGAGTGTAGATTAGTCGATAAAATATGGATGAAGTTGATGAGTATTAATTAATTTGGTGATAAAGCCACTTGTCCATTTTGAGGGCACTTTTTTTTTTTAATTTTTATTTATTTATGATAGGCACACAGTGAGAGAGAGAGGCAGAGACACAGGCAGAGGGAGAAGCAGGCTCCACGCACCGGGAGCCCGACGTGGGATTCGATCCCGGGTCTCCAGGATCGCGCCCTGGGCCAAAGGCAGGCGCCAAACCGCTGCGCCACCCAGGGATCCCTTGAGGGCACTTTTTTTTCCCCAAACAGTATGTTATGATTTTCAGCATTTTTTTTTGAAAATCAAATTCTCAAAAGAAATACGATAAACTGGATGACTTAATAGTACAAGGAGGCTATGAAAGTAAAGGTCCTATCTATGCCTGCATTCTCAGAGTGCATTTCTGTTTTTTTTCAGAATGCTAAATATGGTTTTATTCGTGCTGTGCTGTCCCTGGTGCCAAGCGCAGGTGGAACATATAATGGATGTTGGAAAGACAGAATGGAAGATGGACAGATGGAAGGAAGGGAGATGGAAGGAAAGATGGAAGGAAGAAAAGAAACATGGAAGAGGGAAGGCATGAAGGATGGGAAGACCAAGAAAAAAAGGGGTATTATCCGTTGTGTATGACTTTTATTAGCCAATTTTTCATAAACTTCCCTTCGATCGATGTCACTGATAGTGATAACCTTTCGTGCCGCAACTCGAGAATATTTCATTGGTAGATGCTTGTATGAATTAAGGGGCATATCTGCATGATACAAAAATAATCTCTTCTATTTTTATGATTCGCCAAAAACCTTAATCTACCGGAACACGGTGGTGAAATACGATACCCTCCATCACTCAACCCCGCAAAAAAATATTTCAAGAAGCCAAAATAAGATTAGCCAAACTTCCCAGAAATTTATGTTTTCTACAGTCCTTCATCAGTAGCAGATTATTTGCGATGCTGTTTTGAGCATAATTCAACAAGAATCAGGGAGAGGCCATCAACATATTACATTCAAAATAAATAGCAGCTCCTGTCCCGCTCCAGACCTCCAGCTGCGTCCAATTGCACTCTAATGGATTATTAATTATGATGCTCTCTGCGTATTAATTGACACCATGGAAATATTTTTGTTGCCAAAGATTTGTTTGTAAAAGACCCGCAGTCTCTTGACCATGTGGCCAAATTCCGACAACAAACTTTCCGCATGTCCAAATCTTTTCTTCTATTTAATTAATGACTTAATTAATATATATTAATCAAATATCAGGTATTAAATATTCATGAAATCCTAATTATGATACTATATAAAATAAACACTGATTACATTAATAAATTAATTAAAGATGGTTACATCTTTTGTGGGAAGGACGTCCTCCTTTAACACTGGTTCCCAACATCATGTATCTCCTTGCAGGCTTTTAATGAGACAAAATGTGTCATTTGTGGAATTTGGTAGGAATCTCCCAGTGGTGAGGCCATTCTCCCGGAGAAAGTGGGAACCCCCAGGACATGGCACCTGTGTGAAGCAGAGACACTGCCCTTGAAAAGCCTAAGCTGTATCAGTGCTGAAGGTCGTTACAAAATTAAAGACTTTTTCTATTCCCTAAAGAGGTTCAAGAGTGTCATCAGAAGAGAATTGTTGGATCCTAATCTTCATGTGATTTTTTGTAATGACTCATTCCTTGGGTTGGATGCCATAGTGATCTGGTGCTTTGAGAGTCCCTTTTCTCAGAGCAAGATGTGTAACTATTGCAAAGAGCAACTTTTCAATGAATTCCATTATTTAGGTTGATGATCCAGAGCAGTGGCTTTCAAGGGGGATGATTTATCCCCCCATGGGAGATTTGGCAATATCCGGAGACATTTCCGGTTGTCACAGTTTGAGGGATTGGATTAAATGTAGTTTTTTAAAATGTAATTTTAAATAAAAACGAATATTGTCACCAAAACAAAAGAATTGGAGAGTTGGTAGTGGCATCTACAGAAAGGAACCCGGGATGCTAGTAGGAATCCTAGAACACACCGTACAGCCTCATACGATGAAGAGTGGTCTGCCCCAAAACATCAGTAGTGTCCATGTTGAGAAACCCTGACTCAGAACTGGCATCTCCATTGGAGAGGGGTAATTTCTCTTTTTTAATATTATATTTTGGTACATTAATTATTACAGTCAGACTTCTCTTATTGGGGAAGAATTTATAATGGGGAAGCCACATAAACCCAGCTCTCCTGGAGCGATTTCCTCCTTTGTGAAATGGGAATGACGGCATTTCTGTTAGAGAATGGAACTGTACTAATGAGCCATGGTAATGGGCACGGGGAGGGTATGTTTCTGATGTATAATTCATGTGCTTAAAAGGATAGTTATGTAATATAATATATCATGGTAATTTACCATGGAGCACTTCCATCCATCCAAATCTTAGAGCATAGAAATAAGACTCCTGAAGCACATTTTGAGTTTCAAACAAGCTCAGATGCCACCAGAAAATTGCCCTGTCTTTGAACGGATGCAAGAAGAAACCAGACAGCTCAACGGAATGAGTTAATTTAGAAGATTGCCGTGGTCGATCCACAAAATTATTAGTAATAAACTAACATAAATAAATGATACTATTAAATGCTATTAATTAAAAATAGTGAAATATGGTAACAAGATGTTTATTAACAAAGAAACACTACCTATGGGATGTAGGTCACAACTTCTTATGGCCCAAGGATTAGTTTACTCAATTAAGTCAATCGTGCTCGCTTCGGCAGCACATATACTCAATTAAGTCAAGTTCCAAGTTCTTTCGTGTAATGGAGAGGAGCAGGTAAGCATCATCCTCAAACATGTGTTTTTCTTGTTTAAACTTAAACTTTCTGCGACTCTGTATTTATGGCCAAATTCTCAGTCCGGTTGCAAATGGATCCTCTCCCTTTTTGCTTTCACTGGATATTTGGAAAGAACAGAGCTAAACCTTGGGACTTGGTGAGCCCTTCGATTATTGTATAATTCCACTTGGGGAGACCCAAAAATGTAGCCTTAGGGAAAACAGATGGTCAGATGGCCTGCTCCTGGTATATGCACAACTTCTGCAAGGTATTCAAGCTAAACCTTATCAAGAGACCACGCTGAAGGGATTTTTGCAGATATAATCAAAATCCCAACTGCATTGAGTCTAAGATGGAGAGATTATGCAGTTGCACTAACCTAATCACATGAGATTTAAAGACGAGAGTTTTCTCTGGCTCTTGGCAGAAGAGAAAGCCAGATACGTGAAGGATGACCAGCATTCGATGTGCTGGCTTGAATATGAGGAGATCACGTGAGAAGGAATATGGATCTCCTCTAGAGGCTGAGAGAGGTCCCCAGATGATAGCCAGAGAGCAAAAAGTACAGAGAGCTAAATCCTACGACTGTAAGGAATTCCACTCTGCCAACAGCAAGGACGAGCATGGAGGCGGGTGTTATTTCCCCAGAGCCTCTGGGTAAGAACTCAATCTAGCCAACGTCTTGATTTCAACCTTGTGGAACCAACCATGAGCAGATGGACCTCAACCATGCAACCATGCCCTGCTGGACTTCTCACCCACGGGACTCTGAGCCAATACATGGATGTAGCTTTAAGATGTGACATTTGGGACAATTTATTACCTAGTGTAGGAAATTAATACACATCCAACGTCACTATCCCGTGCATTACTCAATAAATATTAGGGGAATGACACTCCATTGTTCAAAAAATTTCCAATGAGGCAAGGGGAGTCAAAACATCACCAAATTAGCAGGAAAATAGGGATCCCTGAGCGGCTCAGCGGGTTTAGTGCCTGCCTTCGGCCCAGGGCGTGATCCTGGAGACCCAGGATCGAGTCCCATGTCTGGCTCCCTGCATGGAGCCTGCATCTTCCTCTGCCTGTGTCTCTGCCTCTCTCACTCGCTCTCTCTGTCTCTCATGAATAAATAAATAAAATCTTTTAAAAAATTAGCATGAAAATAGATCTCAATCGACAGTGCAACTATACAGAAGAAATGTCAGTGAGTGACAGCTGTTTCTGTAGGTTTTCAGCTATTTGCACACACAGAATTCACCCCTATTGGTACCACTGCAAGCAAAACAGTACCTCTTCCTCTAGAAATGCATTAACGTTCACAGTTCTGCCTCGAGTTCCCCCTGATAATCACTGTGCATGTAGCTGAACAAACTGTAGAGAACTTCATTCGTAATTATTAAGCATTTCGAGGGCAAGTCCCCGGGATGCAGTGTTCAGTGGACAGAGGCAAACTTCCAGCGCCAAGTGCTTCCATAAATCAAACAAATCCCAAGAGTCGGTGGCGTGGTAATGGAGAAACCGACGTGAATTACTGCTTAACAGGAATATTGAATCCTTAAATGAACTGTACACTCTCATTTTTAATAGGAGAAAGCAGTAGCCAGGCATAATAAAAATAATTGAAATGAGGGTCTGGATCCATTAATCTACGGAGAAGTGCCTTACAGAACAAGTGAGGCAGAAAAACAGCCCAATGTATGTGACAGCCCCCCGATAGATGTCATTTCTGCCTAATGGCCTCAGCCGCCATCAATAACACGGCGAGCGGTATGGACAATGGAGAACAAAAGTTTAAGACACATTCTTCCTAGGAGAAGGGCAGGATGAGGAATAGGAAGGTGATGGGTGGAGTGACCGTGCGTCTCCCATTGCTCTGTTGGGGTAAAGGAAATGGCATCTCACGTCTACGGAAAGACACATAATGAAGAGAGTGACAATAGGCCTCCTGGACGCTCTCCCCTTCCCTTGTCCCTTGTCCCCTCCGTCATTGATGCCGTGTGCAGCGTACGTGGGTCCGTCCCGGGAGAAGCACCTGGTATAGCCACAGCTGAGCC
Organism: Canis lupus dingo; assembly: GCF_003254725.2. Classification (NCBI taxonomy): domain Eukaryota; kingdom Metazoa; phylum Chordata; class Mammalia; order Carnivora; family Canidae; genus Canis; species Canis lupus. The sequence continues at coordinate 2,065,725 of NC_064281.1, read as the reverse complement.
TTTCTCCCGAGGCCTCAGAAATACGTGTCCACCCGCCACCTTCGCAGCTTTACAGGCTCTCAGAAGGAGGCAGGCACGTTTGCCCTCCTACAGACCACGCTGTTGCACACAACAGGCGGCAGGCACGTGCGTGTCCATGTCGCCCAACAGGAGCCCGAATGGGATCACCGGGCAAGGTCAGCATCTTCTGGGATATCCCACAGACCAGGCCATGAGTTCCATGGTCCATGACCCACAACTTCCATTGGTCTGATACACAACAAAGTGTCATTTGGTCCAGGGCTGTGTTTATATGACTGGATGATCATTCGGGGTGGTGACACCATCACATCTAGAGGGACAGGTATGTCAAAACAAAGCTATGTTTCCTGCGATTAGGTCTTAAAAGTGGAACTGTTGGCCACGCTGGGGCAGCTTTGGAAAACCAGTCACCAGCAAAGTGTAGAGCAGGCCCCGATTCCTCATACGACTTTGAAAATGTATCCCGATGCTGACGAACGGCCTTGCACGATGGGAAGACAACTGGTCTCAAATTGCCCAGAACCTACGCCGGCTGCTCCTAAACGCCTCTGGCTCTTGGGTCTGGGTCCCAGAGTTTGGCAACCAGCGCTCCAGACCCGTTTACAGGTGGACCTTCCCTGGGCACCTGACGTTCTCTGACGGTCCGCCCAGTGGACTCCTGCGCTTGCCATGGGTCCCAGCCTCTCTGCCTTCTCGTGGAGACGCTGGCCAACAAAGGCATCTCTGACTTTCAGGCTTGGCTTCCAGTTGGCGGTTTGTCCTCTCAGTCGCTTCCCCGTGGTGCAGGAGCCATGCTGGTCAGCACATCCCCGCAAGGCCATTTCTCCATAGCTACTATCTCCTCCCCTAAAGAGCACGGGGATCTCTGCTGTGTCACACCCCCTGCACCCGCACACCATCAGGACACATCGCCAGCAAGCTTTTACCCATGTGGGCCACCCACAGGACTCATGGAGATCTCGCTCCCAGCAGGTGGCAACTGACCTACCTTCTAGCCACCTTGTGGTCTCTGTATCTCAAACCTCTCCAGGTACCAACTCCCGCAGGTGGGCTTCTCCAGAAGCAGATGCTGATACGGATTTGTGGGTGCAGGATGTTTACGAGACATCGGGGCTCTAGAAGGAAAGCACGGCTGGTCAGAGAGAGACACACGCAGCAAACTGCAAAGCAGATCCCCCGCGGCTTCACGCACCTGAGCTCTGAAGCAAGCACCGACCACCTGAGTTGAACCCAACTGGCCAGTCCTTAGCCCAGATTCCATCGCTGGACACGCGGTCCCCCTGGGAAGGACGGGGCCCCCGGAAAGCTAACTCTGCACCAGACAGCGATCCTGGACAGCAAGATCGTCCATGAGGTGGCTCAGGGGCACAGATTTCTGTGTCCACGACAGGAGTGACTGTGTTTTACCCCTTGGTGAAGTCCGTACACTGCCCAGCCTGCGTCCAGGGGCATTTCTTGGGTGAACGAGTCAGCACACGAGCAACCGGTTACACACGTTGTGTGGGAGTGTTACTTTCAGAGTTAGAGTCCTGTGTTAGCAATTGTTTCCCTTTGCTTCTGCAAGATTTTACAGGACGTTAACCTGAGTATTGTTACGCAGTTCAATTTTCCACTATCTACCCCCAATGTGATTCATTAAATATTGCGTGTGGCGTAAAAGCTTCCCTGCAAAACTATCTTGAAGAGTTAATTCAGGGAACTGTCGGTAAAACAAAACGAAGCATGCAGTGGTGTATATTAAATATAATATAACTATATTATATATATAATTAAGGAATTTTGTTTCACAAATATATTCCTGGGAATTCACTCCTGTCATTTATTTTCGTTCTCGTTGAAATTTAAAGGGAAAAAAAGCATCCTACGAAGCTATCCCTTTTGATGTGACCTGTCCTTGAGCACTGCAGGCTCATTTAGTTACATCAGGTCCTTGGGCATCTGATACGAAAATCTTGATTAATCACACCAACCCACTAATGTCATCATACAAACAAAAATATATACTCAATTTAAAGTTTATTTTCCCTCAAAGGCCATGAGAGTGTCTTTAAAAATACCTGAAACCAGGGATCCCTGGGTGGCGCAGCGGTTTGGCGCCTGCCTTTGGCCCAGGGCGCGATCCTGGAGACCCGGGATCGAATCCCACGTCGGGCTCCCGGTGCATGGAGCCTGCTTCTCCCTCTGCCTGTGTCTCTGCCTCTCTCTCTTTCTCTCTCTGTGACTATCATAAATAAATAAAAATTAAAAAAAAAAAAAAAAAAAAAGAAAATATATACATAAAAAAAAAAAAAAAAAAAAAAAAAATACCTGAAACCAGGCTTCCGAGTTGAAGAGTGGCATGAGCTTCCACAGTCAATAGACATTTGGAGTTTAACCCCAGGGTCCTGAAAACGAAAATAGTGATCGGCCAAAAATACTCATTGCTGGGCCTCCACAAGCCACTGGGTAGGGATGTGCTTTGTGCGTTGTAGCAGCTGCCAAGGTGTGAGCACCCACCAGAGTCGGAATACTGGTTCTCCCGTCCCCAAATCTGCAAACTTTCGCAACCCTTGTAGGAACGGAATCGTGATCTTCCCCTTGGTTTTGATTTAGCTGATGAATTCCTGGCTCTCACCCAAGCTTTCTGGATTTGTCTACCCAGAATCTGGAGCCTTATGATGGGGAAACCCACTGTGGTATGCAACGTAACCTGCTCTCAGAACGCTACCCCGATGTTTTCCTGTGAGCAACCAGCACCCCTATGTACTCGAGGCTGTGTGATTTTGTGTCTGTGTGTCTGTGATGGTCCACAGGACTTTTCAGCCTCCATAGACATGTTTACCTGTAATTGGTTCCGTTTCTTTGGAAAACCCTAATAATTTATAGATATGTATAATATTAGCAATTGTTATGATGTTATTGCAGATTATATAATTATGTGTCATGCTACATATTATAAACACATAATTTTATATATTAATATAATTGCATTATAATAATACTATAATAATCATAAATATATTGTTATATAATCATGAAAAGTGTTATTTGTTATATGTACATATTATAATATGCAATGTATCTTTTATTTTATTTATTTATATTTTGTAGGAATAATTATAAATTATTAATTATTATAATAAATTATATATGAGTATATGGCTAATAATTACCTATTGTATAATTATATAATTCTATTAAAATTAATATAATTATATATTATGTTATATATTATTATGATATATATTTAGCTATAATATATCATGAAAAGTGTTATTTGCTATATGTACATAGTATAATATATAATGTATCTTTTATTTTATTTTTAAATATTTTGTAGGAATAATTATAAATTATTAATTATTATAACAAATTATATGTATGAGTATATGACTAATAATTACCTATTATATAGTTATATAATTCTATTAATAATATAGTTATATATTATCATGATATATATTTAGCTATAATATATGATTGTATAATTAATTATAATTAAATTACTATAATAATTGTAATTGTATAACAATTGTATAATTGTATAATTTTGATTGTATAATTAATTATAATTAAATTACTATAATAATTGTAATTGTATAATTTTAATTGTATAATAATTTTAATTGTATAACACAATGTATAATATAATTAATCATACAAATTTTAGTTTATAGATTATATATTTTATGTATTACATAATAGTTCTAATTATATTCATAATATAATGTATGATTCTAGTAATTTATAATATGCCACGATTTTATGATAGCTGTAATGCAAAATCATTATAGTTGTGTAATATATGGTATAATTATTTATAATAATATATAACATGCATATTATATTATATATACAAAAATGATGTGTGACTTGGGAAGGGATATGTAGCAAATTGCAGAGGCAACAACCAACCAACCACTCCATGCCTATGAAGCTACGTCTTTTGCAATACTTCCCATAATGTGACCTTGCGGGTTAAATCCACCATTTGACACACTCCAGTGCACACTTGGACTAGGTGAGTCATTATTTTTATCCTATTCCAAGGTCTACTAATGACCGCATGACCCTGTGCTGTTGCCATGAGATTCCATGCCTTGTCCAGTATTGCAGGAAGCTGGTGCTGGGAGACGTGTAAAACCTTTTGTAACTTTCCATAGTTTTGATATTTCCATTGGGCTATTATTTCTACTCTTCTCAGTTCTGAGTAAATGCTTCGTGTTTGCCGTGCTGGTCCACGACTCTCTAGGTGACGTGTTGTCTACAGGTGTCGCGTTGCGCATCTCATACTGCGTGGCTCGTATTACAGGGGTGGCAGGAAGGAGAAAGAATCCTCCCGGAATCCTCCTGGAAAGGAAAGATCATACGTCCTCCCATCTAGTGACCTCGATGTGATCAAACACAACCCACTGCAGGCACAACACAGAAATGGGAGTGAGCAACCAAACAAATCCTGCCACCAGCCTGTGAGTTTGGAGAAGGGGAACCCTCACCCTCATACCTTCACCCGACAGTTACGTATCAAATCAGAAAGCAGATGGGGACCCATGGCCAGGAGGCTGACAGTCGTGAAAATGAATAGCTAAGGACAGAAACAGGAGAAGCAGAGAACACGGTCACCCAAGGAATTATTCAAAGGACGTCTAGAAGTGTTCGTCATCGCTGGGACAGCCTTCCTGGGTGCAGGTGCCCTGAGGACACGGCTGCACAGATGCCTCCTTCAATATTCCTAACGCTCTCATAACTACCAGGAATAGAAACAGCTGAAACAAGGGGGCTGGCTTCTCTCTAACAAGGAAGGACATTCCGAGCTCCCAGTGGCCAAATATGGGACAACTGGAGCAAGAAAAATGAATAATGATAGGAATGGATGCTACCCATAAAAAATGTAATACGTATGGTCCCATACTGGTATCAATAATTAACTGAATAAATAAATAAATGGCGGAGAAGGGACAGCCCTCCCTTACACCAGAAACCCAACTGATAAATGTAGAAGAAACGACAGAAGTAGAAAAATCACAATAATCATCACAGGAAAGGGTCGCGCACAGGGGCTAAAATAAGTAGGTCAACTGTAGGATGAGAAATGGGGTATCTGCACGATCCCAAAGTAACTAGCACAAACACTCATTAGCTAAATAGGGAAAAATGGCAGTTGCAATAGCAGCACCACCTTCACCAAAGGATCAGAATTAATAACACTCATAAAGAGATATATCAACACCGTTGATGATATAACACTCTGAAAAGGACCCAACATTACTTCTGTAGTATAGACATAATAATAATAATAATAATAATAATAATAAATATTTATTATTAACATATAACATAATACAATAAAGAATTATTTATATTATAAAGATAGAATATGGCATATAAATTAATGTTTATATTAATAGAATATAATAAATTATTTATACTATAATATAGAGTATAATAATAAATTATTTATGATATAATATATAACACAGTAATACATTATTGTTTATAATGTAAAATATATTAGGTGCACCTGGGCGGCTCAGTTGGTTAAGCATCTATCTGCCTTCAGCTCAGGTCATGATCTTAGGGTCCTGGGGTCGAGTCCCACCTCAGGCTCTCTGCTCAGCAGACAGTCTGCTTCTCCCTCTGTGCCTTTCCCCACTCATGTTCTCTCTTGCTCTCTCAAATGAATCAATAAAATCTTAAAGGATACAGTCAACAAAACTAAAAGACAACCTACAGAATGGGAGAAGATACTTGCAAATGACGTATCAGATAAAGGGCTAGTTTCCAAGATCTATAAAGAACTTATTAAACTCAACAGCAAAGGAACCAACAATCCAATCATGAAATGGGCAAAAGACATGAACAGAAATCTCACAGAGGAAGACATAGACATGGCCAACATGCACATGAGAAAATGCTCTGCATCACTTGCCATCAGGGAAATACAAATCAAAACCACAATGAGATACCACCTCACACCAGTGAGAATGGGGAAAATTAACAAGGCAGGACACCACACATGTTGGAGAGGATGCGGAGGAAGGGGAACCCTCCTGCACTGTTGGTGGGAATGTGAACTGGTGCAGCCACTCTGGAAAACTGTGTGGAGGTTCCTCAAACAGTTAAAAATAGACCTGCCCTACGACCCAGCAATTGCACTGCTGGGGATTTACCCCAAAGATACAAATGCAATGAAACACAGGGACACCTGCACCCCGATGTTTCTAGCAGCAATGGCCACGATAGCCAAACTGTGGAAGGAGCCTCGGTGTCCATCGAAAGATGAATGGATAAAGAAGCTGTGGTTTATGTATACAATGGAATATTCCTCAGCCATTAGAAATGACAAATACCCACCATTTGCTTCAACGTGGATGGAACTGGAGGGTATTATGCTGAATGAAGTAAATCAATCGGAGAAGGACAAACAGTGTATGTTCTCATTCATTTGGAGAATATAAATAATAGTGAAAGGGAATATAAGGGAAGGGAGAAGAAATGTGTGGGAAATATCAGAAAGGGAGACAGAACATAAAGACTCCTAAATATGGGAAACGAACTAGGGGTGATGGAAGGGGAGGAGGGCGGGGAGTGGAGGTGAATGGGTGACGGGCACTGAGGGGGGCACTTGATGGGATGAGCACTAGGTGTTATTCTGTATGTCGGCAAATTGAACAAAAATAAAAAATTAATTTATTAAACTATATATTATAATATACAATACAATAAATTATTATTTATATCATATAACATAATTATAATATTATATTTTTATTTTATAAAATTTTTTATATTTTATATAATATATGATAGATCCTATTATATCATATAATTATATTATATTATATGATTTATTTTATAAAATAAAAATATATAATAATATGATTATATGATTATATATGAATTATGTTATAAAATAAAAATACATAATAATATTATAATTATGTTATATGATATTATGATAATATATCATATAACAATAGATTTTATCATAATAAATATAATAAATTTTATTTATAACTATTTTATATACTATATATTGTTATCCTTCCTTAGCCAATTGGCAAGTGACAGGGGCATCTCTCTTCCAAAGGCACAAGTGGGGAGAGAGCCCACCAGAGGGATAACCATCCATCCAGCACCAGCCTGGAACCTTCTATTCCTTCTTTCAATAACCTTTTCATTGTCTGCACTTGGCCTGGGCTCACTGAAGTGGGTAGGAATTGAGAAAGGCAGGAAAGCACAAGCCAAGCTTCCCCAGCCAGGAAGGTGGAAAAAGAAGTGCCACCTCTTGGCCAAAGGTCTGCCCTTGGCTGGGCAGGGGAGGTGGGAGCCAGGTGTTAACTGACACACACAGAGGGATCGCTCCCAGCACCCCAAAACGTGCAAGTTCCCCGACAGAAGCATGTTGACAGTACTACCTCCGGCTGCAGGGGTCTGCAAATGGGTGCTGCAGCACCCCCTGAGTTCCCAGCGACCAGGCTGACGTGATAAACACCTTCACGCACCCCACACAATGTGTGAACCAAGCCATCTATGTTGATCACACTGTTCTTCCACGTTGCCATGTGAACACGTAGACAACTCCAGGAGCGTGGCAGCCAAACTTTGCCCAGCTGCATGTTTTAATCCTATATGGGAAGCAGGGCCATATGCCATGGCAATGCTCCGTCCCCACCTTGACAGCCTACCTGCTTGCTGTTCCGAATTAGAAGATCTGCATGATGCTGGAGGTTGAGTGGCTCCTCCACACTCAACCCAGCACTGACAAATCCTGACTCTTCCAAGGATGATCCTGCACTGTCTTCTACTATCCTAGATCCAAGGGCTAATTTTCCAGTTGGCCCATCCATACCAACCTGGGAGCTGGTGCAGAAAGACAGGTATCCTGCATTTCCACGTACCACAATATTCCTGAAAGGTGCTGAAGGAAATTTGTCTCGATTAAGAAAATTGGGAAGTGAACGGCGAAAACATGTTCCTCTCGTGCCATGGAATGTCTCGGGAGTCCATTCCACAGAAGCAGCTGGGAACACTCCTCCTCAGCCTTACATCCCAGAGAACAATCAGGACGACAGGGCGTCACAGCTTCCCGAATGTGCTAACCCTGGAAGAAGCGAAGGGGGTGGAAAACACATACTGAACTCTGGTAATGAAGACACCAAGAATAAAGTTCTACGCAATCCACTCTTGGGCTGAGTTCCCATAGAAGCACATCCTAGAGACAATGATTTTTTTTTTTTTTTTTGAGACAAGGATTTTATGACAAAGTGTTACTTAAGACATGAGCCCAGGAGACATCAGTAGGCCAGTATTTATGTTTCCTGGCGTTGCTGTAACAAAGGGCCACGAAATTAGTGGCGTAAAACAATAGGAGTTAGTTCATCTCCTCCAAGCTCTGAAGACCAGAAGTCTGAGACCCAGGTGGGGCAGGGCCATGATCCCTCCTGACGCTCGGGGAGTGTCCTTCCTGACTCTTCCAGCGTCTGGGGCTCCAGGTGTCCCTGGGCTGGTGGCCACATTCCTCCCGTCTCTGCCTCCATCCTCAGGGGGCTCCTCTTGTGTGTCTGTGTCTCCTCTTCTCTTACAAGGACTCCTGTTGTTGGATTCAAGGCCACCCTCATCCAGGATGAGTTCATCCTAATTAACTGCCTCAACAGAGACCCTATTTCTCTACAAGGTCTCATTCTGAGGTTCCAATGGGCACAGATTTTGAAGGACATAATTCAGCCCACCAGAAACAGTGTGCAATACGTTCCTTACAATGGGCGACCACCAAAAATGTTCAAAATCCCCAACTCAAAATGCCACTCTTGGGATCACGGCACTCCGTTCTTTCAAGGCTGTATCATCACAAGGTATCGTCCAGGATCCCACGTCCGTCTTCTAGTGGAAACGTTTGTTGAAGAGAAATTTGTACATTTAATAGATCTTCCACCTCCTTCTCCTATGTGTTCATCCTTTTCCCCAAAGTCATAGTCTTCACCAAAATAGTGCCTACAGGATGCTTCCCCTGTTCTGTGACTGTTTCTATATCTTCCATCATCAAGAAAAGACTCTTATGGCAGCAGCTCACGAAAGACACAATTTAGGACCTGTTGTTCTTGTGCTGATGTCTTCTACAGGGAGAGAAGCAGAGAAACACAGTATCCGGTGCCGATGGAAAAGGAGTCCCTAGAATTCCCTGTGCTTTTATTCACCTGACACTAAGGAGACAAATAGCCCAATAAAAAGAAACCATATTGGTTGTTTGCCCCCCTCCAACATCCCACTGTCACCGGCTTGATTGAATGGTTTGCAAGTCATCTACTCGCCCTTGGTGGAACCTCATCAAGGCAACTTGCAGATGGCAAACCGAAGGAAAAACACCTCAATGTGCAGATTCTTGAGTACACAGAGGCTCATCAACCATCTCTAAACCACGGAGCATCTTAACTGGGTGCCAGGGGTGTTGTGTTATGTAAGCATCGTCATCTTGCACTGCCTTCTACTTGGTCCTTGATGCTTAGAGACCTCAGTACACAAAGCACCTGAGATCAACTTGTCTTATTCATGGGTCTAGATTCTCCCTTTGGTAAACACACACATGCCAGCTTCTCTAGAAAACCAACGTGGTGACGTCTCCTGAGGGCTTCACCGATTCATACAGGGATGTTGGCCGAGTTGTCATTTACAAAAGCAAACTGAAGTGGCAAATACTAACAGCAGAGAGCTAGTAGCCGGTGATCACGTGACCTCCCAAAAGGAGCTGGCTTCCTTCAAAGGACCCTCCTGTCACCCACTCTACCACTGGACAATCACCCAATAGGTCAGAAAATCCACACAAAATACACCACACTCTCCTTACAATAACCCTCCAGCTGTGCCTTCCCATCTGTACTTTGAAAAGAAGTAATTAAGTCTCCAAATTTTTAGAGTCAATGTGCTCATGATCCCCTGAGCTGAGATGCAAGCCCAGGCCGTCTGAACTTGACTTGCAATGTATTTTCTCGCAGGAAATTGCATGCAGTGTCAGTTTCCAGCCAAATTTTAATTCAAGTGCTACTTATTGAGAGCGAATGTTTGATTCCCAAATGACTCCCCACACCCTTCCTCTGGGTGGCATCCCCTATGCCCATCTCTTCAGTAATCCCTGCTTTCCCAGGGATGAAAAGTAGCATTAATTATAAAGGGAAATTAATAAAACTAAAAGGGATATACTCTGTAGGGAACAAATTGCAAATTGAAGCATTAATAAGGACAAAATTAAAATAAGTTTTAATCAACTATTCAGTAGCACCTACAGTTCCATGTCTCTTCAATAATGTAGAGAATAATTGTGTGTATTTGGATATATATTATCATGTTGAAAATTTGCCCCCCAAAATAAGTACCTACACTTTTTTTTTTGAGAAATTAGAAGTTGTGTCAATGTATTAGATATTTTAGACTACTGATCATTTTGTTGTTGCCATACATTGATCCCGCCTCACTGCTCAAAGTCTAAGGAGGTATCCTTCTGTGACTGTCCTCATAAGCTATTCATTGGGAAAAATACTCAGACTAAGTGCATTGATGAAAGAATAGCACATGTTGATGAGGTCATTAAAGAAGAAATGGTGGCCATGACTCCACACCAAAGGATCATGGACAACACCAATTTACACTATTTGTGATGGAAATACCCTACCAGCACTGCTAGCACTGCAAGATTAAGGGGACCTCAGATCTACCTCAGTTGTTCTTTTAAACCTCAATGCTCCATTGATCCCTTTTATATTTTTGACAAACAACAGAGCCTGTGAAATATTTGCAGAGGGGAAAATAAACAACCAGCCTACACCTGGAGAAAGACAAGGACTGAGTTGTGGCAACAGAAGTTGCTGGTTCAGCCCTTTGTCTTGAGACACACCCAGTTACCGAAGGGGGCAACAACGTGCCTAATGTGCTCAGCTTTGGGGGTAAGGGAAATGCAGCTAGTTATTTTTAAATCATGCAGTGCACTTTTGTTAAAAATTCAACACATAGAGGAATCGGATACTTTAGAATAATAGTTTGCTCTGTAGGACTCTCACGGATCACGCACAGATCGAGAGTATTCCCACCAAGAGCAGCTCCATGCAAGGCACTCAACCATTTCTGTACCCACCTGTGAGCCCTCATCTTGTCACAGGTAATGGCCATCCTCCATCATGTTTTGTAGCTGTATTTTTATTTTTTTAAAAAAATAAATTCACATACAACGAATTCACATACAAAATTCACATACAATGTTTTTATCGGTTGGTCGTCATCCATTAAGATTGAAGTCTCCAAGTGACAAGCGGGATATCTTACATGATTTTCCTGATACAACTGGAAATTCCATTCCCAAGGGACAATAAGAGCCTGAAGACCAACTGGAAACCTTGTCTGCTGTTGGCGGGAATGCAAAAAGGGCGCCTCTGCTGTGCAGCCGTTACACAATGTTGCCCTTTGCACCTGCAAACCATGGCTTCAGTAATTCTTTGGATGCTTCAACATCTTGCCAGTGACATTAATTTATAGGACCCATGTAAAATGGGAAATGTCCATGTTATATAAGAGAAAGGATAGATCTGCAATTAACTCAAGGAGAAGAAGCATTAGCAGACCATTTGACTCAATCATATATTCATCAGGGATCCCTGGGTGGCGCAGCAGTTTGGCACCTGCCTTTGGCCCAGGGCGCGATCCTGGAGACCCGGGATCGAATCCCACGTCGGGCTCCTGGTGCATGGAGCCTGCTTCTCCCTCTGCCTGTGTCTCTGCGTCTCTCTCTCTCTCTGTAACTATCATAAATAAATAAAAATTAAAAAAAAAATTTAAAAAAATCATATATTCATCGAATCACAACCTGTGGACTGTGTTCAAAAACTGGAATCAGAAAAAGTATCATTCAAGATCACGCTGGAATTGTTGGAAATGCACCCTTTCAAAGTGTCTAAAAGATGAGCTGTCACTATGAATTATATATGGGTTATACATAATAATGCAATGATAACAGTACCTAATATATGTACACACATTTATATTGATTTTTAATTAATTAAATTATATTAATATGAATACATAATTAAACACAAATATATTTACATAAATTGCATAACTTATAGTGTATGTAATATATAACTATATAGCTGATATCTGGAGTATAAAATATTATACTTATAATAATATAAGTACATTACAGTAGTGTGGTTATATTTTATATAAATATATGAATAGTAAATCTGTTTTGTTAATACAAATGTATACCAAAAAATAAATGTATTCATATGTTTTATTAATCATGTATTATGTGGAAAATATAATCTTATATATATGATACCTGTATGTACTATGCAATATTTATATTTTATATTATCTAATTTATAATAATATATGCACACTATATCCATAAAGTTATATATAAATATACAAGTAGCAAATATGTTTTATCAGTCTAAGTATATAAAAATTCAAACATGTTTACATAAAATATAATACAGGGTCATGAGATCGAGCCCCACGGCGGGCTTCATGCTCAGTGTGGAGCCTGCCTAAGGTTTTCTCTTTCTCCTTCTTCCTCTGCTTCTCCCCTGCTTCTCTAAAAAAAATTAATTACTTTTTTTTAAAAGAGAGGAACCAGGCATGACTGATCAAAAACAGAAGACAATCTTCAATGCTGTTCCTTTCTCACTTTTGGGGACAGATATCCATATCCCTCCTTAGACGCGGATGAGGTCAAGAATAAAGCTGGGTTAATCACCACCCTTCCTCATCTCCTCATCATCTTGACAGCAGGTGCTGGTAGCCTCAACTGCCCAACACAGAGCAGGTGAACAGCTGGCCCAGGATGTCAAAGTTAAAGGGGATTAGCCTTCTCTGGGTAGTGAAGTTCTAAAGACCACTGGCCGATTAACCCTTTCGGTTTCCAGATGAGACACCCCATGCCTTTTTGTGCAGATCAAAATACCTCCCTAAACTCTGCAGTCAGCATTTTGAAGTAGATACCCCACTCTTTGGGAGACTCAAGGACACATCCTGGACATCTCCCTTAGAACATAAGTTCTAAGTTGGCATTGACCTGATAAAATTCTCAATCATGGTTCCCATGGAGGGAGAAGGCACGGTACGTTGGAACCAGCCCACGAATAATGCTTGAGAGGGACTTTGCCCCACAGCAGGTGATAAAAATTTACAAAAAGCTCTATCAGACCCTTCAGCATGAGAGGTGGGAGCAAGGTCCAAGTCACTAGTTATCTCAACTGTCATGTACAACCATCTCAGACATATTGCGTCACAAAGGAGAACACAGGGCAAGAGTTTTCTCACCCAGATTTCCTCCCACCAGGTCTTGCTTGGATGCCTCTGATAGGTAGGCATAGATTGTTTTGTCTTGTATGACTCTATATCACACCACACAACGACCCATTAAAGACATGGGTGCCATCTACATGTTGGTCTGGAACACCTCAACTCCTCCTTTCCCCCCATGACTATGCTTTGTTCTAGCTGAGCTCCTGCCTTTCCAAAGTACACCCATGAGACATATAATCCGGCTTTGACTGTCGTGCCCTATTTCTTTCTTGCCACCTGACACAATTTAACACCACCCAGGCCACCAGCTCTCCACCAAAGTGAATGTGATTTTGTTTGCAATGAGATCCACCAGTGCATTTGGCAGCTGTCTCCACCTCTGAGGTCTGGAAGTTGTTCCAAAGAAGCTAAACACCTCATACGAAAACAAAGGAAAAGTTTTGAGTTTCAAACCTATCCAGCTGGAATATGAAAGACAGACATAAAGGAGGAAAACAAAACAAAACAAAAAACTATGCACTAGCTCCTGTCTACCAGATGAGAAAAATCTGGGGGATTCTGAATTTCCAGCTACCGAGAGACAAAAAGCACAGGTGAAGTACAGTGAAATATGTTCCTTTTCATTCAAAAGAAATAAAGCCATCATCACAAAAGGTGAAGACCTCACACACCTGTGTGTTGATGTTCAAAGCTTCTGCGCAGCATCATGAGTTTTTGGAAATCATATCGAGGGATTTTTGGTTGCCTCTGCTACCGTCACTTGCTGGGTCAAAATCAGGATCAATCTCTTATTAAGAGTTGCTCCAAAGCGTGCAAAATCACATTGCTAATTCCAGGCACGACACCGTGCAGCAGATCTCTAGAACTTACTCATCTGTTATGGGTGAAACCCTATGCCCACTGATCAACAACTCTCCTCTTGCCTTCATCATTATGGGGTTTTGTTTTGTTTTGTTTTTTTTTTGCTTCTATAAATTGAGCCATTTTAAAGACCTCATGTGAGTGCAACCAGGCAGCATTTTAAGCACTTAAAAGGTGGGTTATGAGGGTCCATCTCACGTTAATTGACTTCACCACCCAAAAATGGGGGATCCAAGCAAAAACATCAATAAAAAACAAACGTACATTCATTATGTTGATCGAAGTGAGATGGTGTCACAGATGTAGATGTCTGTCCAAACTCATCAAATGTGCATATCACATATTTGCACGCTTTTGCGGTGTATCGATTATACCTCAATAAAACTATGGGGAGAGCTCTAAAATAAATAAATAAATAAATAAATAAATAAATAAATAAATAAAAATAAAGCTACGGGGAGAGAAAAAAGAGGCTACTCAAATACCAAGAGAATTTTGCATGAAACATATAAGGATGAAAATCTTCAATGAAAACACAAACTGAGAAAAAAACAAAACCAAAAGCAAGAAGTATAGGCATATCCACCCGCTTGCCTGAGACCACATACCTGACCCAGGAGTTTTGAGCACTTGGCTAAGGAATTGTCTCCTATCAGGGGGGCTGATGCCAACCATGCAGCTCTCCGTGGGGTGGGGAATAGGGCGGCTGCATTTTGAGAGACAGGTGCATGCATTGTAGACTCCAATATGCAAACAGCTGGGGGCACAGAGTGCAGAACATTAAAAGCAATCAAAATGTGAACTGGAAGGTGGTGAACTGGTCTACCAGGGAACCTTGTTTCGCCTTCAGCGATGGGATCACCATGCACTTTTCTTTCCCACAGCTCCTTCTGGCACAGATGGACTCACACACGCTTCCCTTCTCTTCTCTCTCCCTCCTTTGGCTCCATAAGAGCACCCGTCTGGCTTTATTTACCCCTGCAGCTAATGAGTGAACCCGAAAGTGCCCACAGAGCCCCACTGGGGAGGACGGGGGAGATGAATCAGGTTACTGACTCGACCACGTGCAACCTTTAAGTCATGAACAGGGTCTGTCTTCAGCTGAGCAGACCCAGGGCGCCATCCCCACGTGCAGCCCTGCACAGTGTGCTCCTCCAGGATAAGCGTAGCCCTCCTTTGCTCCCTGACCTGCTTGGCTTTCCTTTTAATGTTTCCGTTGAAATGGAAGGGAAGGCCTGCAGGGCTCCGAGGGCATTCATCTTCCGTGGGGCAACAGCCCCCTCTACCGCCCCCAACGCTTTCCCACTCACTGGAGCAGAAGAAGAGGCAACCACGCGGTGACCCGCTGGGCTTCTGAGCAGGTGGAGAAACCAGACACCCCTCAGACCACCCCGGACGTGCTGCAGGGCAGGGTGAGGCGCGTGTCCAAATCCAAACCTCTTGTAGCATTTTCCGGTACCAAAGATTTGGCCATTTCGGTCCAGATATTAAACCTGCATTTCCTTATTAGATAATGTCCATTATGCAATGTCTGACGTCTCTCCATAAGTCACAACTTTTCCTCTCCATGTTACACTCAATATATTATAAAGTTATTAGAATTACTCTTATAATATTCTATAATATAATAAAATTAATTTATTAGAATTTGTGAGAACTATAGAGTATTCTATAATAAAATACATTTATTAGAATTTGTGAGAATGATAGAATATTCTACAATATAATAAAATAGATTAATTAGAATTTGTGAGAATCATATAGTATCTATAATAAAATAATTAGAATTTGTGAAAATCATATAGTATTCTATGATATAATAAAAAACATTTATTAGAATTTGTGAGAAGCATATATTCCATAATATAATAAAATAAATTAATTAGAATTTGTGAAAATCATATAATATTCTAATAATATTATTAGAATTAGTGAGAATCATATAGTATTCTTTAACGAAATAAATTAAAAAATAAAATAAGTTTATTAGAATTTGTGAGAATCATATAATATTCTATAATATAATCAAATAAATTTATTAGGATTTGTGAGAATCATATAATATTCTAAATAGCATTTAATCTTTTTTGAAGTAGTTGAGAACTTAGCTTGTGTGGCTCCTCTTCCTCCTTCTGGTGTTTATTCCACCTCTGAGGAAGATCATTATTTTATGCTCCCTGAATTTTTGCAGACTTGCAGTGTAAAACGTTTCTGTAGGTCCGAGAGTATTTGTGCATCCCACACAACGTCATGAAGCTACATTTTACTCTCCATTCCACCATCACACAACGAATAGTTGAAGAGGAAAACAATGCACATGAGTCCATTGATCGGGAAATGGCATTTTAAAAGAATTTGCAGATCACTCTTGGAGGCCAGCACCACGAATAAAACTTTCTGAGAGAGAGGCATCCTTCTAAGACAGGGAAGATAACATACCCAGAAACCTTGGGAGGAAATGAATGTATTTTTCATTGAGAGAGATGTGAGCTTCTGGGACTCAAAGGATGGACTCTAGCAGGCAGAGGTTATCTTATTTTTTAATTTTTTTCCTTAAGCTTATTTAACTAATCTCTACATCGAACATGGAGCTCGAACTCATAACTCTAAGGTAAGAGTTGCATGCTTAGTAGGTAGAATTTCCAAGATAAGTTCTATGATTCTTGCTACTTGGCAAGGAAGCCCTGTGAATACAATGGGCTGCTTGATCTCTTCATTATGTGGCATTATATGCCAAAGGCTGGAGGGATTTTGGAAATGCCATTAGGGTCCCTAATGTGCTCACAGGGAGTTAATAAAAGGGAGATGCTCCTGGGTGGGCCTGACCTAGTCAGTTGAGCCATCTTAAATTGGATCCAGACCTTCACCGAGGGAGATATTCAGAGTAAGAGAGATTGTCCCACTAGCCTTGAAAACCAAGCAGTCATGCCGTCAACTGTCTATGGAAGGGGCCATGAGGCAAGAACCCGAGGACAGCCTGTGAACTGAGTGGCACCCAGTCAACCCCTAACTAGGAAACAGACCCCAGTCTTCCAGCTCCAAGAAAAGGATTTTGCCAACAAGCTAAGGAAGCTTGACAGCAATATTTTCCATGGGTCAAGCCCTCAGGGAGAACAGAGTCAGCCAACATGTTGACTCCAATGTTGCGAGATCTGAACCAGAGAACCCATTAAAACATTCCAGACCCTCAACCCAGAGAAATGATGAGATCATAAACATATGTGATTTTCAGCTTCTGAATTAGCCATAATTTGCTATGGGGTGATAAGAGAAAACAGATACGAGGGATTAATATCTAAAATATATAAAGAACTCCTACCACTGAATAGAGAAAACAAGAAATGTGATTTAAAAACCTGCAGAAGGGCAGCCTGGGTGGCTCAGCAGTTTAGCGCTGCCTTTAGCCCTGGGTGTGATTCTGGAGACCCAGGATCAAGTCCCACATCGAGCTGCCTGCATGGAGCCTGCTTCTCCGTCTGCCTGTGTCTCTGCCACTCTCTGTGTGTGTGTGTGTGTGTCTCTCATGAATAAATAAATAATTTTTAAAAAATGGGCAGAAGACTGGAATAGATATTTCTCCAAAGCAGACAGGCAGATGGCCAACAGATGCTCACCATCACTCCTCACCCGGAAAATGGAAATCAGAACCACCTCACACCAGTCAAAATGGCTAAAATCAAAAAGACAAGAAATATCAGGTGTTGGGGAGCATGTAGAGAAAAGGGAACCCTGCTATACTGTTGGTGGGAATGCAAACAGGTGTGGCCACTCTGGAAAACAGTGTGGAGCCTCCCCAGAAAGTTAAACACACAAATACCATACAATCTAATAATCCCACCACTGGGTATGTCTCCACAGGTGATAAGGATTCACAGGAAGAAGACAGGAATGACCAAGACAGCATCCAGCGTACAGAAGGTCTTGAAAACCCAGAACAGGACTTGCCTGCTTGGTCTATTGCATCACGTTCCAGAAACATTGCCTTCCCTATTTTCCCCCATGGTCACGTGTGCTCCAGACCCACCAGCTGTAAATCAGAAGTGCCTACAAGTTATTAGCTTATTAAGGAATATGAAAAAAAAAAAACACACAAAAGAACCATCAGTAGAAGAGCTACCTATGGTGAAGTCCAGAAGGGCCCCAAACACGGGAGCTTCTGTCCTTGAGAACCTTGGAGGCACCACCTCTGGGCACCTGGATGTATTCTGGGTCAACCAGCCTGGATGCTCTCCAGATCCCATCCTGTCTTGAGGTTTTATGGAGGCTTCATCCTATAGCACATTGATGAAATCATTGACCATTGAGGGATTAACTCAATCTCCAGCCCTCTCCTCTCCCCTGAGAATTCCAACCCTCCAATCACCTGGTTGGTTCCCCTGGCAACCAGCCCCCATCCTTGACATCACAGAAGACACCCTTATGACTCTTCCTTAGGAAATCCCAAGGGTCTTAGCTCTGTGGCAGGACCTGGATGAGGAATAAATAGATATTTCTTATTCTAAATCACAATATCACACTGCTCGACTACTGAGATTTGAAAATATTTATTTGGGAGTGTCGTTTTTTTTCTAAGATTTTATTTATTTACTTGAGACAGAGTGAGAACACGAGCAGTGGGGAGGGGTGGAAGGACAAGCAGACTCCCCATTGAGCACGGAGCCTGACTCGGGGCTTGATCTCAGGACCCTGAGGTCATGCCCTGAACCAAAGGCAGACACTTAATGGACTGAGCAACCTATGTGTCCCCGGGGGTGTTCTTTTTAAAATCAGTGCCTCCATGTCCTTTGTATCAGACTGTAGCGTCTACATTTTCAGCGGATTTCATTGGATCTCAGATAATATCACTACGGAGGCTGGTCACCTATCGTGTAGGTTATAGCACGTCTCAAGGAGGTATTCATATATTCAGCTTGCTTAGTAGGAGGATGTGCCCATTACACTGACCCTCCCATCAATGCCTGTAGATCATGTCTTCGGTACATGACACTCGATGTTCACTGTTGCTTTGAGTCGCCAGGTCATTGGCTCCCAGAAGCACAACATCTGTTAACAAGCCAGGTGACCGATCTCAATGCGATAGAATGAATGTTTGTGTCTCCCTTAAAACCCATATATTAAAAACCTAATCCCTAAATCGATGGTATTAGGAAGTGGGGAGTTTGGGAGGTGATCAGACTAGTCATGGACTAGAACCCTCATCTGTGGGATAGGGCTCCCATGAAAGAGACCCCACAAGCTCCCTAGCCTCTTCCATCATGTGAGGACATAGTGAGAAGGCACAGGTCTGTGAACCCCAAAGAAGGCTCTGCAAACCCCAAATCTCCTGGTACCTTGATCTTGAACTTCCAGCCTCCTGAACTGTGAGGCATCGATGTCTGTTATTTATAAGCCACGCGACCTGTTGTATTTTTGTTTTAACAGCCGAAATGAAACTAAGACTGGTCACCCTCATTTATGCTAAGTGTCTTCATTCGTGTCTTCATTCAGAATTATAATATTGAGATGATGACCAAAAAAATAAAACATGCTTTTTCGGACAGATTGCACATCAGCAAATAGATATCATCCCATGAGCATGTTTTGCAGCGTGTTAAGCAAAATAAAAATGTAACATGGCGGCGTCTTTGTGAAATTATGACATTCTATTGCCCATGTGAGGACCACATGAGATGTTGCCAAGCCGCCGAGGAAAGGACACACAATGACCTGCATCGCCCGGTAAAATTTTCAGAGATTAAACAAAGGGACGTCTCAAATGCTCTCCAAATAGAGGTCAGTCTTGTTATCCTTGCAAAGTAAAACCTAATTCTTTGATCTGCCGAAGTGCCCCCATGATACAACTCTACAACCTACCCACAAAGACAAAATACCCCCTCAACCTATTACCAGGATCTCTTTTGAGTCATTTATCATGATTCTACATAGAAACTGTATGTAGGTTGGTGATTCAAGTATCTGGCAGGCTGCTCACTAATCAGGATGCTTGCGATCACTTTTTTTTTTTTTTTTTACTGTGAGTAATGAAATATATCAGTTGCAAAGGGTTGAGGTCACATAATCAGAATTTCAACTCAACGTCATCGTCATCCTAAAGCAATACCCATTTCTCTGCTTTTTTCATCTATAGGCATCAGGGTTGGGTTTTTTTTTTCCCCCTACAACTCTATTAAGACTTTTATTTGATCTCTTATCTAATATTTTTACTCCTTGTTCATTCCTAACACTGTTTGCTGATGCCAGCTCTCTTGCTTATTCTTCCCAGATGTTTCTATTTTATTAGTAGTTGCAAAGAAAAAAAAATAACTTTGAGTGTAATTATCCACTTTTTTTGGTATTTCTTTCATGCTTGTTTTCACGTTTGCTGCTTTGCCTTTCACGCTTTTCTGTTCTTCGCTCATTTGAGTGGTTGTGCTTTTTTGATTCTGTTCTTTCCTATTGAAAAATTTCTTCAATGGAATATTGAGTGCATGAACATTGCATATTTTCTTTTCTAGAATATGCATTTAAAATTATATATTTCCTTCTTATGTAACTGTACCTGTTTGGGTCCATGGAACTTCCATGGGTTGTTATGCTAAATATTTTCTGAAATGTTTTGTAGTTTTATGTCTCACTAGTGATTTTATTTTATTTTATTTTATTTTATTTTATTTTATTTTGTTTTGTTTTGTTTTATTTTATTTTATTTTATTTTATTTTATTTTATTTTATTTCTCTTTTTGCTTTCCAAATGTACAGGTAAGGAATCTTTTTATAAATTATTTCATTTTTTCATTTCAGTTAGAGAATATGATTTCAATTCATAGTACTTATCAGTTGTAAAAAAAATTGTTGGCGATCAACTCTGTGCTTATCTAATACAAATGTGTCAAAATGATTGGGAAAATGTGTATCTTCTGTGTTGAAATAAAGGTTCTCTGTCTCCTACCATTTGGTCAGTTTGTTAATTTTAATTATTCAGATCTCATACCATCCACCTCTATGCTTGAAATGAGCCTGAATTCTCTATGCGTTGGACTCACTAATGTTCACATTCTTCTAGTTTTTGGTCTGTTTGATGGATTTTAAGAGAAAGTGTTAAGTTTTCTCTTTGTCCTTGAGATTTCTCCATTTCTCCGTGTAATGTGACCCTCGTTCCATTCTATATTTATGGCTATGTTGTTAGATTCTGATCCGTTAAACATTATTGTATTTTCCTGATACATTGTTCCATTTTCTTCTTTAAGTAACAACTCTCAGGATCCACCATAATCATTTCTGCCTGGAAGTCTTTTCTTTTCTGTTACACTACGACCTCTCAGCCTTACTTTGGCTTTCCTTTTTCCTAATATTACTTTCACACTTTTGTGTTTTTGTGCTTCGATGGAGTCTCCTTGGATTTTTTTTTTTATTTTTATTTTACTGTCTGATCACTTAGAAAAATCTGTCTCTTCTGAGGTAAGTTGAACTTTATTTATTTATTAATAATAAATAATTTATAAATATAAATATTTTATATTATAAATATTATTTATAAATAATTACTATTATTATTAATATTATTATTAATTAATTAATTTATTTATTAGTATGTCTGATATATTTGGGCTGATTTTCTCCTACTTATTTTGTATATTCCATTTAATATATTATTCCTTTTCTTCTTCTTTTTTTTTTTTTACCTCTGCTTGGATTAAGTTAAATATATTCTTATAGTCCCCCTCTCCTGATGTAAACATTATGCATTCTCTTTCTTTTTTTTAATGCATTCTCTATCATTTTGATATGAGATAGAGAATGATAGAGAATGCCTGAGAGAGAATTCTCCTATCAAAAATAGGAGAATAAAAAATAACATAGTATATCAACCATATCTCAATTATAAGTAAAACAAAATGAGAATCCATTGTTTCAAGGCCAAAGTCAAATAACACTTTGGTGACAAATCTGCATAGCCTTGAATTAAATTGCCCCCATCTGACAATGCCTGCCTCCTCTTCTTGGGTTTAAATATTCTTTTGTAACACATTGTTGGGAAGTTCCATGAAAATTCTGCACCACTTCTTTGTCGGTTTGCAAACGGATTCAATACAGTTTGAGTTTTCTTATCATCGTAATTAGTATGAAAGCCTGAAGGTTTCCCTAGATGGATCTTACCCCATGAGATTTCAACATGAATACTTGTTTGCCGTTTTGTGCTGAAACATGACACCACTTAAGACATCCTGACAGTAGTACATATTCCTATGTGGGGTTAGTTGCAAACGCCCTACCAGCCACACCCCTCCCTGTCCAAGTCCCCTGCGGTGGGACTGTCACTCTGAGCGGGCTTTCTGCAGCCAATTCCACACCATGAGGTGGTCCATGCAAGACCAGCAGAACCACCAGCCAAAACCAGCTCCTATTGTAAAACCAGAGATTCGCAAGCTGCAAAATAGTTATTAGTCTTAGCCACTGGTGTCAGGGGTGGGGTACTACCAGAAACACATGACTGATTCCCTGTTGCCACGTACCTGTAGACACAAATTTATCAAGGAACACTTAATACTAATTCAACATTGAAATATTTTATTTGCTTCTTTTCCTCCTATTTTGTGCTAACAATGGAATCCATTTCTGTGCAGGGAAATAGGCTCATTCACAGAACTTTATTTTTCTCTGTTGGGTAAGTTTTATCAGCAATATAAAACTACAGTGACTGAGAAAATAAAGACCATAAAGCACTGCAGTTATCAACAGCCCTGCAAATCAATGTCCCTCCCATAGGCCACTTGGCCATCCCAAGGGTTTGTGAGGGCTTGGAAAGGAAATATAGACATGACCTTAACAAAACTAAAATGATCTTTCCTGATAACTTGTGACTTTCGGAAACATTCAGAATATCAGCTTTTTAAAAACATGCACATATATAAAATTAATTAAAACAGGGCCAAAAAAAAAAAAAAAAAAACAAAAAAAAAACAGGGCCAACTGGGATCCCTGGGTGGCGCAGCGGTTTGGCGCCTGCCTTAGGCCAAGGGCGCAATCCTGGAGGCCCAGGATCAAATCCCACATCAGGCTCCCGGTGCATGGAGCCTGCTTCTCCCTCTGCCTGTGTCTCTGCCTCTCTCTGTCTCTGTGACTATCATAAATAAATAAAAATTAAAAAAAAAAAAAGAAAGAAAACAGGGCCAACTTATATCCATGACTAGATAGTAGGTGACTTAATTTTTTAAGATATTTGGTTTAGGGCAGCTCTGGTGGCTCAGCAGTTTAGCACCACCTTCGGCCCAGAGTGTGACCCTGGAGACCTGGGATGGAGACCCGGGATGGAGTCGCATATCAGGCTCCCTGCGAGGAGCCTGCTTCTCCCTCTGCCTGTGTCTCTGCCTCTGTGTGTGTGTGTGTGTGTGTGTGTGTGTGTGTCTTTCATGAATAAATAAATAAAAATTTAAAAAAATTAAAGGTATTTTGTTTAAAGATATTTTGAATGTCGAATACTTAATACTTATACTACTTAATACTTAAAATGCCTAATAATTACTTCATAACATAATTAATATCTAATAAAATACTTATAAATAAGAGTTGGAGTATTTGTGAACTTCGGTTCTTCAGTTTTGCCAAGGAGTGCCAGTACTAATAACAATTTGGGATTACAATAGAATTTATTACACTATTTTCTGAGTAGAATTTATATCCCCATCACAAGCCTGGTTAGATCAAGTGTTTCAATGTACTGAAGGAGGGTTCAGAACAAAATAATTTAACGTGCAGTACCTGGAGTCTATCTTAATAACAACTGTGTTAGAATATGTTTACCATATCCCTCTAAAATAGTCAAAGCAGCTTACTTTTTCCCTACTCACTTTTTAAAATTTTATTTAGCATGTCAGATAATTTTCTCTGCATCATCTTCTTCTTTTTTTTATTTTTATTTTTATTTTTATTTTTATTTTATTTTTTATTTTTTTTGCATCATCTTCTTCAACTGATTCAGGGGCAAGATATTTTTTTTTTGTTTCCTGTAATATTATTTTTATTCACAAAGCATTTCTGTCATGTCATAGCAAGAGCTAATGTTTGACTCCAGACTCTCAAGTCAGGAGAGATATATACACCTGCTCACCTAGGACCGAAGTCTCCACTGAATGTCACTTACTGGAGCCATGAAAAAAGCAACAGCAAATACAAAAGCCAGTAGAGAAGGAAGTCTGAGCTAACGCCATCTCCTGAACCCATTCATCAAAGAACACACTTGTGGCTCAGCTCTACTGCCCAAATCCACACAGAGAAAGACAAATAATGGTCCGTTGGCACCTTTGGGAAGCTTACCCATCTCCCTAGCATCAACACATGGCAAAACCATTCATGTTGGATTCTCCTCCCCATTTGCCAGGATGCCATGTCTAGACCCTTGAATAGATTATGAAAGCAGCAGGATATTTGTGGAATCTAAGGCTCAGAGAGATAAAATTACCTTCACATATTAATAATCAGGGATTGGGTTCAGTAGATAAGGGGCAATAGCTGAGAATTTGCATTTCTCTTGGGATCTCTGGCCCTGCTGGTGATGTTGGCCTGGGGGCCATGCTCTGAGCATCTCTGGTCCAACCTTCCCCACAAAACAGGAATCCCAGGGTCCTACATTGTTAGCTTCCAACACCGTGTTTAGTAGATTTCAAACTCAGATGCCCAGGTAAAAGACAAAAGTTCTAAAACAATAAAAGACTCAGTACAAAATGTTCCCCTCCCATCTCCAGGGAGGCTGACATCCTACACTAAGCAATCTCTGGAAGAGAAATTCATAGACCTAAAACTTGGCCCAGCATTGGGAACTGGTCCATCCAAACAAGCTAAGGCAAACTTTGCTCCTCAAACACAGGCAGTTCTCCACTTAGGATGGTTCCACTTTGATTTTTCTTTTTTCTTTTTCTTTTTTTAAAGATTTTATTTATTTATTCATGAAAGACAGAGAGAGAATGAGAGAGAGGCAGAGACAGAGGCAGAGGGAGCAGCAGGCTCCATGCAGGGAGCCTGACGTGGGACTCGATCCCAGGTCTCCAGGATCAGGCCCTGGGCTGAAGGCGGCGCTAAACCGCTGAGCCACCGGAGCTGCCCTCCACTTTGATTTTTCGACTTTATGGTGGTGTGAAAGCAGTCTGCCTTCATTAGAAACGTTACTGGAAATTTTGAATTGGAACTTTTCCCAAGCTAATGACATGTGGGATGATCCTCTCTCAAGGAAAATCAGAAAGCTGAATTCTACTACCCCAAATCATGCACAATGATTTAATAATGATGATGAGCTTGGCCACTAGACATAAGAGAATGTGAAAGACCCCCTAGTGATACAGTGTAAATCTCATGAATAAAAAGGTGTTCTCATCAGGGATGCGGTGTTGTTTCTTTAATGTTGCAATGATTTGAGATATTCAGAAATGCATTCTCAGAACATAGTATAAATTCAGCGCCTCCGTAACCACCTCTGTTCTCCTGTTGATGAGATTTGCTTAGGTAAAATGTGCCTTGCATGTCTACCGTTGACACCTTTCAAGAGCCTGATGAAGTGGGTTACCACTGCCATCTCCCCGTTTCAAATCAGAACTTAGGCCCGGAGGGCTGGATCTCATTTAAATTCATGAATTCAGCTTCCTGAGAAATCTTCATGCCTCAGCACTTTCTACCACCGATGGTGCACACGGTGACTACAGCCGCCGTGCAACGATCACCACCTTGTAGCTCCTTCATCTGCAAGGGTGCCCTCGCTCTACTTGCGATGCTTCTCGAAGCACCATCTTTTGGGCTTTTTCTATAAACGAATTTATCATTTACATCATGACATTCTCATTTCAGGAAAAGAAAGTGTCTCTGTTTTTTTTTTTTTTTCTTCACATTGATGGATATTTTCTCAAGTGGAAATTTTTAAGAACCGGGAAAAGGAGCCCATGGCTATTGTCTTTCTGTGAAACATTCTCTGTTGATGGATGTTATTGCAAAGTCAGCATTCAGGGGACCGGGGCTTATTGTAACTGCCAGGCATCAGGTCATCCATCATTTAGAATCAATCCTATCTTTTTACCCTCTTCTGTGCTTAGAACCTCAGGGGAAGGGGATCTGCCTTGTTGGTAGGACGACAAAACCCTCTCCGCTCTGCTCAGAAACTGAGACGTGCCTCGCGAAGTCTTGGGGGCATGGCTGTCTCACTCCCTAATAAAGGAGGGGGACAAAATGAACTCTTAAAAGGTGTAAGAGTTTTTATGACACTCTTCATGAATTTCATGAGACAACCGATTTTAAATTTCATGAAAAATGATTTATAGTGTTGGGCTTTCTCCCTTAAATAATAAATCATTTAGCGTGGACTCTTGAGATTTCGAAATACCTTTTCCAGTGGCTTAAATGATGGTCTTTGGCTTCATCTCATGCCAGAGATGGGCCTGTGGTGAATAAATAAACTTGCTCTTCAAAGTAAATAGTTAGAAAGAGTCTAATTATTGCCCTATGATGATCCACGCCTGGGGAAAATATTCTTAGAGGCAAACAGAAGAACTGTACAATCCAAAGATGACACTATGGTGAATCTTCTGACATCTGGTCCCCTAATGAGGGGAAACAGTTCTTTAAGACAAAGAAAGACCCTTCCCAAAGGGCACACTGCATCTAATTTCTGCATAGTAAGGGGTTTTCTTTTCTATTTTTAATGGTGAATATAGTGGAATTGTGACAAGTCATCATCCAAGAACTAGGACAAGGAGAAAATATTAAGGCTTTGTATGTATGCCTCTTGTCTAAGAGTCTTTGAATGCTCTCTAAATTCAGAGAAAATGAGGGACCGATGACTCCCACACCACTACACCACAAATCGCTTCTTCCTTTTGGTCAAATATCCAGATATTTTCAGAGATGAGATTAGAGTCCCTGATCGTCCTTCTTACTCATTTATTTAGATGCCACATAAATCCAGCCATCTTAATTAGCACATTGTGAAGGAAAGCCAGGAACACAGGCTGCAAAGTAAAAATTTAATCATTGATCAAACATCTGTCTTTTTTTTTTACACTTAGAGACTGTTTTGATGTGTAGCCCATTTATATATAACTTCATCTTTACAATGAGTCTGCAAAGTCAAAAAAAAAAAAAAAAGCTCATTTTCTTGTGACCTGAGTCTTTTGCAATGAATTAAAAACAAAACCATGTCTTGCAGTTTAGGAATTTCTAGGAAGCCAGAAAAAAAAAAAAAGTATCACATAGCTTAGACCGAGTATCAACATATTTGTGCAAGAATAAGAAGGAAAAAAAACCCCACAGAAATCATTTATCCAGAATAACACAAGTAAGAACTTTTGGGTAATGAACACAGAGGGGAGTAAGAATGTTTCTTGGATCCCCAAAGCAAAAATCAAAATAAACAAAATGACCCCTGATTCTCCAGCGCATTTCTCTTGAAAGATGGAGTGAAGACAATGTGGTGGTGTCTGCATTTTCCATTTGCAGGGGTGAACTGGATACGCAGATCGCAGAAATGGGTGTATTTTCAACTTCCACGTCCAGACCCATGTGTTGGACCCGAGGGTGGCAGGCATAATGAGTTTTGCAAAGTGCCAGGTATGATACGCAAGTGACAACGTTGCACGTTCTAGAATACACTGGTATCTCGTTTAAATCTCTGCAGGTGTCCAAGCCAAGTATGTGGAGTCCTTTGAAATCACCTCCTCGGAGCTAATCACACACTCAGAGGTGCTGCTATTGATTCACATGCTTGGAAATTCCTTCCTTCTAGAAACATCTTCAGAGCCCAGAGCACAATCTTTCATGTCTGCACTGAGCTCACTTTCCTGTGACCCTGACTGTATTTCATGCATTATTAAGGCCATCCCCACAGAGATAAATCTCCATCCTCTCCAAAGTGATTTCGTTTTTTGGCACTATTTCAGGTCATTCTTCAACAAAGTTTACAACGCCCTTAGGAAATCCAAAAATAATTTTCCACAATACATTTGTTAACCAACGATATTACGGACCAGAAAAAAAATAAGATAGTAGGTATCGACATCGCCCTTTTATTCCTTGAATCTCAGTCCCAGGAGTAACAAAAAGTTCCTATAGAGCATTTTCAGGCTTTATCAGCAGACTGAAGAGACTGTCTCAGGACAGTGATGAAAAGCGTCAGGAAAACAAGTGATATTTGCACTGGGTGGATCAATATTTTGAGAAAAAAAAAACATTTAACCAGTTCACCCAGATAACAAGTAGCTTTGGGAAGCTGACTGCTTTCTAAAAATGTTGAGTTGTCCCAAGATGCAAACAACAGCTGGAGACAGCCTGGTAAGCTAATGGCAGAGGAGGGACGTTTGTGGATGTTGTTGATGCTACTTGTGTTACACTAGCCAGAGCAGAAACGGGTTTTTGCCCAGGAGTGGACAGGGTCACCCCAGCCTAGAGGCTGGAATCCTCGGCTACTGCTGCTGGCTGGTGGCCATCATCACACAGGTCCTGACCACTTGAGCAAGAAGAGCCCCTAAACTCAACTGTGTGGGTGTGTTTGCTGCATAACAACATCCCACAAAGCGGGACAACACACAATTACTGGGAGACTCAATATACAAACGGACAATGGGCAGAGCATGTTTAAGAACAGAACCCGGCCCACGAGCTACCCAGGGGACCAGCCCCCATCTACGGGGACCAGCCCAGAAAGCCAGCCTGCTGTCTCCACATCAGTCATGCAAGGAGCCAGATGTCCGTCCCCATGACTATCCAAGGAATTAAACCATCACTTCTGGAACAACCAGGCCCCATTGGACAGGACTTGATCAGTAACTAAAGGCTTCCCTATGTTTTGACCAACTTCCTATTTAGGACCAACCAGAGAGCCAGACATGGTCCCCTAACCCATCCTATGGGATGCCCTACTTGTAGAGAGCCACCCGCATCCTCCCCACACCCGTAGGCTCTGCTCAAGGCACCCCTGAAGCCTTCCTTTTTCCCACCAACAAACCTCTCCCACACCCCCAGCTGCGTACCAGCGTCCACCAGACACAGAGATGGTGGCCAACACCCCTGCTAGAGTGACATCTGAATAATAAACCCGCCTTGCATTTTTCACATGGCTGGGCTTTATTTCCACACACAAGATGACCCATAGCCCTGAATGTACGCCCTGCAACTATCAACCTTCCGGGAGAAGACACACCAGGGAATCTTACGGAATTTGCGATACGCGCAGACGTCCTAGAACATGGAAATCATGAACCATACTAGGGAAAAATTGACAAATTGGACTTTATCCAAATTAATAATCATCTGTTCTTGGGATGACAGCATTAAGAAAGTTAAATGATAAGCCACACCCTGGAGAAAATATTATTACATATTTATATTTATAGGTGTATATTCAGAATGTCTAAAGAACTTTATTCCAAAAGACAAACTAATAAGCTATTGACAAAATATTTGAACAAGCACTTCACAAAATACATATATAGTAAATATGTATTTATTATATAATATATAAAATACACATTTAATATTTAGTTATAATCTATATAATAATTTATATAGTAATAAATAATTTATGCACACAATAATTTATCAATTGTAATATATTTATTAAATTATAATATGTTATGCTATATGTTGTATGTTATGACATATATCAATATTGTATATTTGACTTATTATTAAATTAAATATAATCTAATTATATTTTGAATATAACATTTATTTATATAGTAATATTGTATATTAATATATACAATATTAATGTATTAATATATTAATATATTATATATAATATATTAATATTACATATTGATATAATAATATTCATATGATACTTATTATATTATATTAATATAATAATGTTTATATGATATTTATTATATTATATTAATATAATGATATTTATTATATTATATTAATATAATAATTTAACAAGTTAATGAATGTTTGATTTATTAAATTAAATTAAAATTTGGTTAATTCAATAATATAATTAATAAAAATTAATAGTAAAGTAGTAATTTAATATATATTTGCGTGATATGTAAACATATTTTATCTATTTGAGTATGTATATTTATTATTTAGAAATATAAAAATAAATATATTTTTATATTTTAATAAATGTTGATGTGCCTAATAAATATATGTATGCATTTAATAAATATGTATTTATTATTTTAATAAATACATGTGTATTTTAATAAATAGATATTTATATATTTAATAAATTGATATTTATATATTTTAATAAATGTATACTTAATAAGTATGTATTTATGTATTTTAATGAATGCATTTATATATCAATAAATATATGTTCATATTTTTATAAATATATAGTTACGTATCATGTAAATTATACTATATTCCTAATTAATGTACATTAATTTTCTTCTGTGGGCGAATAGACCTGTGAACAAAGACCTTCGAAGCGGCCAGTAATGAAGGTGACGCGGATTAGTAGCACCACAGCACCACCAGCGAGCGTACAATCTTACAAGCCTGACCATAGCCAGCATTGCGCGTGGCCCAGCTGCAATCCCTACACATCCCTGGGTGGGATTCAAAAACAATCCAAGTCCTTTTGAAAAACAGGGTGGTGCACGACCCAGAACTTCTACTGGTAAGCATTTAGCAAGAGAAGCATGGAGAGGAAAAGTGTCTAGACCAGGTGCCGTGCGACGTCTGGCTGTCCTCCCAGGCATGGGGTCCCGTGGAGCCCCACGGGCACGGCCTCCACGACCGCAGTCAGCGTGAGCTTTCCGAAAACGGTGCAGAGAGTGGCTCCCTCGTTGCCCCTGGGCGTTCGACTGTGCTCCTTTGTGGGCACCTGCCATGTCTCCCCGGGGAGGTGTCCCCAGCAGGTGACCCGGGCCAGCTTCCCTCACCCCCTGCCTGATGTCACCTGCATCAGTCTCCTCATCTAAGTTCACCTGTGAGCCCCACAATCAGATGATAAATACTCCCCAGCGGGCCTCCAAGAGCCAGGCCCGGCCTTCCACAGCTCAGGACCCCGTTCACGCTCCACCTGCCACCTATGGCTCCGGGAAGGCCAAGCCCAGCAAACACCAGCCTGTGTCCAAACTAGTCTTTTTTTTTTTTTTTTTTTTGGCTGAAATAGGAAAACGCGAGTGTTTGGTGCCATCTTGTGGGCACGCTGTGCTATCAAGCCCCAGAACGAGGTATTACTTGACCTCGAATAAAGGGAACCCTCCCCCCACGTGGAGGTCAGTGAATCCGAGAATCTTCTTTTTCAAAATGATTGTGAACTGGCCTTCAAAACGTTGGCAACTGTACTTTTTTCAAATAAAAGTGAGCCTTGGCTTACTAGGTGTGGGGTCTCCTTTTGGGGTCATCAGCATCCATGGAGACTAGAGACAGGTAGCCCTCTCTCATAGGACATTGTGAAGGTAGCACGTGCCACGGAATTGTATGCTTCAAAATGGTTGTGTTTATATTCTGGGAAAAGTTCCATAAGAAAAAATGAACTAAGAAAAAAAAAATGAGTGTTGGTCCACAACGTGATTCCCCCTATGAGAATAGTCTTCAGAAACATGGCCTGGGTCATCTCATGCTGACCCTATGGGCCTTTACCTTTCCCCCACCCCTCACCTGCTCTACTAAAACAGCCCCCACAGCCAACATCTCTGCCCCCAATGTCCCCACCTATCCACTTACGACAGCTTCTGAAAATCATACAACAGATCGTGTCGCTGCCTTTCTGAACATCACTGGCTTTCGACCGGCCAACTTCTACCAAGAAGCAGCCCTGGGTGTGCGGAGTTGGCCACCGGAACCACCAGTTGCTTCCTGAAAAGCCACCTTCCCTGGGTGGGGAGATGCGGTCTACTGGATGGTCTACTGGAGCAGCTGATGGAATCTACTCCTGGAATGGAGAACCACGGGTTGCAGGGAAGAGTCACAACCCCCCTCCCTCTCCTTCTCCCTCCGTCCTCCTCCTCCTCCGTCTTCTCCTTCTTTCCTTCTTCTTCTTCTTCTTCTTCTTCTTCTTCTTCTTCTTTTCTTCTTTCTTCTTCTTCTCCTTCTTCTCCTTCTCCTTCTCCTTCTTCTTTCTTCTCCTTCTTCTTCTTTCTTCTTCTTCTTCTTCTTCTTCTTCTTCTTCTTCTTCTTCTTCTTCTTCTTTCTTCTTCTTCTTTCTCCTTCCTCTCCTCCTTCTTCTCCTTCTTCTTCTTCTTTCTTCTTCTTCTTCTTCTTCTTCTTCTTCTTCTTCTTCTTCTTCTTCTTCTCCTTCTCCTTCTTCTCCTTCTCCTTCTTCTCCTTCTTCTTCTTCTCCTTCTCCTTCTTCTTCTTCTCCATCTTCTTCTTCTTCTCTTCCTTCTCCTTCTCCTTCTTCTTCTCTTCCTCCTCCTCCTCCTCCTCCTCCTTCTTCTTCTTCTTCTTCTCCTTCTTCTTCTTTCTTCTTTACAATAGAAGATTGATTGCAGAATGTATTGATCTTTAATTTCTTGGAGAAGAAACATCTCTTTTCTGGCCAGCATTATTGATGTACAATTGACCCATAAAGTTGTATCTACTTGTGAGGCATATAGTGTGATGATGTGATACCACAGACACCATGGAATGACCACCATAATCCAGTTCATTAATATAGGCATCACCTCGCACCTACCTGCATGTGTGCGTATCCAGGTGAAACATCTACACTCTTAGCAAATTCCCTGTATGCTAGACGCCATCATTAATACAATCGCCTTGTGGTGCATTAGGTCCCCAGAACTCATTCATTGAATCACCGAACATGTGTGCCTGTGACCGACATCTACCCACATCCCCACAACCCAGCCCCGGCAACCACCATCCTGCTCCTCGGCATCTATGACTTTAACTTGGTTTAGAATCCGTATGTAAGTGAGATGGTGCAGTATGTGTCCTTCTGCGCCCGGCTCATCCCACCTGATGCTCTCAAGCCCATGTAGGTTGGGATCCCTGGGTGGCTCAGCGGTTTAGCGCCTGCCTTCGGCCCAGGGCGTGATCCGGAAGACCTGGGATCAAGTCCCACATCGGGCTCTCTGCATGGAGCCTGCTTCTCCCTCTGCCTGTGTCTCTGCCTCTGTGTCTGTGTGTCTCTCGTGAATAAATAAAATCTTAAAAAAAAAAAGGCAGGCCTTCCTTCTTTTTAAGAGTGACTAATGTTCCATTATACACCCAAACGTCATGTCCACTATGATGCCCTCCCTTGAAGACCAGTGGGAAGTGATGCTTAGCTCAGTCCCCGAATATTGTGAAAAAGAACAAATCCTCTTCTCTGAGGTATATGCACACTCTTCATCTTCTTTATCCCTTCATCCATCAGTGGACACTTGGGCTACTTCCCTACCTTGGCTCTTATAAACGCTGCTGTAAACATCCGGATGCATATATCCTTTTGAATTAATGTTTTCATCTTGGGGAGGGGGCTGTGGAATTACTGGATGGGAAGGCATTTCTATTTTTAACCTTTGGAGGAACCCCCCGGGGGCATTTTGCTAAGTGACATAAGTCAGACAGAGGAAGACAAGCGCTGTATGATTTCACTTACACGTGGAGCCTAAGACACGAAACTGATGAACAAACACACGGAGACTCACAAACACAGAGAACCCACCTGGTTGGGAGAGGGAAGGGGGCGGCCGGATGGGGGGACCCAGGATTCTCCTCCCTGCCCGCCTCAACGACCTGACCTGGTGTGCCTTTTCCTACTTTGCAGGGTCAGATGGCGCTCAGTGACCACGCGGACCATTGTCTGCTCACGACAGTGCCCTTCCCACGTGGCCCGGTGCTCCGAGGGGGTGCCACGGTGCAGAGAGTGAGCTCGGGGCACGAGCACACACTTCCCATGGAAGCGCCTAGAGTGCGTCGCCCCGGGAAGGGAAGGCCACACCAAAAGTGCTCTTTAAAAGCCATGGATTACTGATTGGCTCCTTGTCAGGAGGGCGGCCCAGGACTCCCTGTGCAGTGGGGGGTGATGGTGACGTGTTCACACTGCCTGCTGCCCTGCCTGTCCGTGAGCAATCCGCAAACACAGAGACCTCTTCAGGCTCCAGGACTCCCATGTCTGCAGAGCCCCTGTGCCTTTCCTCGGCCGTCTACCATACGCTTCTGGTCCCAAGGCACCTGGGACCCCAGGCCTTCTGAAGTTCTTCCAGGTGACCAGGGACAGCAGGATGGGCAGCTCTCCACCAGGTTATCCCCAAACTCTGCCCCTCTGTGGTCCTGACCCAGGCGGCGAGCGTGTTCTCCAAGCAGCCTGCCTCCCTCCTGTGCAAAGGGGGTCTCAAGACCGAATTTCCATGAGCAAACCTCATGAGTTGCATTCCATCCCATAGAAAGTCGACCATAAAAAATAAAATAAAATAAAAATAAAAACCAGGAGATCGCCATTACAGGCAGCCCTCCAAACCGTGGCGGAGCTGAGTGCCCATCAATAATCGAGTAAGACGTTCACCGGGATCCTCTCTTCCTTGTCATGAGTCCATTACACTGCTTACGCCAATGCAGCCAGGAGCGTTTACTATTCTGCTTGCGCCAAATTCTCTTTTGCCGGAAGGCAATTCTAGATGCAAAATTTTGCTTTTGCCTTTTGTTTGCTTTTTCATTACCATTGCTTCCTTTGCCTTGGGGTTATGGACTGGAAAACCCCATGTTCTCTTTTTCATAACTGTATTTTCAGGTAGGTACATTCTACTACATTCTATCTATCCATCCCTATATCTATCTGTCCATCCATCCATCCATCCCTATATCTACATATCCATATAGCCATCCATCCATCCAATCATTTATACTACCTATCCATCCATCCCTCTATCCATCCATCCCTATCTATCATCCATCTATCCATCCATCCAGCCAATCCTTTATCCTATCTATCCATCCATCCATCCCTCTGTCTATCCATCCATCCCTATCCCTATGTATCTATCTATCCATCCTTTCCTCCAATCATTTATCCTATCTCTCCCTCATCTATCTATCCACCTGTTATCTATCAATACCTATTTACACAGCTATCTACCCACCTATGTGTATCTGTATCTCTCCATGTACCTATCCATCTATTTACCTATCTATATCTATGTAGCTATGTGTCTAACATCTAGTCATCTATCCATGTGTGTAAGCATCTATCCACATCTATCCAACTATGCATCTACCTATCATGTATTTATTAAATTACACATATATCATTTCCATTCACACAATTATGACATTAAATCTCAACTCATAAATATTATATTCTACAAGCTTGGTGTAGCAGCAAGACAACAACATCTGACTCTGCAACCGAGGTACACCCCATGAGGCTGAGCAATCACTTACCTTTGTTAGACTTTGCCTTTCTCCTAGACCATCAACCCAGAAAAATCACAGAGATGCTTCTTCATCTTAAAATGCAGTGGTTCTATGGCTACAGGACACTTGAGCTCTGAACATAGAGCCTCTGTATGTTAACATAGAGCCTTAGCATCACCCTGTAGGACCCTTGGGATGACGCGGTGATGCTGGCTCCTCGGAGCAGCCCGAATGCCAACTTGCTCTCCCAAGGGGCATGTTTTACAAAGGAAGTGATGTCCTGGGAACATGGCTTTCACAAACACCTGTTCTTGCAGTGGATCTCTGACTTCTTTGGATGATTTTTTTGAGTGACTCTTTCCTATTATTTCCCTTTAGCAGCCTACCATTAGAATGAAGGAAACTTGCCTCCATGAGAAAGTTATTCCATTTATGAACTCAACCCAGGCCCAAATAACCAAGCTCTGCTATCATCCCACTGTCTGTTTTTTCCCCTCTCCATGCCTGACAAGAAGTCGATCCTTCTGCAAACCAACAATTTTGTTTATGGCCAATACGATAGTCTGTCGGGAAAATGTTGACTTTTGTGGCCACGCTTGTCCAGAGAAATCAGTCCTCAGACACCCAGCACATGCACAGATTTGCTTTCGAGCTGGATTCCCTCATCTCCATGAGCCATCCTGCCCACACTCGGCTTTACCTAGGGCATGGCCATCTCAGGCCCTCCAGCCTATGGTCCTTTGATATGAAAAGGTCACGTGAAATCATGCTTTATTTCGATCAACAACTGTTAAAGAAGAACCGGTACCAAGGCCAAATGTATCAATAAGCTTAAGTGGTTGTGTGTTGGTTGGCGGAAGCTCCTCTCCTCCTACCAACACTTTCTTCAAGAGCTGCCTCTATTGCCCAGGTTAGCACAGCAGCAGGTGCCTCTAAATCAGTGGGCATCCAGTACCCATCCATACCGCCAGTGTGAGAGTCCACATGTAGATGCTACTACCACTGCCCACCTGCTTCATAGCCCACCACCCCAAACAGCTGCCATCTGCTGTCCAACACTGAGAACGAGGTGGGGCAGAGCTGCTGAGATCTAGGCTGGAAAGGGCCATGCTCCCTCCAGAGGCTCCTGGGAGGGTCCTTCACCTCTTCCAGCTTCAGAGGCTCCAGGCATCCCTGCACTGGTGGCCTCATCCCTCCTGTCTCTGCCTCCATTGTCACATGACTTCTCTGTGTTTGTGTCTCCTCTTCTGTCTCTTACAAGGATACCCGTCATTGGATTCGGGGCCACCCTCATCCAGGAGGAGCACATCTCAAAAATCCATACCTTCATTGCACCTAGAAAGACCCTTTTTCAAAAAAAAAAAAAAAAAGTTTACATTCACAGGTTCTAACATATGATGATTTGGACATGTCTTTGGTGGGGGTGGGGGTTGGGGGCACAATTCAATCCAGTCTACCTTAACAACGAATTCATGCTTCAGATTGCTTTGGAAGTCTTATGTGTAAATAGGATCCACCTAAAAACTGAAATAGTCCCTCACCCTTTCTTGATATTGTCACACATTTTCTTCCTTCTGTACAAGACGTCTTCCTACTGCTGTTGCCACCTCTGAAGATGACATCATAATACCCCTGTGTCTACCTCTGTGACAGCCGAAATCTTCGCCCTGTGGGATAATAGAACTGCACACTTCTTAAGAATAAATCCATACTTTATTTACCAGAAAATCCATACAATGCCTTGCACATAATAAGCACATAATGTTTGTCCAATTGACATGAACTTATCCAAAGCATAAGCCTTTCACTTTTGTTTTTAAAAAACCAGAGAGCTATTTCTTCACATCATTTCAGAGTTGTTCCTTAGTTATGCATGCCCTTTATGTGAAACCATACAGATATATATATATATATATATATTTTCATTTCATACATCATTTGCTGAAATGCCCTTTAAAAGGCAATGGAACACGGAGCTTCAGGAAACAAAATTCTGCAGACAATAAATTATCTTCTCTCTTTGCATTGGGACCCAAAGGTCTCACCTTATTAATGACCTCGGGGACTCTCCTCAAGCAAGTGGAGCCGTGAAGACAGCTGAACTCCAGCTTAATGGGGGCCCTCATTAATCAGGCAAGAACACCGAGGCTCGGACCACGGCGGCTTGCTGCCAGCAGTCCCACCGTGAAGCTCACGCACGGAGGACACAAGGAAGGAGTACCTCGAGGGGGAGTTACAGCAAAGCTGTGCGACACATCACCATCTGATATCGCATCACTTGACCCAAAGCAAAACACCCTGCGCATGGAAAATGCACTTTGTGAGTTAGGGCCATGCTAAGTTGTTTTCACCAATGGCCCCCACATCCCAGCGCTGCTAACGTAGAGCCAGTATTTGGTCCAAAAATGAATGTTTCTGGCTGGCTGGTCGTGCCCCTCAAGACTTGATTGAGGGCACCCACTTCTTTGCACTCTGTGGCTTTCACACCTGCAACTCTTTCAAAGATCACCTGGATTATCGAAATTTAATTAGAGGAGAGAGGATGGAGAAGGTGTATTTGTTTGCTAGGGTTACCATAACAAAATCCCACAGGCCAGGTGGCTCAAACAATAGCCATTTATCCCTCCCAGCCCTAGAGGCTGGGAGTCTGAGCTCCAGGTGAAGTTGAGGCTGGTTCCCCCTTAGGCCTGTCTCCTTGGCATGTAGATCCCATGTTTTCCCATGTTCTCACGTGGTTGTCCCTCTGTGCATATCTGTGTCCTATCCCCTCTTTTCATAAGAACCCCAGTCCTATAGAATCAAGGCTCATCCTACTGACCTCATTTTACCTTAATCCTCTCCTTAAAGACTCCATCTCCAAATACAGTTTCATTCTGAGATACTGGGAGTTAGGGCTGCAACATATGAATTTTGGAGATAAAGAATCCACCCCATAACAGAAGCCATGCCCCCTTCTTACCACGTGGGCCGGAAGTGAAATGCATGACTTGACACACCATTGACAAGAGTCATCCTATACGGTTCCATCTAGACGCCCAGGTAGGGGTGGGGGAATGGCTGGCATAGATTCAGGTGCTATACCCATCTCCCCACAGAGAGTCAATCCAGTAGATGGATTGTGGATGGACATGGATATGTGGCGGGCAAGTAGCCACTCCAACCTCAACCGCAGTTTGTTGGCTCCAGGCTAACAAAATTCCATCTTCCACTTGGGATCTCCATCATTGGAGAGATCACCCCCATAATTCACTCTTTCTCTGGGTCCACCATCTCTCCTTGTGAACACTGTTTCTGGGAAAATACTACAATTTGATGCTTGTATTTCTATATGATGCTTGTGCTTTTAAATTGCCTCTGAGCCAGGATGCTCTCTGGATTTGTTGTTTATTTTACTGACTTTGATTAATCGAACGGAGAGGGAGCAATCTCCCAATTATTGGCATGATCGTGAACTAGGTATGATTAGGCGCCGGAATGTAAAGGGCAGGGTTGGGGCCCCAGGAGTGAGTGTTGAAAAGGAACATTGGCTGAATAAGAACCATCTGCCAGATGAGATCCAAGCATGAACTCTGCACTCAGTGAAGATTTATTTAACGTACGCAGTATTCAAGATCTGTGCCCGGCATTAGGAGCAGGAAGATGTGTGATGGGCATTGATCTTTGATCGCCTCCCAGTCTGGATGTCTAGATAGGACGGCGCACCCGTAAACAAATAACCGCAGCAAAATGAGATAAATGTCCCAACAAAAGTGTGTACCAAATAGATAAGAAGGGGCAAAAGGGATCCTCTCACACTCGACTACACTCTGCAGGCAGAGAGCCTAAGAGATACTTATCAGGAAAGAGCCTGAGTGGTTTCAACAAACGGACAAATGCTCTTCTCTATCCGTAGGTAACCATGATCTGGGAGTGCTGCAGCCCAACGAGGAAGCCCAGACTTTGCAGAGTCCAGGGGCCCGGTGACATTCTCAGATCCTATTGTTCCCAGAAGCCACGGTGCAATCTGAGCTCTCCTAAAGCCATCGGGGAGGAGGGGGTGGGATGTGATTGCAGACCCAGGAGAGCCTCGCTGGCTGCCTTCAAGAACAGGATTTCCCCAGCTCCCAGTGTGCAGACTGCCAACCCTGATCTCCATTAGCCTCTTCCACCGAAAAATATGACACAGTGAGAGGCCAGGGAAGCAGAAGGTAGACCTCCAAGGGTTGTGTCATCTTAAATTCATTTCACTCAGAGCCGTCAGGTGCAGGGGGCTTCTCAGCCTTGAGGTTGTGCGTCCCTGACCCAGGACCAGAGGGAAGTGTTGACGCTTTTCCCCAAGACCTGATGAGCTACAGATGCCCTACTTTTCATCAGTGTAGGGGCAGGAAGCTTCCTACCATATGACCTCATATCACCACTTCTTTAACCAGAAGAACATTTTACCCTCAAGACCTGATGAGCTACAGATGCCCTACTCTTCATCAGTGTAGGGGCAGGAAGCCTCCTACCATATGGCTTCATATCGCTGCTTCTTTCAACAGGGCAGCAATGGATAAACAGAGTGTGACGCATCCGCACAATGGAACATGACTCGGTGTTAAAAAGGAAGGACATCCTGACACCTGCTACAACGTGAGAGAACCTCGCAGACATGATGCCAAGTGACAGAAGGTAATCACAGAAGGACACGTCCTGTAGGATTCCACTCATCAAGGTCCCAGGGGAGACACATCCATGGAGACAGAAACTAGATGGTGGTACCAGGGGCTGAGAGAGGAGAATAAGGAGGTGGTAGTGTCTCATGGGGACAGGGTTTCAGTTTTATACGATGAAAATCTTATGGAGATGGTGATGGGGACGGTTTCGCAACAATGCAAAACGGTATTGCAAACAGTAACGATATATTTAGCACCACTGAACTCTACACTGAAAAATAGTCAAAATGGTAAATTTTACATGATATCTATTTTACCATGGTTAAAAATTAAAAGGAAAGGCATGATCGTTTAGAACCATGGGTACAGGGGCACTTGGGTGGCTCAGTGGTTAAGCATCTGCCTTTGGCTCAGGTCATAATCGCAAGGTCCTGGGATTGAGTCCCATACTGGGCTCCCTACAGGGAACTTGCTTCTCCCTTTGCCTATGTCTCTGCCTCTCTCTCTGTGTCTCTCATGAATCAATATATAAAATCTTAAAAAAATATATAAAAGACTATGGATACAAAATGCAAGGCATCCTCTTTGGACAGAAAGATTGTACAAACCCTTCACAAGCCCCTGGCTCCACGAATTCATGGATGTGTAGTGACTAGTGTGTCTACCAACGTGTGTTGGGATAGTCTGGCCTGTGGGGTGTTCATTATTTAATTAGAAAGTCATTTTTGAATTCTAGTTGCAGGGATATAATTTGTGCTTTGGTTAAACACCCCAACTGTGCTTCTGTGTTCCCTTCTTGCCTCCCCTCAAGAGCAAGCCTAGATTATCCCATGACATACCATCTGGTGGTTGGTGAGGGGCCATCCTTTCACACAGCAGGCTCCCGAGATTTCCAGAAAGAATCCGGTAGTCAAGAATCAATGCCCACATGTCCAATTCCAAACAAAACTTCTCTCTGACCAGGGCAAGAGCTGTCCTCAGGGCAGGTGAATTCAACTGTATCCCTTCACTCAACTGTATCCGCTCTTCCGAGTCAGGTTCTGCAGATAATATTCCACATGAAAGAGTCATTGACTTCATCGTTAGAAGCAACCATATTTTGCATACTGCGTTGGATATCATTTTACATGATTTTCATGAAAATAAGCACCTGCAAATCCAACATCCCAAACACAACTCTTTGGGCCACAGCATTTTCTTGGCATTTCTCATTGATATATACCCACCCCCGAAGCCCTGCTTTCATGTCTTCAAACCGTATACACGTACCAAGTGCTGACACTTAAGCAAAAGCTTGGGAATTGGTCTCTCAGAATCTTGTTCACTGGGAGCACCTGGATTTGACTTTAATAACCTCATTGCATGTAGATGGTCAAATACTTGGAAATAAGAATTTATGGAGTTTCAGCATTTAATTCCACCAATGCAGCTATGCATCACCGTGCTGAGCAAAATATTTTTAAAAAAATATTTAAAAGTGCATCAGCAAGCTGGCAAGTTAGCAGGGAATTGTCAAAAGTCCAAGATGAAGGCAAGAAGTCACATAGATGTGCTGGGCACTGTAGACCAGATAGAAATCAAGATTTCATTTTCATGGATCCGTGACATCAGATATGTCCCCTCCAAAAGATGCCCCAGAAGGCCGAGACAATTGTGGGAAGTAATAAACAAGCGACTAACTATTGGAAGGAATCATTGGGTGGCACATGATGATTGCCGCCATTTTACCCCTCATGTCACTGAACACACATGACTTTTACCCAAGACCTTTATAGGCTACTCAAGCATACAGGTGATCCTCATTATTGGCAGACACCATGCTTGAGAATTCACCTATTTGCTAAAATGTATCTGTGAGCCCCAAAGCAAGGCTTCTAGGCCTTTCAAGGTCAATCATGAAAACATTGAGTCCCCAGCTGGACAAGGTGACACTGTGTCTTCCTGGTTTACCTCTTTTATGGTAAAATTTCCTCTCTCTAGTACAATTAGTATCATGTCTTTCATATTTGTGTGCCTTTTGGGGGATGGTTTTACTGTTTAAAATGACCTCCAGGGGATCCCTGGGGGGCTCAGTGGTTTAGCGCCTGCCTTCAGCCCAGGGCGTGATCCTGGAGTCCTGGGATCTAGTCCTGCATCAGGCTCCCTGCATGGAGCCTGCTTCTTCCTCTATTTGTATCTCTGCCTCTCTCTGTCTCTCTGTCTCTCATGAATAAATAAATAAAATCTTAAAAAAATAAATAAAAAAAAAGGCCTCCAAGAGGGGCACCTGAGTGGTTCAGTTGGTTAAGCATCTGCCTTTGGCTCAGTCTTGATCCTGGAGTCCTGGGATCGAGCCCCACATGGGGCTCCCCGCTCATTGAGGAGTCTGCTTCTCTTTCTCCCTCTGTCTACCACTCCCATTTCTACTCTCTCTCTCTATTTCTGACAAAATAAAAATAATAAAATATTTTTTAAAAATAAAATAAAATGACCTCCAAGCATAATACTGGAGTGGCATCCACTACTCATGAGCACAAGAAGGCTGCTATGTGCCATATGGAGAAAATCCACGTGTTAGCGAAACTTTGTTCAGGTGTTAGTTCTAGTGTCCTTGGCTCTGAGTTCAATACAAATGAATCAACAACAGAAATT
The DNA here is from genome assembly GCF_003254725.2 of Canis lupus dingo. NCBI lineage: Eukaryota > Metazoa > Chordata > Mammalia > Carnivora > Canidae > Canis > Canis lupus. The sequence continues at coordinate 2,023,045 of NC_064281.1, read as the reverse complement.
AAATAAAAAACTTCTTTAGACATACATGCACATGGAACAAAATTATGTGTTGATCGGTTGATGATATGTGACCAGAGGTTGCAAGAACCTGACTCTGTGTTTCCCTAGGAACACTGGTTTAGTGTCTGCTAATTTAGTGTTTGTAGCAAGTAAAACAACAACCACGCATGATGAAAATGACTTACCTGGTTTTCTCCGTCACACTGTACCATCACACATAACTTAAATTGTGTAAATACAGTCAACTTTAGATCTGATAAGTTAATCAAGTATATTCAGGAAGCACACTTACAATTCTCTAAAAAGTCTCACTATTGTGTCCAACTACCAGATTATTAGATATAAATAAAACAGACTGAGAATAGATAATAAAATAATAATAATAAATAATTAAATCCAAAGGAGGCCAAAAGAAGAGAAGGAAAGAGAGAAAGGCCAGACAAACTCAAATAAAATCATTAACTGTAGACAGAAATCCAGATTGCACTCAGCCACTGTTTTGGGGAATAAAATACGTTACAAACTGGCAAGCCACCTGGCAAAATTGTATCAGAATTGCATAGAACCTTTTTCTGCCCTTTCACATCTGACTATTTGCTTGTGCACACCCACAGGGCTGTGCCTCGGTTTGGGCACACGCACACGAACGAAGCCCGTTCTACACTATTCCTAGTTTCTGATCCACCCAGATGTTCTCTGCAGATGCACAAGGGGACGCCTCCCCTTCACATCCCATTGTGCACCATCACAAGGGTCTCAAAACTCTCATCCATGAGAGAGCAGTGTTTGCAGCAACAACCTCACGCCTCCATCGGTGATGTCTCTGCACCTGTTCTGTGCTCACCCTGCTCCTCAGAGAATCCCGCCTCTCTTTCCAAGGACGTGCACGACACATACACACACACACACACACACACATGTGCACACATGCAGCGTCTGACCTGTGCCTCAACTCCCAGCTCTCTCAGCCGCAGCCACATTGCTCTTCTTGCTGTGTCCCTCTCCAAATCTTTTCCTTGTTCTGTCCCATATTCAGTCCCCATTTATGGACCTCTACTCCCTATGGCACTGCCTACCCACCCTTCATAACTCCCCTTGGATACCACTTACTAGGGCCGCTGGCACTGCCTGCCTCAATCACCCTCACTTTGCTGTGTCCAGGGTCACATCAGGGGTCACAACCATCATGACTATGTGGCTGGTCATCTGCATGGACCTGTCCCCCCATTGCTGACAAGCAGTAAGAGAGCAGGGATCACATGCCTGTTGTTGACGCGGGTGTCCCACACTCTTGCACGGCACCAAGCACGGAGTATACGCCTGACAAGTACCTCGTGACTCCTTGATAGTATCAGTGCACGAATTCACCTCTGAATGGACTGAGGAGCTCACACCTTTTGCACACCCAGATGCCCTAGCTCTGTGCTTCCTCCATCCCATAGGAGACGGGGAGCCCGTGGCTCCCAGCCTGTATTACAGTTGCTCCTGTCCTACCAGGAGTGACCAGCACAACCTCTATCGCACCGACATTCATCAGAAAGCTCCAGGCGGTGAGGAAACCCAGACGAATCCACACCGAACCTCCATTAAGAAATACATTTCCAGGTCCCCGTCACACTCCAAATGTTCCTGGCTCCACATTAACAAACGTTCTCCTGTGAAGCCGATTGTAGAACCACGTTGCTCATCAATGAACCAAACCCTACAACATGTGACTTGGTTTCCTATTTAAAGACACTTTTTCCATAAAAATGTCTGAAAACCATCTTCCAAAGGAGATGCTAATGTGGAGACAAAACTTCATGCAGCTCAGAGCTCTACCAAAAGCATTGAGAAATCTTGCACCGACCTTTTGGTTGCTTCTCGTTATATTAAGAATCAGGTTCCCAGAAATGCTTACAATGACTTAGCTCAGAATTGGATACTGTGACTTTTTTTTAAAGGATGCTGACCTCCGAGTGCCTAACACATGACTTTTCTACCAAGAAAACATACCAAAGAGTTTCCAACTGGGAATTTACCAGAAAATAAGGTAGAATTAAGCCATCACGTTTTTCAGTATTCAAAAATATGTAAGTTTGAATAAACAAAAGCAGAGTTGCCCATTTCACATTGCATTTAAAAGTATTTTAATTTCAAAAACATTAAGTCAGGGCACCTGGGTGGCTCAGCGGTTGAGCGTCTGCCTTCAACTCAGGGCGTGACCCCGGGGTTCCAGGATCGAGTCCCGCATCGGGCTCCCTGCGTGAAGCCTGCTTCTCCCTCTGTCTGTGTCTCTGCCTCTCTCTCCATGTCTCTCATGAATAAATAAATAAAATCTTTTTAAAAATTATGTCAAATATAATTTAAAAAGAAGGGGGAAGTCTTACTTTCTGGTAGTTGGAAGAAATTTGTCTCATCAGCAGCTTTCCATCCTGGATTCATGCACGACCTCAAACCCAGTGCTCACTACCTTCTTTTTCTTGGAGGAGGGGGTGCTAAAGAGGCTGGAAGATCTATTCATTCCCACTCTGGGCTTATCTTGGGGCTGAAGATGGTTCTTAAAGACTGGATGTACATCCCCTCCAATGCCCCAGAAATCTACATGTGAAAACCCTAACCCCCACTTGGATGGTATCAGGAGATAGTGTCTTCTGGGGGTGATTAGAGTTACATCAGATCATGCCATGGGGTCCCCATGATGGGACTGGTGTCCTTATAACATGAGCAGAAGACACCAGAGTGTGTTCTCTCCATCCCATGAGGACACAGGATGAAGATGGTGTCTACACGGCCAGGAGAGAGCCCCCAGGAGGAATCAGCCTTGGCCCGGCCTGGACCTCAGACTCCCACCCTCCAGGATGATGAGAAATAAGTGTCTGTGGTTAAGCCATCCCATCCATGGTGTAGTGTTACAGAGCCCGAGCCAAGTACGACAGCACTGTACCACCCCAGATGGGGAAATCTGAGAAATATTTGCATCCCTTGATTGGTCAGGTGGGTCACAGGCAGCCAGGATCCTGAGGACACCAACAGGGGGGTGCAAACACGTCACCCTGGGTCCCATTAGGTTGCCAGATGTGGAATACAGCCTTTCATCTCCATGTCACCCGGTGTGTATAGCAAACACATGAAAAATTAAAACCTGCTTTCCTATGTCTCTGCTATGTGCAGCCAAAAGCATCTTTCATTAAAAAGTGATATACGTGCGTGTGTTTCACCACAAAACGGGAGAAAGCATTTAGGTGTGATTTCAAGCCAATGATCACAACATTAAATTTTGAGGTGAAGCTCTTCTACATCTCTGAGGCCTATGGCTTTTCACAAGTTTATAAGGAGAACCTGCATTTCGTTTTTACCGTAAATTCCTCTCCCTTAAAAATAGTTAAAACTGGGCTGCCCAGCTTGGCTCAGTCCGTGGAGCGTGCAACTCTTGGTCTTGGCGTTGTGAGATCAAGCCCCCACGTTGGGCATAGAGATCACTTAAAAATAAAATCTTTAAAAAAATAGCTAAGCATATGTGCAAAACACAAATTTCATAGTAACACGGAAGCAGAAGGAGAATCAGAAATTCTTGGAACCTGTAGCATTAACCGAGGAAGCAATCTTTGCCGTATTTTGCAAAACGTGTTATTTCGTTTTTTCATTCCACGGGAACATATGGTACTGGCAAGTCTCACTCTTTAAAACTATTGACATCTTCTCGAGATGCAATTATGTAGCTTTGCATTCCCTGAAGTCGTCAGAGCCAACAGCTTCCACTTAGCACTTAATGTAACATAGTCACAATTAATATAATAAAGAATACACACGGTTAAAATAGAGTTCTATACAACACATAGTTGCATATATATACACACACACACACGATACAATATAGACTATATTAATCTAACAAAGAGACTTAAGGAAACATCCAGAACTTTACAAGAAGGCATAGAACTTCACCTGCAGACGCATAAATAGAATTTAAAGGAGCCGGGGCAGCACAAAATTCTTTACAGGTAAATGCAGAAATTTCCCAAATCCTGTGCATGAGCACACTCTCGGAGAGCCTTTATTTAATTCACTTACATTTGTTTATTGACTTACTTAATTTTGAGGTAAAATGGACATGGCACGAAATTCACCATCTTGGACATTCTTAGGCACACAGTTGGCGCATCAAGCACATGCACGCTGTTATCCAGCTACCGCCTCCACCATCGTCTCCAGAACGTTCCATCTTCCCGAACTGAACATCTGTCCGCATCAAACTCTAACCGACCCCCATCACCACCACCCCCCACCTCGATCCCAGGCACCACCACCAACCTCCTTTCTGTGGAGGTCTTTCCGTCTCCCCGCACACACTGTAGGGACATCATATCCACAGAACCACACAGGATTTATCTTTCTGTGAGTCAGTCCTCCAGGTCCATCCACGTCATGGCAGGTGCAGAACATCTTTCCCATTCCAGGCTGCGTCATACTCCACTGTGTGTGTGGACCATGTTCATCCGTCCGTGGACACTTGGCATTGGCCATTGTGAGGCACGCTGCCATGAACATGGATGTGCGTATATATGTCTTTGGGATCTTGCTTTGAATTTGGGAGCGCATATGAGCAGACACGGAGTTGTCAGATCTCATGGTACTTATATGCTTAATGTTTTGAGACCCCACAGCAGCTGCACCATTTCCCACCAGCAACGAGCTTTTCTTTTTTTTATAATAAATTCATTTTTTATTGGTGTTCAATTTGCCAACATACAGAATAACACCCAGTGCTCATCCCATCAAGTGCCCCCCTCAGTGCCCATCACCCATTCACCCCCACCCCCCGCCCTCCTCCCCTTCCATCACCCCTAGTTCGTTTCCCAGAGTTAGCAGTCTTTATATTCTGTCTCCCTTTCTGATATTTCCCACACATTTCTTCTCCCTTCCCTTATATTCCCTTTCACTATTATTTATATTCCCCAAATGAATGAGAACATACAATGTTTGTCCTTCTCCGATTAACTTACTTCACTCAGCATAATACCCTCCAGTTCCATTCACGTCGAAGCAAATGGTGGGTATTTGTCATTTCTAATGGCTGAGGAATATTCCATTGGATACATAAACCACAGCTTCTTTATCCATTCATCTTTCGATGGACACCGAGGCTCTTTCCACAGTTTGGCTATTGTTTTTTTTTTTTTCACTTTATCTTTTTTCTGCTTTATTACTTCAAATTAACAACCACAATAAAGCTCAAGAAAGTCCAATATTTACACAGGAAAAAAGTACAAAATTCCCCCCAAAGTTCTTCAGTATTTTTTTTTCAGTTTTTTAAATTACAAACGATCCACTCTTTCCACACCCTCACTGATGCTCGGTATTTTCTGGTCCTTTGAAAGCATCCATGCTAATGAGTATGAAGTGATGAAGCCTTTATTGCACAGCAAAGGACACCGTGCAGTGAGCGGACACAAGCCCACAGTGGAGTCCAGACACGTGGCTTGCACAAACGTCCCTTCGAGGGAACCAGCAGGATCTGTGTGAGGAGTCTCAGCTGCTTCAGGAGAGCGTCAAGCAGAGGTACCCACATTGTGGACAGGAGGTCAAACCACCTTCACACCAAAACCCCCCTCACAACTGGTCAGGCCAGTCACAAACCATCCATAAAGAAAAGGACCCTTTCTCAGGTGGTTTCAGACGTTAAACAGCTTGCCATAAATCCCACTGCTCTTTTCAGGGGCGGTGGTGGATCAAAGACCAGACCACCAAGCATCCCCGGGGATAGACAGAGCTCATCCTGACCAGCTAGCTGTACATCAGCTGGAGCTTCCACAGTGGGTCACACGGCCATTCAAAATCAGTAAGATCGATCCAGCACAGAGCTCATGGAAATTATTTCCTGTCCTCTCCTGACCCCTAAAGATGTTTTGAAGGACCTGTGACATGCAGCAGGTGGAGATTCAAACCACTATTGTATGCTGCACTTGCTCTGCCGGTGATACATAAAGAAAGCCAAGTGCTGGAAGCAATGTTGGGATCCTCGGGTGCTTAACAACCACATGCATGCACCCACATATTAGCTCATCGTGATGAGTAAATAATTTCCTGCATTTTATTGATGGGCAAAAGTCGGTTCATTGACCCCTTCTAGAGCTGAAGCAATGATTGATTGCATTCCTGAAGTTCGGGCTAATCGATTCTCCAAACAGGACTAGGAAGGGAGCAGTTTATATGCCATTACCTCTAAAATGGCATGTGTCCTCAATTTTCAATTGGGTTCCCTCCAGAGGTTCCAAGGAGGGTCCTTCCTGCCTCTTCCTGGCGCCCCAGGCATCCCTGGGCTGGTGGCTGCATCCCTCCTGTCTCCACCTCCATCCACAAGTAGCTCCTCCTCTGTGTCTGCGTCTCCTCTTCTGTCTGTTGTAGGTACTCTTGCCCTTGGGTGCAGAACCCATCCCACGTCCAGAATGGAGTCACCTCAAGATCCTTAATTAATGCCATCTGCAAAGACCCGGATTCCAAACAAGCTCACATTCCAAGATGCCAGATGGGCATGTGTTTTGGAGGGAATCCTCTTCAACTCAGAACTCTGGGAATTCAAAATGCACGGAAGCCGACCTCACTGCACAACCCGTGTCACAAATGGCCAGGGGACACGTGTTCCCCTCAGACACCAGCATTTTGGGGAGAGGGACAAACAGAAATATTCTGCTAAACCCATCCCGCGAAGGGGTTCCTTCCTAGAAATGGGGACTCAGGTGCGTGGCTCATGCGTTCCATATAACCAAGTTCCATCTGTCACTTCTGAGAAAACCATTCTGCATTTTTAAACAGCTGTCTCCAGAGCAATGCCTTCACACAAAATACCAGCCCTAATTTCGGGAGTTCTGGACACTGCGGGATGCCGGCGAGGAGAGAAAGAGCTATTGGTGAGAGTAGTTCTCCATCAGCAAGGCTCTCAATCTGCAAGGAGATGACGCTCTTGCACCGCTTCTTTCTTTATGCGCAGTGTCAGACGCTGAGCATCAGCTCTGTAGCAGATGCCTCTCCCTCGGCGCTTCACAGGCTGGTGGTGCCACTGTTCCCAAACAGCCCTTGATGCCGTGCAAAATGCACAAATGAAATAGCATTGGTAACACTGCCCTCCACGTTTTCATTAACTCATGCTTAATTCCGACTGGCAGCAAAACCCCTACTGAGCTCCACGGAGCCGCATGAGTATCGGGAGGGTCTTTATAATGAGCAGCTCACGTACAGAGAATCCCAAATCAGTCATTTATAGGAGGAAGAAGATACTTAAAACATAGCAGAGCCTTCAGAATTAAGGACGGCACTTGGGGTAAGCTTCTAGACCTCACGGATTCCTTCATTATTCAGTGCAGGAGCCACGCTGGGAATGGGGCCACTTGTACAGCCAGCTGGCATTTGTCATCCGAGCTTCTACACGGGCATATGTCTGACATCACTCCATACATGCGTAGGGGCTGATTTTCCCATCCTTCACAGTCCTCAAATTACCCTGTTAGTGTGATTTAAACAATAGAGCTTTACACTCTTTTGCTGTCATGGGAATTGCTTGAAATTGTCATCGCCATCTTGATGATCCTAGTCATGTTATCCCAAAGGAAAGGGGATGGAAAGGAGGAGAAAGTGTTAAAAGGGCAGCATCATCTCATATATGTAACCTCACATATTAGGTTGAGAAACCATAACAGCAGTCAGCGTGAATATGTTCACTCCCTCAGATCATCTATTTTCAGAGGATATTTTAACACTGAGTTTGATTCTCCCAAAGGGGGACCTGAATTAGCAACTTAAGATTTTTGTTCCCATCGTCTTATTGTACTATGTTCCCAAGGTATTTGGTGCCAGGTGTAGGTAAATAGGTATGTAGATGGACAGATGGTTGGATGGATGGGTGATAGATAGATAGATAGATGAGAGATAGATAGATACCAATGTTTCATAGATAGATAAATGGATGGATCTGTGCATGGATGGATGGATGGATGGATGGATGGATGGATGGAATAGATAGATGATAGACGGGAAATAGATGAGATGATAGATGAACAGATGGGTGGATAGATAAACGGATGGATGGATAAGTAGATGATAGACATATAGATAGATGGTAGATACACAGAGACATACGTTATAAATAGATACATATAAATTTATAGATAGATAATAGATGATAGATAGATGTTAGATACTGATGGTAGATAGATAAACCGATGGATAAGTAGATGATAGATATAAACACACATAGGTAGATGATAGATATATGGATAGAGATATACATTATAAATAGGTATGTGGACATACAGATATGCAGGTAGATGACAGATGATAGATAGATAGATAGATAGATAGATAGATAGATAGATAGATACTGATGCTCAATTGGTAAACAGATGAGTGAATGGATGGGTGGATAGGTGGATGATAGATAAAGAGATGGGTGGATGGATGGATGGGTGGATAGGTAGATGATAAATAAATGGATGGATGGATGGATGGATGGACGGATGGATGGGTGGATAGGTAGGTGATAGATAAACAGATGGATGGGTGGATGGGTCGATGATAGATATACATATACATAGAGAGATGATAGATATCCAGATAGAGATACACATTACAAATAGATACATATAAATAGATAGATATGTGCGTATACAGATAGACAGATGGATGATAGAAAGATAACAGAAAGAATGATAAAGATCCATCTTCAATATTATGGGTCCAAGGGCTTCTCTGAGCATCCCAATACCTCCCTGAGTCCCAGTTTTCAAGGAATCATATTCCAGATGTACCTGAGCCCTTCTGTCCTCTCTGAATAATTAAACATACCTTAAAAGAGTCTAAACCTCAGAACACACCCCACTTGCGTTCATGGCTTATGAGTCTTAGCCTTTCCACAACTGGAGACCCACTCAACCACCCTTGGGACTTTTTCTTCCCCCAACAAATAACACGCACAAAAGTATTTGTTGAATCATCGGTCATTGTAGCCATGAGCCGGAAACAAGCAAATGTTCCTCCACAGAAAAATGGATGAACGCAGTATGACATTTTCATATGCACGGAAATTCCACTGCAATGCGAAGGTAAGAGGTACTGGGGGAATCCAGTACGACTGGCAAGAGAATGCAGGTGTATCTCAGGAGGATAGCTTGAGGCAGAACCAACAGCACATCCCTTATGGCTCCATTTGTGTGAAGTTTAAGAACCAGCAAAACTGATCCGTGGTTGTAGAGGCTGGAATAGTCATTACGTGGGGGATGTGCTAGTTTGCATGGACTGGACTCTAGAGAAATGTCTGCATTGCCATAAATGCGCTATGTCTTAATATGGGTATTTATATGAGGGCATATACACAAAACTCCATCAAGCTGCACACACTTCATACTTGTGCATTTAACTATATAGGGTGTAACTCAATCAATCAATAAAAAAAATAACTTTTGAAAAAATATTTTATTTATTTCATAAAGACAGAGAGAGAGACAGAGACAGAGACAGAGACACAAGCAGAGGGAGAAACAGGCTCCATGCAGGGAGCCCGACTTGGGACTCGATCCTGGATCTCTGGGATCACGCCCTGGACTGAAGGTGGCGCTAAACCACTGAGCCACCCAGGCTGCCCTTTTTTAAAAAAAATATTTTATTTATTTATTCATAGAGACACACACAGAGAGAGAGAGAGAGAGAGAGAGAGAGAGAGGGAGAAACAACAACAAAAAAAAATAACTTTTTTTTTTTTTTATGTAAGCTCCATGCTCAACAATGGGGCTTGAACTCACAACCCTGAGACCAAGAGTCGCATGCTCTTCTGACAAAGCCAGCCACATATCCCTCAATACTTCTTTTAAAAGGAAAAAAAAAAGGCTCAGTGGTTGAGCATCTGCCTTTGGCTCAGGTCGTGACCCTGGTGTCCTGGGATCAAGTCCTACATCAGGCTCCCCGCATGGACCCTGCTTCTCCCTCTGCCTGTGTCTTTGCCTCTCTCTGTGTGTCTCTCATGAATAAATAAATAGAATCTTCAAAGAAATAGATTTTAAAAATAAATAAAAAATAAAAGGAAAAAAGTTGGATAATAGTAATCGTTTCAGACTCTAAAAGAGAGACACGAGCATGGAAATGGTAGATGGCATAAACTACACATTGCTGGATTTTTCTCCCGGGACCCAGCAGGATTCCAGAATTATTTCATAGTTTCTGAGGACTGTGGAATTGTTCAGTAGAAGCAAGTCATACCGAGCTATTCTGCTTCAGGATACATTTACTAAAACATTGAGGACATTTTATTAGTAAATGTAGAAATTAGCGGTGAATATCCAAGCACATTTACTAATTGTTTAAGCCTATCATACAATAATGATTAATTTTATGTCTCAATGTGGCTAGGTCCTCTGGGAGTTTCTATGAGAACGTTTTTTGGATGAGATTAACATTTCACTTGGTAGATTGGGTGGATTTCCCCTCTTTGGTGTGGGTGGGTCTCGTCTAATCAGTTGAAGGACTAGCTAGACCACGGAAAAGGAAGCTCTTCCCATCTTTGGACTCATACCAAAATACCAGGTCTTCCTGCTCAGGAGGCTTTTCATGATTTTAGGCGGAGAAACAGAAGCAAACGCTCCCGGAGCAGCTTGAGAAGACACCCTCCACTCGGCCCCAAGACGGGCAGAGGAGCTGGTTTGCGAAGCTGGTTTTGCACTAACAACCGACGCAGAGCACACGAGGTCAGCATGGTGCTTCCCCGTGGGGGATGTGGGAGGAGCTGGATGGGATGTTCAGAGCCCCCAACTGGAAGGCAACTCTTAATTGTCCTAAATGCACGTTGCTCTGAAGCCCCATGAATGAGCGATTCATTTGCCGACAGTGAGACCCATGCAGGGTTGCGTCCGGGGTCACACGACCCAGCCCACGTGGGGAGGACCTAGGGTTCCCGTAAACCCTTGCCGTGCGGGGCACCCCGACAAGCAGCCTTCCTTTCATAGAGTGCGAGGCTCCAATTTCCGGCAGGTGTCAGAAGAATAATAGGCCGGGGGAGTCGGATGAAAGATACGACGGGCCTGGCGCCCAATCAATTCTGCAAAATGAACCCGGTCTGGATAAAATTCCACTCCAGGTCCTCAAGAGAGTGGGGACCCTTCTGTCATATACACACACTCGAATAATAATAATAATAATAATAATAATAATAATAATAATAAAAACCGAAAACAAATGCATTTGGATCCTTGTATTGAATTTTTTAAAAAATGCATTTGGATCCTCATGTGTTGGGATTGGGTTGATTTTTACGCTCATTTTGCATCCCTGGTGGTGACTGGCTGCCAAGCGGGGTGGTCCTCAGTGAGGGACCCAGTGCCAGTTCTGCTCCCAGGCAAACCCCAGCTGCCAACCTAGTAGCCAGTTAAGGGTTTTACTTGAGTTCTTGCCATCTCATGACCTATATCCTCCCAAAAACCCTCACCATTTCCCCGGACAAGCAGGAGGATGACTCCAGCGTCTGAGGTGGGATGATGACAGGTTTTTAGGAGCAGGGGCAGAAGGCGAGGTGTCATCAAATCAAAAGCAGACAACCACCAAGCCAATTCTTGTGCCACACACAGCCTGCAAAGCTGTCTACACCCGCAGGTCCCAGATCTGCAGGCCTACACCCGAGATCTAGGACTTTGCACCAAGCAGGAACACGGCTCCCCTCATCCTCGCCGTCATCCCCGTCGCCAGCATCGCCACTGTGACCAGCATCAGCACCAGCAGCACCATGACGGTCCCACGGAGTTTTCCATGCTGTTTACAAACCAGCCCCATAATGAGCCTAAAACTAGTCACTCGGCGATGAGAATCTCAAAGATGTCTTCAAACCAGACGATGATGGGATGAAAACATTCCGTTTTCCCCAAAATCAGGTTTTCAGACGTGTCACGAGGAATATCACTTTTCGGGATTTTTGTTGTTGTTGTTGTTCTGTTTTATTTGTGTTTTTCTTCTGATGGGGTGTTTTGGTGCTTGAGCGCCTTTCTGGGGTAAAGGATGCACCTTTTCGGTTTAATCAACTAGCTGACGCTGAGGAATCTAGAGCTTTGCCTCATTCCGGTGCATCATGTCGGCAAAGCCCAGCTTCCTTCTGAAGGGCATTCTTGGGCGTCACTCAAGGACTCTGCAGCTGCCCCTCAACTGTCTTCAGTCACAGACACTCCGTGCGTTTTTGTTTCCGTGGGATTTGGGCCGCTCTTCCTGCCTTTGCTGGTTCTTCGCCCTTCCCACGTCACTCATCTTACTCTGTAGGGTCTCCCCAAGACAAAAATCCGGGTCACCGCGACTCATGAGGTGGGACCCGAGGTCTGAGACTCAACCAGAACAAAGGGATCTGATGACTTACTCTTGCCTGACATGCTACTGCGAATACTCTCCAGCAGCGCAGCTAACGTCCCAGCAGAAGGACGCTGGTCTCAGTGGTTCGAACGTCTCCTAGGCCAAGTCATGGCTGCTACGCAGTATGAGGACGTGGTGAGCTCTTCCAGAAGCTTTTCCATTCCGACCCAGCCCTCCAGCCTCACCGCATTCCCAGGCTTTGTCATGAAAAGAAGAAAGAAACAAAGAAACAAAGAAAGAAATGAAGAAAGAAAAGAAAGAAACAAAGAAAGAAACAAAGAAACAAAGAAAGAAACAAAGAAACAAAGAAAGAAACAAAGAAAGAAACAAAGAAACACAATGAATGAATCTAGGAAATCCCCCAGAAGACAGGCATAGGTATCAGTATATGCCACTTCCTGCAAGAATTATGGCTCAAAACAAGCATGGGGAGGAAAAGAGAACTTTTCAGGAACCTAAGGACATGTGTGCCTGGGAACCTTCTTCCCACTGTCCTGCACAGGTGCGGAGAGCCGGCGAGCTCTTCCCACTGATTCACGAGCATCTACCCTCAGCCACCATCTGAAATCAAATTCCAGACCCATGAGATGCATGGTCCCAGGTTCCAAATTTAAAACTTTAACTCCGGGGCGCCTGGGTGGCACCGTCATTAAGCTTCTGCCTCTGGCTCCAATCATGATCTCAGAGTCCTGGGATCGAGTCCCTGCACTGAGGTCCCTGCTCAACAGGGAGCCTGTGTCTCCTTCTCCCTCTGCCCCTCCTCCTGCTTGTGCTCGCTGTCTCTCTAATAAAATCTTTAAGGAATTTAAAAAAAATAAAACTTTAACTCATTTGAATCTATTGGAAGTTTAAGTAGCTAATCAAGGACACACACACACACACACACACACACGCACGGGATGGAAGACAACCCAACCCTCTGGCAAGGCTTACCATGTGCATGCAAAATGCAGAAATGGACGCAAAGAGAGAAATCCTGTAGGATTGCACTCATAGCGGGTCCCTAGAGGAGTCACATGTATGCAGATGGAAAGTAGACGGTGGGGACCAGGATGGGAGTTGGTGTTTGATGGGGACAGAGCTTCAGTTTGGGGAGATGGAAAGTTCTGGGGATGAGGGTGCAGATGGTTGCATGATGGTGTGCATGTGCTTCGTGCCACCGAACTGGACGCCTAGAAATAGTGAACAGGGTAGACTGTGTGTTGGGTCTATCTGACCACAACCAAATCACACACAGGGATGGATTTGCCCCTGATTTCCAGGCGGCCGCAGGGAGGCTCCTGCCTCTGCACCTCAACACCCTGGCCCCACTCCACCATCACTGGGTGCACGGCACATGCCCATCCCCGGAATCCTTGGTTGTTTCCCTTCTCCGACATGGTCAGAGTTAATAGTTTGTTGCGAGCATCCCTGTCTGGTTAACCTTGAAGCAATGGTCTGGAGCTAGAGCACAGGCATGGTGGTCTTGGGTGACTGCGGGAAGAGTGTTCATCTGAAACCGTGATGAAAGCCTCCCGCTGGAAATGACAAGTCTGAGGTCACTGGAGCTGGGCTTCTAGTAGCCCCAACCCCTGGGTGAAATGCCAGGGCCCAGAAGGCTGCTGGTGCATCCCGGGTGGGCTCTGATAATTAACTCTCCAAGGAGGGGTGCTCTCCTGGGGACAGGGACACTCCTTCACTGCCAGGAGGAAGAAACATGTGATTTTCCTTCATAATCCCGCAGGGAAGACCTTACAATTAGCTAATGTGCAAGATCAACACAATGCTCCCATATCAGACCTCTCTCCACATGGGGACCTGTAAATAGGGTGGCCCAGAACTTCCAGGATGACCAGAAACCCCTGTGTATGTGGGGAGCTTTAAGCATGGTGCCCCAAGGCCTCAAGGGTGACCAGGAAGCTCTGTGCATGTGGGGAGCTTTAAAACATGGCACCCCAATGCCTCAAGAGTGACCAGGAACCTCCGTGCATGTGAGGAGCTTTAAACATGGCACCCAATGCCTTCAGGGTGACCAGAAACCTCCATGCATGTGGAAGATTTTAAAACATGGCACCCCAAGGCCTCAAGGGTGACCAGAAATCTCCGTGCATGTGGGAGATTTTAAACCACAGCACCCCAAGGCCTCAAGGGTGACCAGGAACCTCCATGCATGTGGGAGATTTTAAAACATGGCACCCCAAGGCCTCAAGGGTGACCAGAAACCTCCATGCATGTGGGAGATTTTAAAACATAGCACCCCAAGGCCTCAAGGGTGACCAGAAACCTCCATGCATGTGGGAGATTTTAAAACATGGCACCCCAAGGCCTCAAGGGTGACCAGAAACCTCTATGCATGTGGGAGATTTTAAACCATAGCACCCCAAGGCCTCAAGGGTGACCAGGAAGCTCTGTGCATGTGGGGAGCTTTAAAACATGGCACCCATTGTCTCCAGGGTGACCAGAAACCTCCATGCATGTGGGAGATTTTAAAACATGGCACCCCAAGGCCTCAAGGGTGACCAGAACCCTCCATGCATGTGGGAGATTTTAAAACATAGCACCCCAAGGCCTCAAGGGTGACCAGGAACCTCCATGCATGTGGGAGATTTTAAAACATAGCACTGCAAGGCCTCAAGGGTGACCAGGAAGCTCTGTGCATGTGGGGAGCTTTAAAACATGGCACCCAATGCCTCCAGGGTGACCAGAAGCCTCCATGCATGTGGGAGATTTTAAAACATAGCACCCCAAGGCCTCAAGGGTGACCAGGAACCTCCATGCATGTGGGAGATTTTAAAACATGGCACCCCAATGCCTCAAGGGTGACCAGACAAGTTCCCCCGCAGGCATGTTTAAACATGACCCATCACCCCCATAATCAAGAGCCAACAGATCCCAGACGCCCCAGCCCCACCCTCTCCAGCCTCAGGGCTCCACAGCCCAACCAGTTCCCATCTTTCCCTTTGTGCACGGCTTGGTCTCAGTACATTTACCCGCGTGCTCTTTGGGGGACACTTCTCCAACGCAGTGTCTGTGTGAGACGTTGGAGAGAGCAGTGGAAAGATGTAAAAATCTCAGTCGCTCGCTCTACACCTGGGCCTGGGTTACCTAGGAGACAACAGAGAAGCCACGTGGAGGGTGGGGTGGCGTTAGCAGGAACCCCACAGATGAGGAGCTGTATTTATAGGTCAGCCCCTGAGGAAGGTGCTAGCAGGTGGCAGCCTCGTCCTGTCCCTGGAGTAGTAGACAGTTAAGGGTGTGACGAGATAACAGTCCTCATTACCCCGTCACACACCCTTGGAAGCACCCCAGGGGTATCGACCTGCCAAGGTGAGGCGGGCAGGGGTGACGCAGAGTCCTCGTACCTGTCCCAGCACATCCCTGGTGTTTCTTTATTTTGCAAACAAGCTGCAGCTCTTTTGGGCAAGTCCCAGAGCTGGCAGGTGAGGTGCAGTTTGGGTATCAAACGTCTTCCTCTCACTCAGCATGGCTCAAATGGAAGATTACACGCACCCTTGGGGTGAGGTGGGTGTCAGGGAGCGGCCTGCTTGCCCCCCAACACTCGAAGGTTCAAGCTCTGACATCCCCGTGTGACTGCATTTCATCTTCTTCCAACAGTGGCTTAAAAAAAAAAAAAGTCCATTTCCAGTTTCCCAAAAAATTACAAATAGGACCGCCTCATGATCCAGGAATGCCAGTCCCAGGCGCACACGCAAGGACCGCCAGCAAAGAGTGTGCAGCCCCACATCCCCCGCAGCAGCACTCACAGTGGACGTGGCCTGCAGACACCGTAGGTCTCCACCGCGGAGGAACGGAGAATCCCAATCTGCATCCGTGCACCCAACGCAGCACTACTCAGCCTTAGAAAAGGAGGGAAATCCTGCCGCGTGGATGGACCCGGAGGACAAAACGTGGCGTGAAATAAGCCGCATACACAGCGACAAATTGTGCGTGACCTCACTCATGTTCCATCTCCAACAATCCAACCCCAGCCAGCTGGGGGGAGGGGGTGCAGTCGTGGTTATTGGGGCCTGGGGGGCGGGAAAAATGGGGACCCGCTGTGCAGCGGCCAAAACGGGCCAATTATGCACAACACGTAAGGTCTAGACATCTGGGCAGCACGGTGT
Organism: Canis lupus dingo; assembly: GCF_003254725.2. NCBI lineage: Eukaryota > Metazoa > Chordata > Mammalia > Carnivora > Canidae > Canis > Canis lupus. The sequence goes on along the minus strand of NC_064281.1, from coordinate 2,006,588 downwards.
CTACAGTCCACGAGGCCCTCGGGTGCACGTGACAACGTGTTACTATGTTGTGCTGTTTCCACAACTGAACAAAAAGGGGTCCGTTTCCAGATCCCATCCAGGTGTTCTGGTCTTTCCTTTGTCTGAGTCTCCTTCTGTCACCGAAAAGTGTTCTCTGGGTGCCCCAAACCCACGTCCCATCCCGTTCACCGCGGGACACCGACCCACAGCCTTCCTGCAGGCCCCGCAGACGAACCACTCGGGGTCTGTCATCCACCCGAGGACACATGCACAGCGTCCCTTGTGCGTAAACTAACTCCAAGCATGCACCAGCTACGCTTCCGGCAGCGCACCAGGCCGGTGCCACACGGGAGCGCCCGGGGATCCCTCTATTCGCTTTCCAACTCGCTCTGGGGGAAAAAATGAAATAATATACCTCGACGTAGCAGCCAGCGGGGGCTCCAGGGCCTGGAGAAGCAGAGCAGGATGGAGGGCCCCGCTCAGAAGTCCCCGAAGACCTAGGGGCCTGGCTCAGACCCTTCGTAGGGAGCTCAGGGGCCTCAGGGCAGGGAGGGTCAAGGACTGGAAACGTGCAGGACCGAGTTCCCAGGCTTCCTGACCTGGGATTGTATTCCCAGCTGCAACTTGAGGACATTCCTATAAAAAGCGGTGGGTCATGTGTCCCGTGAGGTGAGGTGAGGGGACACGCCCAGGCCGACAACACCGGGGAAGCCTCCCCATCTCCCCTCCTCCCTTCCTTCCATCATCCCTTCTTCTCTCCTTCCTTCCTCCCTGCTTCCCTACATCTCCAGCCCCACAGACTCCACCCCAGCCCCATGCACAAGGCATAGTAACCGGACAAAAGGAACACACGCGGCGCCCCCTGCACCACCCCGAAGAAGGTGCGGAGATCCTAGATCCCCCGCCCCAAGCGACCATGGACGGGCCTCACTCTCTTCTGATACGGTGCCCAGGAGCAGCCACGTGCAGCCACCCCAGGAGCTCAGTCCGCACCAGGGGACCAGCCGGGCTGCCCCCCCACCTCACTATAGGTGCAAAAGAACAGAAAGCAAGACCCCAAACACAGGCGTGGGCACCAGTGTTGGCAGCAGCCAGGAGGTGGGAGCCAGCCAAACGGCTTTCCGGGCCACAAGGTGGACACACACGATGGGGTCCCCCAGGCACAGAGTCATACTCGGGCATGACAAGGGGCGACGGTGTGACACCGACTCCCTTGTGGATGAGCGAGCGTGAGGCTCAGGGAGGGACCCAGACGCAGGAGGCCCCGGCGTGTGTGATCCCCTGGATGGGAATGTGCAAAACAGCCCAGAGCTTGGAGATGGGAGATGGGGTGGGGGTCACCAGGGGGTGAGGACGCCTGGGACAAATGGCTCATGAGGACCACCGTGCGGGGCTGCTTGGCCGCCCGAGGACGACGCCCTGAAAGTTTCAGTCGTGATGGTTGCACAGCCCCGGGATAGCACGCTTCAGGGGGATCCACAGGGAGGACAAGCGCGGGGTCTCCGACATGGGTTGCCCATCCCAAGAGGGGTGACTCCAGCCCCTGCCGGGACCTCGTAGCCGCTGAGTGCTCTGGGGGCTCCCTGTTCCGTCCTTGCGCTGCACCATCACATGTCCAGGAGCTGGAGGCCAAGGCCAAACCGCCCCCACCCCCGCCCCGGGGGTTCAGCTTCTCCCAGCGCGCGGCAGCAGGTGCATGTCATGGACCCTCTGAGCTCCTGTGCAATCCTGGCAGCCGCACATGCACCCGCGCCACAGCCCCCTGTGCATACCTGGCACCTGAGAAGCTCCTTAGCGTCCTCTCTCCTCAGCCCCCCAGGAGGCGGGGAGTGCACCAGGGAGCCCTGGAGTCCAGGTCGCTCAGGGACACACAGCCCCTCCTGTAGATGCTCCGTCTCGGCCCACACAGGTGACAACCCCAAGCTGGCTCTGCGGTGCCCAGAAGACCCACGTGCTTCCTTCCAGCTGCCCCCAACCTGTCCCCTGGCCCAATCCCCCGGAGAGAAGCCACAGATCACTTACCTGCCTCTTGGGGCGGGGACACCTTGGCCACCCCCCATCACGGGCAGGATCTCACTGTTTCCCTCCAGGGCCCGGGGCTGGTTGAGAAGGGGGGAGGACCCCCCCCCACGCACACCTGTGTGCACAAGACATGGCTCTCTGTCTGCAGCGAGGCTCCTACAGACCGATTTGTGGGCGGCGGGTCTTCAAAAGGGATGCTTGGAAGGGGACGTCGGGCGTGCGCCCCTTCCCAAAGCCCCCTGCCCTGGTGGACGCCCCGCGGGAAGGGGAGGTCTCGGGGTGCGCCCCCTTTCCAAAGCCCCCTGCCCCTGGGGGTGCCCCGCGGGAAGGGGAGGTTGCGGGGTGTGCCCTTTCCCAAAGGCCCCTGCCCCTGGGGGCATCCTGCTTGGAAGGAGAGGTTGCGGGGTGCGCCCTTTCCAAAGCCCCCTGTCCCTGGGGGTAACGCGCAGGAAGGGGAGGTCCCGGGGTGCGCCCTTTCCCAAAGCTCCCTGCCCCTGGGGGCCCCCGCAGGAAGGGCTGGGAGATCGTATTCCCTCCTCGGTGCTCCTACTCTGTGGGGACAGCCCCCCTGGGGAGCTCTGGGTGTCCAGTCCCTCTTCTTTCTGGTGTCTCACATTTCACGCCTCGGGGCCACCACGACCTCAATTCAGGCCCAGGGAGGAAAGCTGAAAAAGTGTGCAAAGCTCCCGGGGTTTCTGTGAAGCACGTGCACAAGCAGGTGTAGAGGGGTGTGTGGCAAGTCGGGCGGGCGCTGAGCTGGAGGTGTCCCCAGGCACCGGGAAAATCCCAACAGGGCACCAGCAGCTCCCCACAGACGCCAGACACTCGGGGACCTTCATTCCCACGAAGCCAAGGAACAGAAGGGCCGCCGTCCAGCACGTGCCCAGCACGCGCTCTGCAAGACCCACGATGGGGAAGCGGCCACGACGCCCGGGGGGACCAGTCCTCTTGCAAAAAGCCTGGGCCCACCGAGGGGACACTTGCAGGTGCCATCGAGGCACGCAAGAGCCTGGGTTAGGCATCTGCAGCCTCTGCCTACGTTTTCGTCGGTGCATCAACACCTGACCTTGCTCTGTGGGTGTTTTGGCTCAAGTGCTCCTTGTCTGGTGGGTGATTTTTTTATTGCTTCACATCAAAGTCCTGCGCAACAGGTTTGTAAGGTCCATGGAGGCTGGCGGACCCCATACCACCTCCTGCCTGTCTACACAGGCCCGCAAATGACCACAAAGGTGCCACCAGCATTGGTTGGACTCACAAAGAAATTGCAGTAGGTCGTCCCGTTGGCACCTATAGGATCCGTCGGTACTGAGGGTGCCGTGGACTTTGTTGACCACCCGCGCCCCCCATGAAGCTTGACCCCTGGCCTTCCTATCCTTGTTCCTCTGTTCCCCAGGAACACTGACTGCCACATGATGCGATTGATCCTACACAACATGGCACACGTGGCTACACTCGCCCAAGCTCTTAGTAGGGCCGGGAGTTCATGGGAGTGAGATTATGGGGTAATTCAGGCTCCATGTAATGAGTTCCAGGTGCCTTAACATTCTCCACCCTGAGAAGCCTCAATTATCAGGAGAATCACAGCCTGTCAACACCCCCAGCTGAGCCCCCAGACTCCACGTAGCATCCATACTCCTGACCAATGTCTAGGGCCATCTTGGGACTTAACCCTCTTGCACACTCATGCTGCCCCAATACATGCCCCATGGTGTGGACCATGCTGGGCACACTGAGCCCTGCACAGTCTCCTGCACATGACCTGGATGCCCTTGGGCCTAGCTCTTCCTCCTCCATTCCCTCCCTACCTGAGGCACACCTTTCTCCTTGGAGACAGTTCCCTTGACTTCCAAGACTGTTTACCCAATTCCCAGCTGCCTTTTTCAAAGCACGGCGTCTCTCTCTCTTTTTTCTTTCTTAAGATTTTATTTACTTATTCATGAGAGACAGAGACACAGGCAGATGGAGAAGCAGGCTCCCTGCAAGGAGACTGATGCAGGACTCGACTCATGCAGGACCCCGGGATCATGACCCAAGCCAAACACAGCTGCTCAACCTCTGAGCCACCCAGGGTCCCCAGCATGGTATCTCTTTCAAGGATCAAAGACCCAAAGCACAATTCCTGGAATGCTCTTGGACAAGCTTCCTCCACCAGGTGAAAATAGCCCCCAAAGAGGGTCTGCATTTTTCCAAAACTCACCGCTGGCATTGCTTGCTTGGGGTTGGAAGCATCTACATTTCCCCATCTAGGTGGGACCAATGTGGATTTGGGGCCATTCCTAGGTTTTATATCTTGATATTGGCACCCAAATTCTTTCCTGTAAGGTTCTCTCTGGGCGGGAAGGAGGGAAATAGTGACCTGCATGCATTGCCAGAGTCTTGCTCTGTGCCCTGACGGTCGAGCAACTCAAGGTAGATGAGTAGCGGTAATTCGTTATTGAACACAGTCCCTCCTTTATCACCCTGGAAGGGGTAGGAAGACCCAGAATCAGCTAAAGTGAAGTAGGCACGTATAGACAATTTCCTCGCATAAACCCAGCAGGAGGTGGTCAGCACACAGGACCCCGTGTGCATCTCGGGGCATGACACCGTGTGTACCCAATGGCCCTACAAGACAGAGCTCCCCCTCAAATCTGTTAGACAAGAAACAAAGCTCGGCCTAATCACATGGGCACCACATCTACACACTTGTGTAGGCTCCACCATCAGAAATGTGTCCTGGGCAACACAGCACCCACCGGTCAGAATGAAATCTCTGGCTCCTTATTTACGTGGCATGTTCCAGAAGCTCATGCTAACGGCGTCTGGGGACCTCGGGGACAGCTCAGCTTCCCAAATAAGACCGATGATGACGTACGGAGCTGCGTTGCCAGGGGAAGCCTGTGGAGCTAGGGAAGGGAGGCCGTTTGAACTAAGCATCGAGCTGTGCCAGCCTTGCCAAGAGACCTGTGGCGCGCCGCTTATTTCAGAGAAGCAGGCAGGGCTGCCCAGGCTTTCTCTAGCCATGGACTTTGTTCTAGGAAAGAACATTTCCTACAACATTTCCACCGTTCTAGGAAAGGACTGCATTTCTGGTGCATTCCCACCAGAAAGGAGCAGCGTATTCGTCAGCTATTGGTGTGTGCCAAATTCTCATCAGCAATTGCTGTGTCATGAATTTTCATGCTCATTTATGAATTATTTGTCAGCTATTGCTGTGGAACAAATTCTCACTCTCATTTATGACGTATTCGTCAGCTATTGCCGTGTGACAAATTCTCACGTTCATTTATCATGTATTCATCAGCTATTGCCATGCGACAAATTCTCGCTCTCATTTAGTTTTTTCAAGGATTTTATTTATTTATTCATGAGAGACATAGAGAGAGAGGAACAAATTCTCACTCTCATTTATAATGTATTCGTCAGCTATTGCCGTGCGACAAATTCTTATGTTCATTGATTGTGTATTCATCAGCTATTGCTATGGAACAAATTCTCACTCTCATTTATTGTTTTAAAGATTTTATTTATTTATTCATGAGAGACACACACACACAGAGAGAGGCAGAGGCACAGGCAGAGGGAGAAGCAGGCTCCATGCAGGGAGCCCGATGTGGGACTCAATCTCGGGTCTCCAGGATCACACCCTGGGTCGAAGGGGTGCTAAATCGCTGAGCCACCCGGGCTGCCCACTCTCATTTATTATCCCACAGATTCCAGGCACAATGTCCTGGGTCCTCTGCTCAGGGTCCCGCACAGATGAAATCAAGGTGCTGTCTGGAGCTTCACCTTCCTCTGTGGCTCAGGATCCTCTCCCAAACCCACTGCTTGGTGCCATGACTCAGCTCCCTGTGGCTGTAGGGCTGATATCCCCAGCACCTCTGTGGTCACCTGCCATTCCCTTCCTCATGACCCTCTCCACCCATAGGAGACTTTGCTCCTTCAAGGATGAGCAAGACGAGAATCTCTCCAGTGCCTGAAATCTCTCTGAGATTCTCCCATCATCAACCTGTAGACCCTCTTTCAAAGGTCTCACCTGTTTAGGTCAGGCCCACCCAGAATAATCATCCCCGTTCATGGATGGTAAGTCACCTTGTCTGAAACCTTTAGTTACACCAGCAAAATCTCTTCACCTTTGCCATATAGCATAACCTTATCCCAAGCCCGGAGTGCACGCCATCCATAATCCCACCTACGTTCAACAGGAGCAGGTTACCTGTACCCAGCAGTGAGAATCTTGGGGACCATCTTAGAATGAGCCCACCGCAACCATAATTAGCAGCTGCTTTTACTTCCTACCTATTAACGAAAGCGTGCGTGACGTCCGGCGCTTTTAAACGTCCCAAAACAAAATAAAGAAGAGGAAAAATGGCTTCAGGCATCGCCTGGACCACAGCCGCAGTTCGCACAATCAGACGGAGCCATCCAGGCGCCCCTCTATGTTTATTTTTGAGCTACTGCATACACGATGCTCGCCCAGATCAGCAACATCATCTCTGAACATTAAAAGTCAGAATAAATCAGTGTTCCGGTCCTCCTCGTCCTGGCTAAGAGAAGGCCAGAGTTAAAGCATAGCCCAGAAACTGGAAATCCTTTAGCACAAAACAGGGATAAATGCCACAAAAATGCAAGAGCCATTCTCATAGGGAACAGATATGTACGTGATATGCCTGTGATTGTGTAGGTTCAGGTCACCATGATTGTCCACTCATGGAACATACAAATGGTTTCACGCGGATTGGTCCAAATCCCCGAGGCACTGACCAAGAGTCTCTTCTCCTAGAGTTACCTGGCCCTCCAGTGATGAGCCCCCAAGTCACAACACACTCCGCGTTGTCCACCATCATCACCCAGAAGACGCCCAAGTGGGGATGAAGGATCCCTGAGCTCCTTTGTCATTTTCTCTCCTGCAGGGAGTGAGTTAAAAGCATGAGTTAAAAGCACACCTCTGAATTTCCAAGATCCTTCTTTCTCCAAGATAAGCCCTGGTGTCTCCTCCCCACACCATTTTTGGAGAACTGAAAGAAACTGAACCTCAAGCAACTGTGAGGAGCTGAGACCTCTGTCTTGCCCGGCCTTGGATTTTCTTTGATATCCTGCTAAATTAATTATTTTTTTTTTAATTTTTTTTCTGCTAAATTAATTCTTAACTGACACCCAATCTTAGCAGGAGAAATGGGAGTCCATCTCCCTAGGTCTGTCCGTTGACCCCTTAAGGGCAGAGAAACGAAGCTGTGCCCAACAAGGATAATATACTCTTGGTAAGGACTCCACCTACAATGCATAGATATTTTATTCTATTTTTTAAAGATTTATTTATTTATTTATTTCAATGAGAAAGAGAGCACATAAGTGAGTCTGACACCGGGCTTCATCTTGCGACCCCAAGATCATGACTTGAGCCAAAACTAAGACTCGGATGCTCACCTGACTGAACCCCGAGGTTGCCCAATGTCCAACAGGTGGACATTTTTAAATTTCATCTACAGTCTGTGTCTAAGTTATACTTTCCGAGTCGTACAAACACCACTCTCTACGTTTCTCCCCCAGTGGAAGAACAGGAAACCGAAATCATTCCTTACTTACGATACATAATCGTACAGACGGCTCTCTCTTAGCAATTACACAGATGCATTGAGTTGAAGGCCAGTTTTGATTTGTCACTGCTTCTTCCTGGGAGAAATCTAATTTCCCCTACATCGAGAAGGAAAGCACACATCAAGAGAAATGATTTTTCATCCATTTAGCAGAGTCCAGCCACCCTCAACACCCGGGAAAGATCGTAAACATAAGGAAGGTCTTCCAAAGGAAGTGGATAATAGATAAGGTGTCCTTTTACAGGAGCCCTTCATTGATTTTCTTTTTTCTTAATGTATTGTGCTGTCGGTAAATATTCCCTGTGCATAACGGTGGAGGAGGGTTGCGGTGGGCATATTCCACAAATACTCCCCGGGTGAGTCTGAAAGAGCACCCACTTCTCCTATGCTCTTCGTACCAAGAACCACAGCTCTGGAGACCTGTGGACGTCGTTTTTCCAAACAGGGTGTGTTGGGTCTCACCGTGCTGCCTCCATGCCATCTTCCTGAGAACCAAACCATCTACCCTCACGCTTCCCGGGGACATGGCCGGATGAAACCATACCCTATTTCCAGCATGACTTTGCTTTTCCTCCACCCTTATTCATGTCTTCAAAGCAAGTCATTTGAGGGTCCAGACAAACTACTCATGACAGGCGTTTCCCCAAAGACCCATCAAGTCTTTGATGCAAAGTATCAATGGACTGTTGGTACACTAAGATCCTTTGGACCCGTGCCATCAAAATCCTCCCTTCCAGTTCCTACCAATGCTGGGCTCTCTGAGCACCTTACCCCACTCTCATGATCCCACTTCCCCACTAACATTTTATAGTTCATTCCATGGTTGCAATTCATCCGTCCAGCTTTGAGGTCCGGCTCTATGGATCAACTCTACTTTCCACCATTGCCTTCCTTACAAGTTAGGCCAACATCCCTGGTCTCTTTCCAAGCCTCTACCACCTCCACCCCATATGTGCATTTCTTCCCTTATTTCTCTCACTTCTTTCTCCCTGTCAACTCTACAAGGCACAACTCCAGTCTCAGCTTTTTAAAGTTGTCTTTCCTTACGTTCATATTGATTATTTCTTTCCGCAGTTCATGTGAGTCTGCCTCTACCAAATCTTTTCTGCATTTGGTTTAGTCCAATTTTTAAAAGTTTTTTAAATTCACTTTAATTTACATATAGCGTATTATGAGCTCTATACACCCAGTGCTCATCACATGACGTGCCCTCCTTCATGTCCATCACACGGGTACCCCATGCCTCCACCCATCTTTCCTCCAGCAACCCTCAGTGTGTTCCTAGAGTTAAGAGTCTCTCATGGTTTGTCTCCCTCTCTGATTTCATCTTTTTAATAGAAGGACTCATTTACAAGTATGTCCTGGTGTTGTTGACAACAGAACAAGATCTATGTTCCTTCCACGGTACCTATCATGATACTATCATTCATAGTAGTAGGGTGCCCCCTTGTCTGTGGGGAATACATTCCAAGATCCCCCCAAAAATGCCTAACGCCACAAATAGTACTGAACCTTATATATACTATGCTTTTATGTACACATGCCTATAATAAAGACTAATTTATAGGGGCACCTGGGTGTCTCAGTTGGTCAAGCACCCAATCTTGATTTCAGCTCAGGGTCATGAGATCAAGCCCCATGTCAGGCTATGTGCTGAGCTTGGAGCCTGCTTGAGATTCTTTCTCCCTCTGCCTCTCCCCTGGCTTGCATGCATGAACTATATATATATATAGTCTAATTTGGGGCACCTGGGTGGCTCAATAGTTGAGCATCTGCCTTTGGCTCAGGTCATGATCCTGGAGTCCTGGGATCATGATCCTGGAGTCCTCTGATGGAGCCTGCTTCTCCCTCTTCCTGTGTCTCTGCCTCTCTCTGTGTGTCTCTCATGAATAAATAAATAAAATCCTTTATAAAAAGTCTAATTTATAAATTATGCACAGTAAGAGATTACCAACAACTAATGATAAAATACAACAATTATAACAATATAAGTAACAAAAGTTATATGAATGTGGTTTCCCTCTCTCTCTCTCTCTCTCTCAAAATATCTTATTGTCCTGTACTCACCCTTCTCCTTGTGAAGATGTGAGATGGTAAAATGCCCACGTGATGTGAGATGAAGGCAAGTGCTTGTAGGTGTTGTGACTTATGTTTAGGCAACTACTGACCATCAGGAGGGTCATCCGCTTCTGGACCATGGTTGATCCTGAGTAAGCATATCTGCAGACAGCAAAACCACAGATAAGGGGGGACAACTGAGCACCCAATATATTCAGGTCAAATTATTGATATCCTGAGATTTAAACATAATTTCATATAAAGAAATAGAAAATAGTACATGTCGTGGGTTTCATTTGGCTCCCCAAAATCACAGCCCTCAAAATACAGGTTCAAGGCTTAATCTCTGGCATTCGTGAGTGTGACCTCATTTAGAAAGTCTTTGCAGGGGTACCTGGGTAGCTCAGTCAGTTAAGCATCTGTCTCTTGGTGTCAGCTCAGGTCTTGATCTCAGGGTTGAGCTCAAGCCCCAGGGTAGAGACTCCTTAAAAATTAAAAAAAAAAAAATAGAGTCTCTGCAGATGTAATCAAATCACAATGGGGTTATACTGGAGTATATGGGCTTCTACATCCCATGACTGGTACCCTTATAAAAACAGAAGAGACAGTCACACGGAGCAAAGGCCATGTGCCCATGGAAGCAGACGTTGGAGGGATATTTCTACAAGCCAAAGAACACCATGGGTTGACAGCAACAGCAGAAACAGGAAGAGGCAGGAAGGACCCTCCCGCTCGAGCCTTCTGAGGAAGCATGGCCCTGTGACAACTTCATCTCAAACTTCTGGTCTCCGGGACTCTGAGAGCATATTTTTTGTTGTGGTTGTTTTAAGTTATCCACATCTTTGCTAATTTGCTATGGCAGTCTTGAGAAACAAACGCAGTACCCAATAAACTTGAAAATTGTGCTACTTGAAAAAGTAAACTACTTTCCTGTGGAGATTGAAAAAAGATGTTTCGCAAGGAGTTCAGAGAAATGGTCACTTGAGACACGCTCAACTTTATAGCATTTTCAATAATTCAGAAGCAATAGCCAAGACCAATTACATGGAATTTTTTGAACTCGCAAATAAAATATTAAATCGAATTATAGAGCTAAATACTAAATAACACAAACAGAAAATACCCTAATCCATAAATATATGCCCTCTGGGTGGGCCTGCATTTGAAACAACACAACACTGTATTAATAAATATTTCATAGGAACACGTCTTTGGACTTAGACAGAAGTGTTGTTTCTGGTACTGGCTGAAAACAATTTTTCTTCTGTAAAGCATTATTCCAACATTAGTCCGAGTGCTAGAAGGGAGTATGGAAAGCCATTCTCAAAACAAAATAAAACACCAACATAGAACAGAAAAGAAAAGGAAGAAACCAGGCAATGGGACTTGGGATAAAGAGATGCATTTCAGATCCCAGCGCCGGAAGAGTCCGTTTCCTGAGTAACTCAGGTATGGTCCCCTCCTCTAGGGATAATGCGTCGTGATCCTGAGATCCCCTTCTGGACACCCACACTTCTACCCACCGTGTCCCTGCCCTGGACTTACATGAGCCGAACCTCCCAACATGGCGCACTGGATGGACTGCATAGCTGAGTCAGCCTTGGGGAGCCACCCCTTACCTGTTCCTGGAGCACCTTCTCTTCCCCAGAACACTGTTCCCTAGCACCTCAGGTTCATTTAACGACAGAGCCCTGGAGAAGAAGACACTCTTTCCCCACCAGCCCCCTCTGGAGAATGTCGTACCCATGTCTTGAATGGCAATCCAGTGTACAGCATACAAGAGGATCAGAGCAGCCCTGATGTACAGGCCCTATACAATTGTCAGCTCTCGTAATTACTGAGCTCACTACTCCAGAAGAGATTTCTTCCCTAAAGCAAGGAAAACATCCTGACAAGGAATAGTCTCACATGCATACCTGTCTCTTAACCTTATTCCCTTGCATCTGCGTCAACACCTCCTCAAGAGAACATGTCACTCTTCAGACTTGTATACGATCCCTCCAGACCTCCTTAGTTAGCACCCACTTTTCTGGCTCCAGGATTCACTCCCTCCAGGCAGGGACCTCCCCCAAATCTGAGTTAATTGGCTCTAGATTCAACGTGAGGGGGTTTCAGGAGAGTTCTAAGGGACGTCGACCTCCCTGGAAGAGCCAGTGGAAAGACTTTGGTGTTTGCAACCAACACATGCCATGTTTTGTCATCGTCAAAGTCTATACGCCACTGTGAGTTGCAGAGAAACCTTTTTATTCATGCAAATGTTCAAAGGGAAATATTGAATCAGACACCTTCCCATAAAGGGCAAACTTTAATTCCCTAAGTCAGAACACCCTCCACGTAAAGGAAAGAACTGTTTCCCTGATGTCACCATAGTTTACACGGCCAAGCCCCTTTGGGTAAAGCCAACACTAGAATCTTATTGGCAGAACAGAGCTACCGATTTCCTCTTCCTGTTTGGTCCCATGTCCATTGCCTCCCATCTGAATTCCAGGCAATTGGTGGCCTGGCTGAGCCACATGTTGCAAACCAACTGCATCCTCTCAAACCTGTTTCCATCCCTTCAGAAAAACATGGAGGAAGCGCGGCAAGTCATCCCACCAAGGATACAGTTATCTGGCCAGAGGCAGACCACCTCTCCTGCACAGATTGGGGATTTATCATCCTCTCACCTGTTTGAGGAGCAGAACCGAGGTCCCGTCCGTACATCCAGCAACTCAGATTGTAAATCTCTGAGCAGGTTGTGCACAATGCCATGTGGAGCATACTACAAGGAAAACAGAATCTCAGTATGAGCAAAGACGGCTGTTTGGTAAACTTGTCTAAGGCAGTAGAAAATGTTTTCATAAGAAACTAAACCCACTCGTTAGCTCATTTTATAACACTACTACACTTCCAAGGCAGTGCTTTTCAAACAGGGTCCTTGGGCCAGGAGGAGCATCAGCACCCCTTATTCCAGATACAAACCCTTAGGACAAATGCAAATCCCCAGACCCACAGCATCAAAAGCTACATTTTTACAAGCGTTCTGTGTGGTCCTGACACAGCCTAAAGTCCGAGAACCACCACTTTAGGGGTGCCTTTCTCGTAAGTAGGTTAATATCCTATTTGGTGTCTGGTTTCTGGAATCACAGTCGTGTTCAAACAAACCACAGTGAGCAGAAGCCGTTCTCGAGATAATGACTCTGACGTCCGTGTGTCTGGTGAGATGAAACAAAACAGACGGCCAGTAGGGAACCAATTCTCAGGGAAAGATAAATGACCTCTTTTAGAACACTGAGGCAAATCAAATTGCCTTTCCCACATAAAATAGCATCTTGAAAACTATGAATTTGCCTTGCACTTGTCCATGAGGAAGTTTGAGGTTGGAGATGTGTGAAGAAAGGTCACCAATTTGGCCTCCTTAGCACCTTTACTCCCTAGGTAAGGTGATGGGGCCTGCAGGCTGGCTTACTCTCCCCTGGCATGGGTATCCTATCCTGCTTGGACGGTCCTTCATCTTAAATGATAACGGCCAGCATATACCCAACAGAAATGAAATATGGATCTCAAAGAGGTATCTGCACTCCCATGCTCACTGCAGCATTATTCACAACCGTCGCGGTACAGAAACCAAGGATCTATCAACAGATGATGACCGTGGAAAGAAACTACGCTCTAAATACACAAAGGGCTATTATTCAGCCTTAAGAAAGAAGGAAATCCTTCCATTTCCAACAACAAGGATGAACCTGGAGGATGTTATGCTAAATGCAATAAGCTGGGCATAGAAGGACAGCTACTGCACGATGCCGTTCATATGTGGAATCTGAAAATATTGCATACATAAAAGTATAGGATAGAATGGTGGTTTTCAAAGGCTGAGGGGTGATGGAAATGGGCTATGTTGGCAAAGGGTACAAAATTTGAATTCCATAGGGTGTGTAAGTTCTGAGGATCGAATGCACAATGTGGTGTCTATAACCAATAACACTGTACTGAATGCAGGAAATTTGCAAATGATAACTGTGTCAGTAGGTGGGTATGTTAATTGGTTGTTATCTCAATACATGTCGGACACTGGAAAAATGTACAATTTTATTTTAAAGAGAGAAACAAAAATATTTAATCCCTAAAAAATGCAATGAGTAAAGAAATCTCATTAGACTTTGGATAAGCATTAAAGGGGCCCATCAATCTAGTATTTTGTTTTCACCCCAAGATGATAATTCCATTGGAGAAACTTCTCTCCTCAGCATTGCATGCAAGACCCATCACTCCACCCCTGAACCGCTTCGTAGAGATGATCTCACTGTCACTTCTTCCAAAATCTCATCTTAGCTCCATTCCCACGGTACATGGAGGAGAACTAACCTTCCACCAAATGGTGTTCTCGAAATGCTAAATTATTCCTTCAGTTCTGCTTAAAACAGCCTCAGGTAGAAACCAATAAGAGATATGTATCTTTGGAGAGGTTAGCTCACAGAAACAAACGTTCAAATACACATTGTGTGACACATCCATACATTTTGTTTTACTACCTAGAAAACTTTCACTGAAATGTATGTCGTGGGAAAGATGCTTGAAATTTTAAAATTCTAAGAACTTTTTCCTCTGGAGCTAGAGTCAAAGTTAACATGATTTAATGAGAAAGGGAAAGAATCCTACAATTCTTTTTTACAAATATTAGCTGAAGATGAGGAACGGCTGAACATTTATAGACCCGGGCAGACTCTATACTAACGTCTATATTCACTAATTACCCGACACGTACTAAAATCCCACACTATGCTGGGCGATGGTTTTTGCCCCCCCCCCCCAAAAAAATCAAGGAACTTACCATCTTTCCATTTCATTGAGTATAAGAGGAATATTACAAAGAAACACTACATGTTTAGCACAATGATGGGTTTTTCTGTGTTTAAATTCAACGTAGAATTTTCTCTTTTCTTCTACTCCTAAAATTTAAACACAGAAGATACCAGGTGAAAGCTCACATCCTGAATGTCCCACTACCAAATAAGTTCCCTCAATTAGAAAAGCCCTGAGATATCCATTTCTTATCTCTATACTATGAATGAGAAACATATAGCATTTCCTATGTAATGTCCACATGCAACCACCTTACTTAGGTCATTTCATTCAAGCCTTGGACAACTTATAGTCACCCAAGATGGCGTAATAAGAACCAAATGTAAAAAACAGACAAAATATATGAAAAAAAGTTTTCAGCTCTATGACAGTCATCCCTGAGATAGTGGAAACAAATAAGCCGATCCTCCAATCTCCCCCAACTTACTGCCTGGAGAGAGAGATTCCATAGGATGTAGCAAAAGGGGAAGAAGCCCAGAGAATGCCTGGCCAATGTTCAGGGTTGAGGGCATGCATTTGGGAGTTTGAGGACACCGACTCAGCTGGAGTCTGCCGAGTACTGGAGACATAACAGCTACACAGAAAAAGAACCACAAAGATGTGCAGAAGATCCTCTTTCCAGTCTGACTAATCAGCACATTCGGGATAAGAAATGCATTCATCTAGGAAAAGAATCCTTAAAAGGAGTAGAGGGAGCAGTCTCTGGTGCTCTCACAGGGCCAGGAATAGTTACGTTCCTCTCAAGTAAGAGTAGGAGAAAGCTTGCAGTACTGGGGCATTAGGTAGCATACTCCAAAGAGTATTGTCTCAGTATTGTGCAGACAGAAACAATCAACTAAAGGCGCTTTGATTCTGCAAGGCTCCGGGGGTCCTGGGCTATCTCAGCTGGTAGAGCATGCAAGTCATGAGATCGAACCCCATGTTGGATGTAGAGATTACTTTAAAAAATAAAATCTTTACAACACTTGGGTGGCTCAGTGGTTGAGCATCTGCCTTCAGCTCAGGTCGTAATCCTGGGGTCCTGGGATCAATTCCCACATCAGGCTCCCCACAGGGAGCCTGCTTCTCCCTCTACCTGAGTCTCTGCCTCTCTCTCTGTGTCTCTCATGAATAAATGAATAAAATCTTAAAAATAAAATAAAATATTTGGGGAAAAAAAAGCAAAGCTCAAAAAATTTTTTTCTGAAAATTTTGACTGCATTCTAGAACATTAACAATGTCTGGCACCAACCAAAAATGAGTAGACAGGCAAAGTAGATATATATATGGTCCATCATTAGGAGAAAATTGGTCTATTGAAACTAACCTGGAAATAACACAGGTGAGAGAATTAGTACAGAGGGACATTCGATCAGATTTATATCGATATTCCATTCGATATAGAAGGTAGAGGAAAACATGAGCATGTTAAGGAGAGACGAGCAAAATACAAACATAAGACCTGAGTCCAACTTCTTAAGATGAAAGATGTGCTTTATGGGATTATCAGGACATCAGACATCATAGAGGAATAGATTAGTAATAAATAATGTATAATAATGATATATACATCATTAATATGTATCTCAATATAATTAAACACGGAGAGAGAAACTGAAAACTAACATATGTAATAAGAATAACTTCTGAAAAAAAAAGAATAACTTCCATTTGGGGCACCTTGGTGGCTCAGTTGATTAAGCAATCTACTCCTTATTTCAGCTCAGGTCATGATGTCAGAGTCTTGGAATCGAGCTCATGTTGGACTTTGTGCTCAGTAGAGTTTGCTTGAGATTCTCTCTTGCTCTCCCTTTGCTCTTCAATCTCAATTAAATAAATACAACCCTTTTTTTAAAAGGATAATTTCTATTTTGCAGAAGAATAAAAAGTCCCAGAAACTTAAAACGTCTTGTGCGTTCATTTACCCAGTAAATGACCAAGTCTAGATTGGAAATAAAATCTTAACGATTTCAAATTATCCCATATCCATATCATATTGCATATCCACCTAAGAGAAGCCTAAGAGATTGTTTTTTTTAAAGGTAACTATTGAAATACATCAGGTAATTTTTCTAACTGTAATTATAATAAAGCCATATGGGTATCAAGATACTCAGGGTGCCTGGGTGGTTCAGTCCATTGAGCATCTGACTCTTGATTTTTGGCTTAAATTGTGATCTCGGGGTCATGAGATTGAGCCCAGTGTTGAGCTTGTGTGCTGAGTGTGGAGCCTGATTAATAATATTCTCTCTCTCTGCCTCTGCCCATCCTCCTATGGCTCACATGCAGTCCTTCTCTGTCTCTTAAAAACAAAGCAATCGAAAAGATACTCAATGTCTGAAGTTATTGTCAAAAGTAGATGCATCATGTTCACGCCTTTACATACCTGAAGATTTTGGGACTCTCCAAGAGGGAAGATAGGGACTTGCCTCCCAAACCACTACAGCACAGACCCCTTTGTTAGGGGATGCGGGAACATTTCACAAAACACGTGCCCTCAAAGTCTCAATGTCGTAATAGCGAAGGATGCCTCAATCTCTAAAATGCAATCTCTTTCAGCTCAGCTCCTGAAAATGCATTCTGCAAACCTTTAAAACGATTTGAGGCAATTCTTCACTGCTGCAACTATTGAGGTAGGAAATCTCAATGTGAAACTGCATCATGAAGAGATCTAATTGTTATTGAAAAAATCGGTTGCCTTTCATTGATCCGTGATTTACTTCTGATAATAGCATCTTGAAAGTTCATCTTTTAAGGGGTAGAATATATTAAGATATCAGAGAAAAGGGAAATTGATTCTGGGAAAGAAATTGGTATTTCTTCAAATTGGTGACACTGACGAAATGAGCTGTATGAACGGCCTCTCGTCGGATACTTCTGCAGGAGAAGCTGACTCTCCGAATGAAATAAGCAGCCTGTATCCAACAAAAGGTGAATTCAAAGAAATTTTTTAAGAATCAGTCCATACAGAGGGACAGTTAAAACATGCAGCATGACATTTGGTGGATCTCCGCAAGATTTAAGAAAAGAATAATAAAATCACTTGATACTGTAGCTAACTGGATGCATCCTAGTTAATGGTAGTTACTGAGACCATTGCTGTTAACTGGTAACCCTTTCTATAAGAATGCATTAAATTTTGACTTCTGGGGGGCGCCTGGCTAGCTCAGTTGGTAGAGCATGTGGCTCTTGATCTGGGGGTTGTGAGTTTGAGCCCCATGTTGAGCATAGATATTACTTTTTTAAGAAAAAAAAATTTTTAATTGAGGTTCCAGGATGCTTGAGTGGTTCAGTGGTTGAGCATCTGCCTTTTGGCCAGGATCAAGTCCCACATTCAGCTCCCCTTTGCCTGTGTCTCTTCCTCTCTGTGTGTCTCTCATGAATAAATATATAAAAATTAAAAAAATAAAAATCTTTAAAAGATAAACAATAAATGAAATTGAGGTGCCTGGGTGGCTCAGTTGGTTAAGCATCTGACTCTTGATTTCAGTTCAGGTCATGATCTTGGAGTCCTGAGATTGAGCCCTGGGTCAGGCTCTTCACTGAGCGTGGAGCCTGCTTAAGATTCTCTCTCAGCCCCTCCCTCACTCATGCTTTCTCTTGAAAAAATAATAAATCAATACAATTTTAAAATTAAACATGACCAATAAATGAATTTTTTACTTCTAAGCACAACTCAACAGAGAGATTGCTCTGACACACACACAAAAGTGAGTGAACAAACAAACAAACAAAAATCAAACATCCCCATGAGGAAAGGAGAAAAAATGAGTGGGAATATCAGAAAGGGAGACAGAACATGAAAGACTCCTAACTCTGGGAAACGAACTAGGGGTGGTGGAAGGGGAGGTGGGCGGGGGGTGGGGGTGACTGGGTGGCAGGCACTGAGAGGGGCACTTGATGGGATGAGCACTGGGTGTGATCTGTATGTTGACAAATTGAACACCAATAAAAGTAAATTTATTTTAAAAAAATCCCCATGAAAAGAAGTCTAACCATCTCTGCTGGGTATCTCCGGCTTGCCTTTTCACCCATCATGACTCAGTTCACCTTTCTGTACTCTGCTCTGAGCTTCTGGAGAGTTTGGTGAATCAATATGTTCCCTTAGCTCTGGTTTCTAGTCTGTCAAAAGGCTGGGGTACTGCAGCAGGAGGCAGGAGTGAGAGACAAAAGGGAAATTGGCCGCATCCCTGGCTGCCAGGTGCCCCTTCCCACACACCCCATCCACGCCTCACGATTGTGGCAACTCTTTTTCTTTATGTTTCTTTATGACTCAGATTCCTGCACTCTTGCCTTGGGCTTTCCCATGTCCTTCCCACACCTTTGAAACCAGTTCCTTTTAAAACCCATCCCCAAATCACAAAACTTGAGCGTGCCCCGTGTTCCCAACCAGGACCCAGTCTTACTCTATGCCTGTTTTGGAAGCAAACCTGCGGGCTGATTCCGGTTTGCAGACCCCAGACAAAGCTGCATGATTATGACTCCGTAATATGAAACAGATCTGCTGCCAACACATTCATTTTCTGCTGCATTTGTAAGTCTGTAGACAGTGCTTTCTTTTTGATTATCTGAACAGCAACTGAAATGTTGGGTTATTTGAGATGATGTCTGAAGAATGTTTTGATTTACAAGGACTTGGAGGAAACTCTTCACGAAAAGTACTTATTGTTTGATCGGATTAGACAGCCTGTGTATTATTTACATGCTTGTATGAAGCTGATCATTATGAATATAATGGATACTGAGCTGCTCACTACAGGAAATAAAGAAAATAAAGAACAATGTCATGTTCCTACTGTTACTTTGGTTTTTAAGACCCATGGGTACAAGGTAGGGGTGTGAATTTTTTTTTTTTTTAGTTTAAATTCAATTAGTTAACATATAATGTATTATTAGTCAGAGGTAGAGGTCAGTGATTCATCATTCTTATAGAACACCCAGTGCTTGTTAGAGATGTGAAACCTTTGAACCAGTACGAGGCCACTTAGGAAGACCATCACTGGGAGTAGTAGGAGCATATAGAACTGGAGATTCGAACAAAGTTAGCAACACAAGTACTTTGATTCTCTATTGTCCTCCAAGAAGGAAAACTCCTACTTAAAGATGTTTATTTGAGAAAATAAGCCCACACATTGATGGAATTAATAGATTCTCATTCCCTCATGCAGTGAACACTAACATGACCCAGGCTTTAATTGGTGTTACAGGTGCCATCAGTCTTCGCATTGGACCATAGCATTAGGAAGGCATCTCATTGCAGGTGTAAGACGTGGGTGGAAGGTATTGGAAAAAAAAAAGTGTTTGAGGACAAAATTCCTTCTATGGTACGAATGTAGTAGTACAAGCAAACTGTGACATGTTGGTGTGGTATGAACAATTTCATGTTATATAAAGAATACATTAAGGCATCTGGGTGGCTCACTAGGTTAAGCGTCTGCCTTTAACTCAGGTCATGACCTCAGGGTCCTGGGATGGAGCAACACATCGCTGCTCCCTGCTCAGGAGGGAGGCTGCTTCTCCCTCTATCTCCACACCTTCCCCTCACTCATGCTCAGAATTTCTCTCTCAAATATATGTGTTTCATTGACCATTGTCAACATGGCTTGGGAATTTTTCCAAATGTCTGGGATTTAAATTTTACCTAAAATACAGACAAAATAATTTTCCTGTAGGTCCAGAATCACAATTTGAATTTGGGCAGGAAAAAGGAAATAAAAAGCCTGCTCTATGACATTGGTTCTGAAACTCAGCCTTATACTTTTCCTGATAGGCAATCGTATCTGAGGTCCTCAGTTCACTCTAAAATGTGTCAATCGTCTTCCAATATCCCAACAACAGTTGATTCGGGGCTGCCAACCTAAAATAACCAACAGGAAAGAGAAAGCTAGTAGGGTTCAGAGAGAACACTCAACCAATCCTAGATGCAGTTAAAAATCCAGGGAGTTATTGTGGTTTTGCTCATTTTCAAACTCAGATTCTTTGGCTACCTAGGTTACTCAATCACTTTGCAAACCATCAGAATGTAATGAATCCCCAGGAGAATTAGTGAGGGACTTGATCAAAATGCATGGAGATGAAGGATTCTCTCCTTTCAGGTCCTCCTCTCCTGGCTTTGAAATTTCCCTTCCACCCATCGGTAACTAAACCAAAGGGAAATGGGATCGCTCAACGTCTGCTTCCGTGGGAGTCCAGGAGTCTTGGGGCGTCTCCACCACCCATTGACGTGAAGAAGGAAGAAGTGAAGAACAGAAAAACCATGTCTGGGGATCTTTCATTGACATCTTTGTCTTTCGATGAAAATGGAATCTATCGGTTAATCCAAAATGAGTTATTAACTTCACAGTATTTGAAGATTACACATAAAATTCTGGGTGGAATTTTCAGCCAGCCTTTCTTAGAAAGACGGCAATTTAGGCGGAGTAACGTAAAGTCAGCCAGAGAAAACAAAAAATGTGGGCCTTCCAACATTTAAATGATCTCTTTGCTTCGTTTTCCTTTATCATTTAAAAAATAGGGGTGACATACTCTACTGATAAACAGTAGAAAGAAAACCAGTATTCAAACTTTACATATTAGAAACAAAATTTTTCCAAGTGATGATTTTATTTTTTAAAACATTTTATGTATTCATTTATTTGATAGAGAGAGAGAGAGCAAGAGGTGGGGAGGGGTAGAGGGAGAAGCAAAAGCCCCATTGGGCCGGGAGCCCGATGTGAGGCTCAGTCTCAGGACCCTGAGATCATGACCTGAGCCAAAGGCAGATGCTCAATCAACTGAGCCACCCAAGCACCCAGTGATGATCTTAAGTCTCTAAAGCCATGGGCACGTGAGGATCCTGTCTAAAAGGAAGCCAAGTTTATCAATAGAGGGAGGTTTGTCAACTGTTTTCTGAAGAGTCCAAAGAGTTAAATACTTTGGGCTTCCTGAGCCACTGAATCTCCTTTGAAAGTACCGAACTCGGTCCTTGTAACGGGGAATGGCCATAGACAGTACCAATATGCAAATGAATGCATATGGCTGTGTACCAATACAACTTTATTTATAAAAGCGCACAGCGGGCCAGATTTGGACCTCAGTGCATGGATCCCCGACACCTGAAACACAGCAATGCAGCCATTTCTAGGAGCTCATTTGGGGAGCTCATAGCTGATATACAAGGCAATGAAATCTCATTTGAATCGTCCTTCCCCCAAAATACTCGGCTATATTTTCCATTTCATTCTGAAAGCAGGTATCTCTGCTTCTGAACCACACCTTTCCCATAAAGCTATTTTAAATTCTTAATGAGGAAAGTTCTGGAGAGTCTCCCAGATGAGCTTTGCTGTTCGCTGCTGCTTCTACATTAGTGACCACAATTTTTCCGGGGAGTCTTCCAGGACAACGCCCTGCTCATTATCAGCGATTTGAAATTCCAGCTCTAAGTGTTTTGTATTGAGCAATTAAAGTCAATCCCATCAAAGAGAACGCACGCCTGTACTTGCGCTCTGCTCTCTAACATACAAATGCAATCTGAACCAAGGAGGGGAGAGGTGACAGCCAGCCCCATGGACGTTCCCAGACACCGAAAAAAAAATGCTCCGGTTGTTTCTCTCTGAATTTACATCTTTTTTTTTTTATGATGAAGAGAATATTGAAGAATGTCTATATATATATAAAACTTTTGGATTCCAAACCAGACTTCAATGCTATGGTAAGATGAGGAAGTGCACATCACAGATGGGCAACCCCATCTTGACCCCACGAAAAGGACCGTCTGTGATAGACATCTCCTTGGCTTGTGCTGAAGGCAAGTCCATCAGCCCAGCCCAGGCTCCCCGTCCTCCCAGTGAGTCTCCACCTTCAGGATGGGATGATGCCACTGAAGCGCGCATGCCTCTCTATGTGAACCTCATCTGTCAGCAAATAGGTGATTCCCTGCCCTGTGTCTCAGGCTCTTGCTACATTCCCTCCTTTCTAGAACCTTGAGTCTTATGCATCGAGGTTGTTTGGCACCAAAGATGCCACTTGACTGGTCCCCTTTCTATAATGATCACCCCCAAATCGATGAGCCTCCCTGACAGACCTCTTGCATCCCTAAACTACCCCACACGCACAGCTAAGGCACAGCAGACCAGAGTCAACAGAAAATCATCCATAATAACAAGATCCAGTGGATAGTAGTCTATACCACTCCTGACTGCCAAATCCCCTTTATTTATTTATTTATTTTTAATTTTTATTTATTTATGATAGTCACACACACAGAGAGAGAGAGAGAGGCAGAGACATAGGCAGAGGGAGAAGCAGGCTCCATGCACCGGGAGCCCGACGTGGGATTCGATCATGGGTCTCCAGGATCGCGCCTTGGGCCAAAGGCAGGCGCCAAACCGCTGCGCCACTCAGGGATCCCCTTCTTTAAAAAAATAGTAGACGCCCTTCATTTATTAATTTTCTCATGCCAGCAATTATTTGAGTTAGTACTGAGTGTCCAGGAGCACACTAGATACAAAGAAGTATAACAGAAACAGCCCAGTACACCAGGAACAAACTTCAGATAAAGAACTGAGTTTTGTCTTTGTGTGTGCTTGTTATCTTGCTCATAAATGAGAACATGGAGACTGTTTTCCTATGGATTCGAAGCAGCAGCCAGCCATGAACACAGACACGCATACTGAGATCACTGAGATCCATATGGGATGTGTGTGTATGTAATATATATATATTCCTTTGTACACATTCTTCAATCTGCATATATGTGTGTAACTTACATACATGGAAAATGCATGTATACAAACAAAAGGCGAGTCTTCAAAAAACAAAACAAAACAAAAGACGAGTCTTCAGGGGCGCCTGGCTGGTTCAGTCGGAAGAGCACGCAACTCTTGATATCAGGGTCATGAGTTCAAGCCCCATGTTGGGCGTAAAGCTTCCTAAAAACAAACAAACAAACAAAAGAATGAGTGTCCCCACATATAGATGGACACACACACACACGCATTATGTTATTGCTGATTCAGAGTCGTATATACACTTATAATACGTATATACGTAGTACATATAAACATATGAGGGAATCGTTACATATATGTGTCTCTGCATACCTTCTTTTATGTTTATAAATATATATACACATTAAGAATGTTCATAAAAGAATATATTACGTAAAATAACATAAAGAGAGAGATGATAGATACGTGGAGAGATACATAGAATGGATAGATGGATGGATGGTGGATGGATGGGTGCATAGATGGTAGATAGATACACAGATACATACACAGAATAGATGGTTAGATTGATGGATAGATGACAGATGGATAGACAGATGGATGATAGAATAGAAGGGTGGATGAATGACTGGATGAGTAGATGATGATGATTGATTGATTGAATTAATGCATGATGGATAGAGAGATGATAGAGGATAGAATGGATGGATGGATGGATGAGTGAGTGGATGGATAGCTGAGATAGGTAGATATGATAGATGGATGATAGCTAGAACCCCTCATGCCACGTCAGGTGTTCTCAGCCTCAGCACGAACTGACATTCAAGACTGGATGACAGTCTGAGGTGGGGATGTCCTGGCCACCGTCAGATGCTGAGCAGTGTCCACGGTCTCCCTCCACCAGATGCCAGGTGTCCACACCTGCACCAGTTGTGACTGCCAGCACTGTCTCCAGATGCTTGCAAGTGCCCCCTAGAGACAAAGTCACCTAGATCTCACTCTCAAACAGAGGAGCCTCTGGCACCTTCCACGAGCTGTTCCTATGGGCCAATGCCCAGCGTCCAACCCACCATCAGCCATCAGTGCATTAAAATGCTCACACATGTGAGTCCTGAGAGTCCACTCAGTGTGGCCCCTCCATCCCTGTGACAGTGACACAACCATCCTGCTTTGCAGAGACAAGGAAACTGAGGCAGAGGAGGCTACGGTGCCTTCCAGAGGAGCTGAACTAGCCAGGATTTCAATCTGAGTTCATTTGTTTTCTCTGCTTTGCTGTTTTTTTCTCCTCCAGGGTGGGACGTCCTTTGGTCACGCAGCTCTGGCTCCTATACAGGCTGGTTCTTTGCAAAGGGGAGCAAATCTCCCAGATGATGGGCACCCTTGAAAACAGCAATCAGTTCCTTGGCTCCCAGAGAGAAAAGCTGGGGTCTGGGCTTATTCACAGCTCCCATCTGCCCTTGAGTGGTCAGACTTGCTCAGCAGAGAGAGGGCACAGTTTCCCCGACCCCCATCTTGGTCTCACTAGGGTCCTTCATGGTGCAGATGGCGAGGGGTAAGCCACAGAAAAAAGCTGCGGCCCCCCTTTGGGGGAGCAGCATGACCCCAGAGCCAGGTCACGGGACAGGACAGACTGCACCAGGATGGGGTGGAAGGTATTGCAGGGACTCGCCGGAGGGTGCAACTCTGGTACAATCGGAGCCAGAAGTGCCATCTGCCCGTGGCCAGACCACGTTGCTCACTAGCCACTGACATCAGCTGAGAGTGCCAGCAGCTCCCTGAAAGTCCTGGAACATCGACAGGCAGACTTGGGACAGCCACAGACAGCACCTGGTAACCCACACTCCTCGGCTCCACCTCCTGGAAGGCATCGAAGCCCCCCATCAGAGCCCAGATGTCACTGAGGGACGAGACGGGGACGTCAAAAAGACCAGGCATTCTTCCTGAAGAGACTATGTCAAGGCTTGTATTGGACTAAAACAACCTCATTAGACAAGTGACCTCTAAATTCCCTTATACATCCAGCATCGGTCAGCTGCCAACACACGCAATTGTGCAGGCATACCACACAATGTACCTGCACACTACACATGTGCCTACACCAACATATGTGCAGACACGCATAGATCCCCCATACTGCATACATATGTGCACACCACACACAAGCATATGGCACATACAACAGATGTGCATAGACGTGCATATGGCACATATGCATGTACACGCCACAATCCACACATGCACGTCACAGATGCACACATAAATACACAGTCATCACACACCACACTTGCACACAGACAGCAGGCACACACACCACATGCATGTACGTGAGTACATGACAATATGCATGCCGTGCACCAATACAGGAATGCACACACACACACACAGAGGCTCACACACAGACTTTCATATGGGCATGTGCACACACCTACACTGCCTCATCGCTTGCCCCTGGGAAGTTCAGATGATTGCATTTTGTTCAGAAAACATTATTATCCTAATTAATGTCAAGTAGCCTTCCGTCTTCTTGTTAGATTTTCTTTCTCCTATAGAATTCAAATTAAACATCTCACAAAACCCCCCATATTACCAGTCAAAAATCCACAGTGTTCTGTGTTTGTAAAGCAGGTGCAGACGTGGGTCAGGCTGGGATGTACGTTTAATGCTCATGCCTCCAAAAATCTTCGCTGAAATAGAAAATATGGAAGTAGGAAAATCCTTCATAGTGAAAAATAAGGTGTGGGCCTGGGTGGGACCTCAAGCAAAAATGAGAAATTTCAAGTCGGCCTGATAGAAAAAGGAAGTGAGGACTCTGTGAGGTCCAAAGTTCAGAGCCATGGCAGTCCCATTTTTGTGATTATTCTCAGTCTTACAACACTCGCAAGCACGCATCCCATAGGCACACAGGGATCATTGTTCATTAGTATGTTTCCTATCCACAAGGCTGTGTTCCTCCTGTTTGGTCAATAAAATAAATAGAAATAGTTCTCATATTTGTCCCATTCCCAAGTAGCTCATCTTGCAGAGAGTGTGCTAAATGCCCCTGAGCGGCACCTGTGAAAACAGTGAGTCACGCATTGCGTGGACTTCACCTCGATTAAAACACACGCGTGCGCATAGAGCGTTTTAAAAAGCCCTGCCTCGTGCGCTTGAAAAGCAGGAGTACGAGACACCAGCACATCCACACTTTGCCTCCACATATTTATCCCGACAGTGTGGGGGAGTCGTGTGTGATTTCAATATGCCGCGAGGGCGTGACAGCCCCAACAACAGACCTGGGCCCAGCAGGGCTGGTGCAAAGGCCAGGATTTCCATCTGCCGCGTTGGCACAAATGTCAACACTGGGCAAAGAGCCCAAGGTCTGCCTCAACGAGAAGGCAGCGTCCTGTCCCAACAAAGGCAGGGGCATGCATGCACGCACGCCCCGGCACACACTGTGTGTTTCCTGTTCTCCCTCCCAGGGTGTACGGATGTTACTGATTTAAGGAACCAGATCATCCCACTCAACATTCCGAGAACACGCTTCAGCTTCATGGGCACTTTTGTATAGATTTAAAGAAAAAATTAAAAAAAAAAAAAGAGTGTTAAAACCAAAGCTAAAACGAGAGATCCATGATTGCCACGGCTCCTGGGGTCAAAGGAGGGATTAAAAAAAAAAAATGGAGCAAAGGACATCAGAACTGTTCTTGTAGGATACAGTGATGGTGGCAGATGATGGAAAGACTCATTTTTTGGGAATCCATGGCACACACAAGAGAAAGAGTGAACCCTAGAGTCACCGAGGGACTTTAGTTAATAACGGGGCAGCAGTATGAGCTCGTCAATTGTAATGAATGTACCACAGTGATGCAAGAGTTTAGAAACAGAATGAACTGGGCATATGTAGGAAGACACAGGGCATATGTAAACTCTCCATACTTTCTGCTCGGTGTTCCTAGAAACCCAAATCGCCACCCAAAAATAATGGGTCTTATGTGTAAAAGTCAGATAAAGCTTTGAAAAATAAAAATAATCCTCTCTCTCTGGAAATTTGTTAGGAAGGTCCTTTCTTTTGCCCTCACGGGCCGTTCATGATGAAATGAACGTATTGGATTGTCGCAAGAAAGAGAAAATCGTCACCATGGGTGCTGATGGATGTTCTCTACGTTTACTAAAGTGATCACTTCTCTCCCTTTTTTTTTTTATCACTTCTCAATATGCACAAATATCGCATCGTCATGCTATACACACAGAACTAATAGAGCGTTATATGTCAATCACGCCTCAGTAAAGTCCAAGACACAGTAAAGACAAAGACAAAGACACATTGGATATTCAAAAGTTAGAGGCCAATGTCCAAGGGAACTGATATCCTAAGATATCCTAAGAGGGGTGTGTCTCTTAGCAAATACATTAATTTTCTGCAAATGCTGGTACTTCTAAATATTATCCACTTTTATTTATTTATTTATTTTTTTACATTAAAGTCTCCATGAACTTTAAAAGAAAATGTGCTCAGGGCACAACATCCTTAAATTTCCTAAAAGGTGTTTCCTATAGTTAAAAAAAAAAAATCTATTTTTTTAAATTATTATTTATTTTTTTAATTTTTTTTCCTCTCCAAGAATGACAAAATACTTAAAACACACACACACACACACACACACACACACACACACAAAGGGTATTTATCTAAAATGACTAGATAGCGTTTAATCAGTCTCCTTTATCACCACACATAAGCGAAATGTGGGTTTCAGTGACATTCAGGAGCCCCGAAACCGGGAAAACCAACCAATAATATCCACAGTTGTGAAACCCAAAGTAAATAACCTATGCTAATTAACATTTGTTAAAAATGTCTTTAAAAACATTTCTTTAAAAAACAGGAAGGAGCTCACAGCTGATCTGAGCAACAGAGTACTTTGGATGATCACATTTGATATAATCTGACATTCCCACCACTCTTCATGCTCATCTGCAAATCAGTGGGAGATTTTTTTTTTCAATGTTTTCCCCACAACTGACCAGAAATGATGCCAAATTCTGCAACACCCAGCATAACAGGATTGGTTTATATTACGTTACATAGAGAACTGCAAAAAAATCCAGAAATCATATCATAAATACACCTCAATGGCTTATTATTAACATTTATTTATAGATTTAGACTGGTAAATTGCTATTATTTCCTAGGTACCATACGTAAAATACATGATTACTATTATGCAGTGTACCAGATATAAAATTTACTATCATCATTATTATTATACAATGTACCAAACATAAAATTCACTATTATTAAACAGTGTTCCAAATATAAAATTTGTTATTATTTCTTTTCAGTGTACCGAACATAAGAAAATCTACTGTTAATTACTGTCCTTTTTTATAGTGCTAATCATTGGTGACCCATTAAATGCCAAACGTTGTGATAAGCTTTTTACGTAAAGGATCTTGCGCCAGTTTCACAACAATCAGGGTTTCTTACACAGACATGATGAGAACCTAACCCCAGACTGGTTGGATTCCAAGGCCAGTTTTCCTAACCCTGAAAGTCTGATGAAAATCTAAACATTCAATAAAAAATAATAATAAACAATAAACAATGTTTCTGACCACATCTGCCTTGAAGAAGAGAACATCTCCTTAAATGGAAATCTTGATGCTCTTTCCCGTCGCATGAGAGGCTGGGTATGCATCTTTGGGGTCAGGAGTTGGGGAAAGCAGGGCGGATTTTCAGAATCAGTGGTGAAGGAGCAGAAGGAAAGAAATATTAAACTTAATTTTGTCTTCCAAATACACATATATATGCAGCACAGAGGATGGATGGATGGATGGATAATGCATGAGTAGGTGCATGGGTTGATGGATGGTTGGATTGATAAACGGATGGATGGATGGATGGATGGATGGATGGATGGATATGGATGGATGAATGGATGATGGATAGATAGAAAGATAGATGGATAGGTGAGTGGATGGATGGATGGATGGATGGATGGATGGATGGATGGGTAGGTGGATGGGTTGATGGATGGATAAATGATGGATGGGTGGATGGATGGATAAATGGATAGATGAATGGGTGGATGAATGTAGGATGGATAGATGGTGGAAGGATGGATGGATAGGTAGAACGTTACATTTGTGTGAGCATGTGTGTGCGCATAAAACAATGACAATTTATAGAAATACGGTGCATGGGAAATCTGAAAGCCCCGCTCCATTCCTTTATTTGCACCTCTATTCCTTAGCATTTGCCAGAACGATTACAAAACGAACCCATTTGATTTAAACTATTTCCATTGACCCTCACTTCTAAGTAACAAACAAAAAAGCCCAGACCAAAGTGCAGGAAACTAGCCAAGAAAGGCCTAGAAAGTGAAGCAGTTTCATCCATACCATAAATGACCAGCCCTAGGAATTCAGGGTCACCGTTGCACAGGCTTTTTCCATAATTTCCATCAACTCTGCTTAACAGCACTGAACCTGCTAAGGCTCCCTGTAGATCTGTCTCTTAGGGGCACATGCCCAGACAGCTTTGGCCACAATCTAAAGAAGGCAATGTTTGTCTCCAAAAGTGGCACAGGTCATGTCTTTAGGGAAACACACACACACACACACACACACACACACACACAGGAAATACTGAGGGAGGGTCTCCATGGGCTGGACTCCTATGTTCCAAGTTGTTCTGCTGTGGTCAGAAACAGGTGGCCACGTCCTGCAGGTGTATGTGCTTAGAGGCTGGGGCCTGGGATGTGCCCAGGATGCACTCTCTAAGCACCACCTGCCATCATCATCATCATCATCATCATTATATTCTTATTACTACTATTTATTACAACCTGGTCTTCCAGGATGAACACCACGTGGGGACTGTACAATCACTGGACCATGATTCCTTGAACAGAGAAACATCTTTTAGAGCCATTCCATTGACATTGAACCAATCACCCAACCCGAGGAAGGTGAATTTCTAAGCCTGGATGACTCATCTATACATCTCACCGCCCTCAACATATCCGAGCAGAGACCCGTGACAACATTTCCAAGACTGTCTCATTCCCTTGCTCATTACCTTGAAGCATTTCATTCTCTCACACACATACACCCCTTATATTAAAAATGGGACAGCCCGGGTGGCTCAGCGGTTTAGTGCTGCCTTCAGCCCAGGGCGTGATCTTGGAGACCCGGGATCCAGTCCCACGTCGGGCTCCCTGCATGGAGCCTGCTTCTCCCTCTGCCTGTGTCTCTGCCTCTCTCTCTCTCTTTCTCTCTCTCTCTGTGTGTGTGTGTGTGTCCCATGAATAAATAAATAAAATCTTTAAAAAAAAAACCCAAAAAGTATTAAAAATGGACAGGACAGACATCTCACTATTTTCTTAGTGTCTCCAGGAAACTTCCCCTCAAATGTCCCCAGGGCATTTTAGCTCAAAGGCGGGGCCTAAAACCACATGGCTTCTCTTCATGATCTTAGCAGATTTGTCCTTGAGAAGAAGTGAAACACTTAAAATCATTGAGCACGGAAAGCAGGCCAGGTATGAATCAGCATGAAAACCACACCCATCACGCATGAGCATGCCAGAAACAACTCACTGTGTTTGGCGACAAGATGGGGGAAAACATAAGTCAGTTACTATGTATTTGCATAGAGTCGGGACAATTTTCCCCCCATAGGATCCAGTCTTGGTGATAGTGAGACTCCTAGGCTATCTATTTGACTTTGCTGTTGGAAGGAAGGATGGAAGGAAGGAAGGAAGGAAGGAAGGAAGGAAGGAAGGAAGGAAGGAAGGGAGGGAGGAAGGGAGGGAGGAAGGAAAATCATCATCTATTGAGGAGTCAAAGTTAGGGACTAAGTACACTTTCCCCAGAGCATGATCCTGTTCTCCTGGAACCCCCGTCACAGAGACATCAGCATTCCTGGATGTCTCCTTAGGATCTCCTTTCTTTTTTTTTAGATTTTATTCATTTATTCATGAGAGACATGCAGAGAGAGGCAGAGACATAGGCAGAGGAAGAAGCAGGCTCCCCACAGAGAAGGGACCCCGATGGGGGACTTGATCCCAGGATCCCGGGATCACACCCTGAGCCGACGGCAAACACTCAACCATTGAGCCACCCAGGTGGCCCTAAAATCTGTATAAAGTCCAAAAAATTAAAGAGGACCCCAGTGGATGTCTTCTCTTCTTCTATGTTAACATTCTGTTTTTGTTTTTTTTTTTTTTTAGCTTTTTCTGGTCTTTGTCTTATGTTCTGAAATAACATATTGGCTCAGAGATCTCTTCTTTTTTGTTAGGTGTAGCTGGGGTCTATTCGCTTCCTGTTTGGTAGATGATGGTTTTTGATTTCTTACCCGAATGCTATTTTATCTAGCATGTGTGTAAGACACACACACACATGCACGTACACACTTAGAATCCACCTTCCTGATATAACTACATCGCAGTTTTTGCTAACGCCCTATAATTTTTTTTTTTATGCTTTTAGTGCTTCTGTTTTTATTTTATTTTATTTTTTTAAGTAGGCTCCATGCCCAGGGTGGAGCTCAAACTCACGACTCCCAAGTCAAGACTCACATTCTCCACCCACTAAGCCAGCCTGGTGCCCCAGCACTTTTGCTTTTAATCAGTATTGTTAGTCATTGCCTTTTTTTTTTTTCTGCTTGCCTCTCTTACCATCATTCCCGACTTACTATAGTACTGCTAACCCCTTCTAAACACACAAACGCATCAGGACCTCTATGGGGTGTTTTGAACACAGCTTCCCGAGACCCTCTGACCCCTGGTCCATGTGGATTTATGTTTTTTAAGATGTTCCCACAGCTGTCCTTTGGGGGAACTTCCATCCCCAAACGGCATGGGTCTGGGTCCTGGCAGCCCCTTGTGAGAGCTCCAACACATGACAGTCTCTCCGTGACTCACTTCCTCTGGCTGGAAAATGGGAATATATTAATAAGTCCTGTAATACACAATTTTATATTATGTTGTGTAATTTATTATATCATACAGCTATATGCATTGCATGAAATCCCCCAGTCACTGAGCATGGGGCGTTAGTTTTGCCATTCTGAGAATTCCCCTGAAAACCCTCCAACCTCTCTCTCCCATGGTGGCTACTCTGCTTCCCGACTACAGCATCTCCCCTATGTTTCCTCTGTGTTTTCTTAGACTGTTTTTTCCAGTACATTCTGAGCAATAATGCATGGGACGTACTGCCCTGAGGCAGGCATTCTGTATCCAAGAGACCGCCAGCCTCGAGCCCCCCGCTAGCATTGTTGAGCTGATGGTAGTCCCGGGTATTTCCCCTCAAAGTGCTGACAGCATTTCCTGTCGATTTGGGATTTCCAGAGCCTCTGTGCCTAAGTGCAATTCCGTTTTTGTTTCTCCACCCTCTGCATGAGCCTTTGACTCTTGCTGCCTGTTATCCTAGGGCTTCTCTGTATCCTTCATGCTCAAGTGCCCTTCCCTCTTCTGGAGTTGCAGACCCTTGGGTATTCTCATCCTTTGCAATATTTTAAGACAGTCTCCTGTGAAGTCATCTATCTCCTCTTCCCTCACACATGCAGGCAACCTGGGTTTCCTTCCTCTTCTTTTCTCCGTGGCGCCTCTGGAGGAGTAGGAGCAGTATTAGGACTTCTGGACGCAAATTAAGTCTGACATTGGATGGATGATGCCCATCCCCCTAAGGAAAACGCTCTGATTGCTGATGTCAGGCACTGGGCTTGCCGATGCTCGGGTGCGCATAACCTTGCACTAGCCTTGACCATTTCCACTACGGGAAGTGGTGGGAAATAAAGGTTTATAAACAGAATAATTGACAGTTGCTGTTAAATATGATTGGGTTAATACAGTCATTTATTCTCTCTCTCCCTTCATTGGTCTCCCTCCATATTCTAAAACCTAGAAGCCAACAAGAAGCAAGCTCCAGGACTCTGGGAAATCGCATAAATTGCAGATAGAGCCTGGAAGGAAAGCAGGAGATTTGCATGAAAACCCTACCACGCTCCTTGCAGCCAGGCGAACACGTCTTTCCAACTTCGGCAAACTCCATAGAATGTGTTCTTTGGAATCAAGGACAAATGGGCAAGGACATATTCATGGACACCAGGAAGAGCTGAGGGCAAAGGTGAGATACTCTGCTGGAGATAAGGACAAGGGACGGAAGCCCACCACTCCTGGGTTGATACCCCCAAAGCATGGAAAATGGGGACTCAAGTACAGATGCACCCATATTTGGGGCAGCCTTATACCCAACGGGCTTGAAGTGGAAGCAACCCTAGTGTCCATCAGTGGATGAAAGGATAAACACAATGTGGTCCATCCATGGATGGAATATGAGCCCGCCATGAAGAGGAACAAAGCTCTGACACCTGCTACCCCATGAACGGACCTTGAAAACACAACACTCCATGACAGGAGCCAGACACACGAGAGCAGAGAGCGTGAATCCATTTATATGAAGCATCCAGAGGGGGTCCTGGGGTGCCCACTCAGTTAAATGTCCTATTCTTGATTTCAGCTCAGGTCATGAACTCAGGGTCCTGAGATGGAGCCTCAAATCAGCTCCATGTTCAGTGGGGAGTGTTTTTTCCCTGTGTCCCTCTCCCTGCTCCTGTTCTCAATCTCTCTCTCTCTCTCTCTCAAAAATAAATAAATAAATCTTTAAAAAAATAAAAAGAAACATCCAGAAAATTCATAGAGTGAGAAAGTAATTAGTCGTTAGCAGAATCAGGGGAACAGGGAGCAATTATTTAAATGAGTTTAAATCCCCAGTTTTTTTGAGCAATAGAAATTTTCTGGAGCCACAGAGAGGGTAGCTGCCCAACACTAACTGTACTAATTTGTACTAAATTCCCCCCTGAATTACTCAGTTTACAATGGTTAATTTTATGTCATGAATTTCCCCTAATAAAAAAAAAAAGAGAAAGAAAGTTTGCATGTTGTATGTTGAAATGTTCCATCCACTACTCCTACTGGGCATCCAGAAAACATTTCTGTTATGAGTTCCTCCATGAGGACCTAAGAGGAAAGTTCCAGAGATGGGAAAATATGAAACCCTCCCCCAGAAATGGTCAGGTGTGTCAGTTGTCACCAAGTACTCATGTCCACAGGTGACCATCCTTGCACACGCAGGGAGGCTCTGGCCCAAGAATCAATAGCCAGGAATCGCCAGGCGTTCAAGACACAAAGCAGCAACAGAAGAAGCTTCAAATAAAACATATAATTCTCAGAGAATTAAGACCAGCCATTTGCTAAGAAATACGAATCGGACAGTATAAAAAAAAAATTGGAGTGCAAGGAAGAGCTCTCAGAATATACAAGGCAAGGCAAAAACTAGGCATTAACACCATGTCTCGATGAGAAAGAATGACAAATACACAACTCAACCAGGAATAAAAAGAAAGAAGTAACACAAAAAGACAGAAAACGGGAAAGAAGATACATCTAGTTGGACTGACATCTGAAAAATAGGAGATTCGGAAAAAAAGAAAAAAAGAGAGAGAGAGACAGAGAGAGAGAAAGAAAGCACAGGATGGGAATGATGAATGGGATAGTCTGAGAAAATGTTCCAGAATCAAAGGATTTGAAGGTAGACTCATGGGGCCCATCCCGAGGGACAGACCGGAAGTTAGGTGCTCCCTGGCACAGGTGGTGAAGAGATGTCCAGGTGGCTCCCACCCCAGGCAGCTCAAGCACAGGCTCCCACCCCACCGCCCCGGAAGGACACAATCCATCCCATGCAGACGTTTTGAAATTTGCCATAGAAACAGTGTTGCGGCACCTGCGGGGCTCAGTCGGTTCAATGTTTGCCTCCAGCTCAAGTCGCTCTACACTGGGCGTGGATCCTACACGTGTGTGTGTGTGTGTATGTGTGTGTGTGTGTGTGTGTGTGAGTGTTTAATATCCTCTCTGAAGTGCCTACAAAGAATCTGGGGAGACGAGGAGTAGACACCGAAAAAGAGAAAAAAATGAAAAGTGGTGATATTGCAAAAGAAGTGAAAGATTACCATCGTTTCTTAGAGCTTTTTGCGGTATTTGAAATGTCACCGTGTTCATTCCTCCTGGGGACACAGATGGGATGGATGCCACCCCGAGCAGGGGCCATCTGGCTCCCTCCGCATCTGATGGAGTCCTCACGGTACCAGGCAGGTGCCATCCGGCCCATTCTGCAGCTGATGGAGCCCTCACGGTACCAGGCAGGTGCCATCCAGCCCCCCTGCATCTGATGGAGTCCTCACGGTACCAAGCAGGTGCCATCCAGCCCATTCTGCATCTGATGGGAACCCTCACAGTACCTGGCAGGTGCCATCCGGCCCATTCTGCAGCTGATGGAGCCCTCACGGTACCAGGCAGGTGCCATCCAGCCCCCCTGCATCTGATGGAGTCCTCATGGTACCAAGCAGGTGCCATCCAGCCCATTCTGCATCTGATGGGAACCCTCACAGTACCTGGCAGGTGCCATCCAGCCCATTCTGAGTCTGATGGAACCCTCACGGTACCCAGCAGGTGCCATCCAGCCCCCTCCGCATCTGATGGAGTCCTCACGGTACCAAGCAGGTGCCATCCAGCCCATTCTGCATCTGATGGGAACCCTCATGGTACCTGGCAGGTGCCATCCGGCCCATTCTGCAGCTGATGGAGCCCTCACAGTACCAGGCAGGTGCCATCCAGCCCCCCTGCATCTGATGGAGTCCTCACGGTACCTGGCAGGTGCCATCTGGCTCATTCTGCAGCTGATGGAGCCCTCATGGTACCAGGCAGGTGCCATCCGGCCCATTCTGCATCTGATGGAGCCCTTGAGTGCTCCCTGAAGGGAGTGCTGGGACCCTGTTCCTACCTGGGAGCAGTACTTAGTGCAGCAGGATAGAACTGCACACCCACCCCTGTCCGTCCTCAGTGTAGGTGGTGAGCTCCATGAGCGCAAGCGCCAGCTGTGTCTACACCACAGGTCAACGTTTTTACCATCAAGGGGCAGCTGGTGAAGATGGTGGAGCGCGTGCCTCCTTCTACCAGGACCAAGAGCCGGAGGCCCCAGGTGCATGTTTCCATGGAGGGAAGCAGATGCGCCTGCCGGTGGTCACGTGACCATGTTCCTGTTATCTCAGCAATGCCCATGCAAGCGACGCTCAGGGCATGTTACAGTCTAAGGAGAAACCCAGGGGAGGGGGATGGGGAGTGAGCACAGGGGCGCCCCCCCTTGCCATCCTACCCGGGACACAGAGGCAAAGATAAGGAGAGAAAGGTTCAAATTTGAAAGATCTGATAAAGGCCATGTCAACAGGATGTGGTAGTTACTGTTCCAAAAAAAAAAAAAAAAAGAAAAGAAAAGAAAAGAAAAAGAAAAAAAACCCACACACACAGAGAAGAAAGGCAGAGATAGATCACCTCTGAGTTAGGATTCCGGAGGATTGAACAGAAATGTGCATTTTTTGGTGTTTTGCTTTTAACATTGAGAAAGGGAACCAGATCGGGGGAAGGGAAGAGGGAAAAATGAATTCACTTTTTTTATTATTATTATTTTTACTCCATAAAGTCAATTTTCAACCCTGAGTACATACAAAGAAGTAGGAAGAACTGAGGCAGTCGACCGATGATCTCTTTAAAGTCTTATCCTATTGGAAGCGCTCTCTCCGGGCTTTAATGTTCGGGACCCATGTTCCCCCAAGACTACAGAACTCGCCCCATTTGGGATAGTCGCTGAAATTTAGTTTATCTCATTAAACCACAGAACTACTGCAAACGTGCACTCGCCAAACAGGCAACGAATTGTTTTCACATTCACAAAGCCGAGATGTTTTTAGGGGAGCTTTACGGGTGTGACATGAAGTCGAGTTGACACGTTCCCTAGAGAAAGATCAAACTCAACACCCTTGACGGATGTCCGGTCGCATGTGGGACGTGTTACTTAGATCATGACAGAGAGAGAGAGAGAGAGAAAGTCGCCTCTCGACCTCTTCTGCCGTGAATCACCATTTGTCTGAAGTTCTTTCTCCACGGATACGTGTCTGCACCTGGCCTGCCCCGTGCTCAGTCCTGGCCGGGCTCCTGCTGCACGGCCCTGATGTGCGGAGTCGCTGGCCAAACGCTCGCCACGTGGTATAAGGCAGTCACGTGCATGGGATCCTTTTCCTTCCATGCAACACGGAGTGGACCATATTTCTAAGAAATAGCCAACAGGGAGAAAGCAAAGCACACACCCCGTACGTCCTAAGCTTCTTGTGGGTCCTTCCCAACCCCTCAAGGATGATAGATCCTGAATTCACGTTCATCATTAATCGGTTTTACGTACGGTTTCCTCACGTGGGCCTCGTCTTGAATCTACAGGCCATACTGTGCGGATGCTTTTTACCTTTCAATAAGTGTCCTCAGGCTGCGTGTTCTCTCCGGCCACGTGACGATCTCCAACACTGTGACAATCACATTGTTGAAGGACCTAGCCCTATTGCATTAATTCCATTTTTTTCGGTCTTCATTTGTTCTTAATTTCACGACCTGTCTTTACCGTTACTCCAATGTCTGGATATCACGTGCTTTACTTAAACTACCTTTTTCCCCCCCTCTCGATGACCATTTGGATGGTTTTCCATCCTTTGCCACTATGGACATCAATGCTGTGAGGTTTTTTTTGGTGTAGGGTTCCCTTGTAAGGCTTTTTTAGGGGAAGTCGCCAGCAGAATGGTTCATCTTTCCTAAGTAGCGCCACATGGTTTCCCCAAGTAGCTTCACCAACGTCCACGTCTACAGGAGTCTGAGAGTTACCACCCTCCCCCACGTGCGTGCCCAGCTCTGCTACGCTTTGATGGCAAATGTGGTTTTAATTTCTCGTCCCCTGACTACCACTCACTGAGCCACTCCGACTTGTTTCATGGTGAATTCGATTTCCTCTTCTTTGAAATGCCCCTGGAGGCTCTCACACATTTTTCTACAACTGTGTGGTCTTTTCAAGTTGGGCCCCGAGGGAGTTGTTCTTTATGTACCGTGGACACTAACCTTCTGTGGATCCTTTGTAGCAAATGCAGTCTCCCAGCCTATGCCGCATGGTCCCATTCTTTTACTGGAGTCTTGACGCAATTTCTTGGTTTTCATGGAGTCAACTGCATCAGTCTCTGCTCGGTGGTTTCTGCTTGGGTTGTCTCTGGGGTGAAGAGATCTGGCGTTCACGCAATGTCATTACTGTGATGCTCGCGTATTCTCCTAAAAGGGTTTAAGTTTGGGGGCAGTTGGGTGACTCAGTCAGTTAAGCGTCTGCCTTTGGCTCAGGGCACGATCTCAGGGTCCTGGGGTCGAGCACCCCATCAGGCTCCCTGCTCCTCGGATAGTCTACTTCTCCCTCTGCCTCTCTCCTTCTGTGTGCTCTCTCTCTCCTTCTCAAATAAATGAATGAAATATTTTTTAAAAATATTTTTTAATAAATAAAAGGGCTTAAGTTTAGTTTTCCATAACTAACTGCTTAACTTGGATAGCTTAGAACTTTAAAGCTGGGTTTTGCTCCCTCTGGATAACCCATTGTCCGAGCACCATATTGAACAGATCATTACTTTGGCTTGGACCAGTCACACACCAAATGCCTCCCGTCTTCAATCCCAGCTCCCATGCTACTCTATAGTCATCCTCCTTCTTGGAAGGAAACCTGATATTGGCAGGAATAGTCTCCACCTGATTTTACTTCCTCAAACTTACATCAGCTGCATTGCCTATTCGCATATAAATTAAAATTTTTTTGTATTTTAAAGATTTTTTATTTTTATTTTGTTTTTAATAAATAATCTATTTATATTAATTAATTAATTAATTAATTAATTAATTTATTTATTATTTATGATAGTCACACAGAGAGAGAGAGAGGCAGAGACAGAGGCAGAGGGAGAAGCAGGCTCCATGCAGGGAGCCCGACGTGGGATTCAATCCCGGGTCTCCAGGATTGCGCCCTGGGCCAAAGGCAGGTGCCAAACTGCTGCGCCACCCAGGGATCCCCAATTTTTTATTTTTATTTTTTATTTTATTTTTTTTTTTTTTAATTTTTTATTTTTAAAGTCAAGTCTACACCCAACGCGGGGCTCAAACTCAGGACCCTGAGATCAAGAGTTCCATGCCCTACTGACTGAGCCACCCAGGTGCCCCTGCATATAAATTTTAAAGGCAGGTTGTCAAGCTTTGCAAAAAATGTTTCTAAAAAACTGTGGTTAAAATGACACAGAGAGTGTCCCTCAGTGTCCCTCATGCATCTTCATGCTACTGAATTTTCCAAACTTTGAATATGTAAATTTTCTTGAATGGTATTCTTTAGTGACGCCTGTCAGCAGGACATTAAATGAAGAGCTTTGTGGTTTTTTTTCATTTGTTCTGGCATTTCTTTTGGTAGAGTAATCCCATTATTGTTATTATAAATTGCATATTTTTATTATATCAATTAATTATATAATAATATGTGTAATATATAAAATAATATTTTAATTACATATTATATATTCTATAGAGCAATATATTATAGTTATAGATGATCTAATTTTATATTAAATATTGTGATACAATCTATTATAGTCATATATTATATATTGCAATAACTATATTGTATATTATTGTATATTTTAATATACAATATGTTATGTTATATATTATATAATACACTGTAATGTACTATATATTATAGTTACATATTATATATTATTATATTATGTATATTCTGATATATTATAGTTACATATTATATATTAATATTGTAATATATCATGTTACAATAATACAATACTATTAGATTACATATTGTGATATATCATATATTATATATTATATATTAGATTACATATTGTGATATATAATATTATATATAATTATATTATATTAAATATTCTTGTGCTGCTATATTAAAAGGAAATGGACTTTATTATAGTCCATATAGAAAGGACAGTTAACTCTTAATAATTCTGTTTTATCTCAAAGTTGTTTTCATTTCTATATATATATATATAGGAAATACCATTTGCAAATAATATCATCCCGGGGTCCTGGGATCGAGTCCTACATCAGGCTGCTTCTCCCTCTGCCTGTGTCTCTGCCCCTCTCTCTCTCTCTCTGTGTCTCTCATGAATAAATAAAATTTAAAAATCATAAAATCAATTAATTTTATTCAATAAGTGTCACTAATTTTTAATTTTATTTTGGTTCTGGCTCTGTTGCTTCCTTGTGTCTCATGTGGCTCCTGCACACAGGTGACGTGCGCACCCGGCGGCCGAAGGTGGGCCTTGAAGATGTTCCCTGGGAAGCGCGATCGTCTCGGTCAACACGAGGCACGTCGGGGATAAGAGATAACCGCTTGTCCCGCGTGGAGGCCACGCTATTCTCATACCTTGTCTACAGGCGCGTTTGGCAAGAAGGGCCCTGTGTGACGCTTTCGGGGAAACATCCGTGCAAGGGAGGCGGTAGCAGGGAGGCAATACCCCAACCGAGCCCCTCGCGGGCACGAGGAAGCGGGCAGGAGGCCGTGGGGCCTTCAGCCACACACTCAGAGTGTCTGTCGCCCCTCAGCCAAGTGACCCAAGAGACTCTTCTTGCACCATCAGGACCCAAGCGGGGAGACACTCCAAGTGGGAATTGGCCAGAGTGCAGGGGCCGTGCTTGCTTCGAAGGGGGCGGGTGGGGCAGCTCGTAGCCAGGATGTGACAGACACAGGGCGCCGGCTCCTTGGGAAGTTCTTGTGCATCCCCTGGGTTGCCGGAGCCCAGGGAGGCTCCTGCGGCCTGAGCACCCATACCTGTGGGGCCGGCCTCCAGGAGGGAGGGCGAGACAGCCTCCAGGGCCGGGCCTGCATCCTCTACCCGTCCCAGCTCTCGTGGACGCATTGGCTTGTTGCTCGCCGTGCATTTATGTACTGCTTGCCCCCACTTTAGGTCTTTGTCAACACTGCATTAGGTACTGAGCCGGGCAGCGGAAACAGGCCACGTCCTACAGGACCCTGCAGGGCCCGTCCTACTCAGGCCGGTCGTAGCGGGGACGCACCTGCGCCGGAGCCCAGCTTCCCGTCCACACTCCGCTCTGCCCGTCGATACAGCAGCGCACAGGACCCTAAGCCAAAAGCCAGAACCCAACCCAAACAAACGGAAACCCCTCTTCCACCCCCCCAACAAGCCATTCAAACAACACTGTAATGCCGGTGCTGGTGCAGGGGAAACACCACAAATTCCCTTCCCCGGCAAAGAATGGGCTCCCTTTTATCTGCAAAAAACTCTGATTATATAGTCATTAGACTGGTAATGGCACTTTTATTATGCACTTGGATCAGACCGTTGGCATAATTATAGCAACCGTTGAAATCTGTATTACAACCGTGTAATTGCTTGGCGGGGTGACACGATTCTCCGGAAAATGTAGATACTAAATAAAGCCTCCCCCCCCCCCCCCCCCCCCGCGGTGGGCGGCAGCGCTCCTCCCAAGCGCAGGGGCCTTTCAAAGTCAAGGAAGGTCGTTGCCGGTCCCTAGAGCCCGTCCCTGCAAACCACGGGCAGGGACAAACACTCGGCAGAGGGAAGAGTCTCGTGTGAGCCTTTTGCACGTTGGCTCGGGTGCAGGTAAAGTCGCCAAATTGTCAAAGACGTAGGGTTGGACATGGGTCAGCTTGAGGCAGCGGCCGCGCGTTTTCCTGGAGACGCGCTGCGGGGGAGCGTGTGCGGCCTCGTTGGCAGAAACGTGCAAGAGCTGGGGTGCGGCCTGCAGAAGCCTGCGGTGGTGGCCCCGCGGTGGAGGTTGAGTGGGTGCACCTCAAAGCGTGCGTCCACCGGGAACCTGGAAATACAAACTTATTTGGAAGCAGAGTGTTTGCAGATGCAAATAAGGGAAGGATCTTGACATGAGCTTCCTGGACCAGGGGGCCCTACATCCAACGACAGGCGTCCTTGGAAGCCACGGAGGACAGGACACAGATGCAGGGGAGGAGCCCCGTGAGGACGGAGGCAGACGCGGGAGGGACGCCTGG
This sequence comes from Canis lupus dingo, assembly GCF_003254725.2. NCBI lineage: Eukaryota > Metazoa > Chordata > Mammalia > Carnivora > Canidae > Canis > Canis lupus. Next base: position 1,964,449 of record NC_064281.1, on the reverse strand, counting down.
GGCCCCAGATGCCGCCGGCCGGCGGGTGACCTGCTGCTGGTTTGCAGAGCACCTTCGGCGCACCTCGGCTTGCACATGCATCCCCCTCCCCGGCCGGGCGTCTCCTCCTTCATCTTCACATGGGCTGCTCTTGTGAAGAGGGATCCCTGTGGATCCCTCGATCCGATGCCCTTCTTTTTATAAGACCACCAGTCCCGTTGCATGAGGGGAGGCCCAGACGACCTCATCCTAACGTATTTCATCTGCAATGACCCTATTTCCAAATAAGGTCTCAACCTTCTGCGTTACTGCAGGCTGGGACTTCAACAGAGAAAATTCGGGCGAGGGGGGGTGGGTGGGCGCCCAATTCAGCCTATAACGTACCCTCGACAGAGGAACCGCTGTCGTTTGAGTACACAAGACGTCCGTGACCCAAGGGCACACCATTATTCCAGAAGCTCCTTTCATGGTGAAGTATTCCCAAAACCGAAACCCACAGCAGCACAGCAGATGGCCTGATTTGGCGGCTTCTAACGCGTCCCTGTGCCTCAGAATCACCCGGGGAGCTCGTTAAATAAACAGGGCAGCCTGGCCCTCACCCCACTTAATCGGAATTTGAATTAGCCTGGGGTGCGGCTATTTTTAACAAGCTCCCAGGTGTTTGCCTGCAGCAGGAACGGTTGGGAAGTCCCGGGAGGGAGGGACGCAGAGTGGAACCTGAGCCTGCCCCGCCCGGGGGGGCCTGACTTCAAGGCAGGAGCATGAGTGCATGACCCAGAACTGGAGACACCCGGGTCACTGCACCGAGGCAGGCATATCACCAGAAGGACGGGCCACCCATGCCTCTTGCTCGGGTCCGATGGGTTCAGGGAGCGGCTCCTTTGTGGACAAGAAACAAACATTGCTTCCAAATGAATTTAAGTTTGACCTTAAATCAAACTGCTCGTTTGCAGGGATGCAGAGTGATAACCCGTTTAGTGTTGTTTGGAGACCGGAAAGACACGACCCAGACCTGTCAGCGGCTCTCGGGGCGACAGGTGACCCGAGCACCCACTCCCGGCTGGCCAGTAAGGTGAGAACCGCCATCCCTGGTTCGCGGGCCGTGGAGCCCATGGAGGCACCGCATTCCCTGCAGGGGCTCGGGGCCTGGTGCACGGGGCTGTTCCTCAACACTTGCCTTTTCCCCCCGTGCACCCCGCGCCCCTTCGCTGTCGGCGTGGATCCCTGCGGCTGTGACTTCGGAGCGCATGGCTCCTTCTGAACCTCGGGAAAGGACGGGGAGCGGGATGGAGCCCACACCGGGTCCACCGAGCAGCGTCCTGGACGCACACGCACCCGGTCTGGGCCAGAATCACCAGCAAAGGTGGACACGCGGCGGCGGACTTGTGGATGCAGGAACGGAAGCCACGCGGCTGGGAAGTCTGCCCCAACGGACCGCTTCTTGATATCTGAGTTGCTGTTGGTGAGGTGGTGCCTTTGCCCCATGGCATGGCGCTCACATCTGGAAGCACACCTGTAACGCACACACCTGGAGACAGACGTGTAACTCACACCTGCGACCCACATGTCAACCCACACCTGCAGCCCACACCTACAACTCACACTTGGAATGCACACCTGAAGCTCATACCTGGAATACACACCTGGAAATACATGCATAACTCATACCTGTGACCCACACCTGTTACTTGCACCTGCAATGCACACCTGGAACCACAAAAATAGCTCATACCTGCGACCCACACCTAGAACTCACACCTGGAATGCACAGCTGGAACCACATGCATAACTCATACCTGTGACCCACACCTGTAACTCGCACCTGGAATGCACACCTGGAACCACATGTGTAAGTCAGATCTGCCACCCACACATCAAACCACACCTGCGACCCACACCTAGAACTCATACCTGGAATGCACACGTGGAGCCACATGCATAACTCATACCTGTGACCCACACCTGTAACTCGCACCTGGAATGCACACCTGGAACCACAAAAATAGCTCATACCTGCGACCCACACCTAGAACTCACACCTGGAATGCACAGCTGGAACCACATGCATAACTCATACCTGTGACCCACACCTGTAACTCGCACCTGGAATGCACACCTGGAACCACATGTGTAAGTCAGATCTGCCACCCACACATCAAACCACACCTGCAACCCACACCTAGGACTCACACCTGGAATACATACCTGGAACCACATGCATAACTCACACCTGTGACCCACAGCTGCAACTCGCACCTGGAACCACATGGTAAGTCAGATCTGCCACCCACACATCAAACCACACCTGCAACCCACACCTAGAACTCACACCTGTAACACAGACCTGGAACCACAAAAATAGCTCATACCTGCGACCCACGCCTAGAACTCACACCTGGAATGCACACCTGGAACCACATGCATAACTCATACCTGTGACCCACAGCTGTAACTCGCACCTGGAACCACATGGTAAGTCAGATCTGCCACCCACACATCAAACCACACCTGCAACCCACACCTAGAACTCACACCTGCAACTCACACCTAGAACTCACACCTGGAATACACACCTGGAACCGCATGCATAACTCATACCTGTGACCCACACCTGTAACCCGCGCCTGGAATACGCACCTGGAACCACATGGGTAAGTCCCCTCCGTGACCCACACCTAGAACTCACACCTGCAACTCACACCTAGAACTCACACCTGGAATACACACCTGGAACCACATGGGTAAGTCACCTCTGCGACCCGCATCTAGAACTCACACCTAGGACCACCTTCTGCACCCCCTGCCCTTCCCGGATGCCCAGACTCCCTTTCTCAGTCTCCACAAACGCGACCCCTGCCTTTTCCTGCTTCCTCCCTCGACACACTGGCAGGCGCACAACGGAAGGAAGCAGGCACTCTATTAAGATGCCCCCCAGAGCACCACGTCCCCCCAGACAAGAGGAATTAGTCCTGTCCCTAGGACGCGGGAGCTCACAGCCAGCAGTGCCTCGTTGCCACCGAGATAGATTTTATCGGCATCACTTCTTGACCCTGTCTTCTTCCAATTCTGCAAGGGGCAAAAGGTCATAGGAAGCCTCCCAGAGCGTCGTAGGAAAGATTGCTAACCTATCACACTGCGATCGCTTCTACTCCCAGGTGTCAACCCAACGGAAATGGAAAGACGGGTTCACGCACACACCTGTCCACCCGTGCTCCTCGCGGATGATTCCCACGCGTCAAAAGGTGGAAACCACCGCAGCGTCCTCCGCGGGTGGATGGACAGGCACCGCGTGGCCCGTGCATACAATGGAATAGTCCTCAGCCGCAAAGAGGAACCGCATTGTGACACCTGCTACAAACACGTACGAGCCTCGAAACCATGACGCTCGGGGAGACACAGCAAGTCGCCAAATACCACGTACGACAGATGTCTCGTCGTCCGAAAGCGCGGAACAGGAAAGTCGATGAAAACAGGGCGCAGACTAATGGCTGCTTAGGGCTGGTGGGGCTTCGGAGTGGGGCCTGGGGGCTCGGGGACGTGGGGTTTCTTTTTGGGGCGATAAAAAAAAATATCCCGATTGGGCTGCACGGATGGTTCCTCACATCTGTGAAGGTGCTAAACACCAGTCCCTTAGTCACCTTGAACAGGTCCGTGAAATACATCTCCGTAAAGCAGTTTACCAGGAAAGCTGTAGGGACACTTAAAAATAGCCTGGGACAAAGCACTGTAGGGCAGAAACGCACCTTCCCTGGCGTTTCCCACGTGACTGCGTTTCCCCAAGTCGTGCCCTCAGTTCCCGGACTTTGGAGCTTGGTCTTTGCTGGTTCTTACTCGTGTTTGATCAGTAAATAGGGAGCGCTGCCAGGTGACAAGCGGAGGCTGGGTCGTGGCTCCCGATCCTTGACTCCGTTCGTGTGGTGTGATGTGGGGACTCTCGAGAAACAGAGGCCTTTGGGTCCCCACGCCCCTCCCCGCCCCAACCACTGCATCTGGCACAGATCTCCTGAAACCCTAGGAATTTGTAAATGAGGAGATAGGAAGGTGTCTTTTGTCATGTCAATAAGGGGACTTGTGGAATGCCCCTAAGGGCAGGCTAGTTGCCGGGAAACCAACCCCAAGATTAAAGGGATGGAAGTTTCCATTGCATGGGGCAGGGGAGGGGTGCAGGCTGAGCCTATTCCCCAGTGGCCAACGATTTCAGCAATTGTACCTCCACATTGAAGCCTCCATAAAACCCCAAAAGGACAGGTTTTGAGAACTTCCAAGACAATGGGACACTGTCCCCTGCCTCTGTGCCCGACCTCAAGGTCCCGGACGACAGAAGCTCTTTGTTGGAGACCTCACTCTGCGAGTCTCTTCATCCAGCACTTGATTGGTTATCCTAATATCCTTTGTTCCCTTGTAGGTAATCTCACGGGGTGAACGAGTTTCCCTGAGTCACTCGGCACAACGGATGGAACCCCGAGAGGGGGTCATGGGAGCCCCCGATCCCGCGTGCTGCCTCAAGACGCAGGACCGAACCCGTTCTGCTGCGGGCTCTGAGCCCATCTGCACGCCCAAGGTGCCCGGTGGACGCTCAGCTGCTGTCCGAGCGCCGGTGGCCCGGGAAGCCCCCAGCCCGCACACGTAGGCCGCGGCACCAGACTTAGAGCGACAGGTGTAGCACGGCCAGCAGCTCCGTGATGCTGGGTGTGAACACGGTCCCGGCCATGGCGAAGCACTAATGGGGTTGTGGGTGCGGCTGTCCGCCTCGGCGGCCCTTCTTTGCCCCCACTGGGCGCCCCAGGCCACGTGTTCAAGGACACACACCCAGCTGAGCCAACGCTGCCTTGATGATGCGCTGCTCCCCCACGAGGCGGCGTCCCACCCGGAGAGCGGAGGGAGGCCCAAGAGGTTGGACCACATAGAACGCTTGGGAAGACGGGCAGTGGGGCCCCGGCATGTTAGCAAAATAAGGAATAACTGTGTTGGGCAAGGTCACCGTCGCGTAGGGGGAAGGCGGGGGCATTTGAGGTGCACCCCCTCATGTTCCTCGGGTGCAGGGGGTGCAGAGGGCTCTGGGACAGATGCCCTCAGTGCTGTGGATCACAGCATTCTCTCCCCAGTGACCAGTTAAGCCTTAATACCTGGGACACAGGGAGCCCGCGGGCCGCTGAGGCACGAGAGCCCCAGTTGGGTGACTCGGCCCAAGCGCTCATTGGGGTCTTGGGGTTTTCTTCTTTGCAGAAGCACGCCCCCAATATCCGCGGCCTGGAGACCCATGCAGGAGAGAGGAGCCCAGCCGGAAGCTCGGAAACCTGCCCTGGAGCGCCTGGGTAGCCCGGCTACGATCCCGGTTGATGGTTTCCAGATACTTTGTATGGGATCCTCACCTCTCCAGAGCGGTGATCCACAGCCCCGGGGCCGCTCTGCTCCCAGGGATACTGGTAGTGTCTGGAGATATCGGGGCAGGGCGGGGTGGGAGGGGTCATAGCTATAGAGGAGGGGTCTTTCTGGCGCCCAGTGGGTGAAGACCAGAGACTTGGCTTGGCCTGGTAGGGTGCACAGGACACCCCGCAGCAGGCTCGTCCACCGCAGGGTTCTTAGCGCTGAGGCCAGCAGCGATTTCACACGCACCAAATCAGGGGAAATGAGCCACCTGCAGTAAGCACCGTGCCTCAGATCTTTGCGCCCAGAGATAAAACATTTGTGCAATTTCCCCTACGGGTTGCCAGAAGACAGACACAACAGGGCACCCGGGAGACGCCTTCCAAACGGAACGCACAGAAATACTTGAGACGTCCCATGCGTAAGCGTGCACAGCTTCCACGTTTCCTTTCTCGGTCGCCTGATTTGTCGGAAACATTTTACGCCGCTCAAACATCCAAGCCGCACTTTGGGAAATGCATTTGGGTTGGGAAATATGTTTCTGTAATATGGTAAGTGCGTCTGAGCAGAGCTCACAGATGTATTGCTCTATGTAAAAACAGTCATGCCGCCTCGTGAAATCACAGAATGTTTCCCTAAATAGTCTCATGCCTATTAAATAATTTGAATGAGCTTTGAAGGTTCCCAGAAATGAAATATTAGTTCCAGACAGTTTTACTGAAGAGACCAAATACACTTTCAAGGAAAAGATATCATTTCAGCACGTGGAGAACATTTTCATAAAAGTCCATTAGTTCATGAATATCATTCTATGCAAGTTCAGAATGGGAAGGACTCTCTTAATCTGGCCACCCAGCTTTTAAAAATGCAATCATTTTTCCAATAATTGCGTTTTTAGGGAGAGCCGTTAATATTGGTTCTGTTTAATCAATAGTTAACTGGAGGGCTGGGCTGGAACGCCGCATCCGCATCATCTGGTGGTGTCCACGTTACCTGGAACACAGCCTCCATGGGACGATTAATGTTTCTTCATGTTAACAAAAATGGGAGCGTGTTTTAAGAATATCGAAGAAATGGCAGAATGACTGGAATCACAATAATCTCAGAAACATTGAGAGGATAAAGCCTCAACTCGGGGTTAAAATGGCAGTATGTCTCAATTCGATCTTCTTCAGTCAAGGAGGGAGTCTTAATTTTAGTGGTTAATTCCACAGCGACCACACCACCCACCTCACTCACCCACGTCTTAATAGAGGTCCGCTTAAATGGCGCAGACTTCAATTATACATTGTTTTATAACCGAAAAGTGCTTTATTGCAATGATCAACATAATAACCATTATCCAATGCGGAACTTGAAAGCCTTCTGTTTCTTCCTTTTATTTCTTTTTATTTTATTTTATTTTATTTTATTTTATTTATTTATTTGAGAGACGGCTAGAGAAAGTGAGAGTAGGAGGGAGAGGCAGGGGCCAAGGGACACGCAAGCTCCCCGCTGAGCCTGCAGCCACACAGATGCAGGGGCTCCACCCTAGGGCCCCAAGATCATGACCTGAGTCGAAGGCAGACTCTTAACTGACTGGGCCACCCAGATGGTGCTTCTTCCTTTAAAAAAAAAAAAAAAAGACGTTTAAACAAAATATTAAATGAATATAAACAGCAATGTGGCTTTATTCATAGGATTTGGCGACACTCTTTCAATTTGTTTCATGTCCCTGTGTTGGAAAGACCTCTAGGTCAATAAAAGGCAGATGAACAAGAATGAATAGATGTTTCCACCTGTGCCACACTGAGATAAGCAATCCTGTGAGTAGCCACCAAGGATGCAGATACAAACCATCTCAACACCCAAGAGGCAGGCACTGGACACATGATCCTAGTGGAGTCTCGCTCTATAGACAAGACCAGAATTCCATGGGATGAAGTTGACTTTCCCTCTCAATGACGTCCATACCCATCTACTCATCATATCTATCTATCTATCTATCCATCACATCCTTCCATATATCCATCCATCATATCTATCTATATATCATATCTATGCATCTCTCCATCCATAATATCTATCCACCACATCTATCCATCCATCCATCCACCCATCATATCTATCTATCCATGTATCATGTCTATCTTTCCATCTATCATATCATTCTATCCATCCATTCATCTATCCATCCATCATGCCTATCTATCCATCTATCTAACCATCCATCTATCCATTATATCCATCCATCCATCATCCATCATCCATCTATCCATCCATCCATCCATCCATCATATCTATCCATCCATCATATATACCTTTTCATCCATCCATCATCCATCATCCATCATCCATCCATCATATATACCTTTCCATCCATCCATCCATCCATCCATCCATCCATCATATCTATCTTTCTATCCATCCATCATCCATCCATCATCCATCCATCCACCCATCCATCCATCATCCATCATCCACCCATCCACCCATCCATCCATCATCCATCATTCATCTATCCATCCATCATATATACCTTTGCATTCTTCCATCCATCCATCCATCATATCTATCCATCCATCATATGTACCTTTTCATCCATCCATCCATCCATCCATCATATCTATCTATCCATTCATGATATCTATCATGTATCCAAACACACATATATACTCACTCACTCATATAAATTATGTGTATGATCTGTATTGAATATAATTCACAAATTGTGCTAAGACAGTGGTTCTCAACCAGGGAACGTGCCCTTTCATGTCCACAGTCCATCCGGTAATGCCAGGAGACATTTTTGGTCATCACAACTGGGAGTAGGGAGATGCTTCTGGCATCTGCTGTGTGGACACCAGGGATGCTGCTCAAAACCCTACAACGCACAGGACACCCCCTATGGCAAAGAACTATCTATCCCCAAATGTCAGTAGTGTCAAGTTTGAGGGACCTTGGGCCTAACGACTGGAGAGTAAATATTCAGCACGACGCATTAAATACACATGGATCATAAGCTCATCTACTACCTATCCTATGTGAGAAATACTATAGCAAGTCCCTAAACAACTGTTAATGAATTTCTGAGTAAACAAACGTGTTTTCTTTAAAAGTGTGTTTTTAATGCCTAAAAACAAGGAAATACCTCCCAAATCCCTAAACCTCAAGCCATGCCTTCTTTTCAAAGCAAGGTCAGCAAGGGGTTTGTCTGCTATCCAAGGCAGGAAGTGATGGGGGTGGGGTTGGCCATCGGTTGGCAAAATCCGGGTGTCCGTGGCTTTGAGAAGTCCGGGAGGTGGGCCAAGGTTCTTCCTTGCCTTGAGCACATGTCACTTGTACTCACCGATGGAACGCATTCGGGGGAAGAGTCAGAGTGCGTCAAATCAACCGAGACTCCGCTTTCCAGTGCTCCATGCCCCCCACCCCCACCCCGAAACAAGCGTGTGAAAGGTGCCACCGCAGAGCCTATTTCCCAACGAGCACCTGACATGTTCCAGGACACAGTTCTTATCCTATGGCTCAAGCATGAACCAACAAAACCTCCACAAGTCAAAGGCTGTACCAGGTGAACTTCCTGTCCCCGACCTCAGCCCCAGATCCAACCTGGTGGAAACAAAGTGTTGCGTCCTTCATACTCTTGCTCAAGAGCGACGCTGGGCATTATCTTTAGAACCAGCCGAGAACGTTCCCCAGGAATACATCAGCAGCGCGGTTTCTTCTTCCTCTTCCTTACACATCTCAAGGCATCGTCCCACAACCAGAACTGTTCTTATAAATTCAATAATAAATAAACAGTAATTAGTGGCATGACATGGTCATTACCCATAATCTTTAGCCCCGCGTGGGTTGGTCTAATTATACCCAAGAAGCCATAAAAAATTGGAGCGGGGAGACCTTTCCATCCATCACATGTGGGCATATGTAGTTTTCCACAGGTGCTTCATTTTCGGATGTCGGGTTCCCTTTGCTTGTTTGGCCTCTGTCAGCTCCGCAAATGCGGATCGAACTGTAGGAGCAGAGGGAACAAGTCCTGGCTGTGTGTCTGCATGGGATTTGCACGGAATTTCGGGGCTGGGATTGCCGTCGGCCCTGCTGGGCACCAAAGGCCTCTCGGGGAAACAGGTGACAGCGCCAGCGGCCAGGCTGGGGCGCCCTCTGAGCCGCTTTTCCTCTCCCCGCCTCCTCCCGGGAGGCCCCACGTCTTGTAGGGCCTTGACGCGTCTTGGAGTTGGCCCCAGGCGGGGTACCCCGACACATGACCTTGCTGCTCCAGGCAGCCAAGACAATTCATCTGCCCTACTTTAGGTTGTCTTATTTCATTATTTTATTTTGTTTTGTTTCGTTTTATTTTATTTTATTCTGTTCTGCTTCATTTTTGTTTTGTTTTTATTTTGTTTTATTTGCTTTTTAGTTTAGTTTCTGTTGTGCTTGGTTTCATTTCGTTTTAGCATAGTTTAGTTTTGTTTTATTTTATCGTACCGTGTTCTGTTGTATTTTATTGTTTCAATTAACGTATTTTAACAACTGATATAAAGAACATCTCCTGTTCAGAAAGCCGAACTGAGGGTGGCCCGGGTGGCTCAGCGGTTTAGCGCCTACCTTCAGCTCAGGGCATGATCCTGGAGTCCTGGGATCGAGTCCCGTGTCAGGCTGCCTGCATGGACCCTGCTTCTCCCTTGGCCTCTCTCTCTGTGTCTCTCATGATTTTTTTTTTTCTTAAATCTTGTTAAAAAAAAAAGAAAGAAAGCCGAACTGAGCACAGGTGAGGTAATGTGATCCCTCCCCCCTCTCAAATTGGTTTACCCTCCTCACTGCACAGCCCTGTGTTTCAGGATCCCTTCTGGATGGTCCATGAAGAACATACCTGAACCCTGAGAATACCATATGCTTTTGCATCGCTCAAGTACATCATCTGAGGCAAGGCATTCCTTATCAGTATTACTCTGAGATTTTTCCCACAAATACAGATGTACAGATCACCTTCGTTTATATATAACTTCTATGGCTATGCCATAGTCTCTTGGAAGGACGTTCCTCAATTTATTTTTTATTGTGTAAAATAAATAGACGTCATTGCCTGGAGGAGTTTCGGGTTTCAGAAGCACAGAACACCATGCACAGACGGTTCCCACGTCCACCTGTCTCTGCACCCCGTTTCCCCTATTACCGATATCCACTGTGGCTGTGGTCCATGCCTTCCCATTACTGAACCAATATCAGTACATTAGCACCCAAAATCCACAGTGTCCATCAGGGTTCCACGTGCAGGTGCACAACCCCTGGGGTTTGCAAAACTCACCTGCCCACCGTGATGGCATCCTACAGGGTCACCCACTGCCCATTATCTATTTGAAATTCAGATTCAACTAGTTGATTATAGCATAAATGTATCCCAAATATTAAACAGGACGTACTTATAATAAGTAATGATTTGTTGTCGATCTGAAATTCAAAATCCATCTCGAGATTCAGCATAGTTATATCCCAAAGGTCGCATGGGCCCTACATTCGAATTCAAATTCAACTGGGTGCCTAGTCTGAGTATGTCCCAAATACTGCATGAGAGACATGTAGAATGAAAGAATTATTCATTGTTTATTTGAAATTCAAATTCAGCTGGGTGTTGAGTGTGAGTACATCCCCAATACAGAATGAGACATAGTTATATTAAAACAATTATGTGTTGTTCATCTGAAATTAAAATTCACTTGGCATTAAGCCTAAAATATGCACACATATTTTATACTAATCTATAATATATAAAACATATAATACAAAGTGCAATATATTATAAATATATATTAATTAATCATGCATTAATGGAATATATTACATTATGTAATATACATTATGTAATATATTACAATATAATATGGTTAATATATAATGTATTATATATCACAGATATGTTATATATAATATACATATACATTGTCTATCTGAAATCCACATTTCACTGGGCATTCTGAATTTTTTCAAGATTTTATTTTATTTTATTTTATTTCTTTTTCTTTAAGATTTTATTTATTCATGAGAGACACACACACACACAGAGAGAAGCATAGACATAGGCAGAGGGAGAAGCAGGCTCCACGCAGGGAGCCTGACGTGGGACTCGATCTGGGACTCCAGGATCACGTCCTGGGCCAAAGGCAGGTGCCAAACCACTGAGCCACCCAGGGATCCCTCAAGATTTTATTTTATTTTATTTTATTTTATTTTATTTTTTTTAATTTTTTTTTTTTATTTATTTATGATAGTTACAGAGAGAGAGAGAGAGGCAGAGACACAGGCAGAGGGAGAAGCAGGCTCCATGCACCAGGAGCCCGATGTGGGATTCGATCCCGGGTCTCCAGGATCGCGCCCCGGGCCAAAGGCAGGTGCCAAACCGCTGCGCCACCCAGGGATCCCAAGATTTTATTTTTAAGTAATCAGTAATGTCTACACCCAACGTGGGGCTGGAACTCACAACCCCGTCCCTCTTTCAACTCCTCCTTCAAATCCCACCCCATTTGTAAGACCTACTAGATGTGCACACACGCACTCACATCTCTATGTAAATAATGCCACACCTCTGCACACACATACATATTATGTGATATAAAATACGAGCATATACTTATATACCTGTAATTATATGTATGTAGCAAAAACTGGTTAATTATTGTGTTCCAAACGTTCTCCTCCCCGTGACACTCCCGCTTTGCTATTTCTGCTCTAGCAGCCAGGACATGACATTCTCTTACTGACTCTTAATGTTCACTGTCCAGTGCTCACCAGTGGGATCTGAGCCCTAGGAGATGGGAGGATCTCGGTCTCCTTACTCCTGGTTCATCCAAATGTCCACGTTGGGAGCACCTGGCACGTGGTGGGATCTCCGCCGGCACCCTGCTTGGTGGATTCAGCTTGCTGCCAGCTTTTGCTATTTGAAACTCTGCTGCAATGAACCGTCTTCTCCAAGAACCTTCCCGCGAGGGGTCGCCGGGATCAAGTCCCACATCGGGGTCCCCGCAGAAGCCTTCTTCTCCCTCTGCCTGTGTCTCTGCCTCTCTCTGTGTGTCTCTCATGAATAAATAAATAAATTTTAAAAAATTAGCTTACGTACTTTTAAATTATGTGTACTTTAAATGATTATGAACGCACACAGAAATATCTATATACACACACAAGGTAATAGAGACAAGCATGTGTACACGTGGATTTATACATATTTAGGCTTGTAGGTATTTGTATATATGTTCAAACACTTAGGTTTATACATATGTTTCTACACATTCGTCTACTATGTATACATATATTTTATATTGCAATATATACATTTTATACATACATTTATGCGTATATAAAAACATGTATCTGTTGTTCCTAGACAACACAATCACAAATATGCCTTTCCTGTAGTTCCTTAGAAATGAGAGTTTTCTAAATGTATATACATTTTGTATATATACAAATATATATATTGCAATATAAAATATAAATATATACGGTTCATTGCAGCAGAGTCGTATAATATTTTATACTAATCTATGATCTATAAAATATATAATAATACATACAATATATGATGCATATTTTTAATAAATTATGGAGAGCATAAACTAGATATATCTTATAAATGCACTTATTATTATACCTTTCAAATGATTAGACTTTTATAGTCTGCGTTTTCGTGAAACACTTTGTGACTTTATTTTTACACCCGCGTCTTGACACACGCAGAATTTAATTGCCCATGAAGGCGTGAAGAAGGAATACCCCTTTTTAGGGACTTTAAATGGCCATGCGGGTGCACGCATGACACTCACCAGGTAGGCCGTGCTCTCTCCACCGCATGGAGACGGCAGGTGCGCTCTGGCCTCCGGAGAAACGCACCCCTCGAGATCTTATCTGCTGCGCCACGAAACTATTTTTAACATCCTGGCTTTATCCCAGGAAAACCTAGTTCCCATGTGAGGGACGAGTCTCCTTTTCTGAGGATTTGGAATCCTGGCTCTCATGCTGGTTCTCCTGGGTCAGGAGTAGCCAAGGTTTTTTCCACCAAGGTCAAGGCCTGAGTCCTTCGGTGGCCCTGACTCCCTCACATCCCTCACGACTCCTCTCGTTTCCTCCTTACGAGTCTCGCCCCGATAAGGACTCGTGACTAAGTGAAACTATCTGGCTGGTAGATAAGCCTCCGCACACGTTCTCATTCCTGCATCCTGGAAACGAAGATGAAATTACAACCACGGCTTCCCCGCAGGACCTGACACCACTCTCAAGCTGATCGGTCGGTTCACAAACACTGGTTTCCACGCCTCTCCACTTGCATCTCCTTTGGAAATAATCAGTTCTTGTGCTCTGAGGTCTGCTTCCTCCTTACCAGAAAATATGTGAAATGCAAAATAAAAATAAAAGACTTTCATAATCCACGCACAACCTTTTTGACATTGTCCTACCTTATTTTATTCTTTTTTTTTTTTACAGGTCGTTTTGTTAGATAACAAAGATCAGAGTGTGTGATAACATTTGAATTTGTCCTCACCTCCTCTTTTTTTTTTTTTAAGATTTTATTTATTTATTCATGAGAGACACAGAGACAGAGAGAGGCAGAGACACAGGCAGAGGGAGAAGCAGGCTCCATGCAGGAAGCCTGATGTGAGACTCGATCCCGGGTCTCCAGGATCACACCCTGGGCTGCAGGAGGCACTAAACCTCTGAGCCACCCACAGTGCCCCTCACCTCTCTTCTTACAAGGACCCCAGTCCTATAGGATCAGGGCCTACCCTACTGACTTCATTTTATCTTATATCCCCTCTTTCCAGCCCCTATACCAAGATATAGTTCCATTCTGAGGTCCTGGGAGCTGATGACTCCTTTATACAAATTTGGAGACACAATTCAACCCAGAATGCCTGTGGATGGTGAGATCCCGGTTAGTGGGCCTGAACGTGTCCCCTCCTTGGGCTCCTCCAACCAGATAGATGGTCTGGCTGGGTCCTCGTTGGCACCCGTGCCTCCTTCCTGTGGGATCAGAGTCCACCCCACAGCCCTCATTTCCCCCTAATCCCCCCTTTAAAGACCCCACCTCCAAACACAGCCCCACCCTCAAATCCTGGGGGTGAGGGCTTCGACCCACGAATTTCGGGGGACACTATTCAGCCCACGATCATTAGCTAACCTTGATCGCAGAGCTGTCAAAGTTCTCCAAAATTTAGCTTTGAAAAATAAACTCACAGGTATAAAAGGAAACACTCGAAACATCTGACCGTGTCTAGCCCAGTAAGGCCTCCCTCGAATGCACGTTACCGGGAAAAGTGTGTAAGAATTATCTTGTCTGCGTGGAGTAGCTCTTCTTTGTAAAATTAGCTGGATTAAAAAAAAAAAAAAAAAGAGAGAGACACCTGCCACTTTGGTGTTTGATACATTTCTTTGCTTCCTACTTATTAACAATATTTGTTTCTACCTGTGTGAATGACCCACAGTTATGCCCTTTTTTGAGTATTAATTGTGCATTAATGCCCTCCGACCAGATAGCAGTTTGTTTTATGCGCCCTGCACAGTTCCTGTTCAATGCATTTTAATTTCCTTGATATTTCCATGACTTTCTTAAATTTTTGGGTAGTCGGATCTATTCATCTCTTTACCCCCGTGGTTCTATTTCTGACAAGCTTACAACATCCTTCTCCAACCACACGTTTTTATTTGAAAACCTAGCCCTGGGATTTTCTCCGAGTTTTACCGTTTTTGATTTTTATCTCCCCTTTACGCCTACTCTTCCTGGAATTTATTTTCATTTTCTTTCTTTTTTTTTTTTTTTTCGCTTTTTTTTTTTTTTTTTTTTTTTTCCTATGATGGCTTCCTGGTATTTTCAAAGGTACTACAAGGTGAGCATCTAAGTAGCATTTAATCCAAACCAGATAACCGTTTGATACCAGTGTATTATTTACTCTGGCTGGAGACACACACAACTCTATTTGAGACAATTTCTCTCATGTTACTGTGTCAGAGTCTTGAGTTACTTAAAAGCTTCAGAGACTAACTAGCCCAGGAGCAAAAAAGAAGTGGAAAAGCTTATCTGACCCAAGTGATAAGGTCAGGGCGTCTGTTTGCATTTTGCAAAGCATGCTGCGGCTGTGAGCATGCAGCGTCACCGCTTAGATTTTCCATAAACCTCTCCAGCATCTGAGGACCAACAGCTCTCAACACATATTCTGGGTGAAGCGTAAACTCAGCAAAGTCTAATTACAGGCTGGCCTGGCCCGGGCATTGCTTCCTATATGGTTTCCTTTGAAATCACTCAAGAAAAGCCTCAGAGTAAATAGGCACGTTTTGAAGCCTTATTTTTAGCAGTCAGGGCTCCACGCACGAACAAGCACGTCCGTCTGCCTTGTGATGTGTTCAGATTTTCAAACTCTAATTTGGAGAGAGAGAGAGAGAGAGAGAGAGAGAGAGAGAGAGCCTAGGAGGTTTGCTTGATTTTACGGATTGATGACTCACTGATGTTACTTAAATCTGCAATTATTTGACTACTCATGTTTCTACCCCGGGATGACTTAATTGCCGTGAGCACATTTGGAACTCGCGACGTCCCCACCCAGGGAGCCAGCTGCGTGTGTGGTGTCTCCATGGTGAAAACTTGCTCTCCGTCACCAGACGGGGCATTTCGAGGTCGGCCTCACCTGGTTGGAACACATGGGTTGGGTCAGGGCATTGCTGAAACCAGGGAGGTCGGAGGCGTTTGGAAGACGGGTTCCACGCGCATGAAATGCCTGTGCAGAGCCAGGTGCCAACACACGGTCCCCGGGTGCCCGCAGGCTGTGCACGGCGGTGACTCAGCCCCACTCCCACCGAGCGAGCCCTGGAGGCCGGTGGCTGCACATATAATTATAAAATACATTTCGTCGCCTCTGACGACTCGGAGGCCCGGGTGCCCAGCCCGGTGGGCCAGCGTGGCCCACCAGCAAGGTTACCGGGAATTCCCACCCCACGTGCCCCGGCCGTGACCGGGAGGAAAGCGAAGGCCACGGCTGCTCAGCCAGGAACGGAGCGCGCTGCTCAGCCTCGGGGGCAGCCCTTGGTAAGACGGCGTGCATGGGCTCTGCAGCAAGGCCCCCGAGCCCCGATAACGGGCCTTGCACCGCGCATCCGAGGCACCGGGAACAATACATGGACCACAGGACGCCGCCCCGTTCGGTTCCTAGCGCACAGGCGGGCAGGGTGTTAGGTGGATCCGGGGAGATGGAAGCCGTGAAATCAGAAGCCCTCGTCGGGCAGCTGAACACCCCAGAGAATGTCCCGCCTGCCCCCAGAGACCAAATCCTAAGTGGACAGGTCCTTGGGCATCCAGTGAGGAAGCACGGCCTCCTGGGCCGAGTCCGTCATTGGAAGGATGTGTTTCCAGAAGCCCTGGGCAGGCCTCTTCCAACGTATGGATGTATGGGAAGCCACCACGTGCATTCCCAAGAACGGGTTTATCTGCCCGCGAGGCAGTACTGGGGCAAGTATTCAGCGCGCGGTAGGTAGAGGCACCTGCGTGGTTCTGTTGGCAAAGCACCTGCCTGCAGCTCAGGTCACGATCCCAGGGTCTTGGGACCCAGCCCCGCATCGGGCGCCCTGCTCCGCGGAGCACCCGCTTCTCCCTCTGCCTCTGCCCACCTGCTGCTCATGTGCTCTCGCTCTCAAATAAATAAAATTTTAAAAAAATATATATGTTCATTTTTCATATGCAAATATATCCTTATAAATTGTAATGTCTGTAAAGGCAGCTCACCGTGGCCTGAAGGTGGTAATGCCCCTCTAACGCCTGCCTGACACGGATTTTTCTTTTACAATCTATATGTCAGAATTTATATTTAAATATATTAGAATACACACTACAGAGTGTTAGAATATAATATAGATGTCCAATATTATATACATGAACTATATGTCAGAATTGATAATTAAATATGTTAGAATACGCATTACAGAATGTTAGAATATAATATAGATGTCTAATATTTATATACATGAATTGTAAGTCTGAAGGCAGCTGAACCTGTCTTTTGGAATATACATTAAAATTTATAAGAAAAAATATTAGAATATACTATAGAATGTAATATATAATATATATCCAATATGTGTGTAAAGTGTAGTCTAAAGGCAGCTGAACATGTCTTTTAGAATATATATGTTAGAATTCATGAAAAATATATTAAAATATATTAATATGTATTAAAGAATGTTACAATATAGTATATAATATATATCTCACATTGTATATGTAGGTGTAAAGTCTAAAGGCAGCTGAACATGTCTTTTAGAATATATATATTAGGATTTAAAATAAAACATTAAAATATGTATGTTAGAATATATTACAAAATGTTATAGTATAATATAGACTATGTTTATCTAAAATTTTAATTATACATAAGTTGTAAAGTCTTTGAAGGCAGGTGAACATGTCTTTAGGAATATATATATTAGGATTTATAATAAAACTTATTAAAATATATATAATGTTAGAATATATCACACAATGTTATAGTATAATATAGACTATATTTATCTAATATTTTAATTATACATAAGTTGTAGAGTCTGTGAAGGCGGGTGAACATGTCTGAGAATATACATTAAAATTTATAAGAAAACATATCAGAATATATTACAGAATGTTATAATATAATATATAATACATATCTAATATATTTGTAAAGTGTAGTCTAAAGGCAGTTGAACATGTCTTTTAGAATATATATGTTAGAATTCATGAAAAATATATTAAAATATATTGATATGTATTAAAGAATGTCACAATATAGTATATAATATATATCTCACATTATATATGTAGCTATAAAGTCTAAAGGCAGCTGAACATGTCTTTTAGAATATATATTAGGATTTATAATAAAACTTATTAAAATATATATAATAAAATGTTAGAATATATTACAGAATGTTATAGTATAATATAGACTATATTTATCTAATACTTTAATTATGTGTAAGTTGTAAAGTCTGTGAAGGCAGGTGAACATGTCTTTTAGAATATACAGAATAAAATGTATTAGAATATATATTCTGGAATATATTACAATATAACATATATATTATATAAAATATGTATCAATTGTAAAATAAAATGTATTAAAATATATATTCCGGAATATATTACAATATAACACATATATTATATAAAATATGTATCAATTATAAAATAAAATGTATTAGAATATACTGGAATATATTACAATATAACATATATATTATATAAAATATGTATCAATTGTAAAGCTTGCACAGGTAACAGTATACTTTTCAGTTTTAACTCAGCATCTATACACTCACATGTACACACATAGATACATGTATGTGTATATAGATTTTGTATATATAATATATAGCATATATGTTATATTTTTGGATATACAATGTTTTGTATATATATTTGCATATACGCTTGTACATACGTATGTGTGTGTGGATGTATTTGTTCGTACAACATACGCACACACTCGTACGCCTGCATATATACAAGTACACCCACTCGCCTTCCAGCTGAACCAGGCACATCCATTCCCGCGGACCTTCTCGGACCACAACTTGTGTGTCTCTTGCCTCCATCGACACCTGCACCGGTCACGGTGCTGACCTCATGGTTCCCTCTGGGGCGACGCAGACCCTCTTCTTTCCCCATCGCAGAGCTCAGTGCATCGTGCCCGCCGCGCCACCCGTGATGCCACAGCCTGACGGCGGCAATGCCCCTATAACGTCTGCCTGACACGGACTCTTCAGTTCTGTCTTCCGAGTCATAGGCTGTGGTTCCTGAGGAATGTTTATGATCCTTCCAGATGAAAGCTGCTTTGTACGGCCAGGTTGCGACACCTGTAGGTATGTGGTCAGTCTCAGGGGTGGGGGAGGAAGGCGTCAGTCCCGTCAGCTCTGCAACCCGGAGTTTAATGCTGACTTTCTCTGTAACCCTTCTCTGCCTGGGTGCAATGGCAAGGGGGAAGCACGTCCCTACTTGACCTCGGCTTGACCAACAGCGAGAGTTACCTAGTCGCATCAGGTGGTAAGGGAGCCGTGGACATACCCCGGGGCGGGGGGGGGGGACCATCCTGGGTCGTCCCCCTTCCAACGTGGCTCAGCAGGACAGGGCCACACAGGGCCTGGTGGCCAGAGCGCCTCCTTGTTCCAGCGCGGAGCACGGGGCCTGCTCAGGGCACGCATTTTTTGCATTCCAGCTCAGGATTTGGCAACAAGCAAAGACTGCAGGCCTAATGCCCGGGAACATGCCACCCACCGTGAGCACAGGCGCGTGGGCCCAAGCTGACAGCCCAGAGGCCCCAGGACAGCACCCAGAGCCCCCTTCCCGGTTCCTGTGGCCCCCTCCCCGTTGGTCGAGTCAGGCACACACGCCTGCTGTCTGCAATCACACACTTCAGCTGTGATTTTGAGGCGGTGTAGCCTCCTGGGCAGGCCGCTCCCTCGCCAACCCCAGGACTCAGGGGCAGGACACCCTCTCCAAGGGCTGAGTCCCTGAGCCGCCTCTGAAGGAGGAGGGAGGCGACGTGGGAGGCCATGTGTCCTCCAGCAGCTCAAAGTGTGGTCCCCGGGCCAGCAGCTGGGAACGGCCAACCCTTTGCAGCCTGCATGTCCACCGGATGCCTGGGGACAGGGTGGCCCGATAACACTCGGGACGTCCAGTTACATTCCAATGTCAGATACGCATTGGTCATCTCTGGTGTGAGTACACCCGACCGACACGGGCTGGGGCGTGCTTACACGGCGGGAGTGGCTGGAATTCGAATGCATCTGGGGCGTCCTGAGTTTCTCATCCAAACTGGGTGTGTGTGTCGGAAAACGGTGGCCCACCGAGCTGCGCGCGCTGCGTTTCGGGGAGGGGGCCGTGGTCCTGCATCTTAAACCTGCGTCTGCTTGTCTTTGGTTGGAAGCATGAGCGTTTGGGGAAACTCGTGGACTCCGAGCAAGGTGCGCAGCACGCTGGAGGGGTCGCCCTGGATCAGGGGTGTTTGGGAAGCCTCAGGGATCCAGCGGGAGGGGTGCCCGTGCGCCCCTCCCCAAATGGCATGTTGGCATCATCGTGCCCCCTGCGCGCGCACCGCAGAGACCAGGAAGGTGACCCCGCCCGGGGTTTTGTTGGCTACACCCGGCTGCCGGGCCCGTGCGCATTTCGCTCCCGGTTCACTGGATGTTTTTCTTTCTTTCTTTCTTTTTTTTTTGGACTTTACTTTAGTTGCAGCCACGCCCTCCTGGTGGCCAGAGCGCCCCGCCTCCCGGCCTCCAGGGCGGGGGCGCGGAGAGCGCGGAGTCCAGCCTGGCTGGGCGGGGACCCCCTCCCTCCGCGGGGCGCCCCTGGAGCGCGCGGGGGGGCGCGGCCGCCTCCTCCACGCCGCCCTCCGGGATCCGGGGGCGGAGCGCGCGGGTGTGTGTGGGGGGGCCGGCGACTCCCGGGTCGGCGGGCGGGAGAGCGCACGGCCCCGCCCCGGCCGCGTCCGCCCGGGTCCCCAGCAGCGCGCACGCAGCGGCGGCGGCCGGGGGATGAACGCCCCAGCCTGCCCGGGCCGCGCCCCCGCGCCCGCCCCTGCCCCCGCCCAGCGCGCCCCCGGGCCCGCCCCCCGAGGCCGCGGGCGACTCCCACCGGCTGCAGCGGCTGCACCGAGCGCCGCCCCGCGCCCCGCCATTGTCCCCGCCGCTCCGACAGTCGCGCCGGGCCGCGGGGGGCGCGCATGGGTGGGCGCCGCTGATGCCGCCGCCGCCGCGCCGCCCTCCGAGGCTGCGTCCCGGGAAGCCCGGCCCCGCGCGCCCCCCGGGCTGGAGCGCGCCCCCATGGAGGCGCCCGGGCTGGCCAAGGCGGCCGCGCCGGGCCCCGCGCCCCCGGAGCGCGCAGCCGAGGCCCCCGACGGCGCGCCCTTGCCCTGCCCGAGCCCCGAGGCGCCCTCGCCGGAGCCGCCCGCCTACCGCCTGCAGGACTTCGACACGCTGGCCACCGTGGGTGAGTGGGGCGCGCGGGGCGCGGGCCGCAGGGGCGCAGCGGCAGACAAAGGGCCGCCTGCCCGCGCGGGGCCCGGCCGCTCCGGGGGACCCCCAAGGGCCGGGCTGCGCCCCCGCACCTTGGGGACTCCGCTGCGCGCACGCTCACCCCCCTCCCCAGCCCCCGACACCCTCCCCAACGCCCGTCGCCCCTGGAGTCTCCTGGGGTGCAAATGCCCTGCGCCCCCCGCCCTGTCTGTGCTCTCTGTGCGCCCCAGACGCGCTCCAACTTCCAGGGGGTGGGGGACCACCTCGTACTGGGGACCCGCCCTGCCCGCCCTGGGGGCCCCTAGAGGCACCTGCCCTGCTCCTCCTGCCCACCCTCCCCGTGCGCTCCCGGACACTGCAGACCTCACCCCGCGCTTGGCGAGGCAGGTGTCCCGGGGCGTCCCCTGGGGGGGCGCACGGACGGGGGGGGGGGCAGCGTTCCCCATACAGCACCCATCTCCCAACACCCTGCGGGCTGCTCCTCCCGGGCGTCTGAAAGTTGGCATTTTTTAAAAAAAATCACACACTGCTTTCCTTTTGTCCTCCGCTTTCGAAGCTGCTCACGCTGGGACATCTGCGATCGTAGTGTCCGGCCCCCCCCTGCCCCCTGCCTGCACCCTCCACCCTGAATCCCCCCAAAGCCGCACCCCAGGTGGGCGCCCAGTTCCGAATGTGGGCACAACCTGCGGTGGCTTCTCAGCAGCTCTTTGTTGCTAACCCGGTTTGGGACGGACGGGATTTTGGGGCCAGAAACACACATGGGGAAGGGGACCCGCTGCACAGCCCGGAGGGGCAGGGCAGGGCAGGGCTGTCCCTGGGGAGAGGGGGCTTTCCCGGTCCCCCGGCCCCCTCTTTTGCAAAGGAGGAAGCTGGGCAGGGCAGCAGGAAGCCGGGCTCACGGTCACGGCCTAGGGTTTACTCAGACCCCAGGCGCAGCCGGGCGGCCCGGTAACCAACCCCCAGTGCACAGGGACACTTCTCTTTTTCAGGGGGGTGTGCCTGCAGGGGTGCAGCTGGCTGGGGGCGGGTCTGCAGGAGACCTCACTGGGGAAGACGAGGGGCGGGGGCACCTCTGTGCCTCTGTGGGCTTCTCTGTTTCTGTTTCCCTGTCACCCTCCTCCTCCTGCTGTGTCCCTGTCTCTGTGTCTGTCTGCCTACAACCCCCCCCCCCCTACGCGGGGCTCCCTGAAAAGCTGGCTTTGCTCCACAGGACGGCAGGGTGGGACACAAACCCAGCCCGAGCGGTGGCCCCAGGACGAGGTGGAAACACCAGCAGCGAACAATGGAAAGTTGGTGCAGGACCCGCCGTCCCTTGGCACGCAGCACCGCCGATTGTATTTGTCTTGGGCACACACACGGGTGTATCGTCGGGTGTATTGTCGTAGGTGCCGGGGCGGGGGGCCAGGTGGCCAGAGCGGTGGGGGCAGGCAGGTGGGAGGCGCCACCACCTATTCTGGTTCTGCAGTCACGTGGGGCCCCCCTGTGGGCGCTGCCCCGGGGGGCACGGGCAGGCCAGCCAGTCAGTCATCTTGTCCTTAAAAATAGAATGTCGCCGCCCCTGGGAGCCGAGAGGGGCCCGCGGGGGAGGGCGAGTCCTTCCTTCCACGTGTCATTCCTCTCCCTTGATGAAGAGGATGCTGCTTGTGCAAGGAGAACTTCCTGTGGGCTTCCAGGGTGTGAAGGGAGGGCCGGAGCGCGCAGGTTCACCTGCTTGGACCTGCAGGTTGCAGGTGTGTGTGTGTGTGTGAGAGAGAGAGGGACATAGACCCAGGTGCATGTGCGTGCACGTGTGTGTGTGCACGGCTCTGCAGCTCTGACGATATTTTCTTTTTTTTTAGTATTTTATTTATTTATTCATGAGAGACACACAGAGAGAGAGAGAGAGAGGCAGAGACACAGGCAGAGGGAGAAGCAGGCTCCATGCAGGGAGCCCGATGCAGGACTCAATCCCGAGACCCCAAGATGCTCACCCACGGAGCCACCCAGGCACCCCTCTGGTGACCTTTTCCGCCGTATTTTATCCCAGCCTTTTCTTCAATACTGATCCAAGTTTACCACAAGCAGTTAGCCCGGGAGACTAATCCGTCTCCCGAGCCGTTCCTGCCCCGTGTCTGACCCACGGGGTCCCCCCCCCCTTGCTCCCGGGGGTCCGGATGCTTTTTTCCTGAAGGATCTGAGGCAGCAGGACATGGCCGGCTCCAAGACCACGCTGCTCACACGTGTGCATTTACATTTCACCCGCGTGCGTGCGCTTGCGACACTTGTCCGTTCGTCACCCATGCGTGCGCTCCTGTGCCTTTCACCCCACACTTCCACCTGGACGCTGGGCAGGACTGCCGAGTCCCGCTGGCGCCCGCCCCGAGGCCGATGCGGTTGTGCAGGTGGGACGCAGCAGGTGCACACGCAGGCTCGGGCCTGCTGACCCGGCTGCACGGTGCCTGGCGACTCCACGGGGACCGGGAGGCCCAGGTCCTAGGCGGGGAGCGGGGTCGGGTGGTCTCGGTGGCCCCCCTGCGCCAGGGCGTTCGTGGATGGGGAAGGAATCCCGGCCGGCCTGGCTGCAACGACAGGTGAAGGCCCCTCTCAGAGCAGGGAAGCGACTTCGGGGCGGCGCGTCTTGGTTAAGGATCATTTCCTGGCTCGGGAGCCGTGGGCTGGGAGCCGCAGGAGATGGTTCGCAACCCGCTTCTCTGCGTTTCGGGTTCCTGGGGCGGCGCTTGGGTCCGTCTGCTGATGACCGACAAGACGCTGTTAAAGGTTCTAATAATATGTTCTGAAATCATTATGGGTGCGTTAGGGATCCCGGAATCCATGCCTCGCGTGCCTCCGTGGTGACCTGCTCCCCCGTCTGCACAGTCGTCCTCCTGACGCCGCACAGGCCGCGTCCATTGCTCCCCGATTTGGGCCACCCCGTGCTTGGAGCTTGTGCGTGTGTGCCTGGGCGCCCTGCTGTGCAGCGTCACCGTGTGCATTGATCTGGCGGCGGACGCCCCCTCATCGAGGACAGAACGACGTCCGTCCGCTCAGGCTAGTGGCCTATGCTTGACACCAGTCAGGTATCGACCGTCGTGCGTCACGCGGTCGTATTTCCTCAGGATCGAGGAGCCCTTTCTTAACCAGTAACTGGTCATATAGACGGTTCCTTCTGAAATACTTAGTATTTGCAGTTTCCTCCGTACCTACGGGATTTTCTGCTGAGGTCCTCATCCCCCCAAATCGGCCCGATTTCACTCCATCTGACCCGGGCTCTTATTTATCCTCAAATATCCGCCTCCAGAAGGAGTGGAATCGGACTCACTGTCCTCGGGCTGTGCCCATAAATGAACGGCGCTCTGCGCCGTGTAGACATAAGCAATGGAAGCAAGTGGTTCCTTCCCAATGCACAGGAACTTGAGATCACCCTTCGATCCGGTCCGCCCTTCACGGGCTCGGAACCTGCAAACGCACGGGAGCAGTGGTTTCTGTTCGACGGCCTTCCAGGAGCTTCAGAAATCAGATGGAATTTGGGGGGAAAAAAGCGTATTCCCGAGTGCAGACGTCCTGCACATTGTTCATTTTTTAGAAAATTCATGTCCAAGGAAGCAAACGGCTTTTCAGTGAGGCCCTCCAGCTGCAAGTCGTTCCTTCAGAAAGTTGTGCGACCACCGCCTCCATCGACTTCCAAAACGTCCTCGTCGTGGCCCAGAGGAGGCCCCGTCCCCACGAGCGGTCACCCCGCATCCCCCATCCGCAGCCCCCGGTGACCCGGAATGTGCTTCGTGTCTTCACGGGGTTACCGGTTCTGTGTGCTGCATCCCCACGAGGGCTGCTTCCTTCTCTCTGGCCATCTCCAAGGGCGTGAGGGTCCAATGGGAAGGGAAAAATGAGGAGATGCAGAGCCCACATTTCCTTGCTCAAGGGGTTGGAGAAAAAAGGGCATGGGGAAGACCAGATGGGGGCAAAGCGGGAATAAAAAATAGGCAAGAGGCGGGAGCCCGTGATGAGCCAACACATGCACACGTCCGCCAGTGTCCTGGGGGTAGAGTCCCTCCCACCCCAACTCATGTCCTCCCTCTCAGAACTGCAGATGGGACCCGATTTGGAAATAGACTCTTTGGAGAGGCAATTAGTTAAGGGTTGAGGTCAAGTCCATTGCATAGGATGAGCTTCAACCCAAGGACAGGGGTAAGGATGGAGGCAGAGGCGGGAGGGACGTGGGCACCAGCTCAGGGATGCCTGCAGCCCCGGACGCCGGAAGAGGCAGGAGGGACCCTCCCCGGAGCCTCCGGAGGGAGCGAGTCTCTGCCTGAACCTACGTCCGGTGGGACCAGCCCACCTGCATCTCGGACATCTGGTCTCCAGAAGCGGGAGGGCATCGTTTGAAGCCCCCACGGGGTGGCAGCCCTACTGCGGGCGACCTGATCCTACAGAGAGCACGCAGCTGGGGTTAACCCAGGAGGGCCAAGGGTTCACGGGCATCCGTGGCCTCCCGCTCGAGGATGGGACACAGCCCCAACTTGCTCTTCTGCTGCCTGTGCTTCTGCTCCCTCGCACCCATCCGCTTCCTGCACAGGGAGCAGCCGGGCGAGGCCTGCACCCCGGGTCTGCGTCACCTTGGCGCTCTCTTTGGCAAATCCAGGATGGACCAAGGGCCACCATGTTGAATCAGGCTCGACGTTGGGCTGCCGTGACACAGCGCCGCGGACGGGGTGGCTCGTACACAAGAGTTTCACAGCTCTGGGGTTCAGGGTGTGGGGTCAGGACGCCAGCAGGGATGGGTTCTGATGAGCGCTCTCCCTGGTTGGTAGGGGGCCGCCGTCCTGCTGTGTGCTCCTGAGGCGGGCAGGGACGTAGGACATGCCGGGGTCACACGGGGACCCATTTCATCGCAGGGCACCCCATTGTCATGACCTCATCCTACTGACGTCCCAGAGCCCCACGTGCAAATGTCAACCCCGTTATACAGGAGCAGACGCTTCATCATATGAAACCCAGGGGGTGGGGTGGGGTGTGGGTGTAGACATCCAGTCCACGGGCATGTGCGGGTGTGACGTCCCGCTCCGGAACTCCTCCTTTGTCCCCGTGTCTGCCCAGGGCCACCCGCCTTGCCCTCCCTTGGGTCACCCACGCGGGTGAGGACAGTGTGCCGTGAGGGTGCTCCCCAGTCTGCATCCTGGGGCAGTTCCTCCACGGCTGGGGACAACCTGGGAGGCCGCTTTTGTCCTTGGAGGAAACGGGCAGGGGCGACGTGTGCCACAGACGTGTCCTGCGTGCCAGCAGCGTTGGTGGCTGGGGGCGCCGACGACGCTTCTAACCACCGTGTTCTCTCGGAGAGATTAATGTGTTACCAATTCCCTGAAAACCACCTTTGCTCTGGGAGTGACACCGTGGGGCTGGTTCCCTTTGTATTTCCCCCGAGGTTCTTCAAGCGACCACGGTGTCACAACCCTCCACGCCATTTGAAGACTCGCCTTTTCGGTTCTTTTTTTCTTCTTTTAACCCTTTGAGCCTTGATGTGTGGTGTTCATTCTTCCTTTCTGAACGTCTTTAGTTGACAGGGAGGGAGAGCAAGAGGGAGCACAAGCAGGGGGAGCGACGGGCAGAGGGAGCGGGAGAGCCCGCATGGGGCTCGATTGCAGACCCTAGGGTCATGACCTGAGCCAGAGGCAGACGCCTAATGCACGGAGCCACCCGGGTGCCAGGCACAGTAGAGGCGTGTCCCTGATTTTGCAAGGATGCCCACCCACGGGGGAGCTGGCCACGCTGTCTGGCGTCTGCTGCCATCCGTGTCCGCGCTGTGTGCACCCTGTGGGCGGCCCGGCCCTCTGCTGCCTTGTGTCCTCCTCCTCCCCCACGGTGCTCCCGCCTCTTGCCCTGGAATGAGGCGCCCCATGTGGGGCAGACACGTCTGTGGGGCTGTTCTGCAGCTGCACGTCTTTGGGCAGGTGTCCTGCCTTCCCCCAGGAGCGCGGGGCCCCGGGGACGTCGTGTGTATGTGTGTCATGCCTCCATCTGTTCTTTCCTCTCCTGTATGCAGGCCGCTTGGCGTGTCCCCATTTGGCCCCCGGAAAGCCGTTAAGTCGCCCACGTTGGGAGACCCCTGGGCCCCGGGCAGTCGGTCGGCGGTTGTCCCTGCTCACGCTGCACATCGCTGAGCAACCACTGCCCGCCACGTTGCTCTCTGGCCGCGGGACGCTCTAGGGTACTGCGCACGGGGGCTCTGCTTCTCCAGTTGACGTCCCCTTATGGGACGGTGGGTACTGCGTGCGACATGTCCAGTTGCTGGTTGGTTCCAAGGCCGTCGGAAGTCTGGGGGAGAATGGAGCAGCCTGGTGGGGGTCGGAGCAGAGGGCGTTTAGGGGCACGCTGATAGGGCCCAAGGTTGATGAGGAGAGGGCGAGCCGTGGGGACACCCTGGGCAGAGTGGCTGGTTGTCAACCCTGAGCAGCCTCAGCATCCCCTAGAGGGCTGGTGGGAACACGCACGGCCAGCCCCCACCCTGGAGACGTTCCGACTCTCCTACCTGGAGAGGGTGGTGGTGCGGAGACTCTGGATGCCTCATAAGGTTCCGGTGCAGCTGCTGCTGTGGAACGTGAGCCACACGGCAACCTCGGAGCCCACTGGACCTGTTCTGGAAGCTCTGGGAAGGTCGCCGTGGCTGGCGTAGGGCGGAGCAAGCGGAGAAACGAAGGCGCAAGAGCTGCCCTGCAGGGCCTGTGGTGTGTCCTCAGCTGGGTGCAAGCGTACGGAGGACAGATGGTGCGTTCCCTGGTGCCTCTTCTTGCGAGGACACTTGTAAGTGGTCTGTTAGATGAGGGCGCCTCCCCCATGACCTCATTTCACCTTTATTACGTCCTGAGAGGGTCATGTCCATAGACAGTCACTGGGATGTGGGCCTTCAAGGCTTGAGTGTTGAGGGGACACACACACACGTTGCGTCTATAACAGAGACTTAGACAACAGTCATGGGCGACCCCAAGGTTTGCGGGTTGCATCAACGGGAAGCTGACTCTACCATTGGGCGGCACAAGGAAGGCTCTGGATGGGGTCACGTTTGGGAGAGAAGATCACACCATCAGCTTTATCAATGCCTCGCCCTCTCACTTGCTCACACTTGACCTCCTCTACCATCTTGACCATCTTAACCATCATCGTCATCACGGTCACCATCATCATTATCACCACCGTCACCGTGATGACCGTGACCACCATCACCACCATCGCCAACCCCATCATCATCGTCGTCATCACCACCTTTGTCACGGCCTTCTGTTCAGCACTTGCCCATGTCTTACCACTTTCTACCGTCTTCATCACCAGCACCGGCATCATCATCATGGCCGCCATGACCACCATGGCCATAGTCACGAATCCCATCATCATGATCCTCGTCACCACCTTCATCACTACTCCCTGTTCCACATCCTTCCGGTTCCTCCCATCTGGCTCACCAACCCCAGCTCACCACCACCACCACCACCACACCCTTCATCAGCACCTTCCCTTCAACACCCCCACCCACATCCTACCGCTTATCTACTATCTTTGGCATTCTTTCTACCGTCACCATCACTTCTGACGCCCGTGACACTTTTTCATTGAAATTCACGTAATATAAAATCATTATTTGATTTTTTTAAAAAAGATTTTTATTTATTTATTCGTGAGACACACACAGAGAGAGAGGCAGAGACACAGGCAGAGGGAGAAGCGGGCTCCCCTGCGGGGACCCCGATGTGGGACTCCATCCCAGGACCCCAAAGTCATGGCTTCAGCTGAAGGCAGAAGCTCAACCGCTGAGCCACCCAGGTGCCCCCGTAAAATTTGTTTTACGGTGAACCGTTCAGGGGCATTTAGCACATCCACCATATGCGACCATCCCTTCTATCCAACACTTGCATCAGCCCCCAAAGAATGCCCTGGACCCGTTAAGCAATCACCCGCTGCTCCCCTTTCCCTTTGCCCTTGGCAACCACCCATCTATACTCTCTCTCTATGGATTTGCCCCTTCTGGACATTTCCTATAAGTGGGATCCTACAGTACAGGGCCTTTTTTTCAACTGGTTTCTTCGTCCGGGATGGTGTTTTGAGTTTCATCCGTAGGGTAAGTATGTGTCAGGACTTCATTCTTTTTTATGACCAGTATGTCATGGAATGGATGAGGCTACACTGGGTGTAGCCTGTTCTGTGGGTTTGCTCGGAGAAACAAAGTACCAGAGATGAGGCGGCTTCAACAGTAGACATTTATTGTCTCCCACTCCTGGAGGCTGGAAGTTCAAGATCCAGGCGTGGCCAGGGCTGGTTCCTCCTGACGCCTCTCTGCTTGGTGTGGAGACACCATCTTCTCCCTGTGTCGTCCCACGGTCTTCCCTCTGTGCATGACTGGGTCTTAATCTCCTCTCCGTGGGAGGACACCGGTCCTGTGGGATCAGGCCACACCCCAGTGACCTCGTTTTACCTTCACCACTTTACCTTAAGGAATCCATCTCCAGATACAGTCTGGAGGTCCTGGAGATCGGGACGTCAACGTTATTTTCTGTGAGGGAGGGACGCAGTTCAGCCCGTTACACCTGTGAGACTTTGAATGCATGGATGCTACCTCCATGCCCTGGGAGCTGCCAAGACCCAGTAGTGCCAAGACCCAGTAGGGTCACCCCAGGTGTATTTGGCTGACCAGCTTGGAGGGCCGAAAGCAGGATCCTTTTATGACCAAGGACAGAAGACTATGGTACTAGTGTAAGGACCACCTCTGCTCATCCTGGCAACACCTCCACCTGCCTTCCTCCTGTGCATCACCACCCACCAACCACCCTTTCTTTCTCTCCGCTCATTTGTAACCGTCACCTGCAGGTGTCAGGACTCGCATTTAAGTGGTGCCCAGCAGAGTGCAACTGCTCTCAAGGTTCTTCGTTCACTCAAGTAGCACCTTTCACCAAACTGTGCGTGGGACGGGGGTATTCTTTATCCCTCGAAAAGGCATAGCCCCTGCACATGGGAGCCATGGTGAGTGCAGCTCCTGGTTCTGGGATGCCGCATGTGCCGGCGGCTTTCCTGGTGCACCACGTGGATCTATCGCCTTCATGCTCCACCGAGAAGGGCGACCCTCCATCCCATCTGCTGTGATGTCTGTGTGACGTAGTGTATGTGCATCCTGGTCCCTCTGTGTCTTGGGAAGTCACCTCCGGTGACCATTCTGGGTGGTGGGACAGCCCCACCAACTCTCTAATGCTATTTGATTTTTTTAAAGAATATTTTTTTAAGATTTTATTTATTTATTCATGAGAGACAGAGAGAGAGGGGCAGAGACATAGGCAGAGGGAGAAGCCGGCTCCATGCAGGGAGCCCGATGTGAGACTCAATCCCGGGTCTCCAGGATCCCGCGCTGGGCTGAAGGCGGCTCTAAAACCGCTAAGCCACCCAGGCTGCCCCAGAATATTTTCATTGTACTGATAACCACGTAGAATTCACCATTGTAACCAATTGAGTGGCATTAAGTAACTCATACTGTTGTGCGACCATCATCACCGCCCACTTCTAACACTTTCCTGTGACCCCAAACCGAAACCCAACACCCATTTAGAAGTCACTAAACAAGGCAAGTGTCCTCTGATCTTTTTTCTGTCCCTATGTCTCACCCCTGTTTCATGACCCGCCTTTCTTATCCTTCCAGGGGGACGGGGCTCTGAGCATTTAAGAACCAACATGGTGCATGGGGTTGGGGCTCAGGTTCCTGGCTTGAGTGATTGGGACAGAAGCCCTGCTCTGGTCTCCGGGTTCACTAAATGAGGCATAGTTCCAAGGTGCGTGTGGTCCTGGCTCCACAACCCTGCATTTCCCCACACAGTCCTTGAGGAGGGGTCAGCGAAAGGCTGAGACGCCCCCAGTGGTGGAGGTGGTCCTTCACCGGGATGTGCTTCTCCATAGCGCTTGGCAGGTGTGTGTTGTGTTTTATTCCGGCCTTTGGGGAGAGTGGAGAGCGTCAGCCTTGAGCACTTGTGTCTGCTGTCCTTTGTGCATCAACCAGGAAGTAAGCATGTCTCGCCACAGCCGGCATCGCCCTCATCGTCCTCACCATCACCATCACCATCACCATCACCATCACCATCACCATCACCATCATGACCATCAGTTCCCAGGCATCATGCAGGCTCATCATTTCAGGGACGGGTGGTGGTGTTATTTGCTTAGATTTGGAGTTTATTCCGTTTCGTAGACCTGAACTTTACTGGGTGTGCATGTCTTGAGGCTGCTGAGCATCTTCCCCTCCCACCCCAGTCCTGAACCTGTGCTAGCTCCTGAGTTAGGGAATCAGGGTGCAGGGCAGGGTCCCCGAGGGAGCCCACTGCGAGGTCACCTTTCCTTGTTCTCCTGCTATGATCTCTCTCATGGACTTTCTCCCCATCTTGGTCTCCTACGGCTGCTCTAACACATCACCCCTCACTTAGTGGCTTAAAACAACACGCATTTTTAAAGCCCCACGACTCTGCAGGTTAGGAGCATGAAGGTGGGTGTTGATGGGTTAATAAGAAGGGTTAGGAGGGCTGCGTTCCCTTTTGGAGGCTCCAAGGGAGAGTCTTTCCTTGAATCTTCTAGATGCTGCCGGCCCTCTATGACTTAGGATGCCTTCACCCATCTTCTAGGACAGCAGTTGGGTCAGATCCTTCTCATGAGGCCATGTCTCTGGTTTTTTCTCCCCAAGCTCTCTCTTAACACTTGGAAGGACCCATGTACATCACCAAGGATCATCTCCTTATTTCAAGTCAAGTACTTAGCATCTGTAATTAGCACCTGGAAACTCAATTTCCCCTTTGCCATGTACATTAACGTCCTCACATGGTCTGGGGATTGGGATGTTGACGCCTTTGAGGAGAAGGCGTCCGTTATTCTGTCGATGGCACCTGCTCTCTGTCATGTGCTGTGCATGCCTCGCTTTAGAAGTGGCATTAAGACGGGGGTGGGATGAGGTGGGGTCGGAGCTCCAGCTTGCGTGCCCCGTGTCCTTCTCCAGCTGCGTTGACTTCCGTCAATGGACAAGGCATTAGCAGTAAAAAGCTCTTCCGTCTGGAGGACGGATACTAGCTCTGATTAGCTATGGGCATGGCTGAAAGTTGGGTGTGAGTGTGTGTGTGCATGAGAGAGACCGACACAGAGAGATGTGGGAGACAAGGGATTAAGGGAGTGAAGTGACCTGCTCACACCTGCGCCCTCCCCTGCCGGGCTGGAACCCTGTATGAGGACTTGTCGCCACGTCTCTGCGACCCGTCCGCTGTGCTGGGTGAGCAGATCCAGGTCTCCTGTTGCAAGGAGCTCCCGGGATGGGATTGCTCACAGCTGGGGTGACACAGCCTTACCTTCCGGAAGGAGGCTTGCGTCCGGCCCCGGATGCACAGCCAGACAGGCGGCCGTGACCCTCCGTCGGGGTTGCCACATGGCATCCCGGAAGCAGAGCTCGTATCCACCTGGAGGAGCGAGATAAGGAACACAGACACAGGACTGTTTGCAAGGACTCTTGAGCTTGTAGATTAACTCGATAACAGGCACTTTTTTTGTGTAGTGAACTTGGCAGCTCTTGTTTCCGAGATAGAGTGTGCAATAATAATAAAACTGACACAAGGAAACCTTCGAAGCAGGTAATTCTGGGAGCTCCTCATGGGGAGGAACTTCCGATTGTATGCCGGGCGGGCTGGACCGGATTTGCTTCACCGCCGGGGCACTCGCATAGGAGTCCAGTTGGCATTTGCAGTACCGTCGAGTAGGAGAAGACGTGGTGCGTTCCAGGGACCAGATTCCTTCCTCCTGTGGCTCAGCTGCTCCTGCTCCCCACGTGCCCTGAGGAGGCTGAGCGCAGATTCCCAGTGTGTGACCTGCCCCCAGCCCTTTGCATCCTCCATATCCCCATGGGGGAGTTTCCTATAGGCCACCTCTGGGCAATCCTTCAGGCCCCTTAGTTCAGCTCGGGCCTCCAGGGACCTTCCCGACATCTCTTTGCACTTCCCCAACCCTCTGGATGCAGACAGCCTGCCAAGGATAGACCCTGCGCATCCCGGACTCGGCTTCACTGGGCTGTTTCACATTTGACAGCGACACCAACCTTGGCTACAGTGTCTTCCGTGGTGGCTTCGATTAGCCCCAGTTGCCCCCTTGGAAATCCATACTGGTTTCCCCAGCAGGTAACGGAAGAAGGAAACCGTCCCACAGCCTCCCTGCTGACGTGCACTGGGTCCCACCACCAGGTGATCGCACCCCCTCTGCCTCCTGGTCTTGGGCAGGTGTCACGAGCAGGCAGTATGGTCATGGTCTTGAGGTGGTCGGTTTGATGAAGCAGCTCATCAAAGAGGTTCGCAGGGCAACCCCCAGAGAGGTCTTTTAAAGTGGTTGACAATTAATTTGGTGGATGATTTCATCTCGTTGGATCATTATGTTGGGAGCCACTCCACAGAACAAAGGGCTGCGCAGATGTGGGGCTGGGTGTGGCCGGGCAAGAGCTCAGGCTCTGGAGAAAGAAGCTCTTTGTAGTGCCTGAGCACCCCCACCACCCCCGGGAGCTGAATGTGGGGAGGGCCACCAGGAGCGGGCCTGGGCCTGTGCCCGGAGCGTGCACGCGGGTGGCTGTGTGTGCTCACGTTGTGGGCGTGTTGTGGGGCCGCCCCTTACAAGGATACTGAGCCAGCTGAATGCTTGGGGGTGAATCCAGAGGAGATCATTCTGCAGAGATCGGAAAAATCCAGCACGGGCATTAAGAAGGCCAACTGTCTTGAATACCCTCTTCTTGGGCGATCAATTCCGTTACCATCACACCTTAAGATAAAAAAGATAAAAAGATAAGAGCCCATAGAGAAATAAAACCAGTGGGCAGTCCGGGTGGCTCAGAGGTTTAGTGCCGCTTGCAGCCCAGGGCGTGATCCTGGAGTCCCGGGATGGAGTCCCATGTCGGGCTCCCTGCATGGAGCCTGCTTCTCCCTCTGCCTGTGTCTCTGCCTCTCTCTCTCTCTCTCATGAATAAATAAAACCTTAAACAAAAAAAAAAAGACTAAAAAATAAATAAAACCAGTAATGACGGCCTATTCCCTGGATACTCAGGCATAATGGTCATCAGCTGATGCCACTTACGAAGGCTTCTCTTTGTTCCATCCCGAAACACTTCAGTATTTTATTTCGATGACAGATTCGGGAGCATCCGTGGTGTTAATCCTGTCAAACAACCAGTGTCTGATTTGTTTGATTTTTTTTTTTTCTTTCCCTTCTGTCCATTTTCTGTTTTCCATTTCATTGATTTCTGTTTTCAGTTTCGCTCTTTGTTCTGCTTGCCTGTCTGGTATTTCTTTCCCCGACTTTTCCTTCTACAGGCTTTTGTTGAGTTTTCAGCTTCCTTGGTGGCTCTGATTTTTACATGTGTTCTTCCGTTTGGGTTTCTGTTACTTGCTCCTCTGTAGGTATACTATGTTCTTCACTGTTTTTTTTTTTTTTTTTCTTAATTGTCTTATTTTGAGCATGATTCCGGGCTGCCGCGTTGAGTGTGGCCTAGAGCTGGGGAAGAAACAATACTGAAACCTGGGGAAAACTGGGAAATGACCATCCTTTCCTGCATTCACACCACCTACGGGCCAGCCCAGTGGCACCCTGCCTCATGTTGGGAGTTCAGAATCTGCTCCGTTGTAAGATTGTGGCCTGTTGAGTCTCGTAAGTGGTGGTGCTGTCTTGTGGGCTTCACACTCCGTCTGTCCCAGCTGGTGCTCATGCAGCTCCAGCTCCCCTCATCCTCCACGCCATCCCCACCTCGATTGCTTCTTCCTTGCCCAACGAGGCCCGGAAGTGAGTGTGAAGAACACAAGGCAGCAGCCACCCGCTCCAGAAGTGCGTCGCCCCTGAATGCGCTGCCTTTCGGGACCACTGCTCTGGGTTCGAGGAGGCTTGTCTTCCTTCAAAAGGAAAAGTTGAGTCATGCTGCAACACAGATTGAGTGCAGTCCAGGTGTTGACTAGAGACAAGCACGCAGAGCTTGGGATGCTCTCGGCAGAACATCAGTGGGAAAGTTTGCAGGTGGCTGTGCGCTCTGCATTTTTTTTTTTTAAAGATTTTATGTATTTATTCATGAGAGACACAGAGAGAGGCAGAGACACAGGCAGAGGGAGAAGCAGGCTCCCTGCAAGGATGCAGGACCCTGGGATCATGCCCTGGGCCAAAGGCAGATGTTCAACCGCTGAGCCACCCAAGCATCCCTGTGGTCTGGATTCTTCCCCTCCTGTATCATCAGGTGAGGGTTCCCGACCTTCGGGAATTTGCAAACCTACTTCCTTGTTCTGTGGCGTGCTTCCCTTTTTGCCTTCACGGGCCCGTGAGATATGTGCACCCAGTAGTGAATGAAGCATACACAGGTGTGCACACACCCGTATAGAATGAAAGGACTTTTTTTGGGGGGGGGGGGGTTGGTGATTGGGTGGCAGCCCTCCTGGCGCTTGAAAACACTATGATTCTTGAGGTTTTGGCACATATTTTGAGACCTGAGCCTGACCGCCACATTGTGTGACAGGAAAGCAACCTCCCATTCGAAAGCTTTGGTGCCCAGTGTTCTTGATGAGTGAGCAGAACAGCTCGTCCCCTGATCTGCTCCCAAAGCTGGTTTGTAGATTGTTTCTCTGGAATGTCTTTGTTCTAGAAACAGCCTCACGCACCACGGTTGGGATTCCAGACGCCTTAATCCGTAGCATAGAAAAGACTCGTGACCTGTAACGAGCATCACGCGGCGATAGAAAAATGTAAAGCAGGCTTTTTATAAAATTAGCAGTTCGGCCAAGGGATCACTCAGTGGTGCAGAAAGCAGCGGTGTTGACCTTCTTTTTTTCCGGCGTTGAACTTCACTTTGCACGCGGGCGGCGGGTAGTGGTTCTTTCAGACGGGTCTGGCTTGTCATGGAGCTGCTGCCATGGGGCTGGCGTGACGATGTGGCTGAGGTAGAGAATAGGCTGGGTGGCTCCAGCAGGGGATGTAGCACACGGACCCTCTCCTCGTCTTCTCAGTTGATGTTGGGACGCCTCGTGCTTGCCACGTCTCTGGCTCACCTCTATCATGTGAAGATGAGTGATTGATTCTTACCCTCATCGAGGGACACGGGGATACTCTCACATATCTCCTTGGGGGTCCCCAGACCCCTTCCCTCCCGGAGCCTCTTGGGGGAAGACGCAGGAGCGCTGTAGTCATTTGGGAAGGAGGCTTGTGTGATGGGAACTGGATGTCCCTGGGGATGGGGACATGGTTGGAGGGAAGCTCATTTTCATCATGTTGTCCAGTGGTGCCTTCAGTCCTGGAGGAAACGTGGTGGTAACCTTAGGAACCCCAAATGGAAGCGGGAACCCTTAGGAGCCCCAAATGGAAGCCTTTCTACCAAATACAGACCCTTCATGTTTGCACAACGGTGCCACGTGCAAAATACTCCATTAACGCCTCTTGGAAGAGCCTATTGGTTGCAAGATGGGTTCCCAGAGTGCGATCATCACCGAGACCAAAGCAGCTCTCCTCCTGGGGCCCGGGGACCTACGGGGTTCCTGGAGAACCTTCTGGGGAATCCGTGGGGTCATGCCTAGGTTCATGGTACCATGAAATAGAATTTGTCATCGTCTCTCTCTCCCCCTTGCCTGGGCGTGTGGTGCTTTCCGGAGGTTCCCTGAGCCGTGACTGTATGACCCCTGACCATCAGCGGGGTGAACTTGCTCACTCTCGTGTTTTAGACATTTCTGTTTTCCTTGCTAATATGGTTACTATCTCTCCAGAGAGTGACGCCCACAAGCAAACAGGCATTGGTTACCCTCCTCCATCTGTTTCTGAAGGTCTGGCCCAAAGAAGTCTTGAGATCAGGGAGTTTGAG
Source organism: Canis lupus dingo (assembly GCF_003254725.2). Lineage (NCBI taxonomy): Eukaryota > Metazoa > Chordata > Mammalia > Carnivora > Canidae > Canis > Canis lupus. The sequence goes on along the minus strand of NC_064281.1, from coordinate 1,927,263 downwards.
ATCTGCTCTCCTAAACCAGAGACCCAGTCTCGGAGGATCTCGATTGAGCACCCACAGCGACGGGTTCGTGATGAGGCCTGAGCCCCCAGCGAGTCTGCGGAGAATGAAATGCCTCACTGTGCCCCAAGCACGCAGCTTGGGTGTTTGTTTTTCATCTTACTCCACCCAAGCGAAGTGGTCGCTTTGTTCAGAATTGAGTCCTACTAATTGCATTGCTCCCTTGCAAGTGTGGTTGCCCCCACCGCTACGTGGGTCTGGGTTCACTGTGCCAAGGCACGATTTAGGCTGCTCGCAAAGCGGTCATTAGCACGTCCCTTGTGCAGAGAACTGCAGGGCTGATTTGGGGGATGTAGTTTCCATTTCCAAGAAGCTTGGTCTACAAATAACTCTAAGAAAAGGTCAGGGTGTTCAGGACTGTAATCAAGGTGCCGAGGAGGAACTGGGGATCCGAGCGCAGATGTTCAATGCCGAGTTTGGGTAAACACAAGTGGGGAGGGAGCACGCAGCTCCTGGGGGCCCAGCCTGGAGCCGTCCTGAGGCTCTCGCTGTGAGAGCCCCTGGCCCCACTCACACACACAGAAACCCTCTGAGTCACCCTCTCTGCTCTCCACCTCCTTCTTACACGGGAAGAGGCCACACACCCGATGGTTATCAGCGGGTTACACTGTGCGAGGCGTCAAGAGAAGTCAAGAAGTGTGATCCCAGGAAAAGCCGATAACTCAGCCCCACCCCCACCCCCGAAACTGACTAATGCGAAAAGAGGAACACGGGAAACACTTAAAAAGAAAAAAAAAAAGTCTTAGTTTGAGTTCTGTTTTCAGAGAAGTTTGAGAAGCCACTGTTCCCATCCACAAAAATAGGATGTGACAGTGAAAGAGAAACAGGTTTCGAGAAGATAGCTGAAAATATGAATCGTTAAAGAACAAAGTTCCCCCAAATCAAAGGGTGATCTTGTTCATGATTGAGACTTGACTTATCACTGTGGGGCTCTTGGCTTCCAAGTGCACAGCTCAGGTCTAGACCTTTCCCTTGAGTGAGCGTTGGAAGGTGTGTCTCCAAAGCAATGCCTGTTGGGAGTGGGGGGTCCATGTCTCCCCGTTTCATGTCTCCCTGAAATCTAGGAAGCCCATTGTCATCCAAGGACACCTGCCATTGGATTTAGGGCCACCCTCATGCACGATGACCTCTCCTTGAGATCTTTGCCTTGGTCACAAAGACCCTGTTTCCAAATAATTCCATGTTCTCAGGACTAGGGGTCACGACGTGGGGACACAGTTCAACCCACTCCACCCTCCATCCTCAACACGTCCACAGGGTGCCACATGGAAGTGTTGGACCTTCTTTCCCCAAACAACACAACTCTGCAGACCCCTCGCACACCTGCCAGGGTTTCTGGTCTGTGTTGGTGTCGTCGCTGTCTGTGTAGATGCCTACACGTGCCCCCACCCTGCGGTCTTGCCCACCCTCCCTCTCCTGGCTCTCTCTCTGCTCATCCTCTTGGCTGTGCATCTCCCTGTCAGCCCTGCTTGTCACCCTTGGCTCTGGCGTCTGTCTTGGTTTGTGTCAGGGCACCCCCTCTACCCTGGCCGTTCCTCCCACCGGCTTCTCCTATGACAGGGACATCCTTGAAACAAAACAAAAGCCTGCAGAACCCAGAGCCACACAGGTACTTCCCGGTGTCATCGTGTGATTTCCTGCTGCCCTCGGCAGGAACAGCTCACTCCAAGGTTTCGCAATCCCTTCCTTCTCTTGCTGTCCTCTCTAGTGTTTTCTTCCATCCTCCGAAATCCGGGTTCTCTGGCCTTCTTTCCAGTCGCCCTCCAAAATAGCCTTCTGTCTGCCCCAATTTCTAGTTTTCTGTTTGAAACCTGACTTCTTCTAAAGGACATGTCTTCTTCTGACCCTTACACCAAGGCAAGTTCCATTCTTTCCATTCTTTTCTTCTCACCGAGTCATCAAACCTGAATAAGCTCATTAAACCCAAATGAGCTCACCAACGTTATTAGAGCTATTATAATTAGTGGTTGCTGTCTGCCTTTCTGGTCCGATGGTATCTAAACCCCGTGAACGCAGGAACCAGCCTTATGTTGCTCATTGCGGCTTCGGAGTCGTGGAGAGCACCTGACACACGGTAAAATACTGAGAGCGGGGGAGAAAGGATGCCGAGCCTCATTGTACTGAGGTGGTCTTCATTCAGAGACTGAGGTCGTATTCATCCCCCCTGACTACCTAAATCCTTTGTGGTCAAAGATGGAGTTTTCTAGATATTTCTAACTTGGCAGTTGTCACTTGATACAAGAATGGAGTGTGAGCTGAATTGGTGGAACTTTAAAGCTGTCCAATATGGTAGCCGTTGGCCACGTGGAATAGGGGAATAGTATTGTCTCACTAGCCCGTCTCAGGAGCTGCATTTTACAACCTCAGTAACCCCCTCTTCCCCCTGCCCCATGAATGTGAGCCTACTCCATCGGACAGAGGATGTGAAAGGTTCCTGCCCCACAGAAAGTTCTACTGGGCAGTGCATGCTCCATGTGGTCATGGTTCTTCTTCTTTTTATTCTTTAAAATATTTTATTCATGTATTAATGAGAGATACATAGAGGCAGAGACACAGGCAGAGGGAGAAGCAGGCTCCCCTGTGGGGAGCCCGATGTGGGACTCGATCCCCAGACCCGGGATCACGCCCTGAATCGAAGGCAGATGCTCAACCGTTGAGCCACCCAGGCATCCCGATGGCGGTGATTCTTAATGGGGGCTGATTCTGGACACTTGGCAATGTCTGGGCATTACTGATTGTCACAGCTAGATGTGGGGTCCGTGATGAGGGCATCTGGTGGATGCAGATGAGGGATGGTGCTCAGCACCCGCCGGTAGGTGCCCAGGACGCCCCATCAGAACCACCCTAGATGCCAGCTGTGCCAGAGTGGAGGACACTCTGCCTTAGTGGGAGAGATTCTCTCCCATCTGCGTGTCCATCCATCCATCCATCCATCCATCCGTCATCTATCCTCAATCATCAATCAGTCATCAATCATCTGTATATCTATCATCTATCAATCAGCCGGCAGTGCTTTTCAACCATTGGTGTTTCTGCTCCTCCATGAACATCCAACAATGTCAGGGGATATTTTCGGTCGCGACAATCGGGTGTGGGGTTGCCAAACCTGGCGTGTGGAGGGTGGAGACCAGGGACGCTGCTCAATGCCCTGCAGTGCACAGGACGCTCTGCCCCAGAGAGTCCTCCAGCCTCACGTGTCAGCACTGCAGAGGTTGAGAAACCCTCACCTAAAGGGCAGTTCATTTTGGGGGCGTTTCGGGGGTTACCGTGACACATTCCATCTCTCCCTGGATGCAGTTTTTAGGGCTGTGTTGGTATCCTGGCTGGCTTTTATTGGGAACGTGTGAAGACCAACCTTTGTTCTGGATGAAGACTCACCCGAGGGACATCCAGAGCTACAGATACTTATGCTTATAGAAACACCAACGCCGAGCCAGGAATTCCAGGCATTTCCCTTGTGGGACATTTGCTAGTGCTGGGGGCGGGTGGGAACTTCCTGTGTTTCTTTTCCCTTCGTGGTTATCGTTTCTGTATCTTTGATGGGGGAGAGGATAATTCAGTCAAAAATTTGCAAACAGGAGAGCGGTGTTTCCAAAACGTCTGTTCCATTTTTATCTTTTAAAATAGCATAATGTGAAATCGAATATTGCCTGACTCAGCACAATTTTGAGGGAGTTACTTGTTTAAAAACAAAACAAAACGAAACAAAAAAAACAAAGAGCTGTCTAGACGAGCAGACTCCCAAAACAACCCTCCCTTCCCAGCCAGGGCTCAGTGGAACTGGGTCCAGTCTTTTCAGCTGATCTTTGAAGTAAATATTCCAGGTTAAAAAAAGAATCTTCCTCTCTCTCTCTGTGACTATCATAAATAAATAAAAATTAAAAAAAAAAAAGAATCTTCACGAGATTATGCAAAGCACACTTTTTGTCGGTAACGCTTGCTTATTGAGATGTAGTTCATGGGGCCATATGATTCCCAGGGTCCAGTTCCGTGTTTTATGTTAAATCACGGAATTAGCACACTTTTTTTTAAGGCTTTTTTCCCCATAAAAGAGAAATCTGACTATACTTGAGTCCAACAATAACTTTAAAACTCGGCTATTTGAAGGAGAATTGAATGCTTTAGACTTTTATTATTTCATACGTTGTAGCTTATCATCTTTGCTGATATTACCAGGAGGGGGACATGCCAGAGAGAACAAGTGAGTTTTTTTTTTTGTTTTTTTTTTTACAAGTGAGTTTTACAATGATAAATTCATGCATTGTGATGCAGTGATTACAGTCGACTCTTGCACAACACGGGTTTGAACTCCGCGGGGTCACTTATACACGGTCTTTGTTATTATTATTTTTTACGAAAAATGCAATATGGCACCGCAAATGTGTTTTCTCTACAATTTTATTCATCACATTTTCTTTCCTGTAGCTTACTTTATGGTAAGAATATAGTAAGTGATACGTAGAACATATAAGCCATGTGTGAACCCATCGTTATAACTAAGGATTCGGGTCAACAGTAGGCTTCTTAGTAGATATGTTTTGGGGGCGTGAAAAGTCACACGCAGATTTTCGACAGCATGGGGCGTCGGCACCCCTAACCCTCTCAAGGGTCAGCTGTATTTTGCAATGATTACTTAATGCATCCATTTCGCTTAACGGATCCATTTCATACAAACTCTGCTATTATGGAGATGAAACATTTCCATAGTTCACACACTAAAAAAATCATGAAAATCATACTGTGAAATGCATCTCCTTTTGTCCCGCATCTGTCCTCTCCCGTGACCCCGCAGGACCCATTGTAGCGTCCTGGATCTTTCTAGAGTCGTCCTTTTCAACAGCAACTATGACGATAAAGAGAGGACGGATGTTTTAATGACCAGCGGAGTGCATCCTGTTGGCCTCCTTAGGAATCGCCTGTTTTTCATTTGCTTTAAAAGCTTTTTGAGCTAATTTCTCCCATCCAGACAGTTTGGGAGATAGAAAGTCTATGCATGAGCTGGGTGGAGGAGAGAAGTGATCCCTGAGAGCTTTCCGCCGGGGGTTCCAGGTAAACGTGGGTGCTTGGCAACACCTGGCACGTGTGGTGTGTGCTGGTGGGAAGGGACCCCCCTTGCCCCAGCTTTCTCAGGGTGTCCGGGTTACTCACCTGAGTCCAAGAGCCTCCTGTTATGAGTCCGCTGAATTCCTTCAGACCACCTTACCTAGAGCACCTGGTGAGTTAGGAGTGTATCATTTGCCTCCAAGTCCTTGTCATGCACAAATGCTGCATCTGAGTCCATGGACACGGACGTCTGATCCTTAGCAGTCTTGGATCTGAAGCATAGTCCAGACCCTGTCGTAGTGGGTCACCCAAGAAGGTCTGTGGTCAGTACGCCTCAATACAGACCGCCCGTGTCACCCTGTGTACCTTACTATGCCACGCCGTGTGGAAGGATGAGGAAGGAACGTGTTCCCTGGAAACCCAGGGTGGAGCATGGTGGCCGACCCACCAATGGGTCAGGCGTGGGGGCTCCGCTCACTTCTGGGGGTGCCTCCTTAGAAGCGTCCTTTCCCACACCTGCCCTGTGCATGAAGAAGGCATGCACTACCACGTGCGTGCGACTTTCCCCGCATCGCTGCAGGCCCGCTAGGAAGCTCTGCTCCTGGAGGTTTTCCACCCACCACTGACCTGTTGGCTGTCGTCTCCTGTGCATATCAGGGGGACGAGGCCTCCTGCACGCTCCCTCCCTCCCCTGGCACGTGCCTGCCCTGTTTCCGTCGCATCTGGGATGCCCGTGCGAGAGCACACTAAGCATCCTAATTCAGGAGACACCCCAGCTTAGGAAGAGGAGCAGGTCGGGGTTGATGGCGAACAACATGGGTCTTTGACTCAGACGTGGCTGTGTCGTCCTTGCGTGTCAGGAGCAATTCTCACTTCCCCTCCCACCAGTGGCAGCTGGTATTTTGTAAGAGCTGTTGTTTGGATGTTGTTATTCCGCACGTGCATGCAGTGCTGGGTGCAGGCCATTCCAGGGTGGGGTGGACACGGGCTCCGTCTTCCACAGGTTTATTTTTGCACATGGGATGCTCCCGGGTCAAAATTGTGACCTTCATCAGATGACAGGTGAGATGAGGTGGCGTCCAGACCCCGGAGGATTGGTGGAGCCTAGAGTGCATGTCAGGCCTGAGGCCAGGGTGGGTTTAATCCTCTCCGTGGCTCCATGTGGTTAAGCGTCTAAGGGCTGTGCCCACCCAGAGAGCACGTCCTCTGCGCCGACTGGGCTCTCTGCCCCTGCTCCGATGGCCGTTAACGTGATGGAAACATGAACCCTTCTCTCGGGGAAGCAACAGACCCTGAGTCCCAGGATACTTTTCCCAGGCGTGCCGTAACGCTCGGGAGTAGTTTTGCTGTCCCATTGTGGCTGTTAGGACACAAAGTCGGAAATGACGGGTTATTGCCAGATGCGTTTTGATGAAGTTTTATTTTCTGTTTGGGAAATAGGCTTAACAAGTAAGTTAGTATCTCTGTGTCTGTCTGTCTGTAAGTTAACATCTTTCTACACATCCGTCCACCTATCTCTCACCCATCTCATTTATCTCATCTGTTATCTGCCAATGGATGTATCAGTCATCTATGATCTATTTACCTATTTACCAGTTAGCTTGTCTTTCTGTCCATTCATCCACCCCATCCATCCATCGCGTGTATCTCATCGTATCTATATCAACCATCTGTATGTTAATCATCTGCTTATCCTCTATATGTTTGTCTATGTGTCTGTCTCCATCCATCCATCCATCCATCCATCAGCTATTATCTTTCTTTCCATTCATTCATCTATTATCTATCTCATTTATCATATCCATCTATCCATCCATCTATCCAGCCATCATCATCCATTCATCTCTCCATCTGTCCATCCATCTGTCTATGCATCCATCTCTCCATCTATGCATCCATCCATCTATCCAACCATCTCTCCATCTATCTATTCATTTATCTGTCCATCTCTCCATCCATCCATCTACCCACCTATCCATCATCCACTTTTCCATCTATCCATCCATCTACCTGTCCCATCTATCCGTCCATCCATCTACCCACCTATCCATCAACCACCTCTCCATCTATCCATCCATCTACCTGTCCCATCTATCCGTCCATCCGTCTACCCACCTATCCATCATCCACCTTTCCATCTATCCATCCATCTATTCATTATCTGTCCATCTCTCCGTCCATCCATCTACCCACCTATCCATCAACCACCTCTCCATCTATCCGTCCATCTATTCATTTACCTGTCCATCTGTCCATCCATCTATGCATCTATCCATCTATCTATCCAACCATCTAGCATCCATCCATCCGTCCATCATCTATCTGTGGACCTGAGTAGCTATCATCTGACTGTGCATCTGTCATTAACTCCTTTTTTTTTTTTTAAGATTTTATTTATTTATTCATGAGAGACACAGAGAGAGCGAGAGAGGCAGAGACACAGGGAGAGGGAGAAACAGGCAGGGAGCCCGATGTGGGACTCGATTCTGGGACTCCAGGATCACGCCCTGGGCTGAAGGCAGGAGCTCAACCTACTGAGTCATCAGGGATCCCCGGTCATTAACTCCTTTTGTGACTCTTCTTGCCCTGGGATCAAGGAACACAGTTTTTTTTTGTTTTTGTTTTTGTTTTTTTTTTTTTTGTGACCCAGTCAGAGAGTCCATTCCCTGGCACAGAATAAAGCCCTATTCTTATATCCAGATTAAACAAATAAATGAAGTGGGATTTTATATTTTGGGTGTGCCTTTGGGGAGGAGGTGGAAGTCCTGAATACAGACACAGATCAAACGCAGTATCCCTGCCTGTCTTTGTCTATGTTTACTTTTTAACCTTTATATTTTTTTAAGCACTGCGCCCAGCATGGAACCCAATGTAGGGCTTGCACTCATGACCCTGAGATCAAGACCTGAGGTGAAATCAAGAGTCAGACGTTAAACAGACTCAACCACCCAGGCGCCACATCTCTGTTTTGTTTAAATAGAAATGCCTTCGGCTCCTTATTTGTTTACCTGTGAATACTTTTATATAATTGCAGCTGGAGGTGGCTCACTCTTATCTGTGTGGGCTGGCCTGCCAGGGGTTCTTTAGTTCCTCTTGGGATCTATTATTGCCTTTTCCTTATTCTTCTTTGTTCTCCTCAACAACATTTAAAAGGGGAGGTCGTGGATGAGGTATTTAAGATCCTGTGCTAGATTTCAATGCACTCTTCGTCCTGTGGTGTGTTGTGGTTCGTGTATGTCTGTTTGTAGTTGTCCGTGTAGAGCGGAAGGCATCGTGGGGCGCCCGTCTGTGGGGAAACTGCATGAAGGGAGGCTGGCGAGAGGCACAGTTCTGTGTCCGGGAGTGTGCAGTGTGAGCAGGACGGAATTTCATTTCGTTCTATTTTCTTCATTTTTGCACTTAGCAGCACTCTTGTCAGGCTCAGGGACACCGGCGAGGATGGACCTGTCATGGCATTTGCTTAAAAACTTAACAGGAAGGGGCAGCCCGGGTGACTCAGCGGTTGAGCATCTCCCTTGAGCTCAGGGCGTGATCCCACGGTCCCGGAATCGAGTCCCACATCGGGCTCCCTGCATGGAGCCCACTTCCCCTCTGCCTGTGTCTCTGCCTCTCTCTCTCTGTCTCTCATGAATAATAAATAAATAAAATCTTCAAAAAAAAAAAACTTTACAGGGACAGTGGTAAGGACATCATGAGGAGTCTTTTTATAGGAAACGACAGGAAATACCTCTTTCTGCTGCTGTCAAAAAAACAGTGAATTTATTAAACTAAATTTAGCAGTAGACTGAATGTGTTGTGAAGAAAAAAAAAACAACTAAAATAAAAGTTAACGAAAATTAAAGTAACCTGGAGGAAACTATCCAGGAGGGAAAGAGTCATAGCAACTGGCTTGGGATCCCGTCTCTCCTATTTTCTTTTTTGCTTTATTTTTTAATGGTGGCAAACTGTAGGTAGGCTCAGGTAAGAGAAAGGGAGGCAGGTGACCTGCTCCAATCACCTTTCACAGTCACTGGACCTCCAAGTCATCAGATGGAACAGATGCCTTTGGAGCCAGAGACCTTCTTACAGATGCCGTTGGCCAAATAGCTGTGGTCAAATCCTACATCGGTGGACTTAGGCGATACACTTTTTCATCTACTTTTTTTTTTTTTAAGATTTAAAAATTTTTTTTGCAGAGAGAGAGTGTGTGCATGATTAAGGGGAGGGGCAGAGGGGGAGAGAGAGAATCCCAAGCAGAGTGCGGACTGTGCACTAAGCACAGAGCCCGATGTGGGGCATGACCTCACCGTCCTGAGATGGTGATCTGAGCCGAAACCAAGAGTTGGATACTCAACAACTGCGCCACCCATGCTCCCTGTAATACCGCTTCTTGAAGATGGTAACATAGGATAGTCCACTAGGGTGTAAGATAGAGATGATTTTTCTGAAATTTTTACATGAGCTAGTGTGACTGTTAATAATTTAGGAGTCAGAAGACGTAAAATAGACAGGAGGGTCCCCATGTGCCCTCCCCCCAGGGATCATACCTTCCATAATCAAAGGACATCCATGAAACCAGGAACTGGCTTCTCTGTGATCCTGTAAACAGCTGTGTGGACCTTACTTGGATCATGGTGGAGGTACTTTATATAGTTTGCTTTACAAATATATGGAGGTGCTTTAAATGCTCTCTATGGCATTCCCTGTGACATCTGACGTACTTAGGGTCCAAAGTGCTTATGCCACGGGGAACACGGGACTGAGGGGCCACCCTGGGATTTAATCTTGTCCTCACTCATGCTTCTCCATCTCCGTGGGTTTCTCTAACTTTGCCCACATTTACCAAAGGACGTCCATTGGTGTAGGCCACAGACGTTCTGCTGCTACTTCCATTATGTGGACTTGGTCGTTGGCTTATCCATGAATTCATCCACCTGCACATTTAACCAACTAACGCGTGCCCAGGGATTAATCACAAACGGATGTAAAAGATACTTGATCTGCAGAACTTGTTGCCGCAAGTTACCGTTCAGTTTCAACATATAAAAAAAAAAAAAAAATGAAAATAAAAATGGCGGTCTCCGATACTTTGGAAGTTGGTGTGTTGACTGGAGCGTTTTTGTCGCGGCTGCACTTACAGTAACCTTTTCCCCGCGGTTCTCTAAGGAGGAGAGCTTTGTGCACCCTGGGCCTTTCTGGTTCTAGGTGGTCATTCCAATGCCACGTGTCCTCTTTTGTGACCTAATTTGCCAAGTGGACTTCCAATCCATGATATTACACATGGGGAGCAGAGAATCTATTTAATGGAGCCTACTTAAGAAAATCTATCTCAGCCTAATTTGGGGGAGTGGCGGTTAATGTCCTGGAGATCTAGTTTACACACAACAAAATGCATCCATTCTAGGCGTTCGCGTTGATGCCTTATTCACAAACGCATAGCATTACGTAACCACCACCACACAGAACATTTGTGAGGCTGACTTTCATTTTACACTGATGGAAAATTCATTCATCACCTTGACTGAGATGCTGTGTGATGTGCTTTGTATGTGTCATTTTATTTAAACCCTGTGGGGGGGGGTCAAGATTTTTTTTTTTTTAGTTTATTATTTTTTTTAAAGATTTTCTTCATTTATTCATGAGAGACTCAGAGAGACATAGAGAGAGAGGCAGAGACACAGGCAGAGGGAGAAGCAGGCTCCATGCAGGGAGCCCAACGTGGGACTCGATCCCGGGTCTCCAGGATCATGCTCTGGGCTGAAGGCGGCACTAAACCGCTGAGCCACCGGGGCTGCCCCATTTTTTTTTTTTTTCAGTTGTACTGAGATACTGTTGACAGCATTGTGTTAAGTGTAAGGTGAACAACGTAATGACTTGACAAATACATGTATTTTGAAATTATTACCGCAGTGTAGTTGACATCCTTTTCTTGTAATGAGAACTTGTAGGATTCACTCTTTCAGCAACTTTGAAATATGTCATAAAGCCATTAACTGTGGTGATCACGTTGTATGGTAGCCCAGCCCCAGGACTTAATTATCTTACAACTGGAATTTTGTACCTTTTGACCATCTTCATCCATTTGTTCTTTTTTTTTTTAATTTTTTAAAAATTTTATTTATTTATGTATTTATTTATTTATGTATTTATTTATTTATTTATTTATTTATTTTTCATCCATTTGTTCTAATCTCATGCCCCATCTCTGGTAACCAGAAATCTGAACTTTTTCTGAGTTTTTTTTTTTTTTTCCCCCTTTTCAGAGTCCATATACAAGTGAGATCATACTCTCTTTGCCTTTGTCTGACTTATTTCACTCAGCATAATGACCTCAAGGCCCATCCATATTATTGCAAATGGTGGAAACCTTATGTTTCCTTTTTTATGGCTGACTAGTAATCCGTTGTGTGTCTTATTGGGCAGAGGAGGGCCCGATGGCTATCCTCACCTGCAACAATAGTAAAAAAAAAAAAAAAAAAAAGGAGATTTCTACTTTCTGGAGGGAGTTATTGAGAGCTGGGAGTGTGTATTGGCGAGCCGCCCAACACCAAGTGGAGAGATCTGTGTTCGTTTTGCCCATATTCCGTCCACCACCTTGATGACTTATGACCAACACCGCTAACGTTGTCTTGGGTTCTGTGCATTTATGTGGTCCGAGCTGAAAATTGCAGTGTGCTGCTTCTGTCTGCCTTGAACAAGACTGTTGACCTATGTGGGCCCCCAATCTGATTGTGGCATCCAGGGCCTGCCCACGTCCGCCCCAGGTAGCTCAGGTTTTGGCTGCCGGACATAAGTAACCCATTTGGATTTCTGTGTCCGTACAGCTGACGCTACTCCGAGAGAGCTTGGAAGGCGTTGCAGGCAGACACGTGGAAAAACCGGAGTCGTAGTTGGGGTTGTCTTTCACGTAGGCTCAGGAACATCCCATTGCAGGTCAAACATGAGGGCCGAAAGTCAGAGTATGATCTAGTGAATGCAGTCCAGTGACAAAGGGGCTCCTTCTCGGGGGGCAGTGGAGCAAGATATCAAGAAGAGCGAGCCAGGCACAAGGCCTTCTTTCCCTCGTGAGGATGTGACGGCGTGGCAGGACTTCTGTGGTGTGCTCCCCTCCACCTGTCCTGCTGGGGAGATAACAGTAGAAGCCCGACGAGGCATGTGTTTGATCAAATATAAGCCAAACCTGGCAACGGATGTCGGGGTCCCTGCTGTGTACACCACCTAGCAGAAACATCAATGTCTGCATGGGGACCCCGAAGCTTGGCCCGTCCACCCTCTTTACGGTCTCCCCGCTGCCCCCACCACGCCTCCTAGTTTTGACTGGATTCCATACCAACACCCCACTGCCTTACCCCCTTACGATTCTTTGTGTGCTTCCGAATGACCTTCTACTGAGAATCCCCTTTGTGACTGTGCCTACCATCCCTCGTCGCTCGCTCCTCCTTGCACAACACTGAGTTTTCTGTGTTTTCGCGGCTCCCTCTCTGCTCCTCCTACGGTAAAAGATCCACAATCCACTTCAAAGCCAAGGTGGACTCCTGGTATCCTCCTTCCCGCCCTCCACCCCACCCCCGGAGGCGAGGAGATTTATTTCACAGCTCGGCAATCCTCATTTATAGAAATCCCTAAAACAAGGTGTTTTGGCCTGGCTGTGACATGGTGCTGTGTCTCACGTTACTGTACCCAGGTCCAAACGCTGCATAAGAAGGAAAGGACATCCGTGGCCGTGGGCTTGTGTTGGGGGATCCCAGGGCCCTTCTCCTTCTCCAGCTCTTCTGGAGTCCTTTCTCCCTCCTAGGACGTTCATTGCCGGCTTTCCAACCAGAGGGCTCCAGGTGTTGAGCATTTTGCGTGCTTTCATCCCTGGGAAGACCCCTTCCTGTGCAGCTGCCTACATGGTGACGGAAAGCCCGGGTGCCCTTTATAAGCTCCTTGGGCACCAGGGACTTGAGGCTCACGTGTACAGATTTCCATTTCGGTGTCCCTGTACTTTACGTCTTCTCTGGCCACAGATAAAATTCCTTGGGCTCTTTGCTCTCCTATTTGCATTCAGCGGCTGCCAACCTGGGTGAGGGGTGGACAGCAGGCATCGTGCCCTCCACACTGAGGCTCAGAGGAGTAGGAAAGCCCGGCGGTGGAGGAAGAGGATGCATTTGGGTTGGAAACGTCCCAGCGGGGTACAAAAGATAGTTTGATTTCCTTGCACGTGTGTTATGGTTGCAATTTTTAAATTTCACTGTGGTCTCAGCCTCCACCTTTTCCCCTCCTACCCGCGTCGGTCTATGTTCCCAGATCGTGTTGGTATATGCCCCAGATTCCATTCCGTAGCACATTTTAAAATAAAGACCCAGTGCTTTTAGCAGGGGTTCGCGTGTTACAGAGCCTTTTTGGTGAGCATGGGAAAGAGTCTTTCCCGCCCTCTTCCATCCCTTCCTTGTGCTCTCCATGACGACCCATTTGTAGAATCGGTGGCCAGCTTCCCCTCCAGTTGAAGGACATTGCAGAGGCAGTGGTTGTCTTTGTTGACGTCTGCATCACACCAGCCCTCGCCTGAAACTTCCAGAACAGAGCTTCTTGAAAATATTGTCACCCGCCGCCTGCTGGGGTCGGGAGCTGCTGGAGCAGACGCGTGGCGTTGGGTAAGTCTTGTGCTGTCTCCCCCACTCCAGGCACCGGAACATTCGGACGGGTGCAGCTGGTCAAGGATAAGGCGGCCAAGCACTTCTTCGCCTTGAAGGTGATGAGCATCCCCGACGTCATCCGCCTGAAGCAGGAGCAGCATGTCCACAATGAGAAGTCGGTGCTCAAGGAAGTCAGCCATCCGTTCCTGGTCAAGCTGTGAGTCCTTCCCCACATGGCCGAGTCTTGGTCGTTTGGTCATTCCGTCTCTGAGAGCCCAGGTGGGGTGGAATGAGCTCACGGTGGAAACTCAGGCTGGCCCGGGCTCTGGAGAAACTGGTGCTGTTGGGACCAGCGCAGACCTTGGGGCCCTGGGCAAGCAGGACATGCAAAGGGGCATGCACGGCCCAGCCGGACACTCTATTCCCCTCATCCCCATCAGGGCCACCGTCCCTGCTCAACCTCATTCATGCAGGATGCTCCTTGGGGTTCCAGGGGATAGCTGCGTATCTCCAGTTGGGGGTGCCCTGCACCAAACGAAGACATCCCTGTCTGCCCATGCTCTTGCTGGGGGATGCTAAGACTGGTCTGCCCCCAGGTGCCAGACACGGGATGCACGGAGATGCCTCTCTTACCCCTTCTTGGATGTGGCGGCCTCCCAACCTGTGTCCATGTCTCCCCTCCGCCATCTTGTTCTCGTTTCTTCTTGTTGTCCCTTCCTCACCTGTCACAGGCCACCCCTCCTGCAATGCCTCCTTCCTCTGTGTCCCCTCCGGGTCCCCTCACACCTGGCCAACCCCAGCCCTTCTCTGATGCACCTGTAGAGACAGGAGCACCCCGTCACGGCTCTGGAACATTTCCTGTGCATCTCGACTCCTCCAAATGGTGTCTTACCCAGAGTAGGGACCTGTTGTGTGTGCAACGAGGGGGAGAAAGGAATCAGCTGACTTATTTTTATTTTTTTTAAAGATTTTATTTATTTATTATTTCATGAGAGACCCAGAGAGAGAGAGAGGCAGAGACACAGGCAGATGGAGAAGCAGGCTCCATGCAGGGAGCCTGATGTGGGACTCCATCCTGTGTCTCCAGGATCACACCCTGGGCTGAAGGTGGTGCTAAACCGCTGAGCCACCCAGGGATCCCCATCGGTTGATTTTTTTAAAAAAAAAATTTTTGGTTTTATTTTCCTTTCATGGAGCTGTGGGTGATTTTGTGCTGATAGGGCGGGGGTCAGTAGCATCTCATGGTTCAAGTCATGGACACAAAAGTAGCCAGTGATTCGGGGACTCAGAGCCGCTCACACACCGGGTGATTCTCTCATTCGTTCCGAGGTAGAACAACGGTCAGAAAAAGAAAAATCTGCACGTAGATTTCCCTCTGGAACTAAGGAGAGCTTCTAGTCATGCCTCTCGGATGAAGCAAGATAGCAGTCCCGGACGTGGACTTTCACACGCTAGGGTTTTTAGTAGATGTGCTGCCAAAGTGAGCCTTAGCTCGCTAGGATGTTAAGTCAAAGTTGTCCCCGGGAGACGTGGACTCCCTTATGATACGGCCAAAGGGTCATCACACATCTCAGGTTCCTTCCAAAGGCAGGGGGGTCTCAAGCCAACGTTCTGTAGTTTGCTGTCCCTCGTTTTCCGATAGGGACCCAAGTTATATCACATACTAGACGCCGTGCTTTCCCCGTGTCCTCACGTGGTCATCCCTCTGTGCGTGTCTGTGTCCTCATCCCCTCTTCTTCTAAGGACCTCAGTCCTACGGGATCAGGGCCCACCCTACTGACCTCATTATACCTTCGTCCCCTCTCTAAAGACCCCACCTCCAAACACAGTCCCATTCTGAGGTCCTGGGGTTAGGGCTTCAACACGAGAATTTTGGGGGATATAATTCAGCTGTTACACCTACTCAGTGACTTGGTAAGTGTAGATCCCCCAGAGCACGTGGACCTTAGTATAATGTACCTCGAGCAGTTGTTTTTTTCTGTGCATCCTCACTTAAGTGATCAGATGGGCCCAAACACTGTGTATAAAAGCAAGTGGAATCAGTCTTGGAAGTTCTGTGAACATAGGATGGAGACCACATTGTATCTGGATGGGGGCCACAGGGTGTTTAGGGCCACATGATGAAGGGCACATTTTTTGTGGGAAAAGACCATCTGTGAGGAGTGCATTTAATCCCCCAGCTGTGCACCGGGGTCACCTCACCCAACTCTCTGGAAAGATGGGGTCTTGCTGGCATTTCCTGAGGCCACGAGGAACGCTGATGATCCCAGGTATTGAGCTGAACAACGATTATTTGGAGGTAGAAGCTGCTGCTGAGTGACTTGGCAAGTTCGCCAGTGGTGGTATTATCCTAAGTTCAGTATGCGAACCGGTGCCGTTGTATTTTTGAGAAGATGCCAGGGCTCTCATTAAATGCACATTGGAGAACATGTTCTTTTCGGGGATGGAGCCGTTCCGAAGGCCAGCTCAGCCCGTGGAGATAATTTTAGAAGAGCTGAGTAATTGTCTGGGATGCAAAGCCAAGACTTCCCTGGGACACAGGCTTGGGGTGTGCCCAAACACCAGCCTCTCCATGCCTGCTCCTTGCCCTTTGGGTGTACAGGAATTGTTGGTGTCCCAGAGCTGTTTGACCTCAGGACACGGGTTCTCCACCCTGGCATCATCCTCTCTGGTGGGACAGCTCTGCGTCATGTAGGAAAGTTTATGGCCTCCGCATGCTCCTCCCACTCACTGCCACTAGCAGGCTATCTCCGGTGGGGACAACCAAAAATGTTTATATTTGGACCTTGACGAAATAACGTCATAGGGGGTGAAAGGGTCCTCAGTGGCAGACCTCTGCGCTTGAGCAATAGGTAGACGATAGGTAGCAATACATAGGTTTGATGGAAGCTGCATAGATACATCCATAGTGGGTACAGTGGATGGATGGATGGGTGGGTGGGTGGATGGATGGATGAATGGATGGATGGATGGATGGATGGATGGATGGATGGGTAGATGGATGGATGGATGCATGGATAGATGGATGGATGCATGGATGGATGGATGGATGCATGGATGGATGGATGGGTGGATGGATGGATGGATGGGTAGATGGATGCATGGATGGATGCATGGATGGATGGATGGATGCATGGATGGATGGATGGATGGATGGATGGACCAAAGGAAAGCACACAGGGTGGGTAGATAGATGAGACACTGGTACATAGATAAATGATGTGTAGATGGATACTTGTTGTTTGACATTTTATTAATTTTTGAGAGAGAGAGAGAGAGAGAGAGAATACTTCCTGCAGAGCAGGGAGCCCGATGTGGGGCTCGATCCCAGGACCCTGACATCAGGACTTGAGCCGAAGGCAGATGCTTCACCGACTCAGCCCCCCAGTTGCCTACATTTTTTTCCCCTACGGCTCTCAACCGACTAGACGAGGTCCACCTACATTATGGAAGATCATGTGCTTCTCCTAAAGCCGATTGACAGTAGATGTCAATCATCCAAATATCTATACCTTCCCAGCAACGTCGAGACTCCTGTTAGACCCCATGTCCGGGCACCAGGACGTAGAGCAGTTGATCCATCAAACTAAGTGTCACAAGGGGCAAAAGCACAACAGAGCTTGAGCAGAAGAGCAGAGCATTCCCTCATAGGGCATTGGGAGAACCCAAGGTAACAGGGTGCAGGTCACCCGGGCTGCGTAACGAAGCAGGACGTGTTGCCTGCAGCCACGGAGTCCAGAGCCCGGGCAAACATCATGGCCAGAAACCCCTGCTCCTGACTCCAGCCCTCAGCAAATGTGTTGTCGTGCAAGTCCATGTGGATCCCCGAATGTTTGCACCTTCACGGGACTGGGGAGTTTGATCTTGTCTGTTCTCCGGGTGGCTCCTCTGTCTTCCCTCCCTGGGTGATGTCTTTTGGGCCCCTTCCATGCACCTCTAGGTGGCCGTGCATGCGATCCTGCTCGCCCTTTCTGGGCCCAGCCTCTAAGCCGAGATCTCGATTACTCCATCAGTGATGATCAGCTGCGGACCCCACAGCAGGCCCCTGCCCGGGGTGACCCACTGCATGCGAGCAGAGCCAGGCCTGTGCTTTAGGCTACGATAGGTGTCCATGTCCACCACCTTGGGTCTGCTGTCCCTGTCCCTTTGCCCGTGCTCATGTCATTGGTGGAGCTGTTCCCCTGTTGCCAAGGGCGCCTTGGGGCAGGGCTGGTTGCCACGGAGCCAGGTCGAAAAGGAGAAGGAACGTTCCAGAGCCTCAGGTTGCACAAAGAGGTGAGCAAGAACGGATAGGGTGACACGCGCAGGCGGTCTCTCGCGTTCATGGTTTAGGGCAGAGGCGCACCCTTACCGTAGCCCCAGGAGAAATTAGGAGACTCCTTAAATGAGCGAGCTTGCGTTTCCAGTCAATTAACACCTTCGAGGACGAGCCCCGCCGCAGACATTGCAAAGGGAGAGACAGTGCTCGGTGTTAACAGCAGAAACCATTACTCTGCGCTGAGGTCAGGGACCAGGGGGGCCCAGAGTCGGAACGTCCCGTGTGTTCCTTGTCACCGTAAACTACGGCCTGTTTCTTTTTTTGCTCTTCGTAGGTTCACACGTACTCTTGAATGCACTTAAAAAGTTTAATTTTCTCCTCTCATCCCAAACATACAGTTGGCCGTCTCACCCGTTTGTAAGTGGGCAGCTCAGTGGCATCGACACATTCACGCTGTTGTGCAGCCGTCCCCACCGTTATGTCCAGCGCTTTCCATCATCCCAAACTGAAGTTCTAGACCCCATGAAGCTGTAACTCCCCATTCCCATCACCACAGCCCTTGACCCCACCATCTCTGACTCTATGCACGTGATTCGTGTACGGACCCCATATACGTGGAATCAGTTAGCATCTGTCCTTCTGTGTCTGGCTCACGTCACTCAGCCCCATGTCCCCAGGGTCCGTTCACATTGAAGCAGGTGCAGAACATCCTTTTCAAGGCTGACTTGTATTCCATTCTATGCATGGGCCATATGCTGTCTAGCCACCCATGCATCCATCAGTGCATCCAGTTATTTATCCATCCATCCATCCATCCATCCACCCATCCATCCATCCATCCGTCCACCCATCCGTCCATCCATCCATCCATCCATCCATCCATCCATCCACCCACCTATACATCCATCCACTGATCCATCATCCATCATCCATTCTTCCATCATCATCATCATCATCCATCCACCTACCCATCCATCCATTCCTCCATCATCATCCATCCATCCATCCATCCATCCACCCACTTATCCATCCACTTATCTATCCATCTCCACATGCACTCATGCATTTTTCCATCCATCCATCCATCCATCCATCCATCCATCCATCCATTCATCCACCCACTTATCCATCCACTTATCTATCCATCTCCCCATGCACTCATGCATTTTTCCATCCATCCATCCATCCATCCATCCAACCATCCGTCCACCCCCAGACACTTGGATTGCTTCCACATCCGGGCTCTCATACTAACGCGATGAGGACCATGCGGTGTGCAAGTATCTGTTCAAGTCCCCGCTCTAACTGCTCGAGTGCATTTTCAGTCTCGAATTCTATCTCCCTCCCGTTGGTGGTGGGATTTAAGATTTTCTCTTGTTGCTTTTCCTTTCCTTGTTCAGCTTGCTTCACGCAGGACTCTCCTATCTTCTTCCCACCCTCCCTCGTGACCAGGTCATCCCATGCACAGTCTGAGATGGATTGTTGTGTCCTTAAAGTGTGTATGCACCTGCTCTTTATTTTATACCTTCCCTCTGTTTCCATCCCACCTTCACTGGGATCCCTTGTGGGGGTTTTTGAGAGGACATATTTGGGATGTTGGTGTTGGAGCAAGTGTGTGCACGGGTGTGCGTGTGCTCCAGAAATCCTGCTCTCATCACCACGACCACCTTGCTTCCAGTTTTGGACTTGGCGACTCCAGCTAAGCCATGCTGCTTGCTTCACCCCTGTTGCCCCCTTGAGCTGGATGTTTGAGGCCCACTCCTGGTCTGTCCTGTTCAGATGCCTCCCAGGCAGTTCACAGTCCTTCTGTCCAAACAAGAATTCTTGACCTTCCTCCTGGCTTCCTATCCCCAATCATTTCTTCCTTTCGACTTCCCCAGATGGTCCTTCCAGCCCCCCGGGCACCATTTTTCTTTTTCTTTTTTTTTTTTTAATTTATTTTTTATTGGTGTTCAATTTGCCAATGTATAGAATAATACCCAGTGCTCATCCCGTCAAGTGCCCCCCTCAGTGCCCATCACCCATTCACCCCCACCCCCCGCCCTCCTCCCCTTCCACCACCCCTAGTTCGTTTCCCAGAGTTAGGAGTCTTTATGTTCTGTCTCCCTTTCTGATATTTCCCACACATTTCTTTTCCTTTCCCTTCTATTCCCTTTCACTATTATTTATATTTCCTAAATGAATGAGAACATACACTGTTTGTCCTTCTCCGATTGACTTATTTCCCTCAGCATAATACCCTCCAGTTCCATCCACGTTGAAGCAAATGGTGGGTATTTGTCATTTCTAATGGCTGAGTCATATCCCACTGTATCTAGAGACCACATCTTCTTTATCCATTCTTCTTTTGATGGACACTGAGGCTCCTTCCACAGTTTCGCTATTGTGGACATTGCTGCTCTAAATATCGGGGTGCAGGTGTCCTGGCGTTTCATTGCATCTGTATATTTGGGGTAAATCCCCAGCAACCGGGCACCATTTTTCATCTGCTTTTCTTTGCTCCTGTGTTCACTCCAGCCCGGGGCCCTGCCCTCTCCAGTTCTGCTCCACATCTCCAGATCTGTCCAGTTCAGTGGCATCTTCACAGAAGCTACTGCAGCTCATCCACATGCCCCGCTTTCTTCTCAGTGTCCACTCTGGATACCAGGCTGGAGCTTCCTTCTGACATGAGCCCTGGCCTGTGCCAGTGTCTGCAGTGTGATCCCATGGAGGGGTGTCCTTTGTGTGTGGTATAGAGTGCAGGCTCTTTGCCACATCTCAGTGTTTGCCTGGTGCCTCTATTTCCCACCTTCTTAAGTGTCCCACGTCCAGCCTGCTTTGACCACAGGTGCATCCTGTCTGCAGGGCCTTCCCTCCACCTTTCTTGACTCCCCACTGCCATTCTGTGTTTCCTCCTTAGGCCACAGGGCTCAGGACTGGTCAGCACAAGAGCTGCCCTTTACAGGGCTGTGTACCTGGCACACAGGGGATCCTTGGTCAAAATTTATCCATAAATGAAGCAAAGTGCAAGTGAGTGTGGAGGTGGATAGAGTGTGTTTCCTTAGTTTCTGATCCCTGGTGCGCAAGCAAGACTCTAATATATACTGGACTTGAGATCCAGAAATGCCTCCTTCTCTCATACCACTCATGACAAACCTGCTTCCTTCTCTTGCCCCCTTGCAGTTTTGCTTTTTATAGACTCAGCGCCAGGGGCAGAGTCCTGCAATGAATGGGAATGAATTAATTAGCGCACTGACTGATGCCTTTAGTCCTTTGTTTCTCATTTTCTTAACTCAGATTTTATTTCATCTGTGGCCGCCTAGACTCCTCTGCTCCGCCCACAAGCCCCAAGTAATGACTTAGTGCCTCAGATGTTTTCAGAATAGTAACGTCTCAGCACCTCTTTGAATATTTTGGCTTTTATTAATAACACGCAACACGTTTCACATTCTTTCCATGTAAGAAAAGTCTTATTAATGTAAATTTGTGCCCATGGAATTTTTTTTCCCCTTAGGATATTTATTTAGCTTGAAGAAAGGCCGAGGAACCAGGGACCCGCAGGAATTTGTTTTTTTCTTCATAGTCTCTCTCTTTTTTTTTTTTTAAGATTTTATTTTTATTTATTCATGAGAACCCCCCCCCCCCCCCCCCAAACACACACAGAGGGAAGAGGGAGAGAGAGAGAGGCAGAGACACAGGCAGAGGGAGAAGCAGGCCCCATGCAGGGAGCCTGATGTGGGACTCAATGCTGGGACTCCAGGATCATGCCCTGGGCGGAAGGCAGGCGCTAAACCGCTGAGCCACCCGGGCTGCCCTATAGTCTCGGTTTTTGATTCCTTGTGCAGCCCCTTTATTTGAAAACCACTGTTTCTCAAGGGTGCTGATGACCCATGCACATGCATGTGATGTGTGTGTCCGTAGAATTGACAGCCTGCTTGATAGAGAGAGTCTATTTTAGGGTTGTGGTTGATGCTTTGTTTGATTTTATTGAGAGATCCGTGCAACAAACGTGTAACAAATAAGTACCGGTCTAGTTCTCCCCACTCAGCCGTTTGTGTGTGTGACATTTGCCACCGTGATGTTGTGATTTGTAAGAAATGCATGTTTGCTCTTCATCCCTGGCACTGAGCTCCTAAAACCCTTGGAATTTCCTCAGTGATAAGAGAGACAAAGGTGGCTTTTGTTATGTGAAAGAGGTGACTTTGGACAACACCCTGGGGCCCGGCTGGTTGCCAAGGGAACCAATCCTGTAATTGGGAGATTGGAATTCTTGGCCCCACAGTAGATAGGCAGCCGCCGGCAGGGAGGGCAGAGGGGCTGGAGGCTGAGTTAATCCTGTGGCCAGTGATTTAATCATCCTTGCCTACGTGATGAAGCCTCCATGATACCACAGAAGGACAGAATAGGGGAGCTTCCAGGATGGTGAATTTGGGGAGATTTGGGAAGAGTGGTAGACCTGGAGCAGGCTCGGAAGCTTCTCCTGCATCTCTTCCATCCGGCTGTTCCTGAGTTATGTCTCTATGATAACCCGGCGATCCCCTGAGTAACATGTTGCCCTGAGCTCTGTGAGGCCCTCCGCCAGCTTAATGGAACCCAAGGAGGAGTCTTTGGAACCTCTGCCTTATAGCAGCTCTATCAGAAGCACAGGACCTGGACTTGTGATGGGCATCTGAAGTGCATGCGTTGAGGGGCGTGTTGTAGGGCTTAACCCTTACCCTGTGGGATCGCCTGTTGTCTCCAGGTGTATACAGTGTCAGAACTGAGTTAAATCGTAGGACACCCAGCTGGTGTCACAGAACGACTTGGTGGCTTGGGGGAAAAAGAACAACACGTGTTGGAATTGGCAGCAGGATGATGAACTTTAAATCCTAACTTTTATGTGCTTATCTATATCCCAGCCTCTCCACGGACGAAATTACAACTCATCTGGCACCCAGGTGGTAGACTCTGAGATCAGCCTGCATCTCCTGATCTCCAGCCGTACTGTCTTGGGGATTGACACATTCCACTTGGCTGGATGCTGAAAGTTCTCTTTCCTTTCTTACCTTGGACTCTGGATGGGCCCTGTTCTAATCTCCCCCATTGTGAATTATCTCCGACGCCTTTGGAGGGTGAAATTAGGTTGCTTTGGGACATGGCGGATGCATTGTTCTCAAGAGCTGAGAAGGGATCCGTGTAGATTATTACCCAGGCTGTGGAGCAATAGGAGTGGGTATAGAATATATGTAAAGAATGGGTGCATACTAATTGGTGTGTGCGTGTGTTGCGTGAGTGCATGCACGGCCTTAATGCATTTGAGTGGTAGGGACATAGGGTTTTGCATATTTTCCTGTCTTTTCAAAGGAGTTCAACAAAGTAGTGGAAAATGGTAATGCTCTGACTTGGAAAACTTTGACCATTTGGGGACTTTACAAGGGCTCAGGGCTGCCCCGACAACATTCTGGAACACGTTTTCTGGTGAGTTCCACCTAAATATGCTACTCATCCCATTCCAGAGAAATCCAGAACATCACCAGCTTACTACATAGAGAGGTTCATTGTAAAAGCTCAGCACTCTGGTGTTATTTGGACCTTAGGCGATACTACCCCACCAGAGTGCTGACGTCGTTGTTGGAGTCCACGCTCCCCCATGAAAGCAGAGTGTGGCCGCCATATGCATTTGAAATACTCAGCATTTATATGGAGGCGTCACGGGAAGGAATGTTCCTGCCATATTAATCGAGAAATGGAGCATGTGGCTGAAAGAAAACCCTCCTCTGGGCTTTAAGTGATAGAAAGAGTATAGCTAGCTAGTGAGTCATGTAACCGTAAAAGATTTCTCCAGGAAATGACCATAGCAACGAAAAACCCCAAAACACTGTTCCTGCTTCCTGTATCCGTTCATGCCTCAGTACTGCCAGTCTTGAGCCTTCTGAGCTACAAGAGACGAGAAGGGGAAGCAAGACACAGAAATCAGAGCTTTCAGTAAGTGAAAACGGGGGCCTCCTACGAGCCCCGGGGTTGCCTTGCTCGTAGCAGCTGGGAGAGAGCACGGCATTTGTGCAAAGCCCTCGTGCGGGTACGCGCCTTCCCGAATGGCATGCTCACCGCAAAGGCTCTGCACGTTTCCACTGCTTTTTTGCGTACAACCCGGGTTTTGCCAGCCTGTAAACACGGTGATGGACAAACTAAGCATTCTTTCTTAAAATGCTTTCCTTGGACATAGCCGAGTTTTTCTTTTCTGCGATTGGGATTTTTTGTCCTCTCTTGCGTCCCGTGTCACAGTGTCCTGACCTCTGCATATTATCCCTTTATGATTTCCCCTTGAGTTAGTCTTCATGTCATGGCAAACTGTGTCCCCCAGTGCTTTGTCTTTATTTTACTTTATTGGGATGGCCCATCCCAGCAGGTGAGACCCTCTGGTACAGCAGGTGCCCTGAGCATCCTCCTGCAAGGATGGATGGATGGTTCTCTGGGGCGTAAGTGTACTTCTGGTGAAGCCCGGATGGACGCAGCTCATGGGGAGTCAGCTCTGCAGGGAAGCACCAGACTGTCCTGATCCCAGAAGCCTTGCGGCGTTGACAGCATAGTGTGGCCGTGGTTAACATCGACCTGGGCACCCCGCCCCCATCCTGTGGGGTGGCTTTCACGGGGGCTCGTCTCATAGCCGGGATGGTACCAAGTGCGAACTTGTGCTTCCTACATCTTCTCAGAAACGCAGCCCGTGCTTCCAAAGCTCGTTTCTCTTCTCCCCACGTCTCCTCGACGAGAAGACATTCTTCCTCCATCACTGCCGATCCCCCTACGGGTTTGTTTCATTTCCTTCAGCCAAGACTTCTCCAATACAGACGGGACCTGGCGTCTTTTGTCCCCCCCTCCACCCCCTGCCTTCCCCATCACCACCTCTCCTTCCAGTAACAGAGCTCGGGAACGCCTTCGTAAGGAGGATGCGCTTCTTCTGACTCTCTCGGGAAGTCTCCTATCCATCACTGCTTAGAAATCTTACGTTGGACATTTTTACTGGCCACCTTTTCCCGGCAGGTGTTTGGGAGGCATGGTGTTCACCTACTGTACGTTTTTTGTCTTCATTAGAGTGCTGGGTGTCCGAACTGGGTGTGATCCCCTAAAGATGTGTCCAGTGTGTATGAGTTTGCTTTGGCTGCCAAGACAAATCCCACATCAGGGGCCTTAAACAACACACATGCCCCATAGTCCTGGAGGTCGGGAGCCTGAGATCCAGGCAGGGCCGAGGCTGGTTCCCCCTGAGGCCTTCTGGCATGGAGACCCCATGTTCTCCCCGTGTCCTCACGTGATCGTCCCTCTGTGCGAGTTTGTGTCTTCATCTCCTCTTCCTATAAGGACCCCACTCCTATGTGATCAGAACCCACCCTACTGACCTCATTGTACCTTAATCCCTTTTTTCAAACACCTTTTCTCCTAATATAATCCCATTGTGAAATCCTGGGGGTTCGGGCTTCCACATACGATCTTGGGGGACCCAATTCATCCTCTTGGCCAATGTGTTATGAAAACACGGTATTTACTTTTGTCCGTTCTGAGACCTTGGTGCATTTTCCAGGATACCTACACCCTGACGGGTATCTACACGCATGTTAACATCCACCTGAACCGTAACGTGTGCCTAGACGCAAATCTTTTTATTTTTTTATTTTTAAATTTTATTTATTTATTTTTTCTTTTTTTTATAATTATTTATTTATTTATTTATTTATTTACTATTTATATGTGTGAGAGAGAACCCAAGAGGGGTTGAGGGGTGGAGGCAGAAGCAGACTCCCCGCTGAGCAGGGAGCCCGATGTGGGACTCGATCCCAGGACTCTGGGATCATGACCTGAGCTGAAGGCAGATGCTCAACCACTGAGCCACCCAGCTGTCCCTCTACCTAGAAACCCAGCTGCCCCTGAACGTGTGTCTATACACGTCACAGCCCATCTGTTCACATCTATGTCTCGCAGGTTTTAACATCCGCCCATCTGTGTATTTGGCACCCGTTCCTCCGAATGAGCATCTTCCCGTCTGTGTACGCGACACCCGTCATGCCCCCCTTACCCACGCTGTGCCCTGTGTCTAGCTGACGCCCGTTGGTGTGGCTCCCCGGCTCAGCTCTCCCCACCCCCCGCGCTGCTGTCCCGCAGGTTCTGGACGTGCCACGACGAGCGCTTCCTCTACATGCTGATGGAGTTCGTGCCGGGCGGCGAGCTCTTCAGCTACCTGCGCAACCGCGGCCGCTTCTCCAGCAGCACGGGGCTCTTCTACTCGGCGGAGATCATCTGTGCCATTGAGTACCTGCACTCCAAGGAAATTGTCTACAGGGACTTGAAGCCCGAGAACATTCTGCTAGACAGGGAGGGTCACATCAAGCTCACCGACTTCGGCTTCGCCAAGAAATTGGTAGACAAGTAAGTGGTCACTGCCTCCCGCCCCCCGCTGCCGCCGTGTCCGGCAGCCACCCTTCGGCCCCCTGTTCCCGCCAGTTGGGTTGTTTGGGGATTCCATGTGGAAGTGGGGTCGTGCCCTGTTTGACTTTCCGTGCCCGACTTCTCTTCCTTGACATAATGGCCTCAAGGTCCATCCAGGTTGTCACAGATGGCGCGATCTGCTCTTTCAAGGACGAACGAGATAGCCCATTGCACGTAGAGACCACATTCTCTATCCGTTCATCTGTCAGTGGACACCCGGGTGGGAATATGGGGAGGCAAGTATGTATTTAAGGTAGCGTCTTCGTTTTCTTTCCATAAATACCCAGATGTGGAGTTGCTGGGTTGTAGGGTAGCTCTATTTTTAACTCTTTTGAGGAACCTCTACACTTTTCTCCAGAGCGGCTGCACCAGCGTGCATTCCCACCAGCCGCGCACGAGGGCTCCCCTTTCTGCACATCCTCACCAACACCTCTTACGTCTTGCCTTTTCATTACTAGCCGCCAACAGGTGTGCGGTGGTATATCTCCCGTTACTTACTCTTTTTTTATCAGGATTATACGTGTGTGTATATTGTGCATCAAGAAGCTCTCTCCTCTTCCCCTCAGCTCATTTCCTCTCTTAGCTGAAAACCACTTATAATACGCAGGTCAGACTGTTCTGTTTTTTGGATCCAACTCCTGGGGCAGCTTCCAAAATTTTGCTTGTCCCCTATGAATCCTCATGCATTATACTTTTTTTTTTTTTAAAGATTTTATTTATTTAAGAGAAAGAACAAGAGTTAGAGAGCACAAGCAGGACGCAGTTGCAGGAGGAGAGGGAGAAGCAGGGAGCCCGATGCGAGACTTGATCCCAGGACCCTGAGGTCATGACCTGAGCTCAAGGCAAATGCTTCATCGACAGAACCCCTGGGCGCCCCATGCTTTAAGCTTTTGAGAGCTTCCTTTCTGTCATTCATTTTGCCTTTTGGGAGGGGGTAGAGGTGCATATGATCAGTTCATCATCTTTGACAAGAAGGGATGATGCACAAGGTCACCTTGGGGTCTTTTGAAAATGACTTTGTATCTTGGTTTTTATTTCTGACAGTAACCAAACAAGGAGAAAGTCCTCTGGCTGAGCAAGTAGATAATCAGTTCCAGTGTTTTTCAGTGGAAATGAAGGCATGGGATATCCGCTGTGCCGAGTATTTATGGGTCAGCTGAGTTCTGTCCTTAGGTCTCTAATGGCCCACTCACCGGAACAAACATTCTCAGCCTCCTTTGCACCGGCATCGATCTCATCAAGAGCAGCCCCATAAAATGAAATCCTAATGGAGTTGGGCGTAAAACGCCTTTTTAGCGTACTCCGCCCGATGGTCGAGAGTGCCTCATTTCCCTGGGAAAACATTTACAGCCAATATGTGCAATTATGCGATATATAATGTATAAAAATACAGCATCCAGCTTCCGTGAGGCTGGTGTGCTTGCACAGCTGGTGTGTGTTGATGTTCGTGGGTCTTTCAGGGCCGCAGTTTACAAGGAGCATATTCCCTCCATTAGGAACAATGCAGCCCTTACATAGAGAATACAGGGAAACCATAATATTTTCAATCCCATTCATATAAGCCAGAAGTCTTGCTTCTCTTGGTGTCTAAAGATTCGCTTTTGAACATAATTCTAGATTTTTTTAAAAAGATTTTATTTATTTGTTCATGAGAGACACAGAGAGAAAGGCACAGACACAGGCAGAGGGAGAAACAGGCTCCCTATGGGGAACCTGATGTGGGACTCGATCCCAGGACCGTGGGGTCACACCGTGAGCCAAAGGCAGACGCTCTGCTGCTGAGCTACCCAGGCGTCCCTAAGCATCTAACTCTTGATCTCAGCTTTGGTCTTGGTCTCAGGGTCGTGAGTTTGAGCCCCACGCTGGGTATAGAGATTACTTAAAAATAAGAACTTAAAAGAGAAAGACAATACACTTGTGTTGTTCCATTTCTTGATAATGTGGGATTGGCTAACATAATTCTATTCCTTGTATTATGGAAACATCTGCATTTATGAGAAACTTGATTGTGTGGAGGATGCAGTTTTGTAGTAAAGGATTCTTCTCTGACAGTTATTAAGAAAGGGGCCATCCCAGGAACACTTTGTGAGGCAGTTAAATTCAATCTGATTTTCCGTTATATAATTCTATGTCATATCTAAGAATAAAGCACATAAAAATGAAGTACTTTCACATAGACCTATGAAGACCCTATTAACACAGAATAATTGGTTTATAACATGGAGGCTGCCCCCTATTGACAGCATGTGGTATATGGTACATTTACTTTTCTTCTTTTTAAGTCTATTTATTTATTATAAAAAGGATTTTATTTATTTATTCATGAGAGACACAGAGAGAGAGAGAGAGGCAGAGACACAGGCAGAGGGAGAAGCAGGCTCCATGCAGGGAGCCCGATGTGGGACTCGATCCCAGGACCCAGAATCATGCCCTGAGTCGAAGGCAGATGCTCAACCACTGAGCCACTCAGGCGTCCCTTCTAAGTCATTTTATTTGGAAGTCTGATTCAAGCCAACTACACATCAAATATTCCACAAATTCACTTGATTTTAAGTGTGGGTAGCCATGTTCCTCTGCTGTTAACGCAGCAGATTAAATGCATGTTGGTGACTTTCTACATCAAGCAATTAACATACGATGTGGAATTTTGGAAAAAAAGGCCTCATTACCATCGTGGTATGTTGCTTCTAAAAATTTTTTTCATTTTATTTTATTTTTTGATACGTTGCTTTTTCAAAGATGTTTATGTTTTTAGTCATGGGCTTAGATTGCAAAATCATTTCTCCCCCTTTATTTTTTTCTACGTGTGTTTGTTGGTTTGCCGGAAGAGGTATTTCCCTTCTGGGCCAGCTCTGGTGACGTGGTGCTCATGGTCTGTCTTCCGGTTCGGTATTCAGACAGCTGACCTGACTTTTGCTCAAATATGGGAAGAAATGTCCCCAGGGATCACCAAAAGACATGGAACCAAACAGAGTTTCATCCCCAATAATGTTTTGGAACACGTAATTCAAGAAAGCATGTTTCTCCCTTTTTTTTTTTTTTTTTACGGCGTGGCTTACAGTGAGGTGCTGCGAAATTCTTCCTAACGTACGAATCGAATTGTATGCTCGCTGGCTCACGGTGACTGCAGTTTTCATGCTTTCCCTCGGTTCTCAATAATGGATGGATTTTTCCTCTTCTAACGTAATCTTACGGAACTCTTGTGTAATTACAGTGATATTTCCTTTCATTGTATGAAAGTGACTGGCACACACACATTCTGTTATGCAGGTAGACTGTGTAACAGAATAAGGGACATGCTAGGATCCTTTTTTTTTTTTTAAGATTTTATGTATTTTGGAGAGAGAGGACAGGCATGAACAGGGGAGGGCAGAGAAAGAAGCAGACTCCCTTCTGAGCAGGGATCCCGATGGGGCACTTGATTCTAGGACCCTGAGATCATGAATTGAGCCGAAGGCAGACGCTTAACCAACTGAGCCACCCGGGTGCCCCTAGGATTATTATTTTTCATTTTCTAAAATGATTAAAACAAAAATACCAATACATTTCATTTAGTTATTCTATTTCAGTTTTTAAAATTTAAATGTAACATTGAATACTGTCCTTTGGATTTTCGTGCCTAGCCTCTTGCTAGGGATAAATAACATTGTAGCCAATTTTTTGCAATTGTTACTTAATATTCCCAAACAGCCACAAAAGCAGAGAGAAGAATTTACCTTAAAGCCCAGATTCAGTAGGCATCAAAGCTTTGTCACCTCACTTGACTTTTTGCCTCTCCCACATTTTTGTTCCTTGTATTATTTTTATTTTTTTCCCTTGTATTATTTTTAAAGCAAGTGCATACCACGCTCTCTCTAACAAATAATGATTTAAAAATAAAATAACATCTGTGCCATTATCACATCTTACAGAATAAAAGGAAAAATTTTTTAAGATCATTGAAGACCCAGTGAATATTCAGATTTCCCCCATGTCTGAAAAATGTCTTTTTCTTCCCTGTAAAGCTTATCTTTGCTTGCTTTATTTATTTATTTATTTTTATAAATTATTCTTTGCTTGCTTTAAAATGGGAAATTTCGGGGTGCCTGCCTGGCTCAGCTGGAAGAGGGTAGCCCTTGAACTCAGGGTCATGAGTTTGAGCCTCTTGTTGGATATAGAGATTACTTTAAAAAAGAGATAAACTTAAAAAAAATTAAAAAGTAAAATGGCAGATTTTATGTTCTGTGAATTTTGTCTCAATTAAAAAAGCAACAGGGGCACCAGGGTGGCTCAGCGGTTGAGCATCTGCCTTTGGTTCAGGGCGTATTCTGGGATCGAGTCCCGCATCAGGCTCCCTGCATGGAGCCTGCTGCTCCCTCTGCCTGTGTCTCCGCCTCTCTCTCTGTGTCTCTCGTGAATAAATAAATAAAATCTTAAAAATAAATAAATAATTAAATAAGCAACAATGGCCCCTTCAAGCTGCCCTCTGTACCGTTTTGCCAGAATCTCACTGGCTTGGAGAACGTCCTTGCTTTCATTGTCTAGAGAAAAGTCCCCCGGATCCCTGTTCACGTCTCCTCTCTACCCTGCTGTCGGCCACTTCTTTAAGGAACTCTGGACCCTTTTGGTGGGAAATAGTAATTTAAAAACTTCCCCCACCCCAGGGATACCCTTTGCTGTGGGGGTTTCATTGCTTCTAAGAGAATTCTGCGGGGGGGACAGAATTAAAAATACACATTTTTATTTTCAACAGAAGAGCAAACAATGACTCCAGACCTTACTAGTTGTATTTAAGACCATGAGTTCTTACGTATCTTTTGTGAATTATTCTTGTACCTCTTTGCTTACCCTAAAGCTCTCACCTACCTATTGCACTGATTCGCAGCAGCAAGTGCTTGCTGTGCTGCACACAGCTGATCTGGGTACGTGACCCTGGAGTTGAAATGTTCTGGCCTGAGGTGTGGGTTGCAATGTGTTAACCTGTTAGAAAACCCGCCAGAGGTGAAGCTCAGCTTAAACTGTGAAACTGGTGAGGGCCTCTGTTTCAGGGAAATGAAAACTGAAACTATAAAAGCTTGAGTGTTAGATGAAAGCCTGGCTTTGAAATCCATCCCTCTCTCTAGTTCTTTTCTCTACACCAGGACTCAGCAAACAGAGGCCCTTGAGATCTGGCCCACCGCTTGTGGTTTTATAAATAAAGTTTTATTAGAACATGTTCGCATAGTTTGTTTACGTCTTGTCTACAGCAGCTCTCATGCTACAGGAGCAGAGTCCTGTGTCTGCAGCAGAGACCAGATGTCCAGAGACAATATGTAAATGAATGAATTGCGGCGGTGTGCCAATAAAACTTTATTTATAAAATAAGTGAGGGGATAAATAAATAAATAAATAAGTGAGGGTCTTAGGAGTACGTAGACCAAGAGAGTGGTGCTTGGCAATGCATACCTTTAAAAAAAATTTCAATTCAATTTAATGAACATACAGTATATTTTTAGTTTCAGGGGTAGAATTTAGTGATCCAGCAGTTGCGTATAACCGGCAGCGCTCATCACATCATGTGCCCTCCTTCTTGCCCATCACCCAGGCACCCCATCCCTCCACTCCCCTCCCCTCCAGCGACCCTCAGTTTGTTCCCTAGAGCTAAGAGACCCTCATGGTTTGCCTCCCTCTCTGGTTTCATCCTAGTTTATTTTCCCTTCCCCTACGTTCATCTGTTTTCTTTCTCAAATTCCACATCTGAGTGGAATCATATGGTATTTGTCTTTCTTCACTGATTTATTTCACTTAGCAGAACACCTTCTGTTGCATCCATGGCATTGCAAATGGCGAGATTTCATTCTTTTCGATGGCTGAGTAATATTGCATTGCATATATAGACCACATCTTCTTTATGCATTTGTCTATCAGTGGGCATCTGGGCTTTTTCCATATTTTGGCTGTTGTGGACAGCAGTGCATACCTCTTTTTTAAAAAATTTTATTTATTCATGAGAGAGAGAGAGAGAGAAAGAGGCAGAGACACAGACAGAGGGAGAAGCAGGCTCCATGCAGGGAGCCCGATGTGGGGTGTGGGACTAGATCCCAGGTCTCCAGGATCATGCCCTGGACTGAAGGCGCCGCTAAACCGCTGAGCCCCCCGGGGTGCCCCAGTGCATACCTCTTAATACCAATTTACTTTCTACACAATGAAATTATATTATCTTTTCAATATATTCTCCACCTGGCCATTTCCACAGAAAGTTTACTGACCCCTGAACTAAGACCATGTGCTGTGTGAGCTGGTTAAAACTGACCAGAAGGTATAGTCATACCGTGGATGGTTGTTCAGCTGCAAAAAATAAGAAAACCACAGCATCACTGAACCTTGAGAGCAATTACCATGACTGAAAGGAGCCAGACCCAGTTGAATTCACATATACCAGGTACCTGATGTACTCAAATTGTGGAGTCAGAAGTAGAATAGAAGTAGCCAGGGCCATTTCGCCATGCTGTCCTCAACGCAGCCTGTCTGCTTGTGCTTTGCAACAGTGTTCGTCGACCCCACACCTTCATTTTCACCCTCAGCCTCTATTAATGGAAGTCCCTTAGAGGAGGGATTAGGAGTGAAGAGAGGAGCCATCAGTGAAGTGAGAATTGTTCCCACTCTGTAGTATTGTAAGAATGGGTGGATCTGCTCATTGGGAAGTACATCCTTAGAAGAGTTCCTGGCACATAGTAAGCATTGAGTAGACATAAGGTGCTTCCGACTTTATCCTCTCCATCATCACTATCAACCATCAGCACCACCATCACCAACCTAACGAGCATAATCACCATCATCACCATCCTCACCATCCTCACCATTACCGTCACCACCGCCATCACCATCATGATCACCATCATCACCATCACCACCATCACCACCATCAGCACTGTCATCGCCAGCATCACCATTACCAGCATCACCATCATCACCACCATCACCACTGCTATGGGCTGAATTACGTCCCTCCAAAATTCCTGTGTTGAAGCTTCAACCCTCCCAAGGTGACCGTATTTGGAGATAGTGCTTTTGAGAGGTAATTGAGGTTCAATGAGGTCAGGAGCCTGGGGTTCTAATCTGAGAGGATTGACAACCTTATAGGCAGTTGATTTGTCACAGGTCTGGGGGCTGGAAGTCCAAGGTCTACGTGCCGGGCAGCTTGGGTCCTGGATGAGGATTCCTGCTGATCTTTGGATGGCCTCGCAGTGTGGAGAGAGGTCTCTGTCCCCTGTCTCCTTACAGGGACACCAGTTACTGGGTTAGCATCTTGACCCAATATGACGTCATCTTAATTACATCTGTGAGACCCTGTTTCCGAATGAGATCACATTCTTAGGCTCTGGGGTTTAGGACTTTTGGAGGAACACAGTTCACCGCTGGACAGACGCCCCAGGAGGCAATGGGAGGTTCAGAACACACGAGCATGTGGACATCGGTCCCTTGCAGAGTCCCGTCCCTCTGTGGTTCATGTGGTCTCCTACCCCGTCACGGTGGTGCTGGTAGCAGTGAGCAGACTGGTGTCACCTGGCCTGCTCTCGTGAGCTGAGTGAGCAGGAGGAGATAAGACCGGCAGCATGGATAATTCACAGGCTGCGCCGCAGGCTCTGCGTAACGCCCGGGGCTGGTCGTCTCATCTTCCCGTGTCTCCCGCAGCCCGAAGCCCTGTAGCCACCCACACCTCGCTGCACGTCCACGCAGCACTGGGGGCCGTTTGCAGGAAGGAAGACGCATCGGGCTACCCGACGCAGCTTAGGAACTGGAACGTCGTAACAGCCTTCCGCCTGTGCCCCTGACCCGAGGACGGGGCTTGAAAGACTCACCTTTCCAAACGCAAGTGGAGACCTGATGTACCTGATGCCTACGGTGACCCGCGGCCACCTCCACCTGCTTCTAATAGGAGCTGGGAACTCGATTTCCAGCCAGCTTCAGGCAACCCTGGGCGCGCCACCGGCCGGGGACTCCCGCATGAAGGGCCCCCCTCAGTTGGCAAGATGGGCGCAGGTGGCCTGCAGGTGTGCCCAGGGTGTCAGGTGCCAAGTGGAGAACCGCACGTGACACTCCCTGGCGGGAGAGCCCCAACCGCACGCAGCTGTCTCTCTCTGGTCACAATTTCCCAGGCCCTTTCCAAACCCAGCCTCTGCCCAGCCCCTGCTGAGATCCCGCTTGCCTTCCCGCCACCTTATCAGACGCTTCTTGCATCTCTCTTCCTTGGAGGACACCCCTCTGCGCCGGGTCTCCTCCGTCTCTGCACTTTTTATAAAGATTGTTGCAAAAGGTACTTGGTATAAAATTGACCGTCTTCACCGTTTTCAGGCACACGGTTCACTAGACGCACCATCCACCTGCAGAACTCCGCATCCTCCCCAAGCGACGCTCTGTCCCTGTTCAGTGGCCTCCCCAGCCCCTGGAGCTGCCACCTGCCCTCTGTCTCTGCCTTTCGCTGCTCTGGGGGCTCCATACATGTGACATCATACAGTGTTTGTCTTCCTGGGTCTGGCTTCAGTCACTCAGCATCGTGTCCTCGAGGTTCACCCATATGGTAGCAGGTGTTATGGGGTTTTTGCCTTTTTCAGGCTGAATCATGGTCCATTGTGTGAAGGGACTGCATTTCCTTTATCCATTCACCCGCTGATGGGCACTTGGGTGGCACCTGCCTCTTGGCCATTGTGAGTCACGCTGGTCTGACCGTGGGTGTGCCAGTAGCTCCTCACCCCCCTGTCTTGGTTTCCTTGCCTCATCCGCTTGCAGTGCCCGAGGGATCCCTGCCCTCCACATCCTCGCCGACGCTCCTGGGTTTTTAACGGCCGTCCCGACGGGTGTGGGGTGGTCTCCACGTTTGACCGTTTCTTTCCTGGTAACCAGGGAGCAAAGCCACAAGGAGGGTCCCAACTTGGCACTCACGGAAGCCCCGTAGCAGCCTCTCTGTGAGCCGCCGCTGCCCACCTTAGAGACCCGGCGTCCTGTGTCCTTAGAGTGTCAGCGGGCCAGGGCCTGGGCAGTCACTAAAGAGGCCGGCGTGGGGGTCTGTCTGGCCGTCCTCTTGGCCTCCAGGGTTGTATTTCCACATTCCCCGCTGTCGGTTCGCTCACGTTCCATACAGAACGTGTGCGGCCGAGCCCACAGGTGCTCCAAGGGGAGGGGGAGGCATGTGCGTGGTGGCGTGCGCTGTCCATGCCCTTCCCAGGGTCCCGCAGCAGCACCCTGACCAAGGAGCTTCGGGCAACGGTACTCTCCCGCGATTCTCGAAGCCAGAGCTCCGGAATGAGGTGCTTGCAGGGCTCTGGTCCCACAAAGGCTCCCAAGAGAAGGGTCTGCCCTGAGCCTCCGGCCTGGCTTCAGGTCACCTCATGCGGTTCCCAGAGTGTAGACACCATCCCTGTGCCCCCACGGGTCTTCCCTCCGTGCGTGTCCGTGTCCGTATGTGTTTTTTTTTTTAACCGCACCCATAATGAGGTATGATCGACAAATAAGAATCGTATAGAAGGTATATAGTGTGATTTACTACAGGTCATGGTGGGATGACCGCTCCCAAGTGAAGGGACACATCCCATCGTCTCACCTGGCTCCCATTCTTTTCGGACGGTGAGGACACAAAAGGTCTGTCCTCTCGGTAGACTTCAAACGTGAAATAGTCTTATTCCATCTCAGGACTTAGTCATCTCTACCTGGAAGTGTGTACTTTTTTTTTTTTTTTTTTAAGATTTTACTTAATTATTCATGAGAGACACAGAGAGGTAGAGACACAGGCAGAGGGAGAAGCAGGCTCCATGCAGGGGAGCCCGATGTGGGACTCGATCCTGGGATGTCGGGGTCATGACCTGAGCCAAAGGGAGACGCTCAACCGGTGAACCACTCAGGTGCCCCAACTCTGTACCTTTTTTTTTTTTTTTAATATTTTATACAAATGAGTTTTCATAGCAAACCCCTCCATGCTGAGGCATGTACACCAGGAGAAAATGAAGACACTCGGTCTTGCGTTTTTCCATAGAGCATAAAATTTGGAGATCTCAGCAGAAACGTGACACATCTGTGAATTTTGATTAAACGTGGTGCCTCTTTTTCGGTATAAGGAGAATTCCCTTACGAGGACAAGAGGAAAGGCAGGGCATTTTCACCTGTTGGGGAAAAGATGTGAGAGCGAGCACAGGGAAGGGGTGACCAGAGTAAAACCCGGCACAGCCGACCACGAGAAGCTCCACCATCCAAGCTGGGTCCGGTTTGGGGGGCGCTCAGCATCCCCTACTTGCAGCCTGCTGTCTTCTAGGCTACAAGCTACCTTTTGGGCAAGTCTCCGCTCCTCTGCAGAGACAACCCTCCAAAAGCCCCCTGCCCCCTTGAAACACCAACTATGTCCCTTCACATACGGATTCTAGGAGCCACCGGTGAGATTAAAATGACCAGGAACCCGCAGTATCGCAGCAAACGCCCACGCTTTGCAGGAGCAGGTGGGCAGGACAGCTGGCAGTAGCTTTTTCGCCTTTGCTCCGGAGGACGGGCCTGCCTTGCGCGTGGAGGGGTCCTGTGGGTGGACGCTTGCGTGACTTTCCATGTCGTTTCATAGGAAAGCGGGTCATGCGGCGTTTTTGCGTTGGAGCAACAGTGGTGAGCAGCAGCAACGGCGGGCGGCTGTGAGGGCAAGGATGTGCCTTCGGTTGTTGGGGCTAACGGGTGTTTGTAAGGGCACATGCCCTCCACGTGTGTCCACGGGAGCGGGTGGGCACCGTGTGGTCACCGATGTCGTCATCATGTTCAGCGCTCCCGGGCCGTGCGCTCGCCAAGCACCGCTAACGTGTGTGCACGCCCTTCTCTGTCCCCAGGACGTGGACCCTCTGTGGAACGCCCGAGTACCTGGCCCCCGAAGTCATCCAGAGCAAAGGCCACGGGAGGGCCGTCGACTGGTGGGCGCTCGGCATCCTGATATTTGAGATGCACTCGGGGTGAGTAGGGCCCCCGTGGAGGATCAGCGTGGGCCTCCGTCCCGTGCTCCTAGAACCGCGTGTTCCCGTGGCACCGGGATCAAACACTCCAGGTGTAGGCACCGCACACGCGGGAAGTTCCTCTCCCAAGCCTCCCCCGCGTAGAGGACGTGGACGTGGGGACTCCTCCTGGCCCTGTGGCAGGAACGCCCTTCTCGGACGGGGCAGCCCACAGGCACCTGCGTGCGAGGGACGCCCGCTGCCTCCTCCTGTCCTCCTGTCCTCCTCCTGTGTGACCTCCTTCAGCTCACTTCTTTCCCGCTGCCGAGCTTGGTAGACGCTCCGAGTTTATCCCCAGTTGCACCCGAAGCCACATTCTCTTCCACACCTGATTCCCTGCAGGGCAAGAGCAGAGGGTTTGCCCAGAAATCTTGCCTTTCAGTTGGAAATAATGATGGAAACAGACCTATTTCTGCACTGAGAGTGTGGCCAGAATGGAGTGTTGTGAAAATGTGTATTTATTTTTCTATTTATTTATTAACTCTCTACCCGTGCATCTATCATGTTAGCTCTCATCTATGTGTCTGTCGTCTCTTATCACCTCTCTGTATCTATCATATCTGTCCATCCATCTGCCTTTCTCCTTGTCCATCCATCGATCCTTCTATCCATCCATCCATCACCTACCTACCTACCTATCTGCCCATCCATCCCTCCCTCCCTCCACGCATCCATTGTGTCTATTTATTCTCTCTACTTGTCCATCCATCCATCCATCCATCCATCCATCCATCCATCCTTTCTGTCCATCCATCCATCCATCTATCCCTATATGTATGTACTTATCTACCCATCCACCATCTATCCATCCATCCACCTACTCTCCCATCTATCATATCTATTCTGTGTACCTGTCTGTCTGTATATTTGTTGATCCATCTGCCCATCCATCCATCCATCCATCCAGGCATCCATCATGTGTCTTTCTTGTCTCTACTTGTCTATCTATCTATCCATCCATCCATCCATCCATCCTTTCTATCTATCCATCCATCCACCTATCCCTATGTCTATGTACTTATCTACCCATCCACCATCTATCTATCCATCCGTCTATCCATCCATCTACCCAGTCACCCATGTGTCATATATCCTGTCTACATGTCTGTCTATATATTTATCCATCCATCCATCCATCCATCCATCCATCCCTATATCTACTTATCCACCATCTATCTATCCATCCACCCACTCTCCCATCTATCATATCTATTCTGTGCACCTGTCTGTATATTTATTGATCCATCTGTCCATCATCCATCCATCCATCCATGCATCCATCCATCAATCCCTATGTCTACTTATCCACCCATCCACCCACTCCCCCATCTATCTATCATGTATCTATTCTGTCTGCCTAAGTATTTATCCAGATATCCATCCATCTGTCCCTTCATCCATCATCTATCTGTTCTCTTGTATTTTCCATTACTCTTAACCCAGAGTGTCTGGCAAATCACACGGAACCAGATTTTTCAGTAGACACCCCAGCCCGTGAAATCCCAAGGAGAGCGGAAGGTTAAAATGAATCAGGCATTGTCCATCTATGGAGAAGATACCACAGTTGTGAATATTTATGTGCCCGCATTCAGGCGAGTCCCCTCGCATGCCCAGCAGCACATTTCCCTTCCTTAATGTTATTGACCACTAGAGGTCAGCATTGATTAACGGTAAATCAACCCTGGCGGCCAGGGCTTCGTAGCTGAGGTTCCCTG
Organism: Canis lupus dingo; assembly: GCF_003254725.2. NCBI lineage: Eukaryota > Metazoa > Chordata > Mammalia > Carnivora > Canidae > Canis > Canis lupus. Next base: position 1,888,178 of record NC_064281.1, on the reverse strand, counting down.
GCTTTGTTTTCTCGTTTTTTTTTGTTTGTTTGTTTGTTTGTTTGTTTGTTTGTTTTTTATTCATGAGAGACACAGAGAGAGACAGGCAGAGACCCAGGCAGAGGGAGAAGCACACTCCATGCAGGGAGCTCGATGTGGGACTCGATCCCAGGTCTCCAGGATCACGCCCTGGGCTGAAGGCGGCGCTAAACCGCTGAGCCACCCGGGCTGCCCTGTTTTCTCGGTATTACTGGGGTACGTTCTAGTAAATATATTCTACATATAGAATAATGTGAGATATTATTACTAAATACAAGTTTGAAAAATAATATTGATAGAATATAACAAAATATTGGAATTAAAATAGAATAAAATCTAATTAAATTAGAGTATAATATTAGGATGGAGTAAATACGTTAGGATTACTTTGTAAAAGCAATTATTAAAATGATTAGAATATTTTTAGGATATAATCCATTCAAATATTAGAATAGGCTGTATAGAACATTAGGAAATAGGATATTTCTAATATTCTACTAGAATTTTAGCACATTTCTTCTAGCAATAGCATTTAAGATAAATAGTATCTAATATATCATGAGGCTCTGTTTCTAGAATAATTGATGATGAATTGTTAAAACTCACTCGCAACCAAAACACCATGACCTGACCTTTGCATTTCTTACGAGGCAGAGCCCCGTGTGTTCACTGGAACGTATTTCCATTTTTGACGTTTCCAGTAGGAGGGGGTCCAGGCTTCCTGGAGGGATTTCTTGAGAGACTCGAGAGCGTGCACGTCCCACAAGCCTAGTCGATCCTTCCTGGGAGTTCCTTGACTCCCTCTCCATTCCTGGCACACTCCGCGGCCCCCTGGACCACTTCTGAATTTCCTTGATGTCCCCTCCAGCTGCTTCCCCTCCTGCCCTTGGGACGTTTCCCTGGCAGCAGCTGGAGGTGTCCTGCACACACACCAACCAGACCGCGGTTGCTGGAGGTGTATAAAAAATAAATGCATCCACATTCAGACCTGTAGTCAGAAGGAAAGCTCTCACGAAGCTCCTGAAAGAGACTTGTGGAGCCCCAGGATTCCCGTGAGAGGGAGCATCACGGCCGTCACGCTTGCAACAGGTGCCCCTGGGACTCTTTCTTACTCTCTGCTCTGCCCCCAACCCTTGCACGGCCTGGCTCTTTGTCCTGGCCACTGTTTCTGAAGGACACATTGCACGTTTTGTGCGCACGTACCAGGGAAGGGGTTCTCTGAGGAAGAAGTCAAGTACCCAGAACTGGTGCCACCTCTCCGTTCTGTTTTCTGTCCAAGAACTCTTTCTTCTTTTCCTCAAACCCGCGTCCAAAGTGCCCGCCTTCCAGGGCCAGTCCTTTCTGTGGTTGTCCAGGACAGTGCTCAGGAGCATGATGTTACCGCGACCGCGGCGCCTCTTTCTGGACCATTCCGTTCTACTGGAAGGTGTAGGTGGGTAGAGCGGATATGTGAAAGCCATCACGGGGAGATGATGGGAAAAGCAGCAAAACTGGCATGAAGCTGGAAGAGGAAACTCTTGACCTTCCTTCATGCTAGTGAGAAGATGGCCCTTCAGAGCGCCGCTGGCACCATAGACAACTTTAGGTTCCTTACGTAACACGCACTCAGAGCTTAATTAAGAACTGGAAGTATCGTGTTGGACCCCAGACAGATTGGAGGATTTCTCAGGGTGCTTTCCACAGGCCTGCGGCAGGGCTCGTTCTCAGATCCCCGTTCCCTCCGTTCCTTCCTTCGGGCAAGGTTTGGTACTGCTCATTTATTACATTTTTTTCCGCTCGTTAAACTACCGCTCACATACCTTCCCCATGATACAGTCCTGTAACGCCTGCTTCCTGAGAACACTTTGTTTAATAATTGTCCATAAATGTTGGTAGGGATGGATGACACACTCCCTCCTGGTGTTTAACGTGCCGTTTGTGAACGTGCCCATTTCCCCAGTGAGATCACACAGCCGGGCGTCCTCAGGCGGAGCCGCTACCCGAGAAAGGAGTCCCGACTCCCCCAGCCATTGTTGGAAAGGGCGTCTGGTCCACCAGGGACGGTTGACTCGGGAGCTATGAACGTGAAGGTGTAGCTGGTCAGCGAGGACCGGATGAGTCTCTGTGTCCATAGAGACCTTCCCTCTCCAGCCTGGCCTGGGCAGGTTCTCAGGACGCGGTAGCTCGTAGCTCTACAAGCACCAGTGGCCAAAGTAAGTTGTAGTTACGGAACCCGAATATGCAGTGGCTCAGAGATCCGGCTGCGGCCTTCTCAGCACCGAGCCTGTGCTCACACCCAAGTGTGTCCCTGAGGAGCTGAAATGTCACGCGAGAAGAAGGTTGTGGCGCGCCTTTATCACACATGGCGTACTTCACATTTACTTCTTTGTACGGTGTGTGTAGACTGCATATACCAGTAGCTGGCAGGACAAATGGCTAAAAACACGGTGGCTCACAATAGGAATCCATCCTGTCCCAGCTCTGGAGACCAGACATCTGAGCTCCTCTTCCAGCGTCTAGGGCCCCAGGCGTCCCCAGGGCTGGTGGCCGCATCCCTCCGTCTCCGCCTCCGTCCTCATGTGGCTCCTCCTCTGCGTCTGCATCTCCTCTTTGGTCTCTTACAAGCACCCCTATCGTTGGCTGTAGGGCCGTCCTATTCCAGGATGAGCTCATCCCAGGATCTTTCACTTAGTTACGTCTGCAAAGACTCTTTCTCCAAAGAGGCTGATGTTCATAGACTGTCAGGGTGAGAACATAGATATATCTTTTTGAAGACCACCATTGCACTCCCCATATTCTCGTTATTTGTTTATTTATTTATTTATTTGGAAATTGATTTGAAATCAACCGGAATTTTTTTTTTTTTTTTTTTTGCCTATTGAAAGTTGCCATCTTCCATCAAGATGTCATATGAAAACTCTATGTTTTGGGGTTTTTTTAAAGATTTTATATGATTAGAGCACAAGAAGAGAGAGAGAATATCGAGCAGACTGTGCTGAGCGTGGAGCCCGACTTGGGGCGAGATCTCACGACCCTGAGATCGTGACCTGAGCTAATACCGAGAGTCGGACACTTAACCGACTAAGCCACCCAGGTGCCCCACGAAAACTCCATTTTATAACCTATTTCCAGGGCTTATTTCAGTTCTACTTCCAAAGCATTCCTTTTGAGTTGCGATTCTTTGCCCTCATCACTCCAAGCAAATATCAAAAGTACAATGTGTGCCTCAGGGCACATAGGTAGGTCCCTGGCATATATTTATTGATTTACTTCTATATTTTCTTCTTCTTCTTCTTCTTCTTTCTTTTCTTTTCTTTTTCTTTTTTTTTTTTTTTGCTCTTTGCAGTTTTGAGTATATTTCTTATTCAGTGTATTTCAGATTTTTTTTCTTGTGTTTCAAGATAGTAGAGAAGGTACGTCTGTTGGTTTCTGTGCCAGGACTGCGATTTTTATTTATGATAACTCTGCCGTAGATGACGATACGTAAGTGAATGAGCACAGCCGCGTTTCCAATAAAGCTTTATTTACGAAACCGGGGTGCCGGCTGCAGTTTGCTGGATCTTTGTGGCCTAAAAGGTAGAATTTAGGAAGCAGCCTTGCCCTCACCCAGCTCCCTAATGCGACCTATGTGAATGGAGATTCAGAGGCTGGCGGCTATAGAGGTGTAGTCTACTTGAACCAAAAAATAAAAGAAAAATAGGGCACAGTGTTACCCGTCCTCTTCCGTTTGATCTGCTCACATTTCCTAAGCACCTGCTAGGTACTCCATTCTGCCGTACGGATGAAGAATATAAAGAATGTAAAAAAAAAAAAAAAGAATATAAAGAACTTTATTCGTGGTCTGAAGGGGGTGAGGTTTTGAATGCCTTGCCCGCTTGGAGCGGAAATAGTACTCGCTGCGAGGCAGAGATTTTTCCATGCTTACTCTCCACTAAAAATAGATATTTATTTTTCTTACAGGTTTCCTCCGTTTTTTGATGACAACCCATTTGGCATTTACCAAAAAATTCTTGCAGGCAAAATAGATTTCCCCAGACATTTGGATTTCAGTGTGAAGTAAGTAAACCATTTCCCTCCTCACCCGGGGCGGAGGGGGGGGGGTGTTTATTTTTAAAATCACAGACCAGACATCACAGGGCAGGCGTCCGCCGAGCGGGACGGTAGATCACCTTCTGACCGCGCTGTGCCTCTCGTCTTTTGGGCCATCATCTTTCCACAGAAAGGGAAGAGGTTGTCGTTATTCTACGGTAATGAGACTTAACGTTTTCGTGACTCTTGGCCAGATTTTATGCCTTTTGAGAGAAATGACATTTACAATTAGCCAATCGAGGCATCTGTTAATCATATTTAGTAAGAGAGCCGTTTGGCTATTTGATGAAAAGGGTCCATCCCCCTCCACATCCCCTCCTCCCCGCCCCCTCTCGCTAGTTTTGCATTTGGCAGGAGGGTTGATGGCTTTAGCAGGTCTATCTTTTTCCTCCGTCTTAAATTATTTTCATTCTTAAATTCCTTTTTCATGCTGACATGGGGACTGATGAACACCTGCTATGAGAACTTCTCGATGGTTTCAATGTTAGCGTAGGGTATGCAGTTCATTACATTTGTGGTAACAGTGGGGAGAAAACCTAAAGTTTTCAAAATTTAAGAATGCTTTTGGCAGTCTAGTTATCTTCGTCCATCTGGTCACCTGGTAGACATTTTTTTTTTTTTTTTGCTCCATGGTTTCTCGTTCTTTCAGTGCATTTCCCAGGTGACGTGCTGGGTGTATCAAGCCCTGCTGATCCCAAGTGGGGTCATTTTGTTCACTCAACAACGAAACTTTTCTCTCTTTTTGCTATTTTTTATTTTTATTTACTTATTTTTTTTTTAAATAGCTTATTCAAGAGAGACACAGAGAGGCAGAGACACAGGCAGAGGGAGAAGCAGGATCCCTGTGGGGAGCCTGATGCGGGACTCGATCCCAAGACCTCAGGATCACGATCTGAGCCAAACGCAGATGCTCAACCACTGAGCCACCCAGGTGCCCCCTTTGCTATGTTTTAAAGCCACCTGTAGGAGGCGAGTCCAGAGAAAACTTATTTCATGACACTGGGTCAGCTGCTGGGACCACTGGCTGCATCTGGTTGCTTTTCCTTGTGGCAGAGGCCGTTTTGCTCCACCCAGAGGCTCACCGTCCAAGGAGAAGGCAGTGTCTCTCGGGGTTGCTTGGGCCAAAATTGTGTTGTTTGACACACTAGGCAAGTTTTAGAAGACGAGCAAGGGAAGGAGATTCCATTTAAAAAGAAGCATCCGAAAAAAAAAAAAAAAAAGAAGCATCCGGAAGGGAGGGCTCTTGTCCGGTGAATGGCAAGACGGCGAGGTGCAAAGGGACATGAAGCAGTCCAAAGCTTATTTTCTCTAGAAAGAAGTGAAAAATATTATAGAGCATTTCTCCCCCTGGGGTCCAAATCCAATTAGAGTTGAGTGACATGATGTCATGTGGACTTTTTAAACATTTACTCGTGTATATGCCAACAATTTCCCAGTGGTTTGCTTGGATTAAAATCTACCTATTTCCATTGGCGGATCTGCCAGCTGGCGGTTACCATTGAGCCCTGAAATTCTGGATTAATCTTGGGGCAGGTAGGGGGGCGTAGACCTGTACTCCCTTGGTATGGACGCACCCTGGTGGGATCCAGGCCACAGTACACACGTGTGGCTTAGATGTTGCTGTTGCTGCGCTTGCTCCGGGTAACGTGAGCTGGGATCCTTGGGTGCATTGCTGACTACAGATGGCGGTTGAGAAAACTTGACTGCTTCACACAATCGGGAGGTCTCCATGAGTTGGCTGAGAAGCAGGACCCTGATGAGTCTCGCATATCCAGACCGTTGCCGTTGGGCGCCACGACGGTAGAACTGTGACTCCGTTTCTCACCGGCCCCTGTTGTTGGCTCACACGAGCTTGGCGTCTGACTGTGTCACCTTCCTGCCCAGGCACATGTCTCTTTCCATTGACTCTGAGATTATTTATAACACAAAATTATTCAACACTAAACAGTTGAAAGGACAGAAAAGCTTTAGGGCTTGTTGCCATCGCGGTAGAACAAATACCTAACCAGTGTTTCTCCGTGTCTCGGAGCGGCCGGAGACAAGCCAGGCAGGGCGGTGAACACGATGTAGAATTTCAGGCTCCGCGAACCGGGGGATCGCCAGCGGACACGGAGCCCATCCCAGGATTCCAGGCACGCCCAGAGTTCACACACTTCCAGAGTTCCTACATGGCTTTGCCATATGGGACGGCCCCTTTAGTCCCATTACCTTTGTTTTCAGAACCATAACGTCTTGTAAGACTGTGATTTTATATTTTAAGTAAAACTTCATTTATTTACAACCCCAGTATGGACAGCTTTAAGTGTATGCCCTGACATGGCCAGCAGGAGTGCAAATAGTAGGGAAAGAGAAGGAGGAAAAAAATGCATTAATTTGGGATTGTTTGAGGAGAGTGCTGCTTGGTGATTCACAGTCTAGACATGAGGCACCCAAGGGTCTTGGGACCCTGGACCTTCGCATCTATCGCCACGGGCCTTGGGATCTCAGCCTTCCTGCCTTCACAGCCCATGCCTGTGCCTTGGGGTGAGTCTGGGCGTGTGCACCTGACCCCGGGGCACATGGTATATCTGAATTATGAGAAGTCGTGTCATGGGTCTTTTTGAGGCTGGGCCATGGGTCTTTCAATTGGTCTGAGGGATTTCAGTTTCTATTTGAAGTGTCTAGATATTATGATACATAATGTATCCAATAGATTATGTGCAAATGCACAAACACACACACACACACTTTTTATTTCCTTACCTTTTATTCTTACAAGTAGCCTGTCTTCTGAAAGTCTTGACGCTCATCTTAAACGTCAAATCCTAATAGGCCTGGCCTGATCCTAATTGGCCTGTATTCCGACACGGCCTGCTATTTAGGAGGAAGAATTGAGTGGAACCGCAGAGTTCAGGGGACTCACAGAAGTTTGTATGCTGTGGGAGAGCAAGCAGCGAACAGCCAGGATCCCATAAATAAGTAGACCTTTAGGGCAAAGCATGGCCATTTACTTTGTTAAAAGCAGATGTCTGGGATCCCTGGGTGGCGCAGCGGTTTGGCGCCTGCCTTTGGCCCAGGGCGTGATCCTGGAGACCCGGGATCGAATCCCACATCGGGCTCCCTGCATGGAGCCTGCTTCTCCCTCTGCCTATGTCTCTGCCTCTCTCTCTCTCTCTCTCTCTCTGTGACTATCATAAATAAATAATTAAAAAAAAAAAAAAGCAGATGTCTTCCCTTTGGGGACAGCCTCATAGGTATATTTTAAGTGAAATGTCGCCATGCTCGGGGCGGGCACATCATTTTCCCGCGTGTTCTATTGAAAGGCTCATTTTCTGCCCAAAGATTTAATGCACCTTTCCCCCTTCGCTCTGTCCCTCTGTGTAGCCAGCCCAGCTTTGTGTAAATTATTTAGACACCAGTATTGGTGAAGAAACCATTGCTGGAAAATGCTGAGGCAAAGTGAAAAATCGATCCTCTCTCCAAATGCATAACGTGCTGGGCGGATTTTATTGCTGTTGACATGCTGTGTTTGCTTGGGTCCTTATCAAGACGCGTCTTCTTCTTGTCTCCTTCCTCCAAACAGAGACCTCATTAGGAAATTGCTTGTTGTTGACAGAACCAGGCGCCTCGGAAACATGAAGGTCAGTGTTTGTTTCCATGTGTATCGCCCGCTAGACACACTCATTACCTGGCACCATACATTCCTATTTATAGAAACAAAGTCACGGTGATCGTGTTTAATTATGGGCCAAATTTCCAATCTGGGGGTCTGGGTAGGCGAAATCCAACTGGGTCTATCCAACTGGTCATCCCCTCTTCTCTCCAAACGATTACACAACTCACCGATGATCTGAAAGACGTCAGTATTTTGCTTATTTATTTCGATTTTTCAAATCACATTATTGACCTACAAATAAACCACATACCGTACAACCCTCCCCATTGAAAGGGTGCAGTCCAACGGCTTTAATACGTTTGCAGAGTTGTGCAAGCATCCCCACAGTCGATGTTAAACAACATTTCCTTCATGTCAAAAAGAAATCCCATAGCCTTAAGTATTGTTACCCGATCCTTCCGTCCTTTCTGCCCTGAGCAACCGCTAATCTACTTTCTGTCTCTGTGGAATTCCTCTTCTGGGCTTTCACGTAAATGAATTACACCATAAGGCAACTTTTTTATTTATTTATTTATTTTTTTTAAGGAAACGTTTTATGTGTGGCTCCTCATACTGAGCATCACGTTTTCAGGGTCCGTCCACGTGGTAGCAGGTGTCAGAGCTTCGTTCCTTTTCATGGCAGTGTCCTACTCCATGGGTGGAGCCCGTCGTGCTTACCCATCCATCTGTTGATGGACACTTGGGTTGTTGTGAATAGTGCCGTAAACATGGGTGTGCACGTTTGTGTGTGAATGAATCATTTGAGAATGTGTACGTCATGTATGATTTTCACAGACTTCTCATGTGGACGGGAATATATTTAAGGATGGTTGCATAAACGGTGTGATAGCTCATATGCGTGTTTTGTAGCTGCTATAACAAAGGACCAGAGTCTGAGATCCAAGTTGGGCAGGACCCCTGAGGTCCAGGGCAGGGGCTCCAGGGCGGGTCCCGCCTGCCTCTTCCAGTGTCTGGGGCCCCAGGCGTCCCTGGGCTGGTGGCCACATCCTTCCCATCTCTGCCTCCATCCTCATGTGACTCCTCCATGTCTGCGGCTCCTCTTCTGCATCTTACAAGGACCCCTGTCGTTGGATGTAGGGCCGCCCTCGTCCAGGACAAGCTCATCGCAGACCCTTCACTTACATTTGCAAACACCCTATTTCCAAATAAGTTCTTCACAGGTTCCAGGAGATATTTCGCAAACTTAATGTTACATTCAGATCCATTGGCTTCTTCCTGTGTCACAGAATTCATGTGTTTCTATCTTAAAAACTCCCAACATTTAATCGATTAAAAAAGTCACTGCAAGGGCCATAAAAACGGGGAAGAAGGGTAGAGTCGGAGGCTGAACACTTGGGAAGGGTTTTCAGAGACCATGATGCCCCCTGCAAGTTGGCGGTTGGCGTCACACTTGAGAATGAAGCAGACAGACCCTAACACATCGTCACTGTGACGCGAATACACTGATAAAGTAACTGGAAGGTACTGCTGGGTAGCTGTTACGATCTCTAAAGTTGCACATCGTGGATTTGAGTCCTACTCATGTGACTGACTAGCTTCGCAGCCCTGAGCCAATTATATCATTTAGTGAACCTCGGTTTCCGTGTCTATATGATGAGGACTCTAAATATCAAAGAAAACGGTCCACATGAAAATAGGTGGCAGATGCAGAAATGACCATGTGTCTGTCCCGTTTTATCTCAAGAGCCTGAGCCGTAGTCTTACCCTTATGTGCAGTTCACAGTAGTAATGACCAGATTTGTTTCTACTATGAATGAAAGCAAACTGAACACAAACAGCTTCATTTCCTTCACTTATACATCTCCCCCTAGCTCACGGCCTAGGGATAATTAATTAATCAAAACATAGCCCTTTTTTCTTTTTTCTTTTTCTTCTTCTTCTTTTTTTTTTTTTTTTTTGGTGCTATACTAAGCAAGGTAGAGATTACCTGGAATATTTTCTTTGCTGTCCCGTGAAAATTCTGTCTCCTGATGATGCCTGTTTCTTTTGAAGAATGGAGCAGATGACGTGAAGCGACACCGGTGGTTCCGAACTGTGGATTGGGAGGCGGTCCCACAAAGGAAACTGAAGGTACAACATACGTTCGCGGGCGACGGGTGACTCAGCATCCTTTACCTGTCTTCAGCGAGGGGCAGAGCCTGACTCTGTGACTCATTTATTTATGGCTGGTACATAATTAATTTGGGGAATACAACTGATCATCTCAAATCGTCAATAAGCCAAGATCCCTTTTTAGAGGAAATCTTAGTGCTACAGAAACATCTAGAGGTAACCAGTTAAGATTTTTCCATCAGATTTTTCTTTTTTAGTCTTGGCTCTGTCCCTCACTGGAACTATGACCGGGAAAAGTCCCATCCCACCAACTTCTAATGGGGAATGATAGATGGCATAACACAGATTAGGTGTTCACCCAGCAGTTACGGATATCGTGCAGTGATGGTGGTGGATTAGATGGAGAATGCTTTCTAGATCACCGTTCTTTGAACGGACTATGTAAATATAAATATATTTTAAAAGATGTGTTTATTTATTTATTTTAGAGGAAGAGTATGTGCGCATGAGTGGGGTGAGAGGCAGACAGAGGGAGAATCCCGAGCCGACTCCTCAGTGAATGTGGAGCCAATCAAGGGGCGCGCTTTGAACCTCGAACTCATGACCCTGAGATAGTGACCTGAGCCCAAATCAGGAGTCGGCCGCTTGACTAAGTCACCCAGGCGACCCGGAACTGAAATTTATCTTTGACAGGAGTCGTCAATAGTGACATTCTCAACTTTGCACTTTTTAGAGTCAGTGGGAAGACTTGAGAAATGCTAATGCCTTTCTGGACCCCTAGCCCAGAATCTTGGGTTCAGCCTGGACCACTAATGTCTCAATAAGCTGCTTTTAACTTTTAAATTTTTTTTGTATTAAATGATTTATTTTTTTAATTGAATAAATAATACATTTTCAGTGTTTAAAAACCAAATCTATATTAGGAGGTCTGCATTACCAAGAATTACTCCCTTGTTCTATTTCCTCCCAAAGCCTCTTGCTAATTTTTATAAATAAAGTTTTATTAGCACGTGGCCACCTCCATTCATTTACATGTCGTCTGAGGCTGCTTTCCCCCCCCCACCGAGGCAGAGCTGAGTAGTCCCCACAGAAATTCGACAGCCTGCAAAATCAAAAATATTTCCTGACTGGCCCTCTATGGAAAACTTTGGCCAACCTCTTTGTCAATGCCGGTGACCTCGTATTACTGATACAGGATTGAGGCTTGGTGTCAGTGATACTGAAACTGGCACCCGTTGTTCTTGACATGTTTCTGGGATTTTCCAAACCCTGGCCGCTGGACTAGCTACATCAGAATCACTCAGACCTGGGAAGGCCTGGGAATCTGCATTCACAGGTCATCTGGGTGGGTCTCAAGTCTTAAAAAAAAAAGCAAGTGTTGGCCACCATCCTTCGTTCCTTCATTCCTCATCCTGCACCGTTGACGGATACTTTATTTGCAGTGTCTCTGATTCGAAGCTTTCTGCGTTCATAAACCAAGGGAATTCAGCTTTGGTTTTTTTGTGCCTCCCCCCATCATTTCCACTTTTATGTAAAGGCATAGACATGAAGGGATGCACGTCCCACCCAGGTGTGCAACGTTGGAAGCGACATTGCTTCCTAACTGTGCCTTTGTGTCTTGCCCTGGTCCCGCAGCCCCCCATCGTGCCCAAGCTGTGCGGCGAGGGTGATACCTCCAACTTTGAAGCATACCCCGAGAATGACTGGAACACGGCCCCTCCAGTGTCTCCAAAAGACTTGGAAGTCTTCAAGAATTTCTGAGGGCAGGACCCACATCTGGAAGGTATATCTTTTGTTTCAATAATTACACATCGGGATCCCTGGGTGGCGCAGCAGTTTGGCGCCTGCCTTTGGCCCAGGGCGTGATCCTGGAGACCCGGGATCGAATCCCACATCGGGCTCCCGGTGCATGGAGCCTGCTTCTCCCTCTGCCTGTGTCTCTGCCTCTCTCTCTCTCTCTCTGTATCTGTCATAAATAAATAAAATATTAAAAAAAATAATTACGCATCAGGGAGGTTGAGTGTCCCCATGTCAAGGGGATGTTGCGTTGGCCGAGTGGTGCATTCCTCATCCACTGGGACAGGAGCAGTGGGGCAGAGCAAGATGGAGGCCTTCTTGGCGGCAGCCTCAACGCTCCGGAGTGTGTTACTCAAGGTGGGCAGTGCGGCCAAGACAGCATTGCCTCCGGCCTCATGCTGCCCAGGAACACGTTGTATGGAATTTTCTAAGCTCGATTTGACATTGAAAACAATGGATTTTTGAGTCTCTCATTTCTTTGAACCTTTGAAAGTCTATGACTCTATGTGTCTGGCATCTACGTATGGCTTTGAAGGATTTTTCAATGTGGGTAGTAAAGATCTTTCAGTTACTCCCATTCCATGAGGAGCTTGGTTACATATACCACCTAAATCAGGTTTTCCTTCTCGTGAGCATATTGCCGATGATATGTCTACCCGTGACTTTTCTTGCTTTTTCCTGTGTTTATCTCCCCAACAGCACTTATGAGGAGTGGGAGGAATAATTGGTCAATACCGTGTGCAGACGATAGCACTATAGAACCCTGGCGGGGAGGCAGGCATGGTGCCACCAGAACCCCGCTCTGGGCTGGTATTGCCACGCCAATACTGAGAGGAAACCTGCCTAAAAGTTAAAACATAGTAGAAAAAAATTAATAAGAGAAAGAGATGGCTGTGTGGATGAGAAAGGAACACATCTGCTCGATGGGTTTTAGTCTTTTCGACACATAATCATCGTTCTCCTGAGGTGCTCTTAAAATGAAGACTCTTTTTAGCTTTTCCAATTTCTGCAAAGCTAGTGAAGTCCAGTTCATGAGTTTTAAAGACAAAAGATGTTTCTAAGTTTGGTTTTGTTTTTTTGTGTGTGTGTGTTCTGTTCGCTTGCTTCAATTTTGAGTGATTTGCCCATAATATTTTATGAATTACTTTTATTCAGGCATCTTCCAATGATTGGAAGACGTGGATTGCTTTCTGGTGGAAGACTCATCATTGATAGTCAGAGGCTGGGGCCTTTTTGTAAACGACACACTGTTTAGTTGACTTAGGGAAACACAGAGCTGCTGTCCGATGGGTTTTGTCATGTATTCAGTGGATAGTTTTCTATTCACGGTTGAGAATCATGCCCCCAGCTGGTCCAGCTACCTTTCATAAAGCTCATTTCTGCACATAGGAATAACTTCTCCAGGTGGGGCATGTCCTTGGGAACGGATGCACAAACGGCATTTTCTTTTTTGCACCTGGAATCATTGTGGACGTACTTGGGCCAGTAGTGGGGACACTGCGATGACCTCCTTGGCGAACCTTGGGAAATCAAGAAATCATTTCCCTGATCTGTTTATTCCACAACATTGGATCCCAGTCTCATCCTCGAGCAGCTGGACATGTTAACATTTTCATGTGTTCTCAGCGTTTTGTACACGGTGGTGGGGTCGAGGGACGACACACAGAGCCCTGAGTTTTCAGCACCAAGTGCCCAGGCGCAACCGCCCGTGCAGGAAGGTATTCCTTCATGAAGCAAAAAATGTCTCCCAGTGATGAGACACAAGTGCAGCTTCATCACTGCCCTCCAGAGCCGAGGAGGGAAAGACACTTGTCTTTGGAAAGTGAATTCTCACATCTCTTCAGCCCTTGGAGCACTGTTAGCACACCTGGCATGGAAAGACCTCACACTTTGGCTTTTATTTGGCTTCATAATGGAATGTTTTCTGTCGAGCTGGAAGGGTCTGCAGCAAAGCACATCGAGCAGAACCTGGTTTTGCTTGTGCAATCCATCTAATGTCTTCTCTTAGCATAGATGAGCATGGGATAGTCGTATGCATGATGCCATCATATCACATTTGAGACCCACCGTTAAAATACTGCTTAATTTTTTTATTAGAGATTTATTTACTTATTTAGAGAGAGAAGGGCAGAGGGAGAAGGAGAAAGACTCTCAAGGACACCCCTCACTGACCGTGGAGCCCGATGTAGGTAGGGCTCAATCTAACGATCCCGAGATCTGAAATCAAGAGTCGGATGCTAAACCCGGTGCACCACCCAGGCGCCCCACAGCTTAATTATTTTATTAAGCATCTCCCTTCCCTTGGAATTCCTGCTTGTGGGTCTTTGCAAGAATTTCAATGGAAAGTTTCTTCTTGTGTGTGTGTTTTATTGAGTCGTTTTTGAGTTATGAGTATGATTATGACAAAACGTACCCTGTCATTCTGAAAACTAACAAAGTCCTTTCTCTTATTTCATGTGGCACACAGGATGGCTTGAAGCCTGCCGGGGACAAAGAGCTGCACACGAGTCCTGAAGAAGGGTCATGTCCGTGGGATAAAGACATTTCCGAATTCTGTACGTCAGGATGTATATAAAGAGACTGGAGATCCGTACAAAGTCATGGACCTGGCATTATTTAAGCAACTGGAAATTAAGCATCTTTAAGCAACTGGAAATCTACTGCACAGTAGGACATTTTGGAAAATTGTTTCGTTGTAGATTTTATCTTATCTCTTAGTGTGATGAACCTACTGTGATATCTTGGTTTTCCTCATAGACTTAACTTTATAAGTTTAAATGGAGCGCGTTCAGTTATAACCACAGGTGGCGTGTGCGTGCGTGTGCGTGTGTGTGTGCGGGTGTAAAAAGACCATATGACTGGTGCACAGGAATTGTGCCGTGATGTAAATCTTCATACTCAGCAGAGCCTGTGATTATTTTCCAAATTGCCCTTTCCAGATCTGTGTTTCTTGGCGACAATAGCTGCAACAGATAGGACGTGTTGTATTTTTTATCATCTTCTGTGCGTTTTGTAGTTTGTGGAGAAAACATCGTGGGGTGGTCCACATCCCATGTCTTTAGTACTTCATGTCTAGTGACTTTAGGTCTTGAAGCCAAAAGGGGAAGAGGAGGACCTATCAATTCGAATTTGAGTCTTAGAATAGCCAATAGCCATTAACGTTCTTCAAGGAATTGAACGCGGTTCAGAAATTTCCTGCATTATATCCAGAAATTTCATATTCCGTTGTGAGGGTAGGGGACGGGTGGCTTCCTCTTAAAATCCAGTTGAGTTCTAGCTTAAACAAAATGCAGAAGCTAACAAAGGACTTTCCATGTTGCCTCAGTGGCATGGATGACCTTCATGCCAAGGTTTTCTTCTAACTTTCACTGTGGGAAAAAGTAAGACACCAATGAGCTATAGGATGTAAGCTCTCAGCGTCGTTAAAATTAACCTCTCTTGTTCCTGTCCCCATAAATGTTCAGTTTGAGAGCGTTTGACTAGTTTGCACACTCTGGTCTTATCATAGGTAGGGCGGCCCTGTAGAGACTTCTCAGGGCTGGGATTCTATGTTTTCCTCTCTGGACCTGATCGTGAAGACACCACGACGAGCACCCTGCACTGTGTTTTCCCCTTGGGATTGACTTAATGAAAGGTAGTTGTGGACTGGGCTCCAGGGAGCGTGTTGCTAGATGTGCGTCTTCCCAGAAAACGGCGCGTGGACTAGAGGTCCGTGCTTTCCATGATCCATTGGCTTCTGTCTTGTGCTTCTCTTCCTCATTCTGAACTTTGCTGTGTGAATCTCAAGCGGTTGCCCATCCTCTGCTCACCGTGACTCAGCTGGACAAACAGAGCTGCTCACACCTGTGACGTGCCTGGTAGTAGGTGTCAACGATGACTTTCTAGTAGGCACCAGACCCTTCAACAACTGCAGAGGGACACCCACACAGACCTCCAAGACCCCTTGCATACCCTTTCTTCTCCCATGCTGGGTCCAGAAAAGTCAGCATGTGCATGCCCTGGGAGATATGTTGGTGCACTTGGATGCAGGAAGACGAAAGACTGTGGACCCTCTCAAGGTGTCTCCAGCTCCCACGTTCTTGAGTCACCTCGTGGATTCTTCACCATCATACACGTTGTTTTCCAATGCTGGGCCTGGGAAGGCCTTTTCTTTCCGTGTGAGCTTTCCTACCTCTCTTCTGCAAGCACATCTACGGAAGCAGAGAGCCGCCGTGGGGGGAGAGTCACACGTGGGTTTAAGCAGCAAAATGTCGATGGCCATCCAGTCGTTTAGCAGCTTTGAGCAGATACTGCTCTCAAGTTGGAAGGCCGGGGCTCTGTGTGCCGGAAGATGAGGTGATGAACACACGCAGTCATCCAAGCTTTACAAGACCCTGAAATCGAAGCCACTCGGTATCTCCTCCTTTCTCATGCGTGAGCTGCTCTTCAAATCCAAATCCAATAAGATCAGAGTGACGACAAGATTTAGTAAAATAAACTCTTTATAATGTATAATTCAAAGAAAAATTATTTTCACAAGGCGTGCTGTCTGGATGTTCCAACAGAACAGTGTTTTTTAGCCTGTACTGAGCAATGCCCATGCTGTTTGCATTAAGTCGGGTGCCAGAACCGGCTATACGTTCACCATGAAGTTTCTTAACTGATCATTGGCTCTTTCAAGGCTAAGTCAGCAAAGTGACCTATGCACTGAGATACAAACCCATGAGGGAAAGCAAAGATCTCGTGTCCTCTGACTTGTAAAAGTAAATTATTATTATCTTGGAGCCCCGTGCTTCAAAAAATTAAAATAAATGAAACACCTTTTTGAACACGGTAAAACGTTGTACATAGATACACATTGACCCATACGCATATTTTCAGGTTTAATTCTCACCGTCCCGGATTTAATATAGGATATGAAAATAGCCTCAAGGAAGCATGAAATACATTGCCTTAATTTTGGACAGATACGCACACACACAGACACACAAAACGCCAACATTGGAATGCACAGATCACACAGTTCTTTAAAAACATTGTCATCAGCCATCCGCCATGCAAAACAAATTAAAAATTAAAGGGGATTCCAAGAATACCAGATGGTGTTAAACTCAGTCTTTGCCATTTCAATATTCAAAGTGGCACATGCCGTGTGTTAACTGCCCGTGGCCGGACTGTTAAATTACACAGAGTGACGTAATGCAAAGACTGATTCAGTCAAAATGAGTCCCAAACACATGGGACCCTCACCATATATAATTGAGAAATACTTTATTCGGGTGGGGACACTTCAATTTTCAGGTATCTGGTCAAACATCCGTGCGCAGAAGTCACGAGAAGAAACGTCATGGAAACATTCGCAAAATTCGCATCGGGGAAAAGCTACAGACTCCTTTTGTTCTATGCAATTTTATGAGTTGGCAATATTTTTCTCAAATACACGTACCATTAAAAAGAAATTCCTCAGGAAACGCATGTCTTGCGAAGAAGCGTGTTGGGGCGGGTGCTGTTTTTCCAAGGGGATTGTCACTAACCCGGTTGGACACACGGTCTGCAGAGCTAAGAAGGAAATTAAATCACCACCGGCCGTACAGCATATCCTCCATTTGCGTTGGGTGACTTCCAGCTCTTGCAGAACACACGTGAGGGTCCTGCCGGGCAGAAACGTATCTGCTAGGCCAATGCGGGCATCGCGATTTCTGCTGTTGACCTGTCGATGCGTCGCAAGAAAGCCCGGCAATGAGATCGATGGATGTGCCCGGCTCACATCCTCTTCCCACCACCCCCTCACCCATCTGTCCGTGAGCACCTGGTACAGCGTTCTGTTTCATTCTGTGCTCTACACTCAAGGCCTCATTCCCTGGTCACCAACGACAGGATCGCTGGTACCGCTGGGCCGTCGTGGGAACGTGGGATGTGTGGGATGCGTTTGCCATTTCTGTGTATGACCTACGCTGCCTCTAGATCTTGGACCAATTTAACTGTGAAACTATGGCTCCACGCCATAAACTGAAGGCCCCAGAGCCCCCACTCGCTAGCACTGAGGGTTGCCCGCCCCGGGGAGTGCTTCAGTCTGTGTCCAATCCCACGACAACATCGAC
This sequence comes from Canis lupus dingo, assembly GCF_003254725.2. Classification (NCBI taxonomy): domain Eukaryota; kingdom Metazoa; phylum Chordata; class Mammalia; order Carnivora; family Canidae; genus Canis; species Canis lupus. Next base: position 1,870,508 of record NC_064281.1, on the reverse strand, counting down.
ATTCTTGTTCTGACATTTCTTGGTTACTGTAGTGCAGGAAAAATACTTGGTTGGATTTTTTGTTGTTGTTCCCCCAACCAATTGATTTGACATCCTCAAATGATGTGCATTCTCAGAAGCCCCTGACGGCTCCCGCGGTGCAGATTTAGAACGTGATGATGCCTGAGTTCTTTTTCCCGGAGGTCCATCCACCGAGAGTATGGGTTTTATCGGCGTTGGGCGGGTCCTGGGTATTGTGCCGCGTGTCCCCGTTTCTTACGGAGATGAGAAGGCCTTGTCTTTGCTTCACCGTCAGTGGACGGTGTCCACTTACCAAAACCGAGAAGACAAGCACATGAACGGTTGTGTCAATAATGTATTTGGGTAGTTTGATGTGTGTGTGCGTGTGTGCATGTGTGTCTTGATGGGGGTGGAGTGCAGGAGGGGTGATATCACCAAGCGTCACGTTTCCCTGTCAAGTTTGCTTTGCAGACCCCATGGGCTTGCATCCAAGGGAAGGTCCTACACAGTCAAAGGCAAACGTGCTGTAATGGTTTCCTGTCAATTGTCCTGTTGTAACGCATTCTGTGACGCTTTCGTTGGCTCTTCCCTGGTGGACACGACTGTTAACTTAAAGGAAAAGTCATTATGCGTGTGTGTGTGTGTGTGTGTTAGCAGATGGGATTTCAAGCCTTCTGACACTCAGGGCGTCTCGTCCTCTGAGATGGTTTTTCAGTTCTGCAGAGCGGTCGTAGCTTCCTTCTTCCTTGCGCTGTGCTACGGGCAGCCTGGCCGGGTCACCCGTGCACGTGTCGGGGGCCCCCGGGTGGCCGTGGGATGCCGCAGATGCGAGATGGAGTGCCTTTGCAGGTGCGGTGCGCCCCGGCGAGCCAGCACTGGGAGCCCTGTGGGGTCATCCCAGCTTCTCATGTGGAAAAAAAAAAAAAAAAGTCTTGCTAATTCTTTCAATTCTTGCACAATGAAAATCACTGTGATTTGTATATATATATACCCTAGGAAAATTTTACTGCTGCCTAATTTATGTAATAATACTATTCATTCCAGGTTTGTTTAATAAAAACTTTGTATCTTTTAAGACACTTGACTCTGGTCTGCTTCTTTGGTTATAAGGCAAGCTTTTCTGGGTTCATCTAGTTCAAGAGTCAGCAGTGTCTCTTTTTAAATTTAACTTCTAGTTTACTATTGGTATAATTGACATGATATATTAGTTTTGGACGTACAATAATGATTGGATATCTCTGTATATTGCAAAACGATCACCACCATAAACGTAGTCAGAATCTATCACCACATAGAGTCGTAAACATATTTTTGCTTCTGATGAGAATTTGTTTTTTTTTATTTTTAGGATGTTTTTTATTTATTCATGAAAGACATAAGCAGAGGGAGAAGCAGGCTCCCTGCGGGGAACCTGACGTGAGACTCGGTCCCGGGACCTGAGCCAAGGCAGATGTTCAACCACAGAGCCGCCCAGGTGCCCTGTGCTGAGAACTTTCAAATTCTTTCTTCTAAGCAAGTTTCAAGTATATGATACACAATGTGTTATTATTGTGTCATTTTTTTCAATGTTGCAGGACACACCAGGTCTCAGCACAAAAGCTTCCCTAGACAATCTGTAAATGAACGTGCTGTGTTCCAATAAAGTTTTATTAAAACAAAAACAGGGATCTCTGGGTGGCTCAGCGGTTTGGCCCCTGCCTTTGGTCCAGGGCTTGATCCTGGAATCCCGGGATCGAGTCCCATGTCGGGCTCCCGGCATGGAGCCTGCTTCTCCCTCCTCCTGTGTCTCTGCCTCTCTCTCTCTCTCTATGTCTATCATAAATAAATAAATAAATAAATAAATAAATAAATAAATAAATCTTAAAAAAAAAAAAAAACACAGTTCAGGAGCCGAATTTGTTGCTCAGGCCATCCTTGGCCAGATTCTCATCTAGTGCCCAAGGGTGACCTGGCATATCGCCTTTGCAGCGAGTTAAAAATGTGCTGCCATTATCATTATCAATAAATAAGTTGTTTGCACGTTCTCTTTACTCACCTAGCTTGACACCTGGCTCTGCAAACCACCTGCTGCTTGCCAAAAACGTCCTGCCTTCGTCACTCAGGTCAACCCGGAATCAGTGGTAATGGTGACTGCACTTGCTGCAGCCACGTAGCAGAACATCTCAACAAACAGATGGTCACACAGGAGCCTGTTCACCTGCTGATGGAGCTTGTCCTCCCCTCCTCATGGAAATCCCTTGGAAGAGGGAATCTTTCAGGAACAACTATGGGGTCTGATTCCAAACCTTGTGAGCAAGGAATGCTCCAGAATTTCTAGACTAGGTGCTTATGTGGTGACATTGTGGTTTGGGAGACGGTGTAGTGTGTATGTGCATGTATTTTGGGGGGAAAACCAGAGGGTTCTTGAAGGACGGAGAGAAATTATCTGGGGAGTAAGTCCTTGCCCTTTTTAGATGCTCTCATAGGGTTTTTCCTTTTTTTTTTTTTTTTCAAAGCACATATTCTGTTCATGCAGGTCTCTTACTTCCTTGGAAGCCACCATCCTTTTGCATTTTTGTTTAAAAAAATCTCAACCTTGTCCCCAAAATGTTAAGGTAGACATTTGTATGTATGTAACCAATCTTTATCCGCTCATTTTTGGCATATCGTGGCTGTTGTGAACAGGAGGTCAGGTGTCTCGTTGAAATGCAAACTGAAACCACAGTGAGACGTCCCGTCACCCTTGCTAGAATGGCTGCCATCAAAGAGACGAGAGAGGACAGCAGGTGTTGGCGCGGATGGGAAGAAATCGGAACCCTCGGGCACGGTTGGCGGGAATGCACTCTGGCACAGCCGCTCTGGAAAAACAGTATGGAGGCTCCTCAAAGAACTAAAGATGGGGCTGTCACATGATCCAGCCGTCCCTCCAGCACTTACAAACCCTGCAAAGGCTGGTGTCTGTCCACTTTAGAGATCGTAGAAGTGAGCCCGCGAAAGACTCAGTTCTTCCTTGGAGGCCTCCCTGTGAATCCATCGCCCGGCCCAGCTTTAAGCTCCATCTGGTTCCTGCTCACTCCGAGGAACCATGTGACGTTTCCATAAAAAGTGAATAAGACCCTCATTGAAGAAACCAAAGAACCAGATTCTCTGTGTTCCTTCTGATGAAAACGTTGCACAAAAGTTGAACACTGTAGACCTACAGTGACTATTCTTGGGAGAATTTGAAGTTTGACGCTTTGCTTTTGCTTTAGGCAGAAAACTATGATCTACTTAAGCCCTACTGGGTCCGCCGATCTGAGCGTCTGTTTTAACAGGCAAATCGCCTTCCAGAAGTGCATGCAAGAAACTGTCTTATAAACCCTCTGAGGTTATAAGCTGAGATGAACTTTTATTATTATTTTTATTATTATTATTATTATGGTAAAGAACACATGATAGGAAATCTGCTGTCAACAGAATGTTCAGCGCACTTTCCGGGGTAGCTAACTACAGGCCCGGTTGGGGACGGCACATCTCTGAAACATAATCATCTCGCAGAACCCGGACTTCATGCCCAACGAGCAACAACTCCCCATCTCTCTGTGTGTCCTCCAGCCAAAAATTGGCCAACACGGGGACCTGCCCGCCCGGGTCTTGAATTTCACCCGAAACGATCTTAGTTCTCAAGGACATAATGGAGAAAAGACTCGGGCTTTCGTATCTCGTTATAAGCATCTGGCTCCGAGCCCGGTGCAAAGTCAGCCCTTACGGCACCCTGGGGAGCAATGTCTCAGAAAGCCACTGGCTGGAAAACAATTCTTCATAATGAATCAGAATCTGTGTGCAGGCTGCTTAAAATCAGGGCCTGGGAAAAGGGGTTGGGGGGGTGCGCCGCAAAAGGCCAAGATGAAGACGCGAGGTCACTCCAGTAAGTGCGAAGTGGACAAAGGTCACCCGCCCTGCAGAAAATGGAGTTCTTGCGGTTATTCTGCACTGTGTCGACTTCTGCTGAGGATGAATAATGGCCCAGATGTCTGAAAGGCCAGGATGGGCGGCAAATTTGGCACGACGAGGGATGCGTCATAATGCCCTGGAAATACCCATGTCACCGTCGACAGATGGTTAGATGCGTTTTCTTTTCTTTTGGGTTCCTTTGTCTCTCCAACCCAACTGTACACCATCCCCGTTCCAAAGGGGAGCCGCCTCTGCAGATCGAATTTGGGAAATCTGTGCTTCTTTCAGGATCTAATCTTTTTTTTTTTTTTTTAATGTATTTGAGGATAGTTGACACACGATGTTATATTACGTTCTGGTGTACAAAGTAGCGCTTCGACTTGCCTGTACATTAACGCTATGGTGCTCGCCACATGTGTAAGTACCATCCGTTCCCCGTGCAACGCTATTGCAATACCTTTGACTATATTCCCCGGGCTGTACCTTTTATCCCCGTGACCTACTCCGTAGCTGCACACCTGTTTCTTCCACTCCCTTTCTCCCATTTTATCCATCTCCTACCTTCCTCTCTGGCAACCACCAGTGAGTTCTCTGCTTTCATGGGCCTCTTTCTGCATTTTTGGGGTTGTTTCATTATTTACCTGTTTAAATTCCACATATGAGTGCAGTCGCAGTATTTTTCTGTGTCGGACTTATTTCCCTTAACATACGTGAAATGGACTTCTAGGTCCGTCCACGTTCTCTCAGATGGCAAGATCTCCTCCTTCCTGATGGCTGAGTAATGCTCCGTTGTATACAGACACCACCTCTTCTTTATCCATTCATCTATGGATGGACGCTCGGGTTGTTTCTGTATCCTGACTCTTGTACGTAAATGCTGCCATAAACATACAGGTATATATATATTTTTGCATTTGTGCTTTGTTTTCTTGGGGTAAATAGCCAGTAGTGGAATCACTGAATTATATGGTAATTGTATTTTTAACTTTTTGAGGAACCTCCATGCTGGAGCGGCTATACCACTTTGCATTCCCACCAACAGTGCACGAGGGCTCCTTTTTCTCCACGTCCTTGCCAACACTTGTTTCTTATCTTTTCAGTTTTTTTTTAATCTTTTTGTTTTTAACTCGTAGCCACAGAATACAATCTTAAACATCATTGGGGCTTATCACGAGATCCTCTGAGCCATGATTTCAAACCCTCACTGTGGTGTATTGGGCAGAACTATCCAGAACCCACACACACACAAACACACCTGAAGCCAAAGGTGAGCAAGCAAGACACTTCTAACTTCTGATACTAATCCTGTAGAAATAGTGTTCTCAAATACGTCTTTATTCATGTCTAAATAGAGAATCGTTTTATCTAAAATCATTATTTTAGGACTACTGGGAACCCACGAAATTGAATGTATGACCCACTCTTGCATCTTGCTTAGAGTTAGAAAAATAGTTTCCTACGCGAACCATAGTTTCCTGCTCTGAATCTCTACTTTTCCATGTTAAATTGGAGTTTAGTATTGGTGATTAAGGAGGGATTGAAAGCCAACCGGGGCGGAGAAGAAACCTTTCCCATGACATCTCTGAATCAAAAACTGGAATCCATTTTATTTTTCATTCCCATTATCCCATATGGCACACTCCAGCCTTCTGGCCAATATATGAGCATCTTACAGGGCAGTTATTAATGATCCGTTATTATGTAATATTTTCTTTTCTGAAACTCTTATTCCTAATCTCTGTAAATTTGGACTTTGACAGAAAGTTGGTCCAGCTTTTTAAACTTTTCTCTTTCTCTCTCTTTTTTTTTTTTTTTTTTTACAACTTTGGGTCAAAATTGCCATGGTCGTTGGATATTGCCATTACGTTTTACAGTCTGCTTTGGGAATCCAGTTGGACAGATTTCCCTTCCTAATGGTGGAATATCTTTGTCAGCTTTTGGCGGCTGTAGATGGGGGCAGCAAGCCCCTGCACAAACCTACCCTAATCCTTGTTGAGGATCTGCAAAGGGGCTTAGAGTTCTTGATACCCTGGTGTGTTCTTTTTTCCAAGGAGAAAGAGGTACTGACAGCTTTCCATGTGTTTCTCTTAACTATTTCAAAGCAGAGGTTTGGATTTTGTGGCTTAAGAATCCAGCCCATCCTGGTCAGTGGTGAAGACCCTAAAATACTATCCATCCAACTGTATCTGAAGCCCGTACTTTTATTTTCCTTCTTTGATCTCATTTGGTGATTCTTCTTTTCTATCCATTGGTCTTCACTGAAACTTGACCTTAAGAACATTCTTTAAGGGGCTCCTGGGGGGTTCAGTGGGTTGAGTGTCCCAGTCTTGATTTCAGCTCAGGGCATGGTCTCAGGGTCATGAGATTGAGTCTCGTGTCAGGCTTCAGACTCAGCACGGAGTCTGTTTGAGATTCTTTCTCTCCCTCTGCTCCTCCCTCCTTCTCTAAAATGAATACATAAATCTTTTAAAAAAACTCTTTAGGGCAGCCCAGGTGGCTCAGCAGTTTAGCACTGCCTTTAGCCTGGGGTGTGATCCTGGAGACCCGGGATTGTGTCCCACATTGGGCTCCTTGCATGGAGCCTGCTTCTCCCTCTGCCTGTGTCTCTGCCTCTCTCTCTGTGTCTATGAATAAATAAATAAAATCTTAAAAAAATAATTATTTAAAAACAGTTTTCAGTATTATATATGTAGCATAATATTTAATTAATATTGTAAATAATGTACTATTAAGGAATAATAGTATAGTTCTAGACCGCGCACCTCCATCTTAAGCATAGCACAGAAATAAAACCTACTTAGCCACGTATAAATTCACAAGACTTTATCAATATCTATTTTGATCATTGCCAGGTAGACTCTACAATTGTCTTAAACTATATGGAACCATAGGTAAGACTTTTCTATTGTTTTTGCTCAGACTTCCTATTAAAAAATACTCTTGGCTAATGACAGAGGCTGTGGATCTCACAGAGAAACCCTGGGATTTCCCTAAAGAAACCCTAAAGTTTCCTGATTTTACTCTCACCTTTCACTGGTTTTACCTCCAGAGCTTCCAATAAGTCCGTTGTTAAGGTCAACCCCTCGCTACACACAGTTGGCTCTTGGGTTTCGTTTTGGGGCTCAGTTACATCAAGAACCCTGCTCTGCTTCTGCTTTACTTGCTTCCAACACGAGGAAATGCGCACATTTTTGCAACCAAGGTGACTATTAAAGAGGAAGTATTGCAAAGAAAATAAAAATGACTTCTTTGCAAACAACGCATCATAATCTCATTATGGTTTTGATTTGTGTTTTCCTGATGATAAGTGATGTGGAGCATTTTTTCGTGTATCTGTCGGCCACATGTAGGTCTTCCTTTAGATAAATGTCTGTTCGTGTCTTCTGCCCATTTCTTGACTGGAGTTTTTGGAAAACCACAATCTTGAGAATATTTGATATTGGGGAGCATTTGAGGGTTGCTAACAAAGCAAAGCAGAGAGAAAGTTGCTTCCCTTCCACGTTTACAACAAGATTGATCTTGATGCCAGAGCAAGAGTCTGAATCCTCACACTTTGAAAGCTAGGACGTGTCGTGTTGACGCACCAGTCCGAGCGTGTGAGCTTGACCCGTGCAGCCTTCCAGTTGGATGGAACTAGAGACACCAGGTAGAAAAATTGCAAACACGTTTGTGCAATGAGATAGAAAGTGCCCCGGGCAAGGAACTAAGTAAGATGAAAAGCCGTGTGGAAGATCCTCACGTGGAATCTCCATTTCGCAGTGGGCATGCAAAAGGTGGTTTTCGGTGGATGCTATTTCCTACCTCTGATTCCACCTTGGACTTCCTGCTAAATATCACCAACGTTAGATCTCTTGCAAAACTGAAAATATTTACGAGACCAGTGTGGGGAATCAGAAGCAGAAGGAGTCAGGCTGGGTGGTTGGATGAACCTGAGACTTATTAGTCAGAGACGTGGGTTTGAGTCCAGGTTTGAATGTCCTTGGAGCCAAGGGGGCAGGTGAGTTAGCTGCCCTGCACTCCCATTTACTCATTAGTGATGGCAACTTTCCGTGCATGTCTTTCTGCTCAAGACCCTGGAATGGCTCCCCATTGCACTCCAAGCAAAAGACAATATCCTCACAACATGTGGAAAGCTGTCCGTGATCTGCTCTCCAGCAAGTCAGACTCCCTGTTTGTCTTCTCTGGTCACTCAGATCCAAATTCCCCAGCCTCTTTACTCATTTAGAACATCCTATAGCAACTCCTGCCACAGGACCTTTGCTTTGGCTCTCTCTCTTTTTTTTCTTTTCCCTGCTTTTTCCTGAGTCTGTTTTTTTCCCTGTTTATAGAAGACTTGCTGTTTTCCACATTCCAGCTTCCCACTGTACCCAAGTCTGACTCCAGACTCCATTTGCTTCTGTGAGTCTGTCAACCCTGTAGTTAGCTTCTCGTTTCTTGAAATACACGCTCTCAAGTGGAGTCCCGTTGTGGAGCCAATGTTATAAAGAAGTCATTATAAATCACTCTTCACCATTCCTTCCACTTCTGAACTTGGCCAATGATCCCCTACCAGGGGGCTTGCTTGTTATTTTTGGTTAAGAATGCCAAATAACTTTTATTAATTTCATTTTTTATTGCCAGCCGCTTTATATCTTGAGTGCAGTCTGTGTGTAGCATTGGGAGGTGCCTTTGCCCATGTTACTATAGTATTTGAAAGTAAATTAGTAGAGGGGCGCCTGGGTGGTGCCTGAGCTGTTAAATGTCTGCCTTCGGCTCAGGTCATGATCTCAGAGTCCTGAGATGGAGCATGGAGTCGAGGTCCCTGCTCAGCAGGGAGTCTGCTTCTCCCTTTCCCTCGGTGTGTGCACTTTTTCTCTCTGAAATAAATAAATGAAATCTTAAAAAAAAAAAAAAGACAGAAAGTAAATTAGCACATTTTGTGGAGAATGTTATTGTCCTTGGCAATTGTTCTGAACAACAGGGCGGTTGCAGTGGGCAGAGTTTCCGCATTGCAAATGTTCCTATTTCCAGATTTACCCCTCGGCGTTGTGTCTAAGCAGAAGCTGATGGTGGAAGGCATGTGTCTCCTCAATTTATGTTTATGCTATTGGGTCTCCTAGCTTACTTTCAGAACCTCCTGGTAGCTGAGAATTTTTTTCTCAGGACGCCTGGGTGGCTCAGGGGTTGAGCATCTGCCTTCGGCTCAGGTTGTGACCTTGGAATCCTGGGATCAGGCTCCCCGCAGGGAGCTGCTTCTCCCTCTGCCTATGTCTCTGCCTCTCTCTGTCTGTGTCTCTCATGAATGAATAAATAAAATCTTTTAAAAAAAAGAATTTATTTCCCTAGAGGTATTCCAGATTTCCACTCCACATTGATTTTTGGGCATGTCCACACACCACCACCAGCATCCTGATCGCACTGTGAAAACCACTTTGTGCCTTGCAGACACAACATTATCAACGTCCGCTTGAAACTCCTTTGCAGGGCTAGATCAGTGTAGAAGGTCTATGGTAGCCATGTGCTGGTCAGCCAGTTTCCCTGGGGGGGGGAAATAATCCCCAGATTTGCAGCTTTTACCCATTTCTGTAGTGTAAATACTCATCTCTGCCATGATTGATTGCAGGTTGGCAACAGTTTGGCTCCAACAATCCTGCAAGACTGCACAGTCTCGTTTTCAAGAGTAGGAACAAGCCACCACTGGATGTAAAAGTGCTAGAAGGAGCAGGGGTCCTGGATGGGTTTAGTGTCCCCTGGAGGGACAGGGAAGCATTGACAAGGCCTCTGCTCTTCCTCAGAAAATATTCAGAAAATATTCCTTTTCTTTCCACTCAACTGATCTTTTTTTTTTTTTTAAGGGTTTTCCGCAGATCATTGATAGAATAGCATACTTAAAAAAATTGGGGATTTGGGGGGCCAATTTTGGAGGCAGAAATTATTTCACCTTAATTTGTGGCTTTTTTTTTTTAATTTGTGGCATTTTTAAATGAACCAAGATGACCATCTCTTATATGTTACTTTTACATGTTGCTTTTAAGTGTGTGAAATCTTTATTTATGTTGTCTGCTACTCCTATTGGTTATCTTTTCTTACCAACTTCTATTTGCAAAACAAGTATGATGAAGAGGTTACATCCAAACGCTTGAGTTTTCTTGCCGTGGGCACACAACACTTCTTGAAACAAAAGGGCAACAGAAATTTCTCTGTGGCGGGATTATCAGATCCTTTGGTTTGTTTTACTGTTCTCTATGGCAAGTACTAAGAAACTAATGAAAACAAGGATACGGTGGCTTCAGAAATAACCACCAAATTAGGGCAGTATTTGAAACTAAACCACAGTGCGTCCAATATGCAGAATAAGCTGTCGTGGTTAAAATAAAAAAGAAGACACAACATGGAAAGACCACTCTTTTGGGTCAGTGGAAGATTTCTATGACGTGGACATGTGAAAAAGCGACTTGCCAAATTCTGGATACAGTGTGTCTGCTTGTGGGGTGTTTTAAAAAGGACACACCTGCATTTTTCAGCATGCATCTGTGGGACTCAGAGCCATAGAAAGGGTTGGGAAGTCTACATTCAGACCAGGTGGCAGTGGAGGGAATTCTCTGTTAACGCTTCATTGTTTGGACTTTGACAACAAAGCCAAGTTCAATACGGCCACCGTCTGTGGTGTGAGTGGCCACCTGGGCAGACCCGTGCGTCTGGGGCGTTTCCGGAGGTGACATCTTGCGCTCTACACATCCCTCGCTGTGGTCATGTGGGCTCCCTCTATAAATGTAGCAGTTCATGTGCTGTTCACGAGCCCCATGATTGAAGACTTAAATCGAACACCCAGTCCCAACAGCCGTGGTGTCCCCCACGGGGCACGTGCAGCCGTGTGTAAGGCATTGCGATGACACACGCCAAAGGAAACCGCCGGGAAACAATTCATTACACTTCTCAGAAGCAGGTAGAGGAGTCCCCTTAAGTTCGAATAATTGGAAAATTACAGTTATGCCAACATTCCATCCACATAATTATGCATTCTGAGTGTCTGTTTGGCAACATTTTTTCTTTCTACCCACCAGGTAATTACAGGTTATCGGGAGCCATGTACTTTTTAATTTTGGCTCATTAGAGGAAGAATAGTCGTTATTTGCATATGTTTTCATGGTTTCTTTTCTTTTTTTTTTAAAGATGGCTATCAGATCTAAAGTCTGCTCATTATTTCATAAACGCCTCCAGCCAGATTATTTCAGAATCTATTTTGGGGTTATAGGGTGGTGCCTATGGCATCTGACAAACTCATGTGTTTTAATTTATTGCAGAAAGGTGCCAGAAGTTGAAAGCATTATTTGTTTCTAAAATATGTTTTAGGTCAGGATGCCCCTGCTGGCTCAGTCAGTAGAACATACGAGTCCTGATCTCAGGGTCTCAGGGTTGTGAAGTCAAGCCCCATGTTGGACATGGAGCCTACTTAAAATTTTTTTAAAAATAGAAAAAAAATTAAAAATCTATTTCAGTCCCATGGCAAGTCTTCACACATTGCTTAAACGATGTGTTCTTATTTTTGTAGTATTTGGGCCATGCAACAGGGATTGGAGATAAAAATCCACACGTGTTGGGGCTTCAGGCTATTCTCTGTTGTATACCTCCTTCAACGAAGGCCAACAGCTGTGTTCAAGGGTAAAAAACCACATTCAACTCTGAGTTAATATTCCCTGATTTGCACAAATATCAGTGTTCCATCTAGCGTTAGAAAATGGGTCCGTATTTTCAGCTTTATTTGCGAGCCAAGTACTGCTGAGCCGCTTCACAGCTCGGAGACCATTTGCACAACTTCAACCGGGTAGTATTGAGCCACTCACAGAATGGGCTGAGCCTCGTTCTGGACAGTCCCCGACAGCGTCTTTGATGTGTCATCTTTGATGAGGTCAAACGTGCCCGTCCGTGCAGTCCTCTTCTCTGTTCAGCGGTCACAAATGGATGGGAAACAGTAAAGATGGAAGGTGACGCACAGAGACCTGAACTGTGCTAGCACAACAGGATGTAAATAAATAGTCTCAACATCAACGGTAGATCCTATAGTCGCCTAGAATGCCTCTTTAGTGGTAGCTTTCCAATGCTTTGGAGGCCCATAAAGGCAGAAACCACATTTTTTTCCCATTAACGATTATATTCTTAGCAAGTCACACATACACACATAGAGTTAATAAGCCTTGTGTTGCCTACATTATTCAAGAATCTGCTATTTATCATTGGTTAGAGTTCCAAAAAGCTGGCCCTTCTAATGCCAAAAGCAATTTCCACCATTTCTGTTGAGAACCGAGTAGACGTATCTTATTCCATTTCCTTGACCCACCATAGAAATCTGCTGAAAAGTAATTTAATGTCTGTTTGGATCCAAGGACATTGGGAAACAATGGATATAACTCTTATTTGTGCCTGGCTTGTGTCAAGCTGACCTCTGGCCACGTTGGTTCCTCACATATATCTGCTCTGAATGGGCAGTGGTGCCGACCAGGCTCACTGGGAACCAGTTGGCCTCCACATCCTTCTCTCTTATATCATCCCATGGGAACCACTCAGGTAGAGGTATTGTTGGGCATGTTTTCCAGACTGAATTTGTTTCTAGCTCAGGTCTGCCAAACAAGCGAGAATCCAGAATTTCTTCCAGCATCCAGAGCCTCCACAATGCCCAGAGTCCAACAGGGCTCATTGCCTCTGCAGAACACATGAGCTTTGGACGCTCATCGGGAGGCCAAACTTTCTAGAACTTTATTCAATGAAAAACAACAGATTGTTGAATAATATAGGAGACACGAAGCTTCTGTACCCTGCTTCCTGTTTTTTCAAAAAATGCGTGTGTGCAACTCTTACAGAATCACCCTCTCCGAAAATGTCTCGAGCTCCATGATGGTGCTGGGAACCAGATGAGCCCCCTTATCCAATTGTAGAGAACCAATAGCCACTTTCCACAATTTAAATCGGTGGGGATAGGACCGGGTTTGTTTTTAAGGTCTAGTCTGTGAGTTTTCAATTAGTTTTATCTTTTAGTGATGGAACACAATGGTGCCCTGAGCCCGCTCTTGCCTGAGACAGGCTTGGGAAGAAGTTTCCAGGGCAATACAAAGCAGGGAGGGGTTAGGAAAGGAGGTATCAGGAGTGTAAGGCTTGACCTAAGTGCAAACACATGAGATCAGCCATTTGCCACCTTAGGAGATTTTTTTTTTATCCTCTTTCTCTTCGTGAGCTTTATCCTAGAGAATTTCAGTGGCTGAATGTCATATTGCACAATGAGATGGTCACACTTTTGGTGACTGGCATGGACTTCTAATCCTCCCTCTGGAGCAGAATGTCCCTGATGGGGAGTGACGTAGAGTTAAGACAACGTAATGTCTGAATTCCAAATGTAGCTTCAGAAGAACAATGTTCAAGTATGTCTCCCAACACCGCGCTGGTATTTCTATAGTATCATCTGCTTCTTAAACAACAACAACAAAAAAGCAGTACTTTCAGCTTTCATAAATGTAACTTTGCCAGATGAAATATAGGGGGCTCTGTTCTATTTGAATTTTGAGACATACTTTTCTAGACATACTGTTCTATTTGAATTTTGGTTAAATAATGATTAACTTCTTAAGTACCAGTGTGTCCCAACTTAAATTTAAATCTGGGTAAATCGTGAATAATATTAAAGTAGTTGTCCCACATTTGAATGGAAACGTGGGACATACTTCTACTTTAAAAGTTACTCGTTCTTAAAAATTTATTTACTTTTACTTGAAAATAGTGGATGATTTTTAAGTAGAAGTATATCCCAAATTTACATGGAACATACTTATATTGTAAAAATTACTTTTTTCCCCCAAACTTTTACTTATACATAAAAATCATTCATCATTCTCCCCAAATTCTAAATTAACTGGTTAATGTATTAGCGGAAAGGGTAAGTATGTCTCATATAAAATTTGGGACATACTGGTACTCGTGGGCTCCCTGTATTCTTGTGCGCTAAACCAGCAGCTATCCACAAAGGACATTGTTGCAAATTGTTTGCGACAGATGGACAGTTATCCTGTGATCCCCATATGCTTTTACTCAGAAAGAAGCCTAAATAAGATTGACTTAAAGAAAACAAATCTTAACAAATACGAGACTTAAGAGTCATTCATTAAAGAAAAGGGATTGGCAGGAAAACAAGCTGCACTATAAAAACGCCCGAAAAATGACACCATACGTCAAGCTACCCAGGATGCCCTAATAGTTCTTTTGCTAACAATGCGAAACTCTTTGGGTTGGCTTTTATCCCAGATTTGGCAAAGCTCTTAATGTTGGAGTAAAAAGATATATTGGACTTATATTTCTGCAAGAGCTGGTCATTCCCTGCAAGCATATCGTGCTTGCCCACTTGGGACCCTTAATGATTCTGGCACTGAGTAGAGTAACTACCAGACACTATATTCTGTGCAATTTAGTAAATGTTTCATTATACCCCTATCAGTTTAAGTGCTCGCACTCATCCTGCCATTGCTGTGGATTTAAATATGAATTTGTGTTGAAAAAATGAACACGACAGTCACTTCCTACCATTTTTAAGGCTTTACGACAATATGTAAACAGTTCTTTCCTGGCCATCTCCTATTTATACAGGTGGGGCTTTATTTCTCTGAGCAAAGGAAAGCATTTTGAATTAATAAATTCAATGGCTTTCCAGTGGCTGTGACATTTTGTTTTGGTAAAACAATGACCTGGAAGGCAGAAGTCTAGATTTAACCCGAGCGTAGCCCAGGTGAGAAAGGCGTACCTGCTTTCGGTGAAGTTGTTTTTGCTAGAGACAAACACCCAGCATAGTTTCTGCAGACTCCGTGGGCATGCACCGGCGCTGGCAGAAATAGCACACGAGGCAGGAAGTGTGTGCGAAACGTGCGTTGCAGATGAAGTGGTCGCGACAAATAACAACGTGTGCATCCGCAGAGTATTGAGGACAACTGAGTTTTTATTGAGATTCTAGGAAAGAGAAAAGACAAGCCACACTGTGTCCCTTCTTACGATCACCACGGAGACCTCTGGTTTGCATGGCTCCAACACACAGACATGGTTTTCATTAACAAGAAACACGTTTGGACCAGTGATGATGGTACAAATCCTTCTTTGGGTTACCTTAGATTTATGCTATTTCTGGGCCAGAGGACACTGAGTTTTGGAGTATTCATGTACAATATTTTACTGGCAGGTGGGGCCTTGAGCTGTAAAACAACTGAGGTGTCAGAAGGCTCATCAATGTGGGGTCATGGAGGAAGGAAAGACGAGAGGAAGGAAGGAAAGAGAGAGATGACAGGAACATTAAAAGGTGCCCAGATGGTTTCGGGTGCTAGAGACACAGACAGCTGTGTGTTGGCAACAGGTGTATACATAAGAGAGAAGAGGTGGAATCAGTGAATCCTACTGAGGAAGACATGTGAGTGTAGACGTGGGAGGGGTCACCCACCCTAATTCAGTGGATGTCACCTTCTGCTCTGGCTTTTCTTTTTCTGTCTGTTCCTTTTCGGGTCTTAGCTGATGCCATTGTGGCCAAGGCCATGCTTATAAAACAAGCTACTCAGAACCTCTTTAGTTGGAGGGGGACGGTAGTAGTAAGATTACATCTTTGTGCTGTTTTTGGAATAGTGTAGGGGAGACAACATGCCCTAAGTTCATGTATTGAGGGAGATGTAGGATTTCAGAGTGATTTAAAAAGCTAAAAAGGGGACCCCAGGATGGCTCAGCGGTTTAGCACCTGCCTTTGGTTCAGGGTGTGATCCTGGAGACTCGGGATCGAGTCCCACGTCAGGCTCCCTGCATGCTTCTCCCTCTGCCTGTGTGTCTGCTTCTCTCTCTCTCTGTATCTCTCATGAATAAATGAATAAAATCTTTTTAAAAATAAATAAAAATTAAAAAGCTAAAAAGTCATGTTTAATGTGGTTGCGTGCAGTACTTGGTGATGTAGGGGAGATTTGTAGGGAAAGGGAACTAAAACTACCCGAACTCTCTATTCATCTATTCAGTGGTGTGTGCTACATCCAGACCATTATCTAAGAAAGGGACCAGGGTGGGATAGGGTGAGACTAAAGGAAGGGTTTAAAAGGAGGAAATACCTGGATTTGGCAGAAAGTGTACAATCCATGGTGGAAACCATTACATTCTGCAGGATGTCCCACCCCAAAGGGCCCCCATCATGGTGATGGGCAAACCTGTAATGTATCCTGATGCTGGTGTTTCCTCCTTTCCTTTTCTCCTTCTGTTCTTCATCTCCCTGGGACCACTCACCATAACAATGTACCCACACATGGCTTATTTCTCATGCTGTCCTTCTGGGGCACCCCCAACCTGCCATAAAGAACATTCTTTCCCAAATCAACATATAATCCAAATATGCTACCAAGGAAGATACCGACATTTGAGCCATGGTTAAACTAGTTTAAGGACATGGAAAAACACACCTGAGACAAGCCAAGTCCATCGTGGGGAAAACACAGAGTGGGGATTTGTCCCACAAGTATGGTGTCCCTCTATGCCAAAGCAGCAAGAA
Source organism: Canis lupus dingo (assembly GCF_003254725.2). NCBI lineage: Eukaryota > Metazoa > Chordata > Mammalia > Carnivora > Canidae > Canis > Canis lupus. The sequence goes on along the minus strand of NC_064281.1, from coordinate 1,854,070 downwards.
CATGTAGGCACTGGTATTGGGGTGGCCCAAGAAAAATGGGACACAGGGGAATTCCCCCAAATTAGCACCTTCTCATTATGTCCCTTTAATGCTTGAGAAGTAGGACTTTGTGCATTAATAGGGAAAAGGGAAAATTGCTAGAAAGACAGTGTTTGAGAAACTGGTTCATTATATGAAGGAAGGCAAAACTAGGCAAAACTGATGCCTTCTCAGTGCATCAAAATGACCTCTACGTAGATTAAATTCTTACATATTGATGATCAAGTAAAGTAAAATGAAATAAAGGAGAATGTCCTTTTGGCCTTGGAGTGGACAAAGATGTCTTTCATCCTGAAAGCAAAAATCATAATAGGAATTTTACTCCATTGAAACAAAGGCTTTGTGTCAAGGGCATCATGGACAAGTTTAATGAATCATTGAAAGGATGGAAAAAATTATTTATGAAATTGAAATTAAAAAAAAAAAAGGAATTCTCCTCTGCAGGACTCTTGCAAATGAATCACAAAAACATCTGGAAATGAGTACCGTACAAGAATAGGGAATGCAAAACAAAAAAGTAAACGCTGTTAACAAATGACTATCCATGATCAGGGAATTGCAAATTAAAGCAACAGCAAGAGGCATTTTTGTATGCTTTGGGATTGTAAACTACGTAAAACAAGAACACACCTGGTTGTCTCCAGAGTGTGAGAAAATGGGAGCTTTCCTGCCCTGATGGTGATCAGGATTGGGATTGCCATTGTGAAGAGCGTTCCAGACTTTGGATTTTTGCTAAGGAAGCAGATATCTCATGACCCAGCAATATCCGTTATTAGGTGTATATCCCGGAGAAATTCCTACAGAAGGACCTAAGTGACACATCTAGCGTATTACTCTTGCCTTTAAGAAATCAAGGGTGGCTTAAAGTAGCCATCAGCACGCAAAGTTCATAAAATATGGTAAACGCATGCCGCCTGGAGATGTACAGCAGAATAGTCGGAAATTCGGCAACATGATTAGGTCTTAAAAAATTTTGTTGAGTGTTTCAGAAACAGCATGCGATTTATAGCACAGTGCTATTTATACAAATGAAAAACACATACTTGCAGGGCAATGCAATGCGGCGTACTTTACAAGCCACAGGGATAGTTAAGGGCAGCTGTGAGACAGATTGCACAGGGTGGGGTCGGGGGATGTGGGTTGCTGTGCCGAGAGTGAGGATGTGGGTGAAAATGAAGATAGATGTTAACAAGGGGAGATCTTGCCACGTGAGGTGGTGGCTGTAAAACCCACAATCAAGTCACCTCTTGGTACACAGGTCTAAGAAAGAATATCAGCAACAAATATATATGAATAACTGGAATTTGGGCAGGAAAACCCACAGGAATGGGGAAACATGGAAGAACCAAAGAGATGTTGGAAGATGAGACGCCATGATGGATTTCATTTAGGATTTCCCCATTTTGGCACAACTGTTGGGGACTGGACCCCTCTTTATGGGACGGCGTTCTGAGCACTGTGGGGTGTTGGTCAGCGTGCCTGGTGTCCACTCAACAGATGCCAGTAGGATTCCCCGTTGTGCCATTCAAAAAAACATCTGTAGGTGTTGCCCCCCACACACACACCCCGTCCTCTGGAAGAGGGGGCCACAGTCACTCTTGTTGAGGATGGCTTCTGATGTGTGAGAGGAGGTGGTTGAAGAGGAGAGTAGGGTCCGTGAGTGGCTTATACGACACATGGTGTCACCTGGAAGTCCTCTGCAGAGCCCAGGAAGGGAGCCCATCAGATGGGGTCTTGGGAAGCCTCATGCAGGTACTCTGAGCTCCCCACACAACAGACGTCGTCCTTCCATTGGAAACCAAAATAGAAAGACCTTGGTTCTTGGTGCTCTTCTCTGTGTTTCTGAGAATTTCTGGAGGTGCAGGTTGGCGACAATGGTGGTTACATGCTCTGAGTTGTGTCTTGTCCAGATTCCTTTCCCTTGGGACGCTACCCCACCGCCATTTCTGCTTCATATTACCAGTGGGCAGAGCCCGCATATCATCACTCCTGTTGTTCCTCATCATGCCTCCTGCATGAGATCTGTGTGCGCTCTGGCTGTCATGCTTTGAGGAGAGCACGGGAAGATGAGGAGACAGCCAACACCGGACATCGGACTCATGGTACAAACCCTTAGGTTTGATTCTACAGGACGTGTTAGCACCTTCCTTGTGTGTTTTCTGACGTAGACACTGGGGTACAAATCTTACATTTATCTTTGTTCCCCTTGCTGCTCGCTCTGCTGGCCCTGGGCTTACCAGCTCAGGAGGTAGAGGGAGATCCTGATGGAAGAAGCCAAGGGGGGAGAGAAAACCCAGGGCATGGAGGAAACAGAAGAACGAAGGCAAGGTGAGGGATGCGCTTGGGGGAAGGGGCTGAGCATCTGCAAAATTTGAGGACGCAGATGGTTGGACTGGAGATTACAATCCAGTCATTACGTGCGACAGAGGACTTTCCAGGGTGTATATGTGGCCTCCAGAGCATTTAGCTTCGAGTTTACCAACAAATTTTGGATTATAGAAATTTAGTTAGGACATCTGGGTGGCTCAGTGGTTGAGCATCCACCTTTGGCTCAGGGTGTGATCCTGGGGTCTTGGGATTGAGTCCCACATTGGGCTCCCCACAGGGAACCTGCTTCTCCCTGTGCCTGTGTCTCTGCCTCTCTGGGTGTCTCTCATGGATAAATAAAGAAAATATTTTTAAAAATTGCAATTATGCATTACAATGCTATATTATTCTTTTATATTCCATTATTAGTATATTAAAAGTCATAATATAATATGCAATATAGATTATAAAATGGCAGCCTCCAGCCAGCATTGGAGCCCGCAAACTCTCTTTCGGAACCTATCCTATGTGACTTAGCACACAACTCCAGGTCTTAACATTCACACCCTAAGGTTTAGTGAGACACGCTCACACCTGAGGGATCGCTTACTATTTTAAAATTTTATTTGTTTTAATTATTTTATAGTTCTATGTATGTTTTGTCTATGGCTTTTTCGTTGTGGTTACTTTAGTCGTTTGAATTAAGGTTCGGGATTACTGGAATACCTGCGATTTCTTTAAATTCAGTGGGCCTCTTTGAACCGTTGACTCAGGTCTTTGGTGTCAACTCCCAAAGTTGTTCCCCGACTTTTCCTTCTGGGATTTCTTTTGGTTGGATAGGCTTGTCTTCTTGGATGCCATGAATCTTCTTCTACGGCTCAGCCGGGTCTGTTCTATCTATGAGAACAAAACCACCACCACACACCATTTTCTTGGACCTTCGCCGTTTCCTCTGAAATTTGACCCCGCCGAGCTTGCCTTCTGCTTCTCGGAGTTGATGTTTTGCAGGTTGTGATAGGAGCTTGGCTGTGTCCTGAGAACCAATCCCTTCATCGGCCTGGCTGTTTGTGTCTGTGCACACGGTCCCGATTTCAGAGTATTTGTCATGTTTTTGCAGTAGACGCGCTTCAGAAAGAGCCATCTCTTCTCCTCCCTCAGAAGTCTCTCTGTGGACAGGCACTTTGTCCCTTGTTTGCAGATGTGGTTGGAAAGGAAGCTTCATGGGCCGGAGTTGCCTTTGTGTAGAAAGTGGACCCCACACTGGCAGCCTGCAGCTTTGTGAGTGCTCACGGGACCGTGCTCAGTCCTTGTGTCCACCTTTGTGGTGACCCCTTCATGTGAGCTTTCTCTGCCAAGCTCCCCATGCTATAGATTCCTCAGCATTTTGGTAAAGTTCTTGCATTCTGCTCAGTGCAATTCTTGGAGCATCTGTGCACTTGACCCCATCTCACATGTCCAATTTAACGAGAACTTGATTCGTATTTCTTTACAAATGTCCCCTCGTGTGTATATCATACACGACGTTGCTTTCTGTCCTTGCATTAATCCCACCCTGTGTTCAAGGTGTGATGAGAGGCAAAGATGATTTTCCTCTGCATATGCAACTTAGAAAACACAACTTTCCTCAATAATCGTAAACAACAGAGAAAAGAAACAGAATATTCCCCTTTATCCTCGAGAGAGGATTCCCCTCTTACTCAAGAGAGAAATACGGCATGTTTTTGATGAGATCCTTCTGGGTAAAAGTTGCTGACGCTAACGAAAACAAGAAGTAAAATCACTTCGGCAACGACAGTTTGCTAAGGAAAGAAGAAAACCAAAAACAATTTTTTTTTGTTTTGTTTTGGAAGAATGTTCTTTTTTTTTTTTTTTCTTTCCTTTTCTTCCTTCTCCAAATTGCTCCAATATAAATGTAAGTTTGGATGTCAAATTCAGTGACCTTTATGGGCTGGGGTGTTAAAATAAAGACTGGCCCCTAACCCTGGGAAAATCCACTGCAAGAATGGAGCGCTTGGAAGAGGATTCCGGGTGTGTCAATGTGGTGCCTCCCTAACCGCAAACAGCTGTGTCTTGCAAGTCGCTGGACGATGGTCATCACTGTGCAATCTTAGGTGTGGTTCGTCCAGGAAAAGCCATCATGCTGACTTCATTGTAAACGCGTCTCGGGGAAGGACGAAGGCCATATGGAAGTAGACCCAGTATCTGACGCTAATTTCAAGTCTTTCCCCCACTTTTCTCTGTGTGGTTTGTGTCCCGGGGGTGGCTTGAGTCACACCATCTGTTCCCCCACCGGCCACACCATGAGGGCCTCCAGCCCGCTGGAGTCTCCCCACGATGCCACAGGACCTGACAATGCATCCAGCGCCCCAGGACCTGTGGGCTCTCCTCTGCAGGGAGCAGTGCAGATGGCTAGATACCTTGTGGACATGGAGTAAGGATCCCTAAAACGGTCCTAGTGTCCGTGTGTAGTTGGGGTCCTACAAACTCGGTATCGATAATCCTTGCTTCAGAGAAGGAAGACCTCAGTGACTTTGCAATAGCAGTGCATGTCTGCATTCTTTTGAGAAGGCAACATTTGGGGGAAGATATTTATTTATTATTTATTTATTTATTTATTTGGGGGAAAACTTTTAATCGTTAAAGATTTTAAGTATTAAAAATGTATTTTTTAAAAAGCCGATACTTATGGAGTTTTTACACCTGTGATCTGTAGAGCATGCCTTTGGGGCTGGTCTATCTGGTCTACCCACACAGAAGGGGGGCAAGGATTTCCAAAGGGACGGTTGACCCAAACAGGGCCTTATATTGTTGGAAAGGGGAGATTTGTTGCAAGTAGTGTTGCCTTCCATTAGCATTTCCATGAGAGCCCAGTTGTGCTGGAGGATGTGTGCTAAACCCTCCTGCTCCACTGCTTGAGGTGCTGGCCCACGAGACTCATGACATGGCGATCAGAACCGCAGCACAGCTGTGCGGGGACACATCCCCTCAGCTCACAGAGAACACGCGCTGCTGATTCTCCACATCCTGGGGTGTGCAACATGCATCTCACACAGGACAAGTGGCCCCCATTTCTAGCTATGCATGCATTGACTCACGAACACACCAATCTGGAAAGCAGTTGTGCGATCATATGGGCAGACCTCCTGCAGGGGCTGGACTAGCCACTTGCAGTTGACATCACGTGGGCTCCAGTTGTGGCTTTGCAGTCTGGTTTGCCCTAAAATGATAGAATTGAGTACATTTGCATAACTTTCGAGAGCCACAAATAGAACCAAGAAAAAGCTCAGCAAAAGGTGAAACTTTCCCCTAATTCTGTCTAGGAATATAGGCATCGGTCGTAAAATGCTTGGGGGAACTTCACAGTGTCATAAGGATGACGCTTACCCACAACACTGTCCGCATAGACCCGGATGTGTGGCCACCGCATGCCTCCTTCACACGGTGTCTCATGCATCCAGAAGAGATCCAGCAGAGGTCAAAACACAAGACAAAGCAAAAACCCACCTACTACACGTAAACATCCAGTGTAGAATTAATATGTAAAAACACGGGTGCCAGAAACATTGGAAAGGGGTTAATTTTTTGGAAGTTCACGTGGTCACATCACGGGTTCAGCTGATAACGCTTCAGTGGCCATCGTTTTTCAACAAAATTGGGCACATGCCTCTTAGCCTTAGTGGACAAAGGCCTTGCAAATGGGTCCCTTCCTACAGGAATTATAATTATCATTACCGAATTATTGTTCTAGTAACCTACCCTCTGCAGCACCCAAATTAAATGTTTTTCTGTGCACCTGCCTCATGCCTTGCTTGGTTCACACCGTGAATCCATCATGCATACTGTTGCTTCTCCTTTTGTCCTTGTGGACAAATTAAACCCAATTTTCAACGCCAGGCATTGTTGGATGCTCCTCCATAAGCATTTCTTGGGTTCTCTTCCCAGGAAACCCTCTCTTTAGCTGCCATGCTGTGTCCTACATATCACCTACCACTTGGAGCGGTCCCTTCTGCCTCTTTCTCCATAGACTCCAAAGCACTATGTGCACGGGGGTAACAGTACAGACAGCCCTACAAGCGACACTGACTGGAGCCATGTACAACATAACCCGTATCGAAGAACATTCTTCTAGACACGTGGTGCCCAGATGCATCCATTCCTTGCACTTCCATTTTTAAAATTTGCTTCCACTGCAGAAATGAACTTTGACATGGTGGAAGCTTATGGGGAGCCTGTTTATAGCCCACAAAATGGGTCCAACTATAGACAGAGATGACCTAACTCATTAAACATATGCACACCACCCCCAACACATGAGCCCAGACAGGGAATACTGCATGTGGCAGCCATTGGATCCTACCCTGCTGCATGGAGGCTCTTTGTGGGGCAGCCTCACCTCTAGCCTCTGGGAGAGAAATCCCTGTTTCTGTCAACAAAATACAAGATATTCCTTCTCTTTTCTCTTTCAAGGGCCATGTGGGAGGTGTTTTTTTTTTTTTTTTGTTTTTGTTTTTGTTTTGTTAGATTTCATGATGAGATCTTTCTCCCTGTTTGTGGCATGATGCACATGAGAGTCAAGAAGAAGATCTACAGAAGATACACTAAAATCTAGACTAGAATGAGTGTCTGGAGAAAACCTAACTCCTCATGGTGAACCACGTGCCTTTATATTTATGACAATTATAAATCTATGTTTTTTTTTAAAGATTTTATTTATTTATTCATGAGAGACACAGAGAGAGAGGCAGAGACACAGGTAGAGGGAGAAGCAGGCTCCCTGCAGGGAGCCCGACGTGGGACACAATCCCAGGACCCTGGGATCACACCCTGAGCCGAAGGCAGATGCTCAACCACTGAACCACCCAAATTAATAAGGTTGGCATGATTAGAGCTGCCCAAATTTTAATGGAAAAACCAAAGGTTCCACTGTGACTTCAGTGTGACTCCCCACAGAGCTTCCCAGGCAGGGCTAAGAGTCTCCCTTGTTTTTTGTTTTTAAGAAACTTCCACCTTTCTGATAAGACAGCACTCTGTTGCTCTCCTGTTCTTGTGTCCCTGGTATTTATTCCACCCCTTCGCTTTTATCGTAGGTAGAACGATGGTTTCCCCAACAAAGGTGCCCACATCCCAATTTCCAGGACCTGTGAATATTTTTGCTTACAGGGTCGGGGCAGGGGGGAAGGGATTAAAGTTGCAGATGGAATGAAGGTTGTTAATGTGCTGACCTTTCACATCGGGAGAGGAGCCTAGGTTATCCAGGTGGGTCCACATGAACACAGGGATCTTTCAACATCAAGGGCAGATCATACTAACTCTGTCTGAGAAAGACTTAATCCACCATTGCTAGCTTTGACGATGGAAGGAGGGCCGTGAGCCAAGGATTGGATTGGGAATGGATTCTATAGTGGAGCCTTCAGGACGTACGCAGTCCTGCACACACCTGGATGTTAGTACAGGGAGATCTTTCCCGGACTCCTAACCTCTGCAATTGAGAGTCATTGGCTACAGCAGCCCTACAGCTTACTGTATGGGTGATGGTGGGTCAGTTACTTAAATCCACACAGCACCAGCTCACTCACATAGAGGCGCCACGTTCTATACTCATGGCCACCGGATTGAGTCTCTTGGGCAGAAGCCAGGAATGCAGGTAAAAATCCTCTAGTGCACGTAACAGCCCCTGGACACAGAGAATTTTCTGACCCCAGATGTCAAGAGTGCTCAGGTTGAAAAGCCCGACCTTCTCCAAATCTAAGATTTTTGAGGCACATCTATATCTCCGAAGTTACTGCCAGCTGCTGTTGGTGCTCTTTCTTCACCACGTACCATAGGCGATCATCTCTTTGTCTGGCTTCCGGGAGCCATTTCAGCATGATTTTTCCAAACTCTGTTCGCCACTCACTTTCCAAGCCAATACAGGATGTTTTTAGCTCTTGTTATAGGAACGGCCTCCCCCAGCAACACTCTCTGGGCCAGTAACTTTCTGCCACATGTCAAGTCAACTTTACGTTTGATGCTTCACTATGACAAACATAGTATTTGCTCATGATTTTTTTAAAAAAAATATTTGTATATTTTAGAGAGAGAATGCACTACTAAGCAAGGGCCAGGGGGACAAGGGAGAGACTCCACCCTGAGTGCCGAGCCCAACACGGGGCTCGATTCCAGGACCTGAGCTGAAATCAGGGGCCAGATGCTTAACCAACTGAGCCACTCAAGTGTCCCTGCTAATAATTCTATGAATCAGCTACTTGGGCCGGGATCCATTGGAAAGTCCTTCCATTGGTCTTGTGTGGGGTTACACACGCAGCTGCCATCGTCGGGTTGGTTTGCATGACACTGGATGGTCTGAAGCCAGTTTACTCCCACGGCTACCGGGTGGTCCCGGCCATTAACCTAGAATGCTGAGACCCCCACGTGAAGAAGCCAACATAGCTTTTGAGATGAGCAACCATGAGACAGCAGCACCACTAGCCATACATGTGAGTGGGCCCCAGCTGAGCTCATCCATCCATCCTTTTGGTTAAGCTGCCAGGTGACTGCTTGCTGCCACATGACAAACTCTAGACTAGACAGCAAAAGGACCACCCAGTGGGGCCCAGGCTAAATCGCTAACCCACAGAAATGTGAGCAGACAAGATGGCGATCGTTCCTAGCTACCAAGTATTGGGGTTGTTTGTTATGCAGCAATAGATAAGTGACATGGGTCCTTAAAGAGCAAACAGCTTATTTCATGGAGATGTAGAAGCTTTCACGTATATTTTATAATGAATTGTAACATGGTGGAGAAGTTCGTGGTTGTCTGCGGGGCTAGAAGGGACATGCTGTAATGGGGAGTCTGTAAAACCAGGTGGTCGCTGGTTTTAGCTGCAGTGCTCTCCTGGAGGAGTATATTCTTCCTACATGGCTTACATTGTGGTCATGGGCCACGGTCAGCTTGGGCTTCTGAGGGAAATTCCCCCAGAATAGGCAAAGTTGGACACAGTGGAACAATTTACTTGTTTCAGACAGGATTTTGTTTGCCGGTCAGTTGACTTGGAGGCAGTAAGTGTCTTTACTGCCTCATCCATAACCCATTCCATTCAACCATTACCCCTTTGCTGGAATTTCCAACAAAGCCCTGAAAACCTACAGGGTCAAGGCTCCACCTTGTGTGCAGACATGATGTCATTTATTTGCACAGAACATTTTGAGTCGAGTTGGGAGTATTAGTAGCAACTCTGAACTGTAATTGAGATCTTTAAATGTTTCTGTTTGGGTAATTGGTATTTTATTCAATGATTTCGTTTTTATCCCTCATCTTCTTAATGCTTCAATACTTGTGTAATCTAAAGGAGAATCAGCCTATCTGTTTCTGATTTATTTTATATTAACTCAGTGAATATTTTTTATATGTACAATAAGTCTTCTGAGAGTATTTAATATACTATTTTGATCTTTCTGTGCTAAAAACATGAAGCCATATTTTTTTCCCCTAAGGGTGGAAATCTGGAAAAGATTTAAATTATGATCAAAACAGCAAATTCATGAAGTTTGAATGGTTTCTAAACTTGGAAAAAAAATTTCTCAACCCTCTTTCTTTTTAGGAGAAAATCAGATTTCAACTCTCTGGCATTGCAGAAAATGCCCCCCGCATTTTTTTTTCTTTTTTTTTTTGGTCAATGTATGTAAGATTCAATTTTACGTGATACATTGATTTTCCTACCAATCCTATTATCATATTTAACCTCATTAAAACATTTCAAAAACAGCTAAATAGTCCATCGATAATGTTGACCTTCTGCATCTTGGTGTAGGGAGGTACTTGCAAGATGTATACAATTTAAACATGGTGATGATTTTTCAGGAACATTTAGTCACGTTGCTTTCAGTAAGAAGGTCAGAAGTGAACACATTAAGGAGAACACAGGAGAGTTTACCTGCAGTTCTTTCTACATGCGTCAGCGTGGGGAGCTGCTGGATGGGAGACACAGCATGTCCCCCCACCACCTGCAAATACCGGAAAAACTCTCCAGGGGCGCCTGGGTGTCTGCAGATGTGTGCCACGCAGCATCAGATTGAAGTCCATTTAACTTCCTTTGCCCTGAAATAGAACCAGATGCATTGGAACCACAATGGGAGAAAGTCTGGCCACAGTTACTCTCCAGGATGTCAGTTTTATTGCACAATATGCAAAAGGGGATTTCAGGAGTAGGTCACCTTTCACCATGTCCTTTCAGCTGCCTTCTGGAGCTGGAAACAAACTCTCCTCCTATTGTCTATTGGGTCTCCGAAATTAAAAATCCATCCATGGCAGCCGTAAGGGAAACTGAGTCATCCATTCAGTTATTGAGTTATGTGTATCACTTGGTCCTGGTTTCAGCATGGGTCAGGGATAGGGAGAAACAGGGTGAGGAGAACCTCTGGGTGCCCATGGTTGTGCATGTGTGTGCATGGGATAGACAACTGACCAGAATTCACAGTGGACGTAATGAACCTCAGGAGCTGGCCAAGGCTCAGACAGGGGCTCTGGGCTGTTGGAGAAAGAGGCGGGTGGAGGGCGCAAGGCAGGCTGTCCCCACAGATGACCCCTACGTGCGCTTCGATGTGAAGAGCCAATACGAAAGGAATCAGGCCCATCACAGAATGCTAATTCCTGAAACAGCAATTTCTGTATTTACCAAGGTACCCACTTTATCCCCCAAAAGTGTTTCACCTTAAATACTCTGTATTTGCAAATATCTATCTACTTATCTATCATCTATGTATCTATTAATATATAATAATAAGTAGATAAGAATAGATAGATCGTAATACAAAATATGAATGAGATTAGTTAGAATAAGTAGTTGCTAGATACACAGATATAGATACATAGGTAGGTGATATATATCAGTTAGCTAGATGATAGATACATAGATAATACATAGATAATACATAGATACATAGATAATACATGCATGAATGAATGGATAGATAGATGATAGATAAGAGATACACAGATTGACAGGATGATGGACAGAGATATATAGATAGATGATAGATTGATAGAATGAGTACATAGATACATAGATAAGAGATAGATTGATAGGATGGATGGATAGACAGATACACAGATAAAAGAATAGGTGGATGGATGCATAGATAGATGGTTGAGTGAATGGATGGATACATGATAGATAAAGAGTAGATGGATAGATAGAGAATAGATGGATGAATAGATAAGAATAGATGGGTGGATGGATGTATGGATAGATAGGATGGATGGATAGATGATAGATAGATAGATAGATAGATAGATAGATAGATAGATAGATAGATGATAGGATGGATAGATGCATTCTATCCATGCATGGATGGATGGATAAGTAGATAGGATGGATGGATTGATGGATGGATGGTACATGCATGGATGGATGGATAGTTAGGTAGATAGGATGGATGGATTGATGGATGGATGGATGGATGGATGGATGGATGGATGGATGGATAGATGGAAAGGCGGACGAGCAGGTGAGTCAGCACGCAGCCCAGCCCACAGCTCTGGCTTCCCTGAGGTCCCCTATGAACATGTTTTTGGTAAGTCACTAAAATGGACCATTTCTAGGATTTGGTCTAGGATTTGGAGAACCAGCCTAAGGTTGGGTATGATGAGATACCAACCTGAGGTCAGGTATGATGAGATAAGGACCTGAGGTCAGTCAAAGGCAGTGCAAAGTGGAGAGACATTGCTGGACAGTCCCATGAGTTGGAACCAATGACAGACCCCAAGCTGTTCCTGATGAGACAGACAGAAGGGGTCTTGGTAAGAAGTTCCAAGTCTCTTCTGGAACGTGTTGGGGACCTGCCTGGCTTGGAGGGACCTGCCATGAACCGTCATACTTTACAATGACATTTCTCTAAGAAGGAACCTGCTGCCCAGCATGCACCACACCTCAGCTTCCTAAAATTCCAGGCGGGCCACCTGGCTGGGGTGACAAAGCTCTCATTGCCAACTCCTGCTTCAAAAAAATAAATTGCAATGTCAATGACAGACAACATTGTTCAAGTGTGAAACGTGTTGATTCGATGATACGTGTATATCATGTATGCTCGGCCTCCTCGCCTGAGCCAGGACCTCTATCACGTCGCAGAATGCTCTTTTGTTGCTTATGGAGGGAAGAATTAGGATGTAGTGTCTTAGCAGGTGTGCTTCTGAGACTCTAAAATTGTCCGTAATCATGATCCTATGCATCAGATCTCCAGGATCTCCAGGACTGACTTATCTACTAGTTGCAAATTTGTACCCTTCAGCCAACATCTATCCTCAGCCCATGGTAGTTACTGTGTTTTTACAAGTTGAGTTTTGCTTAGAGTCCACATAAAAGCGAGATCATACAGTGTTTGTGTTTCTCTGAGACCTCTCACTAAGCATAATGCTCTCAAGGTCCATCCATGTTGGGGCAAATGGAAGGACGTCTTTCCTTCTCATGGTTCAGTGATGTCGCTTTGTAGTTATACACCTTCACCTTCTTTCTTTCTTTTGCCCCTACTTTATTTCCTCTTCATTTATTTATTTTTAAATTCCAGCTACTTAGCATAGAGATGCAATATTAGTTTCAGGTGTACTGTAGAGTAATTCACCCCTTCCAAACATCACCCTGATGCTCATCACAGCAGGTGCACACCTTCATCCCCATCACCTATGTCCCCACCCCCCCACCTACGTCCCCTCTGGTGACCATCACTGTACTGTGGTCTCTAGAGTTAAGAGTCTGTTTTTCATTTGGCTCTTATTTTTTTCTTTGTTCATTTGTTTTGTTTCATAAATTCCTCATAGGACTGAAATCATATGGCATCTGTCTTTCTCTGATGGACTTATTTCACTTAGCATCATACCTTCTAGCTCCATCCACATTGTTGCAAAAGGCAAGATTGCATTCCTTTCTTATGTGTGAATAATATTCCATTTTTACGTTATCTACACCACATAACTTTATCCATTCATCAGTTGATGGCTACTTGGGCTGCTTCCGTATCTTGGCTGTCGTAGATAATGCCACAATCAACGGAGGAATGCATGCAGCTCTTCATGATCCTGTTCTTCTTGCTTTTGGATATCCAGCTCCTACTTTGAAATCTTCAGAATTCAGATGCATTTGCAGGGAAATCTGTGCTGTCTGTCTGAGCATGACATCCACTTGAGAGAAGAAAGCAGGTCTTACAGCTGGTTCTGTTCACACCAATGCTCCAGTTATTTGTGTATATTCTTTAGTTCAGCATTTCTCAGCCCTGGGGATGCTGACATTTTGGACCATCTCACTCTCTAAGGCGGGACATCCTGTGCACCATAGGGTGCAGAGCAGCATCCCTCGTCTCCACCCACCACATGCAGGGAGCATCCCCTACACCCCCATTTCCACAACCAGAAATATCTCCAGACATTTCCGAGTGTCGCCTGGTGAGCAAAATCACTCCTCTCTGCAAACCGCTTCTCTGTAAAATAAGAGCAATAAAATTGTTTTCTCTCTCTACATTTATACGCGAAGAATGTCGTAGTGCCTAGTACAGAATTAATGCAGCTGGGAGAGGGCTGCCATAAAAGATGCCATTTGGGTTTCTGTTGAGTTTTTCACAGACAGGAAAAGCAGGCTCCAGATGACCTCAAACACAGGATCCTTGGTGGTCTTTTCATGAGATTTCCAAACGCCCAACTTTTGAGACACTAGGAAGAAAATTGAGTTCGAGATTTGCTGCCCGTAGTCAACACTACTACGTTACACACCTAACAATTTGTTAGGAGGGTAGATTTCATGGTTACTGTGCTCACCAGCATACAATACCACTTTTTTTTAAAAGATTTTTTAAATTTATTTATTCATAGAGACAGAGAGGCAGAGACACACTTTTTAAAAGAAAGAGAAGACGTTCTCTTATGCCATCGAAGGAAGAAGCAGTCTAGGTTTGCTCGTCTTGTGGGGCGTTCTCAACAAACGGGAAGTTATCTTACCTCTGTAGGAATGTGCTACATCTAACTTTAGGTTTTAGAGAGAAAGAGAGGAAAACAAACACACAAGCCCATCACCTGTGCCACGGCCACAACCTACAGTCACATCCGAATTCCACTAAGTGACAAACAGCCATAAAGCACAATGTCGCTGGCTTTTTACCTCCACTCTGACAGTCCGGAGATTTGCTGATGCTCTTTTCTCCGGGAGGGACTTGTTTCCATAACACACTCACCCATCCTCATCCTTAAAATCACTGCTCTTCCACTTGATGAACTCAGTTTCCTTCACTCCGAACGTGCAGCTTATCTTAGATGCATCCGGGAAGAAGTGTCTGGTGCCAGTTTGGCCCGTCGTGCTGGAGATCTTTGTTTGGCTGAGACTTGCTTAATTGTCTTCAAAGTGAGATCATCTTGACGAAATCAAAAGGACACGGAAGTGGGAAGTAAGACCCGTGTCTCAGCTTCGCTTGTGTGTGGACACGCTACACAACATCCCATGGAAGAACCATGAGATGATGGCACATCCACGCACCTGCCTTGAAGCCTTTACAGAAACTCCTCGTGTTCTTGAGCTGTTCTCTGGATCGTCTAACAAGCCATTTGGCAATCACATAATCCCCAGGGAAGGTATGACATGAATGTGTCTGTATTTGGGTATTTTTTCCTTTCCCCCTAACTTCATCAGACCGCAAGTAGGTTTTGAGATGAAGATCGTTTGGCAGGCGTGCCTTCCAACATTCCACTTCCCGGCATGATGGAACACAAAATCAGGTTTCGTTGAGACTTTTCTCAGATCTGCTTCCCTGCGTTTCATAAGTTTTCGAGAGTTGTATAATTTACGATGTGGCGGGTCAGAGGAAAGTATGTGGAGAGCAGATGGGTGTGTTTAACTTAAACATTTAGGGTGTGCTGAAACCAACTCGAGCCTACAGATATGTTTTGGGGCAATAAGCAGAGTGCACTATGATCAGGAATTCATCCCGATGAGCATGTTGAGTTCCTCCCCACTCTCATGAGCAAGGGGATAAACTCATGGGTGTGTGAAAGAGAAACAGAGCCCCCAAATCATGTGGGTCATCCTCCACCTGAAATCAAGCCATCTGGGGATGACGGGGCTAAAGATGGGCATACGGGCATTCCTCCACAAGAATCCCTGGAGAAAGTGCCAGAACCTCTTTTTCAATAAAGCTGTTAAAAAAAAAAAACTAATAAAGTTTTGATCTCTGGTTCCACATGGATGAACCTCAAAAACATGACGCTCGGTGAGGGAAGCCCAGACACAAAGGGGCACTTCGTGTGTGACTCCGTGGGCCTGAAATGTTCCAGAACAGTCAAATTTGCAGAGATGGAAAGTAGATTGGTGGACCCCAGCGGCTGGGAAGGGGACAGGGAGTGCCCACTAATGGGACACGGGCTTGCTTGCATCTTTGTGGGGCATGGAAATGCCTCGGAGCTGGGCACAGGTGGTAGTTGTGCAACTTTCTGAATGTTCTAAGTGCCTCCGAATGGTTTGCTTTAACTTGGTTACTTTTATGTTAACGTGGTTTTCATCTCAATTAAAAACAAAACAAAAACACTCTCGGCTCAGTTTTGTGCTCCATCGGGAGTTTTGGAGGAACACGAAAGAGAAAACGCTTTTGAACTCAGTAAACTTCCCAGCAAACAGGCTTGCTTATCCAGGGAAGTTGGTTCAATGTGAGAATCTGAGCAAACTAACAGACCAAATGCCTTAATGTCACTGGGAATTCAGGTCTAGGCATGCTTTGGACTTAGAGACCAGCAGGACACTATAGAAAATGGGATTTGGATCCAACAAGGTGATTTTGTGTGAAAGCATGGATTCTAGGATGAGGCAACTGGACAGAGAACTTCTCTCCTAGGGGGCCCCTGCACTCTCCCTGTGTGAGGGAGACAGAACCAATAGGACCTATGTGTACAGGTAGCAAAAGGTAGGTGATGGACCCAGATCTATCCATACCGTGTCAGTATCTACAGCCATATCCATGTATCTATGTACCTATTTATCTTTCAAGATTTATTTTCAAGAATTGGCTCACCTGATTGTGAGGTTTGGAGAGTCCAAGATTTGGTGGGTGGGCTGGCAACCTGGAGATTCAAGAAGAATTTACAGTTCAAGACCAGAGGCTGTCTGTTGCAGAAGTCCCTCTTCTTTGGGGGCTGAGGGGGCAGGAGGAGGTCAGGCTTTATTCTCTCCAGCGCTTTAGATGAATAGATGAGGCCCACCCACATATGGAGGCATGGAGGCAATCGGCTGTATTCAGGGTGTGCTGGTTTGAATATTCATCTCATCAAAAATCCACCCTCAATCCTCACAGAAATATTTAGAATAATGTTGGAACACATATCTAGGCACCATGGCCCAGCGAAGCTGACAAGTAAAATTAACCATTACATAGTAGGATGGGCTGAATCACAACTATTATGAAAATGAGGTCATAGTTCTGCATCAGTGGTCGTCAGCTGGAGGTGATTCTGCTCCAAGGTCACTTGGCAATGGAGATACTCTTTGGTTGTCATTGCAGGGGTTATGGGGTGCTCCTGGCATGTGGTGAGTGGAGACAAGGGATGCTGCTCAATACCTTACAGAGCCCAGAGCCCACACCAGAGAATTATTTGGCTTACATGTCAAATAGTGTGAATATTGAGAAACCTTGATGTACAGTAAGTGAAAAAAGGTTAGAAGGGTCAGATAACATGTTAGAATACTGTTGGTTTTATCACTAGTTTCACAATTGTCCATTTTCCTCTGAAAATTAAGTAAATATGTTTCATGTTATTTGATTTGCTAGTGCAGTTTGATACTTTTCCATGATATGAAAAGACATCTGTCTCTGATTGTACTAACATAATCTATCCATCTATCCACCATATCTACCTATGTATCTATCATCCATCCATCCATCCATCCATCCATCCATCCATCCATCCATATTTACCTATTTATCTATCAATCAATCATCTATCAACTATCTATTCATCCATCCACTCATCCATCATGTCTGTCATCTACCTATCATCTATCTATCCATGCATCCATCCATCGGTCTATTCATCCTATAAATGTGAACAGCTTTATCTACTCCTTGCACAGAAAGTGATTATGCAACTCTTCTGCAGAAGAATGACTGAGTTAGAGCCAAAGTATTAATCTTCCTATGAAAGTTTAACAAACATTTTATGAACTCATCCCAATTTTGAATCATTCTGGGGGATTTCTGAAGAACTGACTGGGGTGGGCATGGAAAAACAGAGCTTGCATATTCTATGTCACTTTCATGTACAACACAGTTGGCTTTAAAATCCGTTTTCATAGGAATATAGAGCCATTGTTTAACTCAACATTTTCTTCCTTACTTTCTCCAAGTGAAACATTCCATGGTTTGACGACCTTATCAGAATGTAAAAGCTTAGATCAAAATTGATATGACAATGCAGAGAAAGGGGAACCCTCTTGCACTGTTGGTGGGAATGCAAACGAGTGCAGCCACTCTGGAAAACAGCGTGGAGGTTTCTCAAAAATTTGAAAATAGAGCTGCCCTATGGTCTAGTAATTCTACTTCTGGAAATACATCTAAAGGAAATAAGAACACTAACTTGAAGAGACAGCTGTACCCCTATGCCAAGACCAGCATTACTTATAACAGCCAAGACCTGCAAACAACTCAAGTGCCTATCGATGGATGAAGGGATAAAGAAGTTGTGCCATGCAAATATACATAACGGAATATCAGTCAGTCTCAAAAAATGAGAAAATCCTACTATTTGTAATGGATGGATGGACCTTGAAGAATTATGCTAAGTGGAAAAAGAGAAAACAAATACAAATGCTGTATGATCTACCTGATATGTGGAATCTAAAACTACCCCCAGGAGGTGCAGAGGGGGGATGGGAGGAAGGTGGCCCAAAGGCACAAACTTCCATTAATAAGACAAAGACGTACAGGGGACTTGGTGTACAACATGATGGCCATAGGTAACACTGATGCATGGTATATAGGAAAGCTATTAAGACAGTGGATCCTTGTGTTGAGAAAATCTTCCTTTTCCTTTTCTTTTTCTAAGAGATTTTATGTATTTATTCATGAGAGACACACAGAGAGAGGCAGAGACACAGGCAGAGGGAGAAGCAGGCTCCCCATAGGGAGCTCTTGATGCAGGACACGATCCCCGGTCTGGGGATCACACCCTGAGCCAAAGCCAGATACTCAACTGCTGAGCCACCCAGGCATCCCCTTCATTTTCTCTTTTTTGTATCTATATGAGAAGATGGATATTAACTGAATCTCTTGGGCTCATCATTTCACAACATCCATAAATCAAACCATCATACTGTACATCTTAAGCTTGCACAATGAAACATGTCACTTATTTTTCAAACTGCACAAAAAGCTGCTATCAGCAGAGACGTTTTTGTAAATTACACATAGATCATCTCATGAAACAGCTCTCAGGCTCGTTTTGTTTTTAGTGGGAAGGCGTACTTTCATAACCTGAATTTATCCATGGCCTCAATTTTTCTACAATGAGAACAGGGAATATATTCACCTGTAGAAGACGGAATTGAGTGCTTCCATCTGATTGATATGCTTTGTGATCTCTAGAGAAGAGAGGGTTTGACTGGATAATCTCTAAAGTCCTGTCAAGGTACGTATTTTAATATTCTCATTACAAAGAGCAAACGTAACATCATATAGATAGAACTGGCAAATTCGATGACCCACGGAATGTGGAAATGGCAGCATGTGGGCAGTACCTCGGGACAAGCGTGTAGACAAGATGTGGCTATTCCATGTGCTGGGTTATGCATGTGACTGAATGCTCTTCGTTTGCATCTCAATGGTGTCTCCCGGGTGGTCCAATGCTGCCTTTAAGGGGGCGGCATGGAGGGGTGCCCAAGACTGAATGTATGTGTTCTCCCAAAATTCATATGTTGTTGATGCCTAAGCCCCAGGTAGACGGTATTACATTGCGTGGGCCTTTGGGAAGGCATTAAGTCATGAAGATGGGACCCCCATGCCCATCTTTAGAATCGTGCCCTTAAACCAAGACGTTGAAAGAAGTTGCTTTTCTCTCGCCACTATGTGAAGATACATCAGTAAGATGGCGCACGTGAACCAGAAGACGGTCCTCACCAGACACTGATTCTGTCCACACCTGGATCTCGGACTTCCAGGTGCCTGACATTTGAGTAGTCCACTTCTTTTGTTGATAAACCACCCATTTATGGCGACTATAAGCATTGTACAGCGGAGGTCCAGAACTTGCATAATTGAACATATTTACCATTGGTACACAGTGGCCTGTTGCCCTCCACCCTGGGAATAGCAGAAGCCACCCTCCTTCTCCCTGTTTGTGTGAGTGTGACTGTTTGAGACAACTCCTATAAGTAGAGCCATGCAGCATGTGTCCTCCTGCACCAGGCTTATTTCTCTAAGCATCACACCCTCTAGGTTCACCCACGTATGACAGGATTTCCTACTTTCTAAAGGCTGGATCATATCTGCTGTTTGTATATCCCATATTTTTTCTCTGTATCTGTTCATCTGTGCATGAACACTTAGGTTGTGTCCATATCTTGCTCGTTGTGAATACTGCTAGAGTACACATGGGGGTGTGACTAGCTGTTCAAGATCTCGATTTCAGTTCTTTGTCTCTACGCCTGGAAACTGGCATTGCCGGATCAGTTCTTGTCTCACTCTTGAAACCAATCAAAATAGCCGCCTTTTAGTGAGCAGCATGGTGACCCTGAGGAGAATGCTTTTACTCTGATTTCTCTCCCGCTTCTCACTTTACTCTCTGTTTGTCCAGTTTATACATCTGTTCTTCTTTTCAGACAAATTATACATGGGGTCATGGGAGATCCTGCAAGGGAAACATTTATGTCCCAAGGTGGAATTATTGGGGGTAAATGTCTGTGAAGGATAAGAGACCAGACCTGACCATGGTGGAGGGGGAGAGGGGGTTGGGGGAGCCAGAGCTTGCAGCCCAGCACTGAAGATGTCCTGGCCAGGCCTGTAAGGAGCCCCCGAGCAAGGCTGGAGTCCTGAGTCAGGCAGAGGTGGCCCACATTGCTCCATGCCCCACCCCACCCTGCCCGCCACTCTCCATCAGTGTTTTCAAAGCTCTTCAAGGGGCCCAAGCAATGCACTCACACAGCTGTACATTTTTGCAAATCTTCCAAGAGTAAGATATGTTTGAATTCCTTTTCTTAAACATGAACCCTCCACATTTTGTGAGCTTCACCAGCTGCAAAGCCTGGGTCTTCCACTAAACACATGCAAACCATCTGTCTCTGGCAGGGACGGTGGTAGCGAAGGTGGTGGCTGTCTTTAACATCTAGACAAGGAGGTCCTGGCATTATCTGAAACTTTGGTTAGTGCCCTGGGTTCAATGCAGAGGGACCCAGTGAAAGTGTAGAATGTGTGTGACCTTTCCCAGAGCTCACTCCCCATGAAGGGATTCACCCCATGTACTTAGTCACCACCCTCCACCCCACGTCTCCCCTTGCATATGCTTTATTTTGTTGGCACAACGGAAAGAATTAGGTTGAAATTCTTTGACTAGACTCAATGCAAGGATTGCGAAACTCTGTGGATCTTGGAAATATGGTTTCAGTTGTAGACAGACGCAAGGCAGGAAGCACACATGAGCATCTCCACATTGGCAATTTTGAGCACATTTTCTTTATTCTTTGTCTTTGAAGCCTTAATATCTACTGGGATTAGAGTTTGTGATGCCAGTTAATGATCTCTTATTTCCTAAAATAATATAGAATGAAGTTTTCTCCATATTTTCCATTTTACAAACTCAGTTGCTTTCCAGTGCAGTCCTCTGGAGCAACCCTGGAGAATAATCATGTCTATTTAAAGGAAGCTTTCAACTTTGGAAAAAAATAAGAAACAAGTCAGTAGCATAGACACCCCCTGGGACCTTCTGAGAAATGCAAATTCTCAGGTCCCATTGTAAACCTGCTGAAGATCAGAAGATCTGGGGCAGGACTTGGCAACTGTGTTTATCAGAACCTCCAGGTGATTTGACACAAGATCAAGTTGAGAACCAACCAATCAGCTACCCTCTACCCCTCCAACCCCACCTACATATCGGAATCACCAGGTTTCCAAAACCCACCATGTTAGAACCAGCAATTCTGACTTAGTTAGTTTGGGGGTGGATTTGGGCTCAGAGGGCATGACACTTTCTCAAAAGCATGGTTCTCAAACTTGACCGCATTTGGAAATCCCTTAATGCCTTCTAGCAACCTTGTGGCCTGGAGCCAGCTGTTCAGTCTCCCCAGGTGGGTTTGATGGGCGTCCAGGCTGAGAGCCATGCCTGTCTTGTCCCCCAGAGGATTTGGCTCTACAAAAGCTGTTGGAAATGCGAAGTCTGCTTGTTCTCAGACTTTGATGTGCATAGAAATCACAGGGATCATGGTAAAATGAGGATTCTGATTCTGGAAGTCTGACCTGGAGAGTCAGTAAGAAACCAGCTTGTGGAGGTTCTGCTGGTTACCAGATGAGCATTGAGTTACAGACTCTCTGTCCTTCATGGGGCATCTTGTCAAGCCTTTCATTTTTTTGCATGAAGTCCGCCTTTTCCTTCATTGTCTAATGGGGTTTCCAGGTGGGGATGTGAATGGAGTCTAAGTTGTGGTTACTCATATCAGCCTTTCTCAGCCTCACTCAAGAGTCAGTCACTTGGGGTTAGTTGATTGTCTGTGATGGGGCTAGTCTGTGTGAGGTGTGTTGAGGAGCATCCTTGGTCTCCACCTACTGCATTAGAGGAGCACCCCATGTTGTGACAACCAGAAATGTTTGTGGACATTGCCACATGTCCTCTGGGGATAAAATCATCCCGGTTGTAATAACTACCACAGATGGGGGATGGATGGATGGATAGATGGATATAGGGATGGACAGATGCATGCATGGATGGGCTGATGAAAGGATGGATGGATAGGTAGGTACATAGGTAAGTATGTAGGTAGATGATAGATGATAGATAGATATTGGGATGGATGGATGGGTAGATAGATAGAGTCTCTCATGCTAAGGCAGCAAGAGACCTCAGCAGTATTGACATCTGGGGCTGGCTGGATCTCTGGGGTGGGGCGTCCTGAGCACGACAGGGCACTGAGCATCATCCCTGGTGTCCACCCAGCAGATGCCACTAATACCTGCGTCCTGAGTTGTGAGAACCAAAAATATCTCCACACCTTGCCAAGGGTCCCCAAGAAGTACAGTTTCCCCATCCCTGTTGAGGACCTTGACCTCAGATGACACAGTGAGGCCCATTTTGAATGTGACACATGCCTCTTCCCTAGTCACACCCTTGTCTCAGAAGGGACAACACAGCAGGAGCATCGGATCCCCATGTTGTGCCTTCTGCACGGGCTTCTTCCCAACACGCTGGAAAGTCCCTGGCTCTCTGAGTGAGCGACTCCTTAATGATAAGTAGTCCACATAGATTCAAACTGACGGATCTGACCATTTAAAAAAAAAATTTCCATGGCTGCTTAGTGTTTGGAAAGAGATAGAAACAATTTACGTTATAGTCGCTTGAACTGTCACTCGCGTATAGAGTATTCGCTGATATTGCCGGTTGCGGTTTTGTGGATGATGGAAGAAGTTATAAATGGATGAGAAACATTTGCAGATGTCTTTGTCTTTTCTCTTTATGCTTGGAAACAACTCATTTATAATCGCCAAAAGATAACTTTGTGTGTGTGTGTAATAGGTCAGTGGGATGTTTTTGTTCACATAGCCTCCACGAGAGGGCAGTGCATACCACTTAAAAAGTCTTGCCCACGGATTTGGGGCATATTTTAATTTTTCCAGTAGATTCCTCTCATTCACCTTCAAAACGAACGTCTTTTGCAAAGTGAGTCTTCTTTACATATTATTGCTTACATTTCGTAGGACCTGTTTTGTAGAATCAGGATAATCCTCCCATGTTTTGGGAAGAGCTGGTCTTCTCTCTCTTCCTAATGAGCCTGACTTTTCTTCATCCACCCTGTTGCATATCCAGATCTGAAGAAAACACCTGTCAAACTTTCTGAAAAATAAAATGGCCTATGAATCACTCTACCATGCAAGGGGAGTTTGAACACCAAGGTAGCACATTTAATGACACTTGGTCACAACTCTCCAACGTGTAAATGCGATATTCATGCAAAGAGCCCAATACACTCTGCCCGAATCGCATCAGAAGGAATAAGAAATAAAATCTTCTTTAGCTAAGCAAATAAGATATCTCCTCATCCTGCAATGTCAAATTTCCCCCAGATGGAGAATTTTCACCATGTCGAACACCTACTTAAGAGTTTAGTGACCTGAAACACTCAACGGAGGGTGGGTGACTTAGAATGAGCAAGGCTGAGTCCCCGCAAAGCCCTCCTTCTTCGTCTGCCAAAGGAGAAGGCTTCCCACTGAGGTCTGACGCTCTAACCTGATCATCTGCACTAATCCAAACCTTCATGCCGGGAGGGCTGACATATGGTGGGTGCTCTGCATGTTGAAGCCCACCGCCAAGGGAAAAATCTCAAGTCATTGCAGTCTGTATCTGCAAACACCGGGTGCTGTGGGTTAATGAAAGGGGATGGATGTCTGGGTACTGAATAGGACAATTGTGTCCACGCAGGCACGGCTAATGTGATTCATTGGCCAATTATAACCAGTTAGCGTCTTATCTGGTGAACATTGGCTCCTTAAGGAATACTGACGTGCCTCCCTTTAAAGCTTGGTTTGCTTTGGATTTGTATGCAGCTCTTCAAGCCAGGACGTTTGAGCACAGATGAATTAGGTCTCAAATAAAAATACTATATGTGCCATTATGCTCAGAGCTAATTTGCTGGGACACAGAAAATGGCAATCAGATCTATGGGAACGTGCCATTAGGGCAGCAAGTGGCCAAGCATCTGCAAATCTTTGGAAGGGTCTAGGGCCATGTGATGCGGCTACTCGAAACATCCAGCTCCTTGTTTGCTGCCTGGTCCATGCAAACCCTGTAGCTGGCTAGCCAGCACCTCTTCTCCTTTGAGTTTGGAGGTTAAGGACAGCAGACAATGTTCAGAAAGGAGAGAACGCCAGCCTTCAACCTATAAAATTCCCATTAAATATAAATCTGAGAAACTTCAGGAATGGAGGGAGTTGAAAATCGAAACATGATGCAAGTAGAGATCTGCTAACTGACCAAGAGCCCAGAATTTTTGTCATCCTCAGATATGAGCTTTGCCAATCAGCGGTCATGTTAGTGTCCTCAACCAACGCACATGCTGTTGTTTTTTATTATCATTACTATTTTTGAGGCAGAAGTGATTAGGAAGATTTTCTAGAATCTACTTAGTTTTTTAAAACTATTAATTAATTAATTAATTAATTTATTTTATTTATTCATGAGAGACACAGAGAGAGGCAGAGACATAGGCAGAGGGAGAAGCAGGCTCCATGCAGGGAGCCCGATGTGGGACTCGATCCCAAGACCCCGGGATCATGACCTGAGCCAAAGGTAGAGACTCAACCGCTGAGCCATCCAGGTGTCCCAGCTTAGTTTTTTTTTTTTTTTTTAGGATAAGATATATAAAAGTTTATTTGAGTAAAATTCGTATCTCTATCAGTATCTGTATATCAATCTGTACATCACTATTTATCTATCTATCCATCATTATCTACCCATCTCCATCCATCCATCCATCCATCCATCCATCCATCCATCCATCCAATCTACCTATCTATCCATCCATTCTATCTATCTATCTATCTATCTATCTATCTATCTATCTATCTATCTATCTATGTATCTGTCCATCCATCCATCCATCCATCCATCCATCCATCTATCCACCTACTTACCTATCATTTGGTATTAGAACATGAAAATGGTTATGTTCAAGTGGTGATCTCAAGGCTTGTGTTAGTTTATCCAGGATCTAGCTGTGGCAAGCATGTTATACTTTAAATAAATATAAAAATACATACTATTTTAAAAAATAATTTATTGAGACAAAATTTACATAACGCAACCATTTTAGAGTGAATGATTCAGTGGCTTTTGACACATTCACCAGGTTGAGTAATAACCATTTCTTTTCTGTTCTTTTTCTTCTCTTTTCTTTTCTTTCTTTTTCTTATCATGACAAGTGCACTTCTCAATCCCCATCACCAATTTCCCCCAACCTGCCACCCACCTCCCTTCTGGTAACAAGCCTCAGTGTGTTCTCCAGAGTTAAGAGTCTATTTCTCAGTTTGCCTCTCTCTCTCTTTTTTTCCCCTTTGTCCATTTTTGTTTCTTAAATTCTACATAAGATTGAAATTATGTGGTGTTTACCTTTCTCTGCCTTATTTTGTTCAGCATTATACTCTCTAGCTCCATCCATGCCATTGCAAATGGCAAGATTTCATTATTTTTTATGGCCGCCTAATATTCTGTTGCATATATACACCACACCTTCCTTATCCATTCGTCAACAGATGGACACTTGGGCTGCTTCCATAGCTTGGCTACTGTAGGTAATGCTGCTATAAACATCAGGGTGCATGTATTCCTCTGCATTAGTATTTTTATATTTTGGGGCTAAATCCCCAGTAGTGCAATTGCTGGATCATAGGGTAGTTTTATTTTTCACTTGTTGAAGAACCTCTATAACATTCTCCAGAGTGGCCCCACCAGTTTGCATTCCCACCAACAGTACACGAGGGTTCCCCTTTCTCCACATCCTCAACACCTGTTGTGGCTTGTGTTGTTGATTTTTGCCATTCTCACAGGTGTGAGGTGGTATCTCACTGTGGTTTTGATTTGTATCTCCCTTAGGAGGAGTGATGTGGAGCATCTTTGCATGTGTCTGGTGGACGTCTGAATGTCTCCTTTGGAGAAATGTCTGCTCATGCCTTCTGCTCATTTTTGAATTGGATTATTTGTTTTCTGGGCATGGGCAAAAACCAATTCTATCTAGTACCAGAACATTCTCATCCCTCCAAAAGGAGACCCTGAGCCGCTCCCCACTTTCCGCCTGCCAGGCCCAGCCAACCACTGATCTTTCTCTGTCTACAAGACATTTGATATAAATAGAACCATGCACTATGTGGTCTTCTGTGTCTGGTGTCTTTCACTGAGCATGATGTTGTCAAGGCTCATTGACGTTTCACAGGTGTCCGTGCTTCCTTGTCGAGGTTGAGTAACCTTCCATTGTCTGAATGGACCACATTGGCTTCATCCATTTGTCTGTTGTTGATTGCTTCAGCTGTTGCCACCTTTTGGCTCTTGGCAAAGTGCTCTCTTTTTATAAATAGTATCCTTAAGACATGCTTGGGTTTCCCACCTCTAAAGTGACACTTTCTGAATTATGGAGCAGGGGATTGATTTCTATCATTAAAGCTTAAAATGTAGACTGTGGGAATCATGAGCACAGTGGGACAAACTCACGGGCAGGCTCTAGAGACCAGTTTCTCATCTGACGCCTAACTACCCCATCATGTGCAATGAACTTCTGACCTTGAAAGCAACGCTTGCCGTGGGAACATCCCAGTATAGGTTTATTTTATTGCTTAAGAACCAAAAAAGCAGAGAAATACAGCTGCATAAAGAGCCTTCTCCACTTTCCGTCCTTGCATCGGGCACAAGATCTGAGTCCCTGCGGCTACAGGGCACCTTCTGCCCAAAGGGGAAGGAGGAGAGGGCACTTTCCTCATTGTGGATTCTCTTTCGGGGGCCCAGAGAAAGGAATAATGACCTAAGCAAAGAGTGAATCTTGTTCTCCACCGAAATTCGGGGATTAGACAATAGCTAGGATGTTTTCTGGATGTGACCAAATTAATTAAACCACTAATGAACTCTGGTGGGATTGAAAGGCACTATCGATACAACTGTGTGAACACACAGCTCTATTAATGAATTATATTAGTTTCCTAGTGTGACAAAGTACCACAAAAAGGGGTTTCAGGGTTGCATCTGTCCCACTGTTTTCTTTCTCCGAAGACGGACTTACCATCTACATCTTGATGCAAATGTAAGGCTCTGTGGACCACGTGCTACCCCTAGTCTAGTTGCACATGGACCTGTGTGCTTTATCTCCTTGTTCCACCTTCCTTGAGATCTTATCCCATTTGTTACGTCCATCTGGGTCAACCCTTATGTTACTGCTCGGGTAATTGTGAAACTGTAAACGGGGCTGTATCATTCTCTGGAATCAAGTCCTCTATAGTGACTCCCCATCATCTAGAGTAGAGACTGCTCCCCCTCCCCCCTTTTTTGTAATTGGTTGTAGAAAATACATGAATGTGCATGGCTGTGTGCCGATAAAGTTTTATTCACAAGAATAGTTGGTGGGCCGTATATGGCCCTTGAGGTTTAGTGTGCCAACCTCTGATTTAGAGGATAAATCCTCAACATTTAAGCTGTCATGTACAAAGTTCTTCATGACCTGAGTTTGCCCCCCTAAAGGATTCTTGTATCATGTCCCCTAATGCCAGTTCAGGGCACCTACATTCTCGCCCTGCACAAAAAAATATGTTGAGCTGACACCAGTGACATATGCAGACCATTTTGTCTGCAATGTGTTGAATTGTGTTCCCTCTGAATCTGTAGGTTGAAGTCCTGACCCCATGTAGGAAGTCAGCGCCTTCAGAGATAAGGCCTTTAAAGAGCCACTTAAGGTAAAATGAGGTCAGTAAGATGGACTCTGATCCCATAGGACTGGTGTTCCTATGAGAAGATGAGGACACAGACATGCACAGAGGGATGAGCATGTGAGGACACAGGGAGAACATGGGGTGTAGACGCCAAGGAGGGAGGCTCCGGGAGGAGCCAGCCTCGGCCCTGCCTGGCCTCAGACTCCCCACCTCCAGGGCGGAGAGACAGTAACTGTCTGTGGCAAACGCAGCTCTGTCTGGGGAGTTTGTTATGGCTGCCCGAGCACACTAATACAAGCACCTTTTCAGTACCCCAGGAATCACACCGCCTTGTGTTTCCTTAGCTTATTTAGTCCCTGAAATAATGTCTTGCTGGAGTCTGGTGCTTTTGGGTTGGAAAGGGATAACATGTCAGAGACTCAAGGTAGTAAGTCACCTCCTTCTATCTCAAATGAGAAGCTCACTCCCTTTGGAAGAGCCTCCCCAACCCCACTTCTTTGCATTTGGGGAGTTGGCCTAGGAGAATGGCTTGGTTCTGATTTTTCCATTCTGCCTTAGTTCATGAGATGCTACAATGGATGTATTTTTCTTGGTGCAATAATCTTTGCTATTTTTTTTTTTTTCTATTCCATGCTGTTTCTCGTCTGGCGGAGAGAAGTGGAAAATTTTAGGCAATCGTCCCAGGATCTCAGACCATTTCCAAAATCTTGCTATTGAATAAAAATATTGTATGTTCTCCTTCTCTGCGATTGGCCCAAATGGACTTTGTGTTTTCATCACATTCTCCAGGTGATTGACGACCCCCCATTTTAAAAAAAATTTTCGTCTCTGCTACCTTCGCTACTTTGAAAGTGTGCTCTCAATGTTCTTATTGTAAATGACGTTTTACAAGCCTTCCATGGAACCAGTGTGTCTGCATGTGCATCGTGCCAATGTACACATTCTCAGGAGGGAAAAGGTGTTTGGCTGCACCTGGCTCTTCTCTCACCTGAGATGTCTGTGCATTTGACCGAGACATGGAGACCTTGCCAGATACTCACTTTATTTGGATGCTGCATTTCCATGGTATTGTCGCCTGCATTTCTGGGATGATCAGTGATGTTGAGCATCTTTTCATGTGTCGGATGGCCATCTCTGTAGATCTTTCCTGGAGAAACACCTGTTCATGTCTTCTAACCATCTCACCGGAAATAAGCACAGAGCAATTGGAATTCTGTTCATAATTTTGTCAAAAATATTTACATATTTATTTATTTGAGAGAGAATGAGCCAGGGGAGGATGAGAGGGAGAGGGACAAGGAGACTTCTCGTTGAGGGTGGAGCCTAACTTGGGGCTTGGTCCTAGGACCCTGATATCATGACCTGAGCCCAAACCAAGAGTCAGATGCTCAACTGACTGAGCCATCCAGGCATCCCCCGATGTCACTCATAATTTAAATGCCAGCTAACGGCAATAATAAGGAGGATGACAGAGAAATAAGTTGCCATGACAATCTTTGGGGTTGAAGATGGGGACCCAGTCTCTACAGGTAACTGCCCTCTGTTGTCTTGTCTTCTATATTTGGATGCCGCATCTCTCCAAGTACAAAAATGAGATATTTCCCATCGTCCACAGTAGAGGAAGGTGTTTTTCGATGTCAGTTGGTGACACCAGATGCCAGAGTCCCCAGGGCTGCGTGTTGACTTCACAAAGGTTCTCTCTGTATCAAATGCCATCGAAGAGATTCTCATTTACAGGTGAGGTTTGGAGCCACAGGTTAACCCTCATGTAACCCATAAGCTTTTGGGGGAGGCGATACTATCCCCAGCTTAAGAAACACTACATCTTATGCCAAACTGTCATTTAACGAGGTCTAGGTGTGGCCATGTGACTGCATTCAGCAGGATTTTAGGAAAAGTGTGGTGGGCCTTTAGGAAGGCTGCTGACAAAGAGCTAGTTCCTTATGGCTCCCTCATTCCTGCTTCTGGGGATGTGGCTTGAAGGAATGGCTGGAGCTTCAGCATCCATCCTTGACCCACGAGGAAACATTGAGGACGCAAGTCACACGCTGGGCTTTCAGAACAGAAAGATAACGGAAGGTTCTTGGGCATCTCAAAGCCAACACCCTAGTCCTGATCCTTATTCCAAATATCTGAAGCTTTGAGGTTTGTTTTTACTTTGGTCTTGTCTGAGTCTGACACTTGTCTGCTCCCGATTCTCTTAACGAAAACTACTTGGTGTGTCTTGCAGAAACTTTTGACTCTCACTGAACATTGTTGGCTTTCTAAACATCTGAATCAGCTGTGATTTCACTCTCCTAGCACAGGCCTCCAGGTTATTTGCTCTCGACGTCAAGCTACTCACGCGGGCCCGTGAATTCTTCGAGGACACGAAACATTTGTGTAGTTGAATCGAGGACAGAATTGTGTGATGGTCTGTCCGTTGTCCCCTCTGGCCACACTGGGAACAGATGAATGCGAGTCGATCGCATCGGGGTCAGAAACTGTGTGTGCACATTTGCAGTGAGGACGGGAGGGGAGTAAAAGGAGGGAGGCTCTCCTCCTCTTGCCCGCTCTCTGAGCCCAGATGCTGAGAGACAATGAACACTTCCCCAACATATTCAAGGATGTGAGCTTGGATTTCTTCGCTGGGTGTCCTTCTTCAGCTGGGTTCCCACCCCGTGAGGCGCGGGCAGTCTACGACGGCCCCAGATGTGTGCCTCAGCATCTGCTTTCTGACACCATGCCTCTATGGCTGACGCTCACCTTTCCTGGAGGGTCATGCAATGAGCTGTGAAAACCCTGCAAGTACATGAGGGAATCCTCCGGAGATGACCGCTACGGACCAGTGCTCAGCTCGAGCTCTGGTTTCTGGCAAGGCTGGCCCTGTACATGTGTGCGTGTTGCACACAAGCCTCCATGTAGTGCTCCTTCTGAATTCACCTAGCACCTAAGGAACTGGTCCCCAGCTGAACGGCAGGGGTGCTCTCCCTCTGACCAGATGGAAAAGGCAGAAGCAACAAGAAACATTTGCAAGTTTTAGATCTCTGTTTTTTTTTTTTTTTAAATCCTAAACTACTCTTTGGGGAACAGTGAGCCAGACCTTTGTGTGGGATGATGGGGCACAAGGCTGCATTGAAAGTGGCCAGATGAAGCAGGGAAGGGGCTGCGGGCACAGGTGTCTCTGGGCAGGGGGAGTTCAAGGGGTCCCCACCAAAGCCTAAGAGCTCATTCCCCCAATGGTCTAGTGAGGGGACCTTGTCCAAAGGCTACTTTTGGGGGTGGGGGGCAGAAACGACCCTGCAGGGCTATAGAGGTTGTTCCCAGATGCTGTTCCTTTGCTGAGCAGAACACACAGAGGGTAAGTAACGGATGCCAGAGGACTTCGAGATCCAGGGTTGTGCAGAGGTGGAGGGAACATGGGGGCGGGGGATAGGCACAGGATAAGGGACCTGGGGGGTCATTGTGAGGATAGAGGGACCTGGGGGGGGCAGGGTGAGGATGGAGGGACCTGGGGGGGGAACAGCATGAGGATGGAGGGACCTGGGGGAACAAGATGAGGATGGAGGGACCTGGGGGGACAGGGTGAGGAAGGAGGGACCTGGAGGGACGGGGTGAGGAAGGAGGGACCTTGGGGGTGACAGGTTGAGGTTGGATAAACCTGAGGGAGAGTGTGAGGCTGGGGTTTACAGCCTCTGGTGCATGAGGTCCAGGACCCGTGGTCCATCCCTCACAGGTATCTGTCCCCGAGTCCCGGTCCAGACCAGAGTCCGGCTGCAAGGGCTCCCAAGACATTGGTCTGTAGTGTCCATGTTTAAGGCCCAGAACAGGGCGGCCAAGGTGGAATGCCAGCAGAAGTAGCCTTATGGGATATAACCAGCAGACACCAGTAAGAAAGACTGGATTAGATTCACATGCATGTGCACACACACACACACACACACACACATACCCCTCCCCCTGACTAAGGAAAAAGCAATCCTTCCCATTGCTGGCAAATAAAACTGACCTAGGCTCTCCCTTGAGGCGTCACTCACATTTCTGGCAGGGTCTTAAAGTGTCAGCCTGCCCCGGGCACCATTGTGTCACAGAGGGATTCTTGGTTATTGTCTGTTTCTCCTTCTGGAACAGCTTTTCTCTCAGTAGGTCCACGCTGCCATGGGAGCCTGTGTGTCCTGGTCCCTATGGAAGGGTCTGGCTTTCTGGACGTGGCTCCCTTGACAGCCACATCCTCCAATCCCCAGGACCTCTGTCATCCATCGTCGTCTTGTCATCCATCATCCATCTCGTCCTTGCCGAGTTCGTGACTGCTGTCCTTAATCCCACACCCTGGGCAGAAAGGCCCCAATTTGCCAAGAGTCTTAGCACTAGAGTGCCATGAGGGCGGGGATTTTAATGACCCCAATAGGGCCAGAGGGACAGGGTTTCATTTACAGGGAGTTTGCTGCTGGGGCAACAGCCTTATTTCTCATTTTGTAATTTGCAACCCTTCCCTTGTTTTGTCCCCAATTGTTCTGTCCCCGTCCCTCTCCTACCGAATGCTCGGACTTTGATACTTCCTACCTCTATTTTATTTCACGTCCAAATGCACTGTCTTGGGGAGCTTGGAACCTTGGGTGTATGAATTTTGAGGGGTGTTAGGCTTCAGCTGTATCATGACAGAGCCTTGGTCACAGCCTGGGATCTCAGATGCCCCATGGGCTTGAACACAGGCAACATTGGTCCTGTCTATGGGATGCTTTCCCTGGGATGCCAGTCTTTAACCTGCCGCTCATTCCATTGGCTGTGTCTTACTGTGACTTCACACCTCTGAATGTTGTGTGCTCCTCACTTTCATCCCAAAACCCATGTTACCTTCTGCTCTACCGCTGAAAAATCTCACGCCAATAGGTCTGGATAGACATCTGACCTTCTGCTCCACTGCTGAAAAATCTCACTCCAGTAGGCTGAACCATTTCCTGCAGGGTGGCCTTGTGTTCACACTCTTGGAAATCACCTGCATGCCTACCTTTGTACAACCCTGTAAAGACGTCCTCTTCCAGACATCTTTAAGCCATCTGGAAGCCAGACTCTTCCACAGGGACCAGGACACACAGGCTCCCATGGCAGCAAGGACCTATTGAGAGAAAAGCTGCTCCAGAAGGAGAAACAGACAACGACCACAGTGCACCACCGAGGGACAATCCATCCCACTCAGGAATCCTGACTTCTTCCCCCTGTGATTTAGTGACCTGATGAAGACCCGAGATGAACCAAAGTTCTAATATCCTAAAACGGGTGTGACTGCAAGTTAATCCCATAGCGGGGGAACAGGGGTGG
This sequence comes from Canis lupus dingo, assembly GCF_003254725.2. Classification (NCBI taxonomy): domain Eukaryota; kingdom Metazoa; phylum Chordata; class Mammalia; order Carnivora; family Canidae; genus Canis; species Canis lupus. The sequence goes on along the minus strand of NC_064281.1, from coordinate 1,820,821 downwards.
AATGTGTGAGGACCCTCCCCATCCAAAGACCTCTTTTGACAAAGGAAAATCTTCACATCATTCTCCATGGGGATGGCTGCTGAGGGGCGCAACGGGTTTTGAGACCTGGTGTTTGGTCTTCTCACATTTTGTAACAGGGTTTTGCTTACAGTGTACTCCACATCTGCACACCTGCATTTGAGTCTTCTGCATCACCAGGAAATATATATATATACATAAAGTATAAATATATAGATCATATATTCACATAAATATATGTGGAATATGTGAAATATATACATATATGCATTTTATTTTTTTCATATATGTATTTTAAATATACAAATACATAATATAGATGCATATATAGATGCATACAAATACATAATATAGTTGCATATATATACATCACATCTACATTTATACATTAAACATACATAATATCTACATATATACATTATATAGATACATAATCTATATCATCATACATCATCATATATCGTACATTTTATATATGCACATACATGACATATACACAATATATGAACCTTATACATACATATACAAAATATATACATATACACATGAATATACATGAATATATGTACATATGTACATATATATCATATATATACACCATATCTACATATACACATTACATACATATAATATGTACACATATAAATTATATGTACATATACATAACAATGTACATATATACATACATAATATATAAATCTTATACATGCATATACATAACATATGTACATGATATCTATACCATATCTACATATATACATTATATATACATAATATGGGAATAAAGGGGAAAGGAGAAAAAAATGAGTGGGAAATATCAGAAAGGAAGACAGAACATGAGAGACTCCTAACTCTGGGAAACGAACTAGGGGTGGTGGAAGGGGAGATGGGTGGGGGGTGGGGGTGACTGGGTGACGGGCATTGAGGGGGGGCACTTGACGGGACGAACACTGGGTGTTATTCTATATGTTGGCAAATTGAACACCAATAAAAAATAAATTTATAAAATAATATCTACACATATAAATTATATATACATGATGTATACATATCTACATTGTATACACATAATATACACATATAGACATAATATATAAACTTTGTATATACATCATATATACATATGTACACATGATACACATTACATATACACATATATAATATATACACAGATACATACATTATATATACACATATATACATTATACATACATAACAAATACATGTATATATCATATACACATATATACCTAATATATAAACTTATATATACATATACATAATAGACACATCATATCTACATATACACATTGTACATATCTATATATATGAATTATATGTACATAATATATACACATATATACACATATATACATCATATATACATATATACATAACAAACTTTATACATATACATAATATAGAGTATACACACATGATACATATATGTACATTAGATGCATACACGTGCATAATATATACATATGTACACATAATATACACGTACCTTTTATATATGCGCATACATGACATATGCATATACATATGAACACATAATATATATGCACATGTATATAGGTGTTCATATGGCCGCATGTGCATGCTATTTAGTGATGTAATGACAGAGTTGCAGTGGGATAGCTCAGGAAGGGGGGTGACGTTAACGGGTGTGGAGGACTCTAACCTGGGGCATCCTAACACTAGTGAATCTCACCCCGGGCTAGATGTGCCATGACACCTGTGATTTGCAGAAGGAAGCATCTACAGGCTTGAAACCCTCATCCTTATCCTACACACGGAGAACGCCAAGACTCTGTTTCTACGCAGCCTTCTAGAACTGGCATTGTCTTAAATCCAAAACAAATCGAATAAGAACAGAATCAAATGATGCCAAATGTCACTGAGGGAAGCTATTCACCATGGAAACGTCACTGAGGGAGCATAGACCACATAGTCACGACCCTGAATGTGGAGCTCCTCTGGGTCAACCTTGCTAAGGCGAAAGATTTTAACTCTCATGCAGATTAACCTACATGTACCTTCTTCCTGTATAGATCTGAGCTGTGTGGACCTGCGTGAGTAATAACACACATGGGGGGGGAGTCAGCTTGAAATTATCACTCTCTCTCCCCCTCTGTCCCTCCCTCTGCTTGTGTTCCCATGCTCTTTGTCTCTCTCTCAAATAAATAAATAAATCTTAAAAAAAAAAAAAGGAACATGATACCATGGAAATACAATCAGAAAAGTCCAGAATTTGGGAGAAAATAAACATTTTTGTTATCCATAAACAAAATCAAATACGTGCAATTCAGATCAGCTGTCATTACCTGGGTCTTTTGAGCAAAACCCTCTTCTTTCTTTCAAAACTATAGAACATGATGAAAGCAGAGCACGCCCTGACAGTGCGTGAGCTGGTCCGAGGTTGTGCATTCAGTAGAACCCAGCCCAGCACTCATTAGCCGCGCAGGGAGTGTCCTCCAAAGAGCACCAACTCACTCAACAGAACTTCCCGAGTCAGAGAATCAAAGGACCAGTGCAAGGCTTGACCAGCTCTGTTCGGAAATTTCCAGAATCACTGAAGTCCAAGACGAGCCGTTGGAACACTATGATGCTTCTGGTGGTGGCTCCATCTACGAAGGTGTTGGATGGTAGAAGGACTCATCATCAGGTTGCCCGGTCATCTTCATTCTGCCCCAAGGAGCAGCACCCATCATCATGTGTGACCTTGGACCAGGGAAATCCTACTTCTCTGGGTCTGGAGTCTTTTGTCCTTCGGATCAAGAGTCTTCTGTTGTGACCCACAATCTTCAGCGGAACCACCTGTATTTCCCGAGGGTGATACTCACGCCCCGTGTGACACCCACCCCTCGTGTGACATGCTCTGGGGTCTTGATACCACGGTGCATTTTGTAGGATGAAAGGTAGCGCTCCCAGATTTTGAGCATCGTGTGAGAAAACATCATTCCTTCACATCGTCTGTGGTTATACTGGCATTTTTGGTAACCTCACTGAGTCTGGAAAGGATTTCAGCCCCACAGGGTGGCTTTTCCTGCCTCCGAGCAACAACTTGCTTTGTGACAGGAAGTGAGACGATGCCAAGTTGATGGGACAACTTTGTGCTTGACTTGTTTTTTGTTTTTTGTTTTTTTTTATTGTAGCTCACATACAGTTACATTAGTCTCAGGTGTACAACATAGCGATTCCACAACTGTATACACTATGCTGCGCTCACCACACCTGTAGCGGCCACCCATCACCGCACAACTCTATTGCAACACCATTGACCGTATTCCCTGTGCTGGACCTTTCCATCCTGGGACCTATCCATTTTGTAACTGGAAGCCTCTTTTTTTCTACTCTCCTCCACCCATGTTGCCCGACCCTGCAGAACCCCACCCCTCTGGCAACCATCACTTTGCTCTCTCTACTTACGGGTCTGTTTCTGCTTTTTTTTGTTTGTTCATTCTTTTTATTTTTTTTTCATTCCACATATAAATGGAATCATATGGGATTTGTCTTTCTCCATCTGACTTGCTTCACTTAGCTTAATATGCTCCATCCATGTTGTCTCAAATGGCACAATCTCATCTGTTTTTATTGCTGAGTAATGTTCCAAAATACTCCACTGTGTGTGTGTGTGTGTGTGTGTGTGTGTACCTTTCTTCACCCATTCATCTATCCATGGACACTTGGTTGCTTCCATATCTCAGCTATCGTAAATAATGCACCGATAAACACAATGGCACAGTTGCCTCTTCAAATTATTATTTTCATTTCTTTTGGGTTTTAACTTTTCTGAGTGCCCTCCACATTGTTCTCCAGAGTGGCTGCACCAGTTTGCATCCCCACCAACAGTGCACGAGGGTTTCCCTTTCTCCGCATCCTCGCCAACACCTGTTGTTTCTTGTGTTGTTCTTTGTATCCATTCTGACAGGTGTGAGATGGGATCTCATGGTGGTTTTGATTGGCACTGATGATGAGGGATGTGGAGCATCTTTCCATACATATGCTTGACTCAGTTTCCATACCGTGACACCATAACTGCCAATCTCTCTCCCAGCCATGTTCCTGCTCTGTGTTGGCATGGGGACAGAGTCTACACAGCCTTCCCTCAGCCCAGCCATCCACCAATTGTCTGCACTTATTCATCCAACTCTTACCAGCAGCTCTTTTCTTGCCTTCTCAGGCCTTGGAGGAGAGCAGATCTTTGGATTTCTGTTTCCCATTTGTTTTTCCCCTTTGCTACCAAGGCCCCTGCACTCAGCACTCCCTGAAGCTCTGTCCCTTTGCTTGCTCAAATGCTCTCATATCCTGTCTTGCAAACCACAAACGAGCCAGCGTAATTTCCATCCAGTAGAGATACGGCCGCCTGAGTTGGGGGGTGAGCCAGCTGAAGACACGTGGCCCCAGCTTCTGCAGAAATTGGCAGGAGGCAAGAGACGTTGTCCCAGTTTGCTAATGAACATACAGAAGGAAATTATCGTCCTCGCTGGGCTCTTGCCTGCAAATGTGTCATTTTCTTATCCACATAATTGTGAAATATGATCAACTGAGAAATTTAACTATTTTGAAGGCACTATTTCCCTTTATAATGAAGAGTTTGGAAGTAGAGATGATCAGAAATATCTGGAGACTTTTTTTTCCCCCAAATAAGATGGTTAAGATTCTCTCTTTTTTGCCAAACCTACTAAGCCAGAATGCCAGGGACAGGGCCTGGCCCCTGAATTCTGATAATCTTCTCCCTGGGACTTCGATTTACAGTCCTGGGTGTGAACTCTGCAGTAATGGGGTGGGGTATCTGTAGTTGGGGTTGAGCTTTACGATTCTATAAATTCTTATATTTGGGATGTGTGGGCAGAGGGTGGCAAAAAGCCCAGATGTCCCTTAAGGTCAGTGAATAGCTACAACTTAGGAAAGTAGATTCAACTATAAGCTAAAGTACAGTTGACCTTTGAACAATGTGTGGGTTTGGGGCACTGACTGCCCCCAAACAGTTGAAAATCCCCATATAGCTTTTTGGACTGTCCCCAACACTTAACCATGTGTAGCCCACCATTGACCAGAAGACTTCACAGTAACATAAATAGCCAGTTAAGCCATATTTTGTATGTTATGTGTATCATATACTGTATTCTTGCAGCAAAGTGGGGTGGATAAAAGAACATGTGATTCAGAAAACTTTAAGGAAGAGAAAATGCATGTAATGGACTGTACCATATGTATTGAGAATAATCCATGTGTCAGTGGACACGTGCACATCACAGCCACGTGGTTCAAGGGTCCATGGCAGATATTTATTTCTATTTGCTGGCATGGGCTCATTAGCCAGAAAGTATCTGTGCCACCATCACTACCGTCATCCAACGATATATATTCTGCAATTTATGGCATTTACCCTTTGGAAAATCTCATTTCTTTAGTTCACAAGAAAACCTAGGAATGTTTTAAGAATGCCCACTGAATGGAGAACATGTTTAGCCCTTAGATGTGGTGAATGGGGTCAGTATTAATGACATAAACTTTTAACACAGGGACCAAACCACTTGGACTGGGTTATTCATAGAATGGAGCATGGGACATCAAAGAAATACAAATTCATTAATTCCCTCCAGATTTCCACTGTGGGTAGACAGACCTCCCTGCAGAGTCAGAGATTCAGTGCTTAAACACATCCCAAGATGTGGGCATTCAGTCGTAAGGATGAGAAAGTCACCAGCAACAACAGGACATGTCAGGTGGCCTCCCGAGTCTGGTTAAGCGTTTACTCTCCAGCCTCCAGCAATCGAGAAATAAAGAGTCAAAGTATATGAAAGAGCAGTCAGTCTTCAAGACTGGATAGCAGGCACTTGTGCACAGTAAGCCCCGGGGGACAGAAAATCATGGCAGGTGGAATCCCTGTCTCCTGGGTCACCACATGGCCCCAGTGGGACCTGACTTTCAAGGGAGTGGAAGGAGGCATTGGGAGGCCAGCCCATTGCTTCCATAGCTCATGGCTGCAACATGGCCCCATGTGGCCGTGCCTGAAGAGAGGTGGGGAAAGGCACCCACCAGGGCAAATGTGTGCCCAGCAGACCCTCAGGTGCTCTATGACCAAAAAGACAAAGGGAAGAATGGAGTGGAGTGGGGACTGGGATGTTGGAACAGGTGTGACTTTGGGATGAGTCTGACATGAGTATAGGACACGGGGCAGGGAGACGGTGCTGAGCATCTCACAGAACATATGCCCTTGACAGAAAGCTCCTGGGTTGGGAAGGAGATGAGGCCCTGTTTCCTGGGGCCGCATCAGAAGAACCGGGAGCTGGGCTGAACTGTGGGCGGATGCCCAGGGTTGGCAGCCAGGACGGAGGTCCGTGTGTGAAGACACTCGCTGCCCATGGGAATGACACAGAATGGACAGCAGCCTTGGGGAAGGATGAGGTCAAGAGCAACCGTGTCAGCGAAAACAGGGCCGTTGGACAGCATCTGCTGCGGCTTTCCTGTAAGTGGTGCTGAGCAGCATCTGCCATCTGGTATTTATGGACAGTCGGGGGAGGGAAAGGCCTAGAAGGAGCCCAAGCGAATGTCCAGGAGGTGCCTCTCCAGGAGGCCGGCGTGGGTGGGTCAATGTCTGTGGTCAAGACATGAGTCATGGGGGCGGTTAGGGACACAGGCGAGCTGAGCACAGTGGGGTTCGGAGGGGGTTTGGGACCCTCACCAGGGAGACAGGCTTCCTCCTGGAGCCGCGATGCCTCCAATGGCGAATGACATCTGCCACCTTCCACCTCGATGACACCAGCCCCAGAAGCCACCTGAGTGCTCATGAGTCAGTGCCTCATGCCCCCTGATATGACGACGGGACGTTTTCACTCCTGCACTTTGATCCTCTTCCTTGTGTTTTCCTTGGTTTCCCTGAGAGTGCTGAGTCAGCCCCATGGCTCCTTTCCATTCCTTCTCTTTCTTTGTTGCTTTATTTTTTCTTAACAGCCCAGAAATCCCAAAGTCCCCTCATTCTTCAGGAATCAGACTGATGTCATCGCAACCTCAGCATGTGCTTTCCATTAATGATGGAAACTTTCCTTCTCATGACCAAAGGAGTTTATGAGAAACTCAAGGGTGTACCCTAACGTCTTTATGATTGAAAGAAAAATGACCATTGTCACTGGGAAGATCGTCTGCAGATATATATAAAAAAAAAACCTACAAAAGTTAATAAGAAGAGAGTCTGTATGTTTTTTATCAAAAGTCCCATCCTCTGTAACCTGCTCTGTCAAGCCGTGAAAGGGAAGCACGAAGAGCTTACCAGCAGCATCTTGATGTCATATGGAGAGGTTCAATATATGTCAATTATTTAAAAAATATGCACCATTGACAGAATCTAGAAGCTCCAGATGTAGAGAGCTTAAAAAAAGAAAAAGAATTCATCCCCTGGAGTTTTGTTGGAATCCTGTGGAGTTTATTCATGTCCTTTCCCTTAGTAAGACCATGTATTCCCTTGGTGGGGAGAAGTCAGTGATGATGAAGGCGTTGGCCTCCCCGGGTTTCAATGGCTGCGAGACGTTTTCTTCTTCCTCGCATGGTTGACATTTGCTCACCTTCTCTGACACATTAGCACGTCAGACCCGTGAGCATCTTCGAGGGTGGGTTCTGCTCCTGACACGTGGGGTTGTTTTCATCCAAGCGTTCAGGGACATGCGCTGGCCAGAGAGTCACTGTTTCTTATCCTGTAGAGTCTCCTTGCGTCTTCCAGGAGCACAAAGAGCAGGATGGGAACAGGAAAGCGGCCGCTGTAGAAGATCATCTGACTTTCTCTTGGGGAGACAGCAAGATTAGGGAAATTTCTGGCTGGGGTCTGGCCCCAGTTGGTCCATTTAACCTCTTGGGACCCCTCTGAGCTCTCTGTTAACCCTACAGGGAATAGTCCCAAGATCCGTTTCCGTTCAAACACCACTTGGCTTTCTTCCAGCAGAGAGACAGCCTTGAACTACAGTCGCTGTGTATCCCTGCTTCAGCATTTTCCCAGATGATGAGATTGCTCACAATTTAAAAAAAAAAATAAAAACACACCCCTTCCAAATTGTAGCAACGTGTTCCTCTAAGAACCTGGAAAAATGTCCCCCAAAATACCAGGTCTCCAGATCCTAGAACCTGGGGATGTGACCTTCTTTGGAGAAAGGGTCTTTGCAGGCTGTCCATAGCTGAGCTCAGCCTTGCCTGAAAATCTACCTGTTCTGGACTTGGAGGGGCTGACGGTCTGCAGCAAAACCTGCAGAAGGAAATCCTTTTCCGATGCATGCTGAGGGTAGAGGGGCTAAGGTTGCCTGACGTTCCCAGTCCTGCATCCTGCTGGCCTAGGCAAACCTCGTCCTTTCAGATTCCACCCCGCCAGGGCTCAGACTCTGAACACCGACAGGTTGGGTGAGTCACCAGCAGAAGCTGGAAACAAGTGCTCACTCATTGCACTTAGGTCAGCGTCTCCCAGAGTACAGAGTCCTTCATCCACTTGGCATATCTGTTTGAGCAAAACTGGTACCTGACCACAGCCTCTTCCAAAGATGATGAAAGAGTGACGTCAGCCTTGAAAACAATTTTCCAAATGCGTTGGATCTCCAGAGTCTCTCAGGGCACAGGCTAGAATCTGTATATTAACAACCGAAGTGTGTTTCCCAACTTGAGCAAACCAGGAGCACATGTGCATCTGCTCTGGTGCGTGAGAGACAAAAGCCGATGACGTAGAGAAGCACCCCTCCCTCGGGGTAGCTGCGCGCTCCTTTCAGACGCGTCCTTGCTGGAGGGTTGCCAGTTGTTTTTAATATTCTAGGAACCTGGGAATTTAAAAAAAACTTGGTTTCTAAAGTTTGTTAGATGGCACCATCGTATCCAAATTGCAGTGGAAATCACTGACATCTAATTGTGGGGCTCCCCTCATGAGAAGCTCAACTGCATGGGAATAAGTAGAAATTCATGTAATGTATAATGCATATCACATGTATTAACTCTTTTATATCTACCAATCACCTATCTTTTACTTATCAGATCTATCAATTCTCATCTATCTGTACCTATCAACCATCTATCAAAATTATACATTTTCTATCTACGCATATTTATCATCTATTTATCTATCCATCCACCCACCATTATTTATCTGAACTATAAATCCATCCATCATCTGTCCCATCCATCCAACCATCCATCCATCCATCCATCCATCCATCCATCCAATATCTATGTTTCTATCCATCGTTTATCTATCCATTCATCATATCTATCTATCTGCCTATGTATTTATCATCTATACATTTATCTATTCATACCGAATATCCAAATAATAGCAGTGACTCTGCTATTATTCCCATTGTTCAGATGAAAAACCACATGATAGGGTCATGAGTTACCTTAAGAAGGGGTCATTGTCCTAAGAGATGGAGCTGACACCTGTCTTCTCCCACCTCTTTCATTAAAGATGTGTGTGTGTGTGATTCACAAATCACTGGGACATTTTACCTGCTTCCGAGGCATCATTACACCACATCAGTTGTAGACATCGGTTGTATTCAACTGTATTGTTGTTCTACAGAATAATTTAAGGTAATTCAGTTGGCATCATATACCCACCAGATAACTTTTTTAAAAAGACTTTATTCATTCATTCATTCATTCATCATTCATTCATTCATAAGAGACAGAGAGAGACAGAGAGAGGCAGAGACACAGGCAGGGAGAGGCAGGCTTCCTGCGGGGAACCCGACGTGGGACTCGATCCCAGGACTCCGGGATCACCACCTGAGCCAAAGGCAGATGCTCAACCACTGAACCATCCAGGTGTCCCTCCACCAAATAACTTAGCTTTATTAAAACTTACTATTGCTGTGTAGAGTCCCTTGAAAATACCTTCTAACCAAGTTTTTTGACTGTGTGAAATTGTTCTCTCTGATAGAGGTTGGAAGGTGACTTCACATGTGTGATCTTCCCGAGCACAAGAGTTCCGAGGCAGTGGGAATTTACATTATGGTTGGCTTCTGCTTAAGCCCCTATGAGCCCATGTAAGTGTCCTTACACTGACCTTGGAGAGGGACCCCAGTGCCTCTTGCTATGGCCACGGTTGGTTCTTTATTTTACTGCTGATGTAGGATTGATATGAAACTATTGTACCTGTTATGCATGTGGTCTTTGAACATATCAGCAGTGACGACCCGGAGGACTTGATTTCACTGTGGGAGATAGCCCAGCTGTAAGAGCCCTGTGCCCATGGCAGGTGGAAGCAAGTAAGAAAAATGCTATACCTCCCCAACACCAAGGGTCTCAGAACAGCAAATGTTAATTATTTATTAATTTATTGTATCAATAGTATGTCAGCTTATTAAGTTATTACAATTAGGGATCCCTGGGTGGCGCAGCGGTTTAGCGCCTGCCTTTGGCCCAGGGCGCGATCCTGGAGACCCGGGATCGAATCCCACATCGGGCTCCCGGTGCATGGAGCCTGCTTCTCCCTCTGCCTGTGACTCTGCCTCTCTCTCTCTCTGTGTGGCTATCATAAATAAATAAAAAATTTTAAAAAAGTTATTACAATTAATATAATTAGTATATTAATCTATTATATGCAGTATATTAACCTTGATAGTGTATGTATTATAGTAGTATATTAACTTATTATAACACTGGTAGTATATTAACTTATTACATATAGTATATTAACCCTGATAATGTATTGATTTATCACAATAGTTTATTATTTTATTATAATCCTGATACTATGTTAACTTATTATATATAATGTATTAATCCTGATAGCATATTAATTTATTATAATTCTGATAGTAGCTATATTATAATCCTGATCATATATTAATTTATTATATATAATATATTAAACCTGTTAGCATATTAATTCATTATAGTTGTATATTAATTTATTATTATCCTGATAGTATATTAATGTATTATAGAAGTATAGAACTTTATTATAATTCAGATACTAAGTTAATTTATTATAATCCTAACAATGTATTAATTTATCATAGTAGTTTATTATTTTATTGTAATCCTGATACTATGTTAACTTATTATATATAATGTATTAATCCTGACAGTATATTAATTTATTATAATTCTGATAGTAGCTATAATATAATCCTGATCATATATTAATTTATTATATATAATATATTAAACCTGTTAGCATATTAATTCATTATAGTAGTATATTAATTTATTATAATCCTGATAGTATATTAATGTATTATAGGAGTATAGAACTTTATTATAATTCTGATACTAAGTTAATTTATTACAATCCTGATAGTATATTAGTTTATTATAACAGAGTGATGCCAACAGACACGTGTTCCTACAAGGACGCCGTGACCATAACAGTCACTCACGGCACACTGTCTAAACTGCGTATAACTATTTTCGGCGGGTGTCCACCAAGACCAAGTGCGTTTCCATGCAGTGATTCCATATGGTGGTTCTGATGACCTAAGGTGACCTTTTGCATGAAATGTGTCACATCAAAAGAGACTTCGCAAAGACTCCGCATTGCTCAAACCCAGAAACTCTACAGGTCAGGGGGTGGGGATATTTCTGTGGCTGGGATCAATCTGATTTTGAAACATTTCTTTGACAAAAATGATGTGAGGGATATGGATGGTGCAGGGATTGGAGACTGTGCATGTGCATGTGTGAGCACATGCATATGAGAACTGAGAAAGAAAGAGAGAGAGAGAGAGAGAGAGAAAGGGACAGGAAGGATGCTCACGGATAGGGAATATATTTGCTATGTTGAGAAAGGCTCACCACCTCATTCTGCCCTGAGCCACCATGATAGGGTAATAATCATGTTGTCCTTGAGGCAGATTATGAGGGTTTATGCATCTGTCCTTCCTCAGCCACAGAAAACATGGGTTTCCCATGGTTGATATGACTTTAAAATGCCATTCATTTGGGTCAAGCTACCACATGAGAAATACAGTATTTGGGGATGATGATTAGAAGGACACTGGTCCCAGATAACATGGGTCTTATTTTATCTCAATATATTTGCAATTCTCCAGGACAATTTAATATAATCCTAATGAAAACTTTGGAAGGCAGACTATTTAAAAATTTACTCTTCCCTCATCCTCTTGACCTGAAATCTGTTACTACAAATATATTCCTTTTTTTTTTTTTTTTTTTTTGTTTACAAATATATTCCTGTCAACCACAACTTTCAACTTCGCCAGGACCGTCCAAAAGCTGGATTCTGGACCACTTTTGTTGTGCTTCTGCACAGAATTGCATCCTCTGAGGAGCACTTTGTTATGACACACTGGGGGTTAAGATGAAAATATTTATAGCAAAGTGTATTTACAAATTATGTCACTCCCTTCACTGTAGGGGAATTAATGAAGACATGTTTGGTATTAATGACTCAGAGATATGACTGGAACAGTTTTCCTTTGTGGGAAGGAAACGTTGGGAAATGATTATTCATACAACAGATGAGGTCTCACTTTTTCCCTGGGCTGCCAGGAAGCTTGTAAGTTAATCATCTTTGAAAATCTTGTCAAAAAAAAAGAGAAAATCTTGTCATTGTGATTGACAGGGATGTATTTATATTAACACTTTTCAGGTCAAGGGGAAGGAGGAAGAGTACATTTTTAAATGTCTTCCTTCCAAAGTTTTCATTATGGTTAGATTAAATTTTTCTGGAGAATTGCAAAGTTAGTTAAAAGCAGGGAGAGGGGTGTCTGGGCATCTCAGTTGGTTCGGTGTCTGCCTTCAGCTTGGGTCATGATCCCAGACTCTTGGGACTGAGCCCCTCATTGGGCTCCCTGCTCAGCGAGGGGTGTGCTTCTCCCTCTGCCTCTGCCTTTCCCCTCTGCTCATGCTCTCTCTCAAATAAATAAATAAAAACATTTTTAAAAATCATGGAGAATATTATATTGGATCCCCCACGTACCCATTATGTTGACTATTTACTAACCTCTGGGCAAGCCTGTTTAATCTACATCCATACCTGTCCCCTCCTACAACCCCCAGGCTTACCTTGAAGCTAATCCCATGCATGGGACAATTGCATTCAGTTATTTAATCACATCTTATTTCGTGCATCTTGTTAAGCATTATACACAATACATTAGGAATGTGTGTGTATGTGGAGCGGGAGGGATTCGTGCATATTTACAAAAACTCATCTTTTTGCACAATTCTTTCAACTTATGTCCATATGGTCGCCATTGCACTCAGATCCAGCCTTGGAAACCAGCCCAAGACCATCCCTTGCTGACAGGAAGGTGCCCTATTGCGTGGTGTCGCTGTGGCATCAATGGCCGTTACCTGAGTTTCTTTTTATTTGGGCCCTACTGGCACTTGCCAAAGTGAAAAGATGCAATTTAAAGAAACGAAAGAAAAGAAAGGGAGGGACGACTGAGTAGCTCAGCGGTTGAGCCTCTGCCTTTGGCTCAGGGTATGATCCCAGGGTCCTGGGATTGAGCCCTGCATCAGGATCCCCGCAGGGAACCTGCTTCTCCCTCTGCCTGTGTCTCTGCCTTTCTTCTGTGTGCCTCTCATAAATAAATAAATAAAATGTTTTAAAAAATAAAAATAAACTTAAAAAATATAAAAACGTGTATCTCATGATTGAACTATTAGTAAGATACTCCAGGGGTCAGAAGAGATCAATGGTTCTTCCCTCTACCCCCGCTACCCCCCGTCATAACTGGAACCGCTACTCATGGACCCATTGACCAAGGAGGTGTGCCACCTTCTGGGATTCTGGAAGGAGAGCCCATTCTATGCTAGCATTAGACGAGTTTGTATGTGTGCAAATCTGCTTAGATCAGGAGGTGAGATGCGCCTGATGCTTCCTGTTACTTTCCCCTTGTCCATGAACTGAGAAGCCAAGACGCCATACCGACCAGCCTTGCTCCGCCATCTTTAGTTTTCCTCAAAACACCATTGCTGCTTCCATGACTGTGTGGTTTCAGCTGAGCTGTCAGGCTTGCACGGCAATGCAGCCCTGACACATAAATCATCATCGCAATGCTCTCCTAAATCAAAGACAAACGAGACTGTCGTTTGGAATGTGCATCGAGTTCATAGCTGCTGCTGGGTTTATAGTCTTGCGAAATTGGTATTTATGGTTAGTCCACTTAAGCAATTACGATTCTCTCAGTTTGTGTGCACTTGGCAGGGGGAAGACATGCCCTGGCTGCTTATAGAAGTAAAAGTAATGGACTGTGTTTTCCAAAAGTATTGACTCAGAGCAATGGAAGCTGTTAAGTGCAGGGCTGTTTGGTACTAGTTAGGAAGACGGGAAGTCGGGAGGACCACACCCATTACTGAGGCCTGTCCATGGGTGGCATGGGTGTTACAGAGGACAGATTCTCAAAGGTGGAAAACCCTTGTTAACAAAGCAAGAAAGGGAGAAAGTCTGTGGAATCCCAGAAGGACGATTTGTAGGAAAATGTGTCATCCAGTGTCAAAGACAGAGGGGAGCTACTAGATTGTTTCTTAAGCTTTTGGGTTTCCTCTTGACTTCTACTCAAAGCCGTAGAGCAAAGCTCGGCAACCTTTTTCTGTAAAAAGGGTAAAAACTTATGGCTTTTGTTTGCCGTATGTATGGTCTCTGGTGCAGCGTCAACTCTGCCCTATAAGTGGGTAAGCAGATATAGGCAATACCTAAGACATGGGCATGGCTGGGTTCCAATAAAACTTTATTTATAGACACAGAGACTGGAATTTCACATAATTTTTAGGTGTTGCAGAAGATCGTTCTTTTGATTTTCCCCCAACGATTTAAAACAATGCATAAATGAATCTTAGAGGACATGCAGCAATAGGTGGCTGGCAATGTGTGGCTCGTGGGTCATTAGTTCTCAACTCGTGGTCTAGGTGACTCTCTTTTCTTTAGAGAAACAGAACTGATTGGATATATACATAGGAAGAGATCTCTTACGGGGAATTGGCTGACATGATTAAGGAGGCTGTGAAATCCCATCATCTGCCATCTGCAAGGTCAAGGACCCTCCAACTTGGCTGCCTGGATGAGAAGACAGGAAGTTAATGCTCCATGCCCTAGGATCCTTGGCATCGGGGATCCTCACCTGAGCCAGGTTCTTCCAAGTAGGTCTGCTGTCATTGCATCAGGCCCAGAGATGAGCTTTGACACATGTCAAAGCAGAGGAGCACATCTTCCCACCAGCATGGTGGCAGGGGGAGCTCTGGTTCTTCTGAGGAAGCCAGAGGAAGGGTCCACAGTCCAGTGCTGGCATCGTGGGGGCTGCAGATAGTCGGGGGAGCTGTGTGGCTTCCAATCAATGTCCCCATGAGCTGTGGCTGTTTGCCTTTACATTATGGACCCTGCTACCATCATCCCCATCTGTGAACCAAACATCCTGGTCCTCAGACCCTCCCCATGGCTCATTCATCCTCTTCATGGCATCTATGTTCACATGACTCTCTTTCTCTCTGTTTTTATTGAAGTTCAGTTGACACACAACGTTACCTTAATTTCAAGGGTATAACATAGAGATTTGACAAGTCTACACATTATGCTGTGCTCCCCACACGTGTAGCCACTCCTTCTTCTCTTCCCCCTATTTGCTCATCCCCCTACATCCTTCACTCTGGAAACCACTTATTTGTTCTCTGCACTTATGGGTCTGTTTGTGCTTTTTGTTTGTTTATTCCTATGTTTTGCTTTTTCAGATTCCACATATAAGTGAAATCATATGGTATTTGTCGTTCTCATTTCACTTTGCATAGTACCTTCCAGCTCCCTCCCATGATGTCTCAAATGGCAAGATCTCATCCTTTTTGATGGCTGAGTACTATTCCGGATGATTCTCTTCTTAAAGGACCCCAATACTTCCAGCTATTCGTAAGAAGGCAATACCCCATTTCTTCCCCATAATGGTTGGGAATGAACAGGAAGTCACATTTCCTTCCAGCTCACATCAAGCAAACTGGTTCCGATCCCCACAAGTCAGAAATGTGTCTGGAACAACAGTTGGTATTTCCTGGATATCTCTGTGTGCCAGACACAGTTCTAAAAGGACTCCATTTAAAGTCCTAAATGCTCCAGGGTGTGGAGGCTCTTAGAGCCCTCATTTCCTGAATGAGGAAATTAACATTTAGGGAGGATAAGAAGTTTTTGGAGGCGTGCCAAATGTGGCACAGTTAATAAGAAGAAGCACACAGGATTTCACCTATGCAGCCCTGCTTCCATTGCTGATACTTCCAGCCAAGGCACTCCGGGGTCTGCAGGATAAGAAAGGCAAACGAGTAGAGAAAACAGATGCTGACTCTGTCCTCCCGACATCCAAACAATGATTGCTTTTATCTGTCTGCAACTCAACTCAGAGGGATCTACCATTGAGCTGGAATGACTGGCCTTTGGGATATACCCATGGGTCAGACCATCAGATGAGCCTGTCCAAGTAGCTTTGTTTAAATACAGCCAATGATGGATAATGGGCTATGATGCCCTTGTGGGTCAGACATCAGTTTAGATGTCCCTGAGATGATATTTTTAAGATGAGATGAACATTTATATTAGTAACCTTGGCATCAAGTGGATTGCCCACCACAGTGTGGGTTGGGATCACCAAATCCATTAAAAGAATTAACAGAAAATAGAGAAAGTTCCCCTAACAAAGCAGGACGTCTGTCTCCAGAGCACAGCATAGAAATTCCTCCTGAGTTTCCAGCACACTACCTTGCGGACTTTGGATGGATGCCTGCAGCATCAGCTCTTACCTGAATTTCCAGCCTGCTGGCTTGCCTTATGGATTCTGGACTTCCTGGCCCTCAGAAATCATGTGAGCCAGTTCCTTAAAATAAATGTCTCTGCCTCTCTCTAATTCGGTGTATGTATAGATGGATGGATAGATGGATAGATAGATGGACAGATGATAGAAAGCATGGATGAATGGAGAGATATGATGGATGGATGGTTGGATGGATGGATGGATGGATGGATGGATGGATGGATAAATATTATAGATGGATAGATAGATATTATGGATAGATAGGTGGATAGATAGATGGATGGACTTGTAGTTGAATGGATGGATGGATGGATGGATGGATGGATGGATGGTTCAGTGGATAGATAGATAGATAGATATGGGGATGCAGATAGGGATATAAAGTATTTCTGTATCTCTATCTATCTCTGTGTCTATGCCTCTACCTCTCACAATCTCCTGTTGCTTCTCTCTCTGGAGAACCTAGTCCACAGCCCGAAGAACACAAAACAGGTACGGCACATACCCCAGCTGCACCACGTGTGGTTCCAGGGCAAAGTTCATTCCCGTGATCTCTGTGAGAGGATTAAACTATTTTGGGAATCGCTGACTTGGGGCAAAATCTGAGAATGCCTTGTCTAGACAGGTCTTTGGTTTGCTGCATCTGAGCAGAGCCCGCTCCAAATCCACACAGGATTGTCTTGCACAATATTCTAAATACCTGTGGTCTGTTAACTGGGAGGTCAAGATAAGTGACTTTTATTAAGATGTCTAAACCTCAGACGCTGAGCGGGATTTTCAAGCTCTGACATCAAGGCTCAGATTGGCAAGAGCGGCATGAGGTTCGCGGGGCCTACGGCATCCATGCAGCCAAAGTACATTATTTTTAAAGTTTAATCCTCCCTCCCCTGCCCCCGAGATCATTTTGCATTCACTAGTGCATAAGACTATTCAACAGGAGCCCTCTGGCTGGATCAGGGAGACTCCCCCTTTTCAGCAGGGACAGTTCTCTGTGGGTAACGGCATCCCCTGGGGTGCGGCTCTGCCTAGGGCCTTTTTGAGAAGCCTGGGTGCCTGCCTGTAGCGCTGGGCTCTCCTGGGAGCATCAGTGGCTCTATCCTGCAGCTGTGTGCGGGGTGTTGCAGGCTGTCCACATTCTTCAGCGACGACTGCATGGGTTTTGTTTTTATTGCTTAGCAATTCGACAGGATAGCCATGCACTTCATTAATCTGCTGACTCCCTCCATATGCCTCCCTCCTACACATTCATAATTCGGAAATGAAAGCAGCATGACGCCTCCTCCCCTGGTAATGGTTTTCTTCCAGTTTGGTTGTCTTGAAGCTCTGATAGCTCCATGAATTTCTTTCTTTCCCCTGGGCTGTGTCCTTTTCAGCTCGAGCCATTGCTGTGCTTACTGCAAACCTGCCTCCCTCTCCTAAGTTGACTATGCTTGATGCCAACCCTCCAGGCAACCCCAGCTGCCCAGAGCAATGAGAGGGGGTCCCCTCGCTTGCAGCGCTGCCCTCTGCGGGCTCAGCCTGCTGCTCTACAGGTCCATTTAGAATTCTCAGACATACCTAAGGAGACCATGGTCTTTGCAAAATGCTTTTGTTTCTCTGTTAACACTGACTTGGCCCTTTCCCACTTGGAAACGAAAAAAGCAAGCAGCTCCTCAACCATTATACTCCTTCACTTTGTGCCTGGGAGCACAGCTCTGCAACAAAATTTTATATCCATATAGTGTTTTCTTTTTTTTTTTTTAATAGACTAGTTTTTAGAGCAGTTTTACATTCACAGCATCATTAAGTGGAAGGTACAGCGTTCCCATATACCCCCTGCCTCCACCCACCCAGAGACTGGCCTACGATGAACATCCCGCACCAGATTGGAACACTTGTAAAATTACAATAGATAAAAATAAAATACATGTAAAATTAAAATACATGTAAAATTAAAATTAAAACCTGCATCAACACATTATTATCACCGTGAGTCTGCAGGCAGGTGCTCAACCACTGAGCCACCCAAGTCCCCGATTGCCCTCTTTCATTTACTAATTCAAATTTCCCAATGTACTTTTTTCTGATACATGCTATTTATTAATTTAAAAAATGTATAGTATCAGACTTAATTATTTTTCTTTTTTCTTTTTTTTTTTCATTAACATATGGTGCAACATTGGTTTCTGGAGTAGAATTCAGTGATTCATCTGTTATATACAACATCCACTGTTCATCCCACCATGTGCCCTGTTTTTAAATGATGGTCCCCGCTGAGTTTGGGGGTCCAAAGTAAAAAGAAAGTTGTGCATTTGCCTATTTACTATAATGCCTGTCAACATTTCAGGATCCATGATGGGGATTTTCATATCCCAGATTTCCCCCAGCCCTGGGTATCCTCAACCCAATCGCTTGTCTCTTGTATTTCTAAACACTTGTATTCTCCCAGCAGGACAACTGAGCAGAAATTTTTATAGAGAGATATTTGCCTGCATTCACCACCCAGAGATATTTGGCCTCGCTCCACAATTACTCCTTGGGGTCTGGAGTTGTCCTAGAATATATAGGAGTGAGGACTCACCCAATTGACTACTGTAGAAATATTCTCTAAATGTGAACAAGTGTCTCACACTCAGCTCACAAAATCGCATCATCTTTCCCAGGGTCCCCACCACTGGCAGACATCACTTCCCCAGTACCTTCGCCCATCCAGATACAGTAGGCGAAGGACCCACCATAATGAAATGCAATGCTGCCTGCTGTCAACGGCCCAACCTGGTGATGAACAAGGAAGGCTGGAACCATTTGGAGAGGAAATCCACGTGAGTCCTTCTAAATGGCTTGGGATCTACAGAAAGGGAAACTTGGCCAGGGGGTTGCAGGATTCTCAGGGTAACTTGTCATGGGGTGTGCACATCGTATTGTCAACACCCAAGCCATTGCCTGACATCTGCATTGTGCATCAACATGGCAGTGGCCCATTCCATAGATGTCACTCTAACAAAATCCCCTACATGCATCTGCATTTGAGATGAATAAGGACAACACAACATTGAATTTCGTGGCCAATGCCTAGAGCCATGCATTACTATCTTTGTGAAAAGAGCTTCAGCTACCACCCCTGTGTGTGTGGCCTCCTTGACCACATGTCCCGGCCATGATGGTGCCCAGCCTGTGCTCTGAGAGAAAATGGGCTCCATCGAGAATGGGGTGAGTGCTGTTGCTGCTGATGGTGGTCTACATGTTGAGTGGAAAGGTTCTAGAGATGTATTGTCTAACATGGTAGCCACTAGCCACCTCTGGCTAGTGAAATTTAAATTCAAATGGTTTAAAGTAAAAGAAAATTTAGAAGTCACTTCAGTGCTCAATAGCCGCCATATTGGACCCCATTGCTTGGAACATTTTCCCATAATTGCACAAAACACTGTAGGACTGCCCATCCAGTCTAGACACTGGATATTTCTGAGAGACATCCAATTACAAAGAGGTTAAAGGATCTTTAATTTCTGGAATTCTTCTGATTATAAGGTCCGAAGGCACATGGATGATACCCACGTAGAATACAGAACAATCGGCAACATACTCTTTACAACCAGGACCCAAATCCATCTGTCTCAAAACTTGCAGCTCACTAGATAATGTAAAAATGTTTCTACGTTTGTAGGCATCGTCGTATCATCCATGTGCGGCGTGGCTGTGGAAGTCTACAGCTGTGTATATATGATCCCTGTGTATTCTTATGTTCCGTCACTATTACGCTACCATCTCTAGATGAGCAAAAAACAAGAATTGGGCTTCTCACAGGAGGAACCAGCGAAAAAAGACGACCAGCCAAAAACGCCACCCAGTCGTGTTGGAAAATGAGACATGCAAGTTGTGCTGAGCACCCTCTGTCATAGGGATGCACGAGATTGCTCAAGTCGGAAGGCTGGCTGTCCTAATCAGAAGGACGCTCACGCGGCTGGTAAAGACACCAGAGCAGTGGTTGGACTTTGCACAATCACTGTTGATTTGTTTCACATCACTCATCCATGGCGGGTGTCCATGCTCGAGCAGATTTCTTCCAAGTGCAGAGTAGGAGGTGCAGGTTCCTTGACAAATTCGTGCCCCACTGCCTTCCACACCTGCCTCCTGAGCTATGCTTGCTTCTGTTTCTTGGCTTCTCACTGGGGATGTTTTTGCCGCTGTTGTTTCCACCCCATGCAGCTGCAAGGGGACAAGCATGCCCACCCCGGGGAGGTTTCCCTAGTGTACACCCTTCCACTCACATTCCTTTGAACAGAGCTCAGCTGCACGAACACATCGCAGTGTAAGCCCAGCTGTGAAATGTCATCAAGTGGAGAAGAGGCAACAGTTGCTTTTCTCTCCCTTAGCAAGTCCCTACCTTCTGGTGTGACCACCTACTGATGCGCATTCTAAGCAATGAGAATGTCCATCCCTCGCTGCCAAGGCCGCAAATCACTGCCGTCCTTTTGGAAATCCATTTGGCACCATCGTGCAAAGCTGAACATGACTGAGTGGTTCCCCTCGTTGGGGTAAAGCCTGCGGGAATTCTTGCATACTGTGTGCATGTACCCGCATGCCCCTAGCGGGTACGTCTGTGCAGCCGAGAAACCTGGAAACAACCCACACGTGTGCCGACGGGAGAATGCATATGTGAAGTGTGAAATAATCACACAATGCAGGGTTGTGCAAAAGCAGAGATAACAAATTAAGTCTGTATGCAACCTATGGCTGAATCTTAGCAATTCAGCATGGAGAGAAAAAAATACACACGACCAGATGATGTGCTATCAGTGACAGAGACTCAAAAGAAAACAAACTTATATCACATACGAATATGTGTATATATTTTATATATATGTCTTCTCTGTAATAAAATACATGATAGTACAATATTATGCATAAAAACACTGTTGTCACGGCGTTTGGGGAGCTGGCTCCTGGCAGCTTTGCTGCTGTGAGCTCTGCGGGATGTTGCTCCTTCCCTTCATGTGCCTTTCCTGGCAATCTGTGTTCCCAGTTCACGTCCAGAGAGCAGGGTGGACTCAAACCCAGCTGCATTCTAAAAACATCAAGAGAACAGCCCTCCACAAAAACGAATCACACGCTTTAAACCACCTTTATGCTGCATCGGAAACAAAACTGCCGGCTTCATGACTCGGTGGCACCTGCTAGATGCGGTGGAGGATGCTTTCCCCTCTGGGTTCACCAAGCAGCTGCCGTGCACGGAGTACACTTCATCCCGACATTCCTTTGGCTTTGGAAGGCTCACGGCTTCCAAGTGGGTTTGAAATCCTAGGAGCAACCAGCTATCATCTTGCATGAGCAAAGGAAAGAAGAAATCACAATCAATTAAGGCAAAATGCACACGTTGTCAAGAATCTTTAGGCGGCATATAAACGCGCGCACATTTCGGGAAAGTGTCTACTGTATGTCATGGGATGGTGTGTATTTATTTCAAGCCATGACACACCTGCTCTTGGACGGGGTCACCCATCTTCCCGGCCAGAATCCCGGGGGGCATGCCAACCTGGCATGCTTCATCGTCTGGAGAACCTACTGATGCCCACTTTCCTCCAATACACACCTCACGACGGCTCATGTAATGTTGTCCTTGTAGACCGTGCTGAGTGGGATACACTGTGGAAGGACTCAGCCCATGTCCCTCCCTCATCAGTGTTCCATTTTGGTTATGAGACTTCACACTTAAAATGTGGCAGGGAAGATTCCAGACATGAGTCAAATTGTAAACAAAGTGGGAAGAACACCCAGCAGTTGGCCTTCTCCTTGGACCCCAGACATAGTTAATGGGCTAGATTTTCACAGCGCACACAACCATTTCGGCCGTGGGGAGGACAGATGGTAAGATCTCTGAATATCTCGCTCTGAAGATCTAGCCTGTCCAGGAATCTCTGACGCCCAACACGTTGGTAGATGTTTTGACTTCCCATTTCCACCCAGTGTAGGGAACATGGTTCCTAGTGAACCATTGTTGAGACACTGCCTCAGAAACCGAGACGTGGAGCGACACAGCAACTGTTCGAGCAAACGCGAACACTCGACGGGCAGACAGCATTTGTATGGGGTGCCAACAGGACTTTCCATCCTACAGAACACTTTGCGAGCACCCACGTGCGAGACTCAATCTCGTGGAAGCTCCACTTATGAATATCAGTGGACAATACCCACGGACATTTAGAGCTATGATATTTGGGAACATAAATGTTGCTCCAAGAGTCATCGTTCTTATGGTATTTAGAAGCCTTTCGGGCTTCTGAGCGTTATTTGCAGAATTGGGGAGCCATCTTGGTTTCTGAGCATTATTTGCAGAATTTGGAGGCCACTCTGTTTCTGAACATTATTTGCAGAATTTGGAAGCCACTCTGGTTTCTGAGCATTATTTGCAGAACTTAGGAGCCACTCTGTTTTCTGAGCATTATTTGCAGAATTGAGGAGCCATCTTGGTTTCTGAGCATTATTTGCAGAATTTGGAGGCCACTCTGGTTTCTGAGCATTATTTGCAGAATTGAGGAGCCATTTTGGTTTCTGAGTATTATTTGCAGAATTTGGAAGCCACTCTGTTTTCTGAGCGTTATTTGCAGAATTTGGAGGCCACTCTGGTTTCTGAGCATTATTTGCAGAATTGAGGAGCCATCTTGGTTTCTGAGCGTTATTTGCAGAATTTGGAGGCCACTCTGGTTTCTGAGCATTATTTGCAGAATTGGGGAGCCATCTTGGTTTCTGAGTATTATTTGCAGAATTTGGAGGCCACTCTGGTTTCTGAGCATTATTTGCAGAATTGGGGAGCCATCTTGGTTTCTGAGTATTATTTGCAGAATTTGGAAGCCACTCTGGTTTCTGAGCGTTATTTGCAGAACTTAGGAGCCACTCTGTTTCTGAGCATTATTTGCAGAATTGAGGAGCCATCTTGGTTTCTGAGCATTATTTGCAGAATTTGGAGGCCACTCTGTTTTCTGAGCTTTATTTGCAGAATTTGGAGGCCACTCTGGTTTCTGAGCGTTATTTGCAGAACTTAGGAGCCACTCTGTTTCTGAGCATTATTTGCAGAATTGAGGAGCCATCTTGGTTTCTGAGTATTATTTGCAGAATTTGGAAGCCACTCTGTTTTCTGAGCGTTATTTACAGAATTTGGAGGCCACTCTGGTTTCTGAGCATTATTTGCAGAATTGAGGAGCCATCTTGGTTTCTGAGCATTATTTGCAGAATTTGTAGGCCACTCTGTTTTCTGAGTGTTATTTGCGGAATTTGGAGGCCACTCTGGTTTCTGAGCATTATTTGCAGAATTGGGGAGCCATCTTGGTTTCTGAGTATTATTTGCAGAATTTGGAAGCCACTCTGGTTTCTGAGCGTTATTTGCAGAACTTAGGAGCCACTCTGTTTCTGAGCATTATTTGCAGAATTGAGGAGGCATCTTTGTTTCTGAGCATTATTTGCAGAATTTGGAAGCCACTCTGTTTTCTGAGCGTTATTTGCAGAATTTGGAGGCCACTCTGGTTTCTGAGCATTATTTGCAGAATTGAGGAGCCATCTTGGTTTCTGAGCGTTATTTGCAGAATTTGGAGGCCACTCTGGTTTCTGAGCATTATTTGCAGAATTGGGGAGCCATCTTGGTTTCTGAGTATTATTTGCAGAATTTGGAGGCCACTCTGGTTTCTGAGCATTATTTGCAGAATTGGGGAGCCATCTTGGTTTCTGAGTATTATTTGCAGAATTTGGAAGCCACTCTGGTTTCTGAGCGTTATTTGCAGAACTTAGGAGCCACTCTGTTTCTGAGCATTATTTGCAGAATTGAGGAGCCATCTTGGTTTCTGAGCATTATTTGCAGAATTTGGAGGCCACTCTGTTTTCTGAGCTTTATTTGCAGAATTTGGAGGCCACTCTGGTTTCTGAGCGTTATTTGCAGAACTTAGGAGCCACTCTGTTTCTGAGCATTATTTGCAGAATTGAGGAGCCATCTTGGTTTCTGAGCATTATTTGCAGAATTTGGAAGCCACTCTGTTTTCTGAGCGTTATTTACAGAATTTGGAGGCCACTCTGGTTTCTGAGCATTATTTGCAGAATTGAGGAGCCATCTTGGTTTCTGAGCATTATTTGCAGAATTTGTAGGCCACTCTGTTTTCTGAGTGTTATTTGCGGAATTTGGAGGCCACTCTGGTTTCTGAGCATTATTTGCAGAATTTGGAAGCCACTCTGTTTTCTGAGCGTTATTTGCAGAATTTGGAGGCCACTCTGGTTTCTGAGCATTATTTGCAGAATTGAGGAGCCATCTTGGTTTCTGAGCGTTATTTGCAGAATTTGGAGGCCACTCTGGTTTCTGAGCATTATTTGCAGAATTGGGGAGCCATCTTGGTTTCTGAGTATTATTTGCAGAATTTGGAAGCCACTCTGGTTTCTGAGCGTTATTTGCAGAACTTAGGAGCCACTCTGTTTTCTGAGCATTATTTGCAGAATTGAGGAGCCATCTTGGTTTCTGAGCATTATTTGCAGAATTTGGAGGCCACTCTGTTTTCTGAGCTTTATTTGCAGAATTTGGAGGCCACTCTGGTTTCTGAGCGTTATTTGCAGAACTTAGGAGCCACTCTGTTTCTGAGCATTATTTGCAGAATTGAGGAGCCATCTTGGTTTCTGAGCATTATTTGCAGAATTTGGAGGCCACTCTGGTTTCTGAGCATTATTTGCAGAATTGGGGAGCCATCTTGGTTTCTGAGTATTATTTGCAGAATTTGGAAGCCACTCTGGTTTCTGAGCGTTATTTGCAGAACTTAGGAGCCACTCTGTTTCTGAGCATTATTTGCAGAATTGAGGAGGCATCTTTGTTTCTGAGCATTATTTGCAGAATTTGGAAGCCACTCTGTTTTCTGAGCGTTATTTGCAGAATTTGGAGGCCACTCTGGTTTCTGAGCATTATTTGCAGAATTGAGGAGCCATCTTGGTTTCTGAGCGTTATTTGCAGAATTTGGAGGCCACTCTGGTTTCTGAGCATTATTTGCAGAATTGGGGAGCCATCTTGGTTTCTGAGTATTATTTGCAGAATTTGGAAGCCACTCTGGTTTCTGAGCGTTATTTGCAGAACTTAGGAGCCACTCTGTTTTCTGAGCATTATTTGCAGAATTGAGGAGCCATCTTGGTTTCTGAGCATTATTTGCAGAATTTGGAGGCCACTCTGTTTTCTGAGCTTTATTTGCAGAATTTGGAGGCCACTCTGGTTTCTGAGCGTTATTTGCAGAACTTAGGAGCCACTCTGTTTCTGAGCATTATTTGCAGAATTGAGGAGCCATCTTGGTTTCTGAGCATTATTTGCAGAATTTGGAGGCCACTCTGGTTTCTGAGCATTATTTGCAGAATTGGGGAGCCATCTTGGTTTCTGAGTATTATTTGCAGAATTTGGAAGCCACTCTGGTTTCTGAGCGTTATTTGCAGAACTTAGGAGCCACTCTGTTTCTGAGCATTATTTGCAGAATTGAGGAGGCATCTTTGTTTCTGAGCATTATTTGCAGAATTTGGAAGCCACTCTGGTCCTGGGCATTACTTACATACACCTGGCTCTCAAATATATGTTACTGAAGCCAACACACATGTATGGCACCTCCTGTGATTCCCCCTTGCTATCCACGCTTGGATACATGGCACAAATCTCAAACATTTTATGTCTGAAGAAGAACTCATGCTCCTGCCCTGTTTTACCTGCTCCACCCTCAGTCCAGCATATGTGAATAATGGCCATGACTCCTAACCCAGTTGTTCAAAACCTAAGACCGATTCCTGGCCGGCTTCTTTTCTTGGCTCCATATGTCACAAGGCCATCGCCATTGACCTAGTTCTTCAAGAACAAAACCCGAGACAAATTCCCAACCTATTTTCTTTCTTTTTTCTGTCCTAGACAAGTATCCAGTTGATAGGATGATAGACATGTCCCAATGGGTGCTCTGAGTCTGTCCATTCCCTTCATTTCCAATAAAGCCACTTCTCAAATCCATATTTTTCTTTCACTCACATCCCCATAATGAGCCGTGTTTGCCTCCCTAATCTTCTGTCTACACAGCAGCCAGAATATGCTCAAAAATGTCAACCAGCCCATTCCATGCTCTTAATTAACGTCCTCCCATCACACTCAGGGTAACATTCAGACCCCTTCCAGTGCATTCTTGGGACCTACCATCTCCCAGATCTCTATTCCCATTTCCTTCCTCCACCCTTGACTGCATGGAATTCAGCCCAGCTCTTCAGAGCTGAGGCTCCATCGTCAGACTCCTGGGTCACCAGTGTCCCCTCTGCCACAAGCACCTTCAGAGCCACCCAGTACAGCCTTGAGCAGATCACCTACAGCTCTGTGGAATGCCTCCAGGCAAGCCATAGCTCTCTGGCCAGAATGGGAAGCAA
This sequence comes from Canis lupus dingo, assembly GCF_003254725.2. Lineage (NCBI taxonomy): Eukaryota > Metazoa > Chordata > Mammalia > Carnivora > Canidae > Canis > Canis lupus. Next base: position 1,793,687 of record NC_064281.1, on the reverse strand, counting down.
GCACAGCACTAGATGTCCCTTCACTCCTACATGAGCTCATCTTGTGGCTTCCAGCCCTACGGCCATCTGTCTGTCCCTTGTCATGTAAGCAGAAGGCCCTTTATGTAGCCCACACAGCTACCTCCTGAACCTACACAATCTAGATAAATTGTCCATAACTTCCTGACAGTTGATAAATGGCACTTTATTAGCACGGTTCATCAACAGTCCAGGTCAAGTTCGTGCATGCAGAGACCTCTTCTCCCTGTGGCATTGAAGCATTTAAGCCAACAGATGCACAGCTTGCCTTTGAGGTCCACCCTGCGGTCACAGAGAAGCAAAGCAGCTATGCAGCCTGGAGACACAAATTGTCCTCTGGACAACCTTAAATGGTCAGATTAGTGAGAATCAATGCATTCTGCGTACAGATAACACAAAGATGGCTGTGGTGAAGACCATCTCTACCCTGTGCGGGCGGGGTTTGGTGTAGAGGAAGAGAAAGGTCTCAGATTTTCTTTGTGAGTGAATGTGTGTGTAAATATTGGCCAGGCCCCATCAACACTGCTGTGATATTTCTACAAATCTCATTTGGAAATGCAATCATGGATTTCAGGAGAGCTGTGCGTGAACCACATCATGAGAAGTCATGGCCCCCTCCCATCCCTCTGAGCTGGGACTTGGCACACGGGTCTTGCAATTCAAAAGAAACATTTATTTTTCTGAGTGAGGATGAGGATGGGGGGGAAACGTGAAACCACATTTCTTGTCCAACTGATGGGAGGGAAGGAAGCCAGCGTGCTCATTGTGTAGCATCTCCTCCAAATTCGTGTCCACTTCCAACTGCAGAATGGGACTATCTTTGGAAATACGATTTTTGCAGATTTATTTAGTAAAGAGGAGGTCCTGTTGGAATAGGGAAAACTCTAAAATCAAGGACCAGCATCTGTCAAAACACTGAAGAGACCCAGACAGCATGTGACAGTGGAGGCAGGCATTGGGGGGACGCGTCTACCATCCAAGGCATGCTAAGGATTGCCGGCAGCCCCCAGATGCTGGTGAGGGGTGCGGAACAGACCCTCTCCTGGAGCTTCCACAAGGAACCCGCCCTGCCCATGCCTCTACCTCCCACGTCCCATCTCTGGAGCCATCTGCAAAGGCCATGACACCCCAGCCTACAGTTTCCTGGCGGCAGCCAGAGGGCACAAACACACCCTGTTTTGTTGATCCATTCTGTTAGGGAGAGGGTGCAGGGGTGGGGAAGGTTACAGCCTTTCTGGTGCATGTCACACTCCTGGGGGGGCTGGGGTAGAGGTCATAAAAGCTGTGATAAGCACTGCCCCCCCCCCCAATCAGAGGTGTTGCAGAGTTCCGGGCTGCAGATCCTATCTGCAATTGCTTCCTCTAAACAAAGCCTTAAATTCCTTGGAGCCTTAAAGTTGGATCCCCACTGCAGAGAGGAGAGCCAGAAAGTCTCCATCCAGAGCCCCACGACGCTGCACTGTCACATAAGCTCCAAGGCATATGAACAACAGACTCAAGGCTCCCAAAATTTGCTGCCAAATATGAGCGATAACCCATCCCTGACCTCAGCCCTGTACACACTGTTCAGCACTCTCAACGGTATCGTGCATGCCTCCCACCACCGGATGGTTTCAGCAGCAGTTAGAGCTGAGCGCCTCCCATTGTAGGGAGGGGCCTTCCAGAACACTCGCCAGCCGCAGTGCCCAGGTGCTGTTCTGTGCTTTCATGGTTTGGATGTGGGGCGAGGACTGGCCGAGACAGAGGGCATGCTTGGTGTGGTGGCCCAAGGGATTCCCATATGGACAGCAGTGCTCCTAGGGGAGACCTTCATGGGGTTTAGCAGGTGGCTGGGCAGGCCTTGCTCTCCTGGATCATCTCCAAGCCCCTCTGTCTGTTCCTGCTCATGGGTTCGGTCACTCACCTCCTCTGAGCTCATTGCCATCTCCAGCTACTTTGCGGTGGCCTTGAAACTTCCCATTCCCCAAACATCTATAGAGGACGTGGGCCTTTGCCATCCCGTTCCTACTGATTCCATAGCAGCGCTGGGTGCTCCTTGAAATGCTCCTGCTCCTTGAACTTTGTGATTGTGAGGCACTAGACTGAGTCTCCCCAAATTTCATATGTTGAGGTCCCAATCCCCAGGACCTCAGAATGGGACTCTCTTTGGGAGTGGGGTCTCTAAAGAGGGGATTGAGGCACAATGAGGTCAGTCATGTGGGCTGTGATCCCATAGGATGGGGATCCTATAAGAAGAGGGGATGAGGACGCAGACACATCCAGAGGGATGACCATGTAAGGACATGAGGAGAACACAGGGTCTACATACCCAAGAGAGAGGCTTCAAGGAGAACCAGCCTCTACGCCACCTGGACCTCAGACTCTCAGCCTCCAGGATCAGAAGCAAACCAAAACTATGATACTCCACATTATTTTTCCAATCCTGCTGCCATCTCTTTCTTTATCATTGGGCAGAGCTGTCTTGGCTGTTAAATGTTGCAACCAGATTTTAGAGAGATTCCAGAGAAGATTTGGGAAGATGCTCATGGGCCCACCATTCAGCTCGAGACGTAGAAGTTTTCCACCATCCTACACGATACTCTGGAGTGTTCCTTAGGCTTCAAGGGTCCTTTGCAAGCTCCATGTGGTTCCAATTCCTTATTCTCCATTGACACGATGCCACAGACCCACACACAAGTCCAAGTACCACTTAGTCATCAGTGAATCAACGTCTATTCATAGATATTTTGCAGACATGATATACATCTCTGCATGGACATATATGTCCATATCCCCATGTGTATCCACACTCATGTCCATATTTATGGACATATATACGGATATGGACGTGTTTGAATCTACATGCATATCAGACTTCTCCCCTAGGCTTTAAACCACATATGCAACAACCTCTCATTTCTTTGCTTCCACGTCTCGAACCACAAATACCCAAAGATTTTTTTGGTTTCAGAAACTCTTTCCATCATCAAGGCTTTTCTTTTATCAAGGACCCCAAAGAGTTTTGGTTAATGGACATTTGTATCTACCACTCATGACCATATCAGCAATTACAACCGAGCAATGAAAAACACATGATTTCATTTTAAAGCCATAAAGACAACTATCCAGTGTATTACAAAATAATACTTTTTTTAAAGGAAAAATAATGATGTTGTTCCAAAACGGGAACAAGCAAGCAAGCAGAGTGACATAATTTTATCTCTCTCTTTTTTTTTTTTTTTGCAACCGTCTGGCTGAATTCAAGAGAACGGAGTTTGCGTATCCACTTTGGCATCAACCTGTGGTCAATACACTGTTTTGGAGGGAGGATATGAAATAAAGTTCATCCTCACCCAGGTGCATCTTTGGGAAAGAGAGGAGTGTTTTCAGACTTTTTCTTTTTTTTTATTTTTATTTTTAATTATTTTGTTTTGTTTTGTTTTGTTTTTAGAGTTTTTAGATCATCGTGGATACTCTTCTCTGATACAACACCAAAATCTGGTGCATGGGGGCTACACAAAGGGTGGTTGCCATGTGCGTGGGAGCTTATATCAATCAGCATTTCACACTTTGTCAAATTACGATCCACCATTCCCGGTGGCCATTGGATGCGTCTTGTACCCACATGCAACTCCATGGCATCACACGTTAGCCATTTGCAACACATCACTGGCTACTTTTGCAGATATTCCAGATACCGATGTTTTGTTATAAGACATAAAAAAAATAATCAGGCGTCTTATCTGACGTCTTATCGTGCACAGCTTTAAGGACTGGGCAACTGTCACATCCACAGGATTTGTGCAGTAAAATCCCACTAAGAGTGGTCAGTGGATCAGATCCTGTCAAGTGTGCTTCCTTCCCAGCGAAACCTACAGTGTCACATGGGCTCAAAGAAACTATCAACCCGGGCAGCCCGGGGTGGCTCAGCGGTTTAGTGCCTGCCTTTGGCCCAGGGTGTGATCCTGGAGTCCCGGATCAGGTCCCATGTTGGGCTCTCTGCGTGGAGCCTGCTTCTCCCTCTGCCTGTGTCTCTGCCTCTCTCTGTATGTCTCTCATGAATAAATAAATAAAATCTTTAAAAAAAAAAAAAACAACCATCAACCCATTAAGAGAAAGAGGCAGGCAGATGATGAACCAAAGAAATAAAGCACGGTGGCAGATGGAAGCCTAGGATGTCCCTCTGATCCCTGCTGCCCGACAGGACACGCAGCTTCTCCCCATGATTCAATCACACCCCAATCGAGGTGCAGCCATCAGGAACTTTGCAGATGTCATTATTGGGTCAAATCAGTTGACCTTTACCTAGAGGATCTCGGTGAGCCTCACCGAATCCGGAGAACCCCTAACGAGAAATGGAAAGCGCTTCCTGTTGAAAGAGACTCAGATCACAGAGATTGACAGTGAGGAGATGGTTCACGTCAGGGGGTTCTCTGTTGCTGGTTGGAATGTGGGCATCTCCATGAGCTCAGAGCCACTCCCCACTGATCATCAGGAGGAAACAGACACCCCCGACCTCCCACGCAAGGTGCTGAATTCTTCCCACAAACAACAGGGACTTGGAGGAGGCCCCGAGCTGCAGATGAGAAGCTTGACTTCAGCCTGGTGGGACCCTGAACAGAGGTCCCAGTCACACCGCGCCTCAACTAACCTCCAGAACTTTCCGCTAATAAGCAAGTGTTGGCCTAAGTTGCCATATGATTTCTATAGACCAGATTCCCGGTCTCCCGTTATTGTATCTGTGAAAGGGAGGTGTCTGTTGTGTTTGTATTTTCCAGTTGCCACTATGGATCAGAATAAGGGAAGCACATGGCTCAAGTTTGAGTTGACAGATCGGTGGACTGTAAGGAATCAGAACCTCCTCCGGGGTAAGGGAATTAAGGCTCGTGGGTCACATCTGGCCTCGCCATTGCTTGTGCAAATAAAGTTTTATTGACACACAGCCTTACCCACTTATTTGCATATTACCTATGACCGTGTTTGCATTCCACGAGAGTTAGGTTGTTGCAACAGACACCCAGTGACTCACAAAGCTGAAAACCTTTGCTCTGTTGCTCGCTAAGAAAGTTTGCCAACCCCTGGTCTAGTCCCACTTTACCACTTTTGGTAAAAAAAAAAAAAAAAGAAAGAAAAGAAAAGAAAAGAAAAGAAAAGAAAAGAAAAGAAAAGAAAAGAAAAGAAAAAAGACTTCCATCCATTGAAGTTATGTTTTCTTGTAGACTTACACAAATGCCTAAGAAACCGAATCTCCTTTGAGGATGGACGTGGTTGCAGCACAATAGTCAGCACACAGAAAGCCTCGATTAGGTTTGTTTGCATGGTTTCGAAGGTTCCAGGCAATGAACAACCAATGAAAGAAAAATAAAACTCTGATCACGTGGATCTTTGTGAGAGTTAATTGCCTCTTGGTGTGTGCACAGAACCAACGGTAAATTCCTCTCTCCGGCTCATCCTCCTTTTCCTAATCTTGGGTCATTTTTTATGACTTGATCTGAATCATATGCACTGCTTGGGTTCAAGGCAATTGCCCAACATCCCCCCAGAGTCCAGAGGCACAGATGGGTCCCAGGAAGTGGGAAATGCTCCAGCCGTACCCAGATCAACTTCTGCTTACAAACAGAGAGCAAAAGCTCCCCGGCAGGCCCGTGATGGCTGGAGCCCCCGTCCCCCTGACCCCTTCCTTAGCCGACGGAGCTGCTGAAGACGTGCTGCTGGCCACGCTGAAGCCAACTCAAAGGCCTTGCAAGTGAGTTATTGATTGTTTACACTCAGGCTCCTTTCTGGTTTGGCTGCAAACTGTGCAGTTGGTGGGAAAAGGCTGTTTGCTGTCAAGTCTGGATGCCGTGGGCCTCGGCCTTGCAACACACTTGGGTCAAAGCAGCGGCGAGCAGCGGCGTCTCCCAGCTGCCGTCCCCCCCACCATGAGCCCCTTCTCTGAGGCTTTTGGTGACACTGAAAGCATTTTCTCAGCAAAAAGCCTGGCTATTTGGGTAAACTCAAAATGTGCCTGCTTCTTCGCATGTGTGTTTGTTTTGTTTCCATTCATTTTAAAAGAGAAGGATCATTCTGGAACCTTCCCTCCACATCTGCCTACAGAGGAGCCCCGGCCCCTCGGATGGTCCTGGGCTACAGGCGTTTGCTCAGGCTCCTTCCTCTCTGTGGTCCTGGCTGCTTTAGAACAAGCACACCCGTGTTGGGTTGTGCATCGATGTGCACACTCTCCTCAGTGGTCACATCTCTCTGGGCTTCTCCAGCACACATGCTGCACATGTACACGTACCACACACTATGCACACAGGACACAGACCGTACATGTGCACAACCACATACCACATGCATGCACACATGCACATGACAGGCTACACACACACACATTACACATGCAGCACACATTCTGCACACGTGACTCATATACACACAGCACAGACTACACACTCATCCACATACTCAGATGCATACTCCCTGCATATGTGCATGTGCTTGCACACACACCACACACATATGCTGGCACACACGTGTGCCCATATTCATGCATCACACACATGCACATGATAGGCCACATACCCCACATGCATGCACACACTTGCACTCATGACACAAATAACTAAAACACACACGCACCCTTTGCACATGCATGTGCTTACACACACATGCCCATATTCATGCACTCACACACATGCACATGATAGACCACATACCCCACATGCATGCACACACTTGTGCACGCATGACACAAATCACTCTCCTATACACACACCCTTTGCACATGCATGTGCTTGCACACACACACTCTGACGCACACACATGCTTACATTCATGCACTCACACACACCCCCAAGGGCCCTTCCTGTAACTACAGTGTGGACGGTCAGGATGTTTCATAATCGATATGATGCACATAAATGATGCCTGAGGAAACATTTAACAGTTTTCATCTGAAAATTCACCTTTTGTTCCTGGAGACACACTAGCAAAAGCTCCCCAAATGTCTCAGATGGTGTCTGCGTGCAAGAGGTGTAAGCACTAGGTGGTTTGAATCATTCCCATACTTAGGGCTGCATCTGCTGGATTGGATACCTCCTCCTGTCATGTGATGCGTAAACTCAGAAACACACAATCAGCCCTGATTTTCACTTTTGCGTGTGTAGGAGGAAGCAGCAAGGCATTGACATTACAGTATCTGCAATAATGTACTAAAAAACAGCGAAACCGTTCACAGAATCTGGCTTTGGTTTAGCTGTTGCGAAAAATGAAAATTCTTTCGACTTGCGCAGCAGACTAACTCCCAGTCTGGGCAGCAGACATGTCCTTGTGGCCACATAGGTGGACCCGTTGCAGGGAACAGATCGAGAAAAGTGCCAGCACGAACCCAGGGAAGGCACAATCAGAAGCAAAGCTTCTCTTTCCAGAGTGTCATTTTTCATCTTGAAAACTCCCACTTGAAAGTCTCAGAAAAGAATGTGGTGTAGAGAAACGCATGCTACGTGTTCTAAAAATAATCCCCAAACTCAGGGAATGCGGACAAGACATATTTGCCTCTTGCTCCCACAAAGTCCCATGGGGTATTTCTCAATGAGTGGTTCTCTCGGGTCATTCTTTGTGGGGTGGTCAGCCCCCAGAGTGGTTCTTCATGGCCTTGCCCTGCTGATATTCATGCTGCAGACTGGTGTGTGTGTCCCAGACATCCCCAGACTTGCTCCCTGTCACCAATATGGCAGAAGGGACGGCACTTGGACGCCTACATTACGAAACACAATACAACCTCCATCTTGCTCACCATCCCCGCTGAACCCTTCATGCTGGGGGAAGCCAGCAGCCCTGTCACAGGCAACCTTTGGGCAAGGTCCACATCACAAGGGACCGAGGAAGTCTTTCTTCCAACGGGGATGCTACTGGCCACTCTTGCTTTCCAGTGATGGCAGCCTCCACCGGCATCTTGGCTGCAACCTCATGAGCTGGAAGCCCCTGCAAGAAGCTCATGACCCTCAAAAACTGTGTGCCACGGTGAATGTTTCTTCTTTGAAGCGTCTAAACTTTGGGGAAACTTGTTACGCAGCAATGGGTGACTTATGGAGCCTTCCTGCAGTCACTCAGCAGAGGACCCAATGCCACGTAGGGATGGACACCAGCATCCATGGCCTCCATCGTCCCCAGAGCAAACACAGAATGGTACAACATGTGGCACAGCCTGCATGCATTGCTTTGCAAATCCCCTTCTGCAAGACAGCAACTTTGTTCTTAGCGACCATAAGATGATAAAGCCTAACGATCGTGCCCGGCGAAGACTTTCATTTATTAACGCTTCTGATGGTGTTAAAGGAACTAATAATAATAATAATAATAATAATAATAATATCGACTGGGACTAAGCTATGTTACATCTTTCTTTAAAAACGACTTCCCATGAGTGATTTCCGCTCTGTACCCCCGGGAGGACGTGGGGGTATGAGACGTGTGCACACACAACGGTGCCCGCAGTGCACTTGCACGACTGTGAACAGCTGAGAGTGAACACACGTGTGTGGACGTTCTCCATGTTGGGGTTTGCCCTGAGTTTCCTGAACTCACTGCCGTGCAAGAGACCATACCCATTAAAACACAATCGGTACAAGCACAGTGACCTGAAGCTCCGTTACGCACCGTATTATCACGACAGCATAGGAACTGTAGCGATTTATTTTACGACTTGCATGAACAAAACACGTTCTCAGGCTGGACTGTTGCATCATCGATAAGGTTAACTATCCCCGGTGCTAGGTGGGAATTGAATAACACACATTTTGGGTGACTTCTCCTATTACGTTTACATTTTCCTGCAGATACGCATCCCCTTCTTTCTTCTATGTAGAGTATATTGCTCACTTTGTCCAGTCTTGGGATGCCACCGGTGGGTACAGATTTATTTTATTTTATGTTTCTTTTTTTTTTTCCTTTTTTAAATTAAAAAAAATTAAATCACAGTAGAGTTAATGTACAGCGCTATATTCATTTCGGATGTGCATACTGTGATCGAACGGTTCTCTGCACGACTCTGTGCTCATCATCATAAGTGCACTCTTCATCACCATCACCTGTTTCCCTCATCCACCTGGTAACCATCCATTCATTTGGGAGAGATTTATTATTTAAAAAAAAATTTTTTTTTAAGATTTCATTTTGAAGCAATCTCTACACTCAATGTAGGTCTCAATCCTACAGCCGTGGGATCGTGAGTCGCGTGCTCCACCGACTGAGCCAGCCAGGCACGCCAGGGAGAGATTGATGTTAAATAAATTGCATTGCCCAAAATTAGTAACCATGCTCTCACATGCCAGAGGGAGACAGAGAGAAAAAGACAGAGTCAGGGCAAGCATATGGTCCTACAATCCCAGCCCCCTAATCGATCATGCTGATGACCGTTCCCTAAAATTCTCTGCCCTCCTAGCCCTCCAAGACTTCATGTTTCTATCAACAACCTCTGTTTTATTTTTTTTTAATTTTTTAAATTATTCATTTATGATAGTCATACAGAGAGAGAGAGAGAGAGGCAGGGACACAGGCAGAGGGAGAAGCAGGCTCCATGCACCGGGAGCCCAACGTGGGATTTGATCCCGGGTCTCCAGGATCGCGCCCTGGGCCAAAGGTAGGCGCCAAACCGCTGCGCCACCCAGGGATCCCCAACAACCTCTGTTTTCAAATGAGGCACATGACCCTTTTCTATTAAAAAAAAACAAACGGTGGTCCTAAACGTTATATTAGGTTGAAAGGTACCCTCAAATCTACCTGCCTGCTGTTCATTGGGGGCCGTGTCTTCCCAGAGTGATCAGAATAAATTTCCCACTTTCTGGAACAATAATGTCTCATCTGCATTGCAGAATGTAGATTCACATTCCCCAATCCATTTCCTTATTTCGATGACACAGAATTCTGGAGAAACCTTCCCAGTCAATGGGGGCATATGACGTTCCTGCTTCGGGGACTCCTTACGTATGAATGAGAAACGACTATTCCATTTAGATGAATGATTTAAAAAAAATATCTTTGGCCCCCTTCATATCATTTAGAAATGTCCCCCCTTGAAAAGGAGCAGATGAACGATGTCTGGAAATTTCCGGTTATGACTTGGACACCCCCGCCCCCTCTGACCGCGAGCTCTTACGTTCGTAGCAAAGACGTTTGGGTGGATGGGAATCAGGGCACTTACGTTCAGGCCACGTGCAAAGAAGCAAACAGTGAATTCCTAATGTGCCATTTCTCCATGAAATGAATCTCTTTCCCTGCATGCTGCTGCGGCCGACAACGATTTACACAGCAAATGATGTATCATAAATAAGCTAAGTGTTCAGATTGGTGTGTTAGTAAATCTTCTCCTGCAAATAGAGACAACATGTTCGATCTCACGTTGCCTTCTGGACGCACACGTCTCCGCGTTGTTACCATCTCCCCCTCAGATCGTATTTATGAGGTTGGTTCACGCGCTGGCGTTGGGATCACTGTTGCCGCTATTCATAGGGTGCTACGAAGCATTTCAGCTCAGCTTCTGCAAGATCTTACACAAGAAATCGCGTCTGGCTCGCTTCCAGTGCCCCATTGTATCAGGAGCCAGTGTTTCTGTGTATCCACCAGGCATCATTGCAATAACGAAACACCAAACTGTATTTGCATTTTTTTTTTTGAGTCACGGAGCTGCTGATTCCTTTCTCGGACGAGCTGCACCAGATCCTACGTTGTTTCTCTCCGGCGGAGGGAAGACCTGACATTTTTCTCTCTCTACCTAACGCGCCAAAGTATTTTGGACAAAGAGAAAACCAGAGAGTGAATCATTGCCTGGATGGAATTAAACATGCACCCTGGAGTCAATGTTTCCTGTCGCCGGTGTCCCCCGGATCCCTGCATGGCCCTCTGTGGGTTCCATTGTCACTCGTCTGGGAGGGTCCTTGTTGACCCCATGGCAGGGCACCCGGGCTCAGCCGTGTATCTCCATCTGGTTTCCATATTCAACTTCTGGACCACGTATCGTGGGGCTGGAGGAAGGGGGCAGGACCCTTACAGGAACTTCCTGTCCTCATTCCCAATTGTGGCCACTTCTAGAGGGAAGAATGGAGAAGGTGCCCCTGAGCGGTGGCTCTGCCTCCTTCATGGAGCTCCTCTACTCTCGTGACCCTAAAAGCAATTTCTATGTGTCCTTCGCATGCGTTTCTGCCCGCACAACACAAAGGGTGTGTTCTTGTTGTTATCGTCGTCACCGCAAGATGATATATTCGGACTCCTTGCATTTTTTTGGTGATAGAGCTCTGCTCTTCCCTCATGCAAGAGTTCTGTGGACATAAACCCAACCATGAAGATTGGGGTATTCAGCAAGAAGTTGGACGGGGAGGACAGGGCAGCAGACGGACGTCAAAATGGCCCCAGACAAAGTCATTCCAAAGCGTCTCATGGATTTGTCAGCAGGCAATCTCATCTGTTCCATTCTCATCTATTTAGAAGTATCTTCTCATCTTCCAACCTGGGAATTCAAGTGCCGTGTCTACCATACTTTTCTATTTTATGAAAATAAGAGGATGGGACAGTAAGTCAATAAGTTTATGACATAGAATTGCTGGTAAAAAAATATATATATATATATTTGACGAAGATCCTCAATGGTGGGGCCATGTACTTACTTACTTTTTAACCCTCACTAGGATGTATTTGAGTGTCCCTCTTCTGGGAGACTGTAGGGTGTCAGGAACACAGGTTTTGCTATGCCCAGGACAGAAAACACAGATGAAGGCTGCAAAACCCATTTATTGGCCTTGTTTCTTCATCTCTTTTTAATGTTGACGTTGACTGTTGTCGTGTACTCGATAGGAAGCGACTTTTGGGATCTGCAGAAGGGAAGACTGGAAAGCAAAGAGGATGCTGTGCCGTGGCTCTCTAGCTGGACATGGAAAGCCGGCCTCTGGGACCCGAGCCAAGACTGTAACAGCTTTCACGCACATAAGGAAGGAGGTGTGATGTCTCGGTTTCCCTTTTATTGGGATGTAGTCACTTTGGAACGAGCTGTCCTGGTAGACTAGGGGATTCCAGATGTTCCCCGCCCAGCACCCAGCTCTTTTGGCTAAAGGAAAAGGAAACCTCCAGAGCTGCCGCCAATGCTGTTGGGGATTCTGGGCATCTCCAGGAGCTGGAGGGAGGCATGGTACCATAATCACAAGGCTTGAATGTCACATAAAGTGTTTTATCACAAAGGCAGGGGAGAAAGGCATCTGCCAGGCACAGTGGCAGCCACGTGCCCTGAGCTTCTGGTGCATGAGCAGCCGATGTGCACAATGCAAGGGACTCATGCCAGTTCTATCCATGGGCGGGCTGGAGTATGGGATGCCCACGGAATCTCCTGTAGCGGGACTACAAGGTGGGCTTTGCATGAAGATAAACGATGGATGCTTCCCACGGCAAACCTTGGCGGTCGTCGGCCCACTGGACTCAGCCAGGTGTGGGCAGGCTTCCCCGGGTCATAGGGGGAGAGAGACACTGATGTCCGACATGTACCCACACACAACACCCGGCTCTTCCCACTGTCGGAATCCCCTCAACTCGCTGCTCTCGTGGGATAGAGGCAGGGGACCCCCCGCGTCCATAAACGGAGACTGACCAAGCTTCCATCACTTCGCCAACACAGCACAGCCGCGAGGCAGGGCAGTCAGAATGGGTTGGTTCTCCTTGGGCGTCCGGCCGTGTACATGTGCGGGAAGGACCACATACCGCTTAGCCGGCCCCCTCAACCTAGCCTCGCCTCAACCTTTTCTTTTAGGAAGTGACGCCACTCATTTGAAGGAGCGGCAACTCTCGATTGGTGCCCAAGCCATCTCTCAGAGGCTCCATTTATGCATTTCCTATCCATGCCCTGCTCCCCTGGCCACCCCATCTGACTCTTGTCACCAAAACTCTCATAGTCAAGATCAGATCTTTGTATCTTATTGCCTGAGATGGATCACGGGCTTCTTACCCGCCCCCTAGTCCATGCTCCCCTCACTGGGCATGAGCATCCCAGCCCCCTACTTTGACTCACTGACCATCATGATATGACCCCAGCATGGAAGCTCTAACCTCTTCTTTAGACACAGCCCTCTTCCCCTGATCCCATGACCTCTAATCTCTATGGATTATCCAATTATCAACTCCCCACAGAAGGACCATCCATGCTCACTCACCTTCTCCCTGCTTGGTGTAGAAATGCTCTTCGGCCTTTCTTTCCATCCCTATGCATCAGGAGCAAGAAGTTCCATGGCATCTTCCCTGTGGACACAACATCACCAAGCTCAGGCCAGAGGATGCCCACTGACCTGCCATGATGGTTCAAACACCTGCCACCATTGGGGGACCAGCTGCTTCCTTTCAGGTACAAGGTCACGCTCCCAGACCTGGGATCCCAGGGCCTCCTGGAAGGGGTTCATACATCCCTTCCTAACACCAAACTCCCCAATTTTCCCAGCCTGAGCTGGATCCCCTAATGTCATTTTGTGTTTTACACCTAGGGGTAGCCCTCTTCCCTTATGTTCAACTCACATTTTAATTTCTGAAGACTACTTTTTAGCAATCTACTAAATGTCATGGAGACTGTCTTGCATCTCCAACTGCTTGTTGATCTCAGGAGATCTCAGGCCCCAGCCAGGACCTGCTGGATTAGAATCTGCATTTAACGGAATCCCCAGGTGACCATGTGCGTCCCTGGGTGCCAGCTTAAAGCTCGCTATTTTGTCTTCACCGTGGTAAGAACGCCAACCATGAGATTCACTGTTGAACAAAATTTTACGGGCACATTGCATGAAAGTTGCCTACAACCGATGTCTGCAGCATGATCATCTTGATCCACTGATACTTTACACCTGCCGAACCCCATCTCCCCATTTTACTCTCTCTAGCCCCGAAGAAACAGCCAACCTAGTCTACTCCTGGGAGATAACCATGGTACACTCCCCTCAGTGAACCAGAATCCTGTGGTTCTTGTCACTCTGCAGTTGGCCCACATCACCGAGCAAACGTCTCAAAAGCTCATCCATGTCATTGCCAAAGCACAATTTCCCTTTTTGAAGAGATGAATGGTATTTCCATTGTATGTGTGCACCACACTTACTCCGTCCAGCTTTATTGATTATTTGCCCCCCTGCTTTGTCGAGATACAGTTAACATAAAACATATTAGATCGTGTTTAAAGTGTTCTGTGCGATGATTCGATGCACTGGTGATACCTTGAATTTGATATTTCCCCCTCAAGTTATGGATTTGCTTCTCCTGCATGGCTCCCTCACCATCTTAGCCAGGCTCATGCATCAGGACATGATGCCCAGAGACATTAATTGCCTCTTCAATCCCAATAGTGGCAGGGGCTGAGGGCAGGCTGCCCCCAAATGTGCCGCATTGACATGTTGATATTTTAAATAGAAGCCACTTAAAAGATGGGACACTCAGCTCCTCCTCTGTCCCCTTGCAGGTGAGAAATGAATCTGCCGCGTGCAAGGTGCCCTCTTGTCCTCGGAGAGAGGGAGACATCCTTATCACCACAGATGGGACATGCGGAGCCCAGAGGGCTGGATAAACAGAGCTCTTTACTCCTTAGGAATTTACTACCCCCACCCCCGCTCACATTCTGTTTAGAATTCCTGACTAACTGGGGCTCCCAAAGTGACATTCTCTGTCTTGTCCATAACTCACGAGATTTATTATCTCTTTGAAAAGCATCAACACTGCCCACCTTGCTTAGTTCTTTACGTCTTAATCTCATTGTTGGACCTCCATGCTCACGGAATAAAACTTTGGGTTTTGTTTTGTTTTGTCCTGTGAATCTGTCTTATTTGAATTTCAGTCTTAGCCCAGCTGGGAGCCCTTGAAGCTGGTAGAAGAAGAGTTTCTCCTTCCCTTCATAGACATGGCATTTTGATTTCTACCTGACTGCCCACATCCAATCCCACTTTTCCAGATTCTGGATTTTGTCCTTGGTGAGGACTCTCCCTGGCTTGCAGGTGGCACCTTCTTGCCATGTCTTCTCATGGTGGAGGGAAAGAGAGCTCTGGCCCCTCTTCCTTTTCTTATTAGGGCACTAATCCCACCATGACAGCCCCAACGTCATGACCTCATCCCAACCCAATCACCTCCCAAAGGCTCCCGCCTCCATATACAAGTTTTTGGGGGGAGGGGGACACACATTCAGTCCACAACTGGGTGCAATGTTTTTATGCCTTATACATACTGCTGTGGGTAGATGGTCAAAACAGAACAAACAAACGAAAGAAATGGAAAAACCTGATTAATTCCATGCACAACTTGGATATATTTTAGAGCAGAAAATAACATAATATCAACTAACAAAAGTAGCATATTAAATTCTATATTATGAGAAACACATCTTCTCAAATATGCCTCCCCAAAATGGAACAATATGGAGCAAAATATTAACTGTGTTTATCACTTGGCTGTGACCCTCTGAGTAAATTTTCTTAAAAAATATTGTTTTATTATGTCATGTCATGAGCACTGGGTGTTATATGCAACTGATGAATCACTAAGCTCTACACTGAAACTAATAATACAGCATATGTTAACTCCCTTGAATTTAAATTAAAAAAAATTTTTTATCACAGTTGTACACACCATAAAATTCACCCATTGAAAATATATCATTCATAGGTTTTAGTATATTTATAATGTGAAATTATCAACACAATTGATGTTAGAGAATTTTCATCACGTCCCAGGAAGGAACCCTGTCGTCATTAATACTCCATAACCCACCGCCCTCCCCTGGCCACCACCAATCTGATTTCCGTCTAGACCAATTTGCCAAATTTGTACTTTAATATGTGCTTTGGTTTTCCTGGTTTGCTATGATGTGAGCATATTCGTTTCACAATAATTAAAAGAATTGCATATTAAAATTTCTTCTGAGGGGGCACCTGGCTGGATCAGCGGGTGGAGCATGGGACTCTTGATCTCAGGGTTGTGAGTTCAAGACCCATGTTGGGTTTGGAGATTACTTAAAAATAAAATCTTAAAAAAAAAAAGAATTAAAAAAATGTTCTGATAAAAAGAAGTACATGTACAGGTAAAGTGTAAAGTCACAGACTCCAGGAACAGATGAGCTGAGCGTTGGACATCATGATTCTGAAAAAGGAGCCACGTCTCTGGTTGGTCTGTCTTCCTTCAGACTCACATGCTTTCCCCCCTCAGATTTTCCTTCTTAGGTTGGTGCATTTTCTGAGTAATGCTGATGAGTTTGCCTTGACATCAAGAGGTCAATTCTTCCAAAAGTTTGATATTTTTTTTTTGAATGTGTGTCTAATATGCTACCCGAGCAGCTGCTTATTACCACTGCTAGAGGCATTTGTTTGGACAGATTTGCTTAGATCAACAGACCTTTGAACAACTGTATAAACAGCACCAGTTAAAAGCAGAGACTCACAAACACTGTTCCCTTAACTAAGGGGGTAAACACTGGTTGGACCATTTCTGGCCACTGGGGCTGGAATCCAGAGCCTAGCGTTGGACCCCACAGGTAAGAAACTGCTCATAATATGATATAATATAATATGATACAATATAATCATGTAATATGATGTAATAATATAATGATGCAATATAATATGATATAATTAATATGTTATGATATGATGCAATTAATATAATATATGACATAATGGCAAATCTCGGCCATTGATTAAGACAGATCCAGCTGATGCATAATGTAATGTTAAAGGTTATAGGTGTTGGGGCAGTAGATGCATAAGTGAATCAATGAAATTCGATTTGGATAATGTGCTCATTTGAATAATGCACATATTGGGTAACTACCTCCCTGGTAAATATTAAAACATAAACTACATACAACAGACGGATCGCCCTGTGCTATTTTTGCAACACCTTCTGAACCTACAATGACTTGAATGCTAAAAGTTCCCAAACGTTTGAAAGGGGGAGCAAGATAACAGCAAGAATGTGTATCTGTTTTCCGTTCTTGTCACGTTTTAAGTGATAGAATTATTCTCAAACGTCGAGGCAGTTGGAAGGAGGTTTGGAGATTATCTGATGCAGACTGGGATATAAAAACCAGAAGTTTCTTCTTGATTTTTTTTTTTTTTTACTTTTAGGGTCATAAAATTGGTAGGACAAAAAAAATCAGTATTTTAATTTTATTTTTTTTTAGTTTCAGGGGTAGAATTTAGTGACTCATTCATTGCAACAAAAACAAAAAACAAACAAACAAAACACACCAGTTCTTGATTAATTACTTAGATTGAAGGCACCAGCCCATGACGCCTAATGTCAGAGGAAGGCCAGCGAAATGTTTATACGATTTAGTTTCTCAGAACGTGAATCATGCTTTCATGGTAGGTTTTGACTTCTATTTTTTGCCATCTCGGACTTGAGAATTTATGACCCAGGGAGATGGGGGGTGGTGGGGCCGATCCCGCGATATGGATCAGGCTCACAGCAAGGAGAACGTGGGCACAGACTCGGGTGGGAAAGAAACAGGGTTTCTGGAAAGTACACACATCCCTGCTCGGCCTCGAGTGTTAATCCTGAAACATGCTCGGGAGCAGCTGATGGTGAGAAATCCAGGCCACGTGGGACCAAAAACTTGGGTAGATTAGAGGCGATACTGAGAGGGGAAGAGCAGGATGCGATCTTCTGCTCCCACCGCTGAGACCGTTAAGGGAACTTGCTGCTTTTGACGAACCCATCGTCTGTAATCTCCAGCGGCGGCCGGATGACACTGTCCAGGTGCCTCAGAGTGAGTGGCCCTCAGCTCGTGCTGCCTTCGGCGCCCCACGGCCTTGCGAAAACACGGTGGATACAGCTCTCCTCGAAGCCACAGCCCCCAAGTCAGGCTTTGCGAGCAGAACCGTGTGGCTCGGCACGTCCAGCCTCCACCCCACTTAACTGCCGGTGCCAAAGTGAGATGATTCCTAAGAGGAGCTTGTCCGATCCCCAGGATATAACTTGAGCCTCGCTCACGTCACAGCGACTTGTGATTTGCCGCCTGCGTAACCGTGTCCTCTAGTCCATGCAGGCCGGGGAGAACGGGCGTGGCTCCGCTCACGTGTGGCCTGCGAGCTAACGGACATGGCAATACCTTCAGATAGCACCGCGCATCCCGCGAACGCTGTCACGTCCGGGACTCACAAGTCCACAGATGCAAGCACATCCAAGGCTCCCGGAGACGCGTGGACACCTGCTACGAGACGAGTGTCATTCCTCCGCTTTGCCTCCTGAATGATTTTCTGTGTCTGAATCCCTTCCAGATCCTCTGCTGGAAAGCCAGGGTTGGCAGAGAAAACATTTCCCGATGTCATGTTGCCTGTTGAGAAGGAAGTAGAGTGGACTGACAGGTGTTCTTTCTGTCAAATTTTTCTGCAGCTTGGAGAAGATTTGATTATGCTTCTAAATTTGAGATCATCCCAGATCCCGCACAGTTGGAAAAGCAATGACACCTTGAGATCCCTTGTATTTTTCATCTCCTCCCCCCGCCGGCCCCGCCCATGGCGATATCTTGCAAAACCATGTCCCAGCCAAGATATTCACTTTGTTGCCATCCAGACACAGAACGTTCCATCAGAGCCCTTGTACCCCTCACCTGCTTTCTTCCAAAGACAACATCTTACAAAACCACGTCCCAGCAGGGTGTTCCCCTTGTTACCATCCAGGCACAGAACATTCTGTCCCAAGGATCCACTCTGCTGCTCTTGCACAGCTACACCCACGTGCCTCCCCCTGCCGCCCTAGGCTGAGACCTGGTGACCCCCAATCTGTTCTCCAGCTCCATCATTTTCTCATTCCTGGGATGACCGAGAACTGGATTCATGCACTATTCGTGCAGCTTTAGGGATTGGCTTCTTTCACTTGCTGTCACTTTTGCTGGAGAGTCTCCCAAATTGTTGAGAGCAACAGTACTTTCCGTTGCTATTTTTGTCAGGGGCGGGGGGTGGGGAGCAAAAAGCAAAGCACGACGTTTCTGGAGCAGATACAGGCACCGGCCAGGGTTTCTCCGTAGACCGTGACATCGCACGGCGTACGCTTGGCAGTAAGCGAGCATCTGTGGGCTGTCGGGCGTCTTCAGAATGAGGGCTGCGGCCTTGCTGCATGGGAGGACACGGGGCGCCACGGGGCCCCCGGAATGCAGATGTGCTCAGAGAGCAGCTGCAGACACACAGGGCCGGTCTGGGGCCCCGGGCATAGGCATGGGCCCCGGGATAGCTGTGTGTGACTCACGGCAAGGCCACCTCCGTGCTGGAGCCCGTGCCTTTGCAGTGAGTGCACGAGGGTGGACTCTGTCTCTGAGTGTCTCCGCACGGACTGCACTTCCAGCTTCCCCGGGCGTCCCTGAGCTGCCCCTGTCGTCCGAACGACGGATCTCACCGCTTGAGCCACGTGGCTGCAGGCGGAGTCCCGCTGTAGGGGCGTCCTGAGAACGGGCCACCCCGCATGGCCGTTCCTGGGGAGGACAGTTGCACTGCACCGCAGGTTCTCATCAGAGGCCTCAGAGGTGTGCATGGATTGGCCGCGAGATCGCTCACACGTGGGGTGCCTCCCGCGGAACTCGCTTAGCGCTTGCTTCATGGGCCATGGCCGGGCCATGCCCTCAGGGTCCACCCTTCTTGGAGATGGGGGTATTGGTCCCAGCAGGGCTGGCACAGCGGGGAACAGAAGGGCGAGATGCCGGCAGGGCAGCCAAGTGCCGAGGCTGTTCTCAGCGGCCACGTGTGCCCCTGCAGAGCAGCTGGGAGGCTGGGCACGTGCATGTCCCCCAAACCCACGTGCAGGGCTTCCTTCTGGGTCTCAGCCTACACGGGCATCCGGGAGCTCCCCGCGCCAGAGACATTGGCCTCTGCCACGTATCCCTGTGGCCCAGCACTTCCTAAAGGCAAAGTTACATTTGCTCTTTTGAAGTGCTTGACCGTTGGGGCACCTGGGTAGCTCAGTGGTGAAGCATCTGCCTTCAGCTCTTGTCAGGATCTCACGGTGCTGGGATCGAGTCCTGCATCAGGCTCCCTGCTCTGCTCAGCCAGGCATTTGCTTCCCTCTCTCCCTCTCTGCTCCTCCCCACTGCTTGTGCTCTCTCTCTGGCTCTCCCTCTCGAATAAATAAATAAAACCTTTAAAAAAAAATAAAGAAAAAAGTATTTCACCCTCGTGTCAGTATTGATACTTTCTCCTCAGCTCTGCTGACTCAATGACAAAATATTTTACAATGAGTTAGAATTCATGGCCTGGGTGACAGGCACTGAGGAAGACACATGATGAGATGAGCCCTGGGTGTGACACTATATGTTAACAAATTGAATTAAAAAAGGGGAAAAAAAGAATTCACAGCCTCAGCAAAATGCAGATTTGAAACCCCCCACCAAAAACTCGGCAGACAACAAAGAAATCTGAATGAGAATGCAAAGCCCTGATTTTTAAGGATTTGAGATGTAAAGAGATACTAAAGTGATAATGAAGATGAAGGCAGGGTCTTCTGAAAAAAATAAATAAATAAACAAAGACCAAATAGATTTCAGAAGAAACAAAATATATTTATAAATATGTATGTATATACAGGTATAAATATGTATATTTGCATGTAGATGTACACCTGCATATGTGTGGGGGTGTATACAGGCACACATGCATTTGCACACACATGAATGAATATGTACTCTTTCATTTCCTTTTTTCTTATTTTTATTTTTTTAGTTTATTTATTTGTTCATGAGAGACAGTGAGAGAGAGGCAGAGACACAGGCAGAGGGAGAAGCAGGCTCCACGCAGGGACCCCGATGGGGGACTCGATCCCAGGACCCCAGGATCCCGCCCCAGGCCGAAGGCGGCGCTAAACCGCTGAGCCACCCGGGCTGCCCGTCATTTCCATGTTATATACACACATACACACACACATACACATACATCCATTCTGCTGAAATAATTCCAACCACAAACAAAGGAATTAAATGCCGTCATACATGATGTGCATATACATCTATATACAGATGCACAGTAAATGTAAATATACCATCTGTGTGCAATATACACCCAAAGGTGTACGTATGCACACGCCCATTTTTCATACATGTACGTGCACACATATAAAACACTTCACACATATGTACGTCGATTTGCTGAAAACCCAAAGGACTAGTAAATACAAAACAAAACGAAAAGCAATCGAGAAGCTGGAGGGTCATGCTGAGTTCAGGGAAGTAAAGGCAAAATGGCAAATGCTACAAGTTTAAAAGTCACACAGCAGGGCAGCCCGGGTGGCTCAGCAGTTTAGCGCTGCCTTTGGCCCAGGGCCTGATCCTGGAGACCCGGGATCGAGTCCCACATCGGGCTCCCTGCATGGAGCTGCTTCTCCCTCTGCCTGTGTCTCTGCCTCTGTCTCTGTGTCTCTCATGAATAAATAAATAAAATCTTAAAAAAATAATAAAAAATAACTAAAAGTCACACAGCAAAGGATAAAACGTTTCCAAAACCCCAGGGCAATACATGTAAATACACTATCTGTGTGTTTCTACGGACACGTATCTCTACGCACACACCTGTTTTGCACACATGCACGTGCACACACGTAAGGAGTCTTTTGGAAAGACGGGGCGGGGTCCTAGTCGAAATAACGATGACTGCTAGTTTTCCAAGGTTCGTGAAGACTTTCCTGCTCTGACTCCAAAAGCCTGATGCAGACCATGAACACACAACCTGACGCATCCAAGGAGTACGGCACGGGGCGTCCAAACACACACGAGCATCTCTTAAAACATCTACAGCGAGACACCCAGGCCGCCTGCGAAGCAGCCAGCAGGACCTGGACAGGATGTCTCCACAGCACCAGGAGGAGCTGGAGATGGGGACAGTGTGTGTCGGGCACGGGAAGGGCGTCACGGGCTGCCTGGCATTCTGCATGGAGCGAGGTGTGTCCGACCCCTGAGCCCAGAGGAAATGCTCTCGCTGACCGCATGGCTGGTGGTTCCCCAGGGCCACAGGGGAGATGGGGGAAGAGATGCGACGGGGAGTGAGCAGCAGACCGAGAGCCGGACTGTCGTTGCCCACAGATGCCGACTTCATGTACTCACTGGCTGCCACCACCGGCGATAAAATCACCGGGACCGGGACTATAGGAGGGCACTGCAGCTTGGGCATGATTCCCATGGCACCCATGCAAGTCATCGCCGACACCAGCCATTTCTTCAACAACAGGGGAATCAGGTAGCTTTGCTGGGGTCTGCTCGCGTCATGATGCAGGTAAAATCTGTGGCTAATCACGGAAATCGTGCACACTGAAAAATGCAGCTTTCTCTGCAAAAACGGGGTGGATTTTTAAGAAACAAAACCCAGAATTAACAGAAGCCAAGGAAACGGGCGGTTCGTAGAACGTAGGAAATAGATACACAGCTGGGAATTGAGAACCTCCGTCAAGTGTCGCCCATAGAGATGGATCGAAAATATGACTCAATCAACCTGAACTCTTAGGATCGGGCTGAAAAGAACCGAGCTCCTCGCTACTTGCCAAGGTCTGAGAATAATCACTGAGAAAGTCTTCCCAGGGACATGCTAGTAGGAAAAGATGAAAGAAGGAAGGAAAAGGAAGGAAAGAAAGAAGAAAGGAAGAAAGAAAGAAAGAAAGAAAGAAAGAAAGAAAGAAAGAAGAAGAAGAAGAAGAAGAAGAAGAAGAAGAAGAAGAAGAAGAAGGGAAGGAAGGAAGGAAGGAAGGAAGGAAGGAAGGAAGGGAGGGAGGGAGGGAGGAAGAGGTGAATAAACGTTAGTTCAAAGCGATGTAAAAAATTGCCACAAAAAAGTCCTAATTAAAAAAAAAAAGTCCTAACAACGCCCAACTTTGCAGCTAGTAGCGTCTCGTAACTACACGGAGCGGGGTTTGGAAGAGTCATAGGAATAAAGGGAGCAGCCCACAGCCAAGCTTCCTTGCTTTGGGCGCATCCTGCCTTCAAAGGAAGGACGAGTGATTCCTTATATTTCTCTTTTTTCCTTTATTTTGTATTTATTTATTTATTTATTTATTTATTTATTTATTTATTGCAGCAGAACTGGACTGGCCTCCTCCCTCCTGCCCCCTGAAGGAGAGTCGCAGCCAGGTGCCTACAGCTGCAGGTGCATCCCCGGTGGCCAGCTCCACCAGCTGCCTCCACGCCCTCGCCCAGCGTGTGTGCCCGACCTGGGAGCACCCAAAACATCAAGTCTCACTGGTGCAAAATGTCACGATTCCGGATACAGGGAGAACTGAAGAAAATCTGGGCCGCGTTGGGACTTCAGTGACCCACATGATGCACCGGGCACCGCGCACTGAAGTGCACCCAGGGGGCATGTGTGAGGGCTGCGGAGACCCTTGAGTTCCTGCAGGCCCGGGCTGACCTCATAGAGGCCTGGATGCCTTGGCCACCACCTCCCCCAACACGTGTGCACCACGAGCCAGGATGTGCGCGCAGCAGGCGGCCGTAGGGCACATGTGGTCGGGGAGCGCAGGCACGGCCAAGGGCAGGAGCGCATGACCCCGAAGTGTCTCACCAGCCCGCCAGGACCCCGGTCGAACCCAGATGGAGCAGCTCTGAGGCCTCCTCCCTGCTTCCCTTGCCCCCCTGCTGGGTTTACGCCGCCTCCCGAGCTCTGGGGCTGCCCCCAGGTGCGTGAGTGGGGCTGCCCCAACTCCTGACTCAGCCAGGGCATGCACAATGGGTTGGTTCGGGCGGCTGGTGGTGTGGACCAAACCAGACACAGGGACTTGTTTCTAAACACCGACGCGGGCAGTAGCTTCCAGGTCCTTGATGTGTTTCCCTGACCCTTCCCGGCTCCGGATGTCCACACCCGGTGCACACCTCCAACCCGGTCCTTGACACCCACGGTTTTCTGCATCAGACATGCCCGATGTGCAATAGGCCGGAACATCTTCTCTTTCTGCTCTCTTCTCTTTTCTGCTTCTCTTTCTTTCTAAAGCTGAGCAGGACAAAGGGAAAGGCATTCGCTGTATCAGAGGCGCTTCCAGAACTGGAAGTGGGTTCGGGATTCCTCACGCTCACTCCCCTCTGGCACGGCTGCACGCACAGCATTTTTTTTGCACATTAAGGGAAGGGATGCTTCAGTTTCCAAAAGCAGTGGGCGAACCCTTGTGCAACCACCAGACACCTGCAGATCAATGCTTGACCTCAGCACTCACCCGAATTTGAGATTTATCACCTGTCGGAGCAAGAAGCACTGGAGACAACAATGCGTTTTCCTTTTTTGTTTAAAGATTTTATTTATTTATTCGTGAGAGACAGAGAGACAGAGGCAGAGACACAGGCAGAGGGAGAAGCAGGCTCCATGCAGGGAGCCCGATGTGGGACTCGATTCCGGGACTCCAGGATCACGCCCTGGGCCTAAGGCAGGCGCTCAATGGCTGAGCGACCCGGGTGTCCCAACAATGTGAGTTTTCATGCAAAACCATAAGTGCTTAAATCACCAGCCCCTCCCAGTCTTGGCCCCTCCCTTTGAGCCAAAAGGAACAGAGGCGCCCTCCTCCTCGAATCCTCTCCATATTACTATTGGTTTCACACTCTTAAACATTTCTTAGCTACCCTCCCCCAAAAAAGGCCACGCGTCATTTCTAAACCAGTTTTCTTTTTCTTTAAAAAAAAAAAAAATCCCACAAAGGAAGCCAATCCAACAATGCATTTTCCCAGCTACCATGTTTTTTAGGTTTGCTTTATAGACAAGCCGTGGAGGTGGTGAATGGAACTTTTCACGACTCATCTCTCATTTTTTTTTTTTCTTTCCTTTTTTAGTAACAGTTTTTTTTGACCGGGGTGGTCTTCTTCTCAGAATAAGACAAAAATTATTTTTAACTGTACTATAAAGGGAGCGATGAACAGCAGTGGATGCCTTTGGGAGTTGAGTTTGCCTCAGGTCTACACAGAGATCTGGTCTCACCGCGCCCACGTAAAGAAGGAACACTTCTGGCTCGGTTATGCTAGAAAACTATGACCGCCATATTCCTTTTACCTCATGTGAACTTTCAAGTTGTGCTTTAATTTATAAAGAACTTTTTAAAAAAAAAAAAGTCGCACTGAAAGAAAAGAATGATGAACCACAGACAGGGCGGACTTGCCGCCAAAAACATCGTCTCAACAGCCTGACCAGACTTCACCAGAAGAAATTCCATTGACCTAATTTAGAAAGGGATCGGTTCGGGTTCCCAAATTATGGATTCCTCGGGGATTTTGAAGAGCGTTTCAAACACTGGACGTTTTCCACGGGTATTCGTTAACTCGTGGATGACATGGCCCTGGGGTTGTGAGATGCAATTTAATTGTCCGGGGGGTGCCATCCAAAACTTTTGAAAAGTCCTGGCACCGGTTAAAGCAAATCACAAGAAGGAGCATCTATGGGGATGAATGTGTGGCTTCTCTTCCACGGCGTAGAATTCTGTGTTGCAAGAAACTGTTCCTTAAAGGGATCTAAGATGGTTTTCTTCTCTTCCTTTTATTGTATTTCTAAACTTTTGATGAATCGCTTTACTCTGTTTCGACTCCAGGACCTTGCAAGTCCAGTCGATGTGGGTGTCCTTACTGTCGCGCCCATGCGACGACGCTGCGCATGGCCGAGATTCACCAACCCGCGTAGGCCAAGGGTCGGCACAGTCTTGACGTTGGCGCGTCCATCCTCTTTACTAGTGGTGTCCCTTACCTTTGGTAATTGTTCCATAAATGCCATTTCCATCAGCACACTGTTAAATCAACCAAACCGTCAACAGAACCCCGCGATAGCACGGTCACGCTTCAGAGCTCCTCTGCCTCTGCCTTTGACATCAAACCCAACGCTGAGAACAAAGCGAGGCAAAGCCCCAGTCTTGGTGCAGCGGAGCCCAGCAATGAGGGAGGAGAGCGTGGTAGAAATACGAAACGATCCCTTTGCAACTCCCCTGTTTTGATTTGGTGGCGAAGGAAATCCAGGTCGCGTCTTTGTTGGCGAGATGTGCACGGAGCAGAACACGAGGCAAACCCGCAGCTTCCCATGAAATGTGTTGGGGCCTAAAGAGTTTCGGAAGCAGCCGGGCCCGTCTATGCCGTGGCATTTCCTTGAGTTTGTTTGCTCGCTCAACACAGATATGTCAGATCCTGCTCGGGCTCTGGATGCAGGCGGGATGGAGACGGGAGGCTTCTCCTCACAGCCACCATCAGACCAGAAGGCAGGGCAGATGCTTAGAAATGGTAGGCCTCCACTTTTAGCTTGAGGGACATTCCTTATTTGTGCAAGACTCTCAACAACTTTCCTCATTTTAACTGGGCCTTGCTCTCATCTTTTAAGCTCCCTTAAGACAAAACCGTGACCTTATCACCCCTGGGCTTCACATTCGTCTTACTTTGTCAGGCCTGCAACTCCTCCCCGTGCTCATATCTGTTCATCTGCTCCTGGTCAAGGGAGCGGATTGGCTTGTCTTCCGCTGGTCTTCCCTGGGCGACCTTGAAACGCCTTCCCTGTAATGTGGTCATTGGAAAGATTGGCCAAAATCTTAAACCATCCAAGAATGAGGTCATCTAAGCTGCCATGTGTGCTTTATGGAGACAGAACCGGAGAGAGGCCGCCGTTCCAAACCCGATAAGACATCTGCACTGTCTTAGAGGGGTCAGGCCTTCCTTCAAAGGTGTCTTTGCCTGCAATGTATTGCTGAACGCCCATGGTAGCTGGCTGTTAAACAGAAAGCCACAAGGCAGACCGATGTTTGCCAAGCGCTGCAGGGAGCACAGAGCAGGGAGTTAAGAGCCTAATGGGGATGAGGTCTCCATTTGTGGGCCATAAAACATTCCTGGAGCTAGAGGTGGTGTTTGCACAACATGGTGAATGCACGAAATGCCCCAGGATGGTGCATTCTAACGGGGTCACAAGGGTGTTATCACTTGGGTCCTGTTCCCTTCAAAATCTTATATTGAAGTCCTAACCCCTGCACCTCAAGATGCGACCTTATTTGGAATTAGGGCCATCGTACGTATAACTAAGTCATACTTTGGGAGTTTGGGAGTCTAAGCCAATATGACTGGTATCCTTATAAAACATGGAGAATCTGAGGCCACGGGGCTGGCTCTGTCAGGGGAGCACGCACGACCTCTTGATCCTTGAGTTATGAGTTTGAGCCCCACATTGGGCATAGAGAGTACCAAAAAAATAATAAAATATTACAATGTTTAAAAGGTGGAAAATCTGGGCTCAGACATGCACACACAAGCAGAACAACATATAAGGACAGAAGCAGAGATTGGATGAGGTGGCGACAGACCAAGGAGCACCAATGATTGCCAGCTGTCTCCAGGACTGGGAGAGGGACGTGGAGCAGATTGTCTCCTGGGGCCTCCAGAAGGAACCGGTCCTGCTCACGTCTTGCTTCTTGACTTCTAAGCCCCAGAACTGGGAGAGAACAAATGTCTGTGGCACTTTGCTACAGCATCCCACGAGTCCATACAGATGGCAAGATTCGTGTTACTCGCATTTAACCACAAGAAAAGGAACCGGTTATGAGGATGTGCGTATACATCAAGACGTGCTTTAATAATAGACGTAAAGTGGAATGAACAAAGTGGCCAGGGTATGCAGGTGGACTTCCGAAGAATCAGACATTCACAGTGAGTGATTCACTGACCTAACCCCGCTACGAGGTACAGCTCCTGTGTCCCCTTGCTCACTCCATTCGTGGGCTTTGCCCAGATGCGGTGTCCATCTTTCTGTGTCCAGATTCAGGAAGCACTCTATCCCAGAAGCACAGGGTGGGGATGTCTGCCCACCTCCGCGAAGGACTCCAGGAGAGTTCCATGGGGATGCCCCTTCCGGCTGGATGACTTTCCACCTACCCAAGGATGGAGAGGCCAGCTCCCAGCATCTGAAACACAGACATGAGGCTGAACACCTCATCTCTTCGCTCTGCAAGGACAGCCCTGCCAGGCAGAGCCAGACTGCCAACCTCACGGCGGGGGGGGGGGGGGGGGGGAAGGGGGGGTCCTCGGGACAGTATGCAGCTGAGGGATGGGTGCATGTGTGGAGGTGATGACATATTGGCACCGTCTGCAGCAGCTCCAGGTGGCACCGTTGTAAAGCGCTTGGCACCAGGACACGGGTGCCTTGGAGGGCCTCCATCTCTGGCTGGCTGGCTTTCAGGGATGGGCTGGTTTGTGGTCCGTGATGGATTGAACAGGTTTGAAAGAGGTTGTCATGGCTCCTTGTTGCCGTGGCTGCAAAACAAACAGTCTCGACCTAAGATTGTGGGAGCTTTTTATTCTCACTCCAAAGGGTGATTCAAGGAGAATGAATGTGGAGCAGGCTGGCATGTAGGGACCAAGTGCCATTACTTGCGGACTTGGCTGTGTAGGGGTAGATCTCAAATATCTACCCAAAAAAATGAGGTCAACAGTGTGTGTCCTTTAGAAGATACTGTAGGAACAGCAGTGTGTCATATATACATATATCATATATATAAAATATACATATATACATATATTAATTAACAAATTAATTATTCGTCATATTAATTAGTAATATAATATATAATGCATTTTATATGCAATAATATATTTCTATATTATGTCTCACACATATTGAATATATATTAAATGCATGTTATACACACACACATATACCTGTATATTTATTGCTCTAATTTATATGAATATACTTTACTAGATATTCGTGAATTTTATTATTCCCTTCTTACGTATGCTTGTAAGCATACATATGCAACAAATACCTGCAGATTTCTTGTCATATATCACATGGGACTGAATCTAGGGCAGCCTACAGTGGCAGGAAGCAGATGACGTTATCTCCTGACGTGGCTTCATATAGGTAGATTTCAAATAACGAAAAAAATGATGTCAACATGCATTCTTTAGAAATCCTCCCAAATGTTTATATGTGAACGTACAAATAAATGCACAATAACAAGGGCGCCCGGCTGACTCAGTCTGTAGAGCATGCAGAGGATCTCCGGGTTGTGAGTTCATGTCCCACCCACATCGGGTGTAGAGATTATTTAAAAATAAAATCTTCCAAAAAAGACATGATGACAAATATATATAAACCTATTTGTATATATACTAACAACATAAAATGATAATATGCATAATGCATGTATCCACTATGTAACACATGTACCCACACATATGTAATTCATATAATGTATTAAACTATATACTATGTTTAAATATAAATATTAATATGTATAAATATACACATTTATATACATACATGCACACGTACACAAAAAATCTCTATTTTTTGCTACTGTTGTGTTTGTGTGCACATATATGTTGTCCTTTGATATCCATGTATCTGTTATCATTATTGATCACGTGAATTTTTGTTGTATATTATACACGTATCATGCATTAAATATACCGTGTTCACATGACACTGCTTATATGACTAAATTCACCATTGGTTATTTATGTTTGCGTTGTGTAATACGCTGTGATTTGTTATTTATAATGAACAGATACGTGCCTATGTGTACATTTATTTGTACGTGTACGCACCATGCGCATGTCTGCCGTGCTTTATTATATACGCCTGGGCGTCTTTTTCTCGACGTGGCTCTCATTGATATTTGTGCATAGCTGCATATTTGCTGTTGCTTATTTACGTCCCTGCTCACGATGCACTAGCTGTCGGGATTGGTGTTTAGTATATATGCATGTCTACAGGTACTGTTATGTTTCTGTTATATATGAGTAGGTTTGTTGGCTGCTGACAGGTGGAACCCATGCTCCAGAGGAGCAGCTCACACAAGGACATGAACATCCAGAAGTGGGCATCGCTAGGACTGGCTCTAGTCTGTGTGTCTGTCACCCGGAGGGGCCACCATATGTGATTCTTGAAACAAAGGTAGCAAACGTTGCTAACGGGAGAGCTCACGCAGGAGCCAGCGACCTCAGCCGCAGCTGGGAGACCATCGCTAGCGTCTGCCCTCAGGATAAGCGCTTCCACCCGGGGTTGGAGGCAGACGAACCCCAGGACACCACACAGCATTGCGGGGCATCGAGGGAGGCAGGGAGGTCACGCTATTGCAGAGACGGGTGCACGCAGCCTCGATCCTTGGCAGCCCCGCTATTGTTCTGAGAGCCAGCCTGGCTCGCCATCTAATTCAATCTGGCTCATGATTTCACAATTTCTCATAAACTAACAATGGAAATTAGCAATGTGTTCAATTCAGGACTTGGCTTTAAAAAAAAGAAACAACCCAACTCTTGTGGGATCGTCGTTTCAAGCACCATCAGAAACGCAGAGTCAGGGGGCAGCAGGCTGGGTGGGGGGACTTGTGTCCCAACCTTTGTTAAATCTGAACCGGAGGAGACCACAAAGAGATCCCAGCAGGGCTCCCCCGCCCCCTCCCCAGGGTGACTCCCAACAAAGAAACAAGCTTGAAATGTCGGATCCACTTTACAGGCTGTTTATTCAGCTGGAGCGCAAACCCAGCTCCACTGAACCAAGACGACAGGATGGAAAGCTTCCATACCCCTGGCATCACTTGATGAGCCGGTTTTTCAAAGCGGAGAAGGACACAAAGTCAACATGGGTGAACTCAAAAAACCTCACGTCCCTTCGGAGCTCCCGGGCATGCCGCACAAGCCTGTGCTATAATTTTCCATCTCACCTGGCGTAAGGCACACCTGCCTTGGGCTGAGCTTGCCAGCAGCCCTACAGACATGTATGTGGTATGACCTGGTCATTCTGCTGCTGGGAGTCAGGCGGACAGTTACGGAGTCAGGGCCGGGGTCCCCAGCGAGGAAATCTGGAGTCAGGACAGCTAAAATCAGACGGCACCGACGATCCTGTTGTGCAGCTTAGACAGGGCCGCCTGAGCATTCTGCTTTGCAGCCTTTGCAGAAATGGCTTCTGCAAAATGTCCTAAAATAAGGCAATGAGCCACAAAAGCATTTGTCAATATTACAGGCAAGGGGGCAGTTAAGACTTAAGCCCCCAGATGTCAGCAAAGAAGAAGAAGAAGGAGAAGGAGAAGAAGGAGAAGACCACCAGCAAGTGGACATTAATCTAATAGGTAGACAGATATGTGGCCAAAGCCCAGATTGGCATGACTCAGCACGTTTAGATTGCTTACCACAATTCAGCAAAAGTCCCCATAAAAACTCCTAAACTTAGAAACACTGGGGCAACCCACTCGGGCTTTCCTCCCTCTCCAGGAGCTTTAGACTCTTGCTCCATAACCTTAGCCGCCCACCACTCTATGTCTGGTCTAGCTCTCCATTCTTCAAAACAGCATGACCAAGAACCCAGGGAACTAAAGGGAACACAAATCCTATAATACTGGGGACTGGGGGCCATCCCATGAATCGTATGATGCTTCCTTAGCAAGACCCCAGGCATCTACTCACCGGATTCCAGTAGAACCATGCATATCTTGTGAAAACCGAATATGTCCCCAGACATTGCAACATGTCCTCTGGGGGACAGAATCACCTCCAGGTGACAATCGCTGCCTTTGATGATGGACAGAAGAGCATCTACAAAAAAAAAAAAAAATTCCTCCAGATTTGTACTGTTCAACTGCTGAGAGGCACATCCCGCGCCCTGACATCATTCTTTCCAGGTCACACCGTCATTGGCCAACGTTTGTTCAGAAGGTCGGTCTCGGTTTCCTGACAGCAAAGCAACACTGATGCTTCCTATGAGGGCATCCACTGGGCCTCCCAGGCCTGCTCTCGCACCTGCCTCCAGGAAAAGCGGCTGAGCACCCACTCTGACCTTTCTGCTGGCCTTTCTGCCTCTGAGCCCAGTTCTGCCTCTACCTTCTCGGCAGCACCTCCTCCAGCTGGCCTGGATTGGCGGCTGAGCATACGCTTCAACTTCACAGAAGCAGAACTCTTCCAGAACCTTCTGCCTCCTTCGCTGGGCTCTCACCTGTGAAGACTCGACCCAGCTGCCCCAGCCCTAGGAGAAGAACCACTGCTCTCTCTGACTGTGGACTCTGAGCCCCCTCTCACCTTTGCACAAAGCTCTGGTGTGTTCTTGGCTCGTCTCCACTTCCCACAGAGCAAGTTTCCAACATGTTCCCTGCATTACCATGTATAGCTAGCTGGTCTTGCTACAAGCATGGGTGTGCTTGCCACCATGCATGGAAGTGTGTGGGGCTCCATGCCACCACCCCACATGCTCATGTGTCCACAGATTTCCTCCCAACACCCCCGACATGCACACAATGCCTTGGACTCCCAACAGGATTCAG
The DNA here is from genome assembly GCF_003254725.2 of Canis lupus dingo. NCBI lineage: Eukaryota > Metazoa > Chordata > Mammalia > Carnivora > Canidae > Canis > Canis lupus. The sequence goes on along the minus strand of NC_064281.1, from coordinate 1,761,488 downwards.
GACATGTGATAATTCATCGCCAATCACACCTTCCTCAGCAGACCATTTATCTAGAATGTCCCCTGAAGTTTTCACATGCTTAGGGGTCTGTCTGAGGTCTTGACTCCCAAGTGTTCAAGGACAAAGGCTTACTGAGATATCATGCACTACTGTTTTTTGTGAGTTTTTTTTTTAAGATTTAATTTATTTGAGAGAGAGAGAGAGCGAGCATGAGCATGAGTAGAGGTAGAAGGAAAAGCAAGTCCCCGCTGAGCAGGGGGCCCAATGTGGGGCTCCATCCCAGGACTCCAGGATCATAACCTGAGCCAAAGGCAGATGGTTCACCAACTGAGCCCCCAGGCACCCCATCATGCACTATTTCTCATCTTGTATCACGTGACGGGCATTTTATGACCATGTCAACGTGGGAAATCCCAGCCAGACGCATAAAAACAGGCAAAATCTCCCCCGCCCTGCCAATGGAAGGACTTTGTGTACGTCCTACCAAACACATGTCTTCAACTCCCATAAAATCACTTCAAGCACAAATGCAATTTTCCCATTATTTGTTTCTTGTTTGCTTTCATGTGGCAAAGGTGTCGAATGCAAAGGTGCGTCCAACCACACAGGGAGGGCAAGTTTTCATAGCTCCAGAGGGATGGGAGACCAGCCGTCTACAGTAAGGAGCTACAGAAACCAGGCCAACAAGACTAACATGATCTGTAACAGAACATCAACCGTCTTTGCCGCATTTGCTGGGGGGCCCTAGACTGCAGGTCGCCAGCCATTCCAGGAGGGAGCAGGGGAGGGGTATCAGGATGATGGGGACGGCAGTGATAAGCTGGCCCAGGTGTCCACAGATGCAGCCCCGAATCGCACATCTTTCTGCTCCTGTCGTGTGGGTTCTGAGGAAGGTCACGGTGCTGTCCCGACAGCTGGAAATGCAACTGCGGTGTTTCAGGAACATGAAGGGGTGTGTCCCAGTCCATCCTAGCATCTCTCCATGTGGGGGACTGCTCGTGTCCCCTGCTCCCACCCCAGGCCCGACAGTCCGTGGTCCACCACCCCCACCCTCCTGTGGATCAGCATGAACGTCATGTCTGTCCTAGGAGGCCTTGAGTTCTCCTTGGTTTACAATGATCAGAGCTGTCGGCTAGAAAACGAACAAAATACTCCTAGTTTTGTCAGTTTGCAGGGATGTGTTCCTAGAACCAGAGGCAGCCATGCTGTTCATCATCCAAACTGAGATGCAAAAGCAGAGCTTTTCATATTCGCGGGCAGAGGTGTGAATCGGGATAATCCCAGGCAAGCAAAGACATGCATGCAGGCCACCAAGTGGAGGAGGAAATGAAATGAATTGTGGCATATGTATGTATGCACACTGGAATATCAGCCATAAAATGGAAAGAAATTCTGATACATCCTATACCACGAATGAACCTCAGAAACCTTATCCACACACAAAGGACCCCACATTGTAAGATTCCACTGGTAAGAAATATCCAGAATAGGGAAATAAATAAAAAGAAATAGATGAGAGGTTGATTAGGGTGCAGAGAATGGAGATGGGGAGTGTCTGGTAATGAGGGTGGGGCTTTTTTTCTTTGGGGGGAATGAGAAAGTTCTGGAACTAGATCAGGGTGGTGTTTGCACAACATTGTGAATGCACTAAATGCCCGTGAGTTCATCTCATGTTTTGTGACTCTTGCTTCAACGGAGAGAGAAAGGAAATGAAACTGTGGTGAGCTTTTCCTGTGCTGTTATGAGAGCTCAAAAATGCATTATCACCATCATAATCCTTATTCTATTAGGTTTTCATGAAGAGTTTCAGCCGATAACCATTGCCACGACTGATCAGCATGGCTCTCCTCATATTAGATCTCCTGAGGGTATCTCTGTGCACCCAGAAGTGAGTTTTGCCTCATTCTGCCTTATCCAGCAACATCCTGCCCATCACCCCTCTGGAAAGTCTGCAACCCAAGGAGATCCCCCAGGAACCCAACATACTCCGTTTTTGCCCTACGTGGCTTGAGCCCTTTAGAGCTGCTACCTTGGGGCTTCATATCAGTGTTTCAAGACACATGTGCTCACCTGGACTGCATGGAAATTCAGGAAAGCAAACTCTGCAAAATTTGAACAGAATCATTGTGGGAGGGGTGCCTCGGTGGCTCAGTCGGTTGAGCATCTAATAGAGACTGGATCTACAGCTCTGAATAGAGACTCGAGTTGAGCTTCCTTCCTCGGCTGGGAGTCTGTCTTTTGTGTTCTCTATCTTGCTTTGTCTCAAACCAATAAATGGAATCTTAAAAAAAGAGAGAGAATCATGGTGGGAGACGTAGCAAAATAACTGATTACCATAACGTTGGCTGGTGGAGGTTGGATGTTCCATCTCTCATCACGTTTGTTGGCCAAATAGGTCAGCTGTGTGATCTTAGCAAGAAAAAAGATGCAACTTGACCTTTCCGTAGTAAGATGGCGTCCGTGTCATATTTTCAGGGTGGAGATCTGTTATTTGTGGCCATCACAACGTGGCAAGTATTCAGCCCTTGTTGCTGGCTAATGGGCACCAGGGAGGCCACTTTCACTTCTACTAAAAAAGGTCATTGCCATGAAGTGAATGGAAAGGCTGAATGGAAGAGAGTCTGACGGGGATGGCTTGGGCTTTTCCTGGGATCCCATCCTGCATTTATGCATTGCGCACCTTACACTGCAGACGTATCCTCAGCACCCTTTAAAAAAGGGAGAGACATACATTCCCCTTCGATTAGCTATAATACTGGATTTCCACAGAAACACACAGACATTTGTATAAAAGGGACAAATGATCCCCTGAAATTCAGACGTTTCCTCCCCAGATATTTCATTTTGGTAACCAAATCTTTAATAAACTTTTTTTTTCTCCATCGAGGCATTCCATATCCAAACAGCGTGAGCATTCTGCTCTACAGAATATCGGAGAGAAGGGAATCCTTGTTCAGACAGCAGCTGCAATGAGAGCCGTGCCATGTCTTAGCTAAAACGCTTCCCAAATGCCGTGATGTCATGTGATACAGGAAACACCCACGGTGTCCTTCTTTTGTTTGGTCTTAAACCACATTCGTGGACACATGTCAGGAGTATACGTGTAGACGTGTTAGTTCGTACGTGTTAGAATGACTCTGACAATGTGCTCATATTCATAGCAAGACCTGCTAAAATTTGTGAGTGCAGCAAAAAACACTCTCGAACAGCCGACAAAATCAGGACAGTCTGTAATTTACGGACGTGATTTTGATCGCGCGTCAATATTTAACCAATGGCAAAATGTGTGTAAAACCATGTGATTGGAAGACATCTTTAAATGCTAACTGGAAAAGATTTTTGTTGCAAGCGCTAGAAATACTTAAATTGCTTCCCTAGGAAGGGGCACACTTATAGAAATGGAATAGCAGAGTATGAGAGAAGGATGTAAGAAGCAAATGCTTCTTGATTTACAAGGTTTTAAGGTAAAAAAAAAAATTGGGAAGTCATATTATGCACTAGGGAGAGTGAGTCTTGCCAGTGGCTGGTTAGACGTCACCTTTGCATGAATCACCTGGTCTTCGGTCATAGTTGAAGGTGACATGTCTCAGTGAGCAAGCAATTCTCGTATTATTTTTCCGAAGAACAGACTCTGTGCACACGGCTGCAGAGTGTGCCCTTGGGAGAACATGAGCTAGATTTCAGAAAAAGCCCAAGAAGATTCAGTATTTCCCTCAGGATATCCCCAGGAGAATGTCCACAGGCCTGGAAACACTTAACCATCACTTGCTTATTTGAGAAAAGTCAGAAAGGATTATTGAAACAGATCGGAATGTTGAACCAAATTTACAAATGTTCCTAAACTGTTTTCATTAACCAAAAAAGATGCTGAAACAGGAAAAAAAAATGAAGCTGGAAACATAGCTGGGACTGACCCCTGACCCTCAAAAGGGGAAAGAAGTTGTAGCTATTTAGGAAAAAGGGAAATGTTAGATTTTTACAACCAAGAAAATAAAAAAGAAAGAACTGTCGAAGGAAAGTATTCTATCTATCGATCTATCCATCATCTACCTATCTATCCATCCATTATCTATCTATCTATCTATCTATCTATCTATCTATCTATCTATCTATCGATGTATCTATCCATCCATCATCTTTGTATCTATCATATAGATATCATATCCATCCATTCATCCATCCATCCATTCATTCATGTATCTATCTACCTATCTATCCATTCCAAGAGAATCTTATTTGATTTTGTTTTATTATTAGAATATAGTAGACACACAGTTACATTTTTTTCAAGCGTACAACATAGCGATTCCACAAATTCAGACATTATGCTGTGCTCACCACAAGTGTAGCTACCATCTGTCACCATGTGACACTATTACAATGCCATTGACTCTATATTCCCTGTGCTGTGCCTTGTATTTCCATAAAGGAAAGTATTTTAAAATGAACGTGTCCTTGGAGTCTTGGGGGAAAAAATGAGATGCCAAAAATACCCCACAAAAAAATGCCTGATCAAGAGCTGTTACTAGTTATGACATCAGGGCCTTGGGTGAATTTGAAATGTACTCATTCATCAAAGGATGACAGGGCTTGAGATTCAACGTGTCTATTGGACAAGTATTGTCGGAGCCCTAGTGCATATTAGCCAACGTGCCACCTGCCAGCAGAGCCTAGTCAAGAAGGAAACAGGGCCCGTAGGTCAGGGTGAGATCCCACAGCTTCCTGTGTAGTATTGGGCACATGGTGACTGTCTCCTTGGAAAAAAGAGACACCTTTAAGGTAGGATATTAATTCATTCTTGTCCACACAACTCTATAGTTTACCATGCATGGTGGTAACCTAGACATCCCAGGTGATTCTGAGCATTACAAATTATGCTTGTTGGGTATGGGCAGCTCCTTACCTGTTACACACCATCAGGAAAGAGAAAGAGGAGGGAATTGGTGAAGATACAGAGAAAACTCTAGAGTTGGCAGCTTTGAGTTCCAACTGGAGCCAAATGCATTGAAACTTCTTGGATGCAATCAGATAGTGACACATTGGCAAATAAAATACTGTAATTAGCACACATTCAGAGGTTACTCAAATTGCCCAAAGTGACATAATATGGAGAAGATTGGGATACACCCAGAGTTAAGGTTTTCTCACGAAAGCCCAGAGGACTTACGCGTTGGGAGTCCAATGTCTCTGGCCAACTCCAGTCTTCTATGTGGACTCAGATTCCCAATTGTCAGATGAGGAGCTTCCAAGTGAAGTTTCCAGGGGAGAAAAAAAAATGCACACAGAGCAGAGGATTTCCCAGGAAACGTTTTGTTAGGGGAGAGGTCAGATGTTGATTCCTAAGAGCTTGAAGTCATACTAGCTCCTTTTGTCTTCCCAGCCCCTCTGCCTCACCCCTACGGCAATGGTGGCGGTGAGGGTGGTGACCGACACTGTTCCTGAGTCAGCGTCACGTCCCCACGGGTTGTCCTAGAGCATGAAGACCATGCTTTTTACTCCCCCATCCGGCCCCCATCAAAGGAGTCTAGGGCAGTTTTATTCAAAAGTCACACCGTGGCCCAGATGCCGGGGAATTCTAAAGATGAATTTCCTTCCTGCAATTGTCAGAGACATTATATTTGGTAGGTAAAAACTAGAATTCACAACAATTAACACATTGTTCTTTGCAACTCTGAACGTATATCCAAACATGTATTTTTCCTAAATGCATTGTTTTAAAAATAGTTGCTCTAACGGTGGTGGCGACCTGAAGCCAAATCACAGATTTGCTGCTTCCTTCCCCCGGGCACTCAGTCCTGAATAGTATTCCTGGTGTGTGTTGTCCACAGAGCCCATGCAGCGGAGAAACAAAACACCAGGGAATTCATGGAGGCACCTGCTGGGTCATAGTCAGCTTGGTTCATACAAACAACCACATGGTAAAAGGAAATGTCAACTTACAAGACTGCCACGGGCATTCGAACTGCTCCTAGGACATGCTTTGGTGTACACAGCTGTTCGGTGCATACCCTAGAATGGTAGGACTGCGAGCTGGGCCCTTCCTGCATACATGGGCCATTCCCTAAGCTTGACACCCCCCCCATTGTTTGAAATCATCCATGAACCTCGTAGAGTGCTTAACCAGGATGAAGCCTGTACACTGGGAAGCCGCGACTGACACTCAATGTCCATAGTAGGTATGAATAGATATATGGCTGATAGAGAGGATGCATAGATGATAGATAGATAGATAGATAGATAGATAGATAGATAGATAGATAATGGATGGATGAATAGATAAATAAATTGATAGGTGATAGGTCACTGGATAGGTAGATAAATGATGAATAGATAGAGTGATAGATGATAGATGATGGATGGATGAATGGATAGATAGATGATAGATTGAATGACAGGTGATAGATCACTGGATAGATGGATGATGGATGGGTAGATGGATAGATATATAGATAGATGATGGATGGATGGTAGATGGATAGATAGATATTTTCTGGCTCTCTCTCGTACTGTTGTCCCCGTCCCTCTGGAATAGCAGGTGCACTTATATTCAAATCACGCTTATTGAAATGAGAGACGTGAGAGCACGAAAGGGTCATATGCGCACCCCGAGGAGGTGCATTCCACGCGGCGCTGCCGTTCGTCCAGAACTAAGTACCTACCTTCACATGGCAGCACCTGAGAGCCCCCCAGCCCCTCTCTCCGCGATGCTGTCCTCCGGCACGGTTAATCTTGGAAATGTCAATTCCAGGAGCATTTTAGCAGGAAATCAATCACCAGCTGACATGAGCAAAAGCACAGGCTCGCCCACCCATGAGGCCGGACACAGCAAGTGCCAGACGGGCGGGGTCCCCGCAAGTGTAAATAATTAAGGAGAGTTACCCACCCCAGAGCCCACTCAGAGGAAACCAGCGAGAAATACATAGTTGCCACGTCTCTACTGTCACCTTGGCCAAAACAAACATGGAAGAGTAGAAAACACAGCCCACACTTGTGCACACATGTTCTCCTGCAGTCCCGTGAAGGGGCAGAAACATAGCCACACACCGCAATCAGGCACCGTCAGCCCCCCTGCATGGCCTCTAGGCCCAGCCAATGCTCCCTCGGATCCGCGGGGCGCCTAACAAGCATACGGTAGGCTACGGAATCCGTGTGGCCCACAGATAGAAAATCAAGAGCTAAACAGCCAGAGATGGTGTTTTAGCACAGGCCGTCCTAGCAAAATACAGCCGGCGGATGCCCTACATAGTAGACACTGGCTTCTCACGGATCTGGACTGTGGGAGTCCATGATCAAGGTATCGCCACATTTGGTTTCTGTCTAGAGCCTTGTCCTGGCTTGTACACGCCCCCTTGTTGCTGTGTGTCCACAAGGTGGACACAGAGACCGACAGAGAGATGGTGTCTTTTCCTATAAGGACACTCATTCTATGGGATCAGGGCATCACCGTGATAATCCCATATCACTTCATTATTTCCCTCCTGCAGGAACATCCATGCTGGGAGTTAGAGCATCATCATATGACTTTGCAGGGAGGTGGGGGCACAAACATTCAGTCCTTAACAGATGGAAATAAATACCCCGAGGCAAATAGTCCATGTACTGCAAGCGAGGCTCCCCCCATCCGTCAGGCAGCATAATGAAACATTTGGTGAAGCATTTGCCGGAAGCACAAAAAGAAAAATCCTCTGCGTCAGGTGGCCCATCTCAATTTTTTTTTCTCAAAAAAAAAAAATTTTTTTTAATATCCTTTTGCATACGAATCTGATGCAGAGTGCAGTCCTTTAAGTGAGTTTATCCTCGGTCAGGCTGTTGGGATCTTCCCAGGCAGGGCACGTGGGTTAGTTTAAAAAATTGGACCCGAGCAGAGCTTCACAATGGCCACCAAAAATGGTGCCGGTTTGACACCGATTTGACCATGTGAGCTGGGTTTTGACATGAGTGTTCACAGGGCTGGGTTTGCACGATACGGGGAGAGAATTAAATTTGCGAATGCCTTGGACAGAGGCATTGATGGTGAGCAGGAATCGTCAGTAAGTAGCAGACACGAGCCCACCTCCTGCACCACACAGGTTTCTTCTTACGGTGGCGTTGGGTGCCCAGCTTGCAAGACTCCTGTAGATGTGCACAGGGGGACAGTTGCCATTTTGAAAATCTGCCAGCTGCTCTGGTTGGGTTCCCCGAGCTCCCAGCAAGCAGGGAGAGTGGCAGGCACCTAAAGTTAGTGCAGATGAGGAATTCCGTGTGGTGTCCATCGCACATGGTGCCTTCTGGATAAATGCACGGGGAGTCCCTCATTAGCTGCCTCTCAACCACCATCTCCAAGAGCTCCTCCAAGCTGATTTTGTGGATGCAGGATGGTGGGACCAAGCTTGTCCTTCTGACCGCAGAGGAAGGCCTCATTTCCAGGGAGCGGGGGCCCAGAAGGGACCCGTCTGGGCTGGTCTTGGAGCTGAGGCCAGGCTCGTCCGCCTGCACACAGCTGGCACTGGGGGCCGTCGGTTGCAGCCTGCTTGGCTCCCGGCTATTTGGCCTGGCCATGGGGCCCTTTTGAATCTTGCCTGCATCCTCCATCTGGTCCTGGCCTGGGATACGTGCCTTTCGCCTTCACGTGTGTGGGTGTTCGTATGTGTGTGTTTCCGCATGAGTTTATTTATGTGTGTCTGTCATGTGCATGGTTTGTGTCCATGGGTGCTGGTGTGTCTGCATGTGTGTGTTTCTGTGTGAGCTTGTGTTTGTATGCATGTGTGTGCACGTCTGTGCACGCCTGTGCTTACGCGCAAGCGTCTCTGAGTGTACATGCGTGTACGTGTCTGTGTATTTACGTGTTTCTGTGTGCATCACTGAAAGTCTCTCCTTGGACTGAGTTGGACTGAGGATCTTTTTTTTTTTTTCCCATTTCTTTTCTCACTTTCCTGAACTGCAGTTTCAAACAACAGTGAAAAGATCCAGCTCACTGAAATCTCTCGTGTGTGCCGTTCACCACACATATCAATGGTATTTGTTTTTAGGCTAGGAACAGAGATTTTTGAATCGCTCCCATATGACAGTTCGAAGTTTATGTGAAAATAAATCCCGAAGAACACCACACCTTCAAACACGTTTCCAAGAGGGGAAAAAAAAAATGTTTACTGGTCTAAGATTCCAACAGATAAACGTGAAGTTGCTTAAACGCCCAGAGACCTTGCCTCAAAATGCACACGAAAAACTCTTCCAAAATAATATGTTTCATCTATAAATATTACATGATGGGTGTTGGCCAAGGCTTTCCCCCTAGAGCATTAAAATTCTATTGGATATCTTCATACACATCCCGCTTAGTGCGGTCTAAATATGTGCACTGTCTCCTAAACACACACACACACATGCAGTGTCTTGAACCTCGTTATTTATCACCTGCACACATGACTCCCCCAAACTTCACAGTGACCTCTGAGAAAGATAAGAAGCAGAGACCATGCACTTCCAAATTCTACACATGGCTCAACCCGGAGCCAGAAGGCTCTGCTGTCTCAGAATAATATAACTTTAAACCATGCTCTTCTTGTAGAGACAGATTGCAGGGTGAGGCAAGAGTCGCAGTCGCCTGTTTAGGGAGGCCACTCACAAGGACGGCTGCACAATATGTCCCTGGCTCCACGGGGAAACGACCCCTAAAAAAAAAGAAAAAAAAAATCACCATACAGAAATAAGGCCTGGCCTGGGATGGTTTGGGCAGCTGGCTCAGGTATCAGGGCCTACGGCTGTGAGATTTATCGTCTCCTCCATGCCTCTGGGCAGACAGCTGTGCCTCAGTCCTTTTAGGGGTGACGTCACTGGTCTGGAAAGTGCTGGCAAAGGCTGAGCGCCAACGGGATGAAAACCTGCCCTGTCTGCGCAAACTTGGCAGGAGGTCTGCGATCCTTCACTAGCATTATCTATCACCTTCCCTTCCAAAAGCCCTCTCCGGGGGCACTCGCATCGGTCATGCAAAATCTCCAAACGTCACCGCCCACGGGGGTGGGGGGAAAACACGGCCTCTCCGAAAACGTAGCTTTTGCAACGTTTTGCAAATGTTGTCTAAGAGACACAAAGAGGGTCTTACTGGGAGTGCAGTTTTATACATAGAAAGAAAGAAAGAAAGAAAGAAAGAAAGAAAGAAAGAAAGAAAGAAGGGAGGGAGGGAGGGAGGGAAGGAAGGAAGGAAGGAAGGAAGGAAGGAAGGAAGGAAGGAAGGAAGGAAGGGGAAGGAAGGAAGGAAGGAAGGAAGGAAGGAAGGAAGGAAGGAAGGAAGGAAGGAAAGAAGGAAGGAAGGAAAGAGAGGAGAGGAGAGGAGAGGAGAGGAGAGGAGAGGAGAGGAGAGGAGAGGAGAGGAGAGGAAAGAGAGAAGAGAAGAGAAGAGAAGAGAAGAGAAGAGAAGAGAAGAGAAGAGAAGAGAAGAGAAGAGAAGAGAAGAGAAGAGAACTGGGAAAACAACATGAACAAAATGTGGGGAACTTTCCCAAAATGGCCCTCGGAGAATTTGGTGCAGCTGAGCAATGGTACTGCAGGTGGGGGGCTGGGGTTGGGACACCGGAAGTCCGCTGATTTCTGGGCATGAAGGGAGAGCTAGCGGTGACCAGTCAGTGCTTCAGTGCCTTTGGCAAAGGTGACACCGTCTTCTGGGTGGTGACAAGCAGCAGAGTGAACATGTGACCCAAAGTGCCATTAGACTCAGAGGCTGGGGGGATCCCTGGGTGGCGCAGCGGTTTGGCGCCTGCCTTTGGCCCAGGGCGCGATCCTGGAGACCTGGGATCGAATCCCACATCAGGCTCCCAGTGCATGGAGCCTGCTTCTCCCTCTGCCTGTGTCTCTGCCTCTCTCTCTCTCTCTCTGTGACTATCATAAATTAAAAAAAAAAAAAAAAAAAGACTCAGAGGCTGGGACCCGTGACCCCACCCGGGAATTCCTGGGGATGGAGAGATCCAATTGACGCTCGTATTTTCCATTCTGACCTCACATCAGCTTGACTTTTTTTTTTTTTTAAGTGTTTTGAAAAACTACAGTAATGTCTTGGCTATGGCATCAAAGCACAGGCAACCAAAGCAAAAATAAATAAATTGTACTCCATCAAAACTAAACGCGTTGGTGCATCAGAGGGCCCTATGAAGATCGTCAAGGGCGCCCCACAGAGTAGGAGACCATGTTTGTCAATCCCACATCTGAGAAGGGATTAACATGGAGAGTATAGAACCAGTCCTACCACTCAACACCAACCAACCAAACTAACAACCCCACTCAAAGGTGGGCAGGGGTCTCGAACAGACATTTCTCCAAAGGAGGCCCACCAGTGACCCATATGCACATGAGAAGACGCTCAACGTCATGGTCATCATGGCGGTGACACTCGAAACCAACGCGTCCTCGATAGGCTGGGAACGTCCTTGACAGAGTACACTGGGAAATGGGAGAGGGGGGACCCACAGCCCACCCTACTGACCTCATTTTGATTTAATTCCCTCTTTATGAAGACCCCACCTCCCGATACAGCCCCATTTGGAGCTAACAAGGGTAAGGCTTCAGCATATCAATTTTAGGGGGGCCGCAATTCAGCCCCTGCCTGGAGACCAGAGTAGGGCACATATTGTTCCCTCAGCAAAACTACCACCAGTGTCTGCAATTCCAATGTGCACACACACGGACATACGCTCCCTTTGTTTTTGTCTTTGTCAAAGAACGCAACCCTGTCCTCTCTTGTAATCGTTACGGGGGAGTAGAAACATGACCTGATACTCGCCAAAGGAAGCCAAAGACACGCTTGCATTTTTCTATGGTAGCTCTTCCAAGACCGTCATTCAACCGGGCGGTTCCACTAAAGGGAGGACGGGAGGAAGAAGTTAGGAGGGAGCGAGAGATAGAGCTCCCTACTTTGTTATGTGTCCACGGAATGACTTTGCTAAGCAGCTGCTTGTCACCCGAGAGGGAGAGGGGAGGGACTTGGGGACAGGCCTCACCTCATGCTGGTAAGTATTTAGCAAAACAAAGTGTAGGCAAGTGCAGTCTGCATATGAATCCTTAAGACAAAACATCAAAAACCCCTACTCCCAGGCCCTGGGGCAGGAAGACTTGGAGCTACAGTTGCACATTCCGGGAGGACTTGCTCATTCTTTCCACTGACTGAGGGAGGCAGGCCTGGTAAGAGAATGGCAATCGGCAGAGCTCAGGCGGAAAGCCATCAGAGCTGGGTTTGAACCCCTGACCTGCTCCTCCGTCTGGGCCACTCCTCATCTCATCTATGGAGAACTTATTTTTTTTTTTTAAGTAAATTCTTCACCCAATGTGAGGTTCAAATTCACAACGCCACGATTGAGAATTGCAGGGTCTACCAACTGAGCCAGCCACGTGCCCCTGTGGTCAACTTTTATCAGTGGCAAGACGGAAACTCACTACCCACCTTGTCAGAGGCTCTGAGAATCAGCATTATGTGCCTGAAACCATGAGTTCTCACTGCACTCCTGCCCTGGGACGTGTGGACCTCTCCCACATGGCCCGTCTGGGTGCCCCTGCTGTCCTAGGAAGATGCCCATGGATGACAATGTCCACCTTAAACGGTCCTCACATGTCCCAGGACCCCCTCATTGTCTTCACGTAGCTCACATCTTAATATTCTATGCACTCACGTAAAATTAAAAAAAAAAAAGATATTTAAACCGTGACCTCTTTTGCCCTCAATGCACCTTCCTGAACGTATAACTGATGAATAAAGTGGTGAGATATTTAAAGTGAACGATGAGGTGGTGTGATGTACATACGCATTGTGGAAACACAAGAAAGATTTTCAAGAGCAATCTGTTTCTCACCTGTTGACAAAAAGCACTTTAATTTTGATCAAAAGCATTTACTCAATGGCTAGAGGCAAATAAAAAATCTACCTATTATCTATGTATCTATCATGTATCCATCTATCCATCATATTTATCTATCTATCCATTCACCTAACCATTCATCCATCCATCTATAGCTCTTATCTATCCATCTATCATGTATCTATCTATCATCTATCATCTATCAATCTATCAATCTATCATCTATCATCTACCTATTATCTATCTATCTATCTATCTATCTATCTATCTATCTATCATCTATTATCTATCATCTATCATCTATTATCTATCTATCTATCCATCAATTCTATTATCTATCTATCCATCCATCCATCCTCTATCTATCTATCTATCTATCTATCTATCTATCTATCTATCTATCATCTATCTATCATCTATCTATCTATCTATCTATCTATCTATCTATCCATCATCCATCTATCTTACTAGGGTCTTCTTTTGTCTTGTTTTGTTTTACTTCACATGTTAATGTCTGCGCTGCTGACAAATTTCAGGCTGTGGAATTCCTAAACTGATATTTCCTCTCTGGCTTTATTCTTCTCCATGGCCCTAGAGTGCAAACATTCCTGGCACTGCAGTAAAGCTCACAACATTCCCCACACAGTGCTTGGGACCTCCACAGACACCATACATGGACCGTTCCAGAACAACCCGATTTCTCCCACGCAGTGACCCATGATGCCTTGTGCTCCGCCTTCCCCATCGTCTATAAGGTGTCACCTGCCCAGGGCCTCTGGGGATTTATGTCACTTCTTTCAAATAGCTTATCAGAATATGCTTGTCAAAATCCCTTTCTTTTTAGAATTCCAACCAGGAACCCCAAGCAGGGCTGAACAAACATGGCAAAGCAAGTCAAGTTGGACGTGGAGCTACTTTGACATTCTCATCCTCCTGTTAATGTAGCTAGAGTCCTGAGAACATCATCCTTGTCGGTTAGGGTGGCCACCTTCAAATGACCTTTCCTTGGCAATGAACTTTCTCAAACATTTGCTATCATCACAACATAATAACTGTTGAAAAACCCCAAAAGCCACTTATGAAAATCAAGACATTCTCATGCACAGATTCTAGATTCTTCTGGTGACCCAACTTATCCTGAGGACCTATAACAGGTTGGACAGGTGAGAAGCAGTACATGTATATCATCTCAAGTAATTCTAAAAACGATGGATCGGGCTGGCTACTGCTGACAGACTCCCCCTGGATTCCCGAAAAGCAGAGCCTGGTGCAAGGGTTATGTACTAACCCTTTGGGAGTCCATACTTCCTTATATGGCTGGACCCAGGCATTTCAATTCACTAGAATTCCTTCTCCTGTTGTTTCTTTTATTTTTTTAAAGATTTTATTTATTTATTCATGAGACGCACAGAAAGAGGCAGAGACACAGACAGGGAGAGAAGCAGGCTCCCTGTGGGGAATCGGATGTAGGACTCGATCCCAGGACCCCAGAATCATGACGTGAGCTGAAGGCAGACACTCAACCACTGAGCCACCCAGGTGTCCCTCCTGTTGTTAAGTTCTTAACATACTTGTAGCTCCCTCCATATGTGCATCCCCTTTTCTCTCCAGGACCCTATATCACCCACTTTTCAATCTCTAAAGCCACCCCCAGTTAAACTGGTCTTCCCTTTGTCGACAGCACACTGTGAAGTGCCCGCTTCCTGTCCTGCCATGCAGAGGGGAGTCCTCTGCCCTCTTCTCCCCTGAATCAAGCAACGAATCCCAAATGCACAACAGCTGATGTGATAAACTCATGATATTGTATATATTCTTGCTGAGTCTCAGCTCTCCCTCCATTCTGACAACAGACCTAGATTTCAGTGATTCCCTAAGGAAAGAGTGAAAGCTAACATTCACTTAGGACACACCGTGCACTTGGATTTTAGGAACTGCCTTTTGTATTACCTCAATCATGAGTCTCAACAAAGCTCTGTGAAAGCAAATTCAATATTTATTTCACACACACACACACACACACACACACACACACACACACACAGTGAAGGTCCAGGAACTTGGGGAAAAAAATCAGTAAGAGAAGAGCAGAGATGGAAATTCATGTGACAGCAAGCCTACTGTAGAGACACTAGAGTGACCTTAATTCAGGCCCTAGAAAGTGACTTGAGAACAAAATATACTACAGAGAAATCACCTACTTTAATTCCATAGGATTCAACACTACAAAATCTTAGTGATTCTCCCAATCCTGAGCTTATAATTGCCGGTGGTCTTTAATGCAACCAGAAACTCTCTTTATGGAGCCAGGGTGTCTTGAGTTAGGCAGACTCTGAGCTTACTTTTCATCCTGTGTTCTCCATTTAGCTTCTAATGATTTGGGTAGATAAAGAAAACTCACTCAGATTGGAAGAAAATGACCCAGGCACCCAGCCTTTCTCCCCAAGGGGCTGCTGATATGAGCGCCAGCTTTGTTCTGCATTTATGTTGAGATGCAAGAGCCACTTGGGTTGATGTTTTTTCCTTCCCCTTGAAGGTTTTTGACCTTGTTCCATCTTCTACTCTGTCCAGAAGGGATATTTTGGAGGCCTATTCATGCCCACAGGTGTCCCCTATGCAGAACTTTGGAGAGTCCCATTGTCCTCCCAGTCAACACAGTCCATACAGGTGGTCACCATGAATGCTGGAAGCCCATTAATCTCCCCTCCTGGAGACGTCAGCAAACGCCCAGCCGCCTTGCTAGTTTGGGAGAACGTGTGGCCTCCAGAAATTACAGGGCTCTCTTCCATCACTAGCACGGGAGAGTGGAAACAATTCCATGGCGAAGCTTTCGTATTTGAAGCATGGAAGTTCGTGAATGAAGATTTAAAGCACGCCGTGCCACAAAACAACACTAACCCCGTTTCAACCTGGACTCCTCGGGCTTCGTCCTTCCTCTCCCTGGATGGGGTCTGGAGTTACTTTGTGGTTTTCAGAACCACAGGATAGTGTGTTTATAATATAATATCCCATTACACAAATTATATTACCGATGAGCACTGACATTTTGGTGGAAACACACAACGAAAACGATGCTGTGGGTGGTTGTTGCTTCCAGGGTATGTCTTTCATAAAATTCAATGTCAGTGCCAAGGTAAGAGAAAAAAGGCATCCGAGTAATCATTTTATGTTGCTCCTGGTTTCTGCTAAGAGTAGACTTTTTTTTTTCTTCAAGGCTCTCCTCACTTTACCCTTTACATTTTAATGCTTTATTTAATACCCAAATCTAAAGTATAAGCATAGATTAAATATCTAAGTATATTCATATATTAAATTATAGGTGATCATTTTTAAATATTACACACGTATATAACTTATATAGTCAATATGTATATCCACAAATATTAATAGAACCATATCTTGGAGCACCTGGCTGGCTCAGTCAGTAGAGCATGTGATTCTTGATCTGAAGGTCCTGAGTTCCAGCCCCACATTGAGGGTAGTTTATGTTAAAAACAAAAACAAAAACAAAGAAACCCCCCAAAACATCATGAGGCACCTGGTGGCTCAGTCAGTTAAGCATTTGTGCTCAGCTCAGGTCATGATCTCAGGGTCCTGGGATGGAGCCCCATGTCTAGCTCCCTGCTCAGTGGGGAATCTGCTTCTCCCTCTCTCTACCCCTCCCCTCACCACTTGTGCTCTTTCTTCCTCAAATGAATAAATAAAATCTTTTTTAAAAAACCCATCACGAAAAAAAAAAACCACATAAGCATACCTTAAGCTATAAATCCATTTAGCAGATCGTTGATGTTAAGGATCCAGATACATATATCTGGCATTATCTATCAAACT
This sequence comes from Canis lupus dingo, assembly GCF_003254725.2. Taxonomy (NCBI): domain Eukaryota; kingdom Metazoa; phylum Chordata; class Mammalia; order Carnivora; family Canidae; genus Canis; species Canis lupus. The sequence goes on along the minus strand of NC_064281.1, from coordinate 1,744,839 downwards.
CATTTTCTTAAGAATCTATTTCTCTAGTCATACAGGGAAATTCCTGTCATATTTAAAGGTTTTCATGAGCTATCTCTGACTCTTTACTCATGCAACAATGTGCTGGTGTTACTCTCAGGTAAGTGTCTGTGAAAGACGCCCATTTGGCATCATTAAGTGGGTGCATCACAAGTTTGTATTTGCAATACACCAAGATGAAGGAGGTTGTTAGACATTCCCCTTCTACTTTGGAGGGAGTTTCAAGTAATTTTATGTGTAAGTAGTAAATAGCATGTAAAACTGCTTTTCTTCAGTTTTCAGGAAAATGATATTGACTGTGCATTATTGACTGTGCATAAACCCATAGGTTTATACTTGGAAAAGCAAACAGTACAGGTCATAAAAGTCCACCAGATGGTTTGTCCTAAAGAAAGAGAATCAACCAAAAATACAGTGATGGCTAGGACTTGATCCTTTACTTGGTTCATTGCTATGCTCGTGGCCTCCTAACCTTGTGAATCTGGAACTTCCAAATTCTCCACCTTGCAATCCCGTCTGATATATTTTGTGCAGAATAAAATACGCTGAGAAGCACGGTTCAAACACACGCCAGAATAGGGAAGACAAAAACGGGAAAATATGGGTAGATACTTTCTACCCAGATTCAGCCTACCATATTCACCTACAATATCACCCAAGGGAAGAGAATGCATTTTCATCGGTAACGGAAGACAGCAAGTTTTGGCTCTTGATTCCAGCCTACATTTCCACCATTTATAAAAGCCATGACACTCCCTGCATACGTATTATGTTTTTCCCTCCAAGAAATGACTTATTTTACTACCGTAACCCATATATTCGTTGGTTCTGATTCTTCTTTGCTCTCATTCTGGTATTTTTGCATAGGAGATGGGCTCTTATTTCTGTTTCTACCTGAAGACATTTTTTTTTCTTTAAATAACATATTTTTTTAAACCAGAGGGTGGATTGACTAGAAGATATTTTATTCATTTAGATTATCTGGGAAATATTTCAATTGAAGTTACAAAGTAGAATTTTATTCTAAACGTGGTAGTTTTGCATGTGGCATGGCAGCCGCTGCTGTTGGGGGTGTTTTAAGCATTGAGAGGTAAAAGTAATGAATGCAAGTGTCATCTTTAAAAATCTCCAAAAACCTCTCAACCTTATCGGCTACTATTTTGATGATCAGTCTATGGCGTAGATAAGGCAATGAGAGAAGATGACAGTGAAGCTTACTTAAGATTTTGTGCCAGTTGAGTCTGGCCATGGGATTAGAACACACATATCCACTATGTCAAGAAAACAAACTCTTCCCTGCATCACATCATTAAACTCTATTCTAATTAAATTTCAGAACTTCTTGACCCTTTTTCTTTTTTGCCCAGAAGAGAGTTGACATAGAGGTGGTAGGAAAATACAGACGTAGAGACAGACGTCTTGATAGATAAATTCTTACTCCCTCTGAGGGTAAGTGTGAAATAACTCCTGCATTCAATTATGATCTCTCATGACATCAATCCTTTAAAAATGAACCTGCAAGTTACCAGATCATCTGTTAAATGGTATTGGAGGCGGAGGGTGATGGGCATGAGAGCCATGGTGACGTTGGGCTCTTCATGAAAATTGCCTCAGGGTGGTTTTCAAGGGATCTTGGCTTATTTTTTCACAGTGAGAAAATAGCTATTTCAAATACACTAAGCAGCCAAAAAGAATATAGAACGTATTCGGATCCTACATGTTACTCCATGTCAGAATTTCAGCCACAGGAGATGTTTGCAGATTGACTTTTCATAAAGGGGGATTGATAGCAGACCTCTAACGGGCAAACAACATACACAAGAATGGATAGGATTCTCTGGAAGTAAAGGAACGAGAAGAGGCATACCGGAATAATTATGAGAAGAACTGAAATTGCCTCTACATTAAACTATATCCCTCTTTAAAGACTGGCTTCTCCCATAAGTGTGTGGCCCCCTGTATAGTAAACCTAATACCACCCTTAATAAAACCCTGATTTTGACTTAGGGTCCATAGATTTTGAGAAACAATAAATTTTCTATGAAGGGAAGAGAGGATTAACATATTCTTTTGCTCAACTGTAAGTGAGGGAACAGAATTCTGGAGTCCCTGATACAAATATTCAGAATTATATAATCGTCAACTTTAAGCCATTAAAACATCTTCTACAAAGAAGCATTTTGGTGCAAGTTTATTTAGAATATTTAGTGCGGCAGAATGACCGTATGATCTAGCAATTCCATGAGTGGATATTTATCTAAAAGAATTGAAGGCAGGAACTTAAGAGATATTTGTACGCCTGCATTCACAGAAGAAGGATTCACAATGGCCAAGAAGTGGAAGTCTCCAAGGATCCATGGATGGATAGATATGATGGGTGGATGGGTGGATGGATGGATGGATGGATGGGTGGATGGATGGATGGATGGGTCGATGGATGGATGGATGGATGGATGGATGGATGGATAAATAGCATGTGGTCCATGCACACAGTGGAGTATGATGCAGCCTTGAAAAGAAAAGATGTGCACTGGCTATGGTGTGGATGGACCTTGAGGACGTGGCGTTCAGTGACATGAACCAGACACAGAAGGACAAATCCTGTGTGACTCCACATATATGGGGTCCATAGAGGAGTCTCATCCATAGAGAAAAAGTAGAAGGGTGGGTGCCAGGGACTGAGGACAGGGATGGGGAGCTAGTGTTTAATAGAGACAGAGCTTCAGTTTGGGGAGATGGAAAGTTCTGGAGACAGATGGTTGGAGGGGATGATTGAGCAATGAGGTAAATGTGTTTAATGCTATTGAGCTCTTAAAAGTGGGTAACATAACTGGGTGACGGGCACTGAGGGGGCACTTGATGGGATGAGCACTGGGTGTTATTCTATATGTTGGCAAATTGAACACCAATAAAAAATAAATTTATAAAAAAAAGTGGGTAACATGGTCAGCTTCATGTTCTATAATTTTCCCACAATAAAAAAAATACATTGTACAAAATAAAAATGAAATGAGATAAAATTTAAAAAAAAATCAAAACCGTATGGTGAATTCCTTTCTTACCAAGTAGGTATTATCACTGCACCTTCACCTGGGTGTTTGTGGGGCTCTGAAAGTCATTCGTCAAAACTGAAAGGAAATCCCATTTCCATTGAGATGCACCCCAAGCCAAGTCTCTGCAAGCCCTTGACAAGCAGAGTTTAACATGTGACATCTTCAAATATTTTTCCTCATTAGCACAGATCCCTGCTGACACGTTGCACAACTAATTGGCAGCCCCATATCGTGTAGCCTCTCCACGTGGGACTTGCAACCGGGTCCCTTAGGACTCGCTGTCAGTTTGCAATCTGTGCACGATGCTCCCCTCTTCTCTTGTCACCCAGTGAAAAACATCTTTGAAATACCTCAAACACAAGGGCTCTTTTTGCTTCTTACCCCGACACTCCTGAGCCAGTTTTGGCTCACGTCCCCCCACAGGCAATGCCGAAACTTACCACTTAAGAAAACCTCAGACTAAAACTATCTTTTAAGCTCCCTTCTCCCAGTTTTGATGGAGCAATCTGGCCAGGACGTTTGGGCGGTTATAGAGAGAAAATAATACTCCCATTCCCCCATGGGGCATCAAAACTTTACTGAGCACGTTATCACGTTCTGAAAGCTCTATGAGTCGCTTGCATTTGTAGTAAAGGCCCCACCCCCAGGAAAGAATTTTATTATCACCATCCCCATTTGGAGAGTAGCAGCTTTGATACTGCAGCCCTAGCAGGATAATCCGCCACCCACCATCTGTGGCCCAGCACAGACGGCTTTGCCTTGTGTAGAACAAGACTGTGTGGGGTCCCTACACGGAAGAGCAGCAGACAGCTTCAAGCTCCCACCGGACTCACACTGCGGCCCCAACGTTGACGGCAGATCTCCAGAGACAGTGTCTGATGAGGGCTATGGTCCAGGCTGGTTCTGCGTTTGGTGTCCATACATGCACGGCTGGGGGGAAGACGGGTAGGAGAAAAGAGGATGTGTCTTGCGGGGTCTACCTGGGGCATCTTAGGTGGACAGGACTCCCCTTTAAGTGCCTCTGAGCACCTCAAGGGGCATCGGTGTCTACACTGGCGGGATTTCCAGTCCCATTGAGATGTAACTACCAGGAGGAAATATTTACCCGATTAAATTCCTAATAAAACTTCATTTGGACCATATCAGCTCCCAAAGACTGAGGTGATACATCGACTGTAGAGTCTACATACAAATGGCCTTGTGATTCATACGTTCCTGCCTTTTTCTCCTCTTGTGTAAAAAACACTCTGAAAGAGACAGTATTTCTCTAAGAATTGGATTTGTCGAAGGTATGTGCCTTTATTTATTGCAAACAGAGTCCAAATGGTAAATTTTCATCATCCCCTTCAAACTTTTTATTTATTCATTTATTTATTTTGACTTTTGGCTTGATTGACCTCCCCCCTCCACTTTTAGTTCTGAAGGCACATCCAAAAGGTACACACAGAAAACAATTTAATGAATTTTCTCTTCCTAAAGTATTTTGGTGAGCTCCGATGTCACCGCCGTCATCCTAAATTTATGTATTTTCACAAAGAAAAATATATCGTCTTACAGGCACATAAAGATAGACTTACAGTCAAATAAAAAAAGGCGACCTGCCCCAAACGCCAGAGGAATGAAGAAAACAGACTCTCCTCTTTCTCTGGCCACTTAGAAATGTGTTCAGTTATTTTTATGGCTTCCTTGAGCCAACTTACAATGATGGAATGCAAATGATATTCGAGTTGGATAATGACAACTCTAATACTTGTGAAGTCTGTGAAATTCACGTGTGTCTTTGCTCTAGTGCATCCCAAGTATTGTTCCCCTTCAGCTCTCTCAAGACCTTTTTTGTTTTCAAGACCTTTTTTTTTTGCAGTCACGTGATGTTGGTCATCCCCAGTCATGTCTGAAGTACTGGCTTCCAGGACGCAGGTCTTCAAGCTTGGGTCTGGGTCATTCCTTCTAGGCTCCTCTTTGTATGTCATCCGGTTCCTAATACATGGACTAATGTGCTTTTATTTCCACCCTTTGTGTTCAATTGCATAGTTGAGAGCTCTGATCACCACCTTGCAAACATCCTTAGCTCAAAAATCCTTGCCCTGATGATAGGACCTGATAGTAGCCCTCCTTAAACCCACTCTGGAAATGCAGCTGAGCTGGGTGTGGCTGGAGGAAGAAACCACACCCTTGCACCATTTTCTGTGTGGTACCACTCCCTGCACACTGCTGCCTCAGGATACTTCTCATCCCACTTCCTAAAATCATTATTTTTCATCTTGTCCGCTTTCCCCTAAAAGTCCAACATGCCTGCTGCAGTCTAAGCCAATGATCTTGCCTTAAACCTTATGGAAAACATAAATTCCACCAGCAGGCATCAAGCACGCCTTCCCTTTATTAAATGCACCGTTCTCCCTGCGATGGCATCTACCTTCTCTCTGTTGCCTCCAGTTCAAAAGGAAGAAGTGCCCGAGATGACTGATGTTGACATTTCCATCTACATCTCCTACCCCCGGAAACTCCCACAGGGCTGGTGCACACTGTCCATGGCGCATCTCCTTGGTGACACCCGACTCCAGGGTCAGAAAACACCTCCTTTTCCATCATGGAGAGCAAAACCCTCATCATTTCTCTGAAAGTGAGAAAAGGCTCACCTCAAAGACAAAGATAAATCTTTCCTTGAGGCCTAATGAGAACTAGGAGCCAGACACCATCCAACCTTCCTCCACCCACCCCTACTTCTAATCCTTGGTAACCACTTTTCTACTGTTTCTATGAGTCTCATTGTATTTATATTTATTTATTTATTTATTTATTTATTTAGATTTTATTTATTTATTCATGAGAGACAGAGAGAGAGAGAGAGGCAGAGACACAGGCAGAGGGAGAAGCAGGCTCCATGCCGGGAGCCCAACGTGGGACTCGACCCCGGGACTCCAGGATCATGCCCTGGGCCGAAGGCAGGCGCTAAACCACTGAGCCACCCAGGGATCCCCTCTCATTTTATTTAGATTCCACATGTAAGCGAGACCATCCCGTATGTGTCTTTTTATGTCTGACTTAGCAAAACATCCTCAAGTTTCATCCATGTTGTCACAAACAGCAGGATTTCCTTCATCACAGCTCAGTGATATTCCACACGGTCTTTACTCATTCTTCCACTGATGAACCCTTAAGTTGCTTCCATGTCTTGGCTCTTGTCAGTAATGTGGCAGTGAGCATGTAAGTGAGATGCCTCTTTGACATACCATTTCTGTTTCCTTTGGATACAGTTCCAAAGGATAAAATACCCATAAGTGGAATTACTGGATTGTATGGTATTTCTATTTTTATTTATTTTTATTTATTTATTATTCTTTAAAGATTTTATGTATTTAGTCATGAGAGGACAGAGAGAGGCAGAGAAACACAGGCAGAGGGGGAGCCAGGCTCCCTGTGGGGAGCCCGATGTGGGACTCAATCCCAGGACCCCAGGATCACCACCTGAGCCAAAGGCAGATGCTCAACCGCTGAGCCACCCAGGGGTCCCAATATTTCTATTTTTAACTTTTTGAGGAACCTCCACACTGTTTTCCAGAGTGGCTGCAGCAGCAGTTTGCTTTGCCACCACCAGCGCATGAGGGTTCCTTATGTCTCCACATCCTCTCCAACACCTATATTTCTTGTGTTGCTGATTTGAGTCATTCTGACAGATGTGAGCAGATATCTCACTGTAGTTTTGATTGGCATTTCCCAGATGCCAACTCATATGGAACATCTTTCCGTGGGTCTGTTGTCCATCCAGGTATCCTTGGAGAAATGCCTGTTCATGTCTTCCGCCCATTTTTTTAGTTGGGTTGTTTACTTTTTCGCTGCGAAGTTGTGTGAGTTCATCTCATCTTTCTTCAAGCTATTAGTTTTGAAAACCAAAAGTGCAATAGTTTGAGAATGACCTCTTCTTAAGTCACCGACAGGGAAGCAGGATGTGAAATGAAGGGTGTCCCAGACACAGGAACTCACAGCTAACCATTCCAGCTCAGGCTGTCTTGGAGTTCCAACAGGGAATCAGAACAACCGTGAGCAGAGTTCCCTGATACAGTAATTGATCTCAAATTAAAGATTTAATTGGATCCTGAGAAACTGTTTAAAACTGGCAAACCACTTAGTTGCTATACCTTTGTTAACATACTGGAAATCAAATTAGTTAGCAATGGTCTGTACTCAAAACATACTTAGCGTTTTTTTTTTTTTTTTTAACTTGGATATAGAGTTAATGACAAACCCTTGGCTTAAATTTCTGTTCAAAAAATGCATTGTCTTCTGAAAAGTGGATAGGGTGAGATTCACAAATGCATATATCTGTCACAATAATTAGTTGAACAGCCAGAGAATTGGTTTTCCAGATTTCATAACCTGCTAGACAGGAACTCCAAGAAGCAGAGAAAGTCCATATGTATTTTTATTGTTATGGAATGTTTCTCCTTTTGCAAAGTATTACCAAAGAGCAAAGGAAGCAGAATTAAATGTTTTCTGGGAAACAGGTGTATCTACTATTATACTTTTTTTCATCAACATCTCTCTCTCATGATTGTTCTCACTCTCTGTGGGATTTATGGAGAACTGAAATGAGTTTTACCTCAAGACCACAAAATACATGGCAAAAAGAGGGCTGGATTTTACCAGTTTATAAGGATTTCCACACCAGTGGAATCAGTAAAGAAAGTCTCTTTAGGCAAGTGTTAATAGTTTGTTGACCATCTTTTTTTTTTTTAAAGATTTTATTTATTTGACACAGAGAGAGAGAGAGACCAAGGTCACAAGTAGGCAGGCAAGGAGGGAGATGGAGAAACAGATTCCCCACTGAGCAGGGAGCCTAATGTGGGGCTCGAATCCAGGACCCTAGGATCATGACCTGAACCAAGGACAGATGCTTAACCAACTGAGCTACCAGGTGCCCTTTTGTTGGCCATCTTAAGTCAGGACATTCTAGGGGCTTAGTGTCTCCCAAAGGCGAATCCAGGTGGCATATCCAAACCTAAAACAAAATCACTAACTTGAGAGGTTATATCCCTGTGATACATCTGACTGGATAACATCCATCTGTGTGTGGGTGTGTGCAGTTGGGTGTGTACATCTGAGTTCTAGGCCAAGGAGATAAATGGAGCAAGGGCAATAATATATATGGTGGAAAAGTTTGTAATTGGCTAAATTGTGTCATTTCCCATATTCATATGTTGAAACCCTTGCTCCCAAGACCTCAGAATGGGGCTGTATTCAGGGATGGAGCCTTTAAAGAGGGAATTAAGGTGAAATGAGGTCACTAGGCTGCATTTTAAACCCATAGGACTGGGGTCCTTATAAGAAGAGGGGATGAGGACACAGACTCTCACAAAGGGATGACCATGTGAGGACACAGGGAGAACATGGCGTCTACACACCCAGGAGAGAGGCCTCACGGGGAACCAGCCTCAGCCCCACCTTGATCTCTGACTCCCAGCCTCCAGAACCCTGAGAAATAAACATCTGTTATTTAACCACCCAGTTTGTGGTGTTTTGCTATGGCAGCCTTACCAAAACATTACAAAGCTGTACATGGCTGTTGGAAAACAAACAATGATGCCAACGAGGATCAGGATCTTGCTGTTAATGAAGGATAGAGAGGAGGAACACCATCCATGTTGTTTCCTGTTTCAGCTTGCCGACATCCTGGGCTCTCAGGGTTAAGCGAAGCAAGTTTTCTGGAGTATTTTGGCTTCACCCTCTGCAGGAAACGTGGTTACAAAAGGAGAATGAGTTGGAGACGGAACATGAGTGAATGAATAGGAGCAAACAGCCAATGGGAGAGGGGGTGTAGGAGCACAGGATGGCTCTACCATTGTACTGCCTTGCTAGCGTTGGCCGATTTCGTTATGTTCCTGTTGCTACATCATTTACACAGAATGCAGAAAAGCAAAAAAAAAAAAATATTTTTTCAACATGAAATGCTGATATGCATTGAACATCCAGGAAAATGACTCAGAGGTCGCTTTCAAAGGGGAGACGTTGACATTGTACCATCCCCCGTTCACACTTTGGGACATTCTCTTTACGAGGATTGGCAGCTTGAAAACCTATTTCACTCTCAGAATCTAGTCTGTCCTACCTGGGATAACATTTCATTGAAAAAGAGAAAGGGGGAGAGAGCGAGCGAGAAGAGTGAATTGAGTAGGCAGTAAATAATTGCATGAGGTCACTCACAAACTCATGGACCTGATGTATACATTGTAACACGGCTCCCTTTGTGGGCCTTGATTCTTTCTTTAAAATTGCAATTCAAACTTATACGCCGTGCAAATATGTAAATCAGAAAATATAAAGCAACATTGCTTTATATGGTATATTTGACATTGAGGGGAACAATATCCTTGTAAAAGATGATTTTCCACGTTTACTCTCTATTAGAAAAGGCTCATTGGAGTTTCCTGATATAACTTTGAAATCCCATCCGCTGCTCTCCTGGGTGCAGATTTTTACACTTGCAGGTTTGCACGCTTAATTTCTATGAAAAGACAAATATGCATTAAAGAGACAGAATTAAAGGCAGGCTTCAGAAGGTTGGTGATTTACAGACTCACAGTAGCTCAGGAGATGGAAATACACAAACACGAGGGCACACACATGCACACAAACTTAAAGTGAATTAGGATCATGTTTGCTTTGGGGCAAGAGGAGCCCAGCTTTAAGGGTAGATTTGTTTAGTCCCTGGGTCAGAGAGCCCACCACCGGGCAATACTGCCTTACACACACAGGTTTGGCAGGCATATGGGCATGTGCCCCTGCTACGGGAACAAGTCAGCTTTCCCTCAGCAAATCCTGATAAAGTTTGAAGGAAATTATAATCAGTTCAAAAAAGAATCCAAGGTGTCCATCACGTAAAATAAAATCACGTGATACGGGGGGAGACTTCTTTCCCCTGTGTCTTCAGGGTGATTCAGTACCTTGAAGACGCCCTGATGTAAGCACATGATGTGTTTCAGAAGTTGCTTATGTTCACGGCCCCAGTGTGGACCCCTGTCCCAGAGCGGACGTGGTACTGGGGAGACTGTCCTGTAAGACACCAACACCTTGAAGTCCACATTCCTCTTCAGCTCTACAACTTCTCAGTGACACAAGTTGACGGGAGGGTATCATTCAAGCTCTATGGAAAAACCAGTTGAGCAGATGTCCCTCAGACATGCTTTAGCTGGAATTTTTGCTCAACTTTGAGAGGCACAGACTTGCAAGTTGCATGTCCGGCAAGATCCCAGAGTCCAGATGCTGAGAACAAACAAGCTCAGGAAAGTCTTGATTGTGCCTCCGCATGAGCACAGGGACCCACGGCAAAGTCACGTGTCTGATGAATGTCACCCCAGCCTCTCATGGAAGAAGCCTGTGAGACTCCTGTGGCTGGGACAAAATTCTCCCCAGAAAATGTTTCTACTTTGACACCGACGTCCACACGGTCGTCAAAGCCATAAGACACAGAGTGCCGGCCAACGCTGATTTTCCTGCATGCATTCATCATGCATTTACATTTATTTAACTCATTTATTACTTCATTTCATTCATTTCTTGGTACCCTGTGCCACTGTTCGACTTTGCCCACAGGGGCTGTCAAGAGAAGTTCACTACTTTCAACACTGAAAATCGAAAACAAACCATCAGAAGTCATCATGCCTTAAAAGCAAACTCAATGTTCCAAAATGGTTGATTTTACCGGGTCAATGTCTGGGCGGGAAAAAAAAAAATCTCTCTTTGACGAAGATAAAATGACTTGGCAGCTTTCCATCCTACCCGCAGGATTGGAATAGATACTTGGGCAAGAACAGTCTTGCAGAAGTTTCATGTGAACTGTTGGTGGACCTTTTTTGTTTAAAAATAGTGCTACAAAGCGAAACAGGCTGCTTGTTTTTTAATATATATACTCATTTCAACCTTTTCTTGTGACATGAATGATGTAGGAAGCATCTCTGCAGACATATGTACACACATAAGGCAGACACCGGATGTCCGTGGTACGTACACACCCGTAAGCGTGGCCAATCTCGTGTTGGCTCTGATTTTTTTTTTTTTAATTTTCTTTTTGTCTAGAACCAATTAGAACCTTGATAGGGTCTGAGTAGATACAGCAGCAAACTTGGGTCATTTCAGTTTTTAGGGTAAAAATCAAGAAAAGGGTACAGCATCCAGCCAATGTTCTGCTCTTCTCCTTCTCCTTCTTCTCCTTCTCCTTCTCTTTCTCCTTCTCCTTCTCTTTCTCCTTCTTCTTCCCCTTCTTTTCTTCTTCTTCCTCTTCTTCTTCTTCTTCTTCTTCTTCTTCTTCTTCTTCTTCTTTCTTCTTCTTCTTCTTCTTCTTTTCTTCTTCTTCTTCTTCTTCTTCTTCTTCTTCTTCTTCTTCTCTTCTTCTTCTTTTCTTCTTCTTCTTCTTCTTTTTTTTCTTCTTCTTCTTCTTTTCTTCTCCTTCTCCTCCTTCTTCTCTGTCTTCTTTTTCTTCTTCTTCTTTTTCTTCTTCTTCTTCTTCTTCTTCTTCTTCTTCTTCTTTTCTCTTCTTCTTCTTCTTTCTCCTCTTCCTCATCCTCTTTTGTCTTCTTCTCCTCTTCTTCCTTCTCCTCCTCCTCCTTCTTCCTCTTCTCCTCCTCCTTCTTTTTAAGATTTTATTTATTTATTTGAGAGAGAGAGAGAGCACTAGTGGGGAGAGGGGCAGAGGCAGAAGCAGGCTACCCACTGAGCAGGGATCGCAATATAGGACTCGACCCCAGGACCCTGGGATCATGACCTGAGCTGAAGGCAGACGCTTCACTGACTGAGCTGCCCAGGTACCCTGCTCTGCACCTTCTAATAAAGTGATTTGCATCCCATTTGGAAAAGCAGTGAGCAGAAAATTGGAGATGAGCTTTGGGTGCGTGGGTGTTTGTGTCAGCCTTAGCTCACCAGGACCGCCCTTTGATCTCTCTCCTCTGCCCTAGGCTCTCAAATGTCCCCCACGGTGACCCTTTGGCTTTTGTCGCTCCATCTGCTTACTAGGATCAAGTGACTCTGTGCTCCTGAGGAACTCTGTCCTGCAAGGACCACCAAATTGTATATGTGAGGCATCTACCGATTCCTGTGGTATTAATTCTAAATAAATAAAATCTTTAAAAAAAAAGATTTCTGCATGACTCTAATGCCTGATAAAGTCTACAAACCTCTCCTGCAGCTATGAACCCTTTATTAATCACCTAGTTCACTTATTACAACATTTTTATAAAAAACTGCCTGCTTGTTGCCTGCTCTGATGTGTCTGAATGTTCCTGGTTACACTCAAGACCTTTGTAAAATCTATTCCCCCACGCTTCTGGAAGCAGCCTAAGAAACTAACCCCGCATGCTGTTGCACACTAAAGGTGCACTCACCTATCATGAGATCAAAATTAAATCTGGTATTTCACATCAATGCATCTACTAGCCTCACGGACACTTATTTAAATCCCATGTTTTTATTTTTATTTATTTTTTATTCATTTTTAAAATATTTTTTTTTATTCACAAGAACCAGAGAGAGAGAGAGAGAGAGAGGCAGAGACACAGGCAGAGGGAGAAGCAGGCTCCCTGAGGGGAGCCTGATGCGGGACTTGATCCTAGGACCCCAGGATCACGATCAGAGCCAAAGGCAGACGCTCAACCACTGAGCCACCTGGGAGTCCCAAACCCCATGTTTTAAAATAAGAAAGCAAATTTATTGTGAGTCCATGTCATTACACACTTGTTCAAACCCATAGACTGTACAACACCAAGGGTGAATCCTAAGGTACATTGTGGGGGATGTTGATGCAGGGAGGCTGTACATGTCTTTGGGCTGGACCCTCTGTAGGAAATCTCTACTTTCCTCTCAATGTTGCTGTGAACCTAAAACTGCTCTTGATAAAAAGTTAAGGGGCACCTGTGTGATTCAGTTGGTTAAGCATCTGCCTTCACCTCAGGTCATGATTTCAGGGTCTTGGGATCGAGTCTGGGTCAGGCTTCCTGCTCAGTGGGGAGTGTGCTTCTCCCTCTCCCTCTGCCCATTGCCCTGCTTCTGCTCTGTCTCTCTGTGCAAATAAATAAAATCCTTAAAAAAATAAGACAAAAAAAAAAAAAGCTAATTTGCCTCATGCCAATCAAATATTTTTCTCCATTTGTCATGATCTTAGGAATAGTTGTAGAAAGAGTTGAACTTTTCTTTCTTTTTTTTTTTTTTGTAAGATTTTATAAGATTTGTAAGATTTTTTCTATTGATTTTTTTTTTTTAAGCTTGAATCTTTTAAATAAGCCGAGTTACATCTGCAGCACTGGGTTCTTGACTTGGCTTCTAGATACTGGGTGAATTTTCTTTCCAGCCCTGCTGCCCAAAAGGGAGAACAATCTAGGGCTGCAGACTGTGTCTTTAATATCCACCCAATAAAGCAAGGACTTGCAGGCTGGTCGGCCTCAACTCTTGAGATGTTATCTCTAATCAACCATCTTTGGACTTTGTTGGGCTTTGGACAGGATTCAGACAGATGCCACATGCCAAGGACTTGGCCCAAGGTATGTACACACATTTTCCTCCTATGTGTGTTTCCTAGGGTTTGAGATGGTGCCCACAGCTGGATGAAGTGACTCTACTCTCCCATCACATAGTGTTGTCCAAACCAAATACACACATCCTCATTTCTCCTAATATTGGTGGAATTCCATATGCAGGTGTACATACCACCCCTTTTTCTTCATATACTACGTCCTCCACGGGGGTTCTAAAATAGCACCATAGCAACAGTTGGAAAACTTCAATACCACTGACTCTTGAGCAACACGGATTTGAACGACATGAGTCCAACTATAGAGGAATTTTTTTTCGACAAATACAACACAGTCCTGTAAATGCAATTTCCTCTCTTTATGATTTTCTTTCTTTTTTTTTTTTAAGATTGTATTTGTTAATTTGAGAGAAAAAGAGAGACAGAGTGAGAGCATGAGTGGTGGGGAGGAGCAGAGGGAGAGTGAGAAGCAGACTCCCTGTTGAGCAGGGAGCCCAACGTAGAGCTGGGTCCCAGGACCCTGAGATCATGACCTGAGCCAAAGGCAGATGCTCAACCAATGGAGCCACCCAGGCGTCCTTTCCTTAGATTTTCTTAATGACATTTTCTTTCTTCTAGGTTATTTTGTTATAAGAACACAGTATATACTACAGAAAACATACAAAATCTGTGTGAATTGACTATGGACGTTCTCGGTAAAGCTTCCAGTCAACAGTGAGCTGTTGGTAGTTGAGTCTGGGGGTAGTTGGGTGGGTTTTCAACTGTCTAGGAGCTGGAGCCCCACACCCTGTGTTGTTCAAGGGCCACTTGTACAAGGAATGCATAAATCAGGAATACAGTCAGCAGTCAATGGTCGATGAAATTTATTTTTCCTTTTCAAATTAATGATCCCATCTGCTCTGCAGAAGGAATGCCACGTGCTGTTTGTTCATAACTAACTGTCTCACTCCCTACCAGGCGTCTTGAACCTGAGTCCTGGCAGCTGGAGAAAACAGATCACAACACGCCTCCCAGCCTGGGGTTGTTGCCCAAACCCAGCAGTTCTGAAGATTAATATGATCTGAGGCAAGAAATGCGTGGTGGAGCGTCCTCACTCTTAGAATCCCAGAGCTTAGAAGAGAAACAAACGTAAATAGCCGAACGACATTAAATTAAACTCATTGCCACAAGCTAAATAAGGAACATCTTTGAACGTATTCACGAACTCTGCTGTGTGAGCTACCCAAGTACATTCTTTGCTTTTCAGTATCATCAAGAGGAGCCAGAACAACAACTCCTGAGGGACAGAGCTTCCTGTTTAACTTTCCCGTCCAACACAGGCTTTCTGGTAGCTCAGTCTTTAAATAGCTCAGTAGTGCAGCCCCATATCCATCTGTTTGCGGGTAGTTGCGGGTTCCCAGCCGCACTGAGCAGGGATTAGGGTGACGGGGATTAGGGCCTGAACTCGACCAGACAAGTGTGGTCTGAAGGAGGCAGAGAGGAATAAAACAGTCATGACATCATCATGACATGATGGACTTCATGACATGTCATGACCATCATGACAAACTACGGTGGGCGCCATGATGGAAACGTAGGTCACCGCGGGGAACGTGCAATAGAGGAACTGGGCTGGTAGGAGGCCAGAGATGGGTCCTCTGTGCTTCAGGGTCTTCTTGGAAGACATGGTCCATCCAAATGCCTCCAGCAGTGGAGGTGGAGGGAAGCCAGAGTGGTCGCAGGGCACTTAGGATGGGGACACAGGTGAGAAACGGAAGCCGGGAGAGAGAGAGAGGGTCCCAGCATAGAGTCTGTGCCCCATGTCCAGGATAGCATCCGTTGTGAGAGCAATGGCTCGCAGCTGGGAGCTTTAAAGAAGCAGGGCGGTCTCTACTGCAGATTTCAGAGATGTCACTGTGGCTGTGGGGTAAGCAGCGTGGATAGGAGCTGGCCCCCCGGGGGTGGGGGGCTTAAGGAGCAGATAAGGTGTCCAGGTAAGAGTCGATGCTAGTTTGCACCAGATTGACTATGATGGCCATGCAGAGATGCACACCCTCTGACCCCCCGATGGGTCACACGACGTGGCATGCCAACGGCCGGGTCCCCAGCATTCGGAAGTAGACCTGCCAGGTGGGAACAGAAGTTCCTTTTTTGGTCTTGATGAGCTTAATGAGATATAAGAGCCGACATGCTGGAGGGTTTTGACACCTGGAACTAAAATCATCAATATGCACAAATATTAATATGCACATATCTCCTATTTAATGCCATGGGCAGTTGCCAAAAGGCAGCCTTTCCCCCCGCTCTTTTCTTCTTTTTTTAATATTCCAAAAGTCACCGAATCTAAGGAAAGCAGAACACGTGTTCCCGAGGGCTGACACGTTCCCCAGGAAGTCAGAGGGCAGATTGGTGATCCTCCCGTCCCCGAAGCCCGTGCAGGGGGGGATGCGGCTCTGTTTGGCTGGACGGAAATGCATGTTCAGCAAATGTGATTTCCACGCCTAGCCTGCTGACCGACCAGGCTGGAAGGCTTAGAAGGCCTGTCTTGTCCAGATGCATCGGCCCCCTTCCTGGGGCGGCCAGTCCCGTTGGAGGCGGTGGAGGGAGGGGACAGGGGACAACCCACAGGGGCCAGGAAGCCCCACCAGGAGGTGATGCACTCTTCCAAGAAAGAAAATCAGGATGGGATTTGACACCATAGTGTCTCGGTCTGTTGGAGGCCACGGGAAAGGTTCCCGGGGAGAGCTTGTCTGCCACCCGGAGGGAGCAACTTTCTGGAGAGGAAACTGGAAGCTGGCCTCCTCCGCAGTGGACAGAGCCCTGAGCGGGAGAAGCAGCAGCTCCAAGATGAGCTGAGGCCACGGGCCTAGGGGCCAGCGGGGAGGGCCGAGCTGCAAGCGAAGCGGTCAGGGTGGCCACGGTGCTCCCTGCCTTCCTCTCCCTGCTGTACTGTCCTGGGCCCTCGGCCTCCTCCCCTCCACTCCCTCCTCCCACACTGTTTCCTCCCCTCTCCTCCCACCATCTGCAGCTGACACTTCATTGTTTTGTCTCCAGGGCACGTTGCCCCTACATCCAAGACCGCTGGACCCTGCACACAGGAGTATCTGCCCTGCATCCTTCCAGACGGGAGAGATGAGGACAGTGTTGATCTGAAGAGACGTTCTGGGGGTCTTGATGGGGCCATGAAGGTGGCCCCCCGACTCCCCTAGACCCAGGGTGGGCCTCCCTGCGACGTGGACTCATGTAGGCAGATTTCTACAATGAGATGGATACAGCTGCTCCCGCAGGTCGATAAAAGGTTACGAGGATGAGATGATGAATCCTTTCAGAGCGAGAGCCAGGGCTCAGAGAGCCGGACTCAGTGAGTAATCTATCTCAGGGCTTAGGACTTGGCTCCGAACGCCCACGTCCATCTGTGTGCTGTGCTAGTGTCTTAGGGCGGCCATAATGAAGCAACATTTTCATCTTCTACCAATGGCAGACTGGGGGGGGGGGGGGGTGGAGGGATTACACAGCAGATATTTCTTTCCCACCGCCCTGGAGGCTGGGAGTCAGATATCCAAGAGGGGCTGAGGCTGGTTCCTCCTGAGGCCTCTCCCCTGGGTGCGTAGATGGCCGTCTCTCCGTCGCACCCCTCATACCTGTCCTCAGCGTCCACACACCTGGGCTGGACCATGTCCATCTTTCCAGGTCTTTCAGTGTCACTGAGAACCAGGGCAGCTTCCTTCAAGCTGTTTCTCTCATGCTTTTGTTCTTCCCCCACTTAGATTCAGGATCTTTATCTTATTTTAAATTTTTTTTTATTTTAATTCCACTACAGTTATAACCAAGATAAATTCACAACGCATCAACGTCTACGTGAGACCTGAAACCGTAAAGATCCTACAAGAGAGCACAGGCCAGAATTTCTCTGACATTGCCATAGCAACATTTTTTTCTGGATGTGTCTCCTGAGGCGATGGAAATGAAAGCAAAAATAAACTATTGGGGTTTTATCAAGATAAAAAGCTTCTACACAGCAAACAGTCAACAGAAGTAAAAGACAACCTACCCAATGGGAGAAGATGTTTGCAAACACACGACTCATAAAAGGTCAGTATCTGAAATATATAAAGAATGTATACAACTGGACACCAAAAAAAAAAAAAAAAAACACCAAAAAAAAGCAAAAAACCCTCCACCCCAAATAATCTGATCAAAATGAGCAGAAGACATGCTTTTTAAATCATGTAAAGCTTTATTTTAAAACAATGGCTTATAAGGTTTTCAAAAGTTCAGCACAGAAAGTTCATGCAGTGAGTTTCAATTTTTAAGGATTCTTGGATTTTTGTGTATCTTTTTTTCCATTAGCAATAAAAGCTGCCATTCGTTAGTAACTTGTAACAAATATTCATTGAACCAAGTCCTAGTGATAGCGACCATGCAGTCACTTACAGGCTTCCAGAGTAAATCAGAAAGGCGATCAAGAAGTAGGACTCCCTCGAATAGGTTCATGGAAACTCATAAGTCATGAGCCCTTTGGTTTTTTGTGGTTTTTTTGGTTTGTTTTTGTTTTTGTTTTTTAAGATTTTACTTATTTACTCATGAAACAAACAGAGAGAGGCAGAGACACAGGCAGAGGGAGAAGCAGGCTCTGTGCGGGGAGCCCAATGCGGAACTCGATCCCAGGACCCCAGGATGATGACCTAAGCCAGAGGCAGACGCTCGACCACCACTCAGGCGACCCCAGGAGCCCTTTTGATACACAAACAACACAAACACAAGAAGGTCGCATTTTTAGAGCGTCCTCCTAAAGTGCAAAATCAACGGAGTTCAAGCCCTGCCTATATTCACATTTTTGTCAAATTTGCCCAACCACGGAAATAGGGTGACGTGTTTATTAGGGCAGCGCCAAAAAGCCAATAAGGAGCGCACATAAGACAACACATACACACACAGACACACACGCAGAGGCCTCTGTTGGTCCAGGAGGGATGCCGTTTTAGATTGCAAAGAATATCCCGGTCGTGGAATGATGTTTCCTGCTTCAAAAGAAGCCATTGTCAGTTGGATCCCAGTGTCTCCCGGAGGTGAGATATGGCGGGCGTCATCTGGCACCCTACGCTTGCAGCTGGCATCCCTACAAAGATTCCATGCTTGGGTCTAATCGGCAGATTATCTCCGTGTCTAGACAGTGAGTTAGGCCTGGCAAGGGGTTGGCTTCGCTCATGCAGATCGAGGGGGCTGGTGAAATCGGCCCAAGGTCTCTGAGTACAGAGCCCGGGGGTTGCTCATGTGGTCCCGCACATGCACGGCCTTTCTGAATTCCAATGGGCGAACTCGCTATCTCCAACAAGAAACCTCCCACGCATTATTTACCTAAAACCCTGCTTGCTGAGATCATTTTTTTGGCAAGAGTGGTGGATTGTGATAAATTCTTATTTCCTGGTCTTCACATTACTGGTCATTTTTGTTTGCATGTGTTATCCTACCGTTCCCCCGGGGGCTGCTTTCCTATCCTAATAATGGCCTACCTCCTTCATGAAAAATATCTTAGATTATCTCATGGCTCCAGCATCTTGTTTGTAGGTCTCGTTCGTATGTCTGGGAGAGTAAGACCCGAAAGAAAGAGCTAATTGTCCACTTGGTAAAAAAAAAAAAAAAAAATAATAATAATAATAATAATAATAATAATAAAAAGTTAAAAATAAGGAGAAACACATGAACCGACTCCCCCGTTGTAAAAAAGCAGAAGTGCTATAAAAGCATCACGATGATATTGGTTGAATGGTGTCTGTGTGCTAAGCCCTGAGCTAATTGCTTCACAGACATTATCTTTCTGGGACCAGTGAGTCAGGAGGATGGTGATTACCCAAGTGGGAGCTGGAGTCTGAACTCAGCCGTTTTGGCTTCAGCCTTTGCGTTCTTAACCGCATGTCTACACAACAGAGCATTTCAGGGCTCCGCATAATCATTATATGTGGGTTTTATTCTCCTTTTCACATCAGGATCTTGGAGTTCTTTCAAAGTATAAATAAATGGGGATTTTTCTGTGTGTGTGTGCGTGTGTGTGTGAAACAGAGACTTTTTGCTAGAAAAAGAAATTTTTTGTGTGTGCTTTTCCTATTTAATCTCTGTCCAAGCAGAAGATTATAAGTCAGGAAAAATGGTGAACCCGCGCAAGCTCAAATAGCTTATTATGCGTAAGAAGATACTGAAAACCCTTGCGACTTTGTTCCAACACAAACCGGGAGCTCGGCTGTAGGGGAAACCAGTTCCCAGCCACCCCCTCCTCTGAATTTGGATTTGATGAGTTCTGTCGAGGTATGTTTCACTGGCGGTTTCTAGAAGGGGCCAACAGATTTTTCTCAACACGGAACTTCTTGACAGGGGAAACTGGGCAAATCCGTTTCTCATGTTCTCCCGAAGCCCTCATAGCCGTGAAAGTTTGCTTCTAGAAATCCAGAATTCGGGGCAGTCCTGTGTTTTCCTCGCGTTGCTCAGTTGCAAAGAGGCAACACGGGTTGAAGCTCTGACAAATGTGCCCCCTCTTGCTGACGCCCTCGCGAGGAAGGCTGTGTGGTTGAAGCCGCGGGAGGGCTTCAGGTAGCTTTAGGTCCAGTGTGGGTTTTTTTTTTGTTTGTTTTTTATTTTTATTTTTATTTTTATTTATTTTATTTTATTTTTTAGGAAATTGGTTTTGAAAAAAGAAAGGACATTTTTATTTCATTTTTTAAATAAATTTATTTTTTATTGGTGTTCAATTTGCGAAAGGACATTTTTAGAAGTAATAAGAGTGTGTTTCAGATGAAGTGGAGTGGGTGTGTCAGGAAAGGCAGATATGTGGTAGAAGGAATGGTGGCGTCATCCCAGTGGACAACGACGTGACTTTGTAGGGGTATTTCTCTCACAGGCTGGAGCCCACTTGACCTCTGGCCAAGTGCTTCTTCCATCTCTCACGTCCCCTATTATCTCCTGGTTTGCGAGGACAATGCCTCCTTCTCCAGGCATGAAGAAGGGCCTCTTCCCACTTGACAAGCAACCTCAACATCGAAGAAGTGATGCAAAGAATACACTGGTGGTCGAATGTCTTCCGCGTGGACCCCTTTCCACCATGAGAACTTGGTGTTTTAATCACTCAAACTTGTTCAGATCACAGACGTTACGGTGGCGGACAATCCGGTGCCCGAAGCTGGGATGCAGGGGAGCAGGTGGTGGCTCCCTGAGTCCACTCTGTGCTTACGCGAACAGAGTGTTGTGAGTCCTAAGGCCACTCGGTCTCATGCAACTCTTTTAGGAAAACCCAGGCGTCCGTGTCAAATCTGCCGTTTTCGATCCTGACTGCGTATCAGAGTGACCTGGGGAGCTCAAGGACCCATCCGGGGCCAGGATGGCTTCATGGTTCTGCTTCTCAGAGTGTGGTCCCTGGTCCAAAGCATCGATTCTGCAAATACAGAATTTGGGGGCGCACCGCAAACCTGCTAGCGGGAGCCAGAATCTGCGCTATAACAACATCCCGGGGTGATTCATTTGCACATTAATGTGTTATAAGCACTGGTCCAAAAGGATTTCTCACATCCTCACATTTTGGTTCTTCCCACTGCAAACCAGTACACACAATACCATTTTATTCCAAAACTGGAATTTTTGTTTATATGAAAAACCCTTGACCAGGCTTCCATGAAACACATTCGCCCCCGAACGCTCCACACACACCCATATCGCATCTACACGTTATAAACTCTTTCCTGAAAGATTTCTTTAACCGAGATCTGCCCTCACCGTCCTTTAACTTAATGCAGGATAAATTATGAGCCAAAACCGAATCTTAAACCGCTTTCAAAGTCAACAGTGTTGAGAAACAGTCCTACAATGGCTCATCTGTTTTTTTCCCCCCTAAACCAAAGCTAAACCCCAAAAGAGCATCTGCTCCAATTCCAGGGCACCATGTGGAATCTTAGAAACAAATTATACGTTAACAATTTGCAACCACAAATTCCCAGATGATCAGTAACCGGGGGAGTTACTTACAAAGAAATGTTTAAAAAAAGAAAGAAAGAAAGAAAAAAGAAAAGGAAAAGGAGACACTCTTCCGGCTCAGGCTTTATTTTTTAATTTGGAAATTGGCTTCTTTTTTACGTTTGCCTTCCAAGATGTGGAGCAACTTAACGGATGGGCCACTTGCCATGTGCTTCATTCAATTTGAAACGCCTCTGATCAGATTATTTTTTTGACCACCACGTCTTCCTCCTTTTAATCTACCTGCTTACTGACAGTTAAAATGTGCATGTGCTGGAGATGGCTGCAATTTTCAAGGCTTTTGCCAAAATTATATAAGTAGATGCAGTTGCTTCTCTTTATTAAGCTAAAAAAATTTATTTTTCCTCTTCAGGCACCGGCGTGCCATAGATCTTGGTTTATCCTCCTTTTTGTTAATCTGCCTTCCACGTGTAATGGATATTCACCATTCAGTGAAAAGCCCGTTACAGTTTGCATTTGACGGTTTGTTTTGTTATCGCAAAATCCTGGTAGCTTTTTTTTTTTTTTTCTGGGCTGTAGTCTCTATAAGAAGTGAAAATTTCTAAAAAATGCCAACGGATTTGCCCCCCCCACCCCCAATTTTGGATGTAGTTGGATTAAAGATTCAAAGGGGTTTGAATATCATCAAAGGTTCCTTCTGACTCCAGCACCAGGATGAAGTTCCAGTCCTTTGAACTGATGTCACTTTTATTTTCGAATGCTGGTCACGTAATTGTTTGCAAATGTGAGGAACGTCCTTCAGAAACACCCAGAAGGCACGAGGCGGATGTGATCAAAGAGGAGTAGGATTAATACTTGAGTATCACATATGGAGATGAATTTTCGAAAATACATTCCGTCTGCATTTTGAGTTTCAAAGAAAATGCTCTACGTCCCCGGGGTATGATGGTTCATCATTGTCTGCGAGCATCCCGACCTTGAGGAGGAATCTGAGGGCTGACGAACAGGACTCCACAAGTAGGTTGGGGACCTCAGCGGTCCCTACCATGCTGTGATTTCAGGCAAATGGAGAAGTCCTCCCACCCAAAGCAACCAACATAATAACAAGAAGAAATAATACTACTGATGATCCGCTGATGATCAAGAGCCAGATTTTTTTATCTAAAATGAACCTACTTATCTTTTACTTCTCAACATGCAAATGGCCAGGGGGTGGGGATTTGCCCAGATTCAGCAAAGAGAAAATATGAGAATATCCAGTGAAAGGATCATTTCAGATGAACAAGGCACAATTATTTAGTCTAAGTATGACCCATGAAATACGTAGGATATACTTACAATAAAAAACAAAACAAAACAAAACCAAAAAAAACAAAACAAAACAAAACAAAAGAAAAAAAACAAAAAAAAACTATTCATCAGAAAACCAAACCAAATGGAACTAAAGTCTTGTAGTTAATAGAGCAACAAGGAAAGTGAAGGGCATTGTGGGAAACTGTGTCCCATCCATCACTTGGTCCTCATGCCACATCTATTCTCAATGATAAAATTTCCATTTTAATCTATTATTCTTGACTGCAGAAACCATTACATTCATTTTCTTCTTCTTCTTCTTTTTTTTTTTTTTTGGAGAAGTAGAGATAATGCTGCCCCAGAACATTGACGAGGTCACTGCATCCTGGAAAAGAAGAAGTGGACAAGCAGTAGTGACATACCTACAAAACTCTTAGCCTAAGAATAATAACTATTCTAGTTGCCATTATCATAATTCAAAATTCTATAGAAGATCCAACCTATCGGAAGGCAGTTGCCCACCATGTCAGATGTCTGGAATCCTCTTCTGTGAGCCACTGTTGCTTCCCCAGCTTCCTGAGAACCCATCCTGCCTGCAGCCCTACCTTCTCCCTTTGCTGAAGATATGGTGGCCATAAAATGAATTTGTGAGGACATCCCAATGTCTGTTGGGGACTCCAAAGAACAAATGCATATTGACAAGTTTATACCTGGATGTTTCAAGTCCTCCACCCCCTAATCCGTCCTTGAGAGCAGATTATCCTTTCCTCGGTCATCCAATCTTGCCCCACCAACCTGGGCTCTTCATGCTCTTGGTGACTGAGCAAAATAAAGCTTAAAGGGAGAAATGAAAAGTCTTCCATTCTGGCAGACACACACTGTCTCTCTCCCTGAGTTTTGTTTGGCTTCTCTTTGCCATTCCACGTCCTCTTTCTGCCCTTATCCCACAAAACTAACACAATACCAATGTCATGTGGGTCCTAGCTGGCTTTCAGTGGAGAGTTGGGCAATAAGTGCAGGAGGATTTCATACGAAATTGACACACACGCACACACACACTCCTCCACCGACGTGGAGAATCTCTGATTTACGTGGAGCCCGGAAGTTCGATGTAGACAATGTAGACAATATTTTATCTTCCTCATGCAATATGTGCAGTATGTGGCTGGCACATGGTAATGTATTCCATTTTAATTGCTATTTATCTGTCCATCTATATCTATCTGTCATCTGTCAATTATCCATCCATTCATCCTGTCTATCTATACATCCATCCATTGTCTATCTATCTATCTATCTATCTATCTATCTATCTATCTATCATCTATCTATCTATCTATCATCTATCCATCCATTATCTACCTATGTATTATCTATTTATCTATCCATTCCTCCATCCATCATCTATGTATCTATCTCACCTATCTATTGATCAGCCAGTGAGCCACCCATCTATCAATCATCCTACCTATTTATCCATCTATCTCTCCCCCCACCAACATGGATTAAGACGATTATATAGACCCATTTAGGTTTCAAGATCCCTATCACTTTCCATTCACAAAAACACCCACAGAGTCCCAAACCACCCACATATTCTGACCCTAGATTATTACCCAATTTTATTTTTTATACAGGCCAGTCCAAGCCCTCTGTTAGTTTGAGATGAGTGGGACCAATATTCCCAACTCATGCTACATCTATTCTCAGTGATAAGATTTCAATTTTAATCTATTATTCTTGACTGCAGAAACCATTACATTCATTTTCTTGTTGTTGTTGTTGTTTGTTTGTTCGTTTTTGTTTTTGAGAAGTAGAGATAATGCTGCCCCAGAACATTGATGAGGTCACTGCATCCTGGAAAAGTAGAAGTAGACAAGCAGTAGTGACATACCTACAGGCCCTTAACCTAAGAATAATAACTATTATAGTTGCCATTATCATAAGTTAAAATGCTATAGAAGATCCAACCTAAAAAAAAATAAAAAATAAAAAAAAAGATCCAACCTATCAGTAGACAGTTGCCCACCACGTCAGATGTCTGGAATCTTCTTCTGTGAGCCTCTGTTGCTTCCCCAGCTTCCCGAGAACCCATCCTGGCTGGAGTCACTCAACTGTTGAAAGAATCTTTCCAGCTCTTGCATTCCAGAAGGCAGAAGGGAGGAGAAGCCATCCTGGATTGAGGGGCGGGGGGTATACACACATGGATAGTGAACTTTGCCTCTCATCCTCCCGCTGCGGGGCCTTGAGATCATTTAAAAGCCTCAGAAGGACCTGCAGGTCCAGCTCCAGTTGCCAGCACTGATGGCTAATGCACTAACGTGTCCTCAAATTGGCTTTGCCTCCTTCTCAGCTCAACCCCCCCACACTTCCTGAACTTGTGTTCCTGGCCCTTCATCCCTCAGTAAATGACTTGCACAGAAGCCTTGGCCTCTGACTCTACTCTGAGCGATCCTGTGACGATTTTGTGCCTACAGAATAAACTGTGGGGTGGGGAAGAAAATCAAGTGAATGCACCAACTTGTTCGAAAGGGATCAATGGTGTTTTTCTCACATCGACAAAATGAACGTTGTTTTGTTTGATGATGATGAACTTTTTGGCAATCTGGCTTTTAAGAACTCCCAGATAAAAGCCATTGGGGGAAAGAAATGGTGTGTCAATGTATCCTGGTGAAGCGTTTGCATCCTGAGAAAAAAGGAATATATAAACTAGAGAGAAAGGTACCCCCCTCCACCTACCCACACACAGTATATCAACCTGACAAGGGGTTGATATCTAGACTATGCAAAGGGTGTCTATGAAAGTGAAGGGAAAATCTGAAAGAAGATGGGGCAATCAATGGAGATAGGTCATTCTTAGAAGGGAAAACACAAAACAGTTTCCATGGAAGGAGTAAGCAGAGTATGTCCCCCCACTCCACCCCTGGAGAAGATGCCCATGTCCTGATCCCCAGAACCTGGGAATATGTCCCCTCTCATGCCAACGGGGGATGAAAGTAGCAGATGGAATTCAAGTTGCTGGGCAGCTGACGTTAGAATGAGGAGATGGTTCTGGGTTATCCGGGGGAGTGCGATGGTACTACAAGGGCTCATGGGAGTGGAAGAGGAAGCCGAAGACAGGGAACCAGAGAGGTGGCAGCTCAGCAAAGTCTGACCCAACATTGGTGGCTCGTTTCCAAGCCAGAAGGGACCATGAGCCAGGAGAATGGACCATGAACCATGGAGAAGTGGCCGTGAGCCAAGGAGAAGTGGCCATGAGCCAAGGAGAAGTGGCCATGAGCCAAGATGTGCAAGCCGCCCCGAGGGAGCACTCTGTACCATCAGAAGGAAAGAAGAGAGGCCGTAAGGGAGGGAGGAGGGAAAAAAACATTTCCCCTTGCATATCTCATGCCCTCTTATTTACTTACCATTCTCCTTCTTTTGTCTGGGCGGACGTTAATATGGCCACGTGCTCCTGGCACACGACACAGACAAGACCCATTTCAGCATTTCACACGGAGGACAGGAAACACGGGCAACCCTCATCGGCTTAGCCACCTGCTGTCCTTAAACTGGGCCCACTGTCCTCAAACCATTCAGTTCCAAGGTTTATCCCTTTATCCCGTCAAATGTTCACGGACAAACCTACATCGCGTACATCTACGGCCTGGGGACATTCAGAGATGGCCTGTAGAGAGTTTGCAGACCTCTTCCCACACGGAGGCCACATATTCTTTGCCTGCCCTTCCCTCTGCGATATTTCTTAGCAGAAGAATCATAACCGTGTCGTGTGCCAATTGCGAAACGCTCACTTGCCACACCCAGCATGTTTCCTTCACGGGGTTCTACAGAAGAGCCGCGGTGCTACTTCTCCCATATTCCTCAGTGGCTCCTTGTGTGTTTTCATGGCGTAGGACACTGGCTGGACACACTGGCTACCCTCATGTGGCATCTGAACTTTTCTTTGCAAGGCCCGTCTTGGGGGTATCCCATGATTTTCGAGGTGACTTTCGGGAATTGCACAGAAAAATCGTCACCGTTCCCCTGGGGAGCCAATGGGCAAATACAACCTACCCACTGACATTTCCTTCAGGATGCTCTATTTCCATTACAGCTGTGTTGGACCATGCAAATCCTGCCAGTCCCCTTTATGCCTGAACGCACAGCCAAAAAACTGGGTTGGCTTCAAATAAAAGAAAGTCACATTTTTTTGTTCCCGTAAAGCACCACGGATATGTTCTATGTCAGACATAGCAAGTAATAGGCTGTATCAGCTGATGGGGAGAGCCAACCGTCTTCCCCCTGTGGGCCCACCTGCTATCCATGAGCGCCAGGTGCTTTGCTTTGGAAGGATGGAGACAAGCGAAGGTCGGTGCAAGTTGTCTCAACCACTACATGCTCAAGCATGCATTTATTCTCAAGGAAATAATGCAGAGGAAGCATAGGGATTGATTCTGTAACATTCAGAAACCTGCCACGTAGACGTTGGCACAGCCTACCCAGCACTTTGGGGGTGCATCTGTGACCCATGGAAGTTGCAAAGAGATAGGCTTTGGGGTAATGTGGCTCGCCGAATGTGGCTCGCCGAATGAGGACACACCTGATGTTGAAAGACGCAACGTCCTATCACTGGGGGCGGTCGACCAATTAAGCCTGGCCAGGTGCTTGGCAAGGAGGCGATGCAGTGAACGTAGCCACCCACCGGGCGATAAAGTCCCGTGGGGAACATGTAAACCAACAGGCAACCCCCCCTGCTGCATTTTCTTTCCTTTGCAAGCCTAGTGATGTCCATTACCTCCTGCGTCCCCGAGGAAAGTCCATCAGCTGTGATTTCTGTTACCTGACACAGCTAATTTAGCAACCGAAGCCAGAGACAGACGCAGGTCGCCTGACTCCTGGGTTCCTCCCATCAAGGTCATGCGCCGGGGATTGCGAGTGTCCTGAGTTGCCATGAATTCCACCGCCCACATTCCATAGGCAGGTTATTGTTTCCATATGTGCAAAGCCTGTGTATTGTATCTGTGTTCCTTAAAAAAAAAATTACAAAAGATATAATTTTCCAGGTATTTAATAGGTGGTTTGGCCCAGAGGTTGACTGTTATGTATCAACATGTTACTCTGCTTTTTAGTTACTTCACAGGCCTGAAATGTTTAGTCTCCGCTGGAAACGGTTACATAACATCCCTGCCCCCGTGCATGTCATGGAAGGATCTAGAGTATGCGGCTCAGTAAACAAAACCAGCCTCCCCCCTTCCAAGCTCCTGCAGGACGTGCAGGTGGTTCATTCACAACCTCGGGGCTCGTATTTTAAGATCCCAGATCACGTGCGCTTTGCACTTTTCCTCTGGAACTGGCAGTAGCCGGGGCTCCGATTATGCTGTTAAATTTGTGTGTTTTTGAAAAATACCGGTTCCGCCACCTAACGTGCAGTGAGTGCCTTGAGAAGCACCTGTGTTTTATTTATTTATTTTTTAGAGACGTAGAGAGAGAGCTTGAGCAGAAGACGGGGAGTGGGAGACGGAGAGGGAGACAGAATGTCAAGAAGACGCCACACTCAGCACGGAGCCAACGCCAGGCTCGATCTCATGACCCCAAGATCATGACCTGAGCCAAAATCAAGAGTCTGACTCTCAAAAAAAAAAAAAGAAAAGGGGGGGGGGGGTCCAACGCTAAAAAAAAAAAAAAATCTGAAGTTCAATCCAACGATCCACTCAGACTCCCCGAGAAGCAACTTTAAAGAATGGAAGTTTGAAGGTAAAGTCACTAAACTGGGGGGTGGGGGTTCAACAATCAGATTTATGTTGATCCGTTGACAGTCACTTTAGCAGGAGGGCATTTGTATTTGGACACGGAAGCATGTGACTCCATTTGCGTCTCTGGTGGACACATGCATAGGGTCCAAAAGCAGGTGAGTGGTTGGGGGGGTGGGGGCTGGAAGGTGAGGATGGGCAGTGATCACCTAATGGGTCCCTTTCGAAGGTCATGCAAACATTTTGGAGCCACCTAGTTCTGGTGGTTGCACAACAGTGTGAAGGCGTGAAATGCCCCCCAGGACTGCAGGCTTTCAAGTGGCTTAAAATAGGGACTATTATCTCGGTGATCATTTTCGTGAAGAGCTGAGGCTCACAGAGACCGCACTGTGCCTCATAATTATAACAAAACAACATAAGCAACAACAAAGCACACGTATATGCGTCCTTTTGTACCCTGCCTGGCCGGTGTAGGAAGGCTTCATTGCTTTAGAAAGTGCAGAGTCTTACACGATCCTGTGTCCTAAATGACACCGTTTTATAAAAGTTGGGTTTATGTTTGAAGCTGGAGAGTTACATCATAGGGAACTTTCTTCGTTGCAAGTTTTTTTATTTTATTTCATATTTTTAAATATTTTATTTATTTATTCATGAGGGACACACAGAGAGAGAGGCAGAGACACAGGCAGAGGGAGAAGCAGACTCCATGCAAGGAGCCCGATGTGGGACTCGATCCCGGGACTCCAGGGTCACTCCCTGAGCTGAAGGCAGGTGCCAAACCACTGAGCCACCCAGGTGTCCCATTCATCACTCTTATACAACACCCAGTGCTCATTACATCATGGGCCCTTCTTCATTGCCCGTCACCCAGTTACCTCATCTCCCACCCCCTCTCCTCCAGCAACCGTACTTGTTTCCTAGAGTTAAGAGTCTCTTATGGTTTACCTCCCTGTGATTTCATCTTATTTTATTTTTTCCTGTCTTCCCCAATGTTTCTTTCCCCATCGGTTTCATTTCTTAAATTCCACACAGGAGTGAGATCATGTGGTAATTGTCTTTCTCTGATTGACCTATTTCACTTAACATCATACCCTCCAGTTCCATCCATGTCATGGCAAGTGGCAAGATTTATTTTCCTTTTCATGCCTGAGTAATATTCCATTCTACAGATATACCACACCTTCTTTATCAAGGACGACCATGTTTGTGCTGGTGCTTGAGCATTTGGAGCCCAAAACAAAGACAAAGAGTATTGGACCAAGACAGAAAAATGCATCCCTCCCACATCAATTTACAGTAAATCTGTATGTTCTACTAGAAAAACATGATGCTGTTCTATTCCCTTAATGGCAATATTTCCATTATTAGTTCTAAAACATGACATTTTAAAGCTGCAATGAGGTTACTTATTCCTTATATTACCATTGTGAGTGCAACACATTTAACCCTCTTACCAGGTAGTTGGGTAGCATACGGGGGTGAACGGTGTCCCCTCCAAATGTGTGTCTACGTATAAACATACAAAGTTCCTTATTTGGAAATTAGGCGAGTGCAGATGTAATGGGTTAAGATGAGCTCATCCTGGAGGAGGGAGGCCCTGCATCCAACGACAGGGGTCCTTGGAAGAGACAGAAGAGGAGACACAGACCAGAGGAGGAGCCACGTGAGGATGGAGGTGGAGACGGGAGGGACATGGCCACCAACCCAGGGATGCCTGGGGCCCCAGATGCTGGAAGAGGCAGGAGGGACCCTCCCCAGAGCCCGTGGATCTCAGTGGCCCTGCCCCCGCCCCTGGAGCTCAGCATCTCTGCTCCACAGAGCTGGGAGGGGATGGATTCCTTTGCCAGGTTTTAAAGACTCCTGCTTTATGGTACTAATTTGTTAAGGCAGCCCCAGGAAACTCAACGCGGGTCGTACCCGAGTTTGAGGCCTAATTAGAAATTGTTACCACACGACACAGTTTCTGCTTCAGCTAAATATTTTCTTGGCCTTTATCTCCTTGGTAAGCACTCACTGCCTCGTGTGGGAGTGTCATCATAAATCTCCACGATTTACAATCATTTGAGTCATGCCCTCCTTCCACTTTATGCCTCGGTGAATTCTATTTACATCTTTAAAGACCACATTCCAAAGCATGTTGATAACTGTGAATTTAGCCTAGAGTTGTTTTGTTTTGTTTTGTTTTTGGACGGCTAAGCTGTTCTGCTTACAAACACACACCTGCCTTGACTGCCAGGGAAATGAGCACATTCTCTTTCCTGACATGCAGGGTAGACCCAACGGCCACAAGGAGCTCTTCCTACTTGTCTTTTTCCAGAAGGACTCAAGCTCTCCCTCCGTAAGGCACCTTCTGTCCATCAACGAGGCTGCCCCAGAAGGACTCAAGCTCTCCCTCCGTAAGGCACCTTCTGTCCATCAGTGGGGCTGCTCCAGAAGGACTCAAGCTCTCCCTCCGTAAGGCACCTTCTGTCCACCAACGAGGCTGCCCCAGAAGGACTCAAGCTCTCCCTCCATAAGGCACCTTCTGTCCACCAACGAGGCTGCCCCAGAAGGACTCAAGCTCTCCCTCCGTAAGGCACCTTCTGTCCACCAACGAGGCTGCCCCAGAAGGACTCAAGCTCTCCCTCCGTAAGGCACCTTCTGTCCATCAACGGGGCTGCTCCAGAAGGACTCAAGCTCTCCCTCTGTAAGGCACCTACTGTCCATCAATGAGGCTGCCCCAGAAGGACTCAAGCTCTCCCTCCGTAAGGCACCTTCTGTCCACCAACAAGGCTGCCCCAGAAGGACTCAAGCTCTCCCTCTGTAAGGCACCTACTGTCCATCAATGAGGCTGCCCGAGAAGGACTCAAGCTCTCCCTCCGTAAGGCACCTTCTGTCCATCAACGGGGCTGCCCCAGACGGACTCAAGCTCTCCCTCCGTAAGGCACCTTCTGTCCATCAATGGGGCTGCTCCAGAAGGACTCAAGCTCTCCCTCCATAAGGCACCTTCTGTCCATCAACGGGGCTGCCCCAGAAGGACTCAAGCTCTCCCTCTGTAAGGCACCTTCTGTCCATCAACGGGGCTGCTCCAGAAGGACTCAAGCTCTCCCTCTGTAAGGCACCTACTGTCCATCAACGAGGCTGCCCCAGAAGGACTCAAGCTCTCCCTCCGTAAGGCACCTTCTGTCCATCAATGGGGCTGCTCCAGAAGGACTCAAGCTCTCCCTCGGTAAGGCACCTTCTGTCCATCAACGGGGCTGCCCCAGAAGGACTCAAGCTCTCCCTCTGTAAGGCACCTTCTGTCCATCAACGAGGCTGCTCCTTCTACGTGACAGCACTAACGAATCAGGATCCCTACGAGGGTTCCTGAAGGTGAGGGAACCTCATCTGCAGCTGAGAGGAATCCACTGGGAAATGTCCATGGGGGGACCCAATGAAGAGCTGGGTCCCACCAGCCTTTAGAGCTCAGGAGAACCTTCTTAATGATGCCCTTTCATTGTGGGCTTCTCGGGCAGCTTCCCCTCAGAAACGCCCTGGAAGCTACTGGGTTTCCATTTCCAGACTCAGCTCAGCTCACTTGTGGCAAGTAGACTCAGCATGACTGCAAGCCAAAGTGAGTTGGCCGAAAAAAGAAAAAAAAAAAAAGTCTTCACAACACATTTTTAGAATTCTGAATGTTCCTCATGTCAAGGACATCCTTCTCCAATGGATATGTTCATGTTGAATTTCAGACCTTCTGCAGTCTTTGTTTCGAAAAGCGAGATGGATCTCGTTTTCTGCCAAGTGGCCATCCAGAGCCGAGGTCTTCGCGGGGATGCTTGAGCAGACGTGCTGACATCTTGCCTGCTGCCCCCGGCTGCCTCTGCCACCAGCCTGCGAGGTGCAAATGCAGCGCGGAGGAATGATTCCATGACCTCATCCCCCACACCGTGGTTTTCCACAAGCCACAGTGAAGGACCATGTATGTGCCCATGACTTTTCTTGTTCTAGATGCTTCTGCTCAGCTAAGGAGCAGTGATGCATAAATAGCCTCCACCTTGCCCAGAAACCCCTTTTGTCGCCTCCCGCCAATGACGGGGCCCGACGGACCTCATATTTACACACACGATGCTTTTTCTGAAAGGTGCTGCCCTACTAGCTGACTAGTGTCTCTGGCCTATTTTGCAAAGATATTTTGCAGTGTGCTCGGCGGGTCTGCAGAGCGGCTCCGACGTACACCTTTTATTCCTTCTGCACGCCATGCCACT
This sequence comes from Canis lupus dingo, assembly GCF_003254725.2. Classification (NCBI taxonomy): domain Eukaryota; kingdom Metazoa; phylum Chordata; class Mammalia; order Carnivora; family Canidae; genus Canis; species Canis lupus. The sequence continues at coordinate 1,712,069 of NC_064281.1, read as the reverse complement.
CTAAATGACGCCGTTGAGAAAAATCTGGAAGCATTTTAGTCTGTGCAACCGAGCAGGAGATTTCCGACGGCGCTATGAACGGAGGAACAGAGCAAAAGTGCCCCCCTCGTGTCCGGCAAGATTGCCGGTAGCCCGTATTATCACCGAAGGTTTACCCTAGACGCACGCGGGCAACTTTCCCACGGAACATTCCTCAGAGTCTGTTTCTGCTCAAATCAAGATACATCCCCACCAGCAATCCGTGCACCCCATGGGACTTCCCAGCTATGCAAGTAGACATTTCCTGTGTAGACTGGTTTTTCTGTCTCCGGGTCAGCCCACAGGATTCAGGGTCAGCCCTTCTCCGGATTAGGGAGCCCTGCAGCGGCGGGGAGGGCCATCACGTGGCTCCGGAGTGACTTTAAAAATCGCTGCTAAGCAAAGAGCCATGTCATTCCTTGGTAATCCACGGCCCCGCTTAGAATATTAAACTCTCTTGCTCACCAGCCACAGCCCTTTGAGAGCTTCACCTCATCCGAGAAGCAGCCAGTCGATCCCCCAGAGAGCATGCCTTGGGGGAAGGGGTCGGGGAAGGAGCACAAAAGCCACAAAAATGCACCGAAATCCAATGAGGACGGTTTGGCCCGATGGTAGGGCCTAAGCACAGAGACGGTGCAGCTCGTGTAGTGTCCGTAGACCCCATCCGAGTGCCTCGTCACCCTCCCCTGACAGGTGGGTGTCCCTGTCCTTAGTTTGCCTTTGGAAAAGCTGACTTCAGGAAAGGCAGTTGGCATGCCGTGGGCTTCCCAGCCAAGAAAGAGCTGGCAGGAGGAAGGGGTGGCTCGCGCCCAGCCGTCTGACTCAGTTACCAATTGCTCTGCCGCTCTCGGCGACCTCCGTACGCTTCTAACCAGAAAAACATTTCTAAGGTTGTCATGCTAACGCTTCAAAAAGCTGCCCGCCGCTGGCGTGCCGCAGGGGCATCTGGGCACCCGGACTCACTGCCCCGGTAAATGGTACCACAGGGCCTGTAAAACTACGTGTTTTGGTGCTAAGTGAGGTCTCTTGTAGGCAAGAGGTCGTGACCAAGCACATTGTCTTAGCTTAGGTGTCTGCAACAAAATACCATACGTTGGGGATCTTAGATGACGAGTTACGTATTCCTCATGAGTTGTGTATTTCTGGAGGCTGGGAACCTGAGGTCAAGGTGCCAGCAGATCTGACCGTCTCCCTGGCTTACAGATGGCTTTCTTCTCTTTGTGACCTGACAACGTGGTGGGGACACACAGGGACCTCTCGTCTCCTCCTCCACTTACAAGAGCGTGAATCCCATCACGGTGGCTCCATCCTCGTGACCTCACCGAAACCCAGCCACAACCCAAGGGCCCCACTTCCTAATATCATCCCACGGAGCAGTAGGGCTTCTACATATGACTTTGGAGGGGACACAATCCAGTCCGGAGCATACACATTGTCAGAATTCTGGTGGAAGGTGACAACTGCTACATCATGGAGGAACATAGACAGAAAAAGGACTGCTAAGTCCTTGGGTGCACCATGCATCCCTCAAGGCGCATGGCTCGGTTACGAGGAGGACTCCAATGGACCACGGCCAATACTGAGGTCAACACCACTCCTCTGCTCCAAGCACGTCAGAGGCATCTCCAAGTTCTCCTAGCTTGTTGGCCTGCCCTTCATCTTCTCCCTCCTCAACCCGCCCCATAGCGCTCAACAGCGAGCAAACAGGTGCCTCTCACTCAACCGACATGCATTTCTAAACCTCCGTATTCAAGGCACTGTGCTGGCACTTGTGGAGATTCAACAAATGAATCCTGGTTCCTACCCACGGAGTGAACCACCCAGGAGCAGGCAATGATGCCAAGACCAGCATCCAGGGCAGCCCAGGTGGCTCAGCAGTTTAGCGCCACCTTCAGTCCAGAGCGTGATCCTGGGGTCCCAGGATCGAGTCCCACGTTGGGCTCCCTGCATGGAGCCTGCTTCTCCCTCTGCCTGTGTCTCTGCCTCTCTCTCTCTCTGATGGATAAATAAATAAAATCTTTAAAAAAGGAAAAAAAAAAAAAAGACCAGTGTCCAAACCAAAGGGTTAAATACACCAAAGTCTTAATTTTTTTAAATCATGGGATCCCTGAGAATCCCTAATGCTATCTTCATGCAGTGGTTGTATAAGTCATGGACTGACCCTCTTAACCTACACATTTTCTAGCAGAATTAAGCCTCATCTGGTTGCTCATTCTGTTCATGCTTTCCATCGAGCACCTACTGTGTGCAAACCTCTGTGCCAATTTCCAGGTTTCGAAATGCTGTTTAGTTAGAAATGGGTAAGTAATTGGCCATAACACAAGCGAAGGGCCACCCGGATGGGTAGGAATGTTGGGACCTGGTATGACGTGGATGTTGCGGGTGAGATTATCAAGGTAGGGCCATCAAAGAATGGACTCAAGCGAGGACCTCAAGATGAGACCATGCATAGACATGGGGAAGAGGAGATGGTGGGATGTCCACCAATTCCTCAAAACCAGGCGTGCCGACAGTTGCAAGGTCGTTGAGGCAGTCTGGGAAGACCATGACGTGTCATGTGCCACCCATGGCAGCTCCAGAGCTTGTTTTGAGGATGACGGCAATCCTCCCAGTTTGGGTGACTCCCTGGAGATTTAGTAAAGAAGGACCTGGTGGAGCAGAAGGCCAGTAGAGGTGCCAGGAGGGTAGACATGCAACCTCCTACCAGGGCAGCAAGAGAGCTGGACGTGGGGGGACCCCAACTGTCCTTCAGAGTCAGGATGCACTTGGCGACCAATTGCGCGGTCCCACAGAAGAGAGGCATGGGGAGGATGATGCGAGTTTCCAGGTCAGCTGTCTAGGGGGATGGCTCAGCCTAGGGCCTGATCCTGGAGTCCCGGGATCAAGTCCCAGTCGGGCTCCCTGCGTGGAGCCTGCTTCTCCCTCTGCCTGGGTCTCTGCCTCTGTGTCTGTGTGTCTCTCGTGAATAAATAAATAAAATCTTTAAAAAAAAAAAAAAGCATCAGAGGATGATCTGGGGCCAGAATTGTTAATAAATTCAATGCCTGGGTTCGGGGCAGTCCCAGGAGAACCCTGAAAAATAGGTCCACATGCATGGTTGGAAGCGAAAGCATTGGAACAAGTGAGTCAACCCATCTATGAACCTGTGCCTACTGATGGCCTGCCCTGTGGACGCCACTGTGGGCCAGGGGCAGAGAGGAATTCCTGGACACTGGGCTTCTTAGGAGAAACTGAGGCAGGCCAGAGTGCATGCATCAGAAGGAACCCAGCTGTAGGCGCGTTGGGGGCCACCTCCTAACAGACCCTGGCTGAGCGCTGGGCATGCAGCAGGATGTACCAGGACCTCCTGGCGAGGCGGGCAGGGGCACTTGGACCCTCATGTATTTCCTGTTCCCAGTGGGTCTGTCCTTCCGTCCCAAAGGTGGAGGGAAGGGGGAGGGGTCTCAGCTGACTGCGCTCCTGGGACCCCTTCCTGCCTTTGTCCTGTCCGATTCCGTCTGGGAGTCTCAGGGCCTTCCCTTCGCTCCCCTTCGGGGTTAGCCCCTGGCCCTGTGCCCTGGTGGTTCCCACGTCCCGCAGCTGGCACCCCAGGCTCCGCGCCGTCCCCGCCCTGGCCCGGCCCCCGAGGAGCGCAGTCCCACCTTTTTGGCAGGAGGGCCCGGCGGCGGGAGGGAGGCGGGCGTCCGGGAGCCCCGGGAGAGGCGCGAGGGCGTGGCCGCGGGTCTCACGTTGCAGCCGGGGGCTCCCGCGCGCGCTCGGGGCCAGAGGAGCGGCCCGCCAGCCCGGAGGAGCGCAAGCCCCGCTGCTCTGCCTTCCCCGGAGCCGAGCGAGGGAAGCCTCCCCGCGCCGGGCTGCGAGGCGCGCTCGGGGCGCGCGGACCGTGTGCCTCCCCGGGCCCCTGGTCCCCGGACTCCCTCCGGGGCCGGGAACTGCGTGTCCCCAAGCCGCTCTTGCAGCCGGAGCCGGCGGGGCGCGCCCTCCCGGGCCGAGGCGCGATGAAGAGGCGCGAGGAGGGCTGAGCGCGCAGCGCGCGCGGCCAGGGTCCCTGGGCTCGGGCCCGCGCCCCGTCTCCCCGGGGTGGGGCAGGGCAGGGTGGGGGTGGGCCGAGGCGTGGACTCGGGGACGCGAATAAAAGGGAGCCGGCTCGCCGCGCCGAGCTGGGAAGCCTCGCCGCCTCGCCCCCGGCCCGGGAAGGGCATGGCCCCGGCGGACCCCCGGCGGTGACTCGCGCGCCCCGGCCCCGCGGAGGCTCAGGGCGCCCCGCTCCCGTGCGTCGCGGCTTCCGAACGACAGGTGAGGACCAAGGGCAGCCTGGGCGCCCGGGGGACGCGCGCTCTGCTGCAGGGGTGGACTTGGGGGTCGGCCAAGGGCAAGGCTGGGCAGGGACAAATGGCACTGTCCGTGGCTCCGGGGCCCAGGGGCCAGCTCTCTCTTGCGGGAGGATCCCCGACTCCTTTCCCCCTTGCCTCCTTGCACCTAAGCATCCCCGGTTTCCAGGGAGGCGCCCATGGGACCCCCCCCCCCCAAGTGAAAGCGAGTGCGCCCTGCGTTGGAGGCGCCAGCAGAGCTCGGCGCCCAAGTCCCCCCTCCTCCTCTTCCCCTGGAAAAGGGGAGCCTCTCGGCCTGCTGGGGTGGAGCAGACATTGCAGAGGTCACCATCCGGGAGAGCCGGCTCCTGGTGTGCGGGCTCCAGCAGCGCGTACCTCCAGGGGCCCTCCCCGAGCTGCGTTCCGGGGAAAGCCCATATTTTCCTTGGAGCGGCGCTGGAAGTGGGCCAGGGCGCAGTGCCGCCGCGCCAGCCAGTCCGGGTCCCCCCCCGCCCACCCGCGCGCCGGCCCCGGAGGCCCTGGGCGCTCAGGGCGCCTCCCTGCGCCACGCCTGGGGTGCGCGCTCCCGGGGTCCCGGGAACCAAGGCTGCGGAGGAGGCGTCGCCACTCCCGAGCCCCGGGCCACCCTCCGGCGGCACAGCGCGCGTTCCCGGGCCGAGGCCAAGCGCGCGGGCGGCCGGGGAGGCTGCAGGAACCCGCTGGCTCCCGAGCGCAGAGCTGGAGCTGAGCCTCCCTCTGCAAGGGCCGCCTGCCCGGACGCGCAGCAACCAGAGAAGACGCGCGCGGGCTTTAGGGCACCATCTATTTCGAGGTAAAAGCCTGGAAAGCTCTGGGTTTGGGATGCCCCCAGCGTGTGAGCGCCTGGGTTTTGTATCAGCACTTAGCGCTGCCCCCGGGGCGGGCGCGTTTCTGGGCCGCGCGCTTTGCTTTCCAGGTGCATTCCTATTTTCAAGTCCACTTCATTCAGGAGATGACAAACACGTAAGATGATGGGGTGATGGCCAGTGCGTGAAAAAAAAAAAAAAAGTAGATACATGACCACTGGTATTCTAAACGACACCGCTGATGCAGCCCCAATTATGTGAAATATCGGAGCATTTCCATTTTTGTGTGTATGACTGCACTGATCGGTTCTCTTTGCCTGAACCTACGTCATCGGGGAACTCCTTTCCTCCTCCTTTAAGGTCAGATTTTAACAAACTGCGTCCCCGATGAACAGCCCTGCTGCACCATTGCAACCCTGTGGCTCTTGCTAGCAAAAATTAAGAATAGTACAAACCCACGAATAATGGAATACGTTCGGGTTTAGCGAGCGCGAAGCCTTTAAACACATTTAGAAGATACACCGGAAACGTAAAGAAGGTCATTAAAAAGGGGAATACTCCTAATAACGACCCTCTTGAGAAGCTTTGTGTTTTTTCTCTTTTTAATTCAAATATGTACAGTATATAATAGCTCGGAATTAACATCGGAGGTGGACACGGAGTATTTTAATTACAAGAGTTTTGTTTTTTCTTTTTAAATTCAAATACGTACGGTGTATAAAGGCTCAGAATTAACATCAGAGGCACATAGTCATTTTAATTGCTTTATTTTAAACATCGATGTCTCTCCTTTTGCTCTCATGTATATACAAATGCTACGTGAATACGCATGTACGAACACACATGTATGTATTTTTGTGCGTGCCCGTGTGTCTGTTCCATACCCTCGCTCTCCGCGCAGGGAGACTTCCAAATCGTAGTGTCCGAGTCGGCCATTCCGATCCCATTCTACAGAAGGATCAAGCTTCGCCCGGAAAGATCAGAAAAACAAGTTTCGAGCTTCTTGGCTCAGAAATGTTGTGTCCCTAAAGGATACCACCGTACGACGGCTTGGGAAGCTCCACACCACCATGCACGCTTGAAACCACGTTCGCCCAACATAAGCGTTACCTGGCCATAAACGGATATCACTTTGTGGTTCCCCGACAGGTGTCCAGGGATGAGGCACCCCGACAAGATGCCAACGCGGGCGCACTGGCGAGCACTGTCCGTGGTGCTGATTCTGCTCTGGGGACATCCACGACCCGCGCTCTCCTGTCCTCACCCTTGCGCCTGCTACGTTCCTAGCGAGGTCCACTGCACGTTTCGCTCCTTGGCTTCTGTGCCCGCTGGGATTTCTAAACATGTGGAAAGAATCAATTTGGGGTTTGTACCACATTCTTACTGAACGATTTCAGCCTCTTTGCTTGCGTGTTTGTTTTTTCTTTGAACGTATATGTGCATTGACGTCACTGCAAAGGCATATTTCTTTCCGTGTCGCTCTATCTAGCGATGCATACGGCCATATGGGCAGAATGGAGGGAGGTGGATTTTTTTTTTTTTTGAGGGTGATGGATTTTAACGATACTACGTGCGGTCCTTTGGGGGCAATTATCTGAATGTATCCATCAACTGCAACCACTATCATAAGCCTTAATAACCAAGCATCCTGAACAACTTCAGTGTGTCGAGAGATTTCCCTTGATAACAATCATTTACTACATATTAGGTGCAAATGTATCAGACACGCATGTAGATAGATAAATACTACTCAGACTTCAGAAGCTATTAAAAATAATTTTAAAATAAATCGGACATTTCTGACATTCTAAGTTATCTGGAGGTTGTGACTGTGAACCTTGGGGAAATAAAAGAGTTCTTGAAGATTTTGCCTCTTTAAAAATACGACTCAGAAGATACACTGAAAACGCATTTTTAACTTTTTAGTTAGTATTTGTATTTTGGCTATTTGTCAAAATAGTTTGACAAGTATTTTGACTATTTTTAAAGAGGAGTTTTTGTGCAGCATTTAAGATAGAATTTTTATATTTTTAATTTTTGTTTCATTCACATGAGCGTTTCCTATACATAAATACTAGTTGCTATGAATTATAGGTACTCACGTGCAACCTTATAAACAATTATTTGGATTTCCCCCGGAGAATACATAAGCCATTTTCTATGATCTACAACACAACAAAAATAATTTAGGATTTGATGACTGGCCACTGATGGGACATTTTAGTAAAATGCAATGGCCAAACCTGAGTCAATGAGCACATAATTATACATGTATCTGCACATCTTAGAGCACAGAATTAAGAAAAAAAAAAAAAAGATCTTCTTGCATTTGTAAAGGCCACTAGGAGTAGAAGAAGACAATGGGAAGTAAAGACAGTACGATAGGAAGTTCCCTAATCTAAGGGAGTGGATCATTACCTAGTTTTCTCCATAAAGTCTTGAGAGACCTGATGATTTGATTATCTGAAAATCCAACCACAATGAGGATAGCTGAGTAGGGGAAACCGTTCATCTTTGCCAGAAGAGGGGATATTAATACTTAACCAAATTTCCCTTTTACAAACTTACAGTTTAATTAGGACACATCGCCCGCCGAATGGGAGAGAGAAAAGGAAGATCGTCTCCCACCGGTTTGAATCAGGGTAGGATGTGCCGTGCTAGTGGTGCATTAGCAGAGCTCGTCCCTGATTCCTCTCGTTTCTTGCACCTCCGGGTGTGCAAAATGGTTCTGTCTTGGGGCCTTTGCTCTCGTGAACCACCGTTAGGGTCTTGTCCCATACTGCCTGACCCCTTGGCAGAGCACAGAGTTGGAGGTACCGTCACAGAGGCCTTTGTGGCATCCCCGAGGAAAGTGTGAAAATGGGGGAGGTGGAGGAGGACAGTTTTCTGCTGGTTTCCTGCCTAGAAGGCACGAATGTGCCACCTGTTGCGTGTTGAGGGTCTGGGGTGTCCGTGTGTTCCCTACTGGCCGTCAGGTTGGAGTGCACGGTGGAGAAGATGCCACATGCCTCCTGACTATGTGGTGGCTTTATACTTGGCCACACCAGTAGACTGTGGCTCATCAAGCTGTCTATACCTCACTTAGAATTTCTGTGCTGTTTTCCCTCCATTCGTCTTTACGTTGAAACAGTTCACGCAGGTGAAACAATTTCTGAGTTAGAACTTACTTTCTGCTGGTTGCATTTTTAAGCAACTTTAAGTGGTAAAGATAACGAATTAGGGTCTCCCCAGATTTTTGCCACTGGAGTAGAACACAGATACCAAGATCTTCTCTTTTCCTATCGGTGGCAGTAGTATTTTGAGACGTCATTGCATCACATTAAAAAAAAAAAAAAAAAGGAAAACGGTTAAGGAAGAGCTTCCCGGCACCAACATATGTTACTTGCATCTGCCTTAATTGGTAACATGAGTCAATATGGCATGTTTTCATTTCCATCAATAAGACACTCATATCTCAGCACTTTCTCTGAAAATCGGTCTCAAACTAGATTAATGAGACTGTCATCGTGCATGTTGTTGGTGGGGAGAGGGAAGAAAGAACGGGAATGTCTATACAGATCGGACTCAGGGTCTGATTTGTCTTCTAGTCATCTGGAAGGAGTAGGAAACTCTCAAAGAATGAGGGATTATTGGCAAGGCACTAATGAAATCTTTCATTCCCACACAGATGTTTTCAGGGTCCTCAGCATGGAAGGAGAGAGATCCGCTGTTTCCTGTTTGCACAGCCCTAGAGCTTTTGCAAAAATCGCTTTCCAAGTATTTTCGAGTAAACAAACAACAACAAAAGAATCATCCACTTAGCGTCATATTTATAGATCTTTAAAGAATTCGTCCCTCCGATGAAAAGACTAGCTTTCACAACCTCTTTCTAAGTCTCCCAAAAGCCCACACGGCCCTTTTTAATTTTAAAATTCGTCTTGCAAAACTAACCCATATCGGTGAAGGCGTCTTACGTGTATTTGTGATGTACTAAAAAGCATTTCACTTGAGACGTTATGTAGTCACTGTCAATCGGGACATTCTGCAAAGGGGGATGGGTGGGTGATCGTGTTGCACAACTGGCCTCCATGCAGAGTCATTTCAGTCTCTTCCCTGAGCCCCACAGATTTCCCCATGCCCCTGCTGGATTCTAGATGGGCGCACAGGGATTCTTCCCTATGCTTCGGGTCCTCAGAGGGAAGAAAATGCACCAAGTTGATGCAGTAAGACAGATTCCTCACCCGGTATCTCCACCATCCAGGACTGGGGGCCGATTTATGCAGGCGTGAGGGAGTCCAAACAGTGCTGTCCCTCTGACCTCAAACACATGCCTTCCCTGCACCTTCTCCACCTTGGCACCCACCATTATGGTTGAATGGCCAGTTGGAAGTGACAATTTTTCGGTGACAAAGACACATAACACTAGTGAGCATAGCGCACACCCTGAGACCACAAAGTGCCAAAGAAGAGCAACATCTTTCTGACTTGTTCTAGACATTGAGCCTTTGACTCTCACCTCTTCTGTCCCAAGACCTGCCTCCTCTTTCTGGCCTTTCTGTTCTTCTTACCTCCAGGGTCATCTCCGGTGATTATACTTACTCCCTCTACATGCAGTAGATCATTTGTCGCTTTCACACGTATCTTAGTTTGTGTCACTCTTTTTCTTAAAACCTTCTAATCATTTCCCATTGATGTTGGAACAAGTGAAACACGCTCCTTCCCACACCCTCCCAGCTCCTAGGCTGCCTGGTTCCTGCCAACCCCACCTACCTCTCCTGATACCATCCTCCTGCTTGTTTACTGTTTCCAGGCAGACCCCAGGCACCAAGAAATGGGAAGAAGTTCAGATTCGGCCATCCATTCCCTGAGAGCTTCACCATCCCAGATAGATTTCATTGTAGAATCCTAAACAGTAAGTGACTGAGGCCACGTGTCAGGTCATAGACCATCCCATCTAGGGTTAGACTGCGGTTTTTCAACTTCAGTCTCCTTGGTATTTGGGGTGCTATTTCCATTTTGCTTAGGACAGTTCCTTGTTGTGGGGGCTGTCCTGTTTGGATGGTGTTGAGTAGCATTCTTGACCTCTTCCTATGAGATACCAGTAGCACCTTCCCCCTCTTCCAGTTGTGATTGCTTATGACCCCAGATATTGTCAAGTGTCCCATGGGGACAAGACTGCTTCCCCCCATTCAGACCACTACCATAGATAGATGATAGATAGATAGATAGATAGATAGATAGATAGATAGATAGATAATGGATAGACGAATGGATAGACAGATGATGGATGGATGGATGGATAGATAGATGATAGAAGGATAGACTGATGGGTAGGTAGATACATTATGGATGGATGATTGGATGGATAGATTAGGGATGGACAGATAGATAGATAGATGATAGATGGATAGACTGATGGGTAGGTAGATAGATTATGGATGGATGAATGATGGGTATATAGATTATGGATGGATAGATTATGGTAGGTAGATACATTATGGATGGATGACTGCATGCATAGACAGATGATAGATGGACAGAGGGATAGACAGATGATAGATGGATAGATTGATGGGTAGGTAGATAGATGATGGATGGATGGATGATGGATGGATGGATGATGGATGGGTGGATGAATAGACCAACGACAGAGTCTCTTCTGCTTCGACAGTTTCCAAATCTCAATATTAGGGGCTGAGTCGCTCATTGTGAGAGGCTGTCCTGTGCATTGTAGGGTATTTAACAGCACCCTTGGTCTCTACCCACCAGATGCCACTAACACTCCCCCACCCAGTTGTGACACCCAAACATGAGTGCAGATGCTGTCCATATAATCCAGAAGAGGGAACCTCTGTGTACAGTTGTCTGTTGATTCCATAAGTTAAATGACAAAAAGGAGTCGGGATTACTTTTTTTTTTTTGCTCTGGGAGATTGTATTTCCTGGAATTTATAGCTGAAAGGTGATGCTTCCTAAAGCTGGCTCTTAGAGGAATGATTCCCCACATCTTGATTTCAGATTCGGGGTCTGGGTTCAGTCACATTTGTGTTTATGAGAAAATTGGACCTGGCGGCCTATGCTGTAGGTATGAGCACTTCACCTGCATTTGTCTATAGGATCTGTTTCCTTTTATCTAGACGATAGGGAGAAGTCAGGCTAGATGTGTTCTATTTCCACAGAAACAGTGGCACAAAGTAACCGCCCTCCAATATAGGAGTTTTCACTCATTTCATCTTTACCAATGTTGATGCAAAAACAAAACCCAAAAACATACCAGAATGTTTACAAATAATTCAGGGAATCCATCAGAAATGGCCACTGGTCCTTGTGAAATAGCCTTCGTCCAGTTCAGGAATATTTGCTGGGTACTTTGACTAGGAATCTGCTAATGGAGCTAGAGGCAATTTTAGACAAAGGAGTGGGATTTAGTTTCTAATGGAAGCTGGTCCAGTTGGCCCTTCCTTGGAAAGGTGCACAGGAAAGCGTCAGTAATGAGGAATGACACGAGGGTCATTGGCTGCAGAGAATTAGCACGAATGCAAAGAAACAGGCAACTTGGGAAGTAGCTTTGTATTATCACAGAACAAGAGAGGAGGGGCTTGGCTCCGGGCTCTCAAGGACCCAACGAGAGGGCTAACCGCCCAACACCAACACCATATTTTCAGCTTTCCTTTGGACCCTGGAAATGGACATGGACACTAACCAAAAACTCTGCTTTGGGAACAGCACCGGTAGACCTCAGAGTCAACATTTTGCTAAATTGTTCCTAAGCAGGCTGCAGAATCTGCCCCATATGGGATTTAAGCATTCACTGTTTCTTATTCTTTTTTTTTTTTTTTTTTTTTTTTTTTTTTAGATTTAATAGTATACAGGCTTTGTCAGAAACCTCGTTTGCGGGACTGACCAAGTTGGAGCTACTTATGATTCATGGCAACGACATCCCTAGCATCCCCGACGGGGCTTTAAGAGACCTCAGCTCCCTCCAGGTAAACCCTGTGCTTTTACGAGCATCGGTAATTGCGGCCTGTACGATCATTAATGAATAGTGGGAAGTGATACAATGCTCCCTAACGATTAATAAAATCGCCATTTTTTTTTAGGTTAAAAACCGGCTTAATGTCCTTATTTCCCTGCCCTTTGTTCTAGTTTCTGTGTCTGTTTGTGGCTTTCTAAATTACTCACAGGACTTTCTGCTCCATCCCCTGTCTTTCTAGGTTTTCAAGATCAGCTACAATAAACTGCGGGTAATCACGGGACAGACCCTGCAGGGGCTCTGGAGCTTAATGAGGCTGCATATGGACCATAACAAGATCGAATTTATCCACCCACAAGCTTTCAAAGGCTTAACATCCCTAAGGCTACTCCACTTAGAGGGAAACCTGCTGCACCAGCTCCACCCCGGCACGTTCTCCACGTTCACGTTTCTGGATTATTTCAGGCTCTCTACCATAAGACACCTCTACCTCGCAGACAACATGATCAGGACCCTTCCCACGGGGATGCTTCAGAACATGCCGCTTCTGGAGAATCTTTACCTGCATGGGAATCCATGGTCGTGTGACTGTGAGATGAAGTGGTTTCTGGAATGGGATGCCAAATCCAAAGGTAAGAGGAGAGCAGAGGGAAGGAAGGTGGCTCAGAGCGGCACATTCCTTACCCTTCTGGAAAGGTTACGTTCTCTGGTGTTGAGACGAGACTTTCTCTTGTCAAATCAGTAGGGTGGGAAACACCTGTGCAAAGTGTGCAACTTAGATGTTAAGACGTCTCTGTTCCATCATAGATGGATCCTTCAGTGAAGTGTAAAGCGGTGATCCTTTAATCAGTTACATACAGTTGACTATGATTGTCTTACATTGAATATCTGGAGTATTACAGGTAGCTTTGGGTTACGTGGAGGATTTTCTGTCCTATGGAGAGGAGTTCAGGAATGCTTAGAAAAGAGAAGGCTAGCAGTGGCTATGACATTATTCTCTCAAGAATGGGGGAGAGGGATGTTCTGCAGTGATTCAGAGAACAAAAAAAAAAAAAAAAAAAAAAAAAAACAGGAGTGATGTGTAGAAGTTGCAAGACAGTAGATTTTGACTCTAAATAAGGAAGGTTTTATTTTTTTTGTCTTTCTTTTACCCTCTTCCTCGAGCCACACCTTGAACCCCAACCTCGATCCCATTGGGTTTACCATATCCCGGTTCTGTTGGCTCACGTCCATCCTCATAGCCTCCAGCCTGGGTGGAGCTCCTTCTCATTCTGGGTGGAGAATCAGGTGTTCTGGGCATTCTGGGCAGGTCTTTGCAGCCTTGGTCACGCCTCCTTCAGTCGTCTCCACACAGAGCAGTTGTCAGAACAAATTTTCAGAGGGAGCATGTGGCCCTGCGGCACCCCTGCATAACTGTCCGCTGGTTTCCCATTGCTCTTGGGATGGAACGCACAGTTCTTACTAGGACTTCCTACACAACCGTGCTCCCACCTACTGCCCACCCTCTGCCACATGTGGGCCCTCCCCCTTAGTGTCTGGATGGCTCCGTTGGTAAAGCATCTGACTTCATCTCAGGTCATGATCTCGGGCTGCCCACTTGGCAGGGAGTCAACTTGCCCATCTGCAACTTGTGCTCTCTCTCTCAAATAAATAAATAAAATCTTTAAAAATATTTTAAAAATCACCTTCCTTGAGAGATCTTGCTGTCCTCAATTTCTACTTAGCACCTTGGCCTGTACTCATCTACACACAACTTCCTGCACACACAACTCATGTCCCACATTCAACTCGTAGGTGATGGCCCTTTCACTGGTTCATTCCCAGTAGGGATGGAAAGAAGAGGGCAGATATCCAGAGGGCTGTAGTCTTCTCCTTTCCCCAGCTTGAGATAGCGTGGCACCATCTACTGCTATGGAAAAGGCATCTAGGTCTGGAGCAGAGAGAAAACATAATTTGGTCTTGTAAGTATCCATGAGAGGAGACTTTGTGGTTTGGAAACAGACACATCAAGCAGAAAACTGGGCGTGGAGTTCATAAGATGTGTGTTGACTGGAGAAGCACATATGGCAGCCATCACCAGATAATGGATGGTGTTGGAAACCTACATGTGGGTGAGGCCATGGATGACGGGGCAGAGCGAGATGGAAGGGGGCCACACTCCATCACTAATGAGTCGGTGAGCAGAGAAAGACAAAACAGAGAAAGAGGCAGAGCAGTGTCCAGATTAGGAGAACATTCTGGAAGACTTGATGTCCAGGAAGCCAAGAGGAGACCGTGAATCCAAAATGTAGACGCTGCCCGAAATGAAAGATTATAGCGACAGAAACCATTATAAAAGGGAGATACGACGTAAGGCAAAAGTGGGTCCTTCAACCTGGAACTGATTTCCTGGGTTGCATTTCTTTGTCCAGATTCTCCTGGACCTTTGGAGAAGGTAAGTTGTATAATGTGTGAGAAGAGAGTTGTTTCAGAGTAAGACTTAAAAATACTTTTGAAGGTAGTTTTTTGTTATCCATGGTCAAGTAGTTCTACAGCGGTGGTGCCTTTCCACAGTCTGTGCTGAATTGATTTAAGGTCATTGGTGAAGTCACAGCAATGAGAGAAGCCTGAAATCATTATGGCCACGAGCCGACGTGATAAAGATGCACACAAAGCCTGTCTCCTCTGGCCGTGTGCAAGGCAGGCCGTTCTTAGGTTCGTTAACTCATCGCATGTTTGTTTGCTTGCCTGTTTTAGGGACTCTGAAGTGTAAGAAGGACAAAGCCTACGAAGGTGGCCAGTTATGCGCCATGTGCTCTGCTCCCCAAAAATTGCACAAACAAGAGATTCACAAGCTGAAGGACATCACCTGCCTGAAGCCTTCCATCGAGTCTCCCCTGAGACAGAACCGGAGCAGCAGCAGCGAGGAGGAGCAGGGACAAGAAGAGGATAGTGAGGGCCAGCTCTCCCTGGAGGGGTTCCAATTCCCCCCGTGGAACATCTCTTTGAATATGACCGACGAGCACGGGAACACGGTGAACTTGGTCTGTGACATCAAGAAGCCCATGGATGTGTACAAAATTCACTTGAACCAGACGGACCCTCAAGAGATTGATATAAATGCAACGGTTGCCCTGGACTTCGAGTGTCCGATGACACGGGAAAACTACGAGAAGCTGTGGAAACTGATCGCGTATTACAGTGAGGTCCCTGTGAAGCTGAACCAAGAACTTACGCTCAGCAAAGACCCCAAGGTCACCTACCAGTACAGGCAAGACGCCGATGAGGACGCCCTTTACTACACGGGCGTCAGAGCCCACGTTCTCGCAGAACCAGAGTGGGTCATGCAGCCGTCCATAGACATCCAACTCAACCGACGTCAGAGTACGGCCAAAAAGGTGCTGCTCTCCTATTATTCCCACCATTCGTTAACGATGCCCGCCAAAGAGGCAGCACAGTCTCGGAGCAGAAGCTGGGTGATGATCGAGCCCAGCAGAGCAGTGCAGAGAGCTCAGACTGTCTTGGAAGGGAGCCCGTGCCAGCTGAGCTGCAACGTGAAGGCCTCTGAAAGTCCATCCATCTTCTGGGTGCTCCCGGATGGGTCTGTGCTGAAAGCGCCCTTGGAGGACCAGGATGGCAGGTTCTCCATCCTCACCAGCGGCTGGCTGAGGATCAAATCAACGGAGCAGTCGGACTCGGGTTTGTACCAGTGCATTGCTCAGGTGAGGGATGAAATGGACCGGATGGTGTACAGGGTCCTTGTGCAACCACCTGCCACTCAGCCATCTGATAGTCATACAATGACAATTCAGAAGAACCCAGGGGAGCCAGTGATGTTGCCTTGCAGTGCGCTGGCTATACCCGAGGCCCAGCTCAGCTGGGTTCTTCCAAACAGAAGGATAATTAATAATCTGGCTAACACGTCACATGCCTACATGTTGGCAAATGGAACTCTTTCCATCCCAAAGGTCCAAGTCAGTGATGGCGGTTTCTACAGGTGCGTGGCTGTCAACCAGCAAGGGGCGGATCATTTTACTGTGGGGCTCACGGTGAATAAGAAAGGATCCGGCCGGTCATCCAAAAAGGGCAGACGCCCGGGTGGGAAGACTCTTCCCAGGGTGCCGGGAGACGTCGTGGAGGACGAAGGCGGTTCAGGCATAGGAGATGAAGAGAACGCTCCAAGGAGAGAGCTCCACACAAAGGACCAGGAGCTACTCATCAAGACAAAAGACGATGCCGTCACCGGAGGTAAGAAGACCAAGAAAGGGCGAAGAAAACTCAAACCGTGGAAGAATTCTGAAAAAGAACCAGAGACGAATATCGCGGAAGGTCGCAGAGTGTTTGAGTCCAGGCGGAGGATAAATATGGCAAACAAACAGATTAATCCAGAGCATTGGGCAGATATTTTGGCCAGAGTACGTGGGAAGAACCTTCCCAAGGGAACTGAAATAGCCCAGGTGGTCAAAACCACCACTCCTCCATCCGTGAATCCAGAAGTGACACCTCTTCTGCCTGCCGTTCCGCCTCCCTCAGTATCACCCGCACGGACCACAATCAGTGTCGAAGAAACCTCAGCAGATGCATCTCTGTTTGGTGAGGAAGACCAGGGCTCCAGCACCGTGTCCTCAACCAGGTCGGGACCAGAAAGTGGGCACGGTGGAGTGATTCTTGCTGAACCCCGAGTGACAAGCACACATCTGGAAGAATTCATTGACCACGACTTTTCTAAGAGCGAGGATACAACTCCCACTGAGGCTGGGCCACCGTGGGCTACAGCCACCACCCTGAGGGCCACGCCTCTTGAATCCTCTCCTACTGCGCAGCCCCTGGACATGGTCTACGAAGAGCAGGCCGGTGAAAGCACAGCCACAGAGGGCTGGCCTGCAGTAGATGCTGGATCCATGGCGGAGCCCACGTCAAGCGAGTATGAGGCCCCACTGGGTGCCATCTCCTTGGCTGAGTCTGAGACCGTACCATATGTTCAGCCAGATTTGGAGGCCAACCCACAACCAGATGAAGAGAACATGAAAGAGGTCACCTCCACTCACTTTACACCGACTACCACTTTGTGGGGTGTTGACTCCAGGACATCCCAACCATTAGCAGGGCTCACGTTAGGGGAGCCAGATGCCCCGTCACGAGGACATCCACGGGGACAAACAGATGACACCCGGCTTGGGAAAGGTGCTTTAAGCACTCAAGACAACCCGCGGGTGGAAAAGGGTCCAGAGGACACTTCTGAGAAGACACTCGGGGAAGAAGATATGCCAGAGAGAGACCCAACAGACTCCAGGAGTCCTGAAGGAATGGGAAAACGAGTCGAATCGACCACTCGGCTTGACTCTACCCCAGGAGTGGATGGCATCACTCTCTTTACACCTTCCAGGGGAACCACGCTGGGAGCTCTCCTAGACAGAGATGCCCCCGCAGTAGCAACAGTGATGCCGGCGGAAAAGACCACGTCGTCTCCGGGGCTGACCACTCACCCTTCACGAAAGAGACCCAACGGGAGGAGGAGATTACGCCCTCAGAGATTCCGGAACCGCCAGAAGCAAACCCATGTGCCCACGACTTTTGCCCCAACAATGGAGGCTTTCTCTACTCAACGTACTCGAGTACCCGAAACAAAGGCTCCAGGCCACGTGGGGAGCACACCAGCGCCAACATCTCGGGTTGACGGCACAGTTGGTGTCGCCAAGCAGCTGGAGACAGAGAAGCAGGCCGAACCCATATCCAGGGGAACCTCACGAAGGAAACACGGGAAGAGGCCGAATAAACACCGCTACTCCACTTCTACGGGGAGCCTTCCAGCCTCTGTGTCCACGCCCGGCCCTTCCCCGGAAAATAAACATAATCATGTCGTTGCCACTTTGGAAGCTGTACTCTTATCTACGACCATTTCCCTGACAACCGGGGACCCACGCGGGACGGCTACAGCGAAAGATTCTGCGACAACTGCCACGGAAAGACTCTCACCACCCAATCAATTCCAAGAGACAACTGCAGTCACCTATACGCCTGTATCGGAAGGAAGAGAAATGGATTACGGTGTCGCAATCACCTTAAATGGCCTTAAAACCAACAGCTCGGGCCCTGACGACTCCTTCACGAGTGTTGCATCACCTTCTGGCTCTGAGGTGGCCACTGTGGGAGAACGTCAGGGGGAATTGGCTCCATCCGGCTTTCCAGAGACCTCACGCTGGAATCCCCCAAGCACAGCCCAGCCTGGGAGGCTGCAGACGGACACGCCTGTTCCCAGCTCTGTGGAAACCCTTACGGACTCACCCTTTCCTAAACAGTTGGAGGATGTGGGTGTTCCCTCCCAGTTTCCACCACCGGTTGCAGCCTCTACACTGTTTCAACGAGAAGAAGTGGTTGCTTCAACCACTGTGTCGAGCCTACGAGTCGAGCCGTCTTCAACGGAGTCAGAAACCCCCGTCCGTGCTCAAGATCATCACGCAACCACTCCAGCTGAAGTTAGACCTCCTGCTCCCATAGCGGAGCCGGCATCCCCATCCCCGGCCACCACTCTTGTGTCCTCGGTTCAGGCCTTCACGGAGCCCACACCTGTTACTTCAAAGACACTTCCAACATCGACGGATTCCAGGGAAAATGTTCTCTTGAACTACGTGGGGATCCCAGAGGCCAAGGCACCCCCAGTGAATAGTGAGGGAACGCGGCACGTACTGACGCCGAATGAATTATCCACCCCTTCTTCCAACCAGGATAAAGTTCACTCCGCTCCAAAGCATGGATTGGAAAAGGAAGCATTTGACGGAAAGACCCAAAACAGTCTTCCACATGGGCCCGATGGTAAGCACCAGGGCGGGAGAGCCCCAGTCTTCCACCAGCCAGCCGGGATTCCTGCCAAACCGATCCCGCCGAGAGGGACGGCGAGGCCACCCCACACGGCCACGGAAGGCTCCTTTAGATACGTGGTGACTTTCCATCCCCCTCGTCACTGGACCAACAAACCAGAAATAACGGCCTATCCCTCAAGGATCTTGCCAGAGAAGAAGCACTCAACGACGCCAAGACCACCAAGTACGACGACTCCCGTTGTTCCGGCACCTAAGCCCAAACCTGGCGTCCCCACGAAGTTTACTGACCAAGGGCCGGACCGATTCAATGCCAACTCCAAAGTATTTGGAAATAACAACATCCCGGATCTCAGAGACCCTATTGGCAAGCTTCCGAGTTCAAGAGTCCCCCATCACCCCAGTGCAAGATTCCCTTTCTTTTTCAACAGGACTCTGTCTTTCCCCCAGTTGGGAGTTACTCCGAAGCCCCAAATGCCCACGTCTCCTGCCCCCGTGATAAGAGAGAGAAAAGTCAACCCGGGTCCGTACAATAGGATACATTCTCAGAGCATCATCCACGTGGACTTTGGTCCCCCCGCTCCTCCATTGTTGCACCCTCCCCGGGCCACGGGGCCACCCTCCACAAACTCCCAGAACGCCCCTGTCGTCTACTCCACCCGGAGCTCCATCCCCTTCGTGGCATCGTCTGGCCAGCCTTCCAGAAGCTTCCATCAGAGCAGCTCAAAGCTCTTCTCTGCTGGAGGGCCCCCTGCCTCCAAGTTCTGGACGGTTGGGGAAAAGCCCCAGATTATCACCAAATCTCCCCAGAGCGTGTCTGTCACCGCGGAGACAGACGCCGTGTTCCCATGTGAGGCAACGGGGAAACCCACGCCTTTCATTACCTGGACAAAGGTTTCTACAGGTGAGGCATTTACATGTCTGCGTTCTAACGGGGCTTGTGTAGAGGGAGGGTCCTTGAGGCTGTGACCTCAGGCAAAACTACAGTCTGGCCTGTGGACAGATGGGTGGGAGGGGAGGGGACATCTGAGAGCCTGGACCCATCGGGGGACAGGAAGTAGGGAACCAGAGCTCCTACGTGAGCTATGTGAGATTTCATTGGGACCATGACGGCATGTCTTAGGTGGTTTGGACAGGGAATGACCTAGGCCAGGAATATTTCACAAAGGAGCCCCTCTTGTGTCTTCCCAGAGGAGCCCAGCACAAAGGTCGCCCATGTGGGGCGGGTAGGAGGAGTGGTGGAGTCCTCCTCTTGGCCTTCCACTGGCTGCTGCACGTGAATGCGGCTGCTTCTGGGCTCATCAGACATTGCTTTGAGTGGCACCTAGAGACGTGGTCGGGTTCATTTGCTGGGGTTGCCCTCACAAAGGACCACAGGCTGGCGGCCTCGGAGACAGACCTACACTCTCTCCTGGTCCTGGAGGCTTGGAGTCTGAGATCCCGGTGGGGCCAAGGCTGAATCCCCCCGAGGCCTCTCTCCTGGGCCTCTCTCTTTGTGTCCTCATGTGATTGTCCCTTTGTGCGTGTCTGTCTCCATCCCCTCTTCCTATATGGACACTAGTCCCCTTGGACTATAGGGCACCCCAGTGATCTCATTTTAATTTCATGATCTCTTAAAAGATCCCCCCCCCCACCTCCAAATAGTCATGTTCTGAGATCCCAGGAGATGGGACTTCAACGATTCTGGGGGGAGGACCCAACTCAGCCTATGACAACAGTCTAGACTTGGAACTCTGGGATGCCCCAAAGGGCACCTGGTTGTGTAAAAAATTGACCATCGGCTTTGAGCCGCAAAACAATCGCCAGGTGACAGGAAAGGGCCATCTGAGCATGAAAGACCTACCTCGCCCCCTTTCCCTTTCTTTCTCTCTCAACACGGCCACATCCTTCAGGCCTGGAGTCTGATCAGAGGGTTTTTTTTCTTCTTCTTCTCCATTTTGATGACAGAGGAATGATTTATGCTAATAGCACTTGAGGGAACTGTGCATTTCTTAGGTTTATCTCACCAGCGTTGGAAATGCTCCAAAGTTCAGCAGAGGCTCTGGGCGCAGGGGGATTACAGACTTCTTTGATCGGCTCAACATTGATGTCATATGTTTTCGTAATGATTTAATAAGGAATTTTGCTCAAAGTAGCGAATGGGGAACGCCGTGCGGCTTTCATGCTAACAGGGTCGTGCCTTGGTTTCTCTACTGGGAAATCCCATTTGTATTAACCCGTAGGCTCTCCCCTACTTTGTGTGATCCCAGAGCACCCCAGGGCCATGCCCCGTCACTCGACGTACGCGTGCATTTTTTGCACATCCCCACGAATCGGCGTCTCCTGCCGGAGCTTGTCAGAACTAACGGAATAGCCGGTGGTGGAAGCAGGGCCCAGGAGCCCAGCTGTGTGGGAGACGAAGAGAATGCCATAACTCAGGGCTTTCCAGGGCTTTCCAGTTTTTAAATATGGGATTTGTTATTCAGAAAATGGTGAGCCAGCACATCAGGAAATGCCTGCCACTGAAGAACCATTTATTATTCAGTCTCCGCGAGGAGGGGACCACACAGGGAAGGACCGGCGTCTGTCGGCAGGCAGAGGGAGAGGGGAGAATGTGCACAAGGGCCTTTGTTGTGGTTTCTGAAAGAAGAAACAGGCGAGGCAGGGTGAGCGGGCTTAGGGCTGGCTGGTTTGAATAATTATTTCCGTGGGTTCTGGCGCACAAGGGTTCCCTACTTGTCTGGTACCTGCCCTGTGACTGAGGCAGGTGAGTGGTGGCCTGGGCATGTGAGAAAAGAAAGTGGCCCTGTGGGCTCTGAATTGCTTGCTTTGCACTTAAAAGGTGAATTGTCTGCTAATTTTAGGGACTGGCTAGGCCTTGGAAGGGGCCTTCCTCCCAGCAGGGTCAGCACGACCCGGATGCCAAAGCATCAGGCGCACGTGGTTAATGCAGATCCTCACGGTGGCCCAGCCCCAAGAGGATGTGACATAAAACGTAGGGAGTCTGCGGTGGGGGAGGGAGAGAGACACGTGTCCCCGATTGTAGCAGCGCGTAGTAGTAGTAGTGACCCGCCCTCTGTGGCTCAGGAGTGTGGCCCGGGTGCAGGCGGATGGTGCTGGCACGTCTGGGGACTTGAGGAGCTCAGCGTCTCTGTGCATGAAGCAAGCCTGCGTCTGTAGGAGCTCAAGTGACAGGGAGGTCCCCTGGGCACGACCTGGGTCTCACGGCCGCTTCCAGAACGTTCTACGAGCCCCGTGCTGGCTGGCTGCCCTTTGCTTGGGGGCCGCATATGCCTTGATTCTGGAATTGGGGTAAGAGTCAAAAACGGTGAAACAGGGTGTTCTATTTTTTCCATATCTGACGTGCGGTCTGGTCTTCTGTTGCTTGGGACCTAAAGGGAAGAATTCGGCTAACCAACTAATAATCCCCCTTATTGGTTTAGACGGAGACGGTGTGTTTGTGTGGAGGCTGACCGTATCTGTTCTGATTGCCAGGTGCTCTCATGACCCCGAACACCAGAGTACAACGGTTCGAGGTCCTGAAGAATGGCACGTTTGTCATCCGAAAGGTACAGGTGCAGGACCGGGGCCAGTACATGTGCACCGCCAAAAACCTGCACGGGGTGGACAGGATGGTGGTCCTGCTGTCCGTGACGGTCCAGCAGCCCCAAATCCTAGCCTCCCACTACCAGGACGTCACGGTGTACCTGGGAGACACGATCGCCATGGAGTGTCTGGCCAAGGGAACGCCAGCCCCGCAAATCTCCTGGATTTTCCCCGACCGGAGGGTGTGGCAGACGGTGTCCCCCGTGGAGGGCAGGGTCACGCTGCATGAAAACCGGACCCTGTCCATCAAAGACGCCTCCTTCTCGGACAGAGGAGTCTACAAGTGCGTGGCCAGCAACGCGGCGGGCGCCGACAGCCTGGCCATCCGCCTCCACGTGGCGGCCCTGCCGCCCGTCATCCACCAGGAGAAGCTGGAGAACATCTCACTGCCCCCGGGGCTCAGCATCCACATCCACTGCACCGCCAAGGCCGCGCCCCTGCCCAGCGTGCGCTGGGTGCTGTGGGATGGGACCCAGATCCGGCCGTCGCAGTTCATCAACGGGAACTTGTTCGTCTTCCCCAACGGCACGCTCTACATCCGCAACCTGGCACCCAAGGACAGCGGCCGCTACGAATGTGTGGCCGCCAACCTGGTGGGCTCGGCGCGCAGGACCGTGCAGCTGACCGTGCAGCGGGCGGCGGCCAATGCGCGCATCACGGGCACCTCCCCGCAGAGGACGGACGTGCGCTATGGGGCCACCCTGCGCCTGGACTGCAGCGCCTCAGGGGACCCCTGGCCGCGCATCCTCTGGCGGCTGCCGTCCAAGCGCATGATGGACTCGCTCTTCAGGTAGGTGTCTACTCTGGCTTCGCCGTCTATCACTGCGCTCCTGCGCCTACGTCCCCTTTGGGCGCTGGGGACCGAGTCCTGGGCTATGCTGGGGCCATCCTGGGAGCCCTCTCCATGGGGCCGGGCACAGAAGGGAATGACTCTGCATCCGGGATGGACATGAGCAGACCTGACTCCCTGTGTGTGCCGCCCCGCGCGGAAGGGGCATTTCTTTTCCACCCAATGTGATCTTGCCTTTAGAAACCAAGACGGAGAAGAAACATCTGGACTTTCTCCTTCTCCTTTCCTACCCCTTCCCCTCCAAAGGGGAAAAAAAAATGAACCAAAAACCTTTTAATGGTTATATTTTATCCCTGTGTTAAGCGATAATATTAGATACAACACTTACGTTACCTTCTATGTGTGTTGTATGATTTCGACAAAACACATAGAAGCTGAACGGTGTGAACACAAAAAACATTTGAGGCATGAATACGGCACCAGGTTGGCACACCTAGAATTCTAACACTTTACTTTTTTGGCTGCAAAGAAAGTCCCCTTCTCATCCAGCGTCTTCAGGTCCCACATGTGTGAACATACAGCACTGGTTTGCAACCGTCGGGCAATGCTTGGGGGCATTTTTGGGTGACATGACTCAGGAAATGGGGGTGTCAAAGGCATCCAGTGAGTGGAGACCAGGGACGCTGCTTAAAGCTGTGCAGTGCCCAGGACGCTCCGCAGCAGAGGGTCAGCCACCCCGGATGTCAGCAGTGCCCAGGCTGAGACGCTCTGACCTTGTATGAAAGACAACTGAACCATCATCTGTCTATCCATCCATCCATCATTTCTGTGTATCCGTCATGTCTGTCTGTCCATCCTATCTATGTATCTATCCATCCATCATACTTATCTCTGTCTATTCATCCATCCATCCATCTATCCATCCAATCTATGTATCCATCCATCATATCTACCTATGTCTATCCATCCATCCATGGTATCTAAGTATCCCTCCATCCATCTTCTCTATCTATGCATCCTATCTATGTAGCCATCCATCTATCATATCTATTTATCCATTCATCCATATCTATCTCTATCTACCCATCCATTATATCTATGCATTCATTCATCCATCCCTCCATGCATCCATCCATCATGTCTGTCATCCATCATATCATCCATCCATCATATCAATTTACCAATCCATCTGTTGTACCTCTCTATCCATCCACCATATCTATCCATCCATCATATCTATCCATCCATCATATCTATCTATCTATCTATCTATCTATCTATCTATCTATCTATGCCTATCCATCCATCCATGGTATCTAGGCATCCCTCCATCCATCCTATCTATCTATCCATCCTATCTATGTAGCCACCATCTATCGCATCTACTTACCCAATCATCCATCATATCTATCTCTATCTAGCCATCCATCCATCGTATCTATGTATCCATCTATCCGTCATATAATTTACCCATCTGTCATATCTATTCATCCATCATATCTATCCACCCATCATGTCTATTTATCTATCTACACCCATCAACTATCTATGTATCCATCCATCCATTGCATCTATGTATTCATCCATCATATCTATCTACCTATCATCTATCTATCTATCTATCTATCTATCTATCTATCTATGCCTATCCATCCATCCATGGTATCTAGGTATCCCTCCATCCATCCTATATGTTTATCCATGTTATCTATGTAGCCATCCATCTATCACATCTATTTATCGATTCATCCATCATATATATCTCTATCCATCCATCCATTGTATCTATGTATCCATCTATCCATCATATAATTTACCCATCTGTCATATCTATCCATCCATCATATCTATCAACCCATCATATCTATCTCCATCCATCAACTATCTATGCATGAATCCATCCATCGCATCTATGTATTCATCTATCATATCTATCTACCTATCATCTATCTATCTATCATCTATCACCTATGTCCATCTATCCATCTATCCATCGATCCATCAGACATGTATGTGTGTATCCATCTATTGCAGTAGTTTGCAACTAGACAGATCGAGGCGCCAGGGAACGCCCATCAATGACTGGAGACATTTTTGGTGTCACACTAGAATGGGTGGAGGCTGCCTGTGGCATCTGGTAGGCAGAGACCAGAGATGCTACTCGGCACCCTGTGGTGCCCAAGACACCCTACCCCAGAGAGTCATCAAACCCCAGATGTCAGCAGTGCCCAGGCTGGGAAACCATCGGCTAGATCCAAAAGAGCCAATGTCCTCAGTACGCATCTCAAGATACAGAGCAGAGACCGTGGTTGGCAAAATGAAATGAAGGAAGCATCACTAGTGCCGTGATGGAGAGACTCTGGCTTATGGTGCATTTTTAGCCTCCACAGCCCGCCAGCTCAGGCAGGAATGCTTGTGGACGTCGCACCCCCCCCCCCCGCCCCAGGATACGAGGAGGGGAGCCAACACTCGGGGGCTCTGTGCAGCTGCGCCTGGCCTCCCTCGTGTCTTTCCAATGCAGGAAGAAGGCAAACGCGCTTTCTCACAGGCTGAGTGTTAACTTTAGACAGTTGGGTGGTGCCTCGTGAACCTTGCACCCTCCATCCGCAATACCACGTATGCAGTTTTCCCTGGACTATCTCCCAGCCCAGCAGATGCACTGCCATGTGCAGAAGAACTGTTTTCAGCAATTTCTGGCATGACTCAGGCAGCCCTGAATGAACGGCAGCAAAAGAATGTGATCCTGCTACGAATGCGAGCCGTTCTACTAGTATCTCCCCATAAATCACAAACCGCTGTCTCTGCGGCTTCCTTCTCACTAAATTTTGTACTAATTACATTCTTAGGAAAGTGTGATTAAACAACCCATGTGAGTTTTATAAAAGAGCGGGCTCTATGCCTTGCCTACACATTGGGACTATTTAAAAATACAGATATCAGAGCTTTTCTTGAAGCCTGATCCCCAGGGATGGGTAGGCATGTATATGTTTCTCAGTCACTCCGTGGGTCGTGATTACGACCAAGGCTACCAGTCACCGCTTCCCAGTTCCCAAATGCTGGCAAAAATGAGCTACTGTACAGAGTTTTAGTTTCTAAACTCCACGACACATTGAAATTTCTTTGTCTGCTCCCCTCCTACTGATTTATGTTGGCCTCATTCACACTCGCAGCCAACAAAACACTTTATTTGGTCATTGTTAGTTGTATTTTATTCCCAGTAATCAAGTTGACTCAACCATAGGCAGACTTTTTTTTTTTTTTTGGTAGCTCTACAATACAGTTCCACACACGCTGTCCAAATAATGCAATGTTTAGGAAATATTTACGGATTCAAATGTCACCCTCACCTTCCCCCAATGCCACCATTACAAATTATGTGTAACTGAGATTTTTTCAATCTGGACGCTCTTAAAGGAAGAATGTCTCAAGTGTTTGCACCTCTCGTTCAAAACATGAGTTTTGAAAAGCTTTTGAACTATTAACCCAGAGGTGTGTGGGCCTAGGTCCAGCGTTATCATTTCACACGGGGGAATGCAAATGCCGGCTTATGGAGCTAGCTGGAGAATGTCATCCAGCTTTAGGTTCAGGGTCTAGGGAAGAAGACGTCACATTGATGTTTCCATGTTCTGACGAGCCCAATGTTACCATTAAAAGTCCAGGAATAGCCAGGAATAACCCCAATTACACGGTGCATGGAGTAGCCCTTTGGCAGCCTCTTGCCTCGTAACGGGATATGATATAATACAGGATTGTCAAGGGTAATCATTGTGTCTGGAACATTTTATTCAGGAAGAACTGCACCTCTTCACAGAGTTCACTCAGGTTCATTCTCTCCACGGCTGTCGCATTTTACCGGATTTTATCATAACCAGACGCTGTGCCCTGACCGCCACGCGAATGCGTGATGCGCATAACACCCATGGGGACAGGGTGGAAGTCTTTGACTGCCTTTCACTTCCTTGAATCAGTGGCCAGGCCAGCCAAAGGTCAGACTCTACCGAGTCAGAGTTCTTATTTGAGGTAGATCAATCATTTCCGCCTGTGAACGCAGTCCCCTCCAGGCTGCAAAAGCCGCGTGACATTTTGCGGTAAGTAGCAGCCATGTGCCCAGATACTTCCCAGAAGCACATGTTTTCATTTCATGCTGGTGACCTAAAGCCAGGACAGAGCATATGGGACACTGACATCCTTCTTCTTTCCTTTCCTTTTCTTTTTTTCTCCCGGTCAGCTTTGACACCAGAATCAAGGTGTTTGCCAACGGGACCCTGGTGGTGAAATCCGTCACAGACAAAGATGCGGGGGATTACCTGTGCGTTGCCCGGAATAAGGTTGGTGATGACTTTGTCATGCTCAAGGTGAATGTGGTCATGAAACCGGCCAAGATCGAGCACAAGGAGGAGAATGACCACAAGGTCTTCTACGGGGGTGACCTGAAAGTGGACTGTGTGGCCACCGGGCTTCCCAACCCTGAGATCTCCTGGAGCCTCCCAGATGGCAGCCTGGTCAACTCCTTCATGCAGTCCGACGATGGCGGTGGCCGGACCAAGCGCTACGTGGTTTTCAACAACGGGACCCTCTACTTCAACGAGGTGGGCATGCGCGAGGAAGGGGATTATACCTGCTTTGCCGAAAACCAGGTTGGCAAGGATGAGATGAGGGTGCGGGTCAAGGTGGTGTCCGAGCCCGCCGCCATCCGGAACAAGACGTACTCCGTGGTGCAGGTCCCCTACGGTGACGTGGTCACCGTCGCGTGCGAAGCCAAAGGGGAGCCCACACCCAGGGTGACGTGGCTTTCTCCAACCAACCGGCTGATCCCGGCCTCCTCCGAGAAGTACCAGATATATCAGGATGGCACTCTCCTCATTCAGAAAGCCCAGCGCTCAGACAGTGGCAACTACACCTGTGTGGTCAGGAACAGCGCCGGGGAAGACAGGAAGACGGTCTGGATTCACGTCAACGTCCGGTCGCCCACCATCAACGGGAACCCCAACGCCATCACCACCGTGCGGGAGATCGCTGCAGGCGGGAGTCGCAAACTCATTGACTGCCACGCGGAAGGCATCCCCACGCCGAGAGTCTTGTGGGCCTTTCCCGAGGGCGTGGTTCTCCCGGCCCCGTACTACGGGAACCGGATCACCATCCACCGCAACGGCACGCTGGACATTCGGAGTCTCAGGAAGAGCGACTCCGTGCAGCTGGCGTGCATCGGCCGCAACGAGGGCGGGGAGGCCAGGCTCATCGTGCAGCTCACTGTCTTGGAGCCCGTGGAGAAGCCCATCTTCCACGACCCGGTCAGCGAGAAGATCACTGCCATGGCCGGCCACACCATCAGCCTCAACTGCTCGGCCGCGGGGACCCCGACGCCCACCCTGCTCTGGGTGCTCCCCAACGGGACGGAGCTCCAGAGTGGCCAGCAGCTGCAGAGGTTCTACCATAAGGGGGACGGCATGCTGCACATCAGCAGCCTCTCCTCCGTGGACGCCGGGGCTTACCGTTGCGTGGCCCGGAACTCTGCCGGCTACACGGAGAGGCTGGTGTCTCTGAAGGTAGGGCTGAAACCCGAGACGAGCAACCAGTATCACAACCTGGTGAGCATCATCAACGGGGAGACCTTGCAGCTGCACTGCATCCCTCCGGGGGGCCGGCCGGCTCGCTTGTCTTGGACGCTCCCCAACACCATGCTCTTGGAGGGCCCCCAGACACGGGGGCGCTTCTCCGTCTGGGAAAACGGGACCCTCACGGTGCGCGACGCCTCGGTGTTTGACAGGGGGACCTATGTGTGCAAGGCGGACACCGAGTACGGCCCTTCCGTCATGAACTTCCCAGTTATCGTGATAGCCTATCCTCCCCGGATCACCAGCGAGCCAACGCCCGTCATCTACACGCGGCCCGGGAACACGGTCAAGATGAACTGCATGGCCATGGGCATTCCCAAAGCAGAGATCACCTGGGACCTGCCGGACAAGTCACACCTGACGGCCGGGGCGCAGGCCCGTCTGTACGGGAACAGGTTCCTTCACCCGCAGGGCTCGCTGACCATCCAGCAGGCCACACACAGAGACGCCGGCTTCTACAAATGCACCGCAAAGAACATCCTCGGCACCGACTCAAAGACTACTTATATCCACGTCTACTGAAAACGCCCCCCGCAGCGCACGGACTCCACGGCCATGGCTCGGGAAGCTAGGACAAAGCCCCGTTTGTAAGGAAAGCTGCCGCAGCCGGATAGTCAGAGGCCTTGACTGATCTGTCACGGTGCACGGTGGCCCCCCCCACCCCCCCGGCTGGGTTTCAGGTTCATGTTGACTTTGACCTACGCTTGTCCGTGAAGGGAAGCCATGCAGACACGGGCAGGACGGTTCGGCCTCCCCGGGGACTTGCGTTCATGTTTACAGCATGTCGCCCACTCCTGTCTGGCGTTTCACGGGAGCTGGGCACGCGCTCGTGGCGGTGTCTGTCTTGCAGATGCCACGTCTATGCTTTACCGGGCGTCTGTCGCGGACCTAAGGAGCATTCACTGAAAATAAACCGCAGACATTACCAGTGCCTTGCTACCCCGTTGAAGATGCGTCCCTTAGTTAACCTGCTGCAGTCTTAACACGATAGAATGTTCTAGAATGACTACCCGTCTTTCACTTCCTGCCACGTTAGAGCTCCAGCTTGCCCTAGAAGGGCTTAGAACCACCGCACTGACTGATGTCTTTGCAAACGTACAAGTTTCATACAATACAGCCACCATTTTATACGGGACTCACTTTTTTTATATAATGGAACTCACTTTCTCCCTGGAACTCACTTTTTAGATAATGTCTCACATAAAGACGTTTTATATTTTCTTTCCGGTCAGACGATGAGGCCAGAAAGCGAGAAGTGCTCTCTGTCTCATTAAAAATAATAAATTATTGGTCTTTACAAGACTTGGATACATGAGAGCAGGCATGGAAATACAATTGTAAAAAAAAAAAAAAAAAAAAAAAATCCTCCAAACTTCCTTGAGCACATTCAGAAACCGCTATTATATTACCTTCCCCGGCAACCCTATGGTGTGGGAGTCGGGGATATTGGATTTCCTTGTTTGTGGATTTATCTTGAGAGCTGAAGTCGGGGGAGAGGGCAGGAGAGAGCTAAGCCGTGACCCTGCACAAAGAATCCAGAGCCTCCTGGAAAAGCCCGGAAACGTCTCCTCCACCCAACCCCCCGTCAATGTGTGCTCCTGGAAAATAAGAGACATGTTCTCCCCATGACTGCTTTACTGTATTTTTAAGGTCAATATAATGTACATTTGATAATAAAATAATATTTTCCAAAGAACTGGGCAGTAATCATAGCGATACATTCCAGGGCAAGAGCTTTTCAAGTGAATTTGCGTGGAAAGCGAAATTCTCGAAAAGCTGCTCTTTTCCACGACATTAGAATTATTCCGTTCCCTGCAAGGGTGTACAGGTAGGGAAACTGAGTCAAAGGCAGTGGCTCCAATGATGTATTTCGCAGGAATGCAGGGTGAGACCCCTCGGTCCCAGGGGGTAACAGCTCCAATATGAAGCAGGACAGTCTGAGGATGGGGACGTGGTGCCTTAGCAATGAAATATAGTGAAATATTCTTTAGGAAAGCCACATCTGGGGAACGCGTACTAGCCTGCCTCCAACGTGCGACACTGTCATTGTTATGCTTCCCCAAGGAGGAGAAACAAAACTCAAGGTAAGTATGTGGGAAGGACGTGACAGGCAGCGTGGACGGGAGAGCGCTGCCAACCTTTAATGAATGGCAGTCACTGAAGCAGAGTGCTCTGCTTTTCGTGACCCCGTGGGATGCACAGAGGGCGTCTCGCTCATTAATCCACGCAGTTGCTCACAAATATCCACACAGCCTTTTACTACGTGCCAGACACAGGGATGGGCCCAGGGAGTAACCAGATGTATAGGAAACACATCCTGCCTCAAGAGTTCGTGCTCCACAGACAAACCGTCAGCCAGAGGGTTTCACAGCCTGGGGCTGAGGACTCTCGGGTGGGGTGTCCTGTGCCCTGCAGGGTGTTGAGCAGCATCCCTGGTGTCCACTCAACAGACACTCCGGGTGTGACAATCAAAAGTTGGCTCCAGATATTGTCAATGCACCTTTTATCACGTAAGACTGAGCTGCATGCGGGCAGTGTGGTGAGTTTCTGGGCTCCAGACGACCTGATATTTCTGGAAGGGAAAACCCAAAGGTCATTTTACCTCCATCCTGCATGTCTGGCCCTTCAGCCTTCCTCACAGAGTGAACCTCGTTACGTCCTAAGAGGCCAGCGGTTCTCCTCCTTGGCTTCGTGTTGCGATCCCCTGGGGAGATTAAAAATTCCTCATGTCCTGTTGTGTTCACTTCTGGGGCCCCGTAACCCATTACCACTAATTAGGGGTGGGAGGTGCTTAAAAGAGTTGAAGTTTACGCTCTCCCCATTCTGGAGACCAGATGTTTCAGATCCAGGCTGGACACGGGACTGAGATCTAGTGGTGCAGGCTCTCTCCCTCCCAAGGCTCCAAGGGAAGGTCCTTCCCACCTATTTCAGCATCTGGGGCCCCAAGCGTCCCCGGGCTGGTGGCCACATCCCTCCCATCTCTGCCTCCATCCTCACAAGGCTCCTCCTCTGTGTCTGTGTGTCCTCTTCTCTCTTCTAAAGACACTTGTCATTGGATTTAGGGTCCACTTGTGTAATCCAGGATGAGCTCAGATAAAACCTAATTATATCTTCAAAATTTATTTGCCTCATAAGGTCCATTCACAGGTTTCAGGGCTCAGGATGTGGACATATCTCTTTTGGGGCCATCATTCAACCCAATACGCCAACCCATATCTTCA
Organism: Canis lupus dingo; assembly: GCF_003254725.2. Taxonomy (NCBI): domain Eukaryota; kingdom Metazoa; phylum Chordata; class Mammalia; order Carnivora; family Canidae; genus Canis; species Canis lupus. The sequence continues at coordinate 1,679,940 of NC_064281.1, read as the reverse complement.
AGAATTAAACCAGAATTTTTGAGGGAGAAGCCCCGTGATTATAATCCGTGTCAAGGCTGCGATGGGGTTAGTAGAGAAAGACATCTGGCCATCTGGCAAATCTATACCATGACCCATTGTGCATTTCTTTATGATTTAATGCTCTATGGGGCCATCTAACGTGCTCATTTCCACCAGGTTGCAGGGTGCCTCGCCGTATGGACTTCAGAACCTCAGTATGGGTCATTTAAGCTCCTGTGCTTCTGTTTCCAGCCTTGAGTGATAAAGGAAGCTCACTGCACACCGGCCTTATAGGGTCATTGTTAACATAGAAAGTACTGGGCAGCCCGGGTGGCTCAAAGGTTTAGCACCGCCTTCAGCCCAGGGCCTGATCCTGGGGATCCGGGATCGAGTCCCACATGGGGCTCCCTGCATGGAGCCTGCTTCTCCCTCTGCCAGGGTCTCTGCGTCTCTCTCTCTCTCTCTCTCTCTGTGTGTGTCTCTCATGAAGAAGTAAATAAAATCTTTAAAAAAAAAGAAAGCACTATGCATAGAACAGAGAATTACCCATTGCATGTGCTTCATACTTAGCGCTTTTATTTCTGGAGCTTTTAAACTAGCTGTGGTGTGCGAAGCACGTTCGCACACTATATCCCATCTAGGCTTCTCAAATGCTCTTGGAAGACATGAATTCTGAGGAAGAGTTCTCAGTGATGGCAATCTGCTCCTACGCCATGAGACTTAGGCTGTGATTTACCCATCCAGACCCATGTAGAAGAACCAGAACCAGAAGCAATCTGTGTCCTGGGTTGGACTCTGCTCAACCACGAGGTTTATTAGAATAGAGTCAGACAAACACGGCTTTGAATCAATGGGACGTGGGCATGAATTTATGTTCTACCCCTTAACAGCTGTGGGAACCTAGATGTGATCTATGTGACCTTCTGTTTCTTTGTCTATCAGAGGACAAGGATACCATTCACTTTATGGGATTGTTAGGAAAACCACTGAGATAACATCCCATATGTTTATAGACGGTGGCACAATGGTCAAAAGTCCTATTTCAAAAAAAAAAAATCCTGCAGCTGTGCCTACCACGTATTAGGGTAGCGTAAATCATCTCAAAGAAAATATGCATTTTTTTGTTTTGTTTTATAAACTCCATGACACCTTTCGATCGTGTAAAAGGGAAGTGCCGTCCCAGTTTGGATTGTCAGAGACCCACTGAGATGTGAAAGCAAAGCAGTGAGGGGATGCAAACAGAAAAACAGAGGGGATAGAGGAGGGTAGATGCATGAAGTATATAATATATAAAACTATACAATATTTACAAATCAATATAAGATATATTAATATGTTGGGATCCAAGATTCAAAGAGTCATATTTGAGCAGATTATTAAATCAATTTTAAAATTTTCTGCCTAATATACTATCTAAAATGTCTAGATATAAAAAAAAATGTCTAGATAAATCTCATACCATGCACCATGGCCTTGCTGCGTGTGGTCAACGCACTATAAAAATATCCATACCTGGCACCTTTCAGGACCCATTTGCCCTGCTGACCTACCTCACTTGAGCAGATGACCCTTATCTGTCTATGAAAAGCCTCCCACCCATAAAGGAGGATGCCACAATCCTGAGTGGCATCCAGCCCCTTTCACACATCTTAATGTAATCCTCACAATTATTTCTTATTTTAAGAGTCTTTTTGTCTTGGGAGACTATGTTGTGAGAGATGGAGAAGGGAACAGACAGGATTCCAAGCATAGAGCTGGATAATTTCAAGCCACACGTAGTAAAGAAAACAGAACTTGGTAAACTTTCTCAACCACCCCCACCCCCCGCCCAAAATGAATCTTAAAAATCTTGGTAATGTTTTATTTGGTGTGCCACTCCCAATTTAGTACATAGAAGACATTTCTAAAAAGCAGCCCTAGCACATACTGTGGCCTGGATCTGCGTTGACTCGCAGTTGCATAGTCTCGGAGTCCCTTCGTCTGCCAGAATGTCGATAAAAATGTGATTTTCCTGACACAAAGGTGACTAGTGATCCCTGAAGCCTCAACCATCCGCTGCCATATTGCAGAATGTTGGTGAGGCGTAGTTTCCCAGGCACTGACTACACGTCCCAGGCTCCCTTGCCGCTATATAGGGTCATGTGATGAATTCTCACCAATGATATGTCATACGTCTCCTTTCCTGGTCAAGCTGGAGAAGCTAGAATGATGGATGTAGAGATGCTAAGACTCTAGAGGATGGAGCAGCTGCAAGATGGGGAGAACCTGTATTCTTTAATAGCCGGGGATGGAGAACACCCAGCATAGGGTGACCTGCGGGGTCTCTGTGCTGCTGCTGTCCTCTGAAGTCTTTCCTCTTATGGCTGCCATAGCTCTTGAGAACCATTGTCACCCTTGCAAGTAGAGACCTATGCTTATTGGGTTTACGCCTCTGCAAGTCTGGGGTTTATTCTACCCATAGAACGAACGGGTCCCACCTAAGAGACTAAGCCATTTATTTCACCCATTGCACAGCCCCCCATAAGGCCATGAGCCACAGAAACACTGCAGTGTTTAAATGAGGAGATACTTGGGAAGAGCTTTCTACGGAAATGTGCAAAAAGACAGCTACTGTTATTGTTATTATGGTTATCTTGATGGATCGATAGGATGACTCAAGGTGGAACATGACTTGTGATTTTCAAAATCTCTCATATGCTGTGATTAAAAAAAATTTATTTATTTATTCATGAGAGACACAAAGAGAGAGAGAGAGGGGCAGAGACACAGGCAGAGGGAGAAGCAGGCTCCAAGCAGGGAGCTCGATGTGGGACTCGATCCTGGGTCTTCGGGGTCATGCCCTGGGCTGAAGGCAGCGCTAAACCGCTGAGCCACCCAGGGATCCTCATATGCTGTGATTTAAAAAAAAAAAATAAAAGATTTCATTTATTTATTCATGAGAGACACAGAGAGACGCAGAGACATAGGCAGAGGGACTCGATCCCAGGACCCTGGGGTCACACCCTGAGCTGAATCCAGAGGCTCAATCGCTGAGCTACGCAGGCGTCCCTATGCTGCGATTTAAAATGTCTGATAGGACTTTAAGTATTCATTATTTCTTGTAGATCAAGGAACTAGTAGTGCCCAGGCGATCCCACGTTGCTCCCATCTGTGAGCCCCAGAGGAAGACTGCCTGGAGTCCAGGCCAATATTTCAGATGGATTTTTAAACATGGCATGCATTAAAATTTTCTACAATGCCCTAGTCAAAACATCCAGCCTCCGCAAGCCCTCTCTCTTGATCGCTTAAGAAATAAAAAAGTATATTTTAGTTTTTGAAAGGCCATAAAGTGGCTTGAGAGCAGGGGTGTGTTGTTAGCGAAAACTGAGCTCAACCTTTCTGTTATGAAAAAGAAAACGTAGACATGCTGCTTTTGGAAGGAAAAAAAGAAAACCAGGCTATTTTCCATTAATGTCTGGCAACGTGAATTTTTAAACAATAAAAAAGGAAACAAACAAAATCTTGAAGGGATTTCACGTATAATGTAAGGAATCACAACCTCCCTTTTATTATTTTATGTTGTGTAAGCTTGTGTGCAATATATCAACATAATTCAAAGGTACATTGAATGAGATGTTGGGAGGTTATGGTGTTCCTCAGGATTTGGCTCTGAATGGTTATAAAAATAGATTCTTCTCCTTTTCTCTTCTATTTTTCCTTCTGGATGATGGTAGGAGGTTGAGGTCTCTTTTAAATAAATAGTAAAAGGAAGATTAAAAACACAGTTTTCAGAGGACAGGATTAGTACCCACTGCAGTTTCATTTTCTCGTTGTTGATTCTGGAAAATGAGACTTTTGTCAAGCCAGGATTTAAACTAATAAAAAAAACAACCACAGAGATTTTTTTTTTTCCTACAGAAAATACTGGATTTCGTACATTTCAAATGGGGGAAAATAATCTTTCTTGACAGCCTTCCAGCAGAAATCAGAAAAGTGCACAAAAGGCCACCCACCATGTGGCCGGGTGGCTGGAGGGCCAAAAGGAATTGGCCAGAAGGAAGGCAGAGCCGGGGCCATTTGGGAGAGAAAGACCACATTTCTACTGTTTTCCTACATAAGGCTTGTACTAACTACAGTGAGTTTTGGTAAAAGCTTTATTTCATACTATAAACGTTATAGATAAGATACAGCAATATAGGAAAAAGGGAATAGATGAAAATTATTCACAATCATTATCGCTCAAAATACACTGAACGCGTTCAGATATGGGTAAGTGTACGGGCAAACAAATTTTTACATATATATTAAAATACATAATTCAGTTCTGTTTAGACGCCAAACCGTGTGGTTTAAAGTCTGTTTATTTTCCATAGCAATCTATGATTTTCTTACTTCAGTGTCATTAGTGGGGCTGATATCCCATTACATGGAAGCACCGTAAAGTGTTTCATCCGATCTTGGTGGACATCTGGATCGTTTCGTGTCTTCTGGCCATCTCTGCGAAGAACCTCCCATTCAGCTCTGAGATTCTGCGATGTAGGATTGCTGCAGTAAGGAACGCGGATGCATTTGAGGTTCTTGCCAAAACTTTGGAGGCAAGCCCTTAAAAAGGGTTTCCTATTTCTATTGTCCCACACTTCGAGTGACAGAACGATTTCCTCACACTTGAGGCCCGACACTTGCTATCAAGGTAACAGCTCCTAAGTTGGTACTTAGAAAAGAAGTATGTTCTTTCCATCGTTTATGCATATTAATTAATGAACTGCATAACTTGGCAGTCTCAAGAAGGAAGCATTTGTTAGCCGGTCCACACATTTCTGTTGAGCTGTTTAGACTTTGTTTTTTTGAGCAATAAAAATAATTTACGTAACAAGGCATTGACAGGTCCTCAATATAGCAAATGCTCCATCAGGCATTAATGCCCTGAATATAGCGAATATTTTGTGATATTTTATTCATCATTTTCCTTTCAGATTTGTTTGTTCAACTGCATTTTTCCCCCAAAGTACAGGAATTTTTAAACAAGGGACGCCAGGGTGGCTCAGTGGTTGAGCGTCTGCCTTTGGCTCGGGGTGTGATCCTGGGGTCCCGGGATCGAGTCCCGCATCGGGCTCCCTGCATGGAGCCTGCTTCTCCCTCTGCCTGGGTCTCTGCCTCTCTCTCTGTGTCTCTCATGAATAAATAAATAAAATCTTTTAAAAAATAAGTTTTTAAACGGTTGGTAGCTGCATCTTTCAGGTTTTCCCAGTTTCCCCCTTGTGTTTGGAAAGCCTTTCTTCATTCTGAGATTATATATTTCCCTACCTGCTTTTATAATATTTTTCACTTTTAAATATTAAACCGTTAAACATTTGGAACCTCCCTGACTCTGTGGTATGAGGTGGAAATCTCACTTTCTTTGGCCTGAGTGCTAAACCAATTATTCTAATGCCACAGATTAATTCAGCATTTCCCTGGGGCCTGAAGTTCCACTTACATTTTTCCCTCTGGCCTATTGAGTGTTTTATAACATGTTTTAATACAACAGTGCAAGTTTCCTAATTTTCTTCTTACAACCATGTGTATTCTTACCCATTTTTGCCTTGGGATAAATTTCACTGGGGACATCTCGGGGGCTCAGTGGGTTAACCGTTTGCCTTCAGCTCAAGTCAGGACCCCAGAGTTCTGGAACCAAGCTCCACATCATGCTCCCTGCTCAGTGGAGAGTCAGCTTCTCCCTCTGTCTCTGTTCCTTTTGTTCTCTCTCGCTGTCTTTCTCTCAAATAAATAAATAAAATCCTTAAAACTTTTTTCATTGAAATAAATAAAATCCTTAAATAAAATAAATAAAATCCTTAAAACTTTTTACATTGAAAACTTACATAACAAAAAGTCGTAGAGATTTCAACTGGAATGTCTTAGATACATGATTTTTTTTTTTGGTGATTTTTTAGAATTTTTTACATGTTATACAGTATATATTAATATATGTTTTATATGTGCATTTTCCCATCCATGGTTATAGTTTTGCCTCAGTTTGTAAGCATTTTTGTGTATCAGAAATGGTCTGCTCTTTCCTGCATAGAAATCTCCAACACTTTTCCTAAATTTTATTATGGAGGTCTTTTTTAAAATCTACATCAACTGGCTCGAGGTTGCAAAGCAAGACTTGGCAACATTTCTGATTCTTGCAGAAGGAAAAGGTCTACGGAGCAGCATAAATAATAACACGTGTAAAAATTTCTAAAAAAAAAAATCATGTATCTAAGACATTCCAGTTGAAATTTCTACGACTTTTTTGTTATGAAAGTTTTCTTTTTTTTTTAAACTATGCTAGAGGTGAGATTTTTATGTTATGAAACTTTTCAATGAAAAAATTTTTAAGAAAAAAAACTAAATAAATAAAAAATAAATAAAAAAGAAAAAGAAAATATTTTTAAGGATTTTATTTATTTATTTGAGAGAGAGAGAACCTTCAGGACGCTGGTTCTAAGTCTGGTTCCAGTTCTGTTAGTTGTTCCAAGAATAATCAAAGGCGTTTCTATGCAAGAAAATCTGCACCAGTCAGCCTGAAGCAAGTGTTCACCACATCTAACGATGATTTTTCTGAGTCTGAATTACAAAGTGTGTTCTTTTGTTGAGAAGGGATGTTGAATGAATCAAAGACCTTTGTCACATAGCTGTGAATGAGCCGTGCACCAGAGAGGCTCATCCTGGCTCTGAGGAGCCAATGATCAAACATCCAGGAGTTCTGCGAGCCATCTGTTCAAGCATGGGTAGCTGGCGTCAACCACAGCGGAGTATTTACACCATAGAAATGGGCAAACACTACAGATCCAAATGCGTGTGTTTGAAAGCTGGTTTTCTCAGCCCACCACTTATAGACAATAACGCATTCATGCATTTATTCAACAAATATATCTTGAGCACATACGATGTGCCAACAAGGTCACAGAAGCCTGATGAAACTGTCAATAATGGGGGCAAAGATTCAACATAATCAGTGGGCGTACACAGTTGTGATGAGTAATATAAAGAAGAGGATGCTCTCAGCGTTTGTAACGCACATATACGGTCACACCAGGAGCTCCCAGATTTCCCTGAGGAAATGGTGCATCAGCTTGAACCTTGTCACTTTCCAGGACCTTCAATCCACCCCACAAATATAAGAACAACTGTTTCCTAACTGGAGTTGTCTACATGAAATACAGAGAGGGCCGACCGTTTTTTTTAAACAGCTTATCACAATAAACAGAACCCGCTTCAGTAAGCACATCCAAGCCACAGAATTGAAAAAATAAAGGTTTACGACTCTGAGCGAGATCTGGGATCAAAGGGATGGGTGGGGTATCACATTTATAGTGGAATTCCCGGGAGACCCTCGGTGCCCACCGTCTCTCCCTAAGGATTCTTCTCATTGAAGCTCCACACATTCGCCTTCTCAGAAGTCAGCTTCCCACCCAGTCTGGCCCTTTTGGTTTCCAGATAAATTGTTCTTTCTGCATCCCAGAGTACGGAAAAGACAATGAATGAGTTCCACATGGTTTGAAAAAGGAACAAAATAACAGCGTAACTTGGAATAATTCATATTCCTTCACTTCCCACTCAAATTCTGCATGTGTGTGTGTTTAGGTTCTTGGAAACATTTTTTTTCCCCTTTTCCCGGACTTTGTGTCGTGTTTGCAAGCAACTCAAGGTAGCAACCGGTTTTCCTTTATCTAGTGTTTATGCGACAAAGGTGCCTTTTTAAAATTCTGTTTGCTATTATAATACCTGATGAAACATCAGCCTGGCATGTTTATGAAGTGAGTTTCCTTTTGAGATCAAACTTTTCTTCTCAGTACAGAGTTCCAAGGTTAGTCCATCTTGCATGAAGCTCCTAAGCTAGACAGACCGGAAAATTTGATATTGTTACATATATCTGCTTCATGCATTCACATCTCCCCATATTTACTGAACACCTGTTATTGATAACAATCACTGTTTCATGGAGGAAATGAAGCAGACATCCCAGTGACCCGGATGACAGAGGAGACCTCCTACTAAATGCTCATTAGCATGATAAGGTGGGGGAATTGTAAGTGGGGGATAAATTTGGAGAGAAAAGGGATCTTACGAAGAGGATGACTCACAGGCCATTAAGATTTGCCCAAACACAAATGGAAAGGAAGCATCTGCAGCAGAGAATCAGCTTAAGCAAGACACAGATATGTGGAGCCCTGGTGCCTTGGGAAACAGGCAGTGGTTCAGTTTAGCTTGGACCTGGATTTCATGGAGTGTGAGCACCAGAGAATGCCGGAGACGCCCCTAGTGCTGGGCTGTGAAGTCTGTTCCATATCAGGATGAATTGGATAGTCAACCTGGAACGGTTGTAAGGTTTTTTGCTCTGCTTGTTACAAGCCCCCTACCATAGACTATTTGACCAATAAAGAATTTACAAAAAAATTCATTGCGGGGCATGGCGGGTTGGATTGATTCCCACTGGGAAGAAGTGAACTGGGCTCCTGGTAAAATTAATTAGGAGGCAATTGTCATAATTTAGGTGAGGATTAACGAAGGTTTGGTTTAACTGGTCTGAGAGAAAATAGAAAGAAGGAAAGAAAATTGAGAGATATGATAGAGGAAGAGTCTCTAGGATTCGGTGATTGTTAGCATGGAAAAGAAGAAATATAAATATTAAAAAAAACATTTAGAGCTGAAAGACTGAGGATAACATATCTCCTTCAAAGAGAATAAGAGAATTGAAAGTCCCCCACTTGGACACTCGCCCATGGGAAGCTTTTCTCTACCCAGTGGATTGAAGGTATTGAGCAAATATTTAGCAGTGACAAGATGCCCACTTAAAATCAACAGATTCAGAAACAATCCTGTGAATTTTTTTTTCTGCCAATTTTATTTTGAAGTTTAACTTTTTGGGGTAGTTAGATATTCATGACTGTGTTCTGAGCCAAAGATACCCAAAGAAGGCGGGCGTAGGTATAGGGCAAGTGTCCTGTGGTGGCAGGTGCAAATGGAGTGTAGACTCTGGGCCAGGCACACAAGGAGGGGAAAACGGGCGGGTTTGATTTTGGTCTCAAGATCTCATCATGGTGACCCCAAGCATGTGCTGATTAAGGATCGCCGATCGGTTATTGTCCTCCTCTAAAACCCCCGTTAGTTGGCCCAAGCGGAGGCAATAAAATACCTACCAAGAAAACCTGACTGTTGTAACAAAGCCCCGTAAAGTCCACCCAGATGACCGCGGGCCAGGGGCAAATGCCCAGCTGGCCTGCGAAGCTGCGCGCAGGAACACGGAGGACCCCGGGTGATTTGTTCCACATGTGGCAACCTGGAGGGACTCGGAGCCTCACAAGGACACCCAGAAACGGAGCCTGGTCCCCCAGGTGTCTGCAAGGAAGCCTCGCAGAGGTACGAAGGCAACAGTGGAATCCAGACTTGCCTCTCAGCCCGGTGACTCAGACTCTCCACTGCTACTGCTCGAAACCGCAGAAACCAACCAGAGAGGAATAGTGGGCAGGGGAGGAATCCCGTGTCTGCTTTGCCAGACCTGGGTCGCCAGCACCCGAGGGAGCATCGGCAGGTACAGGTTGACTAGGCACCAAAGGTCGGTGGGCAGTGGGGTGAGCCCAATTCTCATTAGTCTCAAGGGTTGATTGTACAGTCTTGGCACCAACGAGCCAACCGCAGACTGCCGTCCAATTTGCCAGGATAAATAAAGCAAGCTGGGCTCGTCCAGGCTTGGGGAGCGGCTTGAGTGCTAAGGGTGGGGCCCATGGAAGCTTTGCACTTGTACCAAAAGCTCACAAAAGCTCTCTTCGCATGCCTGTAGCGTGAATCACGCTGGGGCCGGCATCGCGCCGGACGCGCCCGCAGAGCCAAGGCTGGGGTGCATTGCGCCTGCGTGCTGTTGCACAGTCTGCAGGATGTGTATTTTATTTTTCGGGGACTGTAACCATGGAAGCCCAAAGGAAGGAAGGGCCAGGAAGAACAAAGAGTACTGCCATAAGTCTCGGAAAACCCTCCGTTATAATTTTCTTATTTTACGACGGGGATAAAAGGATGTGTCACAGCGGAAGCCACACACATCAGGGTTGGGGAAACATCCCAACCCAAGTCCTGCAGCAGAGCGTCCACAGATGGACCCGGGATGCGGAACACAGACAGACAGGAGGGAGCTCTGTGATGAGAAGGGGAGACCAGCAACACTAAGATGGAAAAAATAATATACGTAAACACTTGCACGTATTCACCTTCATGAGATTGAGAGTGCAGTGTGCGTGGGTGACTCGAAGGAAATATTTGACGCCTAGCTCAGGTCTGTAATTTTTTTTTTCATTACAAATCGAAAAATAAACGTGTTTTTGCACAGTGCAGAGCGGGGTGGGCTCATTTGGGAATCGCATTAAACGTTGTGCCACCAGATGCGTTGCTTTTGGTCGGAGGTCGTTAAAGAGCAGCTAGAGGAATCAGCAGCAAGAGCTGGGTCATCGACTTAAAAGGGAAAGGTAGCTCCAGTGCTCGGCTGACCGCCAGGTAGTGCTTTCTCGAGATTGCCAGAAATGGTGGGTAAAAGGCGTATCACTTTCCAGTCTTCCGGGTGGGAGTTTGGACTCGCAGAGGCCAGGGGATGTTCTGAGCCGCTGGAGTCAGACCCGCTGCACCCCAGCTCTGCCCCTGCCCAAGCTGGTGTCGTCAGCTCATTCCTGTCCAGCTTGCACAGCCGTGTGCTGCACATCCTGTATCGAATCTGTAGGTGTCAGCCTCTGTAGACGCTGCCTGGGGTGTGCCTGCAAGTCCGAAACGGGAGCGGGGGATTGCAGATCTGTACGTCAGCATCTCACCATGATCCAGCACTGAACTGCCAGGTTCCCCATCCTTCATCCCCAGAACAGGCTTTTGAACAGGCCCTGTATCTGCCAGATTGAATGGAATGGGGACATCTGGAAGTTTCTTACACGCTACTAACAATATTAACTAGTCTTCACTGAGGATCTCGAGCCAGGCCCCAGGCTCTAGACATTTCCCACTAAAGTCTGCAATCCTCCAGATCACCTGGAGACTCCCATTAGCCACTTGGCCACCAGTCCAAGTTGAGGGAGAGGAAGGAACCAGTTTTCAGTCAAACCCCGAGGAAGAGACAGAGCTGGGCTTGGAACCCCAGTGTGTGGGCCACAGAAGTCCACTTTACACAACCGTGGGCTATGTCTGTTCTAGTGAATGATGACTATCAGCCTGAAGATCTCCTGTGGTTCCCAGCATGTGGGAAAAACACAAACGGCAGCAACAACATGGTGGCCGTCTAGCCCATGGACTCTGAAGGCACAGTCTCACCTGGCTACTAAACATGGGACCCGTTGCCACCCATGACTGAGATAATTGAGAGGCATGTCAACCACAGATAGTCATGAAAAACTTTCTAAATCTGGATTTTACAACTATCTGCCTGTCTATGTACCTATCCATCCATCCATCCATCCATCCATCCTTTCTCATCCATCCATCCATCCTTTCTTATCTATCCATCCATCCATTCTTCCATCCATCCATCCATCCATCCATCCATCCATCCTTCTATCCAACCATCCTTTCTTATCCATCCATCCATCTATCCATCCATCCTTTCTTATCCATCCATCCATCCATCCATCCTTCTATCCATCCATCCTTTCTTATCCATCCATCCATCTATCCATCCATGCATCTATCCATCCATCCATCCATCCATCCATCCCTCCATCCATCCATCTATCCATCCATCCATTCATCCATCCATCCTTATCCATCCATCTATCCATTCATGCAGCCATCCTAATCTATCTGTCTAGCTATCTGCCAAAACACCTAAACTATAAGACAAAACTAAATTTTCTTAAGTTTAAAATATTCCCCTTCTTTTATTCTTATTTTTTTATTTTTAAAAAGATGTCATTTATTTATTCATGAGAGACACACAGAGAGAGGGGCAGAGACATAGGCAGAGGGAGAAACAGGCTCCATGCAGGGAGCCGGATGCAGGACTTGATCCCAGGACCCTGGGATCATAACCTGGGCCAAATGCAGATGCCCAACCACTGAGCCACCCAGGTGTCCCAATTCCCTTTCTTGAAAAAAAAAGTGGAGATTTTTTTTAGATAAAGAGGAAGGTTGATCTTTTTCCAAAAAGTATAAGTAATAAGATTCTCCTGCTCTCCTTCCATATCCTTGACGCTTCTTTTTTCCCATTTTTTCTGGCCCTTCTGAATAGGCCGAGCTTCGGGTCCTTGGTTTCTCTCATCTCATGGCCGCGTAGCCATATACCTAGGACAGGTTCATTGTCAACATGATGGGAGGGAGCACAGTGTCGACTGTGATAATCCTATTTGTTCAGAGATGTCCTGGGGAAGCAGTCTGTGTTGCTGTGGACTCTAGACTCATATTACAAGAAGGTTCAGGTCATGAATTGCCAGCATTGATCCTCTTGAGGATAGACACTACAGAGAAAAATAAAAACCTGAGCTATTTAGTATATTCATCTTAAAAGCAAAAGCAAAACCAAGGTATCCTCAATACTTACAAAAAGAAATAAATTGAATTATTTTTTAAAAAACCAGCTTCAGGTCTCATCTCATTTAATTGTTAAGTGTTGGTTTACTCATCTGCCTTAGGTCTGATTTCTGACTAACTGACCACAAGAAAAAGTGTTCCCAACAAGCCTATTGTATGAACGATATTTGGAGCAGAAGAAAGCAAGCCATGTGGGATCTCAAGCCAAGTTGTGCAGAAGGAAACCTCCACTTGAACCTACAGGGGACTCCGGAGGCTAAGTGTGCATCAGGGTCAGTTTGTACCACCTCTCTGGAGGTGACAGGGTGGGGAGAGAGGGTGGTTCCAGGAAACCAAGGTCTGCTTTCTGCAGAGGGTCTCGTGTGGGAGAAGCACGGCACATGTATAACCACGGAGGGTGCACGGAACCAACGAAAGGGACCTTCCTGCATGCTGAGGCATCGCTGAATATTTCCAGTACACCACCTTCTCTGTCACCCCAATTCAGTCTTCCATGGAGGAGCCGGTGCTCTTCCTTCTACAGCCAATCCTGAAATCTATGGAAGTGTTCCTCTCGAAGACACAGGTCATTTCCCCTGGACTGAATTCCTCCTTCTGTGTCTCTTGCTTTCTTCTGACCTTCTTATGAGCTCTAATGCTCCAGGTGTGGTCCAGGACCAGCAGCATCGGCATCACCTGGTCTGAAATGTGGACCCTCGGGCTCCAACCCAGACGTGCCCCATCAGAGTCGGCATTTCCACAAGATCTTCAGGGATTGCCCGAGGTTTGAAACGCATGGTCCTCGGGGCATCCATCCATTCTGGGCATTTCCTCATGGCTAATCCTGAGTCTCTGGGGGGAAGGTCTATTCTGTATGACTCAAAGATGATACTCCAGCACTTGGCTTATTTTTGTACATTCACACTAGGATTTATGTATTTTGAACACAGTTTGCAGTTGTTTTAACTTGGCATCTTGAGTGTCATAAGCATAGTGATTTTCTTCTAGTTAATTAATGTTCTATTGTCAGGAACCCACTCCCCAGTGGTTAGATATATCTCAGGTCTACCCTGGAATCCATTTTTCTGGTATGTTTTCCATGCAAGCTGAAATTTCAGGTTCTTTCCAGTTTGTGAATTATACCAATCCGCCCTTCCATAAAGGTTTGGCCAGTGCCCTCAAGGTCAGTCCCTAAATGAAGGACTGTGAGTACATGAACAGGTCGCTTATCCCACATGTCGCTTCCCCCACGGTACCTCACATACATGTGGCTTTCAGACCCGCCACACAGCCTTGTGCTACTGACCACCTAGATTCATTCTTGAAGAAGCTCAAATGGCATTGGCTCTGCAGGCCCAAGGCACCCCACTTTGTGACCATCAAGGTAGAGAGTAGAATCTGACACCTTAGAAACTCAATTGGTCCACCATCAGGCTGGAAACAGCAGGAAATGGAAATCCTGACTGTTTCCTGAGATCGTAAGGTTAAAAAAAAAAGTGTTCCCATGCCAAGCAAGAGCGACATGTGTGCACTTAAAAATGGCGATTAAGCCATTGACTGATTCAGACCCTCTTTGACGGTGATGACCGGAAGAATAGTTACCCCTCATCTGATGTTCAGAGGGATGAGAAATTCTGATGACTGACTCTCTCGCTGGCATTTCCACATGCTGGGCGTGAATTTTTCATGTGCCCCAAATTGTCCCCAGAACCACAGATGGGAAGCTTGAAGAGATAGCTTGACGGCCCTTGCTGACTCTGGCTCTGATGCACACCACAAGCTTGACGGGTCTTTAATAACAACTAGAGAGAGAAGAGGGGAGCCTTCTGCACACCAGATGGGCACAGACTTCAGCCATCATGTGTTTGAACGAAGCAACCCAAGCGGTCCAGGGGATTCAGTGACATGGCCTGCAGACCGTACAACACTCTCGATCACTAGCAGTTTACCCGAAACCCAGACACGTGACACCTGGCATCACAAAGGGGTGAAAATCATCTGCATGTTTCACATGCATAGAAATGAGGATGCCAGAATTTGGCCACATACCCAGGAAAGAAAATCCTATCAATGGGACTGCATTTTGGGGTAAAACTTGCCTTTATTGGGTATAGAAATGTCTTCCTTCTTTGAATGGCGATTTCAGATCCTTGGCGAGTTCTTGGATTCACCCCGTTCTTACATGGCCCTTGTTGCTGGGCTCTGAGTTGGCTGTGGCTTGTGGGGTCACAATGCAACAGCGTCTATCTGCCATGAATGGGGAAGGACTAGCTGGTGGAGAAACGGAGTCTCCCTGGAAGGATTGGCTTAGGACAGAGGAGATCATGGGGAAAGGCACACATCATTGTGTTCTGGTTTCTTCTACTATTAAGGACTCTCTTTTCTGGGAGGGTGGCACCTACTCTCCCTCCCTCCCTGCCCCTCCCTCTTTCTCCACACTCATTAAAGATTTACAGTCTTAGAATGTTATTCCAACTTCTCATACCGACCCCACTTCCTGCCCACACATACAGTCATTAATTGTGGAAAATGTGTCTGTAACTGAAATATTTACTGGCAGTCCCAGAGAGCCACGCAGATTTCTTATAAACTCTCGAACTTCAGCTCATTTTCTCCAGGTTGCCTTGTCTCTAAGTAGAAGCACGAGTGCCCGTGACTCCATGAGTGTGCAAGTCCTCGCATGCTCCGTTGCTCCACGGTATTTATTCGCTGCATCTAGTTGAAACTTTCCTACTCAAAGCGTAAACACCAGGCTCTTTCAGACAGATCATGGGGATGGCAGGCTTCGACACGCAGGGTGCCGTCAGGCCGGCTCAGAGGCTGATGCTACAGAAGGGCTTTTGCAAGGCAGTGATTCAGGATAGCTGCACAGATGCAGCTGGAAGGCAGAAGGCCACCTTGGAACAAAAGTCCCTTCAGGGATTAGCGAGCTGACAAACAGTGGGAAGGGGTGTTGGCACGTGGAGTGAGCCAACAGGCAGTGAAGCATTCGCTTGGCATGGCCACAACATCATGCTGGTTGGCAAAACTCGGCGCTCCTGTAGCAAACCCGGAGGGACCGTAACTAAAAACGTTGCCACAAGGAGCCACAAGGAGAAACAAATCTATCCATGGGAGCGATGTCTATGGGCAGGACTGACGCTGTCAACCTCCCATGTTTGCCAAATGGACTTGGCCATGAACAGTAGTCTTGCAATTGGATCTGTAATTCATCTCAGCGTTTGACCGTGTTACAGAAGGCGGCTCCAAGTGACAGGAGCAGTTTCCTTTTCAGCACAAATGGTCTGATTACAAAGAGATCACACTGGCCTTCTGCCCTATGTGCACTGTGAGGTTGATGGCGAAGGCCATGGGCATGGCCTAAAGACCTTGTTGAATGGCTGTTGCCAAACAGATCGATAAATACAGGGAACAAATAGAAGGTTGCCATGGGGGGATGGGCGAAATGGTGAAGGGGAGCAGGATGCATGGACTGAATTATATTGTGGAATGGATAAGTCACGGGGATGCAAGGCCCAGCACAGGGAACACAGTCAATGATATTACAACAGTGCTGTAGGGTGACAGATGGCCGCTACGCTTCTGGTAGTCTTATTGAGTAAGACTTGTTGAATCACTATGTTCGACACCTGATACTAATGTAACAATGTGTGTCAACTATACACCAATTAAAACAAAACAAAACAAAACAAACAAACAAATATATATATATATATATCTTGCGATTCAGTCATGTAATATGACATGAAAATCTTTAATTGGTTCCCTATTTGCAAAGGATATGTTTGGAAGCCCTTGACGCTGGGGGCTGTTCCGTGTCCTGGCCCCCAGGTTATGTTTTCAAATTCACTCTGAGCTGCCTAACTGCCCCCTCACTTCCCTATGCATCCTGACATTGTCACCATGTTCCAACAACACATGCATCTTCATCAACTGTGGAGCTCACATAGTTCTCTGCCTGGAAACTTCTCGCCTAATTTCTTTGTCTTGTGAGTTCTAGTTTGTTCTCTGAGGTCTGGGGCAACTGTGACCTCTTATACTAACACCCTATAGCACCCCCTTTCTGGGGATCCCCTTATGGATTTTCCCTATCTACGTGAACTACTTAAAGGGTTCACATTTTCATTCACCTCCATGTTTCCAATACTTAGTCGATTTCCTTAGCATAGCACTGTGTGTATTTCATGGCAACCTCGACTCTACCCACATTTTTTTGTCTTCATACCTGGGCCAGGTATGAAGGACATGTCACAGATGTTGCTGTCAAGCTCTGCGAGCCAGGACAGTACCCAGAACATGGTACATTGTTGTGTGGCAGAAATACATACATCCTCTGAGCTGCCTAACTGCCCCCTCACTTCCCTATGCATCCTGACATTGTCACCATGTTCCAACAACACATGCATCTTCATCAACTGTGGAGCTCACATAGTTCTCTGCCTGGAAACTTCTCGCCTAATTTCTTTGTCTTGTGAGTTCTAGTTTGTTCTCTGAGGTCTGGGGCAACTGTGACCTCTTATACTAACACCCTATAGCACCCCCTTTCTGGGGATCCCCTTATGGATTTTCCCTATCTACGTGAACTACTTAAAGGGTTCACATTTTCATTCACCTCCATGTTTCCAATACTTAGTCGATTTCCTTAGCATAGCACTGTGTGTATTTCATGGCAACCTCGACTCTACCCACATTTTTTTGTCTTCATACCTGGGCCAGGTATGAAGGACATGTCACAGATGTTGCTGTCAAGCTCTGCGAGCCAGGACAGTACCCAGAACATGGTACATTGTTGTGTGGCAGAAATACATACATCCTATTATGGGACCACATCACCTTTTTCACTAAAATGAAAGGAGACAAGGTCTTTGCAAAAAATATAAAATGCTATAGCAGGGTAAGGTAAAACCAGGAAAAAGTCCTGCATCATAAAATGTATTGCATCAATTTAATGTGTAACATCTGGAGTCTAAGAGAGCCAGTATGTTAGGGAACTGTGAACGCATCAAGTTTATTTTATGTGCGCCTTTGGTCAGACACGATATGAATATCCCTTGCCTGGCAAATGCTCAGTCATGGGATTTATTTCTGCTGGAAACGCAAAGAAGGCAGCAAAAACTGGCACATTTGTGGTCTGTCATTTTTCAGGCTCCGAAATGACCTTATAGACAGGATTTTTGCAGGTGGCCACTATAACCAAAAATGTCTTCGCTAACTAGCAAAAGCAGTACTAAGTAGCTAAGTAGTTGATGGTAGATCAGATTCCTTACTTATGGTTGTTTTATGTCATACAGCAACACACCGTTCCAAGCTATCAAAATTTACAGCTTCCCGTGGTTTCCATGTGTAATCAGACCTCAAAGTGATTTCTCAGCTTCTATCATGGAGAACGTTTGCATTCGTTAAGCAATGGGTTTCATACCAGCTTTGGAAAATTGAAGACAGACATTCAAAATTCTACCCAGGTCACCCATGAGGTTAAACTGCACTGAAACGGAGAAAGGAAGCCTATTTATTGATCTTCATGACATCCAATAGAGACATGGCTGTGAATTATCACCCCCCATTGTCCCTTTCCTGGTCCCCAGGCAATGCACAAGTCAATATCCTTGGTTTTACCCTTCAAGAAGGATGTGACTTGGAATCCACCCAAGACTCTAATACAGCTGGGCCTCCATTTTCCATCACATGGATTGTTCTAATGTGGTTGACACGGGTCTCAAAACACTAAATAGCCGAGCAAGATGAGTTAGCAGTCTCAAACCAGTCAGTGGAATTCACCATGTTAACAGAAAAGAAAAGAAAAAAATCCAACATCTCTTCATGCTAAAAATTCTCAGTAAACCAAGAAAAGAAAAAACTTCCTCAACTTCTTATAAAAGGCATCCACAAAACAAAACCCCAAAACACAAAAAAATAAAATAAAAATAAAACCTACAGCACATCCTTACCTTTTGCGTTTAACATTATACTAGGGATCCTAACTATTGAAATAAGGTTTTAAAAATTGGTAAAAATGTAAATAAAAGGCAGCTCTATCAGAAGGGAAGAAGTGGGCTTGTCTCTATTCACTGATGGTATGATCATCTGTGTAGAAAATCCTAAGACAACTACAAAAAAAGCTACTGGAACTAATACGTTAGCAAGGTTGCAGGTTACTATGTCAATATGCAAAAATCTCTTGTGGATTGAACACAGGCCACTGAGTTTTTCAGTAATACTGCTTCTCTCTCATGAGATTGTGTTTTAATGTCTTGGTAAACAGAGTAACTTAAAAAAAAGTCATATTGGATAAGATCTGCATGCCCTTTTTTCTTATTAATTTGTCTTTTGTCAGTTTAATTTACAGGGTGCCCGGGACTTAAGAGGATAGGGGAAGATTTTACTTTTATTCCCCCTAAGCCACTGAAGGGCAGAGATTATTATGTATGTGTGCGTGTATGTCTTTGTGTGTTTTCAGTGCCTCTAAAACACTTCAACCATTTCTGCAATCTTAGAGTTTTTTTAAACAATATTTCTATATTTCAGAACTGATCATCAAATATTGGAGGAATCTGACAACATTTCTCCAAAATACTGGAAACGGGCTTCAATGATATGATGTGTTCCTTCAGTCTTAGTTCATATAATTATATATTATTTTTTCAACTACTACCTTTTATTGAGTGCCTATTATATATCTGGTATCATACTAAACAATTTGATATACTAATCTCATTGTAAACTCACATTTTTCAAAAAAAGTTTTCATTTGTTGAGTATCAAGCACTGACTTGAAAGCTAATGGCCTGATAAAGAAGATGTGGTGTAGATACATAATGGAATATTATTCAGCCATAAATAAGAGTGAAATCATGCCATTTGCAATGACGTGGATGGAACTAGAGGGTATCATGCTAAGCACAATAAGTCAGTCCGAGAAAGACAAATACCACATGATTTCACTCATACATGGAATTTAGAAACAAAACAAATGAGTAAAGCAGGAAAAAAAGAGAGAAACAGATCAACAAATCAAGAAACTGACTCTTAACTCTAGAGAACGCACTGATGGTTACCAAGGAGAGGTGGGTGAGTGGATGGGGGAACAGGCAGTGAATATTAAGGAGAGCACTTATCATAATGAAATAAAATAAGTAAAATAAAATGATTTTTTAAAAAACAAATGGCCTATGTGAGTATAAAGTTTCAGTTTTGCAAGATGTAATGTGTTTCAGAGATGAGTTGCGCAATGATATGAATATACTTAGCGGTACTCAACTATACACTTAAAAATGGCTAAGATGATGCATTTTATTTTGTGTTTTAACCCAATTTAAAAATATATTGCACCAAAAAACATGCACATCACTAAAAAAAAAAAGCCCTCCCTCTTCAGCCAACCTGAAGATAATTATAGACACGTATGTCCTTGCATGCTTTCTGCTCTTAACAATCACTTGCAAGATAGTTCACCAAATGCCTATAAGCCTCTTTTTCTGGTTCACTGCAAAGCCGAGAAACAACCACGTGCATGCATCAGAGCTGAGGAAGTGCCAATCACAGCAGATTCATATCATGGGTCAGACCAAGCAGAAGGGGGCACCTGGATCTCATTTACCTGTCCACCTAGATATTGTATTTAAGAGGCTCCAATGGAAATCCATTTTTTTAAACCATATTTATTTCTTTTAGCCTAGCAGTCGAAATCAAAGAAATGTTCTTTCCAATGAGGTGGCTTCAAAATACATGCCCCCGGCCAAGCAACTGTTTTTAATCTGTTACTAATGGTGGCGTGGGCCAATATGGAAGGAGTGCTCCTGAAACAACCGGCAGCGTGGGAGTGCTGTGGCTACCTGTCCTTGTCTAATTCTTACTGTCAACATCGAGGTGGGGATTGCTGATACTCAGAATTGAAACCCCAGTAGCTGGTCTCCAGGGTCTGTGAAACTCTTGCCAGCACCCCACTGTTCATACCCGTAGATAGAAAAACAGCCCTTCCTTGGTGTTTCCACCAGATCCACAACCATATCCTTCTCCTGCACGTGTTAGATCACTTCACACCGGTGCAACTTGGTGTCACGTGCGTTGAGCCCATCTTGCCTACCTCTGTGTTGGTGATAAGTTCCCACCGATGCGACGAACATGTAAAGACTCAAAACACAAGTGGTGTATGTGGAGCCCCTTTACCCGTGCAGATGACAGAATCATTGCCTGTGTAGATGACACTCAGTTGGGGAAGATGGGGACATCTGCAGAGAGATCTCAGAGACAAGGCAGAGCAGCAAGTGGAAATATCATGTGGGAATAAAGCCATAGAGGGAAGAAGGGGAGGAAATTTCACTGTAGGTAGACGAACGTGGTCGGTTTCTGGAACAAAATGACTTTTGAGCTGAGATTTGCAATGCTAGGAGTCTAGCATAGGGCAATGAGGACAGAGAAGTGACGGGGTCCACAGGATAAAGGGGGGAGCACAAAGAAAACACACATGGACTGAGAAGAAGTGTGGAAAAAGGGGTCAAGAAACCCAGAAATGCAGACAGAGTCCATTCACCTTTTTATGCACAATAATAACTTCTGGTGCTCCTCTGACCCAGCCGTGATTCCCAGAGCAACCACTTTCAAGTTTGGGCATGTTTCCAAATTCCTTCGAGTGCAATCTTTATTTAAAAAAAAAAAAAAAAAAAAAAAAGCAAAGCAAAGCGAAACAGAAAAACAACAGTAGTGACAATAGCTTGGGCTAGTTTGTATGGAGAAGGAGAAAAATAAAAGCTTGCAAATGCCTGTGCACAGTGGTTTTCACACAATATGTTCTTCATAAAATAACCAAATGACAGAAACCAAAGCCAGAAGAATTGACTAATGAAGCAAAGAGTTAGTGGTGTGTCATTATAAAAGTTTGCAAACCTGAGCTTCATGGATATTCTTTCCAAGCACAGTTGGTCCTCCTTAGTCACAGATTCTATATTCACCAATACACTTACTACTAAAGCTGATTGGCAATCGCCTGATCAATACTCTTGGCACTTTTGCCATCACTTTCAGACACACACAGACTGGTGAAACCTGTGCCTCCTTCTGCCCACAATCCCAGCCAAGTTGGGACAGGGAGACAATCTTCCTTTGCATTTCTGTTCTCATTCAACAAATCAAGTGTCCTTCATGTGGTCTATTGGGTGCCATTTTTTTTCTTGTTTTTGTGCTTCCTGTTTATGATTTTCTGTTTAAAATGGCTCCATGTGTGCTTCTAAAGAGTTATCCAGTGCTCCCAAGGACGAGAAGATTGGAGTGTGCCTTACTGCAAAAATACATGTCTCAGCTAAGCTCTGTTCAGGCACGAGCTCTAGCGTTCTTGGCTGTGAGTCCAATGCAAATGAATCAACAATATCTAGTTGATAAGGTGTCTCTAAATAGGAACACACTGTATTGTGTGGAATATTGGTTCAGTATTGATTAATTCAGTGTTTGTGGTGACTTTGCAGGACTCCACCACTGTGAATCACAAGAACTAACTGTAATGCTAATTTTCACTTCTCCTGGGTGGTAACCTCCATCGATTCAAAATGCATTGGATTTGCTCATCTCTGCATTACTGGTGTCTAGCCTAATGCTGGGTTCCTAATAGACATCTGATTAGCACCAAGGCAATAATATGATCTACGCTGTGTTACAGGGAGAACCCTGGTTCCATTACTTGAATATCGTCCAGTCACAATGCAAAAGGCATCCCATTTGTGAAGGAAGTGGGATGCCAAGAAACAAAAGACATGAAATTTCTGTACTAAATCATGGCTGAATATAAGGTAAAATAACCATTACAGGAAAAGAATGGTAATTCAGAGCATGGCATCCTAATGAATGGTGCTTGAGGAAAGCAATCGTTTCCTTGATGTTGAGTTTGACCAAATGTCTGTTTCAAACAGGAAGAAGAAATGACAAGCACACAATCTGAAGTGTGTGAACACCTGAGGCATGAGTTTCACATGGTGGTTGTTAACCAATGATCACAAACTGGGTGGCGTACAGCAGCAGAAATTTATTCTCTCAAGCTTCTGGAGATCACACGTCCAAAATGAGGGTGTTGGATTCTTGCACTCCCTCTGCAGACACAGATGGAGCACTGAATCTCTGCCTGTTCCAGCTTCTGGTACCTGTAGACATTCCTTGCCTTGTGCACACATCCCTCAAAATATCTGACTTTACAGCAACACTGCATCATCCTCCTCTGTCCAAGTCATACAAGGACAGTCATCCTTGGATTTCCAGCCACATGGATAATCCAGAATGACCTCTCCATCTCAAGACCCTTAATCACATCGACAGAGACTGTTGGACCATAGATAGTTACATTTACAATTGCCGAGAGTAGGATACAAAAATAACATTAAGGGGCCATCATTTAACCTGCTCGCTACACCCCATATGCAGAGAACCACAGAAAGTAGCATATGATACTTCTTTTTTCTCTAAATTGAGATTAATTGACATATTTGTTTCATTATATTTGTCTATGCATATGACTTTCTTTTTAGATGTTTTTATTTTTATTTTTTAAAGATTTTTATTTATTTATTCATGAGAGACAGAGAGAGAGAGAGAGAGAGAGAGGGAGAAGCAGGCTCCATGCAGGGAGCCCGACGTGGAACTTGATCCTGGGTCTCCAGGATCACGCCCTGGGCGTTAAACCTCTGAGCCATTCGGGCTGCCCCTTTTTAGATGTTTTTAAAGATTTTATTTATTTATTTGACAGAATGAGAGCACAAGCAGGGGGAACAGGAGGCAGAAAGAGAGGGAGAAGCAGGCTTCCTGCTCTGTGGGGTTCAATCCCAGGACCCTGACATCATGACCTGAGCGGAAGCCAGCTGCTTGACTGAGCCACCTGGGTGCCCCATTAAATGTTTTTTAAAGATTTTATTTTGAGATAATCTCCACACCCAATGTGGGGCTCAAACTCACCACCCCGAGATCAAGAGTCACATGCTCTATGTTTTGAGTCGGCCAGGCACCCCTGCAGATGACTCTTCTGATCCACACAAATGTGCAGAGAAGGGAAACAAAATAAACCCAAGGTTTTCCAGGAGGTAACTCGGGAGTATGGGATTGCAGCAACATGCCAAATTCCTATCGTAGCGTGTTCCCAGAATTTTGTTAAGATGGCATTCATCCTACAAAAGCTCATTTAATGACAGTCGGTTACAGGGAAAAGGAACGGGGGAATGTAAAAATTTGCATTAAGTGGAAAGTCTATGAAAAACACATGCTTATCATGTGTGCTTCAGAATTGTGGCTGACAGACAGGGCACATATATCACTTCATTTTTTCAAAGACAATAAATGGAGGAGCCCAGCTAACGCAAAGTGAAGACAAGCCGGGAGGCTCTAGGAGGAAAAAGATAAAATCTGGACTTGTCCTCAGCTGTGGGAAGTACGTTTAGAAAGAATGTAGGCTTAGCAGTTTTGCCCTGCTGGCAACGAACAAGTGTACCCGTTTGGCTCACATGAATTAGAAGTGAAAAATTTGGAGCTCCGTAGGTAGCGTCTGTGATGCCCTGAGGAATTTGGCTTATGGGATGCCAACTGCATTCATATATCCATGGGTTCATTCATGGAGCATCTGGGATATGCTCGAGTCCTACTGGGCATTGGTCAGGAGCATAGATAAATACGATAAACGAGCTCCCTGCTCAGACCAACTGAGTCTCAATGCTGTGTTTGCACCAAGGTACCCATGTTCATTTCTCTTCTGTCCTTCATGAAAGGCATGAAGGCGGGATCATTACTAAGGACGGAGCATGGACAACCTCCCCAAGGCCATGCACAGGGAAACACACCTGCTCACAGAACGTGGCAGAGCTCCACAGCTGGCCAGGGAGGGCCGTAGCAAGGCCAGACAAGCGTGCAAGAACACTTCTACCTTTTCTGGGGAGAAAATCCTCTATTGAACAGTGTCCAGATCCCCAAAGGTCCTCTCTTTCCCCACCTCGGGAAGAGTTAGAGCTCCTCATATGACTTGGACCGCCATTTGCTTCCTCACTGCTCTGAAATGTAGACCCATGGCCCAAAGTTTGAACCATATTATAGTCTGGGCAAATGTCTACTAATAGGTACACCTTGTGGTCACCCATTTGTTACCGCTAACTTTGTAGCGGCCTTGGGAGGATGATGTTGGCAAAGGTGCAAGGGAATGTTTTCTAGATTCAAATGATTTAAGTAAAGCTGGTGTGCCATGGTTGTTTTTGCTACTGTTCTTGTTGTGTGTGGCTTTAATACAAAGGAATTTGTGGGGGGAAGAAAGAAATAGCAGTAGGGGTGATATAATTGACTCTGACAGCGTTTGAAATGCTCCTTGGTGAATTAACAGTATTTTAGGCTTCCCAGCGTGAGAACAAGGGAAAGTAGCATGAATAAGGAACCTCCATGTCATTTAAAGATGTCTTGGAAGAACATAAAAGCACACAGCTCCGTAAGAGCTTAAATCTCTGCAAGGGATGGAGCTTGAAACGGAAAGATGCCTTCCCATCCCAAAGAGTCAACAACTCACTGAAGCCTGGGGCAGCATGTGTCCACTGGGAAGCACATTTCTGCCCATGTCAGCCAGGAAGCGTCCGTAGTGTAGTGGGTTGAACGGTAGCCCCGGAGACCAATGCCCACATCCAACACTAGCTTACGTGTGAACATGAACTAATTGGTAAATAGAGCATTTGCAGAGGTGATTAAAATGAGGGTCAAGATGAGGTCATCGTGGATCAGGGTGACTCTCAACCCAGTGACAGGTGGGACAGAAGAGGAGAGACATAGACATAGAGGGGAAGCCACGTGAACACAGAAGCAGATTTAGAACGTGGCCACTAGCCAAGGGATGCCTGGAGCCAAAAAAAAATTTCTTTAAAGCCAAAATCCAAAAAATATTAGAAGATATAAGTACAGTCATATGTCTAAAGGCAATTTTTTTTCAGCTCTTGAAGCATGTTCGCTAATGGCCTTGATGGTGGGACCCCACCAAACATGCTGGTTGCTCTTATCCCAGAAAGGGAATTCCTTATCCCTGGATCCTCAAGGGAATCAGGCTCATGAAACCCTACAGAGTGGAGAGGCAGACATATTGTGCTAATTTAGGAAGCTTTGGCTCCCCTACATTTTACAGGAAAAGAAGGACTGGGAGCCATAAAGATCTTGGCGGACATCACCAATCTTTATCTGGGACACAGGATGGAGGGTTAGCTTCCCTGTCAAAGACCATTAACATGGGTTTGTGTTTGGAACTAGATTTTTATGACGTGACCCAGTGCCTTGCTTCTTCCTTCTGGAGAACAGGCAGTCTGTGTCCTCCCCTCCCCGCCCCCCGGCTCTAAAAGACCCCAATTCTAGTGCTTTTCCTTCGAAAAACCGTTTCCTCATCAATTAGGGGACATTCAGCAAAATGTTCCAAATCAAAGAATTTCAGTTGTTGTCATTTTTTATGCATTCCAAAACCAGATGGGGAAAAAGTAAAAACATTCCTTTTTTTTTTAATATTATTTTTTTAGTTCCGATCGTCTTTGATGCTTTTGAGCTGTGTGCAAGAGTCGCACTGCACACAGCTTTCAGGGAACATGGCAGCAAAGAGAACCTCCCCAGGTGTCATTCAGCCACATCCAGGAGGGGCCACCAGAGAACCAGCCCCCCCTCAGCTCGTGTCAAGGTCCACCCCCCCACACACACACCATAATGCTTGTGTGTAGCTCGCGTGCAATTTCCAATCTGGACCCAGAGACCAAACACAGCAGAGAACGGCCGTCTCACCCCATCCAGCTGGATGAGCCCAGGATCACATTCACCCTGATGGAGAGAAGGGCATCTGGTTGACAAGACGTCATTGTGCAGTTGGATCATCCCAAGCCAGCGAGAGCTGAGGCCGTAGCCCTTGGTAGCTCTATGATTCGGTGATCCTCCCCCAAAAGCACTTTGAAACTCTGTTAAATGATGTCTCTGTCTGCTTGGAGAAAAACCTTTTAGGCAGTTGGTTTCCAGGCATCTGTTTATTTGGCTACATCCTGAACAAATCAATTTTGAGAGGTTATCTAAATAATTGGTGCAGATGAATTCAAATGTTGTGTTTCTGCCCTTGAGAGCTCTGGGTTGACTGTTTCGAGATAAATCAAAGCCCTGATACGCCAGCATTCTGGATGCTTCATATAATGTGCTTGGGTCTTATCGGGAATGAATCAGTTCTTTTGTTTATTCATTCATTCATTAAACAACGACTTTCCCAAGGCTCACCATGTGTCCGCCATCGCCCGGGGCACTGGGAGAACAACGCACATGTGTCACTGACCGCATGACCTATCCAAATCGGCAGAAGACAGAGGGTCCTAAGGAAATCACACACACACACACACACACACACACACACACACACAAATAGATAGCGGGGCACTTTGCAGAGGGCACGATGGCGTCTTCAATACGCTTCCATAATCTACCCTCCTGGAAAACACATCTTTCAACCAGTTGGCATAAGGATCTGGACAGGATCCAGCCCAGACACTGCCATCTCCAAGGTGCAAACGGGAACTCGGAAGGCTTCACCGTGAGGCGCAAGAGGGCCCCTTTGCTGTTAGAGGTAGGATGGTGGATTTCACTTCAAGGGAGATTTACTTCTCAGAGTTCTGTTTGGTTGTCTGCATCTTCCAGTTAGCTCTGCACTGGCTCCTATCAATTTATATATGGGCTTTAAAAAAAAAAAGTGGGGACACGTCATATAAATGGAATCACATACTTTATGGCCTCATGCGTCTGGCTTTTATCACTGAGCATCATATTTCCAAGGTCCATCCATGGGTAGCAGGTCTCAGAGCTTTGTTCCTTTTCATGGTGGAGTCATAGTCCATTCATGAACGATCCATCTTCTGTTGATCCATCCTTCCTTCCATCGATGGACACTTGGGGTTGTTTCTACCTTTTCTCTGTGGTGAATCCTTCTACTATAGCTTTGAGGAGGATGAGACTGTTGGAGAACTAGGAAGTGGTGATGGTTGCACAATGTTCTGAAATGAACTAAATGCCACCGGGTTACGCGCTTTAAAGTTATTAGTGGTCGGTTTTATGGTGTGTGCATTGAACAGTGGGGAAGTGGGGAGCATTTGCATTTTAGAAGGAGATAGACTCATGAGAATGAACAGGTAAGGCGTTTCCTGTACGTGATGTCCATTTCCTTAGTAACGCCCTGGGTATGTGGTACATTTTAAACAGGGAAAAGAAAAAGAACAGGAATGCCGGTGTCAGCATTCGCCATCCCAATGCTGGTGCTTGTAATAGCTTCCTGACTCCTCTCTGTGTCAATCTGTGTCTGTGTCTCTCTCTGTCCTCTATCCACCCATCATCTATCCATCCATCCACCCATCTATCATGTCTATCATCTATCATCTATGTATCCATCCATCCACCCATCTATCATGTCTATCATCTATCATCTATGTATCCATCCATCCACCCATCTATCATGTCTATCATCTATCATCTATGTATCCATCCATCCACCCATCTATCATGTCTATCATCTATCATCTATGTATCCATCCATCCACCCATCTATCATGTCTATCATCTATCATCTATGTATCCATCCATCCACCCATCTATCATGTCTATCATCTATCATCTATGTATCCATCCATCCATCTATTATGTCTAAGTATCTATCCATCCTATCTATCTATCTATCTATCTATCTATCTATCTATCTATCATCTATCATCTTCATTCCTTCATTCCTTCCATCCTTTCTTCCTTTTCATTCCTTCCTTCACTTCCTTCTTCCTTCCTTCTTTCCTGCCTTCCTGACTTCCTCTCTGTCACTCTTTCTGCCCAAACCATCTCTCTCTCTTTCCGTCTGTCTCTCCCTCTCTCTTCTCTACATCAGCAGCATCCCTCCCGGCACAGAGATGACCTGAAGCCCCATCTCTGTACATGCAGTAAGTAACACCCTCCCTTAGGGAGAGACATCCCAGTCCTGAGCAGAGCTTTTATGTCCTGCAAAGCAGCCGTGGCTCTGCACATGAATTCCATCTTCCCCTGCCCATTCCCAACTCCACTGCAGCCACCATGCCTCACTCTGAATCTTGGCTGTCGGACCTCACTTCTTGATGCTACTCTTTGTGTCTGCTACCCTCAGTTTGGGGAATCTTTGGTCTCCTGTTATTGTTTGAACTTTTATGCAAACTTAGAGCCCATGTTAGTGCAAGCTCCTTCTTGAAATGTCCCATAATGTCCCCACATCAGCATGAATCTGCCCTCCCTGTCCACTCCCTTGCTGTGTGTTTATGACCTCTCTTACTGAACTTACACACTGGTTCTAGAAATGTCTCTTTTCCCAACTAGATTCTGAGATGTTTAAGACTTTCTTCTCATCTTTGTGACCTCTGCTCTCATCATGATATTTTGGGGAGGAATCTGTGTCATTTAACATACCCATATCCTGGCATACATAGTTTTCGTCATGGAGTTGGAATATGACAAGTCAATCAGAAACGTTAGCAATCGAGTTGGAAATCTAATTCCACTGAGGCATTAACCGAAAATAAGCATGACTTCACTTCACTTCCATGAACAGCAAAATGAAGCAGCCCCATAGCTAAATTTAGCACGAAGCAGAGAGGGGAAAATGCTGTCTGTCCCATTTAATGAGATACTCGCTGCCCACGCTTCCAGTGGCAGTTCCGTCCCCAGCCACACGCTGGGCCCATCGTACCCCACCATCACAGCACCTCACAGACACGCTCCCTTTTACGTCCTTTGTTCATCGAAAGCACATGAAGGTCAGAGCACACACTGCAAAGTTAGCTTTAAATACCAAACAGATCCAAATTCCAGCCTTGGGTAAAACCTAAAGCATGAAAATGTGTGGGCTTGTCATGAACTAAATAAACACCATGTTGCTCCCCGGGATTATAACAACTATTTCACTTCATGTATAAATATGGAGAAACTATACATAATTCACTGCATGTCACAAAACTATCCTCAAGACTAAAGAAAAACTGCAGTCTACTGTGCTATATCACAGTTCCGTGTTGATATTTTATGTGTGTATTTGATGCATAAGCATATATATGATCATCAATATACATATTTATGTGTTACTTATGTACATTGATACGTATATATGACTTATATACATTTGTGTGTATATTTATTTATATATTCAAATAAATACATCTCTGTGTTATTTTAGGCATTCCTACATGTATGTACAACATACATATGTATCCGTGCATATCAGTAAGCTAATGTGTGTACTAATTCCCATTTACACAAGAATTTGTCTTCCCAAATAAAGCTCTGGAATCCTGGTCGGTGATTTGTGGCGATTAATCATCAAGATGGGATCAAGTTGCTTGGAGGTAAAGAAAATGTAGGTTGGATTTGGACACTTGCCTAGGGTCTGGAAGAGAGCCAGCCTGTAGGAGTTCAGCCTCCTTTTCTAGATAAGGAATGAGCCAAATGGGTTTCATTATATTCTTAGAGACCGTACCTTCCCTAACATTCCGGTACATAGAGTGACCTCGGTGATTATCCTACCAGAGCACAGCAGGATTTAATATAAGGGGTATTTTTATTGGCTCTTATTAGAGAGGGTTTATTTATTAAAACGTCAAAACAATTTCCTATAAGGTTATTTCAGCTGGAAGGCAAGCCCACAACATATCATAATGAGATGCTATCTCAAGGCATCCCGATCGAGTTAGGCTGAGCTTCTCCCCAGGTATGAAGGAGAATGACCTGCCACCCAACCGAGCAAAGATGTCACGGTGTGACATGTGTCCCCACGACCTCGTAACTAGAGAAGACCTACTCTGATGAGTGTCGCCGTGTGTGGTCACACTGGTCTTGGAGGCGAAGATAAGTTGCCCTCCTTGCCCTGTCCTGTGAGTGACGAACAACAGATCCCTTTCTTAGGATTCCAAAAAATGAAAGGTGCAGGGGTGGGGGTGACTCCCCCCCATCAGCTCATTCCATTGATCATGCATCCAGCCTACACGGGCTGTCCCTCTTTTGCCCCTCATCAAATCAATCACAGAAGTGTGACCCTTTCACTGCCTCTCCAAACGAATGAAGGGATGACAACTGAAGTAAGTCACACACACACACACACACACACACACACACATACACACACACACGACCTTTTTGTCCGCATCAGGCTCTTTGCCACAAGTTTAGGGAATAGGAGAGAGCAAGAGCAGATGTGCACACATAGTTTAAGAGCGGATATGAAATAGTTTCTTCTGTTGGATTCCTTTTAGCTTCCCTGGTGCTGGTGGGTTGTTTTTGGTGCCACCACCCGGACACGTCCCCTGGGCATCCCATTTCTGGCCACTCTCTCTCCTTCTTCCATACCCTCCTCTCAGGCAGG
The DNA here is from genome assembly GCF_003254725.2 of Canis lupus dingo. Classification (NCBI taxonomy): domain Eukaryota; kingdom Metazoa; phylum Chordata; class Mammalia; order Carnivora; family Canidae; genus Canis; species Canis lupus. The sequence continues at coordinate 1,649,090 of NC_064281.1, read as the reverse complement.
AACCAAACAAAGCAAAATGAAAACAAATGGAAAGCACAGCTGCAGCCGTCCCCACCTTATGCGGACAATGGCGGGTCCCCCAAGGTCTCCGCTTTATGTTTTCCTATCCACGTCATTTATCAGATAGTTTCTTGACCTCAACACAAACTCATATTTTGGGGTGGGATAATTTTTGTGACAGTAAGGGGGGCTTTTCCAGGGAGCCCCATCCCTGCTCCCTATCCAGCAAACACCCAGTGGCCAATTAGGCCCGGGGAGGTAAGTTCGCCCTTCCATGGTCAACCACAGCCAGACATACATGAACAGATAAATCAAGAGCACATAGTGTGCCATGCTCACACGCAGTTTCTCAGCATTCATACTGGAGACATTTGGGGATGGACTGTTCTCCAGGGTTGGGTGTCTGGTGAACGGTGGGGTGTTGAGCAACATCTCTGGTTTCCCCCCACCGGATGCCAGCAGCGTCCTGCTTTCTCAGTATGACAACCAAAAATGTCCCCAGACACAGCCAACCATCTCTTGGTTGGGGGGGCACAGTCACTCCTGGTTGAGGGTAAGAGTCATAGAGCTCTTGTACCCACCCTACGCACCATCTATCTGACCATTTTTATTTCTGTTTCTCAAGGAGGCAACCCAAATTCTTTCAACCCTGTTCGTTGACTTGGGGTTGTAAATGTCCTCATGGGTTTTTGTTGCCTTTGCCATTTTAAAGACATCCAGGATGAGTTCTCACCTTTTCTCAAACTTTTCTGCAGCCCCGTTCTGACTCCATGTCCCACGGACACATCCAAACCAGGCGTGCCTTTGGATGCGTGTTGCTGAGGAAATGACTTTTCTCTCACTCTCGCTCTCTCTCTCTCTCTCTCTCTCTCTTTTTTTTTATTCTGCACATTTCAGAAAGCCCATGAGCATCGCACAGCTGTGCGGGCTGATCCGAGTTCTCTAAGATTTTCAAACTAATTATATATGTCCTCTCTTTCCACGCCAGAGAACGTGCTTCCAACAGAGCTAACCAACCCGGGTCCAGATGTGACTCTCAGTGCTGACATGGAACTAATTTCTGCCAGGATGAAAGAGGCCCACCGAGTCTACCTCGATCCCACAGTTAACCCCACATGGTGGGATCTACACCTGGCGTAGTTACGGTGCTTAGGTGTAGTTACAAACCACCAAGTAGGGTGGGAGAGACTGGCAGTTGCCATTCCACCCACCATGGATCACCAAACTGAATGATTTGAAGCCAGGATAGATCCCTGCTACAATTTATCAACTTGGGTTCATAAATCTCAAATGCCTGGGTGATGCCCGTTTTACAGATGTGAACCAAAGCTTTAATAGTTGTGAGAAACAAGGTTCACAAAAAACCTCCAATACGGATGCCTTGAAAATTCAGGGGCTACGAGAAAATAACGTCCCCCTACACACACTGTATTCCTGCACAGATATAACATAAATGAAGAAAAGGCCATTGAGGAAACTCCAAATTGGGGAAGAAATTCTAATTTCCTCTTGCATTACTCTGATAGGCTGATAAAAGTTATTGATCCTCAGAAAACTGGAATATCATATTTTTGAAAGTCCATATTCTCACCAGATCATTACTCCATAAAATAAAATAGTACACCAGCAAAAACCACACGGCCAAAATTTTTAGCTACACATTTTAATGTAAGAAAAATATACAGACACCATATATATATATATATATATATAGTGTCTTATATACAGTTATTGCTTGTGTTATTTCATATTAAATATTATATTATTATAGGTGTTATATATAACTCATATATAACACATATATGATTTACACATCAGCAGATGAACAAAAAACAATCCCTACACAAAACTAGAATTTAAGGGGCACCTGTGTGGCTCAGTTGGTTGAGCACTGGCCTTTGGCTTAGGTCGTGATCCCAGGGTCCTGGGATTGAGTCCCACATCCGGATCCCTGCTCCTCAGGAAGCCTATGTCTCCCTCTGTCTCTGCCTCCTGCTCTCTCGGTCTTTCATGAATAAATAATATAATCTTGTTTAAAAAACTAAAATTTAAAAGAAGAGACTTTAGTAGGACGTCTCTTCGGAGGTACACCCAGGCTGTATCCCATCTGCTCCATCCTGAGCATTTGTGAAAAGCAGCCCATTGAAGCATCTGCTATTTTTTTTCTACCTGCCTTCTGGCGGGGTGGATGGCATTCTTCACACTCACCTAGACACAGCATGGTCTGCGATCAATGGATGGATCAATGACAAACCCCCTGAAAACTGGACCAGGACACCAGACCACCTGGACACATACCTTTTTGTAGCCAAAAAGCGAAAGTAAATACATCACTCCTAATAGTATTCTCTGTCTTGAGACCTAACATTAGATTTCAATATAGATTACTTGATTTAAAAAAAAAAAAAAAAAGGCCAGCTTGGCATTCTATGCCATTTAATGGTGGCATTTGCTTGTTTATTTATTTTTTTCATTTGCTTGTTTAAAGAATGGGAAATAAAAAGAAAATAAAATAAAAAAATAAAAATAAAGAGTGGGAAATAAGCAAACTGCATGTTTTTATCTATGGGACATCTCAGGATGTTGGCAAGCTCAGCTGCATTTCAGACAACCATCCAACTATAAACTATGGCTCTGGGCACGACCACAGGGCATCAAAATGGAAACTCTTATATTTGGGGAAATGTCTCTAGACGGCCCTGACATGAAACACGCCCTTTGAGGATGCATTGCTTCTGGTACTATTGACATAAAAAGGTGTCCGATTTAGCCAAACGTCAATGCAATGGCTCTCAGGGTCTCAGGGAGAAGGTTTAAGATGGAATTCATGCAAATGTTTTAAGTTCTTGCTGCATTTCACAAGATTGGCTCCCTCTGGGTTATATTTAGCCAGCGACGTATGATTAAAGCATCCTTTCACCTGCATATTCTCCACCTTAATAGGTCCCTCAGGTGTCTAATGTACACCCAGCACCGGGGAGAGTCCAGGAACCATGGTGCACGCTGCCGCCAGATTAATCTCATGAAAACAACACTTGAATCCCCTTGACTCAAGAGAAGCCCTTAATCACCACCCACCACCAACAGGATGGGGGAAAAGTACATAACCAGTCATTCAAAGCTCAGCACAGTAGCATCTCATTCATCTTCTTGGAATGACTGGGTCTCTTCCCAGACAAAGGTGACCCAGGAAAGCTTGCCTACCAGTGGCCACCAACTTCCTCTCAACCAGCTTTGGAACCACCAAAGCCAAGGTCAGCAAACTCAACCCCTCCCTCTAGACATGGATGTGCCACAGATGAGGACAGGGGCCAGCCATGCCTTGAGAGCATTGGCCAGCAAATCCCTCACCATGTATCTTCAATCCTGACACAAAGTATCCACATTGAAGCCCAAATGGCGCTCCTTCCCTGGGGTTGTGGGTTGGCGGACTGTGTGTGAGTGGAATACTATTCCTCTTTGCTAAAGTTTCAGTGAATGGAAGTGGCCTTCCTATGATTATCTTGCCACAGCCCAGAATTTAATATCAGGGGTATTTTTATTGGCTCCTGGGCAAGAGGGTTTGTTTATCAAAATGTCAGAAGCGTTTCCTCGAAGGTTATTTGAGCTGCAAGGCGAAGCCCACAATGTAGAATCATACAGTTGCCTGTACTCCGAGGTCCTATGGCTGGGAGGGGGCATACGGTGGGAAAGTCCTGTGAAAAATCGGGAAGCATCAACATGGTTCTGAAGGATGAGCCACAGAACGCGAGTGGGGGTCTTGTTGGGGCAGGAGTCTGACCTGCATTGGCTAAGAGTCCTGAAAAACAAAGCAAGGTCCATGTTTGGTGTCAGCCAACCACATGGTAATGCACTTCAGTCGACATTCCAGTGTCCTCGTTGAAAGACTGAAGCCAAGGGGGTCCAAGGAGACATTAGAGACACAAGAACCAACCATGGGACCAATAATCAAGTCCAGCTAGAGGTATCCTATGAAACCACTACTAACTACCCTAGGGCGGGAGGGATTTGGGGGCTTTGAGGTGGACAGCTTGTGTTGGGATTGAAGCCACATGGTGATGGATGTGTACAAGAGCTTGGCTGGTCCCTGTCCTCACTCATGGCTGGACAAGTAGGAGCCATGAAGCCTAGTCTCTGCCCTAAGTGAGTTCGAGCCCCTCGGGATTTGACACCGTTACATCACCCTCCTCTGTCTGTCCAGACGTCACTATTCCGAACTTTGAGAAGAAGCCCTCTATTCCCTGTGAAGTTGACCACTGTCCTCCTAGCAGCATGTACCTCCACCCACGTCCAGACTCGTAGAACACTTAGGGTGAAGACCATAAACGCACCCTCCATCCTTCCTGCAAGTTGAAGATAATCCTTTGTGCCTACATCTTCAATGCATGGCCACCAGCACCCAGGTAGAGCCTCGGATTGTGTGGTAGGAGAAGCAGAAATGTAGTCATTGCCCGAGGGATAGGACTTGGGAAATGTAAGAGGTGCTGAAGACCACTGGGTTTGATTTCCCTCCGTTTGTTTCCAGATGTCACCACTGCCCTTTCATTACAGTGCTTGGTCAGAGGGGAGTTGGGAGGAATTCTTCAGCAACCCCCAGGTCTTACCCCTAAACCACTCCCATTGAGATCCAACATATTACACTATATGCCTGGTATTTCTCGAAGGCTCTTGGGGGAAGAAGCATATGTAACTGGTGTGTTGAACAAGCATGACTCATTGGGTGTAATCATAGAGCAATTTTATTTTGTCTCCTACCATCCCTTTCAAAGATATTCTGTGGGAGTGGAGGGGAGTTCTTTCTAGATCTCTGGAGGAAATTATAGACAGACTTAGGAATTTTCATGACTTTCCTCTCCTGCTTCTCTCTCTCTCTGTCTCTATGTCTACCTGTGACAGGTGTGTGCCTCTGTCCCCTTCCTCCTCCAGGTAGGAATGACTAACACAGAGGTAGTTGTTAAGAGAGGGCTTAGCAGCTATTCTGATCTCCGCGCAGTAGAATAAGCTCAGTGGCGAAGGCGTTGGAAGCCTGCTTGGGCCGCCTGCCAAGCCCCCTTTCCAGTCCAGCTGGAGAGGCAATGGACAGAAGTCTTTATTTCTCTCTGACACCCTTGTGGACTTTGCAGTGGGATTGCAACCCGGTGGGGAGGGCTGTGCATTCATCGGCTTCTCAAAGGTAACAGGTCAGGGTCTAGCAGACACCTCCAAAGATGCTGGGGGTGGGGGGGCCCACACTACATGCTGTGTTGAAGTATCAAGGTGTTTCATGTGGCCAAGCAGAGGATGCACAAAGTTCTCGCCACATGGGCCTGTGACCGGGCAGCTTATAACATCTCACCCTCTGGCTGGGGTGTCTGGGACACTCCTCCAAACTTGCAACTGATACCAGCAGTGAGGGCGCTCTTGGGGACCCCAAGTGTGCAACTAGTGTCAGAAGTGAGGGCAGTCATGTGGAATGCCCCTTTCCCTGAGGATGCACCTGCTTCCATGTTTTCCTGGCCTCAAGCATCCCTGTGTCTTGTGGGGAACTGAGTGGATGGGTTTGGTTCTATAGGGAGAGGAGGAAAGCCCCTCACGCATTCCACTCCATCCTTTTGCTCTGAAGCTAGCTCTGAACTTAACAAAATAATCTTTGGGTCGTGATCCCTATGGACGTCTCCACTGGCCAAGGCAAAGCCTCCCTTCCGGATTATTTGGCATGCTATCACACAGACCATGTAGGGTTTGAGGAAGAGAGGTAAGCCATCAGCACTCCTTGTTCCTGACGGCGGTGAAGGCCAAAGACAGCCACCTGCTTTACATGTCCAAGGACAAAGCTTTGCTAAATGAGGTCACATCCAGAAGTGGACCCAGATGGAGTCCTCTGATCCCTAGAGTCTTATAAAAATCATTAAAATACAGTCTATCTATACATACAATGGATTATTCTTCAGCCATGAAAAGAAGCGGAGTAAGGATTCCTGGAACAACATGGATAAGACTCAAAGACGTGCTAAGTGGGAGAAACTGGTCACATAGCGTAGGATCCCATCGATAGCAAATGTCCAGAAGAAGCAGATGCATAGAGTGCAGCAGGGGTGGCCAGGACGTCGCTGTGGGGGACGATGGAGGGATACAGTGGGGGTAGCTGAGGAATGTGGAGTTTTACTAGGGAGGGAGCATGATGAAGATGTTCTGAAGTTTATTGTACACAGTGGGCTTGCAGTCTCATGTCTGCATATGAAACGCCATTGAGTTGTACACTTTGGATGAACGGTATTGTACATGAATTTTAATTTTAAAAAGTTTAAAAAAAACCCATAATTAACTCTTCCCTCCCATTTATCCACCCTGGTTATTGGACCCACCTGTCTGTGCACATCAGAGCCTGGGTGTTCCCCGTGGCATGCCCACGCATACAGCGATTCTTGGCCGCAAACCACAGAAGTGCCTAGGGCAGCCGAATGCCTGCTCGCTGAGGCCCAGTTTTTACCCCACCCACTTCCACATGGGATCAAAGGCATGGGGGTGGCTTCTAATGAAATCACACACGCACATGGCAGTTAAAGTAAAGATATAAGAAATGCCACAAAGCAGGTGTGACACAGAACAACACAATTTTCCAGGAGCCGAAAGGGATTCTTGGTGCAATCTCTTAAGCCTCCTAAAGACTCAGACCTGAAAGCCTTGGATTCTATTTTCATACTTGGGGTTCTGGAGGGTTGTTCTTTTCTTCTTCTTTTTTTTCCCTTACAATGCTGGAAGCCTTTAAAATGTCCTAAGGAGGGATCCCTGGGTGGTGCAGTGGTTTAGCGCCTGCCTTTGGCCCAGGGCATGATCCTGGAGACCCAGGATCGAATCCCACGTCGGGCTCCTGGTGCGTGGAGCCTGCTTCTCCCTCTGCCTGTCTCTGCCTCTCTCTCTCTCACTGTGTGCCTATCATAAATAAATAAAAATTTTTTTAAAAATGTCCTAAGGAAAAAAAATAAAAATAAAATAATAAAATATCCTAAGGATGTCCTATATATAAATATAGAAATACAAAAAAAAAAAAGCACATTACACACTTGTCCTACCTGCAGTCCACTAGAAGATAAGCTCATTCCCTGCCCACTCCAGCCCTCAAGAACCCATGTCAACCAGAGCCAGCTCATGCAAGAAATGGAATTCCGCGTGAGCCTCCCAGGTCATAAGATTTATAAATGATTTTATAGTTGCAACACACCTTAAGAGGTTATTGAACGCATGGCTTCGTGTTGCAGCAAACATAACAGTAACAACTGCAAGAAAAATTAGTTCCACAAGGACACACTGGCTAATAAAAGAGCAGAAGTTGGGGAGCGGGCACGTACCACGCTTTCGGAAATTGCTGTGAGGTATTTAAACTTTGCCCCTCAAACATTTCCTGACTCTGGTGCCTGGCACCATAAAAACAACCTCGGAGGAACGTTTCTCAGCAAATTCCATTTTCTTTTATGGACGACGTGGATCTCAGCACCACTAACTCCTCACGACAATTAACACTTTATTTTTGAGAACCGGAGACGGTTTTCTTCATCCCAGATGTCTAATCAGAGATGTCTGCCCTAATTTTGGTAACATAAGGCAAAGTCACAGTCTAATTAATATTCCATTCTTGCATAACTAATGACCACAAACTTAGTGGTTGGGTCGTGCAAGATCAAGGTGCCAACAGATGCCCTGAGTGATGATGAGAGCCAGCTCTGTGGTTCATAGACCACAATCACAACCTTTTCACCATAACCTCACTGAGCAGGAGGGCTGAGGGATTTCTCTGGGGTCTCTTTTGTAGGGACAGCAATCCATCACGATCTAATCCCCTCCCAGAGGCTCCATTGCGTGATATCATCAGCTTGCGAGTTAGGATTTCGACATCTGAATTTGGGGGCAGGGCACACAAGCAGGCCAACCACGGCAGGCCTCTTTATTCTTGACTCTTGTTACTACATTTTTCCAGGACTTGATAGGGTTCTGTTCGCCTTTGCACAAGTGTGTGAATTCTCCTCAGCCTCACACTTTACACCTCATAAAAAGAAAATTTAAAGTGAAAAAAAAAATCAGTGTTGGTAAAAGGAAAAAAATCAATGGTATGAGATCCAGTCCTTCCTTTAAAAAAAAAAAAAAGCTTGATTTATTTATTTGAGAAAGAGAGTTAGCACAAGGTGGGTGGGGGTGGTGGGGCGGAGGCAGAGGGAGAAGCCGATTCCCCACTGAACTGGGAGCCCAACACAGGGCTTGATCCCAGGACCTCAGGATGATGATCTGAGCCAAAGGCAGATGCTTATCCAACTGAGCCACCCAGGCGCCCCTCAAGAACACCCTTTTAAGAAAAATCTGGAGATGTAATCACAGTATCAGCCAAAGAAGGGGAGTTTCCCCTGGATTTCTTCCTCCATGTGTGTGGATGGTGGAAAAAAATGGCCCCACAGTGCCTTCCCCTCTTGACGATCATGCAACCCTCAAGCCTGTAGGAGATGGGGAGCCATTCCAGGGGTTTGGAGACAAGAACCGACAAAGCCAAGATTTACGAAGATTGGTCCATGAAGACTGAACCGAATGGTTTTGTAGAGCAACAAACTAGAGGGCAGGCAACGACGTTGGAGACAGATGCGTGTGATCTCCACATCTGCCTCCGATGCTCTACCCTCGGAAATGACAAGGAAAGATCGGTGTAATGCAGTCACGCAGATGTTGACTATAAGAATTTTGGAACTCTCAAACAAAATATCAAGCAGAGATTCTAATTTTGATGGAAAGGTCATAGAATTTTGTTAACAGTGGAGGCATGCAAAGGACTAATCAAGAAGTCATGAGAACAAGAACTAATTTAATGAAATGCCTTCCGTGTCTTGCTCCTTTACAAAAAATAATCTGTGTGTATTCAAGTACGTTAATTCTGGAAAATGGGATAGTTTCTCTTTATAAAAACAGAACTTGAAGTGTTTCTTGTATATCAAACGTGTCCCAAAAGCATTTTTTTTCTTCCAGTTTTATTGAGATATAATTGACATACAGCACGGTACAACTTCATAATGAGTGACCTACATTGGGAACAGTATTTTGATGCATTAACTATCAATCTTGTAAACACATATGGACAGAGTACTCTCAGTATAAAATTTTAAGAGGACTTGAAGAAAACGTTTCTTAGCAAAAATCTGCTTCGTGTTTGGCAAAAATGAAGTACTTGCGTATATTTGGTTCACGTTAAAAAGCCAGACCTGATTGTTCCCATTACTTAATCTTATTTTCCAAGAAAAAAAAAAAAAAAAGACCCGGAAAATAATTGCACATAATTCAAAGAAGTGGTTTCTTAGAAAAAAAATAATAACAATCAACTTTGGGCTACGGGTTGGGAATTAATCTCTGTGATTTGAAACCTCTTGTTCACATTTTTTTTTATATATATTTCAGATATCTTCTGATTTTAGTCGGTAGATCACAGCAAAAGATGAATGTTGGTGTGAGTTTTTAAGAATTTCGTTAGTACCGCGGCAAGTTGAATCCAATAGTTTGGATTGGGACGATCTCTGTTGAGCAGATACTATAAAAAGACAGAAGAATCATATTACCAAAATGTTTTTGTTATGGCCCATTTTCTGTTTGTCACAGACGGACGCCGAGTCTCCTAGAAACTTAGGGTCCTTCCAATGGATTCATAACCGTTAGTGAGTATCCGGGATCCTATATATCTTTATAAGGAGCATTTTTAAATCACACAATTCCAGAAACACTCAAAAGAGCCAATTCACAAACACCGTTTAGCGTTCAAGTTCTCGGCCGACACCGTATTTAACATTAAATTAATGCTGTTTCTACTCCACGCGGTGCCGTGTTGACTTACCAGCGCTCATCTACTTCAGACGGTGCCGTATTCAGGTCAGCGATCAGCGTAACTGCTAGGTTTGGGTCTGCTTCTTCCTCAGCACCCTTCCGGGGGATTCCGAGATCGCCACTCCCTCTTTACGACAGAAGCTTGCTAAATCAGAGTGGCGGACAAAATAGTAACATGGATTCTCCCAACAACAACGCATCCGGGCTTTCAGGGAAAAACGGTTTTACACCAAAAGCAACGACTACGTATTATTCCTCAAAATGCCGGAAAGAACACAGCGTGTGAGATTGGTGGCGAATTTACAATGTAAGAATCTTTGGATTCTTTGGAAATCGAGTGTTGGGCAAAACCCTAACCGTAGTTGTTTCGAGTTAAAAGTGCTTTGAAGGGCTGATGTTTATAGACCCGTGGAGAGGACCGCGGGCTAAGGAGTGGCGAGCGGAGGCTGCTGTGAAGGAAGTGTGGGGACTCCCATCTCCCTTAATCCCACGGGGAGGGCAGGTTGTCTCAAAAATGCACCCGCTCTGGGGCCCCTGGGAGGCTCAGTTGGTTAAGCGTCTACATTTGGCTCAGGTCATGATCTCAGGGTCCTGGGGTCGAGTCCCACATGGGGTTCGCTGCTCAGCAGAAAGTCTGCTTCTCCGTCTGCCCCTCCTTCTGCTCATGCTCTCTCTCTAATGAATAAATAAAAATCTTTTAAATAAATAGAAAATGTACCTGCTCTGATCATTTTGATGCAGCAACGCATGCATCTCCCAGAAGCAGGGGTTCTAGTGAGTGGGGGAAAAACACGAAGCACAGAAGGAAATGTGCGGATGGCGGAGAGTCGTCTTTCTCAAGTTGAGACTCAACGTGTCGGTGGCAAACGGGCACAAGAACGCGCTCCCTGTAGATCCCACAGATGCATAACGCGTCTGCAGGCAGAGCACAGACGTCACAGCGCGAGTAAGGCTTAAGGAATCATCCCAACTTGTTACCACGATGTCTGCGAACACTTCAGCTGTGCTTGTTTGGCGTGTTGAGCTGGGAACCTGCTTACGGGTTAGCCAGGCAAGGAGAGGCGAGTCACACGGCGCGCTGGGGCGGCCCATCCACGGGGCCTGCGCGCTCAGCGTCACAGATGAGTAAAAGGCTTTTTATCGAAAATGCTGCTGGCGCAGCTCTCAAGTGCACTTAAAGGGACGTAGTCAAGGAACAGGTTTTTCAGCAAAGAAGAAAGAACTCGTTTGTGGCACGTGAGGTTCTGCTCAACTTCTCAGAGGCCCGTTTTTGCATCAACAGACTTCAAAGGGCATGTTCTCACGGCCAAGTCAAGGCACCACCGGGATTTAAGTCTGCACAAGCTGGGTCTGTAATTAAAACTATAAAATAATTCCAATAATTAAAAATGTGAAAGATGGGGTGTTGCTCACCATTCAGAGTGAGCAGAGTGTCCCATAAGGTGTGGGGCCGTTGTGTGTGCATGCATGTGTGTACACGCATGGGTGCAACTGTGCATATGTGCATGCTGGTGTGCATGTGTGAATCCACACGTCCATGTGTGTATGCCTGTGTAGTACATGTGTGCAACCATGGACACATGTGTGCCAGCATGTGCCCCTGTGCATGTATGTGGACATGTCTGTGCACGTGCCTATATGTGTGCATGCATGTGGCACATGCTTGCATGTGTGTGGGATGCATGGGCATGGGCATGTGTGTATAAGTGTGCACGCATGTGGGCACGTGTATGGCAGTGTGCATACATGTGTGCAAGTGTATATGCATGTGTGCGGGTATGTGTACATGCATGTGTGTGCACACGTGTGTGTGTGTGTGAGGGACCCATAAAGAGAACCAGTACTGCACTAGGAAGAAAGGAATCATGGGTGCGGAGAAGCGGTGCTTCCTCTGCATCTGGTTATTTGCTTGGAGCCCACGGTAATCACCTCTTCTCGGGATCCCATAATTCCCCGGGTACTTTATGGGCACTCGTGGGGAAAGCATGATGCTGCTATCACACTCCTCATCCTGCCCTGGTTAAGGATCAAGGTCCCCATAAGGAAGCACTTTGTGCTCTGAGTACTTTCCGTAGATGCCCCAAGATCGTCCCCTGAGAGCCCACGCAGGCGGGACGCAGAGCTGGTCACTGAACTTGGCAGAAGAAACTTCGTGGGGTCGGAACCCCCATCACGCCCGGGAACCAAGAGGTACATCAGGCAGCTGGCATCACGCAGAGTCCCTGGGTCAGGATCTTGGCCGCGCCTGCTTTATGCTGCCCCGTGGGTGTTCAGACACCAGGGTGCACCCGGGACCCCTTGCAAGTTCAGACTGGGGTCTTGCTGGGGTTCAGGGTGGCCACGGCAGTGGTGACGATGGATCCAGCCCGCCTCGGGGTGGAGGAGGTGCCAGCGGCCTGGTGAGCAAACCCAAAGCAAGACGAAGCGCGGAGTGGCCCGCAGGGGGGCACGTGGATTACCCTCCCCACCGGGTTCCAGAGACCCCAGATGCCGGCGCCCACCTCTGATGATAAATACAAGTCGGCGTGGACGTGTCTGCATTCTGCAAATTTGTCCTGTTTCCTCGCCATGCCCCAGTGGGGAAACTGAGTCATCTCCTGTGCTTGAGCTTTCTGGGCCACCAACATCCCTGGACTCGTAAACTCAATACGATGGTGGGAAGAACACCGTGGCTTTTGCTGGCACTTTGCAAAAACCACGATAAAAATGCTTATTTCCTTAAAAAGCATCACGTGTGCCTCTAGCACTGTGCTCATCCCGCTTCCTGTGCTTTCCCTACGGGTTTCCTTTCCCCCCCAAAAAAGCAAAAACCAAAAAAAACTTGCTTCTCCAGTGACCTCTTTTTGCACCAATAACAGAAGATACCAGAGCCGGTGTCTGACAAGCAACATGAGGAAGCGTTTGACCCCGAGCCACGTCCCTCACTTATCCATCCCCTGAGCCTGGGAACAGACGTCTGAACCTCATTTGATTTATTTTTCTCCGGCTCCAAAGCACACGTTTGGTGGAACAGGAGCCTCCTCCGGGCTCCCAGGCAAGAAACAGGGCAGGTCTTCTTCTCTGAGCTGCATTGAAGGCCTTAGAATAACAACCGTTTACGGTTCTTCGTTTCCGACGTTTACAGGTAATGGAAATACCCGGATTTCACGGGGAGTAGATAGGTCGTCATTTCCAAGGGGTGTCATGGGATTGCGTCCTCCCAATCCCAGGGTGGGATTCCTAGGCCCAGGGCAGTTCCCCAGGTCCGGGTCCAGGGCGGTTCCCCAGGCCCAGGGTGTCGGTGGGAATAAAATGCACCCCGCAGCCTGAGCCAGAGGCACGGCAGGTGCGCATCCTCGGTTCTGGGATTGCGCGGCGGGTTGGCATCATCTGGAGATGAAGATGCATCAACAGATCTTGAGGAGGGAACGACGTGCACCCAACGAGCCCGTTACGGGAATCGCCAAGTATCTCATGAGGACATTTCAGAACATTTCCCACCCTTTACTGACGATACCTGTAGCTTAATTAAACCCGGTGAGAAAATTCTATTTCTAGTTGCGCTTATTTAGGGAATCGATAAAAATCCAGCGGGCATCCTTCACTCCGCACGTAATAGCTCAAGCATTCGGAGGTCTGCAGCTCGGAGCAGCGGAGCTCCTGGCTGCAGAAACACACGTCCTCAGGCTGGGCCCACAAACTAATGCTAAAGGCCCTGGACACCTGGAAACACCTTCCAGATGTGCAATAAAATCCTCGTTAAACCAAGTTTCCTGGTAAAAGTTCAATGACTTGTTTTTCCCAAACTCCACTCATGGAAGACCTCAGACAAGCAAGATCTCTCTCTGCCTTCCCCACTAACGGCCGGCCCTCCGACACTCTTCTGACTTTCCCTCTGGCTCTCTGTATCCTGTTTTAAATTAAGCAAAAGCTTTCCCAGATTTGAAAAAAAGGAAGAAAAAAAAAAAGTCTCATGAGGCTTAACAACGATCCCAGTATTATTCCCTCATGCTTCAAAGGAGGATTCCAGATGCAGCTTTCTCTGCCAGGAGAAGCGTTTGCATTTCATCCTTCCAAAAATAAGGTCACGATCACGGTGAGGTGCCGGCGTTATTCACAGAGATACCCCTAAGTCCCTGGCTCAGGACGTAAATTTGGTTTTCCCAGGATCCTATAGGATCAGGGCTTTGGGGGAAGTCCATCTTCCTGGGCCCCTGCATTTCTGCAGAGATTATGAACGGACGACAAATTCACACTTAAGAAAACGTAATGCAAAAAAAAAAACAAATAAAAAATAATTAAATTTTAAAAAAAAGAAAATGTAACGCTAACATTTAGGTGGTTCTTCTGTACGATCGAGTTTGTCAATCTGGTTTAAAAAAAAAAGCCCTTGTCCCTGCAGGGTCACGTTTGTGAGAACTAACTCATGTTGTGCCTACAGGGAGGCCACCTACCAGCGATACCAGTTGGTATCTCGGATTGCGCATTTTGTATGCAAGACTAGTTTCTCAGAAGGGGTTCCGTACAAAGCAGAGACTTTCCACAAAAACGTGCCCTCATTACTCTCAGATTTTAGTATTGCCTCTTTCTATTTTTCATCCTGGATTAGGCTGCGAAAGGTATGTCCTTGTCAAATCTCTGGAATCTGAGAATATCACCTTATTTGGAAACAGGGTGTTTGCAGATGGGATCTGAGATGAGCTCGTCCTGAACAAGGTGGCCCTATATCTGACAACAGGGGTCCTCGTAAGAGAAAGAAGAGGAGCCGCAGACGCAGAGGAGCCCCGTGAAGATGGAGGAGGAGACGGGAGGGACGCAGCCACCAGCCCGGGGACGCCTGGGGCCCCAGACGCTGGAAGACGCAGGAAGGACCCTCCCTGGAGCCTCTTCCCTGGATCTCAGCATCTCTGCCCCACCTGGACCTCGGATGTCTGGTCCCCAGAGCTGGGGGAGGATGGATTCCTGTTGTTTTCCATCGTAGTTTGTGGCCATTAGGAAGCGTCATTAGGAAGCAAGCGTGCACAGTGATATAGGCTGCGCATTTAGTAGATCTCAGCAAATCTATCTTCACTCTTAGAACATGATGTCAACAACTGACACTGCTATTCCCTGGCACATTTTTATCTATTCACACAAGTTCAGAATTCTGGACACAATGAGTGGGGAGGGAGGCACCACAGTGTGGTGTATGGAAGGCCTTCTCTTCCCACCAGGATTCTCCTCAGCTCTGGGTGAACACAGTGCCTCTCTGGGCAGGTGGAGTGAGCGACATGTGGGTGGAGGTGCTCTGGCCGGTACGCGTGCCGGACGTTAGATTTGTGCACAGCTACCAGAGTGCAGGGGTCCCCAGACGACCCAGGATGTGGCACGGATGACCATGAGGCCTCCCACCCACACAATGAACCCACAGAGCTCCAATATCCAAGGCAGATGGTAGAGCCCGGCTGGCCTCCCAAGCTGCAGCAGGGTCAGCAAAATAGAGCAATTCGAGGCGGAGGCCTTGAGTCACTGCCAGAGCTGGACTTCAAAGGCCTGGTGACATCCCTGTGGCCGAGGGGGACAACAGATGGCTCTAAGCGGGTCTGGACCCCGCCCTGCAGGCATGGCCTCTCTAGGCCATCCCGCCCTCCGGCTTCCCCTCGGGGCTTCGCAATGTGTTCCCACAGGTGAGGAGGCGGCAAGTAAGAAAAGAAAAAATATGCACCCCAAATGCACAGACCCCACATCTTATCACAAAGCCCATCAACATTTTGAAGGAGGCAACAAGACCCACTGCTCACTTTCCAATCTTATTTGACCATAAAATATCTGTGTGTGTGTCTCTCTGTATCTCTGTGTCTCTGTCTCTGCGTGTCTCCCTGGTTCCTCGTTTCTCAGAGCCGACTACCAAACCAGAGTTTGCAGAACAGTTTGGGGAGAATGTTCACTTGCATGAACGATGAACCCCCCCTCAGATTTCTGTCTGCAATCTTCCTGACTTCCACATTCAGCTCCAACCTCACATGCCCTCTTGGGTATTTGAAGCCCCCAGGCCGCCGTGTCCACATACATGCCCACCCCCCATTGGGATGATAAGATGTTTCCTCGTCTTGCCTGCCCTGACCATTGTACCCACGGCTTCTTTGTGGACGTTAGGACTGGAGATCTGATCTCTCATCTCTAGTTGCTGGTTGTCTCTGTGCACAGAACAAAGGTCACTGAAGGGCACGCTGAGAAGGTGCCCGTCTATGAACCAGGATGAGAATCCTCACAGAAAACCAACCCTGACCACACTTTGACCTTGGACATCTCACCTTGACACATCAAGCTGCCCAAACTCTGCTGCTTTGTGATGCCTGTCCAAGCAGACTCCTACGCTACCGTATAAAGCTCCGTTACCCACCTTTCCCCTGGCGCCTACCATCCCCATCCAGACCGTCAGCGACTGCCACATGCTTAGCTAATCCTCGGCATATAAGTAACCTTCCCAGTTTTCTGTGTGGCGGCTGCCAACAGACATTGCCTGAGCTCCCGAGAATTTGTTAAATTTGCAAACATATGGCAAGTTATACGGAACCCCTTAATCTGTTCCTATTTCCTTCCAAGTGTTTTTTTCTTCTTCTTCTTCTTTTATAGACGTATTTTGCCGGCCTTTCGCCAAGACTTTCATCATTTTCCGTTTGTCCTTGGAACCCCGCCCAACTTCTCCAGGTCAGCGTGCTCTGGCTTGACTGTCAGCTATGACTCTGCAAGCTGACCCCTCTTGGAATTAAGATCTAAGGACCTGGAGATATATACGGGTCCGGGAGAGCACCCACAATGTGACTCACGTATGTATATGTCTTGGTTTTCCTGCCTGAGGTGACTACTTCCAGTAACAGGAATACCCTGATCTGAAAAGGTTTATGAAGCTCTACAGACTCATTCCATTTTTTATCTGAGGCTCAACCATATTCTGAATATTTAGGAACTGAGCCTAGGTTACACATTCTAGTTATGGAGGTCAACCCAATGGACTCCAACATCAGAGTCTATAAATCAACTTTGTGGCTACTGTTGTTGCTTTGTCTCTTATACCCTTTGTGGGATGAATTGTGGTCCCAAAAAACCCATGTTCAAGTCCACGAGCCCAATGATTATGAATGGGACCTTATTTAGAAATAAGACTTTTTCAGATACAAATAAGCCAACACAAGGTCATGAAGGTGGGTCCTAATTTAATGGGAGTGGCGTCTTTATAAGAAACTGACAATGCCATGGGAAGACACTGATACATGGTGAGAAGTCCGTGTGTCGATGAAGGAAGAGCTGGAAGCAATGTGGCCACAAGCCAAGGAATGACAAGTTTTGCAGACCACCAGCAGAAGCTGCAGGGGACAAGGAAGGGTCCTCCTGTCAGGTGTCAGAGGGTGCATGACCCTGCTGACACCTCGATTTTGGACTTCCAGCCATGAGACAATCAGTTTCTGCAGTTTTAAGCCATTCTGTGATACTTTGCTATAATAGCCTGGGAATATGTACAATGTGCCACTAACACTTCTCCAAGCGCAGTGGCGAACATCAAACAGAACGTTCTCCTTGCACTGTGGTGGGCTGAGATAAATATTACATTGATCTCAGACAAAATCATAACAATAAATGTGTCTACCCAACTAGTTATCAACCTAACTACTCATATTTCCAAGGGTCATGTTGCTAATGGATCTTTGAATAAAGACCATTATTTTATTCAGAGACTATCTCTTTCTTACCTTCTGAATATTAACTGTCTCTGTTTTAAGAAATGGTGGCAATAAATGAACTTAAACTTCCCTTTTTTAATGATCTCATTTACTAGAAATAATGCAAAAAGCAGCCAACTCTTTATCTGTCCCCAAGACATTTTTTCTTTTTAAAGATTTTATTGGTTTATTCATGAGACACACAGAGAAAGGCAGAGACAGGCAGAGGGAGAAGCAGGCTTCTTGCAGGGAGCCCAATGCAGGACTCGATCCCAGGACTCCAGGATCACGATCTGAGCCAAAGGCAGATGCTTAACTGCTGAGCCACCCAGGTGTCCCCCCGCCAAGACATTTTTCTAAAACATTTTTACATATCTGGAAATAGACAAGAATTAAAATGACTACAAAATAAATTATAAGGTGTAATAATGTATTAATACAATTCTTCATAGTTTGTGTAGCATTTTTTAAACATACACTAATTTGAGCGTCACAGTACCTGTCTTTGGTAGACTCATCACCATGGTGAGATTGATCTGTGAGAGAGTCAAATGGATTTTTCTTTTGTCAAGGCTGCGTTGAACTTTGAAAGGAAACAAGACTTGCAGGTGCATCATTTGCAGAGCGACGTGAGACAGTGCCCCCATGGAATGCAATAAAAGGATACAGGGCAGCCCACGTGGCTCAGTGGTTTAGCACCGCCTTCGGCCCGGGGCGTGATCCTGGAGACCCGGGATTGAGTCCCACGTCAGGTTCCCTGCATGGAGCCTGCTTCTCCCTCTGCCTGTGTCTCTGCTTCTCTGTGTGTGTGTGTCTCTCATGAATAAATAAATAAAATCTTTAAAAAATAAAAGGATACAGTGTGTGACATAAAACCAATGCCAGGAGCGCTCAGGCAGGTGGAGACTTATGACCCACTGAATATGATTCATGGCCCTACAAAAAAAAAAAAAAAAAAAAAGGATTCACGTCTCTATCTCAGTCTTATGGTGGGGTATGTACTTTGAGGAACCCTCTTGTTGCAAAATGGGGTCCTCAGAATGGCATTCTCTCCACCATTGATGGTGTGACAAGAGTGGTAGTTGTTTTCAACTATTTCCCGAGCTACACCCCAGAGGAGTAGAAGCAGGTGAACTGGGGTCTTTACAAGTTGGTGGCCAGGCAGTCGGGTTACCTTGAGAGTGGATGTGTATGGTTGAATAGAAACAGTGGTTAACAGGAATTCTTGTCTTATTACTGACTTAAAGGAGATAATTCTCACAGATCTGCCTGGCTAACAAGCCCATGGGATAGAAGCTATATCTGAGGACAGCACAGTGACACCTGTAGTCTCCCAGACAGAACCCAGTTTTGGGGGATGGAAGATGTAATCTCAGCTAACTTCAGGCTGCCAACAGAATGGAGTCCGTTTTCCTGGAGGAAAACACAGGCCCAAATTTTAAACTCAAATTTGGGAGTCACTCCTGGGTCAAAGAAGAAATGCTCATGGAAATTGCATGTCAGCAGGAATCAAGTTATAATAAAAATGCTACCCAACAAAATTGAGGGGAGTAGCAAAATGATGTAGGGAAGGAAATATATAGTCTTAAGTGTATGTATAAGTACATATACCTATACATAAGTGCACTGTTTCAAGTGCAAACAGTGTAAGTTGGGAATCAATGAACTGAGTCTCAGTGTAGTAAATGTGAAAAATTCAAGGAACATACCAAAAAAGATAAGACCAGAAACCAATAAAAACATGACAAATCAATAGACTTTTTAGGTAAAGGTCCAGATTATACATATTTTTGGCTTTGTAGTCACAGGTTCCCACAAATGAGTAGTTACTCATGCCCACCATTGTGATGTGAATGTAGGTATGAGGAGGAGGAGGATGGCTGTTATTTACAAAAACAGGCAGAGAGAAATGCAGTAGTAATGCACAGGAGGACCATAGGTTCAACACAGATTTAAAAAAAAAAAAAGAAAAGAAGAGAAAAATGTTGTGCCAAGAAAAATGAAAAGAGAAAAATTGGCCTTGGTCATTAAAATACACACACACAACTAATCTCAAGAAGAAGTAGACGGTTTGACCTGTTTACAGCTAATTTTAAAAAGTACATCACCACTTAAAAATGTCTTCATTTATAAGTTACCAGATTCAAATTGTTTACAGAAAAGGTCTTCAGAATGTTCAAGATACCAATTATTCTAAAATATGCAGTAATCCAAGAGATAGAAAAACAATTCTAACTTATTCATCTTCTGGTGCCAGAGTAACCTGGAGCCCAAACACTAGACCAGAAGAACCTGAGAAAGGAAAACCCAAGACCAATAAAAATTCATTTAAAGCAAAACTCCTTCTTAATGGAGATTATCTCCTTTAAGTCAGTAATAAGACAAGAATTCCTTTTATCACTATTTCTATTCAACACACCAGTGGAATCTTTAGATAGGAGAGGGAGAGAGAGAAATTCATGGCATGAAGGTGAGAATGACAAAAATACACTTGTGGAAAATTTGTATAAAAAATACTAATATTCTATGGGATTTAAAAAATACATATAATAGTTTAACTGTGAGCATCATATATACAATCAATTGAATATCTGTGCATTAGCAACAAAAAAAATCAGGATGTGAAATAATAAAAGACTCTTTTTACAAGAACAGAAAAATAAAACCTCTTATGACACTTGAGAACAAATGTATTGAATAACATGCAAAACCTGTATGCAAAAACTTGCAATCACATATTGAAATCTGTTATATGAGAATCTAAGTAAATGCATGGATATCCCATGTTCACGATAAGGACACTCATTAGGACAAAGATGTTAATTCCCCCATATTCCATAGATGGATTAAATGCATTTTGAATAAAAATCACAAATAGAGCCCTTCATGGAACCTGTAGGCTGACTCCAAAATTCTTATGAGCTGGGTGATGGAGGAGCAGGCAATTTGGATAAACTGCTCCACTGAAGACAACTAAAAATACTGTACAAAATATTATTTTTAAAGATTTTTTATTTATTCATGAGAAAGAGAGAGAGAGGCAGAGACACAGGCAGAGGGAGAAGCAGGCTCCATGCAGGGAGCCTGACGTGGGACTCGGTCCCGGGACTCCAGGATCAGGCCCTGGGCTGAAGGTGGCGTTAAACCACTGAGCCACCCGGGCTGCCCCAAAATATTATTTTTAAACTACAAGGAAGTTCTGGGTGTAGATAAAGGAATTCCAGGTGAATCTAATGATAGATAGATAGATAGATAGATAGATAGATAGATAGATAGATGATAGATAGATAATAGATGATAGATAGATAGATGATAGATAGATGATAGATAGATAGATAGATAGATAGATAGATAGATGATAGATATAGATAGATGATAGATAGATATGATAGATGGATGGATAGATGGATAGATAGATGCTAGATAGATAGATACATATATGCATACATACATAGAAAGACAATAGATACAGTAGATAGGAATGTGTGTGTGTAGGTTGGGCTCCCTCCGAACAAGACCTTCCCTCAAAAAACTGTAGTCAGGAGTTCATTTTGGAAGGGAGCACCAGCAGGATGTGGAGAGGTGAGACGAGGAAGTGGGAAGGGCAATGGACAGGGTACATATTGAGCAGGTCACCACCATGGATAGCTAGGGTTCAATTCTGTCAAGAGTTTCAGAGAAAGTGTTGAAAGTGCCCCAGAGCTACCCCAGCTAAGTGGGTTGAAGGACTTGGCCACCAATGCTTGTCATTGTTTATGAGAGAGCCGTTTCTCAGATGCCCTACATCCCCAGCACTCTGGCCTGCTTCTGATACACCCATCAGGCTCCAGTGGTCAGATGAAGGCTCCAGGCAAACAGCCACAGGATCTAGGATTGGAAGTGGTTATGCCAGCATGTGCTATAACACACAACAGAGGAGAGAGGACTGATCAGCCCACAAATGAGCAGCTATCCAATAAAGAGTGTTGCAATGATTGGCTTTCCATATGGAAAAAATGAAAACCATATGAACACACACATAGACACACACACACACACACACACACATACATATACACAACTCCAGATGGAACGTTAAATTTCTTCAAGAAAACGGAGAAAAGATATCTTTCTCTCCTTGGAGCCCGACCAGATTCCTTTAAGACACAAAAACGTTAACCGTTGAAGAAAATGACATGTGAACTAGCTTACAATTAAGAACTTCTGTGTGTCAAAAGACACCATAAACACAGTGAAAATGGGAGCGCTCTTAAACAAAGGATTCAAACGATGCATATCTAGGACATATATAAAACTTCCATTTATAGGAAAGACACAAGCCGTTAGAAAACCCAGTGAAATCGATGAGGAGGGAATCCACTCAAGAGAACTATGCACGTGTGGCCCCAACACACTTGAAACTATGATCTGCTCCCTTCCTTCAGGGAAAAGTAAATCAAGACCTCAATATGATAAATTGCTATTTCCATTTGATTAAGAAAATATACACATTCTGAAAATGTCAAGCATGGGAGAGAATGTGCAATGATGGAGGAGATATAGACAGTGACCTTGGGTGTGTAATTACTACAACGTCCTTGGAAAAGTACTTTGCAGAACCCATTGTTTCTAATCACATCACCGTGATGCAAGAATTCCTCCCCTGGGTGCATATTCTGGGGAAAACCATTGAGACATGCATCCTAACACACCTACCAGACGTGCTCATATCATCCTTGGTGCTGATAACCAATCCTGGAAGGAATTCAAGTATCCATCAGCAAGAAAATGTAGAAATACACTGTGGTCTGCTCCTTCAACAGGGGACTTTGAAGCAGGAAAGAAAGAAGAAAAGAAAGAAAGAAAGAAAGAAAGAAAGAAAGAAAGAAAGAAAGAAAGAAAGAAAGAAAGAAAGAAAGAAAGAAGAAAGAAGGAAAGAAAGAAAAAGAAAGAAAGAAAGAAAGAGAAAGAGAAAGAAGGAAAGGGAAAGGGAGAGAGGAAAGAAGGAAGAAGATGAAAGAAAGAAAAAAAAAGGAAAATAGAGATATAGACAATAATGATGATATAGACAATATAGACAATAATGGTATAGACAATAATGTGAAAATATAAGTAACAGAATATTGGATGACCAAGTCTAACTACTAAAGTATTAAGTAGTAAATTTAGTACTAAAGTGCTAAGTTCAATTACTAAATCAATCAAACTATATATGATATGTTAGTGATAGTTATATATTTGTGAGCTGTGTCTTTAATATAGGATAGTTTAATATCCTATATGTGCACATGCACAAATACACACACGTATATACGTGATTTGAACTTGCTTGTATCTATGTTAAATGAAATTTAAAAATCAAGAAAATGAGATACTCTAAATTTTAGCTAGTAGTTGATTCCAGGTGGAAGTAAGAGATGAAGAAAAGGCAGATCAATGCCAGATATTGTTAATAATCTAATCCTGCTGTTAGGTAGTCGGTATTTTGTTCCTCATTACATTCTTACGTCTTCCATAGTTGACATTTTATTTATAACAAATACTACATTGCAGTTATTATTATTTCTCCACGGAGGGATGGCCCTTATTACCCCTGTGAGCTCTCCCTGCGTTGCATTGATACGTCTAATGAGATCCAGTAATGTTGAAAAAAATCCGGCCCCAATTAGAGGATATCTATAAAGCGGCCCTTCTATTACTATTCCCTGTATTCAGAGTCAATCCTCAGTGTGAACATTAATGGCATATTTCTCCAAGGTAGTGCATTTCTTATAAATAAGTCTCTGCTTAAAATATTTTTAGGATAATGTGTGGAGGTATTAAGGTATCTGAAGTTTCTACCTCTACCTAGACAATGTGAAGCCAAGAAAAATAAGGAGTAGTGCCCGTTGAGATGTCTTTACTCCCTAAAAGACATCAGGAAGTCTTTTCGTGTGTCATGAGGCATCACGTCAAATCCCCTCTAGAAATACCTGCCAAAATATCTTCATTCCATTAACATCGCACATAATGGGGAATCTTCCTCGTGTGTTTGGAGCAGGCCTTGACACTTACCATGATCCTGCGAGCAATCTCTTTATTTTCATGAGTGGATTGGAACGGGGAAATGAGGGAGACCTCAGGACAGCTGGCAAATGTCTAGGGCAACCCCATAGCGTCTCCTTCTAAAAATTCCCCAAGCCACATCTGTCTGGGGCAGTGTTCTGTATTTCTGTTCTACTCAAAGTTGCTTCAATTTTATTTATTCCACAACAAAAATTTTACATTCGTATTATTTCCAATTAAACGTTAGGAATTGTTTAGAAATTCAATTTTATTTACCAAAAAAGTATTTATTGGAAGCTTGGGTGGCTCAGTGGTTGAGCAGCTGCCTTCGGCTTAGGGCATGATCCCACGGTCCTGGGATTAAGTCCTGCTTCAGGCTCCCTGCATGGAGCCTGCTTCTCCCTCTGTCTGTGTCCCTGCTTTTCTCTCTGTGTCTCTCATGAATAAATAAACAAAATCTTTAAAAAAGTATTCATTGTAAAATTTTCTTTGTTTAACCAGTTATAAAGGTTATTTAAAACCGAGATAAAATACAGACATTTTCAGAGAGCTGATAACAAGGATTTAAGTTTCGGTTCACATTTAGCACACGGGATATGGCTTCAGGGTAGGGGATTCAGAGGAAGTGGATTTAAACTAGGTCCAGGGCTCTGGAAGGGAAGAACGTAGGGGTAAAAAGAGAGAAAGACCACCCAAAAGGCAAAGGGGGAGGGGGAGATGTGAGTACATTTCAAATGAGTTCATAACCTTGGATTCAGAGTTGTGTGTTGACGAAGTGTTGTAAGAGTGGGTTGGAGGAGGGGTCTGATTTGAGCTGAGGACGGCGGTAGGGAAGAGATGGCACACCTGCAGGCACTTGTCACCCAGACCCTGAGGTTCGCTAGGGCACATCAGCATCCACACAGATATGAGAGAGGATTCCAACCGTGCGCACGGCTGGACGGATTGTGTGCGACAGGTACAGGGTTGGGAGGTCAGAGAGGGCTACGGATCCCTTGCAAGCTGATTCTCAGATGTGGTTTAGGACACGCGGTGTTTCCTAGTCACAGGTGTGCTTGATTGAAAGGCATTGCATTTGATGTGAAGGTGTGGATGGAAACAGATTTTTCTTTCTCGAATAATGGTGGCCCATGCATTATAGCTGGAAGAAAGCAAATTTTACCCTTTCTTTTTCTTCCACCAACTCAGGCTTCCCTCTTAGTTGTTACAAAGGCAGTTTCTATCCCATTCTGAATTATCTAGTTAGCAGACAGAAGACATTCAACTTTCCAAATAACCCCTTTGAAACTTCCTAGGAGTGGCCTTTTGATTGTAGACAGATGATGATAGACAGTAGAAGGATACATAGAAGGATGGATGGATGCATGCATGGATGGATGGATGGATGGATAGATAGATATGCAGATGGATAGATAGGTAGATGGACGATGGATGGATGGATGGATGGATGGATGGATGGATGAATGGACAGGCAGATGGATAGATGATAGATAGATAGATAGATAGATAGATAGATAGATAGATAGATATGCAGATGGATAGATAGGTAGATGGAAAGATAGATAAATAGTTGGATAGATGGATGGATGGATGGATGGATGGATGGATGGATGGATGGACATGCAGGTAGATAGATGATAGATAGATAGATAGATAGATAGATAGATAGATAGATAGATAGATAATAGATATGCAGATGGATAGGTAGATGGACTGATACATCAATGGATGGATGGATGGATGGATGGATGGGCAGGCAGATGGATAGATGATGATAGATAGATGATAGATAGATAGATAGATAGATAGATAGATAGATAGATAGATAGATCTTATGTATGTACTTAGCCAACCAGTTGGGCAGTTGCTGATTCCCAGTATGGTCAGGCATGCCCTTGTGTTTTCTTTCTTGGTGAAATAGTCACAGGAGAAGGAAGAAAAAAAAACATAACCATAAACTCAGGAGATATTCCAGACTGAGACCAAATTGTGTCATCAGAGGCGCTTCTAATGTCACCATACATTTCCTGTGAAAGATCCTCCCCTTCTCGTTACTGATGTTTGTAATTGTTTTTCTGTGCATCAATTCCTTTTTTAAGAAACTCACCCTTATCAGTTATGTTAATCTCTTCATTAGAATCTTTGCACGTGGGAGAAGGTTGGTTTCCAATGGGCAAGGAAGCTGGGCTCTGGAGTAAACACCGAGTTCCCCAGAGGGCACTGAAGGGATGGCAGTGAGGTCAAGTTTTAAGGCTGTCCACTTTGACAGAGTATCTCTGCTGCCCATGGGGAAGTGCATCTGAGGCCACAGGCGAGACCTGGTGTGCCAGGAGGGAGCTCTGGGATTGACATGCATGCAAAGATGGTAGATACCCTGGCTTCAGAGAGGCACCAGAGAAGCCAGAACTACAGGGCAGTTGTGCTGAGCACAGCAGATGGAAAGACTGTGGTTTCAAAGGAAGCTGTATGGCCATGAAATTGTGGGCTGGTGGCTGGGAACCAGTTGGGTGGTAATGAACAGAATGAGGCCATTAGTGGGGACATCTCCGGGGCAACACCTCATCCAGCCTTTTATTCTACCTCTGGAGACAGTAAAAAAGAAAAGCAGTCCAAGCTTCACCAATGGCTGTCTGAATTTATTTTGCATGAATTGGACACGTTGTTTTTAATGGCATCATAAGTGTGGCCAAGTTAGCTCCACAGTGATGGCTTTAGAAGGAAAAATAGTACGGTCTAGTGAGAAAAAAAAATGAACCGAAATGAGTCCTTTAAAATATTGGATCTAGCATTAACCCTCACCAATCATTACCTACGCATGTACATGCACACATGTAAGGCATATGCACCCTCTAATCTGGAAACATATCATGGGTCCCACGAGGGGGACTTTGTAGGTATTATCAAACCACAGCGACAACCAAGAGTATGAGCCAAGAAAGGGAAAAATAAAAGCATAAATTTGTTATGCTTAATATACAAATGTCTCTGTCTCCGCTAAGAGCAGATTACATGATCATGATAGTTGTTCACCTTTATCAAAGCTCTCTGAACCCTTCTAGTTGGTGGAGAGACTGTTTCTTATCGCTGTTTGTGACCAAGACGTGGACATCGTGTCCTGTCTGAGCTAAAGTTTTCTCCACATTGCAGTGTGCTTGCTTAGTGTCAAACTCTCTGGGTCCAGTTAGAATCATGGCTCTGCCCTCAAACGTAAGATTCAAGCTACTCAGGTTTATCAGTAGCAAGTCTATGATTCATCTCCCAAACCCCAGAGCAAGCCATGCATGGTGGTGAATGAGCCTCTAGGCTTCCTCCAGAATCACTCCCTTGAAGGAGACAGAGCAGCTGCTAATTTGGGGACCGTGTGGTCAGGACTTCTGAGATCAGCCCCAATTCAAAGCACTGTCTCCCATTCAGGAAGGAAAAATAAAGGATGGAAAAACTCATATTTACTGAAACCTAACTCATGCCAATCTTACAACAAAAAGTCAAATGCAGGCACAAGGGTCCTCACTCTGTGGACGATGAGGAGACACAGGTTAATGGGATCAGTTGAGAATCAAGGACATAGAAGAGGTCCGTTTTGGGACAATATGAGCTCTAGTTCCTAGCTTCAATGTCCGTCTTTGTCTCTCAGCCTCCACCCTCCCAGTCATGTGGGCTGAGTTTGGTGGGGAAATATGGCCACCATGTTGCTGGCAAAGAAATCAAGGATGAATTGTACCACCACCAAAGAAGCATGAATCACTCCACATATTTTTTTCTCTTAAGTTTAAATACTCAATGCTTTCATTTCAGATCAAAAAAAAAAAATCTTTTTTTTTTTTTTTAAAGAGAGGAGAAACCTACAATTTAGCTGTCCTGGCTCTATAAACCCAACATTTTTGTAATTCAAAAAGAAGCACCATTAAGTGAATATTTAGTAGAGAAGTGGAAAGCCTCAATTACCCTAATTGAGGTAATTATTTCCCTTAGGAGGAGAACACAGAGAAGCCAACAAATAACCAACCAACCAGCACTATCTCCATGATGGAGCTGGGTCTTGGCCATACCGCATGTATCTACAGTTACCACACGTGTCTCATGGGACCGCTTGAGTGGATGACACAGAGAAAAGTGAGTCCATTAACCCAACATATTCATAGCAATATTAATTGCTGAAAATCAAGGATGTACATTAAGAAAAAAATCAAGAGCACCTGGTTGGCTTCAGTCAGTATACAGCACAACTCTTGATCTTGGGGTTGTAAGTTTGGGCCCATGTTGGTTGTAGAGATTGGCTAAAAATAAAATCTTTAAAAAAAAAATCAAAGTTCACCCATGGTAACACGACTAGGAATTCCAAGGTTTCACAATCTCTCATGTTCATACATTTATTTATTTTTTTAAAGATTTTATTTATTTATGAGAGACACAAAGAGAAAGAGAGAAAGAGAGAGAGGCAGAGACATAGGCAGAGAGAGAAGGAGGCTCCATGCAGGGAGCCCAACACGGGACTCTATCCCAGGTCTCCAGGATCACGCCCTGGGCGGAAGGCAACGCTAAACTGCTGAGCCACCCGGGCTGCCCTCATGTTCATACATTTAATTTTAATTACATAGTTAATTATTTTTGCTGTAAATAAGCTAGGAATAAATTTCAAAGCTTGGGCTATACATTGAAATGCAGTAATCAAATAGATCCCTCACACACACACACACACACACACATACAATGATAAAAAGGTTACAGGCAAGAAAACAGGTTGCTAATTTGCACCTTCTTGGAGTAGATAATGTCGACATATATACACTGAACTGTATTCAGATGATAAAGGGGAAGGGGAATTAAAACATTAGGAACCCACAAAAAAATCACTTTAAAATACTATCACTTTAGAGAGAAAAAGAACAGTTTTTTTTTAACTTGTTTTATTTAAATTCAATTAGTTAACATATAGTGCATTCTTAGTCTCAGAGGTAGAGTTCAGTTATTCATCCATTGCATGTGACACCCAGTGTTCAATGCATCATTCTTCATGCCCATCACTCAGTTACCGCATCCTCCACCTCCCTCCCCTCCAGTGACCCTCACTTTGTTTCCTAGAGTTAAGAGTCTCTAATGGTTTTTCTCCCTCTCTGATCCCATGTTGTTTTATTTTTTCCCTTCCCTTTCCCTATAATCATCTGTTTTGTTTCTTAAATTTCACATGCGAGTTAAACCACATGATAATTGTTTTTTTCTTATTGACTTATTTCACTCAGCAAAATACTCTCCAGTTCCATCCACATCTTTGCAAATGGCAAGATTTCATCCTTTCTAATGGCTGAGTAATATTCCATTGTATATATACACCACATCTTCTTTATCATTCATCTGTCGATGGACACCGAGGCCCCTTCCACCATTTGGCCATTGTGGATATTGCTGCTGTGAACATTGGGGTGCAGGTGTCCCAACGTTTCACTGCATCTGTATCTTTGGGGTAAATCCCCAGCAGTGCAATTGCTGGGTCGTAGGGCAGGTCTATTTGTAACTTTTTGAGGAACCTCCACACAGTTTTCCAGAGTGGCTGCACCAGTTCACATTCCCACCGACAGGGCAAGAGGGCTCCCCTTTCTCCACATCGTCTCCAGCATTTGTTGTTTCCCATCTTGTTAATTTTTCCCATTCTCACTGGAGTGAGGTGGCATCTCATTGCGGTTTTTATTTGTATTTCCCTAAAGCCCAGTGATATTGAGCATCTTTTCATGTGTTTCTTGACCATTGGTAAGTCTTCTTTGGAGAAATGTCTGTTCATGTTTTTTGCCCATTTCATGACTGGATTGTTTGTTTTTTGGATGTTACGTTTGATAAGTTCCTTATAGATCTTGGATACTAGCCCTTTACCTGATATGTCATTTGCAAATATCTTCTCCCATTCTGTAGGTTGTCTTTTGGTTTTGTTGACTGTATCCTTTGCTGTGCAGAAGCTTTTTATCTTAATGAACTCCCCAATAGCTCATTATTGCTTGTTTCCCTTGCATTTGGGGCATGTCTAGCAAGAAGTTGCTGCAGCCGAGGTCACAGAGGTTGCTGCCTGTGTTCTTCTCTAGAATTTTGATGGATTCCTGTCTCACATTTAGGTCTTTCATCAATTTTGAGTTTATGCTTGTGTGTGATCCAGTTTTATTACTCTGCATGTGGCCATCCAATATTCCCAACACCATTTGTTGAATAGACTGTCTTTTTTCCATTGGATATTCTTTGCTGCTTTGTGGAAGATGAGTGGGCTACAGAGTTGAGGATCCATGTCTGGGTTCTCCATTCTGTCCCATTGATCTATGTGTGTGTTTTTGTGCCAGTGCCATACTGTCTTGAGGATTACAGCAGATGACATGATACTTTATGTGGAAAACCCAAAAGACTCTACCTAAAAAGTGCTAGAACTCATACAGGAATTCTGCAACATGGCAGGCTATAAAATCAATGCACAGAAATCAGTTGCATTTCTACACACTAACAGTGAGACAGAAGAAAGAACAAAGCTTAAAGGTAACAGGGAGCACTTAAACTAAAACATTCATAGAGTACAAGGATGCAGGTATTACTTATCACATGGTATTGAGTAATAATATCGAGTATTGATCTGAAGCTTAATCTGCGGGGGAAATGCTAGGTAATCAATTAACCTAGAAGTACTTAAGTAATATGAAATCTAATTAAGTTGAGAGATTTATAAAACACAACTCACAGCCTCAGAGAATTAAGATGCTACAAGGAATCTCTCAAAACATTCAGATTGTGTCTTTATGGCAGATCGCTAGCACATATCAATGTGGCCAGTGATTAAAAAGTGTAATGCAGATTTCAATATGTAGCTACTAAAATTATATAATATATACAGACCAATTTTACCAGCAACAACGGAATCCAATTTTCATACCTGAAATATCCAAATAATCGTGTCATTTAATCTCAACCATAGACACTCAAACAAAGTAGCGTTCCTTGGAAGGTTTCTGATCCTGTAAAATTTTGCAGATGGCTTACTGTGTATGATTACACCATTCCTCTCTCTCAACGGGGATTTTCGTAGTCGTATAGAAAAATCCTTTTCTTTCAAACTTTGACAAGATGAGCTATCTGCCATTCTTATCCAAAGATAATACTGATAAAAAAAAAAAAAGGTGGAGATTTTCTATGCTCTATGCAAGTATGTGACCACTGAGGAGCCGATATGGAAAGCCCAGTGGTATCGTAAGAAGACAATGCTTCATAAACAGGAAATGAGGGTGTCCTGCCTTCCTGACCTCATAGCCGGGCTGGTTCCCCCAACTTCAGTTCTCATAAAGGATAGGCACCGCCAGTGAAACCAAATGGATCACCACATCCAAGCACTATGAGAATATAACCCGGGAAAATGATGGCACGAACGTTCCCTCTACATGTGGAACACAGTCATTCAAGCTAGCATGAACGAGATTTTCCATGACATTGGAAGCACACTAGTTTGAAATTAGCCAATGCATGTGTCCTTACAGATGTTCCGGCTAATTTTTTTTTAAGATTTTATTTATTTATTCACGGGAGACACAGAGAGGCAGAAACATAGGCAGAGGGAGACGTAGGCTCCATGCAGGGAGCCCAATGGGAGACCCAATCCCGGGATCCCAGGATCATGCCCTGGGCCGAAGGCAGGCACTCAATTGTTGAGCCACCCAGACATCCCTGTCCTGGCTAATTTTAACAAGTTATGCAAGAAAGGAAATTGAAATATGTCAAAAATTTCTAGAGAGAGAAGCAAAAAAAAAAAAAAAAGAAAAAGAAAAAAATAGAAAAAAGAAGAAACAACTTAATTTTATTTTTCACTGTCAAGTAGATGCTTCATAGAAAAGTATCCTGATACTCACAGCTCTTGAGTACAGTGATTGCAGAGGAGAATAGTTTTTGGGACACAGGTAGCAGACTACCTTCAGCAGACTCTTAGCAAACGCTTTATGCCAATCTCCATCCTCTGTTCACTTATTTGTTGCTGGCAGAGTCCACGTTTTGGTGGGATTACATTCCTTCTTCATGAGGTTGTACATTCCAAGGAAGGATTTTGGGGAAATGCTGGTTGTACCAAGCTAACCATGGCTGGTTGCATTTTCCACATCCTATATGGGTTTAGCATAGGCCTACAACACAACTTTTGTAGAGACATGAATTGAATCATCCAGGGAGCTACTACAAATTCCATTTTACCTGAAAAGCTACGCAGAATGAGAAGACCCCCACCACCCCCCCTTTGTGCTGCCATCCCTGGACATTAGCACGCATCATTGAGATGATCTAGTCTACATCTCAAGACCACGAGGAAAACCAGCCTGTAGACAAAGCCAACGTTTTGGAGGAGGGAAGACCTTATGGTTCCATGCCTAGAGCTTCTGGTTACGTGCTCGGACATATTTTCTCATCGTGTGAACATGTCCGGGTGATTGTTTTCCATTAGTTTCTGCTAAAACTGAAGGAGGGGCTCCCACTTCTCTAAAACACAATCCTTCTTTGTGTAGACCTAGGAGTTTGGGAAGGGGATGGAGGCCCAAGCAATAGTTTCTACTAAATGGAAACCAAAGATAAATACAGGTTGCCCCTTCTAAGACCGTGTAAACCTTGGCAGTGTTGGTCATTCTTACTTTCTAGTTAGAACATAATAGGATAAGAGGCAAAGTTCAGGAAATTGGAAAGTGTCAGAGGAAAATTTAAATTGTCCCTGATTGCATCCCCCAGAGATAATGACACCTAATGTTTTCACTTTAAAACCAAGTTCCAAAAATAAAAAAATAAAAAAAAAATAAAACCAAGTTCCTGGGCAGCCCAGTGGCTCAGTGGTTTAGCACCGCCTTCCGCCCAGGGGCTGATCCTGGAGTCCCAGGATCGTGTCCCACATGGGGTTCCCTGCATGGAGCCTGCTTCTCCCTCTGCCTGTGTCTCTGCCTCTCTCTCTGTGTCTGTCTCTCTGTGTTTCTCATGAGTAAATAAATAAAATATTTTTAAAAACACCAAGTTCCTCTCACATAATGGAAAGAAAGACACCTGAACTGAATACCGCACATCACAAAGGAAGATATTATTTTGTAAACAATTCTGCTAACTAAAAAAGTAAAAGGATCTGAAGATATTCAATTTTTTAAAAACCGTAAAATATGCCTTACGAACTCAACTTCTCAAAGAGCAAAATGTAGTTTATTTCTTTTTTTAAAGGTTTCTTTTTTTTTAATTTTTATTTATTTATGATAGTCACACAGAGAGAGAGAGAGAGAGAGAAGCAGAGACAGGCAGAGGGAGAAGCAGGCTCCATGCACCGGGAGCCCGACGTGGGATTCGATCCCGGGTCCCCAGGATCCTGCCCTGGGTCAAAGGCAGGCGCCAAACCACTGCGCCACCCAGGGATCCCAATGTAGTTTATTTCTTGGATAAAACAATTATAAGGCTAATATGATATCTATATACACACCCAAAAAGCATTGGATTGAAATTAAAATGAAAGATAATCCATTTGAAGTTTAAACCAGTCTTGGCATAATCTCCTTGGAAAAAAATATTATATCCAGTGAAGTAGAAAGCCATTTTAAGAGGAAAACAAAATTATACCTGATGTGAGGAAATTATTTTAGTTGAAATATTATTAATTCGAAGGATTTTGATGAATTCACAGTGGGTTTTACTTGTTGTTGTCCTTTGGGAATTGCTGTGAACAATGAAAAATGGTCTTTGTTTTGTTTTTCCTGAGAGTATCGTTTCTTACATTTCATTAACCATTAAAAAAAAAAAAAAGTCCTTGCACGTTTCCATTTGCTTCACATTAAGACCTAATTCAATCAGCAAGTAGTTTTTTTTTGTTTTGTTTTGTTTTTCTAATGATTTTCCTTTTGTTGAAGAGGCAACATCCTTTACGCCCTCTATAGGATCTCCTGGATCCAACTTCTACACCCCACCGTATGCTGTCTTCCCGACATTTTCCTGGGAGCCCTTACATCCTGTGTACTGTGATCCCCGTGGATTAATCCCACTGCTCTTTGGGTCCCACGGTTTCTTCCTTCTTGGTCTGGAATACATCGAATTTTGTTTTGTTTTGCTTTGTTTTGTTTGCAGAAAGGAGGTCTAGAATGTCAACTCGGGGATGCTTTCCACATCCACCTCACTCATTGACTCACAGGTTTGGCCAGGCTTGAAATTCTATGGGGTGGGTGGTGGATAAAAAGATGTTCTCACAGAAAGTGGAAAGCTTTGCTCCATGGTCTCTTTGCATCCAACACTGCTGATGAGGTATTTCATTTAATGGTGTCTGACAGTTGTTTCACCCGGGGTAACTTCACTTTCTCTTTATTCTTTGAGGATTTGGGTCTGCATTGGTGCCAATGCATCAGCTATTTCTCGCTGTGTAACAAGTCACCCTAAATTTTAGTGGCTTCGGGCAACAATCACCATTGAGCTCACCGTTGCGTGGGTTGACGATGTGGTCAGCCAGGGTCACTCGTGCACCTGCGCTCACCTCCTGGTCAACCAGGCGGCTCTGCTTATGGAGAGTGGCTGGCTGTTGGCTTGGGCAGTGGGGGACAAGAGGCTCTTTCTGTCTCATGCCATGGCGGGCTGCCTTGTACTTCTTTATGGGGTGTTAGAAAGGAAACCAGAAGTCTCTTGCAACAAGAACTGGAGTCTGCACGACCTCATTTTCCCTGAATTGAACGGTCACAGTGAGTCACGAGGCAGCTGCCATTCAGTGGTGAGGACATAAACCACCTCTTGATGGGTTGACTCACAAGAACCATGGTCCTTTTTGGCAATCTGCCATGGCCATCTTTGTTGTACTTATTTTTTTTCTTACTGGTCACACCTTTCAATTTGAAAATGTAAGTGGATTATTTTTGTTACCCTGCCAAATATATATGTATATTCATACATTATACATGCTATTACATGTATATATTTTATGTTACATAACATATTTTATTATGTAAGCATATTTAATTTGCATTATATATAGCAGTCATAAATTTTACATCTACCTATTTTACTTGCATTATATAGAGCATTCATATATTTTACATTTACATATTTTACTTGCATTATATATAACCTTTATGCATTTTTATATATACATATTTTACTTGCATTATATATAACATTTATATATGCATATTTTATTCATAGCACACATAATATGCACTCATGTTTATATATACATGTTTTCTTTGCATTATATATTAACGTTTACATATTTTTATATATACATATTTTGTCTGCATTATATATAACATCTATATATACATATTTTATTTGTAGTACATATAATAGTCATGCGTTTTTATGTATACATGTTTTATTTGCATTAAATATAACATTTCTATGTTTTATATACAAATATTTTATTTACATTATATATAACATTTATATATTTTATTATATCTGCATACATATATACATAGAGGATATATATGTAACCAAAGAAATTATGTATGTGCTTATAAGTATACATTTGATACGTTCTCTTGTTTTTTTTCTTAACATTTTATTTATTTATTCGTGAGAGACAGAGAGCGAGAGGCAGAGACACAGGCAGAGGGAGAAGCAGGCTCCCTGCAGGGAGCCCGATGTGGGACTCCATCCCAGGACCCCGGGATCACGACCTGAGCCAAAGGCAGCTGCTCAACCACTAAGCCACCCGGACACCCCTTGACACATCCTATTTTATATTGTATATTTGTGTATTTGTTTTATGTATTGTCTTTATGTTTATGTATGCAATATTGATACATTATTATATACACACGTGCCTGCACACAATTTGCCTGTATTTTCTCCAATCATTGTGTCTTTCCTCTATTTTTGGAAACATGTTATTAAGGTGGGTTTGTATCTGCTGGATCTCACCCAGAGTTTCTCAGCCTTAGTGCTATGGACATCTGAGGCTGGATGACTCTGATGTGGGGCATCCTATGTACCATGGAGTGTTGAGCAGCATCTCTGGTCTCCACTCACCACATGCCAGCAGCACCCCCTCCAGATGTGACAACCGAAACCTCCTCCAGACCTTCCAGGGGTCCCATGGGTGAGGGCACAGCCACTCGAGTGACACACCAGCACCCCAAACTTCTCAAGGCTGCTCTCATCTTGTCTACATCTGTACCTTGTTCTGCATCATACAAATTCATCTCTCTGCTGTGTCGTTCCTTAGAACGTCCACCATCTCTGTGCTACAATTCAGCTCCTGCGCTGACATTAACTCTCAAGGCCAGCAGTTACCTAAGGGAACATCCATGCTCCATTTCCATCCTTCCCTTCTCACTTCAGCCTGCTCTTGCTTTGGAGAATCGCTCCCTCTCCCAACCCCCTCCAGGATACGAACAAGTGGCTTCCCTGCAGGATCCATATCTCTCACAAGATTAGTCCATCTATTGACATCTGGGAATGTATTTTTCCAGGTGGATTAGAAGCCCCAGCAGACTCCAGCTCGTTTGGCCATCCTATGGGGTTTTATCCCTCCGTGGAGTGTAGGACGCATCAAAGCACTCTGCAAGCAGGTCAGAACTTATCAAATTGGACATTCCACGCCGCCTGGCATGAGGCACCAGTTCCATACCCCTACAACTGCCCAAATAAGGGGCATTCCTTGTGAGGCACAGGCTATGGCCCATCACAGCACAGGCCGGAGCTCATGTGCCTTCTTGACCCAGCATGTCCTCTGGGGTGACCCGAATTCGTCATGGACCCTTGTCTTCCACTGTCCTCACTCCTGTGACATAGCCCTTCCCCACGCAGCTTTTTGCTCTGTTTACAAACAGTTCTTGGACGTTTTGCCAGAAGTACATTAAGCAGCCAAATGCTCTGCAAACATGAGGGACAGGCCAAGTGGCCCAGCTGTTCAGAAATAAACAAAATTAACCTTCTGCTTCTTTACTCCAAAACCCGAGCTGATGGTTTTTATTCCCATCTTGAAGATTCTCTCAAGAATGAATGTTGACTCCATAACAGAGCACAAGCATTATTTAAAAAAATTTTAAGATTATGGTAAAATACCAGGAGCATAAAATGTACCATAGTAGCCTTAAGTGCAGAGCTCTGTGGCATTGAGCGCATTCACACTGTTGTGCGACCATCCCCACTATCATCTCCAAAACTGTCCATCTCTCCAAACTGAAGCTCGGTCCCCATGAATAACTAACTCCCCGTCCCCATCCCAGAGTCTCTGGTACCACCATCTACTCTCTGTCTCTATGGACGGCACTCTTCTAGGGACTCCGTATAGGTGGAATCACATAGGATTTGTCCTTGAAGTATCTGATTTATGTCACTGAGCACCATGTCCTCAAGGTCCACTCATGTCATAGTAGGTGCAGAATGTCCTTCCTTTTAAAGGCTGTATCATATTCTAGTGTGTGCATGGACCACATGCTGTTTATCCATCCATCCAACCATCCATCCATCCATCCATCCATCCATCCATCCATCCATCTATCCATCCACCAATCTATCCATCCACCAATCTATCCATCCATCCATCCATCCATCCATCCATCCATCCATCCATCCACCAATCTATCCATCCAACCATCCATCTATCCATCCATCCATCTATCCATCTATCCATCCAATCATCCATATTATCTATCCATTTATCCATATATCTGTTCATCCATCCACCCATCCACCCATCCATCCATGGACACTCAGGATGCAGCCACCTATTGGTCATCATGAATAAGAATAGGGCTGCAATGAACATGTGTGAGTAGCACAAGCATATTGTCAATTATATTTATTGCATTCTGATGTGTTTCTCTTTTCTGCATTTACCCTCCTCTGACCTCCTGTCCTTCCCTCCCTCCTACCTTCCTCCCTTCCCTTCTTCCTTTTCTCCTTTCCTTCTTCCTTCCTCCCAACCAACCTTCCATCCTTCTTTCCTTCCTTCCTGCTTCCTACCTTCCCTCTCTCCTTCCTAATTTCAGCATATTCCACTTACACAACATAATACAGGTGAAATGACATCAAATACAAGATTTTAGAGCACTTAACAGTATTCCAGAGTGGAGCCTTGTGACCAGTGGACATACATTTATAACCAATAGCTTAATTCCATAATGTCTTTTATGGAATTGCTCAGTACCTTAGAGAACAAATGTTGGCCCTCAAACAAAAAAGCCACTTTTAAACTGCAGAGGGAGAAACAAGGCATATTCAAAAGACATTAAAACCCTACAAGAACTGTGGTTTTACAAAAATGACAATTTACAATTTTTCCTCTTCAATCTTACTGGATTCCTCATTGTGCTTTGTGACCAAAGTTAACTCGTTTATGATCTAACGCCCAATAGGTGATGGCGTGAAATAACTTTCCAGGAAGCTGACTGGCTTCTCATGTGTTTCATGGGATTTCCTCCAAAAGTGGAAAATCAAAACGTACAGGGTAGATTCCATGCAGAGCAATACACACTTGTCCTGTGTGTCTTTTCCCATCACTGTCCATTGAGTCAGGAATCACCATGGACCCACCATTTGCAGATATGGGGCTGAAAAGGGGCCATGGGTTTCACAAGAGGGGTTGCTCTGATCCTCAGAATACAGCATGGTGAGGGGGGTAAAACAGTCAATTTGGGAGGTTGAGTCTAATCCAAAGAGCCATTGCTTTTTGACATCCCTGGTGACCCAAGGATCACCATCTGTATTGAAGGATCCACCAAATTACTGATATACCTTCTTTCCCAAGACTTGTCCCTACTAATCCCTGAAGATCCCACTCCCTGTTGCATGCCTTCCTTAAGGTTTTCTGAGCACTGGCATCCATGACTGTTCTCCTCTCTGGATCTCTCATGTGTCATGCATGCGTGTTTTCCTGTCCTTTCTCCTCATGTTATTTCCCAAAACCCTGAGTGCACGGCTGACATCCTGCCTGCATCTCTTTGTTCTCCAGTGTACAGAATTCCAGAACCATGGCTTCCCCAGCTACCTTTCTAAACTAGGGAACACCAAACTTTCTGGGGCCAGATAGTAAATATTTGTAGCCTTGTGGGTCATTTGTGCTTCTGCAACAGGTCAGCTATGCCATCACCTCGAGAAAGCAGCCGCAGATGATCCATAAGTGAATTACTGTGGGCGTGTGCCCATCAAACTCTGTGTCACAAGATATTATCCACCCTTTGAACTTTCTGAAGTATTTGAAAATGTAGAAACCACGCTTGGCTCATGGTCGGACAAGAGCAGGCAGGAAGTGTGATGTGACCTGCAGGCCATCACTTGCCAGCTGCCCCAATAACCTGATAAGGATTTAAACATTCAGGAAGGCTTGTGAAAGGTCATAAGACTCATGAAATCAGTTGCACTGGGTTTTCCTTTAAACTATGCTTATTGTTTTGGAAGATGGACTGTATTACTCTTCTCATTTCTTCCACTTGCAATAAAATGCTATTGTATTTGTGGCAGATGAAATCTACTCCAAAGAAGTATTAGCCCTTGATGGGCATGGTGAAGCATGAAATCCTCCTTTAAGTTTCTTCGTGGAAAGGCACATGGCCCATTTTGCACTGCCAAACGCTGCATCAGTGACAAAGGGCACTTGCTTAGGTCAACACGTACCTCCTAACCTCTTGAGGCCAAAGAAAAAGCAGTCCTTTTTTTTCTTTTTTTAAGAAAAAGCAGTCTTACAGAAGTGCTAGCTCAGCGTCTGTGCGCCGATTTATTCTCGACGAACCTCTGTGTTTGGTTACTCGAGTTGAGACTGGAAGAATTACAGAAAGTGTAGTAAATTCATCATCTAGTAATACAGCTGCAAACATCCCCAAGGGTGCCTTTTCGGCCATAATATATTTTTATAAGTTGAGAATCTCAAAAGACATCTTTCTTGCAGAGAGAACTCAGAAGCCAATAAATGAATAAAATAAAAATACAAGATACATGCTTTCTTGGAAACGTGTCCACCACCTCCCTGAAAGCAAAGAGAAGACTGTTATTTTTTTGTCGTGTGAAATAGTTTCAAAGTCACAGAAACGCTCTCATCATCTCAGTTCTGGGACCCCCCGCCCCAAGACTGTCTCCACCCAGGGGCTTGGGATTTGTCTGGCTTCACCCAGCTGGTTCCTGCAGGGCAAGCTGGCTGCAGCCCATTGGGTCCCAAGTCTTAGTTGTAAAAGACACTGTTTGCTCAGCGTAGAGATGGTGCCGAGTCCACACTGGCCCTTCTGAAGCATTATCATTGTGCCACAAACACAACTTGTCACTCACTCACCACACACCTCTAGAGAATTTGCCTGGTTTCATAAAAATGGTGCCATTGATGCGGATGCATGGGCATCTCCCAGCTCTGCAAATGGAAGAAGGATCCCTGTTGCCAACGTGTCATGGTTGCAATGTATGGCAGGTGGGCAAAGGTCTGCTTGAGAGAAGCCAGTGCTTGAAATCGGAGACGGGATTTCAATGCACGGGATCCACCCTCATGGTGGTTGCCAGGCCCCCACAGGCCCCACCAGCTCATGGGATGATGACCTTCACGGTGTCACCTACCAGAATCGCATATCTGTCAACCTTCTCTACATAACCATCTGATATTCACCTTGGAAAGCCAGAGCCACAGCCCTACCCTGATAAGCCACTTGCAATCGCACCCAGTGCAAAGCAGACAACTCCATAGAGGCAAGATAGGTCTCCTCTTGCAGGCTCTGACATTGGTCACGTTTGCGTAAAAAAAAAAAAAAAAAAAAAAGTCCTGTTTGTTCTCAAACAGTCCAACGGTTGCAAATCATGTGTATCATACTCCACAGAAACGCATTTCGGAAGTTTATCACTTGCCTTCCTAAAAGCCGCAGGCAGGCCGGCCGTGAGGTGAGGTCTGTTTGGAAGGAAATCTGCTCTCTGCTGGACGTCATCGCTGTCACTGGTGTGGGAAACACAGATGCTCCTTATCATGAACCGGGATCAGGTGGGGGCGGGTGAGGTGGGGGTGGCAGTCATGCATTTCCCAATCCCTCCACGAAAAGTAAATTGAAGCCTCCCCAAGGTTCCTTCCGCTAGACTTAAATGCAAACAGATGTGCGGATGCCAGTAAGCAAAGGAGATAAATCAGCAGAAAAATATGAAAAGCAAAGGCCAGTTCTGCGTGGCCGTGCGCTTCAAGGTCTCTGCTCATAGTGTTGAATTCCAGTAATCCCGAAATGTTTTTATTAGAACCTCATTAGACAGAGCCAACCCATGTGTCTCTCTCTCATACACACACACACACACACACACACACACACACACACGAACAAAAATAGAACAGGTTTTGCTGTGACGAAGAACCCCAAGGTGGTAAGCCGCCTCCAAGAGCTACGATCCATTGGTTCTAAGACAGGCTGGGTGTAAGAGGGACCCAACTTGCCATTAGAGGGAACCATTTCTGGTAGATCCCCCCTCACTTCTGACACCAGCTGCAGGTTGGGAGGCTCCTGAGGTCACCCTCAGTCTTGGTAATTCACTAGAGGGACCCCAGGACTCCCTGACAGCTGTCGTACTCGTGGTTTTGGTGCATATACCGTGAGCACAGGACAAAAGAGGCAGATTGAAATCAGCCCCAGGAAGAGGAGCATGGACCTGAGTCTGGGAAAGTCCCAAAGGCAGGGCTCCTGTGGACCCGTCCACATGGAGCGG
The DNA here is from genome assembly GCF_003254725.2 of Canis lupus dingo. Taxonomy (NCBI): domain Eukaryota; kingdom Metazoa; phylum Chordata; class Mammalia; order Carnivora; family Canidae; genus Canis; species Canis lupus. Next base: position 1,607,940 of record NC_064281.1, on the reverse strand, counting down.
GGATAGTAGGAGCTCCCCAGCAATGACGTGTGACCAGGTGCATGAAGCACAGCCAACAAGAGGAGCTCCCCTCCACCTCTGTCTCTACCGGGGGACTCCACAGTCAACGACTTGAGTGGTGGACCTCAGTCTCCAGCCCTTTCTGAGGCCTGAGCTGCTGCCGCACAAACCAAAGCCCCCACGCAACATTGCTCCGTGTAGCGTGCACAGCCGCCACCTGAAAACTGTCTGCTATGACCAGCCAGCCGGTCCCCCCACCCAAAATCACATTAAAAGATCCAGTGGTCCAAGGTCCCCAGCCAGAAAAAAGATACTCCTATCAGGCAGGACTTTGCACAGGTGTAGAGGTCACCTCACCAGAGTGAGGGCAGAGGTCAGGCCTCTCGTTAAACACGTGAGTGTCCTAACTGACAAAGCAGGGCTTGCAGCACACAGGGCTTGTGCACTTTATGGGAAAAGACTACTGATCCCCGAGCACTGTGTGTATATGTGCGTGCAATTAAAAATCATGTGCTTTGGCTGTTGGATTTACTCATTTATACCACCTGAAGCTTTGTGCCAACACGGTTGCTTCTCCCACTTTATCCTAGCTGAGCCCTGGCCACCACGCTCGGTTAGAAAAATCATACATATGTATGTACATGTGTTACAATCCATGTATAGGTTCATATGCTATATTCATATATACACATATGTATGTAGTAAGTTTATAGCTCATTTAAAATATATGTTTTTGGGCAGCCCTGGTGGCTCAGCGGTTTGACGCCGCCTGCAGCCTGGGGTGTGATCCTGGAGACCTGGGATCGAGTCCCACATCGGGCTCCCTGTGTGGAGCCTGCTTCTCCCTCTCCCTGTGTCTCTGCCTCTCTCTCTGTATGTCTATGAATAAATAAATAAATAAAATCTTTAAAAAATGAATAAATAAAATAAAATATGTTTTATATGAATACAATTTTATACACATAATAATCATGTACATATATGCATATATGTGTATATATATAACTGGTTAAAATTATATCCGTGTACATGCATAGATATTACATTATATATGTATGCATTATACATGTGTATACGTGTGCACATCTGTATATTATGCACCTGTTTAAATATTATATATAAATATATATCTACCCATACATGTCATATATTTTGATACAATTAGCAAACTGTGGTTAATATAATGTATATTGTATGTTATACACATTAAAGTCTATATATTCAAAATTATATATGCATATGGACATGTGTGTATATGTATACACATATACCTAGACACACATAATATACAACCAGGGAAGCTATATAATATATAATATGCAATTCTATATATAATTATACATGTATAAAATTATATATACACATATGTTTATATGTTCATGCATATATATAATGTTAAGTCAGCTGTGGCATCCAAAAATCCAATTTCATGCAATATTATAATAAGACAAATGCCCCTCAAAATCCATGATGAGCAAACTATCATATTTTTTTTAAGATTTTACTTATTTATTCATGAGAGACACAGAGAGAGAGAGAGAGAGGCAGAGACACAGGCAGAGGGAGAAGCAGGCTCCATGCAGGAAGCCCGACGTGGGATGCGATCGCGGGTCTCCAGGATCACGCCCTGGGCTGAAGGTGGCCTTAAACCGCAAAACCACCCAGGCTGCCCTATCATAATTTTTGGTAGAGAGAAGTTCCCTTATTCTGAAGGAGGCTATTTTCATGCCTACCCTGAAGGCTCGATCAATACCTACAACGCCCAGAAACTGACATACCTTTCCCCTGGATGGCCTCAGGATCGTCACTGGGCTTGGACACAAGGAACCTGGAATTGTATTAATACACTGAGTGCTTAAGAAAGGCTTCAATTGGGTCCAACTGCACAGAAAACCAGGGTGAGCTGGCATTGAAACAACCACATAAATTCCCACTTTCCATGGCCACTTACAGATACCATGAACATGGATACCACCAGGACCATTGTCTGGGGTTCACATTCTGCAGAAAGCCAGTGTCTAGTGTGCAGTCCACAGGAGTTGGTTGAGTCACACCAACCCAGGAAGGGACGCTGCTTTGGGAGCAAAGTTTGCAGAGATAAGATCAGACAGTGGGGAAGCATGCATCTCCCATTAGGAGTCTTGGAAATAAAAACTCTCTCTGGGAGCTTCACGAATGAATCCAGAGAAACAACCAACGGCCGCCATGTTCCCCAGAAAGCTTCCAGGAGGGTCATGTAAGTGAAAACCACGGGGAGCAGCAGAACTAAGCAGTGGGCCACTTGTGAGTCCTCGCAATTTAAGAATGTGGGGGAAATTAGCCTGTTTCATCAGGCTCTGTGTTAGAATTTTGCCAACCGAGTCTTCTGCTCAGCAACTTCAGACAGACCGATGCCATGTGTCTATGTTGTGTGTGCAAATGTTTAGTTTGTACGCTGAGATTTTACTTGGGAGTGTGTGACGTCCTTGCACATGATCTGTGACAGGAAGCCACCACAGAGACACTTCACAGCAGGACATAGACCATAATGAGATCCCTGCAGTTCCCCCCCCAACCAAAGGGGCACCACAAAAGACCCCATATGCACCCAGTCCCCCCCCCTCCTTCCATTGACCATTTTTATGGAAACAAGAGGAGGAGGAAGAGTGGAAGGAAGGCACTCCAGGCAAAAGAAGAGAACGTCCTGCTGTCAGGTGGCCTCTATAGGGAGGGCCGACCCCATATTTTCAGTGGCCAAGTGGATACCACCCTTGTTCATGGATTGATACAAGGGCACCTGTACTGTAAGCCTCACCCCATGACACGGCCAACACCGTGCAAGCAGGCTCTCCTTCCTTTGCAGAAACAACAATTTCTCAGTTACTGTGAAGTACCTGGCAATAGTCCTGAGTTTGAATAATTAATTCCCCAAAAGAATTCTAAAAAAAGAACACAGCAGAGTATCTGTCCTCTAGTACCCTTTCCAGTAAATTCTTACAGCCTACTGGGCTTTTCAGTTGGCAAATAGCAACCACATGGAAATCTCTCAGCCAAAGGGAACTCTCTTTGAGAATATGTGTTTACTTATTTGTGGTTCTTTTTATTTAATAAACTACGAGAAAGCCAAGTTTTTTTTCCCCCAACCACAACCTAATGCACTCTAAACAGTCATGTTTAATTATGAACGCCATTTATAAAGGTGGATCCCATTCACCTCTTGCCTTTAAAAAAAAAATCAACCAAAAGCCAATATTTACAGAAATCTAATGCATCACTTTGAGTTTGATCCATTGGTTTGGCTCCTAATGATACCCAGGAGTGATTCTTAGGTAATTTTTAAAAATGCATAATGGCTCGTCTTCGGGTCTTATGCAATTTTGCTCAGAAGGCTGAGTCACTGACTGTATTGTTCGCTTGAATACAGACAACACGGGTTATGCCCACAGGACGAGGCTACTGGTTAATTACGATGCGGTCTACGAAGAGTTGACCTTCGGGAGGACAAACCCCTCAGCCTCCTGGGAGGACAAGATGGTACCCAGGCGAGGAAATCTGAGATGTCTCCTTCACCCTCTGAATGGATGAACAGCGGGATTTCTTAGGCATCTATTCACAGCCAACTGACCATCTTTCAGCTTTGAAGCCACATCCATGCTTATTTTACAGAAAGCGAACAGACTTTTTTGTTTAAAAAGTATTTGTGGGAGGAAAAAAAAAAACTTTTCTGGCCGTTTTTGTTACTTTGCTCTGAAATGCTCCCCGGAGCCATCAACCACCAGTAAAATCCCCACAATAATTGATCCAATGGAAGCGTCCTTGTTGAGTTCAGAGCTCGGGGGCGGGGGGGAACGGGGGGACGGGACACGTGCGGTGTGCATGTGAGCTGCTGCATGGAGATGGAAGTCTCTCTGCATCGGCTGAATCTGGGAGATTCAAACAGAAGGGGCAACCACCCATGGCTACCTTGTCACCCCGAGTCCCTGCGTTAATACTAAAGGGGTGGAATTTTGAATCCCGTGCTCTTGTCCTCTGAAAACAAAACAAAATGAAACTCTCTAGAGGGATCCACATGGGCATCTGGTTTCAATCGACCCAAACATAAGTGTAAGTTTTTGCATTTTTTGCATTGACCTTTTTTTCTTCTTCTTCTTCTTTTTTTGGCTATTGCAAGGCTAGGGCCCCTATAAAAACAGCCTTGGGCATGCGGTTATGGCTCCTTCCTCCATATATGTATTTTAAATTTTGATTGAAAATTGATATGAACCCCAAAGATAAGAGGTCTGAAGTATGGATCTGTAGGATAGTCCCCAAAAGAAGGAGTTTACTCAAATAGCCACGAATGATTATCTAAATACAGAGGGGGGGAAATGCCAGCCACTGGCATTTCACATTGTCTGTTTTGTGTTTCCTGTTCTCCTTTCTCCCGTGGGGGAAACAACTATAAAAAAGATGACCACAAAGGCACTTCTAACAGTCCTGTGGGCGCCATGTTTTCCGAGCGCTGAATGTTTTCGGCTCTGGGCTTCCAGGCACACAGCGTGAGTCCCCCTGTAGCTGAATGGGGGCCCTGCTGCAAATTCTGATCCATCTGCTGTGAGCCAGGAGCATGAATCTCATAAGCACTGGTGTGAGGCAGCCGGGAGCTTCTTTTCCCTTCTGGTGAGGTGTCTGCCAAGGACGAAGAAGGAAACGTTCTATGAGATGCAACTGGAAGTGACTCCAGTGAGCAAGAACCCCTGGAGATACTCCATGGGCACTGGGGGGCATGAGGGAAATGAACCTTTGCTGGCTTACACGTTGGCATTTGGGGGATTTTGTCACTTAACCCGTCTGGGTGGACATGGCTGGTCATGAGACAGGTGTCTCCATCTTGACCTGAGAAGATATCAGAGCTCCAAGAGCCAAAATGACTTGTCGTAGGTCATGAACCCAGTGTTGATAGACAGAAATCAAACTCCGTTGGTTTCTGATACACCCTTTACGTGATTACGTAGTTTTATCTTCTGTGACAAGGGTCTGTGACGAGGGCAGGGTCAGACCAGGGAAAGTGTTTTCCTTGCGCTCAACAACATGCCTGCCCCGCTCAGGTGGGGACGGTGATCTTCCTCTTGCAGGAAGTGAGCAGCGATTGAATGTAGATGCAAATCTCCCTGGAGCTAGAAACACACGGGCTCAAGTTCAAATGCACCCAGTCCTTGTTGGAAAGCAGAGTCTCCACCAGGGAGGTGCGGAGGGCGCCACGAGATTTGGGTAGAGGTCAGAGCCCACCATGCTCCACTTGCTTTCAGGACAAAGTGTTATGTGAGTTGTGTAGACCGTTCATTCCAGACTGCAGTTCTATGTGGAAGGCACTTGAGGCTGAGCAAGGATGGTGAATGTACAGTGTGGCATGAGCCAAAGACCTCTCTCCTCCGTCTCAAGGCAGCTAATCCTACAGACCAAATATTTTTCCTTAACTGACTGAACGTACGAGAATTGAAGACATGTCTTGACAATGGCAGGAGGATACAGAAAATATTTCATATCCTAATAAGGAACCATATTAAAATTTTAACTTGGGATATTTTTCAATAGATTATCTCTATCTCTCAATCTCTTTCTCTATGTATCTATCAAGCAGCTGATCTATTGATCTATCCATCCATCCATCCATCCATCCATCCATCCATCAATCATCCACCTATCCATCCATCATCCATCCATCCATATATCCATTATCCATCCATCCATCATCCATCCATCATCCATCCATCATTCATCCATCATTCATACATCCATCATCTATCTATCCATCATCTATCTATCCATCATCCATCTATCCATTCATCCATCCATCCATCAATCATCCATCTATCCACTCATCCATCATCCATCCAACCATCATCCATCCATCATTCATACATCCATCAATCATCCACCTATCCATCCATCATCCATGAATACATCCATACATCCATACATTCATCATCTATCTATCCATCATCCATCCATCATCCATCCATCCATCGTCTATCCATCCATCATGCTTCCATCCATCAATCATTTATCTCTTCTATCTACCTTACACCATATACTCTCCCATCATCTATCTATTTACGTATCTAATTATCTCTCATCCACATATCATCTATGTTTCTTATCTATCATCCTACTATCAATTCATTTACCATCTGGGACAACCCGCTTTGTGTCCCCTGCGTACCTTGTTGAAATGAATAAAGTAATTTTGAAAGCTCAGCTGTGCATCTAAAGATTATACATATATATGTAAATATACATTATCTAAATATATAAAAATACATATTATATATCCAAATACATTTACATATCTGAATATATATTTATTTACATATATAAATACATTTAAAGGTTGTATACACACATATATATTAGCATATACACATATACACATGTTGTCTATATTGCTAATGTATTGTTTGGCATTCAATTCATGCCAACATACATGTCTAATTTTTTCCCACTTAGAGAGTTTATTCCCCAAAGCAAGAGGGGAAAAGAAAAAAAAATAGATTATCCCTCCCTTATCCTTTTATTTAACCATTTGCTTCCCAATTTTTTTTTCTTTATAACCAATTTTGTGGGTTTTTTAAATAATAAATTTATTTTTTATTGATGTTCAATTTGCCAACATACAGAATAGCACCCAGTGCTCATCCCGTCAAGTGCCCCCCTCAGTGCCCATCATCCATTCACCCCCACCCCCCCCGCCCTCCTCCCCTTCCACCACCCCTAGTTCCTTTCTCAGAGTTAGGAGTCTTTATAACCAATTTTGAAAGTCTATTTGATCTTACTCTTTCCGGAAGCCCACCTCCCTCAACAGCATCAAAATCCCGTTGCACACGACATCTTCCCACAAGTGCACAGTGGTGGGGAAAGCACAGAGAAGATTCATCTAGAGAAAAGCAGTATCTTGGGATCCCTGGGTGGCGCAGTGGTTTAGCCCTTGCCTTTGGCCCAGGGAGCGATCCTGGAGACCCGGGATCGAATCCCACATCGGGCTCCCAGCATGGAGCCTGCTTCTCCCTCTGCCTGTGTCTCTGCCTCTCTCTCTCTCTCTCTCTCTGTGTGACTATCATAAATAAATAATTAAAAAAAGAAAAAAAAAGAAAAGCACTATCTTATGTTTTTCAAACTCATCCTATATGAGTAATTTTAGAAAATATTCTGGGGCAGCCATAGCACGGTGCATGAATGTCATTTAGACAATTGGACAAAAGTAACTTTTGTTTCCCGTAGTTAAAACAGCCATTACTGCAAACCTGATGTGCAACCCCGGGTCGGGCAATTGCAAACCGACGGCTTCTTGTATTCTAGTCTATTCTAGTCGAGGCTCAGGCTTCATTGAAGATGAGTTTCCTTAACTGAGTTGCAAATCAAACGCCAGTTCCAGAGGTCAGCCCTAAAAACGCAAGAACCCAGGCTCTGTAAATGGGCTTAGCATTCTGCACTATGACTGTATTATCCCTACAGGACGTTTAATCAATGGCAGCAGAGCGCGGGCTTTCCCGCATCCTGCCTCCACTGTTCTCAACCATGCGGCTACCAGTTAGCTACCGTAAAATTCACTGAAGTGTACGAGTTAATGATTTTTTTAGTGAGTTTACCAAGTTCTGCCCTCGTTAACCAATTTTACATTTCCATCCCGCCTGTCAATCCCCCTGAGTTCACTTACAGTTAAGGCTTCCCGGGATCCCTGGGTGGCTCAGCAGTTTGGTGCCTGCCTTTGGCCCAGGGCATGATCGTGGGGTCCCGGGATCGAGTCCCACATCGGGCTCCCTGCATGGAGCCTGCTTCTCCCTCTGCCTGTGTCTCTACCTCTCTCTCTCTCTCTCTCTCTCTATGTCTCTCATGAATAAATAAATAAAATCTTTAAAAAAAAAAAAGAAAAAGGCCTCCCCACCAGCTCAGCCCGGGGCACTGTTGTCCCCGTGGATCTGCCTTCACTGAGCACTCCATACGCGTGGAATCTGCAGTGTGTGGTCCCCCCTCTCTGACCGCACAAGGACATGCACAACCTCCCCCTGTTATCAGCATCCCCGCCGGAGGGTGTATTTGGCACACCTGACGAACCTCCATCCACACATCATCAACACCCAGGTGCCTAACTTAATGTCATTAGAGTTGGGCTTTTTTAGGATTTTATTTATTTATTCATGAGAAACGTACGCAGAGGGAAAAGCAAGCTTCCTGTGGAGAGCCCGACGTGGGACTTGACCCCAGGACCCCGGGATCACTACCTGAGCTGAAGGCAGATGCTCAACCACTGAGCCACCTAGGTGCCCCTATACACTAGAGTTTACCCTTGGGGGCACACCTGTATGGGTTTGGGCAAATACACAATGACGTGTATGCATCATTATGGCGTCATACAGAGTAGAATCACTACCCTAAAAACCCTCCGCGCTGCACCTGTTCATCCCTCCCTCCCCCAACCCCATGCAACCCTCAACCTTTTTAGCAGCTCTGTGCCTTCTGCAGTTTTGCATTTTCCAGAGTATCCTAGAGCTGCAATCATAGGGTATGAAACCTTTTTAGATTATCTTCTTCCACTTAGTGACATGCATTTAAGTTTCTTCCACATCTTTTCATGGTGTGATCACTCGGTTATTCCTAACACTGAGTAATATGGCATCGTCTGGGTGGATTGCATTTTATTTATGCATTCACCTGCTGAAGGACTTCACGGCTGCCTCCCGTGCATTCCCGGTGTTTGCTGTGCACACCTGCCCTCTGCTTACACACCATATCAGGTATGCCCACTCACCCAACAAGCCACTAGTGCTTGTTGCACATGGTCTGTGGCCCTCACATCTGCAGCAGTCTCAGGACATGCCTCAAGTGACAATTTCATTCTCTGTAGCACAGAGTCTGCATGTCAGGAATCACTTTTAACCCTGTGGCCTTTTTATCCCGAGCCATCTTTCCTCCTTCCTGCTGGCTTGGGACACAGGGAAGCAGATGGCAGCCAGAGTATCACAACACAGCCGGTGCCATGGAAACCTTGGGGACCTCCTGGTTTTTTCCTAATTCCTCCTTAAGGGTCTGGCGGACAGAACCCAATGGAGCCTGCCCCCACATCAAAGCCCTTCCGCTCGGTGTAATCCTGTCTCCCCGCCCCTCCTCCTCTGTGCCTTTTGCAATCCCTTCGGCATTGCCTTTTGTTTCTCCCCAAGTATACAAAGCAACTGTCATCACCCCGCCTGCCCCATGGGACCACTTGCTCAGCCCTCTGAGCTGTGTGATCGCTGGAGCTCTCAGAGGGCCAGGCCGACTTGTGGGATTTTAAGATACTGGGCAGGAAACTCCCGTTCTAAACAAACTGAGCCCAAGTGAATTCCTTTGCAACCGTATCAGCGCTTTGTTGCTGGTGATCTCACTGACTTTAAGAGTAAGACATTCCCAACAGATCATGCAGGCTATAGGAGGGGAACGTTTGCTTCCACAGGGGAGGAGATGGCGATTTACCTCTCCAGGGGAGCCCCTCCAACCGGCCACCTCTCCTTCCACGTCTCCTCTGCATCTCCCTAAGGGCTAGGGAGTGGCTTGTTCTATTGTTGAAGGTGGGATCATATGGAGCATGCCCCTGCTCGTTCTGCATGGCCTCCAGGAAAGGGCATGCACTTTCCCCCTCTGCATTAATCCCCTTCACCACCAGGTCTGTGGCTTCACAGGGCAGCCCACAGCAGAGACAAGCACACCCAAGCTGGTGGTGTGTGCAAGGTTGCTCTGAAACCCACTATGAGACCATCTTCAGCGTGCAAAGAACACCCATGAAAGAAAACACCACACAGTCCACGTATCAGATTCCTCATCCAAAAACACATCTTGACAGTGCAGACACAGTGAGCATCTCACATGGGCAGATAGGTGCCAGAAGGATGTCCTTTGGGGGCCACAAGCTTGCAGGAGGCAGGACTACTGGACCCCCCAGAGCACATTTGACATTGTCTCTACTCAGCTTTTCCCAAGAGCCCACTCTGCCAGGAAATCTTGAGCCTCATAGACAGAAATGCATTCTTGGACCAGAGACTAATGTAGAAAATCCTACACTCCACACCCCTATTTTAATAAAACTTTGAATAAGATGATTACAACCCACCATCTTGGTCATTGAGTGTTTCCCCTGGACAGAGACAATCACAGAGAGACCATCAGAGGTCACCATCTTGGTCATAGATTGTTTTCCCTAGACATAGGTGATCAGGAGCATGACCTATCAGTCATAGATTTTTCTCTCTGAACAGATGATCACATCCACATCCACCACCAATCAGTCGTAGTCTGTTCTCCATGGACACAAGTGACCATGACCACCACCCATCAGTCATAGACTGTCCTCCTTGGACAAAGAAGGTCACATCCACCACTAATCAATCACAGCTTATTCTTCCAACAGATGGCCACAGAAACCACCAAGGGATAGACTGTCTTCCCTAAACAGATGACCACGACCACCAGGAGTGTCAGCATTTAGGATCAAATGAGCATTCATATGCTTATTTGTTCTTTTGGAAGTTGTACTGTGGGCAAAGTACATGTGTTACTTGCAAAGGAAATGTTGCAAGAGAGAAAATGTAAACTGTAATAAATCAGAGCAGAAAGAGATAGAGATCTTCACTGCGAGGAGACAGAGTGACTCATAGAGCACAGCCAGACTTGAAGGAAGGTATGAACACACCCAGAAAGACAGAATGTGTCATCCAAAGAGTCTAGTGAAATGGAAGAAAGAAGAAGCAATCTGTCAAGGCCTGGTCGGCGGTTCACGCAAAATCCTGACCAGAGGAGGGCACAGCCTGCCCACTGAGGTCAAGTCTATGCCTCCAAGGGTGTGCACTACTTTTTTATAGAGTTTGGCTCTATCCCTGTTGCCTGTAGCTTCAGGAAGCATTCAAATCGCTTCAGGTTTATAACACAGGGAACACTCGTTACGAACCATCACACCACTTCTCCAGGTGTTCGCGTGTCAGGTACGTTACCGTGCAAAAGTCTTGAAGACTTACATTCATTGGTCAAACCAAGGACGGAACAGTTGCTGGAATCACCTGCTAGGGTAAACAGCGAGGGGGCAGAGGCAGATTTCATGCCATGACTCAGTTTAAGGGACTGAGGAGGAACAGACAACACAACTACCAAAATGGACCTCTTAAAAGTGTCCCTTCTCCAAGAACCTTTGGATGTCCTTGTACTGATGTTCTGGGTGAAATGGCAATGTGGTGAGAGACAAATGTGAATTTCAACCTCATGAAAAATTACTCCATCAGACGAGGGCAGATAGGTTAAAAAAAGAAGAAGAAGAACAATAATGAATACTTGGCAGGTGTATGAAATATTCCTATTTCTATTTTTCCTATCTTCCCTCAATAATGACTTTGGAATGGAGCAATTAGCAGCTATTGAAGATAACACCTACTGTCATATTTCAAGGCAAGAATGAGGTCAGGCTACAGGGTAATTGGGGCCAAGATAAAGTCACAGGAGTAAAGAGATAATAATTCATAAAATATGGAATATATTAGAATATTTCTCATTCCTTTTATTCATTAACACAGATCAAGCCAAGCCAGCAGCCGAGCCGGAATTGTGTCTTATTTATTTATGGCCAGAGGCTCAATTTGGGGAAGAGCCCATGTTACGTGACATATGTTTAAAATTCCTGGCCCTTTGTACCTAAGTCATTATTGATCATTAACAAGTTAACGTCTTAAAAAAAAAAAAAAAAAAAAGTTAACGTCTTGAGTTTGAGTCAGTGGTTCAAAAGGATCACTTGAGTTCCCAGACTGGATTTCATTATTCCATTAGCAGATCTGTTTCATTGGTTATAACGTTATTCAAGGTTACCTCTTTCTGTCTCTTTTCAAATTTACACCTGTTTCTACCTCGGTAATCTTATTTTGATTTATAACCTGCCATTTCTCATTCGAGACTTGCCTTTAGTAGGCATTTTGTCTGTAAAACACACTCCAGCTCTTACTCCTTCCTTAAAAGGTAGTGACCACGGAGTCATCCAACATTTCTCAAAAGTGAATCATCCTTTCTGGTATTGGAGTAAAAATTCACCTTGGATAACCCGCGGAATGACCACATCTCATTCCCAAAAGTTTTATTGGAACCAAGGAATGCAAATGAGGAAAGTAAATGAATAAAAAGAGGTTTGAGGAATTTGTCTTGCTCCTTCTTATGTAGGACTCAGAGACGTTCACAATGGATGTTGGAGATGATCCAGTTCAACCTTGTTTTGAAGCTAAAGAGGCTGGAATCCCAAGAGATGAGCTGATCTGTGCAGTGTCACATGACAAAGGATGCACACATGGTTTCTATTTGTTGCTCCATGTCCTAAAATCCACCTCTCCACAGGTGCACTCCCACTCTCATTTTCCTGGTCAGATACAGGTGAGATAGGATCGCAGGTGCATTTCCACAGGATTGATCTTGGGAAGAAATAGATGGGATCCTTGAAACCGTATTCTTTACTGACATACACATTGTCCTCCACCTACCATGAGCTTATGTCCCAATAAACCCACTGTAAGTTGAAAATGGGATTCCTAAGTGAAAATGCATTTAAAACTTGGACATCATAGCTTAGCCCAGCCTGACTGACACGGACTCCGAACACTCATGGTAGCCACAGTTGGGCAATGTCATCTCACACAAAGACTGAGGGCAGCCCGGGTGGCTCGGCGGTTAAGCGCCGCCTTCAGCCCAGGGCCTGATCCTGGGGTCCCGGGATCGAGTCCCTCATAAATGCCTGCTTCTCCCTCTGCCTGTGTCAAAATCTTAAAAAAAAAAAAAAAAAAAAGACTGATAAGAAAGTGCGGACGATCTCATGCAATGCACTGAATCCCCTACTGAAAGGAACAAGTGGAGTGGTTGTGTGGGGGCAGAATACGATTGTGTGTCTGCTAAGAGCAGTGACTCTGTGTCCAACATCGCAAGAGAAGACACTACCACATGTCCCTAGCCCCAGAAAACAACCAAATTCAAAATTCCATATGCAGTTTCTACCAAATGCCAATGGCTTTTGCACCAGCATAGACTCGAACCATTGTAAGTTGAACCCTTGTAAATCAGGGTCCGATTGAATTACTCTCAAAGCCCCCTCCTCATTAATTTATTGGCTCTCTGGATCTGTTAAACAGCATCCTCCTTCTCCAGTTGATTTGGAGCCTAAGGATGCATTTGCCATCGGGGTCCAAAAGTAAGATGTGTTTTGTAGAGGAAGGAAGGAGGAAGGAAAAAGGAAAGGAAAGGAAGGAAAGGAAAGGAAAGGAAAGGAAAGGAAAGGAAAGGAAAGGAAAGGAAAGGAAAGGAAAGGAAAGGAAAGGAAGAAGGAAGGAAGGAAGGAAGGAAGGAAGGAAGGAAGGAAGGAAGGAAGGAAGGGAGAGAGGGAGGAAGGAAGGAAGGAAGGGAAGGAGGAAGGAAGGAAGGGAGGAAAGAAAGAAGGAAGGAAGGAAAGGAAGGGAGGGAGGAAGGGAGGAAGGAAGGAAGGAAAGGAAGGGAGGGAGGGAGGGAGGAAGGAAGGAAGGAAGGAAGGAAGGAAGAAGGAAGGAAGGAAGGAAGGAGGGAAGGAAGGAAGGGAGGGAGGGAGGAAGTAGCTACATTCACGAGTGTATATACCATTTTAAGGAAACAGGGCTTGGGCACTGAGCGGTGCTAAATTGTGGTAAATCGACTAGGATTTATGAGGAAAGCTAATGGAAGATGGACAAGGATCTATAAGGGAGCTTTTTGGTAAGGGTTTTTTTTTTCCAAGTTCTTGGTAAGTTTCTTTAGGGCACCTCATCTAGGTGCCCGTCCACAGCTGCCCTGAAAAGGCTCACACTGCTCTTCCTGGCACAGGACACCAAGGACACCTTCCCAGAGGGAAAGTATGCCCTGCTTTCAGCCAGATAAGGGCAGAACAGAACTTTCCCGCTGCCTCCAGCTCAGAATGTTTGTCTCACAACAAGGTTGTTAAAACCTATCTCAGCATGACGTGAATGCCCTTCCTTGAGGTCCATTTGTCCAAGTGCATGTCGATTACCCACTTTGAACCATTCCTGCTCAAACTCCATCTGAGGTCCTGTGGTGGTTGTGAGTCTGACCCGTTCACGCCTCACTCACACTGCTTTTCTCAAGCTTGTGTGACAAGTTGCCCTTATGTAATTCAATGTAAAGCTTATCTATATCTATCTATCTATTTATCTATCTATCTATCTATATATATGGTTTTATTTATTTATTCATGAGACACACACACACACACACACAGAGGGGGGGTAAAAACTCAGGCAGAGGGAGAAGCAGGCTCTATGCAGGGAGCCCGATGCAGGACTCGATCCCGGGTCTCCAGGATCCCACCCTGGGCCGAAGGTGGAGCTAAACCACTGAGCCATCTGGGCTGCTCTCTTTATATATTTTTAGAAGATTTTATTCATTTATTCATGCAAGACACAGAGAAAGAGGCAGAGGAAGAAGCAGGCTCCCTGCAGGGAACCTAATGCAAGACTTGATCCCAGGACCCTGGGAATATGCCCTGAGTGGAGGCAGAGGCTCCACCACTGAGCCACGCAGGTGCCCTCCATGTCTTTTATTTTAATGAAAGCATCCCTCTTTGGTGTCTGGGGACAGAGGTGGACAAAAGCTACCAGCATTTCCTGCTGCGAAGGGTCTGCTCTGAATTGAACGTCTCTTCTTAGCATTGAGATGCAGCCCACACAGCAAGAGAGAGAGAGAGAGAGAGAGGCATGTGTCAGGATACACTGCAGTAACTCAGTGGGGGACACCACCCCGTAATAGGGAAGAAGCAGGGCACCCTAATACAAATGCCACCCAACATTCAGGTGAGTGATCTTGCAACAAACACGCTGTTTTTATCATTACTCCTCTGGCATTTTTGCCCTTCATCTGCAAGTTCACTTCACACTGACAAACCCAACACTGGGGAAATCAGAGGCCAGCAACCCAAGCCCACCCCAGTGCCTTCTGCAGCCTGTCTCTGCAGGGCCCTTGAAATGATGGTTTGTATATTTGGAAATGGTTGTAGGGAGTACAGAGGAAATCTAAAGCTAAACTATCTCGTGAACGTGTGAAGATAGGAAACTCAAATTTGCGTGTCTATAAAGCTTTATTAGAACACAGTCATTCGTTCCGCACTATGTACAGCGCAAGCATAACATAAGCGTTTGTGCAAGGGGAAGCTGAAAGTCAGTGTCTGGATTCAATCTCCCATATGTCAATACTTTTAGCAGAGTAGTTATTATTAGCTCAACAGTATAATCAGTTAAAATAGCATCAGGAAAGGATACAGCTTTTCTGAATTATGCATTCCGTATGGCCGTATGGCTGTGCAGTATCACACACACACACACGCTATCTATGTACACATGTGTATATACACATGCATATACATGTATATATACAAAAATATGTACAATATACAATTTATTTATACAATATACAAAATATAGACAATAGACACAATATACATGCAATGTCTAAAACATATACAGTATACTAAATATATATAATATATAATATGTACAATATACTACATATACAATATACTTATACAATATACAAAATATATAAGATATACAAAATACATATAATACATATACAAAACACAAAACATATACAATATACAATATATTTGTACAAGATGCAAAATATATACAATATACAAAATACTTAACAATGTATATACAATATACAAAATATATACTCTATATACAAGACACAAAATATATAAGATATATAAATTATGTACTATATATACAATACACAAAATATATGCCACATATACAATGTGCAAAATATATATAGGATATACAACATATAAACACAAAATACTATATATACAATTTACAAACTATATACAATAAACAATATTTTGGGGTTTGTTTTTTTTTAAGATTTTATTTATTCATGAGAGACACAGAGAGAGAGAGAGAGAGGCAGAGACACAGGCAGAGAGAGAAACAGGCTCCACGCAGGGAGCCCAACGTGGGACTCGATCCCGGGTCTCCAGGATCAGGCCCTGGGCTGAAGGGGGCGCTAAACCGCTGAGCCACCTGGGCTGCCCAATATATTTGCATAATATACAAAATGTATACTCTATATACAAGATACAAAATATATACGATATATAAATTATGTACTATATGTACAACATACAAAATATATGCCACATGTACAATGTGCAAAATATATATAGGATATACAACATATACACACAAAATACTATATATACTACATACAAATTATGTTCTATCAATATACAAAATATATACTATACATACCATATGCAAAATGTATACAATAAACAATATATTTGTGCACTATACAAAATATATACTATATATACAATATACAAATATATGAAACGTGCAAAATATGTCGAATATACAATATATGTACATAATATACTATATACTATACATACAATATACGAAATATATAGAGCACACAATCTATATACACAATATGCAATGTATATACAATGCATAATATATACAATATACAAAATATATACTCTATATACAAGATACAGAATATATACGATATATAAATTATGTGCAATATATATACAATATACAAAATATATGCTGCATATACAATGTGCAAAATATATATAGAATATACAATATATACACACAAAATACTATATATACAATATACAAAATATATACCCTATGTACAATATGCAAAATGTATACAATAAACAATATATTTGTGCACTATACAAAGTATATACTATATATATACAATATACAAATATATACAACATGCAAAATATGTCGAGTATACAATATATGTACATAATATACTATATATACTATACTTACAATATACAAAATATATAGAGCACACAATCTATATACACAATATGCGATGTATATACAATGTATAATATATACAATATACAAATTATATACTATATATACAATACACTAAATATATACAATAAACAATATATTTGTACAATATAGAAAATACATAGTATTTCTATGGCCTGGGGGAGGCATCTTATTTTCACCTGCAGGGAGGTGATGGATGAGATGTATCTAAAAAAAATAAATGCATTCTAAGTTAAATACAGATGCGTCTAATTTCTTTATAACACACTGATACTTGTACAGATGCCAAGAAAATACATAGTATTTTCTATATTGTACAAATTCATAGTATATAGTATACAAATATGTACAATATGCAAAACATATAGAACATACGATACATGTACACAATACACTGTATATACGCAATATACTCAATCTATATTTGCGTATGCATGCGTGTGTGTGTGTGTGTGTGTGTCCGTGCACAGGAGAAATATCACCAAGAATAAGGAGCTGAGCCCCCAGAGTTTACGACCTCCTCCAAGCCGGCAGGACCCTGCTGCTCAACAAGAGTAGGATGGGTTCGCGCAGCACCGACTGTTCGTGCATAGCCCACGGCAGTGCGAGAGACACACTGACACAACATGGCCCAGCAAGGGCGGATTTCACAGGCCTTACTCCTGGTGCCGGGAGCCAGACACAGAAGACAGTTGGTGACAGTCCGCGTGGGTGAGATCCACGTCTGTGTGCTCTGTGGTGACCAGAATCCACCTTCCTGAGTGACGACGCCCCACGAGCGCATTGGTGACCATTGGGTTCCTTTTGGGGGGAACGGGAGGCAGGTAGGTTCACGGAACAATCCTCTCGTGCACCTGCTGGTTTCAAGTGCCTGCAGCTCCTAATAATCAATACACCAAACACGCCCGTTCTGGGGCCTGGGGCGTGTCCCCAGACTCCCTCATTCCCCTGAAACTGCAGGAACGAACGATGTCACGATGTGTAGGGAGCAAGCACAGCGCTCCCAACACACCTGCCAGGGCCAGGCTGACAGCTGCCTCCGGAGGGAAGTGGACCCTCTTAGGGTCCCCGCCTGGACGGAAAAGTGAACCCGACAAGGAGCAGGAGCAGGAGCAGGACGGGCGCCTCCGGATGTGCAGAGTGTGCAGAGTGTGCCTTCTACACACACGGGAGGCTGTGTGTGGAAACCAAGACACACGTGTGTGGTGCCGGGCTTGGGGAGCAGCCGGTGGACAGCTCAAGGGGTGTGAGCGACAGCGGGCACACGGGGCAACCTAGCACGGCCTGCGCTTTGGGATTTGGTGTCCATGACCCCCACCCGGGGCTAAGGGTGCTCTTGTCTGGCTTCCTTAAAGCACATTGTGCACACGCTGCGCACTCCACGGCCCACTCCTAAGTGCAGGGTGCCTATCAGGGTAGGTTCTTAATAGGTCACAGGCTCCCTACAAACCGTCTTGTTTGCTTATGGTAAGTCGCAGGGTCCCTTGCTTACGGCCCCTGGAGCGTCTGCAGGGCTCTTCGGGTGCGGAGCAGCGTGAACCGCCTCCACCCTCTGTATCTTTATAACACACTGATTCTTGTACAGATGCCAAGAAAGCAAATTCATTTTTTTTTTCAAATGTTTAGCATCAAACCATCCAGAATCGTCAATCAATTCTGCCCGGATCCTCTGCATCACTCGCTTCCAATCGAGGTGTTCAGTGGGCACGGGTCAGAGTGGACCTACCTCCGTACAGCACGTTGGCCCCAAACCCACACAACCTACAGCATCCGGAGCGTCTGCCCGTATGAGGGGCGCCTGTCCCTTCCCAATAATGTATCACCCTGGCCTCATTAATGGTCACGAATGTGTCCCATTAATTCCAGATGTTCACAGTTGTGCAAGCTGTGGGGCTGGGTGGGTACAGGAAACCCTCCGGACTTCCCGCTTATGTTTCCTGTAAACCGAAAACCACTCTAAAAATAAAGTCTATCATCTAAAAAAAAAAAAAAAAAGGCAAACGGAGTGACTTTTCTTTGAATATTTGTATCTGGGTTTATTTATTTGTTTTATTGGTACTTGTATCTTTGCTAGAAAATGTAGCTGACCTTGGAAAAGTACAGATGCTGAGTTCCCTTGCTCGCTGTGGCTAGGAAATGTGTATTCTTTGCTTATAGTTTTATTTATTATAAAAAATTTTTTTTAAGTAGGCTCCATGCCCGGCTACAGCCCAATGCTTGGATATATTTTTAGATGCATCTCATCCATCACCTCCCTGCAGGTGCAAATAAGATGCTTCCCCCAGGCCTTGCAGGCTGCAGGATTTCCCGAGGGGGAGGGGTGTCAAGGTCTCGATGCTTCTCTTCCTGCCTGCTAAAGGGGCTGCCTGGGAGGTCCCCACCAGGGTCAGCTGCAAGAAACCAGCCCCCAAATTGGGTGCTTTCCTGCACCTTCTGCAGCATCCCCGGGAGGTCACCTCCATCACGGGGCAGGAGCTCCTTCCTGCAGGTTGACTGACATTCGTGGATGCAGAAAGACCCTTCCAGAACAAGACTCTACTCCTCATGAAAAGACTTGTGGGCTGCATCCGGGAGTTGACTGACCCCCGCGTGGGGAGCATAAAGCTGGCTCCCGGAAATCTCCAGCCACGTGCCCCTCCTCCCCATCTGCGCCTCAGGCTCTTCTCTTGCAAAATAAGGACAAGACTAAGGAAATCCCACTTCCCAGAGTTGTGTGGCCTAAGGGCATGACTCTCAGAATCTGTTTTTGGTTTTTTTTGTTTTTTTTTCTGGAAACCCGAGCCTGCGGGGAGAATTTAACTAAGGAACTGTAGGCTAATCCTCCCAGTAGGATTCTTTGTTATGGGGTCAGCACAGGGATTTACAAGTGCTCACCTTCCAGTAACAAGGAATAATTCCTTGTTTTTAGATGCAGAGATGTTTTTCATAAATGGGTTAGCACAAGCATTGATGCATGCTAACTTTTTTTTTTTTAAGATTTTACTTATTTTTTGTTTGACACAGAGAGAGCACGAGGAGGACGGGGAGGGGCAGAGGGGGAGGGAGAAGCAGGCTCCCCACTGAGGAGGGAGCCCGACTCCATCCCAAGACCCTGAGATCACGACCTGAGCCAAAGGCTCTTAACCAACTGAGCTGTCCAGGTGCCCCCCATGCTAACTTTTCCTTGGAAGTAATAATTCTCGTTATTTTGACGAAGAGAGATATTTTTGTAAGGAGGTCAGCACAGTCATTAATGCATGGCAACTTTTCATTAAAAGTAACAATTCATTATTTTTAGATACAGAGAGAGAGAAATCCATGAGGTATACACACACATCTTCCTATTATACGCATTCCAACATGTCCTATAGGGTTTGTGTCTACATAGACACGGACATATGTATATACATCATATTGGTTTCATTTATATTTATATGCAGACACATGCGTATATGGTAGTAGTTCTATTTAATGTTTATTACTAATATATGCACATACCATATAACATACGACTTTATATATATAAATACACATGCATATAAACCTTATTGTGACTTTATACATAAATTTATACACGTGCATATACACCCTATTAGTTATATTTATCAATGTTTATAATCTCATATACATACTATATAGAATTACTTAAATTTATATAAATGTACATATATAAACACATATATATACCCTATTAGTTATATTTAATATTTTTAAGCAATATATATGCATACTCTAGTTACACATGTACCTTTACATATAAATATATAAATAGACACATATATACCCTATTAGTTATATGTATGATCATAACCAATATATACACCTACCATATATATAAATGTGTAACTTATACCTATATTTTTTTGACTTTTTTTAACTTATATCTATATAAGTGCATATGCATATGCAACTTATTGTAACTTTATACAGAAGCATGCGTGCACATACACCCTGTTGTAACTTTATATATAAGTACAGGTGCATATACACCCTGTGGTAACTTATATATAAACACACATACATATAAACCGTATTGTAACTTATATATAAGTATGTGCAGCCCCAGCCCTGCAGGTGAGGCCACGGTGCCATATATGTACTAGTCTATGTGCAGCCCCAGTCGTCCAGGTGCATATACACCCTGTTG
The DNA here is from genome assembly GCF_003254725.2 of Canis lupus dingo. Classification (NCBI taxonomy): domain Eukaryota; kingdom Metazoa; phylum Chordata; class Mammalia; order Carnivora; family Canidae; genus Canis; species Canis lupus. The sequence continues at coordinate 1,586,976 of NC_064281.1, read as the reverse complement.
TGATTTTATATATAAGCACACATGCATTTACACCCTGTTGTAACTTTATGTATAAGTACACATGCATATACATCCTGTTGTAACTTCTAAGTAAGTACACATGCATTAACACCCTGTTGTAACTTTATTTTTATTTATTTATTTTTTTAAGATTTTATTTATTTATTCATGAGAGACAGAGAGAGAGAGAGAGACAGAGAGACAGAGAGAAGCAGAGACCCAGGCAGAGGGAGAAGCCGGCTCCATGCAGGGACCCTAATGTGGGGCTCAATCCCAGGACTCCAGGATCACACCCTGGGCTGAAGGCAGTGCTAAACCACTGAGTCACCCGGGCTGCCCTTGTAACTTTATACATAAGCACACATGCAAATACACTATGTTGTAACTTATATATAAGTGCATGTGCCTATACACCCTGTTGTAACTCATATATACGTACATGTGCCTATATACCCTGTTGTAACTCATATATAAGTACACATGCTGTTAGTGATGAGTCTCCCTCAATGGGTCATTCTCCTCCGCAGACTGAGGATGAATTTGTAGGATACATCTTCCCTTGCCCCAATCTGTTCCAGCACCCTCCCCCCATCTCCATGTCCTATATTCAGCATGAACATCTACAATCAGTTGAGTTTTAATAAAGTAGATTATTCTCCATATGGTGGGTGGGCCTGCTGCAATCAGTTGAAGGCCTTAAGAGAAAAAGAAAAAGACCAAAGTGGGCTCCCCCCAGGAAAAGGAGATTGTGCCGGGGGTCCCAACCTGCTGCCCTGCAGAATCTTGACTCTGGAGGACAGAATCAACCCCTACCTGGAAGGCTGCGGCCCTACAGATCAGTCTTGCCAGGCCTATAATTCCATGAGCCAATTCCTTAAGATACACCTACAAATGCCTTAACACCCTATTAACTCCAGAGGCAACTAGCCATCAGCAATATTCCAGGCGTTCCCCTGTGTAAGGAGCAAGTACACTGTGCAAAATGCAATTCAAGCAATGCCCAGGAAAGTGCCTCTAAAGGATGTATGGGATCAGGGTTGGGTTCTGAAGCTTTCCTGGGCACACCTGTCACCCTGAATAGGTGGGGTTGGACCCATGACTGCACACCCTGGGTGTGGGTGTGGATCCTGATGAAAAAATTCATGGAGGGCATATCTAGGAGACAGGCGCAAATATGGCTTCACTGCTGTCATTATGCTCAGGGGGCTAATATACCCTGTGGGAAAGTACCTACACTGGACCCAGCCCTCCAGGTGAGGCCACTGTGCCGTATATATACTAGTCTGTGTGCAGCCCCAGCCCTGCAGGTGAGGCCATGGTGCCATATATATACTAATATATGTGCAGCCCCAGTCGTCCAGGTGAGGTGGACTCTCCTGTGTATATTTTACTATATATACCTTTGTCCTGTTCCCCATTTTGCAACAAAATTACTGAAGGTGCCTGGGCTTCATCCATCTTCTCACAATGAGTTGGTTGTTATGTAATGGTCTATTTAATTCATTTAGTTAAAATTGCCAAAATGATTCATCATCCCTAAAATTGTTATTTCTTATTGTTTCTTTATTTAATAGCACCCTTGAGGGTTTTAACAATTAAATCGTGACTGCCTTTCCTCACAACTGAATAATCACATTTTGCAATCTTTGCTGAACATGGCCTTTTCCAAATCTCAGTCCAATTTTAGTGTAAGTCATCTGTCTTCCTGATTCACTTCTGAAGGACCCACTCATCCCTGTGGGATGTACTCTAAGTGCATGTTTAGAGCTCCAATTCCTTTTGGCTTTGATGTTGACATCTTCACATTTTTCGCAAATTCCTGTGTCCACATTTCACCCCCATCTTGCCCCACCACCACCCCACCCCCCCATTTATTTAAAAGCCAGTTCTGGGAAAATCACATATTACCTCATTATGTGTTAGAGATCCTTGTTCTGCAAAAAACAAATTAAAAAAAAAAACAAAACACAGAAAAACGATGCCTGAGCTCAAGGTGTCTGGGCTTTATCTGGTGCTGACAAGACGGGAGTGAATTTCTCATTCATCAGCCTGGGGAGGTGAGCCACAGAGCTGGAGGCTTCACTATGAGGACACAAAAGACAGGGAATCCTCAGTTATCCTGTGTCATGGAGACCAGTTTTCCCTCCGTATTCCTTTCATGGTGGTGGGTGTTTCTTGCTCACACTTTCTATAGATGCAGTTGAGAAAACCCATGAAAGATGCAGAAGCGAGGCCTTAGTTATGTGAAAGGCACAAAACACGCTGTGCCTCTTGTCACGTAGTCACTCGTAAGAAAGATACGGTTACTAAGGGCTGGGTTGACCCAAAGGAGCCCCGCCCGCAAGGGCATGGACCCACTCCTGGATCTCTATTTTGATGCTTTGTGTCCTTTTCTGAAATTTATCCGCTTTTTTACCCCCCAGAACACATTTGACTGGCAAGCCTGAGGATGAGTCAGAAAGTGATGAATCGTCCTTGAAGCAAACCAGCCTTGATTCACAGCTAATTATATTTTGAATCAATATTCTTTTTTTTCATTTATTTTTAATTTTTATTTATTTAGTCTTTAAAGATTGCATTTGTTTGGGGGGGGGGGGCGTGCAGAGCAGGAGGGAGAGGGAGAACCTGACTCCACGCTGCGCACAGAGCCCCGTGCAGAAGTCAGTCTCAGGACCTTGAGACCATGACTTGAGCCAAAACCAAGAGTCGGAAGGTTAACGCACTGAGCTACCCGGGCTCCCCTTTTTCATTTTATTTTTTAAGTTGACCCCACCCTCAGCACGGAGCCCAATGCAAGGCTCAAACTCAAGACCCTGAGCTTAGGACGTGAGCTGACATCAAGAGTCAGATGCTCCACACACGGAGCCACCCAGGGGCCCTGCATCCGCATCCGTATTCTGCGGGATGTCCGGTCAATCCCCCATCATTGGCCCGTCAGTGCACTGATGCCCCTGAACGCACACCTGAACTCAGCTCCTCCCTGACCCCCCATCCCGGCTGAGGATTGTGATATTTGCACACGTCCCTCTTCATATTTTTTTTCTCCCATTTTGCCTGGGTGTGAGCTCCGGCTGACCCGGTCCTTGGTGCTTTCACATGCGTGGGTCAGCCAGCTCTCTGTGCAGAATTTCTCTGCATTCTCCAGCTTCTCGGGCTCAGCTGCGCCTTCCAACCCAGCCCTGTGAGCTCACAGTGCGCATCTTTGTTCTGCGCGTCCTGAGCAAAGGCACCCCAAACTCTCGCTCGCTCGTTCACAACGAGGTATTTCAGGCTTTGGGACGCACCGAAATCTTCCAGAAACAGCCAGTTTGCAAGCCTATAGAAGGGTAAAAAGCACACCCACGATCGCGACACATGGTTTTCATCTAAAGGACGAAAATAATTCAAAAGAGGTCAGCATTTTTAAGATTAATTAGTGTTCTGCTTCTTGGTGAAAAACCAGAGAGTCGTCTGTTGTGAAGCAAACTGAGGTCACAATTTCTTTTTCTTTTTTTTCTTTCTGGTTTTTTTTTTTTTTTTTGGTGTTTGTTTTTCTTTTTCTTTTTCTTTCTTTTTTTTTTTTTTTCTATCGCAGCAGATGGTTTGCATTAAAAACGATACCGGCTAAGGGGATTTCAGCCTTCGGGGAGATTCCAACAAGTGGCGGGTCATGAGACGCTGGTGCAATGTGAGAGAGCACCGGCGCCAGGACCTGCCCAGGGCAAGGCACATGCGGCTTGATCATTGCTCTCCTGCATCATCCTGGTGACAAGAACGCGTGATGCCACCAAGTGGCAGCCTCCATCCCCCGATGGGCTCAGCTCTATAACTGCCAGATGAGTACATTGAACCCATTTGGTGTCACCGATGTGTGCCCCCTGAAAGGCATGCGTATCGCTGGCTTTATCGTCACGCACTCTATATACCCCATCACGACACATGTCACCGCACCTGCAATGTGAAGTATTCCCTTCAACGCTATCCACGGGATAACTAGCCTTGCCAGATGGTCGTATCTTCAGGAAGGTGCTTTGAGCCTTGGGCGCAGAGCTCCCGAAGCGAATTGTGCCCTTAACTGCCTCATTTGTCACACGCATCAGGTACGCAGGATAGAAGAACATCGGCCAGATTCTTGGAGGGGATGGTTCTCAGCTTCCCACGAGCCACCACAGGCGGTGTCGGCGGCCCCGGGTGACCCTTCAGTACATGCACACCTGCACACACGCACGTGCATCTATGAATCTGAGAATCCAGTGAGCCCCACGGCTCGGGACTGGAGCTCTGCGCGCCCATCACAGCCTGAGCTTCCCAACGCTTGGGGTTTGGTCGGCTTCACACTCACCTGCACCCGTACAAATGTCTCCCGGGAAGTGGAAGCCTCATACTTTGGGAGTGGGTGTAGTAGCATCACTTCCAGAACCATGACAGAGGGGAGGTCACCGAACGTGACCGTGGGTTCTCACGGGAGATGCATCCACCAGTTGGCGTCCCACTGATGTCTTTGTCCATGTGTCTGTCTCCGTGAGTGTGTTTCTATACATTTTTTTAAGTGATCTCTATCCTCAACATGGGACTCGAACTCAGAACCCTGAGGTCAAGAGTAGCGCGCTCCACGGAGGGAGACCACCAGGCTCCCCTGCTTCTCATTCTGACTTACCATTCACTGCCTGCGTATAGACCATAGCCCTGGAGTCTACACAGCCTGTTGTTTTTGTTTTTTTTTAAAGATTTTATTTATTTATTCATGAGAGAGACAGAGGGAGAGGGAGGCAGAGACACAGGCAGAGGGAGAAGTACGTTCCATACAAGGAGCCTGACGGACTCGATCCCGGGTCCCCAAGATCATGCCTGGGCTGCAGGCCACGCTAAACCGCTGAGCCACTGGGACTGCCCAGTATATATAAAGTTAATACAAATATTTAATATATAAAAATAATTTATAATTATGAATTTCTTTTGATTTAATTAATATAAATATATATAAAATAAATATATATGTTTTTTTAAGTATAAGGAGAAAATTACTACATGCCTGAACAAAACACACGCTCTAAAAAGGCACGGCAACTCTTTTTCTTTTCTTTTTTTTTTTTTTTTGGCAACTCTTTTTCACACATTGCATCTACCCAGATCCTACTTTGCAGATGGCGGGAAAAGCAAGCTGCTCAAGGAGCGGCTCCTGTAAACCGGGTCCGGTGACAGCGTGGTGACCACACAGCTGACCCGGGTCCAGCTCACGAATCGCAAGCAAGGCCTAACTGTAGCCAACAGGTGCTGGGCATCAACGAGTCTCCAGGGAGAAAGACACGGCACCCGCGGTGAGGGACCACCACACACCTGTTAGGGCGGGTTGTCATGGAGAAGACGAGTAACGCCACGTGTTGGCAGGAATGTCCACACAAAGCCTCCTGAGCCACAAAGTCCGCTGTTGAAGATTATTTGACTTGCAGGCGCCATGCTCATGCTGTGCACTTAGGAACTGACGGTGCTCGTGCTGCTTGGGGAGCGGTCAAGCCCCTGACTGAAGGGAGAAAAACATGCCCATGCTTGGGATCACTCTCCAATGCCTGGCTTCCCTTGTCGGATTGGAGTTTATTGTTTATTATTTATTTTCCCTTGTCTTATCCCTCAGTGGCCTTATCTTATCCCTCTTAAACTTCATGGCCCAACACTTGGATTCCCCAGTTTGTGACTCTGTGACCCACTGTCCATCCAAACACCTAACTGGAAAATGGCTGCCGTTGGGTAACCCCAAGGACCAGAGACTCCACTTTACCCAGGAGGTCCTTCCGTACCAGAACTGGCATAGTGGGGGCCCCAACCTCAAACCAGAACCTCAAAGCACCCCACCTTCCCACTGTGGTTTGAACTTTCGGTTCTCCTGAAACACCAGACCTAACCACGCATGAACCTCCTGTTCTCCTGAAACACCAGACCCAAGTGGTTATGAACCATCTGTTCTCCTGAAACACCAGACCCAAGTGGTTATGAACCTTCTGTTCTCCTAAAACACCAGACCCAAGTGTTTATGAACCTCCCGTTCTCCTGAATCCAAGTGGTTATGAACCTCCTGTTCTCCTGAAACACCAGACCCAAGTGGTTATGAACCTTCTGTTCTCCTAAAACACTAGACCCAAGTGGTTATGAACCTCCCGTTCTCCTAAAACATCAAGCTCCTCTTCTGCCAACCCCCTCCCAACACACGTAATAAGTAACCTCACCACATAGTTCCAAGAAAGGCAAACACCCATCACCGGGAAAATCAGCCCACTTCCTGCTCCCACACCCACTGACCTACTGGTACCTCCTTCCCATCTTCTCGCAGATGATGGAAGGCATGCCCTTGCATGCTGCTGTGCGTTCAACAGTGTCCGCCTCCTGAAAATGCATGTCCACCTGGAACGTCAGAACGTGACTTTATTTGGAAATAGGATCATTGCAGGTTAAGATGAGGTCGTAGTAGGGTAAAGTCCACCCTTGATCCAACGGCTGGTGTCCTCAAAGAAGAGGAGAGGACACAGATCTAGAACTGAAGTCCCTTGTGAAAACAGAGGCAGAGACTGGGTATCACGTATGGGGTTGTGTGCAGTTGTGTGTGGTGGTGTGCTTTTGTGTCTATATATGCATGGTGTGTGCACTTGCGTGTAGTTGTGTGTGGAGGGGGGTCTCATTTTTGGATGGGGTGTGTGTGTGGTATGTGTGGTTGTGTGTAGTTGTGTGTCTGTGAGTCCATATATATACATGGTACGTGTGGCTGGGTGTAGGTGTGTGTGTGTCTATGTGCATGGTATGCGTGCATTTGTTCTTTGAATAGTTGTGTATATCTGTATATGTGCATACTGTGTAGTTATGCATAATTGAATGTGTGTACATGCATGATGCATGTGGTTATGTGTAGTTGTGTGTGTGTGTGCATGGTGCATGTGGTTGTGTGTGTTTCAGCGTGTCTACACCTGTGTACAGTGTGTGGTCATGTGTAGTTGTGTGTGTGCCTGTGTGTCTGCATCTGTGCACGGTGTGTGATTGTGTATAGTTGTGTATGTCTGCTCCTGTGCACGGTGTGTGTTCATGTGTGCTCGTGTGTGTGTGCATCTGTGCCTGGCACGGCTGCTTTTACGTGTGTCTTGATCAGAGCCCACAGCTTCATGCCCTTGGAGGGACGTGTGAACACAACTCCCGCACGCTTGTCCCGCCACCAGCCTCAGACGCCTTTCCCTCCTTCCCTTCCAGGAGCCTCGAATGGTCTCGTTGTGAGAGTGACAGCAGACACATCAGCATGAGGAAAGAGAAATAAATTGTTACTCTGTGCACACGGGGCTCAGAGACGCGGGAGCCCCACGGAGGTGAGCGAAGCTGGCAGCGCCTGTCCCCGTCAGGCGGATAACAGTGGATTGGTCAGGAATTCATAGGACAAACGAGGCTGGGCTGGGGCAGCAAATTGGGAAGAGTCACACAAGTGCTGTGTGCATAGAGCCTCGTGGGCACCCGGCTCCCCGGGTCTGGACCCCCAGATGCCTCCCCTGGCCCAGGTGCCAGCCGGCCACCGTCCCCAGCACACATTTCTCCCCCGCTTCCAGGCCCCACAGCGGGGCCGGGGGGGTCATTGTGTCCTTGCACAGACGGTGTCTTAACCAATTTTAATTCAGAGGTGGCACATTTGGGGGCGGCCTGCCCCAAACCCCCAGCAGCCTCACAACTTGGATGGAGAAAAGTAAAAAGCCGAGCATCTTTGCAAACAAACGGACGTATCTGCCATTTGCACCGTCGTTGAGAAAAACCACAGCCGGTGATGCTCTGGAGCTTCCAAGCCGCACCCAGAGTGAAGAAGCCAGTGCGGGGGGGTGGGGGAGGAGGTTCAAAAGCTGGGAGACCGCCACATGGGACGGAGAAGTCAGGTGCCCCGGGTCCCATAAAATCATGCAAATAACTCTAAAGAGGGTCTCTACGCCTCAATCATGGGATCTAGAAGGTCCTAGGGTTTGGGAGTGTCCAGCTCTGCAAAGGGGACACTTATTGCAAACATCCCAGGCAGAGAGGACGCATCATTTGTTCAGATTCATCCTGAACAAAACAAAAATTCTCAAATCAACGCATTCTTTGCACTCTGGAAAATCGTCCCAGCGCTCACACCGCCCACACCATCCCGGTGGATGCACGGCGGCAAAGTTGAAAAGCTCTCCCTGCTCCTCCACCCCCGACCTGAGCAACACGGATGCTCAGCAGGGAAAAATCCTAAAGAAGGAGTCCAGGGTGCTTCCTTCCAGAAGAAGAATGGGGTGGCCCCGCTGGCAGCCTGGCGCCGGGCTCCTGGCAGGCTGGACAAGTCCATGCAGTGGGGACCAGGTTTCCAGGGACACCGTTTGATTCCCTGGGCACAAAAACAGGACACAAGACATGGCTTCATGGACACAGATGGCAGATGGCCGCAGCCAATCTTTCCAGCTCCATCCTGAGTAACACTCAGCTCCCCCTCCTTCCCCACCCCTCACCCCCCTGTGGGTGGCCTTTCTCCCTGTGGGTTGGGTCAGGGATCTTTATCTCCCTGCCCTGCAGCTGGCTGGATGCCATCACTCCTGGGGACCCGTGGGGGTCTTTGTGTAAATAAATGCAACCCCCCGAACTTCCATTTAGGTGCAGGGAACATAGGCTCAGCTCTGTTGTGACCCTGGCCCCAAATGGGTGGAGGTCACACCCAAAACCAGGTGCCAACCACCCTGCTGAGCTGCAGAGACTCTGTCTGTATGTTTAATAGCCAGCAAGAGACACACATCATAAACGGACACACAGAGGGGGAGACAGGGAGGTCCCACTCCGCGGGCAGTGACATTTAAAAACCCAACACACCCCTGGCCTCGAGAAAGACAGAGAGAAAATAAATCCCTATATTCGGATAACTAGATGGTCTCCGTTGCCCAGGAGAGCAAATGGAAAGCCCCGAATTATTTTTCTTGGTTCTGACTCATCGGGGAAATTCCTCCTACGTCGTGGCAGTAATGGGTGTGCCCGTCCTAATTTAGGGCCCAGGCAAACTCTGGGTGTTCCTCCCTGATTTTCTGGGAGAGCTGGACGTGGACATGGGTGGGCGGCATCATGGGGTGCCAGCGAGCTAGTTTTTAAGAGGAGGCCTCTTGCCGCAGGAGCCAGGCATTCATACTCAGGTGCTGGGCACCAGGTGGTGGCTTTGCTTGATGCTCTTTTTATCTTCATTTTGATGCTTTTTGGTGCTTTTATCTGCATTTTGATGCATTTTGCACATTTTGAGCCTGAAAAGGGGCATTTTGTGAATAACTTGTCCCTCCTCCGGGGGCCTCAAAGCTGTCAAGGACCCCTTGAGGAGGATCTGGAAATGTGAGGTTCTTTCTTGCTGTTTTCAGAAATCATTCATGCCTGCCCATCACTTTCAGGGGGAGTGTCCTGGGGCTTTGCATGAGGTGCAAACCGTGCAATCCTCATCCATGATGAGGAGCATCACTCCCCTACTATGCACTACGGTCCAGATGCCCACGTTGAAAAACCTTGAGAAATGATCTGAGCTTCCAACCGTACTCGATTTTACACCTAAAGCCAGTCTGCAAACACATAGAGGAAGATTTACTGCGAACGTACATGTGGTTCCCAAGGATGGATGCCAGAGAGGACAATGTCACCTTAAAAATGATTGATGATACGTAGAAATGTTAGCTGATCTTTGAAACTCTCCAAATTGCTTAATGCCGATAAAATATTTCTACACCCACCCCTCCCCCCGACACGGATGAAACGTTGTAGCCAACTTTCAAAAAGTTCATTCCAGCCATTTTAGCAACTGATGGTCTGATTCAATATCCAGAAATCCTTAGTCCAAGGCTCTACAAATCAGTAAGTACTGTTTTCAGAATTATTAATAAAGTTAAGAGTGTGTCCTTGGATGACAGTCCTTTATGCACCATAGAATAGGATAGCTCCCCAGAAAAAGTGGCTCTCAGACTTTTTTTTGACTTGACATGTCTGTATAATTCTTGATTCAAAGAAAACAAAATTGAATGATTAACCAATAAAATATCTTCATATGTATCTATATATCATTTATCTTTCTTTCATCTATTACCTATCAATCACATCTGTCTGTCCATCCACCCGTTTCTCTGTCCGTCTATGCTATCAACTACCTACCTACCTACCTACCCATCCATCCATGCATCCATCCATCCATCCATCCATCCATCCATCCACCATCTATCATACCTATCTATCCATCCATCTGTCCACCTATCATATCTGTCTATCCAGCTATCATATCTATCTACCCAATCATCCATCTACCCATCCATCCATTAACTATCATATCTGTCCATCCCTCTATCATCTATCATATCTATCTATCCATCCATCCAACTACCATCCATCTATACATCCATCCATCTATTATCTATCATATCTATCTATACATCCATCTACTATCTATCATATCCATCTATCTATCCATCCATCATCTGTCATATCCATCTATCTTTCCATCTAATCACCCATCCATTCATCTATCATATTTATGTATCTATCTATCCATCCATCCATGTATCTATCAAATCTATCATCTATCTATCCATCTATCATATCTGTCTATCCATCCATTCATTCACACATCCAACTATCCTATCTATCTATCTATCTATCTATCTATCTATCTATCTATCTACCTATCCATCTCTCACCTACTTATGCGTGTGCACAGTTCCATCCCTTTCCCGAGAACCGTATGGACATAACGCTGTGAAATCAAGCAGCCACCACATTTTCAACAGCATGTGCTGTGTAGGAGGCATTTGCAAAGAGTTCACATTCCTTTCTCTGCAGGAAGTGATCAGAGCCCTTTGGCAGTGAAGCCAGCTAAGCTGTGATTCCATTTGGATTTAATAAATGATTCCATGTAACTCGGCAAAAACAACAAGCGAGTCTAGATTTCATGCACGGTGACAAGATCTGGGATATGCATTAACGAGAGAAAGGCCATGATGAACTTAACATTTGTCTGGTATAAATAAGATTTGCCGTAGGGGTGTGTGTGTGTGTGTGTGTGTGTGTGTGTGTGTGTGTGTGTGTGACCCAATTACAGTTTCAACATCAATTTTTAAAATTACTCTCTCTGCTTTTGTTAAGGGTCAGTGATGCCTTATGGTTTATGGTATATCCATCTGTTCAGAATTTTTCCAACATTTTAACAATTTCCGTTAATATTTCAACTCCACGAGTCATGTTTAGAAAGCTAAAGAGTTTAGACTCTGGGTTGATCCCACCGTTTCAAAAGCACCAGTTGGGCTTATACTATTTGAAGTGGAAGAATTTTTTTTTTTCTTATGGGAGTGGAATTTCCACATGGCATTTAAAAAGCACCTATGACCCATGAAGGGCACGATAAAATACTTCCCCTAGAATTGCAGTTGGGTGTTTACCAAACATTTGCAAACCCAGACAGGCACAATAAACAAGGGTGTTTATTTAATTTTGCTGATAAGCAGAACTGGTAGGCATAGGCTTGTTTCTTTGTTTCCTGAGTTTTTAAGAAAGATTTTATTTATTTGAGAGACAGAGAGCATGAGCATGGATGGGGAGTGGCAGAAGGAGAAGCAGATTCCCCACTTAGCAAGGAGCCTGACATGGGGCTCAATCCCAGGACCCCGGGATCATAACCTGAACCCAAGGCAGACACTTAACCAATTGAGCCACCCAGGCGCCCCCAGCTTGTTTCTTTATACACAAAAATCATTGTGCCTGCATGAAGCGTGAGTCCTCATATGTCTTCTGGGCTCAGATGTTTGCACAGCTCAGGTTAACATAACATATAAGACAAGGCATTTCAAAGAAACATTTCAGAGTTTCTCCCACTAGAATAGTCATTTTATACACTCAGCTACTCTTATGCTGCCAATATCAATCGATTTTCCCAAATCTTAGAATTCTTTCCTTTGTAAAAAAAAAGAAGAAGAAAAAGAAAGAAAGAAAGAAAGAAAGAAAGAAAGAAAGAAAGAAAGAAAGAAAGAAAAGAAAGAAAAGAAAAGAAAAGAAAAGAAAAGAAAAGAAAGAAAAAAGAAAAGAAAAGAAAGAAAAAGAAAAGAAAAAAAGAAAAGAAAAGAAAAGAGAAAAGAAAAGAAAAGAAGAAAAGAAAAGAAAAGAAAAGAAAAGAAAAGAAAAGAAAAGAAAAGAAAGAAAAGAAATACACTTTCCTTTAGGTCAGAACCAGCAAAGTTTGTTTTTAATGAAATGAAATCTTGAAAGTCACTCTGCCTTCATTTTTCTACCCCTTTCCAACCAGCTACTTTTTCCATTGACGTCGACGTGTACATGGAATTCTGCTCCCTCGGAAATTATATTTCTCTTGCTGGTTCTGAAGCGTAAAAGGTGTCTGGTGAGCTGGCAGGAGGTAGTGAGGTTTTAACAACTTTTGACTTTTCTTCAAATTCATCCAAGACTCAAACCAAATCGGTAACAGTCGATTCCCTGCTATTTATGATAAAGATCCATTAAAGCAAACGTAGAGAGTTTTCAATTCTGCTAAAACACCCAAGTGGTAGGCCAGGAATAACAGTTTGTGACTGATTCCCTTTCAACCCTCAGAAACACACAGAAACCCAGTATAATCCACTGGCCACTGGGCAGACACCTAATATGGAAACTTTTGTGGGTTGAATGGTAACTCCCAAAATATATGTCCAATTGTTCACCCCAGAACCTTTCAAAGTGATCTTATTTGGAAAAAAAAAAAAGATTATTTGTGTATTGATTTATTTTTTTACAAATGGAAAGAAGTGAAGAATCTGAGATGAGGTCATCGTGGATCAGGGTGGCCTTAGATCCAGTGAGGTCCTTGTAAGAGACAGAAGAGAAGATGCACACACAGAGGCCCTAAATCCAAGAGTTGCTTGTAAGACGCAGAAGAGGAGATGCACACGCAGAGGAGAAGCCACGTGAAGAGATGCAGGCAGAGATGAGAGGAATGTGGCCACCAACCCAGGGACACCTAGAGCCCCAGAAGCTGGAGGAGGCAGGAAGGACCCTCCCCTGAAGCTTCTGCCGTGGATATAAGTTTTTAGCAACACCCATTTCCTTGGTGTTTTTGTGCAAGAATCACGCCTGGACTAAAGAAGACAGGGCACCTGTTTGGAAATGTGGCTGTGAGTGTCCGGCCTCTCAAAGGTGTGTGGGCGTCCAACTGAGTCTTGGTTTCCTGGCATGAGAAGATCGTTCCTCATAGCTGTTTCCATCTCTGCCGCATCCTGTCTGTCTTGCCATCTCTGGCTGCAGGGAAAGCCATGGAATCGCACACAGCCAGGAATGGAGATGAAACATCGCTTTCCACCTGCCAGAGATGCGTCTGTACGCAATTAAAGAGCCAGGCTACACAGAACATCTTCCTTTTACCAGAAAGAAGGAAACAGACCCATAAGTAAAGGTGGATTCAGAGGTAGTCAGTACTACTTGTTCAATATAAGAGCTTTTCCCAAGAGTGCATTGAGCATGTGAACTTAAAGATTCAAACCACTGCCATCATGACCAGGGAAAGACTGGCCTTCGATCCGGGGCCAAGTATGACTTTGAGATGATTTCGTTAACACCAGCAGACTCTTTCTTTTGTTCCTGCTCTTGGTGGGCAACATGGGCAAGCCGTTCTGCAAATCCAAGTTTGGGAGGGACCCCCACGTGTTCTCTCCTGGGCTCACATACAAAGCAGACGAGTCTATGCCACGTAGGATGGGAACACGTCTCTCTCTTTCTTTGCTCTTGGCTGTATGAGGGGTCCAGAGAGATGTGGCCCAAACCCATGTTTTTTTTTCTTGGTTCTTGGTTCTACAAGATGAGCGGAGAAACATGCCCAAACCCAACGGCCCTTGGATATGATGAAGAAACAGCTCCTTTGTCTCTCCTTATACTTTTATTCTTCCCCATAAAGACAACACATGGATAGACCCAAACATTGAGTAGCCATAAGACCCCATGTACCCGGGGATTCCTGGGTGGCTCAGTGGTTCAGCGCCTGCCTTTGGCCTAGGGCATGATCCTGGGGTCCCGGGATCGAGCCCCGTGTTGGGCTCCCGGCATGGAGCCTGCTTCTCCCTCTGCCTGTGTGTCTGCCTCTCTCTCTCTCTATCATGAATAAATAAATAAAATCTCAAAAAAAAAGTGTACTGAACATCTTCAAAATGTAGCTTTGGGGTTGTTCAAATGACTAACGTGCAGGTTGGAGGTATAAAAATCGACACGACTTTCAGGACCGCATCAGTTTCTGGTAGACTTCTATTCAATTTCTGGTCAAGTGTGGATGCCTACTTTCAAGGATGAGTCTGGTTGGGAGACGGTAAAGTGGGCGGCAAAGGAAAGAGGTGGTGAACATCAACGTGGAGAAAGAACCCAAGTGAGTGGTTATGCGTAGCTGAAAAGTGAAGTCCAGGCATGTGACCGGGTCATGGCTTTCACCTGCAAGGCACTAAAAGGTCACCTTAGTGTTGACCTTAGTGTTGCTCCTCTCCATAGACATTAAAGGCTGCAATGAGAGGAACATGAATTATATTAGAAGCACACAACATCCTATGGAGGCACATGGGTGATCTCTTCCATCAAAAGAGATGAGGGAGCTCTTCCCAACCTACATTTCCATCAAGCTGCCTCAAGGCATGAAACCAGCTACAGACACCATCCTCCAGAGCCCAGTCAGCCATGCATTACAGGAACCAACAGCAGTCCCCGACTTCATTTTTGGAAACGAAATATGGTCCGAATTACACAAACTATCAGTCTGAAATGCATTCTGTGTAAACCCCCAAGTCCTAGGACCAATTCCTTCTTTATTCCTCCATTAGAACATAAGATGAAGACAAGGATGATGTCCGCATCCGTAACAGAACTCATACCTGGATTGTCCGCTCATGACGTGCTTGCCAGATGAAATAGAAAGCATTAAAAATTCTGCTTCAAAGCAGATTTTAACTCAAGAGGTAAAATAACTATGTTGAAAGCAATATGGGTGGCTCTTGATTTTCCTCGGTTACACGTCATCCCCTTGTAGGTAATAATTCATCAGCACAGACAACATGACATTGAACTCTTCTGTTCTTAAAAGGAGTGTCTGTTGGCATTCTTGGAGCATCAGATAAGAAGCAAAGAGCAAAATTTGTTGGTACCATGCTCTTGGGGGGCAGGAACTCATTCAAAGCAGCAGGAAATACATGATTTATGTGATAAGGAAATCATCAGCTTAGATGGAGCTGGTGTCCTCTAAGTGCCTCTTTCTCATTCCTGCACCAATGGTGCCTCTCATCCAGTCCTCACCATTTCCCACCTCTTTAGTATTCCCACCTGGACATTTGGCATCCCCATCTCAAACTCAGGGTTTTCCACCTGTGGATTCCTCACTGTGGCCGCCATCTTTGCAAATGGTGGCAGCTTCCCCCCAGTGGCTTAAACAAAGCAGCAGGAAGTCATCTGCAATAAGCATCCTTTCTCTCCTTTGCATCCCTTCCCCACAACCAACTAGCAGCAAGTCCAGTTCCTTCTACCGGTGGATGCATGTTGGAAGTCCAGGTGTTCTTTGCCATTTCTAATGCTGTTCTTGTGAACATTGTAAGCCACACAGCTGGATGCCACCATCTCCTCTCCTTTCCCTGTATCCTTTGTATTACTTCCTACCAGTCATTGCTCGACCCCTATAGCAGCTGGAGTGATGGCCAAAAAAAGACACACCGTCCTTAACACCCACCGATACCTTTCCTGACCATTAGGTACATCTTATAAGCTCCTGTGCAAGACCCCAACCACCCTTCCCCATTTCACACAGGCCAGCAGGGAGCTGCGAGAAGCCACTCAGTGTTGGTCATAAAGCTTAGTTTTATGCCTTTCCTCCAGCCCTGGATCCTTGCAGTGTCAGCTCCTTCTCACCCTTCAGTGTCAGCCTAAAGATAGCTCTTATCTTAACCATCAGGAGCCTAGGTACAGGTTTATGCGCATCCAGTCCCACCTAAAATTTCAGAGATGCTTCTGATAAGGACTGAAGGTCTTCCAAGAATGCCAGCACCTGTCCTGGAAGAGACTCATGGGGGAATCACCTGCAAGCAGGGCCAGCTTCCTGATGTGAACCCTGGAGTGTCACACAGAAGCTTCTCTTCCAAGCGACGGCCACACCTGGCTAAATGCTCTGCTGTCCTCATCCCCACATCCTTAAGGATTTCGAAAGAAAGAGCCCAGGGTTTTCATTCTGCACTGTAGCCCCTCAAATTACACAGCCCATCCTGACCACGGAAGAGGAGGACCCCAGACTGAACTTGGTCTGTGGTTATTGCTCAGACAGAGAACACACAACGGTGGGATTAGAAGCACAAAGCCTGTCTTTGCAAATATGTGAATTGTGCACATTCCTTACAATTACGTTTTTCGAACGGTTCATCAAGCAGAGACCTCAGTTTGGCTTTAGGGGTGACAGGGCATCTGCATCACTGATTAAAATCCTGCTGAAAAGTAACAGGGATTTCTTTAGAGTGAAGGAAGGATACAAGTGAGGGAGGTATGAGGGGATGTTTGCATTTTCCTAGTGGAAGTTTTGCTTGCCTTTTATCTCAACGTAATAGAAAATTGAGTAGAACATCCCTGGGGAGGCAGCAACAAGCTTTCTGAGTCAGAAACCCATATTTTCCATCCCGATGCCCATCCTACAAAATGCCACCGGAAAACATCCATTGTTCCATTGCCACCATCCAGAGGTGGCTGGACAACTGCCCTTCACCCCAAATCCTCCTCCCCAAGGAATCCAGACAACCTACGCCCATTGCCCTTCTTGAATACTTGGGCTGTTTCTGGAAAACCCACTGTGCTCTGGACGTTCACTCTGCCCAGAGGCTGGGTTTCAATACCAGAGGTCACGTAACACTAGCCCTTGCGGGTCTTTCCCATCTATCAATCCATCCAAGTTGCGATCTCCTTATGAAACCCACTGGCATCTAGAGTCACATTTCATGAGAGATTTGGATTTTAAAATGTCATTCCAGGTAGATGCACTCCTTAGACACGTTACATCCAGGTAGGAAGAGTAGCTGCTAAGGGCAACAAAACACTCTGAAACTACTTGTGTTGCATATCCCACCTGGAGTTACCATAGTTTCCGCAACCCCTTGAACAAGACGGTCTCAAGACAGGAGAAACGGTGCGTCTTTGCTCCACGTTTGCCTGGATTCTTCTAGGTGTCCGATTAATGCTTCACCATAGTCATGATGGATGAGCAAAACACATCACAAATACTACGTGTAATCAATATATTATTGGTTAGAAAAATCCAGATGGTAAATTATGCACGTTGGGTATTTTCTCTCTGACTGTGTCTCTTTAGTTTTTGCTCTCTGCTATTCCTACCAGAAAATATAGGTCATATTCCACTCCCCACCCTGCGCCAATCCCATCAATTGGAGGGATGTGTGTGACATAATTACCCCATAAGATGCAGAAAGCAAATGGGGGCAAATTTCTTGATCCAGTTGGAGCAGATTCATTGAAAAGGGTGTGAGTCCCTTGCAAATTTGTTTTTCAGGAATAGAGTTTAAACTTATGCTACCTTTACAAAAGAGAGAGAGAGAAAATGGATGGATGAAAGAAAGAAAGAAAGAAAGAAAGAAAGAAAGAAAGAAAGAAAGAAAGAAAGAAAGAATATACATTTAGAAAGTTGTTTCTTAGGGATTTGGAGTCAGGGATGCACACAGCTATATTCGTGTGCCCTCTAGTGGTAAAATGAATCTAGTGATTAAAACAATAAAAGATTATTAGCTATCGAGGATGGTGGAAAAGAAAAAAAATAATATATAAAATTTTATTTAGGAGTGTCTGGATGGTTCAGTTGGTTGAGCGTCTGCTTTCAGCTCAGGTCATGTTCTCGGGGTCCTGGGATCGAGCCCCGTGTTGGGTTCCCCGTTCAATGGGGAGCCTTCCTCTCCCTCTGCTACTCCCCCTGCTTCTGCTCTCTTGGTCTCTCCCTCTGTCAACTAAATACATAGAATTTTTTTTTTAATTTAGACCATTTTAGGTTCACAGCAATATTGAAAAGAAGGTATGGTCTCCACAAACCAACTTGGAAAAAAGACACTTTTAAGTCCCTAAAAAAATCTAGAATTTTGTTTTATTTTATTTTTTAAAGATTTATTTATTTATTTATTTGAGAGAGGGAGAGGAAGAGAATCTCTAGCAGACTCCCTGCTGAGCAGGGGGCCCAACCTGGGGATTGATACCAGGACCCCAGGATCATGACCTCAGCCAAAACCAAGAATCAGATGCTGAATTGACAAAGTCACCCAAGCATCCCTGTAGAGAGAATTTTATGATTGATAACTCCATTTTGGGACAATGGTTAATCCATGGCCCTTTGGACTAATGGCCAAGGCGTGTGCCATTTTGATCTATGACATACCTCACGTTTTAAATATTTTATTTATTTATTTGAGAGAGAGCTCAAGCATGAGCAGCAGGAAGGGCAGAAGGAGAGAGAGAAGCAGGCTCCCCATTAAGCAGGGAACCCAACACGGGACTCGATCCCAGGATCCTGAGATCCTGACCTGAGCCAAAGGCAGATGCTTAACCAACTGAGCCACCCAGGTGCCCCAGACATGGCTTATATTTTAACTTAAAAGTTTAAAGGTATCTTCAAAACAGCTCACAGAAAAGCAAATATTGATCTAGCACTGTGCATGGGGCCATGTGCTAAGTCTTTTATAGGAATTATCTCCATGAATCTTCACAAAAGTCCTGTGGTGTAGGTACAGTCGTTATTGGCATTCTGCAAATGGAACCGCTCAGCAGGAAGTGGCCCAAGGACACGTGGCTGGGAGGAGCACAGTTGGCTCTACAGATACCACTGGGTAGAATGGAAAGTGTGTCCTTTGCTGTACACGGCTTCCTTCCTCCTACAGCCTTCAGTTCACAATGTATGACTTGGAACATAGAAGGGTTGGAGCTGGGATGAGAGAGGACTTCTGAATCAGGGGTTACCAACCTGTGGTGTAGAGTGGACCATCCTTGGTCGGTCCCCTTAATCATTGCACACTCTGTCTCCTTCCCCCACAAAATAAGGGGATTTAGTGAGAAGGTCTTGGAAGAT
Source organism: Canis lupus dingo (assembly GCF_003254725.2). Taxonomy (NCBI): domain Eukaryota; kingdom Metazoa; phylum Chordata; class Mammalia; order Carnivora; family Canidae; genus Canis; species Canis lupus. The sequence goes on along the minus strand of NC_064281.1, from coordinate 1,567,895 downwards.
CTCTCTCAGGCTGCTTTCAGCTCAGGTCATGTTCTCGGGGTCCTGGGATCGAGCCCCGTGTTGGGTTCCCCGTTCAATGGGGAGCCTTCCTCTCCCTCTGCTACTCCCCCTGCTTCTGCTCTCTTGGTCTCTCCCTCTGTCAACTAAATACATAGAATTTTTTTTTTAATTTAGACCATTTTAGGTTCACAGCAATATTGAAAAGAAGGTATGGTCTCCACAAACCAACTTGGAAAAAAGACACTTTTAAGTCCCTAAAAAAATCTAGAATTTTGTTTTATTTTATTTTTTTAAAGATTTATTTTTATTTATTTATTTATTTATTTATTTATTTATTTATTTATTTGAGAGAGGGAGAGGAAGAGAATCTCTAGTCAGACTCAGATCATCTTCTGTGACATCCTAAATTCAAAATGAAACTTCTCACAAGATGTCTCATAAAATAAGGATGTGCTGGGAACTGTAGGAAAAGTAGTAGTGGAGACATGAAACAGCCTTTGTCAATAATCCCTTTATGGACACATAAGGTCCGACATGATTGCCCAGGATCACTTAGAAAAATGAAAACTTTGTTCAATATCCGGTATGAATATGGTTATTTGTGTTTGATAATTATATGTGGGGACTTGGACTTAGCACGGCCAGGAATCTAGTATTAGTCCAACAACACAAGCCATGTTCTCCTGAGCAAGTTACACAACAATTTCCAAGACCCTTATACTTTATTGTATACATAGGAGTGTAGTGGATTGAATGGTCTTCCCCAAAAAACATATGTTGGCATCCTAAACCCTGGTACCTGTGCATGTTTCCTATTCAGAAATAGGATCTTTGCAGATGTTGGGATGATGTCCTACAAATCCAACGACGGGTGTCCTTCTAAGGAGATTGAAATTTGGAGGTGGGCCCACAGAGAGGGAAGAAGGTCACAAGAAGATGGATAGAGGGACTGGAGTGGTTGGTGTGTCTACAAGCCAACGGACACCAAGCATAGCCAGCCACCAGCTGGGACACACCCATGCAGTGCAGGTTTCTACCCAGAGCTTCAGAGGGATGCTTTGATTTTGGACTCCCGGCTTCCAGCACTGAGAGAGAATGAATCTCTGTGTTTGAAGCCACCACGCTGGCGGCGACCTGTTAGGGCAGCCCTCCCAAACTCATGTAAGGAGTCGTACCCAAATCACGGCGGTCCAGTACGAAGAAGAGCCTCCATCAAAGTTCTGGCACAACCTCAGGGCAAAATCAACACAGGGGTCCCTCCCAAGTTTTTGATGGACTACTCTCAACTCGGTTTCATCTGTGGATGAGAATCAATCCTTTCTGTCGGCTTAACGGCTACTTTAGGCTACTTCCTTTCACTGCGTCATGATTTAATCCATTATTATTTTGTCAACTATTCAGTTACCCAGATGGCAATTATTCAATTCACGTTCAATCGTAATTTCAATTATGATGCTTTAATAGTGGCTATTTTTCCGTTCCCCATCAGCCAGTTAGATGCACACAGGACCTTATAGGGAGAGTTTGCTTTGGAGAGCAACAGAGACAATGGCACAAATGGATGCCATCGCGTGTTTTCTAGCACCGAAAGACAGGTTTAGATACACACCTATCACCAAAAGCAGAAAAGAAGTTAACGATAGCGTCACAACCAATGGGCATTTAGTCATCCTGCAATGGTAGATGAACCCACTGGCTCTCCAGTTCCTTCCCGAAATTTTGCAGGTGCCATATTGGCCAACATTGACTGCTCGATCTCAATCATTGCTTCCCCTTATGCCCGCACAGTGGAGGTGCCTCCCTCCGTGTCACACAGGCAAAATGGGAACACTCCACAGCAGGGCTTCAGCCACGGGCTGTCATAATTCAATTCGGACAACTGCTGCTGGACGGGAAGGATGCTTTTCCTGTGTTCCTTCACGGCGTTGGCCACTGTCTGGATCACGACATCGTACAAGGGCTCTGTGTCCTGTGTCAGAGGTGTGGACTCAGAGGGATCCCTGGTGAGGTCAAAGAGCAGAGGAGGGTCGTGGTAGGTGACCAGTTTGCCGGAACATCGGCAAAAGAGGGTCTCAAAGCAGGCCTGAGCTCCTGGCGGCTGGAACACGGGTGTCACGTAGTGAACCTTCCACACTGCATCACCTGGACAAGAAGAGCCACGTCAGAGACAGCCAACCCACATGCCAACCGACCTTGTGTTCTTCCACCGTCTCAAGCATGTGTCCTGGTCTTTCTCTTGGCCCACAGGTTAATGCTAAATATCATTCAGTCCTTACAATTCAGTACTAAGAAATCAGAATCCCCTAGTAGAACTTTCTGTACGCTTGGAAGCAGCCGTTCATTATGCTTCTCAAAATAGATCATTTCTTCAAGATATCCCCCCCTGTCTAAAGAGTGTGGCTCTTGGAAAGTTTTCCAAGACGGTATTTTCAGTGGTCACCCCAGAATCCAAGGACTGGTCTGGAGGTGGGGGAGGGGGAGAAAGGAACAAAGTTTTGAGAACGGACTTGAGTGACATCAATCTTGGCATCCGCAAGGAGCAGGGGCTGGTGTACTCACTGTCCTTGGGGTGCCAGCGCACGGCGTGAAGGAACGCGCCACAGTAGTGGTAAAGGAACTCATGCTCTGACCGCTGGACTTCACCCTGAAGTAGGGGCATGAGGTTCCGGCCGTCAATCACCCTGCAGACACACACAAAGGACATCAGGCAAAGGAAGTTGGCCAAGTGGCTGTTGGGAGGATGGTCAGTGCATTCCATGACATTTCCCGGGCCCGGAGAGCACCATGCTGACTTTTCTGGAAATCTGTGCACAGTGTCATGGACGCTATATTGTTATGGGAAATCCAGAAAAAAAAAAACCTCAGCTTTTACAGTGAAAAATCAAGAAAGAGGGACACGTGGGTGGCTCAGCAGTAGAGCATCTTCCCTTTGACTCAGGGCATGATCCTGGAGTCCTGGGATCGAGTCCCACATCAGGCTCCCTGCATGGAGTCTGCTTCTCCCTCTGCCTGTGTCTCTGCCTCTCTCTCCGTGCCTCTCATGGATAAATGAAGTCTTAAAAAAAAAAGAAAAAGAAAAATCAAGACAGAGGAGTGTGTCAATGCATGTCCATCTAAAGAGCACTGCAGCTCTCAAAAGCTCAGTTTTCTGGAAGACTTTACAAACCAAAATTTCATCCGCAATTGCCTTGCTCCCCTGAAAGGGGGTCTTACAGAACTTCTAAGGGGTGCCCGGTGGCTCAGTCGGTTAAGCGTCCGACTCTCAATTTCAGCTTAGGTCATGATCTCAGGGCTGTGAGATCGAGCTCCACATCGGGGTCAATCTCTGCTTGAGATTCTCTCTCCTTCTTCCTCTGCCCTCCCTTGACTGGTGCACACCCTCTCTAAATAAATAAATAACATATTTTTAAAAAAGAACCTTGGGATGCCTGGGTGGCTCAGCGGGTTGAGCATCTGCCTTTGGCTCGGGACATGATCCCAGATTCCTGAGATCGAGTCCCACATCGGGTTCCTTGCATGAAGCCTGCTTCTCCTCCCTCTGCCTGTGTCTCTGCCCCTCTCTCTGTGTGTCTCTCATGAATAAATAAATAAAATCTTTACAAAAAAACAAACAAAATAAAATAAAATAAAAAAAGAACCTCTAAAAAATCTTATGCTTTCTCAGTTGTATTAGAAAATAGACCTTCTATCATATCAGAAAAAATCAAACCGACATTGTAATAAAAAATACAGTAAATGTCACACGATCCTAAAAATGATGGTAAAAGAAATGGCACTGTGTTTATTCTCAGATACAATGCTTGCCTGTGTTGGTAATCCCTTAGAAAGCTGGTGGAACTAAGTTAGGCAAGGTCACTGGTATAGAATTTTTTTTGGTTAGAATTTTATTTCTAAAAAAAAAAAAAAAGAATTTTATTTCTATATCTCAGCAATGAACAATTGGGAGTTCCATTTTTTAAAAGACCATTTACTACAGCATCATAAGACATGGGATATGGAGAGATATCTTTAAAAAAAAATTTTATTTATTTGAGAGAGAGAGTACCAGTGCAGGCAGGGCCAGAGGGAGAAGCTTAGTCGCTGAGCAATGAGCCCAACTCGATACTGGGACTGCAAGATCATGACCTGAGCCAAAGGCAGGCGCTTAACTGACTGAGCCACCCAGGCTGGGCACATAGGATATCTTTTTTTTTTTTTTAATACCAAAATTTTGTGAGCTGCAACTACAAAACACGTGATAACAGAACTCAAAGGAGAGATAAACAATGTTCATAGATTGAAAGACTCAAAATTGTTCAGATCTTGATTTTTAACAAACCAATCTATAGATTTAATGCAATCTCGACCAAGATCCCAGAACGGTCTTGTAGAAAGTGAGAAACGTTTTTTTTTTCTATAGTAGACAACATCGTTAGTCACGAGGGAAACACAAATTTCCACCACCATGAGATTCGACTACACAGTTATTATAATGGTTACCATGGAAAAGAATGACCATACCAAATACGGTGGGAATGCCAAATGGGGCAGCCATTTTGAAAGTCAATAGGACAAGTTTCTCATAAACATATATCAACCCATATTGATAATAGACCAGATTCCCCACTCTTGGGCATTTACCGGAGAGAAATACAACATTGATGTCTACACAAAGACCTCTATGCAAATATGCAATGCAACGTTCATCGTAAGAGCTGAGTTTGCTTTTAGAATCTCACAGAGTCCTTCACCTCGGTTTTCCATTAAAGACTAAAAAAGTGCCGGTAGTAATGATAGGGCATTTTTAGAGCTAATTCTGAAAAAAAAAAAAAAACAGATTGATTATATGAAGGAAAACCTTAGTCAGAGCTCAGAGGACATTATTTCTTGAGACTGTAATTCTGCACGACCTTTTATGAGTCTAATACACAGACTATAGCAACATCCCAAAGTCCATAGACTCTACTGAGATCGAGGAAAGCTACTTTTATGACTATGATTGGCTTGGTTGAAAAAAACTACATTTCTGCTAACATAACTATTTTTAAAAAATGGATCATCAGCCAAAATTGATAAATATACTTCTTAGCATAGGGGACTTGTGTTTTGTTATTATTTCATATAAATTCTCAATAAATCCTATTATTGGCTAAAACAAAGGTTAAAAAAAAAAGAGGAGATCTTTCTTTGCTGCTGTTTCTAATTTGCTTTGGGCTCCATTCTATTTTGCTTCAGAAAGACTTCAGAAAGGTCCATTGCATGAAGAAGGAAACATTAGAATCAGTCTTTGGGCTTACAAGGGGCAAGTGGCGTTGGGTTGGAGCCACTGCAATAAACTATCAGAAAGTCACCCGCAAGCCTGCCTTGGTTGGTTGTTCCCAGGGACTGGGACTGTGCCATATGAAGGCTGTCCTCCTGCCGGAATTCAAAATAGTCACAACAGAATTACAAGTAGCCCTGGAATGCCTTACCTTCCTGTCAGCCTTCCCGACCTTGCACAGTCCAGTCCAAGGAATCGTTATTCTCTTACATGGATGAGCATTTTACCAGCCACATCCTCATCCCCAAACCTTCCTGTGTCCACTTTTCTCCCCAGTGAAAGCCATAGAGTATCTAGAATGTGCCACGTAGTCATATAGGACCAATAATGCTCAATACACAAAGCTATACTTCCTGTTAATCTAGAGTTTTGTGGCTTTTGTCCCAAATGCTCTGAGAACAAAGATGATGTGAACAGGGGTTATGATTATCACCTGTCCTGAGGGACCGAGCTTCCTGATACAGCTGCTAGCGTGGGGAAAATATCCATTAAACTGGTAGGTTCCTCAATCACTTTCCCAGCTGGCAATCTTCCCGACCAGCGGATGAGTCCCGGAACACGGATTCCACCTTCCCAGCCGGCCATGCCTTTCCCACCTACGAGGTGAGGCAACAGAGGGCCAGTTAGAATCATCGCGGTGGCAAGACTGCTTAAAAAAACAAAAACAAAAACGTACAGTAGCATCAATACAGACAACATGTTCAGGGTCAACCCCATACAGAGTCCTGATGGGGTCAGCAGTACACGTCCATGGAATTACTATTTCTTGGGCTGCTGATGGGTGTTTTTTTTTTTTGTTTTTTTTTTTGTTTTTTTTTTTTTTTTTTGCTGATGGGTGTTTAACCGAATAACTCATTGTATTTGAGATGGGGCATGTGCACTGGCTACACTGTCTGCCCCCAGTGCTGTTATCCTGCATATACAGCTGCTTCATTCCCCAACCACATTCACACCATTTGCTCCAAAGTTCTCCGTCAGCCTTTAAAATGAAAGCCGTGCCCTAGAACGTTTTCTGCTCCCTTTCTCTCTCTTTTGGAGATTTACTATCTTCTAATGTATCATAGAATTGACCTACTCTTCTGTTTTTCTTGCTGTGCCTCCCTCCACTAAAATGTAAGTTCCACGAAGGCAGTGATTCTTTGGTTTTGTTCACTGCTGAGTCCAGCGCCCTGAAAATAAACTTAATGGAATCGTGTGGTTCTACACAAACTGATGACCGCAAACCAGGCCATTACAGAGCATGAACCCAGGAGGCAACAATGACCTCAGGACAACAGGCATAGGCCAGGGTCCCCTTGAGTGAAGCAGGAGGAATGGCCATCCTACAGGCTTAATGGAGACTTATTACTTCATTAGATTGCTCCAACTGGAGTGTCAATCACACCAGATGGAGATTCTTTTTTTTTTTTTTTTGGAATGTCCTCATAGGTAAAAATAGAGTTTCAATAATAACGCTTTCCTTTATGGCACATACTTGCTCTCCTAAGCATGCACTTTACTTGTGCCAGCCCTAAGAGAGCAGACACCCACACTCTGCCTCCAGAATGAGGCAAAGATGATCCCATTCATACAAAAATCATTATTCCCTGCTGAATCCATACTATCATTCATGCAAATACAGGCTCAGTTGTTTCGCATTCAGTGGGAAAGCACAAATACTATATTTTCCTCTGGAAGGAAACTTTGAAATCTCTTTCAGTAGATATGACAACATGCACTGAACACTTTCCAGATGATTTTCTTATCTGGAAACACGTCAAGATACACGTCATGGGTCGGGCCAATGCGGTGGCTAACGGGACATGTTTTCATGGACTAAATGTTGCACCAGGATACGGGGCTGGTATCTGTGCATTCAATTATGAAACCAAAGACAGGGTTGCTACTTTGTGTGCTAAGTCATATCTTGACAAGAGAGCACCAACACTTCCTTAGTCACCAAGGAGCCTCTGGTTTTTGACGTCTTGGCTCTGGCTACCACATCAGATCATCTACCAACAGCCTTGTACATATGTAATCAATGACTTGGTACATATCCAATTCATTGGCAGAGTCCCATAAAGGCATGTGGTTTCATTAATGCTTTATCATCTCATGGGGTTGCCATGGAGGCTAGCCTCTCATAATGTTGGCAGATTTATGCCCATTTCATTGGGTATCAGCCCCTCGCTTTATTTCACCCAGACTCAAGTCAAATGCACTTTTTCACCTTTTCCTGCGTTAATCTGTTCATTTCATGGATTCCCATTATCGTGAGCCCAGGAGAGCTGACTTACAACCAGACCCCACCCACGAGTGGATCCCCACTCCTCACCTCTGTATATTCCGTTCCACCCGCCACGCTGGGAGTGGCCCACCCGTGACTCCAAATGCCCTCCGTGGTCTGATGTAAAGTAGACAAGCGTGCGGTTCTTCAGATGAAAATTGTCGATAGCATCAAGAATTTTGCCTGAAATAGTAAAAAAAAAAAAAAAAAAAGGAGGGGGGGACACATGTAACGAAAGTCATTATGAGCTTTGGGCTATGACGCTAGTCCAACTTGCAGCACGTTTGTACGGGAGTCACTGCAGGACTGTTTCTCATCGACGATGCACCTGCTGACGGTGGGTGGTGTGTGAGCTCAAGAAGAGCGACGTTTTCCGAATTCCTCAAGAGCATCTTGTGTTGGACAGATGATTATGTTAAACTAGGAGTGGAAATGGATTTATCCTTTACTATTTTACTATTATCCCTTGTTACATCATTATTGCATAATAATATTTATTTTTATTATTTTATGATGCAGACACCAACATTCACACTTTTAACTTATAAGTTATGTTTAGCTCTTGTTGGTTTTTCTTTGGGGGCTTCGCTGTTTCTGTTCTTGGTTTATACAGACTCCTGTATTAAGGTATGAAAACATGTCACATCGTTGGCAATAGTTCCTCCTTTGGCAAGGAGCGTGCCTCGTCTTTTGCAATCACATTTGTCCCATGGCGTTAGGACCCACCCTAAGACCTCACCATAACTCGATTTCATCGGCAAAGGCTCTATTTCCAAATACCGACACATTCAGAGATTCCAGAAGTTAGTACATGGACCTTTCTTTTGGAGGCTACAAAGCCACGCCCAACACTGACTTTACCCAATATATTCCATCCTTGCCACTCTGACTTGGTTTCCCTCCTTGTATCTTCTCACTGGACCATCTCCATGGTCATCTATTTCTGCTTCCCTGATCTAACATCAAAACTTCTGCGTGTAGTTCAGTGTCGTAAGTTTTATTTTTGATAGCACTTTCTTTGCAACCATAAAAGTGTGTCTGGATCCTTTCTCTTAACTGGCCTCCCATCAGACATCCTTGGGCAATTTAGTTTCTTATCACTTTCTTTCCCCATGTGTACTTCATCGTCATCCTACTAAGGAGCACTCCCCAAGTGAGAGCAATTAATATTTTCATTAAAATCACCTTAAGCCTCGATATTAATTTTGGAATCGTGAGTATTTCATGAGTCACCATTCTCATCCAGAACCTGGTATATTTCCACTTACTAAGGTTTTCTCTTATGAGTTACTTGGATTCAACAAGATCCTTACTTTTTGAACATATTTCTATATATTGGTTGTTGATATTGGACCTGCTACGAATGATACCTATCACCTACTGTATCTTAAAATGGGTTATTTTTAATATAGAGGAAAAGTCTTTTGGTGCATATTTCTAACAGAGAAATATTTTAACATGGACATGTATGTACATAGATATTAGAGTATACACAAGTATAATTATATTATGCTTATTCTAAACTAGGGGTATACTTAATAATTATCACAATAACTTATATATTATCTCAATGCCTATATTATTATTTATATTATTACTATACTATGTATTAAGATAGTATACTAGCAACAATATCATATGCTGATATATGCACATGTTATATAGAACATGATATACTATTACTAAAGACATATGTATACATTATAGTATATTATTATAGTTTACATTATATATTATATATGTGAAGTATATATTTAGGTTGATGCTGGCAAGCATGTAAGTATTGTCATGGTTAGTACCTGATTAATAATTTTTTAAAAGATTTTATTTATTTATTCATGAGAGACACACAGAGAGAGAGAGGCAGAGACACAGGCAGAGGGAGCAGCAGGCTCCATGCAGGGAGCCCGACGTGGGACTCGATCCCAGGACTCCAGGATCAAGCCCTGGGCTGAAGGCGGTGCTAAACTGCTGAGCCATCCGGGCTGTCCTAATTAATAACTGTTTTAAAAATCTCTCAAAACATTGAAAAGAGAGCCAGTTAAAAGCATTGATCAATATCATGCTTAAAGGTACAATATAAAAACTATTTCATTAGTATAAGTTATAAAAGAAGACTTTTTCTGTCATTATTATTATTACTCATTTTTAAGATTTATTTGATTAATGAAATTAACAGAAAACCTAAATACATGTGTACTTAGAATAAGACCTAAGAATAAGACCTGAATAAGACCTGAAGTTGATACTGTTAATGGACATAATTGTCTATCTTGAGAAACCTAGAAAGTGTAATAAAACTATTATTATATGTATATACTATGTAATGTGCCTTATTAATTATAATACTGTATATAATCTATAATTACATAACACAATATATGAAAATATACTAATAGTTATATATTGATAATATATTAATAATATAATACATTACCAATAATGTAACTATATTATATATTATACATAATATAATTATAACATGCAATATGTACACAAATATTTGTTTTATTAGACTACAGTTTTCAGCATAGATAATCATATATTTTATTGTTACAAAGTTAGTTTCAGATGTTTCTATTCTTAGTATTTCAAGAGATTTAAAAATAATAATTACATAGTGGTCATGGAAATGCATAACACCTTTATATAAAAATGAATTTATGTTATAAATGTAATATGTTTCTTTCTAGCAGCAACTGAAAAAGATCATATAAAAATGTATAGATATGAATGTATTTATGCAGTCATTGGATTTGTATCATACAAATTTACATTATATATTTATTATATGGTATATATATTATATATTATCATGTTTATTATATTATATATTATAGATATTATATAAGACAAATATACACAAATATTATAGATACTGTATAGTACAAATATATATGTACACTTTTCAGTTGCTGCTAGACAGGTGCTAATAATTTCCATGGGTACTACCTAATATTTTTTTAAAGATTTTATTTATTTATTCATAAAAGACAGAGAAAGAGAGAGGCAGAGACACAGGCAGAGGGAGAAGCAGGCTCCATGCAGGGAGCCCGATGTGGGACTCGATCCTGGGACTCCAGGATCACGCCCTGGGCTGAAGGTGGTGCTAAACCGCTGAGCCACCCAGGCTTCCCATTACCTAATTATTTTTTAAACTTCTCTCAAAGTTACTTGACATTTGTAAAGAATAGAACTATGTTGGAAACCCTAGAGATTTCTGTGATGCTGGAAATAGATGTATCATATTTAACATTTTATATATGCATTTCACACACGTGTCTTGGTATTTGCGTGTACAGGTAACTCTCAGACAGATTGGCAGTCTCCTGGGCTCCTGCAGCCCTGTCCAGGGGAGCCGCCGAGTGCACCTGCACAACCTCGCACACAAACAGCCCAGAATCCAAATCCTAGACATCATCACTTTTGTGCAAACAGGTCCAGCCAAGCCTCTCCTCCTGCTGCCATGGCTTATCTGTCTGCCTCACCTTGGACACTCACCCTCTCCTCCCAATCTGGAGGAACCTGCTCTGAGCTACTGAATTCACCAAGACTCCTGTTGGACGCATGACTAATTAGGCCCCAGAGGATTTCCCCTGGGTCAGGTAGGGAATGTCATTTGCATTGGAAGCCTCCATCTGGGTTTGAGGAAGCAGGAAGCCAGGTGGAGGGTGGGTAGGTGGGAGTTTCCGAAGCTTTCCCAACACCTGTGAAATGACAGCCTGTAGGAGTCTGAGGGGTTATGGAATGCTTCAGAAGAACCTAGCCATGTTTCCTCATTTCTGTCCATCTCTGTCAGACCCTCCACCAGCACCACTGAGCTAGCGAATAGGAGTGAGTGGGTTCTGATTCTGGCTCCTCGGGGCATGACCTATAACCTGGAGCCAGCCCACAATATCTCATGCTTTTGTTTCCTCATCTTCCAAGGGGAATAACAAGGATGAGTATGATCCCCATCTCCTAGAATGTTTATGGGGATCAATCCAGAACACACCGGAGCAGTGCATGTCATATGAGTCAAGCCGTTTATTCGATCAATAGATCCCCCTGTTTAACCATTAAGAGTGCACTTTAACAAATGTATTAGTATGATATCCCAACCAGGACCCAATAAGTGATTTTTATTCTTAGTATTTCTGAAATCACATGTCGAAACAGATGATTATTTGTCCTGAAAGCTCAGTTCTGCCTGGACAGACAAACATACCCAATCCATGGGTCCCAATGGCTTATGAATTTCAGGCACATTCTTTGAAAATGTGGCTTTCAAATACCCGGCATGTCTGCAAAGCTTCAGCGCACCCATGGGGAGGTGTGTCATCACCTGAGGACCACGGAAAAAAATCCCATGGGGATCAAACCCCAGCTGGAATACCTTATTTGCTGCATTAATGCCACATCATTTGTTATATTAACTTAGTTTGCTAACTTTGTCTTGATTTAAAATTTTAAAGCAAATAGGATTCTTTTGTGGTCTTTGTCTGTTTTTAGTGATGACATCCTGACTTGGCGTTCTTTACATACTTCACACACCCAGACACACACACACGTGCTTACATAAACATAGACATATGTGCCTATGTTTAGTCAAATAGTATTTATATTTTAAATAATTTTTAGGAACACCTGGATGGCTCAGGTGGTAAAGCATCTGCCGTCGGCTTAGGTCATGGTCCCGGGATCCTGGGATGGAGCCCCACATCAGGCTCCCTGCTCAGTAGGGGTATCTGCTTCTCCTTCCCCCGGCTCTTCTTTTCTCTCTCCCTCAGTCTCAAAGAAATAACTAAAATCCTTTTTAAAATTTTTAAAAAATAATTTTTAAATGTTTTCTATATTTTTAAGACTGTGAATTGACAATATTGTTTGGCTTCCCTTTGCTCAGGCTTGAATTCTCTCTTTCTAAAAAGATCCTATTTATTTGTTCAAGAGACAGAGTGAGGGAGCAGAGGGAGGAGCAGAGGGAGAGGGAGAAGCAGACTCTTGTGCTGAGCACAGAGCTCAAGACAGGGTTCAATCCCAGGATCCAGAGATCACGACCAGAGCTGAAACCAAGAGTCAGGTGCTCAACCGACTGAATCAGCCAGGTGCCTCGGTCAGTCTTATTTCTCTGATTACTAAAATCTATTTCATGCCAACGTCCCACATTTGGAGGTTGTTATAACCAAAAGCCTGCCAACACACGAGGCCAGCCCCATGAGCTTTTCAGCCATCCTGTCGCAAAACTGGAACCTGATTTGCTCAGTAATATACGTACCATAGAAACACTGAGAGCTCCATGGAGAGGGCAAGCATTGAGTGTACTTTTGTGCTGACTTTGCTTAGGACTTCCACTTGCGACATCGTTGGGGCAGCCCTGGGGGCCGTGTCTGGGTGTCCTGAACTATCAAAACATAGAGTTCCCATCTCTGTAGGTCCTGCCACTTACCCACCATGGAGTCCATCTCCTGCACGTTGTCCCCGTATAAGCCATGCTTGCTGGTGCCAATGAACTCGGTTGTCGTGGGGAGAGGCACATGTACATGCAGAAAGGTAAAAACAAGGAGGAAAGGTCCTTCACGGTTCCTGGAGGGACATCAATCACTTAGCATATTGAGTTTGCAAAGTGTGGGGAAGTAGATCACATCATTTTTTTGTCACACCCTGTGTCCGTCTGTCCCCAATGCACCCCAAGAGAGCAGATGCACACATGAGGCAGAAACCATCCAGGATCCCCTAGCATTTGGACTGCTCCCCAAGGACACATGTGGGACAGCTAGATTCCTGAGTAGCCCCACCTGGCACGACGGAGTCATAAGCCCATCCAGCTCTTTGGCACACCTTCCCATGGCTAATAAAGTCTCTCAGGCCACAGTAACACCTGACAGACCCAAAGGGATGGTGGCTCGGGAGTGGTTTCTTAGATATGCCAACTCTTTCACAACCCCCAAGCAAGCATGGACAGAAACATCTTGGCAACATGTCTCCACACCTTCAGATATCCTGTGAGGACATAGGAAATGAGGTTGGCCCACTTTGAGCTGTGATGATCCACAGGGAATGTAGGTCAGCAGCTAACCAGAGCAGCACACGGCACAAATGACTGTCTTTGGGAAATTTCTACTCTGAGGACATATCATGGTGTAAAGAACGATGGAAAAAATGAAAAAAGAAAGTTGCGCTGTGGAGAGCTGGGTTGAATGGCATCTTTCCACAACTGATGTCCACCAGAAAGCTCAGAAAATTTCTGCTGTGTTAAGCCTCTCGGTTTTTGGCACTTTTTAATGGCATCACTATGAAGCTGACGCACATCGTACTGAGGATTGAGATGATACCTATGTTGCTTTATGTAGCAAAAGGTAATCTGCAGATGGGATTAGGTTCAGGATCTTGAGATGGGGAGATAAGTCCAAATTCTCTGAATCACAAAGGTCCTTGAAAGCAGGACCCCAATATGGTCAAAATCGGACAAAAATAGTGTGGATAAGTGATAACCGAAGTAGAGATGCAACCAATCAGCTATACGCCAAGGAAATACTGCAGCTTCTCCAATCTGGGATGAGAAACAGACTTCCCCTGAACCTCCAGAATGGGCTAGTCCTGCCAATGCCTCGATTTTAACCGTGTAATGAGAGATTCAGATTCTTGACCTCCAGTACCATAAAGTAATACATTTGTGTTGCTTTAAGCCACTCTCATTTGCAGAAACCTGTTCCAGCAACCATAGGAGACTCACACACTCAGAATCCAGATAAAAGCAATTTATAGCATCTGTGAACCTATGCCACATGCTCATGGCCACATTATTAATCAGTGGAGTGAGCTTCTGAATCCTCATAGTCCCCATTTCTTTTCAGTATGGTACCACTGTGGATCACAAAGAGCTTCTGAAAGTCAATGCAAGTTTTGGTGATGGAAGTACATTTTTCACACCCCAGTATTTGTTCATGATGTACTAATGTAAACAGTAAGCAACGCCCTGTGCGGGGGTCTTCAGATTTAAAGGGGCTCACAGAATGGAATAGAATCTCTCATCTTGAGCTCTTGGTGTGACAAATGCCACCTCACAACATGCTAATGTGTCCCTTTGCAAAACATCTGTGCTTCTGTGCATATGGAAAGTAGCAGGGAATAAAGAGCTTGCCGTGAATGAAACCAGCCATTCCATTGCATCTACAATGCAAAGATGGTTTAATCTCTCACAGACTCTAAATTTGTATTGTGCCCACCTTGGCTATAAGGTAAGGACCAAGCTAGATACAAGTTGCCCAAGAGCCTTTACACCACCAAACAGTGCTATGTGCCAAACACACCAGCTTACAGATCCCTACCCCAGGATGATCTCAGCCTCAATGATGACACCTCCAAAGACCTTATTCCCAAGATCACCTGCTGAGTTTCTAGGTATACATGAATTCTGGAGGGATGCCATTTAACCCAGATCATCATGATACAACTTTTTTAAAATTCATTTTCCCCTTTCTTGACATTGTGATATTTATCAGAGCACAAATTTTTCAGAGTGGCATTTGCATTATGTGCTGCCCTCATTAGCTGAGGGCCTATCTTCCTTGTGCTTGAGCTTCATGCAGTAATGCCTGGCCACTTCTTCATTTCATCCTTGTTCACCTTTGAAGATTCAGTCAACATATCTTCTCAAGTATGGCTTTCCTGATATCTTGGAAAATCCCTACAGTTTGGACTGATACCACCCTGGATTTATGCCCACTAGCTTATTTCTTATCATGGGCTTGTACATATGTGATCATCAATTATATCAACTTGTCCCTGACATTCAGACCCCAGGATAGCGATCGATAAAGATAAAGCTTCAGTCAATGTTGCAATGGCCAATAGAAAATGTGTTCACATTCTCTCTCTCTTTTTTTTTTAAGATTCATAAAGTGAAGGCCCATAAATGTGGCTCCTTTGGAAAGTTTCCAGCGACTTTGTTCTGCATGCATTGGGCCTTATAATGATCACCACTGACCTCAGCTGAATAATACCCTTTACATATCTCATGCTCAATGATAAGCCCTCTGATTTTAACTTCTCAAAGAGATTTTTTGCCTAACAGGAAAACAGCACAGTGACCAACTTACTCTGCTATCTAGTTTCCTGGTAAATGCATTTCCCACTGTGCATTAACATGCAGACAATATAATTATTAATTATTAATATTATTAACCATAAATTAATAAGCCAGATTTCTAAGTGTGAGTCTACCTGCTTTGGTCTGACCAAATATGAATTTCAAGGCCAATGGAGAAATTGTGATTTTAATAACAAAAACTCAAACGAGATGGCCCCCCTTAGGTACTACCTAAAGAGTCCAACTGGCATCCAAAATATACGGTATTGTATTGTCTAGTCCTAACTAGTAATATTCCATTTCTTTTCTCAGTATTGTTCAAAGCATGACCTCTTATTTTTAAAAAATACTAGTTCTGTTAACTCTGTCTTAAACCCCTTAAAATACATGGACTTTTAAAATTATCTTTACCTTTCCATAAATGAAATTGCCTCCTTCACCATGATGGAGCCAGCTCGCTCTGCCTTCATGGGCTGTTCGGTGATATCGTGCTCCCGCATGAGGAGGCAATCCCAGTACAGAGGAGATTTGTAACTGGAGAACCAAAAGTAGCCCAGCAGAAAAATAAAAAGAATCATACAGAAGATGAGGGACCAGGGAAGAGAGACCAAGCGACTCAGTTTCCCCAGGGCGAAAGTGAGTGCAGCAACAGCGACCAGCTGCACACAAAGCCATATTTTGCTCCTGATGGCTAATTCTGTGTCACGAGAGGGGTCTGGCCAGCAGGGGTCAATCAGAGTGAATGGCATGCCATAGTAGTAATCAAACCCATAATGATACGGATGATGGCACTGGTCATATCGGGACTGGCAGTTTAAGCCTTGATGCCATTTGCCTGAAATTACAAACAGACAAATTAAGCATAGTATGCTCACACACCATGAAGATCACATGAGCACTCTTCATTCAAAACAGACGACTCATGCACAAAAATGGAGCAGCAAATAGTTTTCTTTTGCTTAAAAATGTGATTTCAGGACCTGATTCACTTTTTGCTCTCTTTTGCTTCACAGAAATTTGTGTTAAGAACTCATGGTGAGTGACAAGATAGGACGAAAAATAAAGGGAGGGAAATACAGTTGTGAGTTTGTAGCAAGGATGTGAACTGGGCAGTTTCTCCTCAACAGAAAGAAAAAAAGTCATAGGCACAAAGATGAATACATGACAGGGACAGGATAGATTATAGCTGGTGGATAAACTGGTTAGTAGGTAGGTAGATAATCGATAGATAATGAGATAGATATGATATAAGATTGATGGGCAATAGGGAAGATGGATAGATAGATGATGATAGATGATAGATAGATGATAGATAGATAGATAGATAGATAGATAGATAGATAGATAGAAGATGGATGGATAGATGTAAATTATACCTACAAAGATAGATAAATCTTAGAGATAAGATAAAAGACACATGATGAATAGATAATGAATGGGTGGAGATGATAGATGATAGATGATAGATAGATGATAGATGATAGATAGATAGATAGATAGATAGATAGATAGATAGATAGATATGATGGAAGATAGATGGGGCATGTGTACACATATGCATAGGTGGATAGATTGATAGATGAGGATGAATAGATGGGTACACTGATAACATATGGATATAGATAGATAATAGATAGATAGATAGATAGATAGATAGATAGATATAGATGAATGATGGAGGATGGATCAAGCATGGATAATGGATGGTTGGATAGCTCACTGGATGGAAACCCCAGGTCTACCACTAAAGTTCACTGAACTTTATTTGATAAAACTTGCCAAGCTTTGAATGGTAACAAAAAGATCCATGGGCATCCTATTGGGATGTGGACTCGAAGAGAGTATGGGCATGTGTAGCCACTAAAATGTTAATAGTTCTCTGCATGGAGTAAGGGCCACATGGAAGATGGACATACTCACATCTCTGAACACCTGAGAGGGTAAGCAGATGAGAGGCAAGGCTAGAGTCGAGGTTTTTCTGTCCTGACCTCCATTAAGACTGTCTTCTCTTATCAATGTCAAATTGGTTACAAAAATTGATTAAAAATAGCATGTTATTTTCATGCCAGTTGAAACCCAGGCTCTCAAATAGGGACAGTAGGTTTAGCTTCAAATTAGTCATCATCGGTTGAAGTCTATCATCTTTGGCAGTGAGAAAAAAGACATCCGTACAACATCGATGGTTCCATTTTAATGATAATGGGGTGAGCAAGAGAACTTATACTGAGAAAATATACACGCACAGACAGGCTGACAAATTTGATCGTATTGTGCAACATTTGCATCAAAACATCTCCTGTGTCTCTCATCCTTGGGAAGAAGCAATTACCTTATCTTTGAAGTTAGGGGGGATGGGTTATTCTCAGACATCCCTTCTGCCTGTAAGTTATCAATGATTCTGTCAATATGCAATGCAATTAACTAGAGATCATGATTCTTACCATCCCACTGCAGTGCAATTAGGAGACTAACTGGGGATTCAATCATTGCCAAAAGAGAGCAGCATTATCGTCTCCTCTACATTGACTCTCTCAAGCTGTAGGAGTGGTGCAAGGGGGAGCTAACCCAGGGGGACAGACTGGAAGGAGCCAGTGGAAACTTTCTGGGACAACCTAAATGCCCCTTATCTTGATTTGGGTGACAGATACAGGGTGTACATGTTTTTTAAAACATGTATATTTTTTCTATTTGGGTGATGGGTGTAGGATGTAGACATTTCTATGGAGTCAAAAGTTGACACTTCATAAGAAATGCATAAGGCTGTTTGTGTGTTCTTGACAGGGCTCATCACAGTTCTTAAATCATACATGGTGAATGAGATGAAGGATTTCAGAGCCTGCAGAGAATAATATAGAAAGACCACCAGAGTATAGTGTGGTCTGTGCAAAGACGAAGAACACAGGGTGATAGAGAAATATGTAGGATGGCCACCTGGAAAGGCCTGGGGGTGAGGTGGGAAGGAGTTTTCTTTTGTCTGAATTATGTCTGAAAAGGACAAACAGGTGCCTTTGGAAGGAATGTGTGTGTGTGTGTGTGTGTGTGTGTGTGTGTGTGTGTGTGTGTGTTGGATGGGGGGAGGTTCATTATGATAGAAGGTCCCAGATGAGCAAAACACAGCAATGAAAGAAAGTTCTGGAGGACATGGGGGACACAGTGACTTGAGAAAGACATTAATATGACATATTAAGCAGATTAATGTTGAAAGGTAAGGATAAAGGTCAGAGGTGGCCAATGAAATGGCAGATGTAGAACCTACATCACACAGAGGGTCTTCTCTGCCATAGCCAAGATGCATGATGCTTCTGAAATAAAGGGTTTCCAAGAAAACCATGTCAAGAATAGAACACAGGGGTCCCTGGATGGCGCAGTTGGCTGTCAGATTTGGTTTGGGTTCAGGTCATGATCTCAGGGTGGTGAGATGGAGCCCCGCATTGGGCTTCGTGCTCAGTGCAGAGTCTGCTTCAGATTCTCTCTCCCTTTTCCTCCGCCCCTCTCACTCATGCTCTCACTCTCTCTCTCTCTCTCTCTCTCAAATAAATCAATCTGTAAAAAAGAATAGAACAACACATATTATTTCTTTATAGTAAATACGTCACGCCTGTGGCTGCTTCTTACCTATCAGTGCCGTGCTATACCCTTGCTTCTTCAGTAAGGCTGCAAACGTCGTCTCATTATGAGGGAGTCCCGCGGGGGCTCCAAGTGTGATGATGACACGATCCACTGCGTTAGAAACCATTCCTGAGTGGGATGAAAAAACAAAACCAAAAAACAACAGATCACACACACACAGTGAGTAGGTGCCTGTCAGCTAAGGAGGAAGTGAGTCACGGATGGTTCAGGAGCTGACATTGGGGTATCTGAGAAGACCTGACGCATAGTTTTTGAATCTCTGCATTCCTTCCCCAAAATAGAGCAATAAGCGAAGAAAACTGCTCACCCATGGACATCACTAATGACAAAACTAGGTGACAGGTACATGGGGACAGGTCAACCATAAGCCCAAGACCTACATTTTACAGGAGAGGAAGGCAAACCAGTTTCTAAAGGACCCAGTAACCAAAGAACCAACCAGAATAGCCAACAGGTGTTCCCTGGAGAGGACTGGAAACAGAGGGACATTTCCCAGCCCCACTGCTAGAGTTCCAAGGGCGCTGGGTGTATTCAAAATGTTGCAGCTATCCAGCTTGAGGAACTCCCTAAACCAACCCATCCTGGCTTCCTTCCAAAATGGCAGCCCAACCCTGAAGCAATATCTGGGAGCAGACGGAAAATTGAATAAGACAAAACAAAGTACGTGAAAAGGAAGAGAAATTCCAGATAAAATCAGGAGAGACAAGTCAGGTGGAGACTTCCCGAGAGGGACCTCCCTCCATATACAAGGAGCTGAGAGAAAGGTCTTCCAAGTTAGATTTGCTGACCATGCCCTCTACAGGAAACCATCTTCTTCTGAATAGTTTTACATAACGTGTGCAGCGCGGAGCAAAAGAAAAGAGTCAAATCGCCTATAAGTTTACCGTAAGAAAAGAAAAAAGGATAAAGAACTTATCGGTTATTGGACCCAGCTCACCTTAGCACCAGCTAAGCAAGATATCGTCAAACTCATGGGATCCGCAAGGTTATGTGACACCCTTGGGAGCTGGACAAGGGGCATTTCTGTCTTGACGGAGAATGGGACACAGATCCTGACCTGTGAATTCTATGCTCTGCTTCCTCTTAACTACAGAATCTGTGCCCGTAAAACATGACCTGTCTCATCACCTTTGAAAATATAACCATACGGCCCAGCCATTCCACCCCTTGGTGTGTATCCAAAGGAATTAAAAATACGTGTTGAGTCAAAAACATGTATGCGCAGGTACAGAGCAGAATAATTCACAGGAGCCTAAAGCCAGAAACAACCCAATGGCTGGTCAATTGAGGGATGGAGAAACCAAACGGCTAAAATGTGCGATAAACGATTGAGACCTTCTGGTAAGTCCGCCTCATGACACCCGATTAGTGGAGACGCGTCCAGTCAATTAGTTCCTTCCAAGACAGCTTCTCATTCTTGCCCTGGGATGGCAAGTCCTGCCTAAGCCAGCTCGCAGGATGCACAGGGTGAGTGGACATAGCCACGCACGGCGGGCTCGAGTCAAGTGGAGGAACCGTGGTTTCCACGCGGGCGTCGATAGCTGTGTATGCAACCGTGTGTGTACGCGTGTGCGTGTTTGAACTATTTTGGAGCAAACTTTTCAAAATGGACTAGCTACGTATCATTTCGTTGAATCCTAGTGTCTCTACAGAGACTTCCCCGTCTACACACCTGATCGGATGGGGTATCTCCCCGTGAGGAAGGCAGCCCGGCTTGGGGTGCACATGGAGGCTGCGGCGATGTGATGGTTTAGCTGCACCCCTTCCCTGGCTAGGCGGTCGATGTTAGGCGTCCTGGATTGAGAGACAGAAAGGGAATTGCAGAGAGGATGGGGGGAGACACAGACAGAGGCGGAAACCAACATCTCCGTTTACGATGATTCCCCAAGCTCAGAACGGGAGAAAAAAGTAACTGCACACGGCGCCCTATTTCCTTTTTCTCCCCACGTCGTGGAAAAAATACAGCTGAGGCTTTAGGCAGTCGTTGTCTATTGCAGGGTTGATATAACTTGGTTCTGCAATATGGTGTCTACTGAGTATACGGCCCTGCCTTCTAAAATATATATATAAATACGCGTCTGTGGACTGATTAATTAAGGCTAATGACTTACAGATCTTGGTTATGCCTAGCTACTTACGGACACGAGGACGCGTTCAATGCATGTGTTCTACAGACTCACGTCCCTGCTCTAGATAAAAGTTGCAACTGCTGCCTCTGTCATGCTGCAGATCCCTGCAGGTTGGAGACCATCAGAGAGACTTCCACAGAAGAGAAATAGTCACTGGCTGGATGCAAATAAATTGTAATGAGCTTCCTTAATGAGAGATATGATAGAACAAAGTGGAATTTTGTCCTGCCAAGACATGCTCTCAAGCTGTGATGTTTTCAAGACTCCCATAAATGGCTTCTGTTGAGCCTACCACAAAGCTCAGGCTTGGTTTCATGGATGTTCTTTTCTTCTTTCAGAGTGCCCATTCTTAAAATAGAAGGCTATCACCTTAAAAGGGTTCCAAAATTAGGAAGCATAAAGTGACCAAGTTCCATCGCGTAAAAAGTATGCATAAAAATCATCGCTCCTCAGGGGCGCCTGGGTGGCTCAGCGTTTTGAGTGAGTGGCTCTTGAGTTCAGCTCAGGTCATGATCTTGGGGTCATGGGATCAAGCCCCGAGTTGGGTTCCATGATCAAAGGGGAGTCTGCTTGAGATTCTCTCTCTGTCCTTCCCCCATTCTCTCTCTCCCAATAAATTCATGCATCTTTGAAAAAAATCATCAGTCATCATAATATTGCATATCCCAGAGGGCTCACCATGTGGCAGGTAACTATTCTAAAGGCTTTGCACATACGAACGCACACCTGTATACCCCCCACCTGTGTGCTCAGCCAACAAGAAGGATAAGCAAGGCACACAGAAGTAACTTGCTCAAGATTTCACCGCCAGTAAGTGCAGACTCAAGATTCAAATCCAAACTGTCCTCATTTTATATTCTTTTCTTCTTTTATTTTTTTTAAAATTGTATTTATTTATTCATGAGAGACACAGAGAGAGAGAGAGAGAATGAGGCAGAGACACAGGCAGAGGGAGAAGCAGGCTCCCCGCGGAGAGCCCGATGCGAAACTCAATCCTAGGACCCCAGAATCACTCCCTGAGCCCAAGATAGATGCTCAACTGCTGAGCCACCCAGGCGTCCCTTATTTTCTTCTTTTAAAGACAAATTCCAACCCATGGATTTGGTTTTCCACATGATGTAGCCATAAAACTTTATCAAGCCCCCAAGCCCAGACAACAGATGAAATAGCGCAACTGAACTCGAAGCCATACCTGATTGTGTCATTGCCGAAGCAGCCCAAGTCACCGATCCCAAGGTCATCCACCATCATCAGGACTATATTAGGCTTATCATCATGTACCTCTTGGGACTGGCATGGGTTTAAGAGTACACACATCCAAGACAGAGCAACGAAGAGGCTCCTGAAAAGCAAGCACAGATGTTGCACGGATGATTTAAGGAGCTACGTCCCATTGCACTGTCCCCTTCTCATGAAAGCAACAGGACTCATGAGAGACCAGGCACATCCCCCTTGAGGAACAAGTGAGCCTCTCAGATTTCTCTCCCTGAGCATTGGCTGCTGCTGTGGAATGGGGCCCATGATGCTCAAAGGGAGCCTCTCCTGGGTCTCCAGCTCACATACACCAAACGCTCTTCCAGAAGGTGAAATCTGAAATTGTTTGCTTAGAGACAAAGCGTTTCTTAGGCCAGAGGCAATAAGACTCCTGAGGTCACGTCTTTGGGAGATGGAGCCAGCTGACTTTCCTTCACGGCAAACAGAATTCAAACGCGGGTGGGCATAGAGCTTTGCCAAAGGGACATTTGGTTGAAGGGAATGAAAACAGCCAGAAAAAAAAAACAAGGAAAAAGTAATCCCAGGGTAAAGGGGAATGGAGAATGTTGGCGAGGGAACTAAATTCTGAAAAAGGAGCAGCCCGGACTCTGAAGACCAGTCTAATCTCCTTCACAATGCTGTTCAATCCCAGTAAAAGTCCCATTTTCTCAAAGAAATATATGATTCCCTTCCCACTGGATCCCTCTTTGATTATTAAGTAACGAATATTGGACACTTGAACTATTAGTTGCATCTCCATCTTGTCTTTATCCATATTTCAAAACCCACCTCAAATATTTCCTCTGGGAGGGGGGACAGTAGTGGTCGCTGACCCTCCTCTGTGCTCCCAGAACCCTTCGTAAATGCTCAGAAGCAATGCTGACCGCGTGAGTTGCAACATTTTGCTTTTACCCAAACCTATTCCCCAAGACTGGGACCTGTGTGCCCAGGACTTTTCCCGTTGTCAGATCACAATAGTCAACATGCGTGTTTTCATCTACCCAACGTGGGTTGAATTGCTTTTCTCACGTCCTGGTCTTACAAAATTTCATTTATTGTTATTTTTATCGTTGAAGTGTAGTGAGAGCACGGTGTCACGTTCATTTCTGGTGCACAGCGCCGTGATTTGATAGTTGGACTAGTCTATATGTTATGCTATGCTCACCACACCCAGAGCCCTGCAACACCTGTCACCATGCAATGCTAGTAAAACATCTGCAGTATCTTAAAATAATACGACTGTGTTGGAAATCCGCAGTTCACATGTATCAGTTGCCAAAATATCTCCTATTTCATTATGGACTTACCGACGTCAGAATATCACTGTACGTGTTTACACCCAACCATATCTAGGAAACATAACATCGAATGCCAGTTATCTGTAAAGCTGAATTCACGGGTGTTCCCAGATTGTCTGTTATAGTCAATGTATTTGCAAAATAGCTCATGACTTCCCTCACCTGAGCTTCATCACAAGGCGCTGAGTGCCTTCTTATTTTCCTTGGCCAGAGATAAAAACGTGCTGAAAAACACAAACATGTGTTATCTTCGTGTTAATTACATTAGTCTCCATTGTGAAATCCTCACAAGATCACAAAGCCGTATTTCCACTTCCAACATTTAAAACTGGTTTTTGCAAAATCTGTCAGGACACGAACCTTCCACCATCAAGGACTCCGCTGCTCTCGCTTTGCTTTCAAGGAGCTCGGGTTGTACCGGGTCTGGGGTCCACCTGCTTCTTTGTGTCTCTTGAGTCAACAGACTCAGTCCCCAAACCTACCCTAATATAAGTCTGCATGACGGCATAGTCTTGAGGAGCTGCTGAACCTGACAGCTTCTACTCAGAACGTCTACATGGGATGAATTTAGGTCACCTTAAAAGGCGTAGTTGCTTAAATGTATCTACTGCTTTGGTTTTGCGTTAGCGCAAATCCACACCACTCTGTGGTGATTTTAGGATAGCTCATCGTCGTATCCCATGAGGGGGGACAAGGATGGGCACAGTGTATTACAGTGAAATTCATTTCCACGAAAGACAACAAGCATTCATCTTCCACCTGCAAGCTGTTACTCATATTTATAATTAAAATAATATTGGGAACATAATACGAACCACCTCCTTCATCAGTCTGTCTTACCCAAAGCAAGATGCCACAGACCACAAGAGAAGAAGCTACTGGCTAAGATATGGAAACGAAGGAAGGAGAGAGAAAGGAGAGAAGCTTATTCAAACAAACATTGGTTTGTAATCAACCTCTCAATGCCTAAGCTGATCCACTGGGTTCTAGAAAATAGTCAGCCGGGACGCCTGGGTACCTCAGCAGTTGAGCATCTCCCTTTGGCTCAGGGTGTGATCCTGGGGTCTGGGATCAAGTCCCACATTGGGGCTCTCCGTAGGGAGCCTGCTTCTCCCTCTGCCTGTGTCTCTGCCTCTCTCTCTCTCTCTCTGTGTCTGTCATGATTAAATAAACGTTTTACAAAAAGAAAAGAAAAAGAAAGGAAATAGTTAGCCAAGGAGTCTTCCGAAATCCCAAGTCTGCCCATGACAACAGAAACTAATCAAGAAGCAAGAAGAATCAAGAAGCTCCATCCTAATAAGGATGCCTCAACTCACCTGTCAAGTGATATGGTCTACCTGATGTCCAGGAGAAAAGAAGGGAGTCTTGAGCTCTTGCTCCTCCTCAACAGCCACCTGGACTCGTTAGCCAAGTGTCACCCTGCTGGTACCACCTCCCTCTGCAACGAGGAGGCTGGTCCACCCTCTGCCCACCCAGATGCTTCACATTTGTGAGACACAAATGAGGCATCCTGATTTGCCTCCCTGATTTGCATCTCCTTGTACAAGCCCAGGGTGTGTGGCGGTTGGGGGGGGGGAATCCTAGTCAGCAAAAGCCTTGCAACCTTCCCTGCAATAACTGAGACTTTTTATCTGTGACTACCACCAAAATGATTCATCAAGCCCAAGAAGGCTGGCTCTCCTACAGCCAGCCTACAGGGGAATGATCGCTTGATCCTGTTCACTGGATTCTGATGACTTCAGGAACTCCAGTGTTGCCTCGGGGCAACCCGTGTACCCAACTAGAGGAAGGAAAATACAATCTCTCCCCAACTCCCAGCATTATTTCTCCATTCTGTTCAGGAAGATAAACTGTGAGGAATAATTTGGGGGCTCATGGACATACTATTTCTCAACACAATGCCCCAAGTGGATTACCATCAAGCAGCAAGTGAAGCATAGCGAGACAGAGACAATCTCCCATATGATGAAAGGATCTGGGCGTAGAAGAACCAAGGCATTGTTATCCTACACATGAAGAAAAGCTCATGAACACCCAGTTAAACAAACCAGAGCAGTTTGGGGATTAGCTGAACAGATTCTCATTAAAAAGCCCTCTTCCTCCAGAACATAGTTCTCTATATTTGTCTCTTTCTCTCTCTCTCTTTTTTTTTTTTTTTGAGGGGGGAGATAGGATGTCTCATTGCAGGTGCCACTATCTGGTTCTACCATAGAAACCAGATCCTGGACCATCGGACCCAATATACAGATTATCCCCAGGCCATCTTTGTTGCCCGGGGAACTCTGCATGGGAATGGTATAAAAACACCAAAAAAGCATGCATTAAGACGTTCTGAACCCATTCTGTGGAATGAGCACCACAAAGGGTATACCAAGTTTTCATCCTGAACAATAAAAAAAAGGCATAAAAGGGTTTCCAGATACAGATTCCCATGGCAGCTCCATAATCAGCGAGTTTAAAGTCTCATCGAGGGGTCCCTGGGTGGCGCAGCGGTTTGGCGCCTGCCTTTGGCCCAGGGCGCGATCCTGGAGACCCGGGATCGAATCCCACGTCGGGCTTCCGGTGCATGGAGCCTGCTTCTCCCTCCTCCTGTGTCTCTGCCTCTTTCTCTCTCTCTATGTCTATCATGAATAAATAAATAAATCTTTAAAAAAAAATAAAGTCTCGTCGGTATGTTCATTCAACGGCCCTTCTCCTTCCACGTTCTGGGGGCTGTTATTATGCATCCCGTTTTTCTTTGTGTTGTGGGGTGAGATTCTCAGGGAGTTGCACGGGGCCCTTAGCTATCGTAGCATAAAAGGTTTTCCACACATGCACACTTGCACTCCGCGTCAGTAATTTGTTTTGATAGGATTTGCACATCTTGATATGTTCGGCACTTGCTGGCTGCCCCTTTATGTTAATAAATGCGACTAAGTGGCCATTATCTGTCCCGTTTCAAGTGTTGATTAATGCTACTTAATCAGCCATCCTTATATAATGCGATGCCACTATTATAAGCAACCATCTTAAAAGTCCAGAAACAAAATCATTAGAAGACAAGATGCAAGACGTCGGCCAGACTGGGCTCATGTTTCTTGAGTTGTATTCATCAGATACGATCCTATTAATGACGATGATTTGAAATCAACCCCATCCCTAGATTGAGTGCTTTATGGGAATGAGTTGGAAAACCCTGATTTTACCTAAATAGGTATGATTTGACACCTGGCTAGTCTCCTTGAAAGAAATGCATGAATCTTAAGAGGTAAACCTTAACAGATGCTTGAACAGGACTTTGAGGACGTGCAAACATTTGTGATCATGTTTTGGGCATGGTGTCCCTGGTCACCGTCTTCCAAGAAAAATTGATAAGATGCCTGCTTTGTCGAGGTTTGCAGGTTTCTGAGAGTGTAGACTCTGCCAGTGGAACAGGGCGTTGCCTCCAACAGGAGGTGGAGTTAGATCGTAAACACGCGCCTGTTTACCACGGATGGTGGAGAACTCCGCTAAGCTCCTTAGACTCTCAAGTTCACGTTCCTAAAGGATGGAATCATGGTTGCACTATGAACCCCGCTCAAGGACCGTCCGTGGCTGCAGCCACTGATAATTTGAGGTGCCCCCTGGAAAGGGAGTCATCATCCTCATCCTTCACAATGATGAGATGCTGAGGATTGGATAGACCATACCAAGTGACACGGAATCAGATTCTTTCTGACGTAAAAACGTTGCCTGCCAATAATCCAGTGTCGGGGAGGCAGCAACACATAACTCATTTTTGCAATGAGTAACACACTGAGAATATCCTTTATGGAAAAGTGGCCAAGGGCGCTTGAGTGCCTCAGTCCATTAAGCATCTGCCCTGGGCTCAGGTCACGACCTCAGAGTCCTGGGATGGAGCCTGGCGCCGGGCTTCCTGCTCAGCCGGGCGTCTGCTTCTCCCTCCGTTCCTCCACCCACCTCGCGTTCTATCGCTTACCCTCTCTCAAATAAAGGAGATTTTTTAAAAAAGAAAATGAGCAGAGTCCCGCCCGACGTTGGAGAACTAACTCTTCCGCCTCCAAGCAAAATCGCATTCGTTCATTGCGACGCCGGGGAAGCGTTCGGTATCTGCGGCAGACATCACAGCCATAAGGCTGAGGCGGAATGGCTTGTTGCTCAACAGACAGTCTTCAATTCCAGGACAGGAAGAAATGTGGAAATAACCAAGTGGAATAAAAGGCCACAGAGGAACAGCTGCACGCGTGCATCCTCGGTCGAAACAAGGGCGCAGATGAGAAGGTGGGAAAAAATTCTACTCGCGGGGCTCACAGGGGGATCTTGGCAAAGAGAACTCTTGGACTTGTCAAGTCCTGCCAAGGTGCATTTAGGGCAGGTCAAGAAGGTGAGGGTTTGCCGAGCGAAATCCACATAACACGGGAGCAAATAAATCTTGAGATGCTGGGAACTTTGACTTCACCACCTGGAATGGATTGTAGTTGACAGCAGCGGAGAGCTATTCAATGATTTATGACGGATTGTTGAAGTTGCAATGAGTTTGAGGAAAAGGAAAGCATCGATGGCAAAGAAAATGTGATGATCGGATGTCATGGTTCCCTCAAGGCTACAGGGTAGGACACCATGCGCATGTGTCATGGTCCTGGACAAGTGTGTGATTCCTCCTCAAAGGCACAAGATGCCTCCGGGACAGGCTGAACCACGCGGGGCTGAGTCCTGGTCCCAAACACGGGAGCTGGGGCCAGGACGTCTGTGATCCCCAGATACTGCCCCGCCTCCTGTTGCCGTACCCCCGATCCAGCTTCCCGACACACCTGTCTTACAAGAGCACACGGAGGTGTGTCTCCTGCAGCCATCACGCTCCAGGTCAGCCCCTTCCACGCAGGCTCTACAGGGCCACCAAAGAGATGGCTCCCTAGCCCACGAGCTGAATCCCACTCTCGCGGGGCTGTCAGATGGAGCAGATAAATGCCCTCCGGCTCACTCTGAATTTCAGTGACACGAGCCACGTTCGTTTTAGGGCAAGCATGTTCCCACGTACTACACGGGGGCCTCACACAGGGGACAAGCCCTAGTTGCTTCTCAGAATCCAAGTCTAACTGGGCTGTTTGGTGTCGAGCCTGGCCTCCCCCCAGCCCGCGAGCTGCGGCCCTGCACACAGAACAGTTTGCAGGATTGACGACGCTGGTTAATGTAACCCCTAACCTCACCAGGAGCAAATACACAGTCAGCAGAGGCATCCTCCTCCAAATCAAGGCAGGGATGCAGCATCCACCTCTGTCTCCACTAATACTAAACTCTAGCATCGGAAGCTCTGCCAGTGAACATAAGAATCACAACAAAGAAAGGATGGGGTCATGCTATTATTTAAAAAAAGAAATCTTCAGCCCGGAAAACCAACAGTCCATGAAAATCGGATAAAACTAATCAACCAAAAGCCTGTAGATCCCTAAATCTACACCAAAGTGATGAGGCGCAGAGTCATAGCCAAGTACATGGCGTGAAGCAGAGGAGGGATGGTCCCCAGTTCCGAGGGACGAGGATGGACAAAGTGGGGGCGCAGAGCTGCCTGGGATGTTGGATCATCACAGCAAAAAGGAAACAAAAAGCACTTTGGGTGCCATAAAACATGGATGCCACAGTCATGGGTTGGGATGGTGAGTTCCGCCTTAGCCTGTGTGCCGCTCGCCAATGGGACCTGTCTACGTCTACAGGGAGGAGGATGCGAGGCAGGCGGCGGGGAGGGGGGACCACATGCTCAGGTGACATCCAAGCCACTCTGGGGAACAGCCCAGGGTCCCTGCTCTCCAGGAACCCAACCTGTCAGCACCTCCTTCAGGATGGACCCAGTTTACTCCAACACACCCAGGCAATTAGGGTTTCAGCATGTGGTTTAGGGGTGGGAGACCCCACTCAACCCACAACACGCCCTCAAACCTGACCTGTTGCCCACTCCCCAGACATAGACACAGGCTGTTCACTTACCTCCTCTCCGACGCTGTACGGGAGGCCATCCCTCCTTGACCACCCCTCCTGGATCCCTGCCTGCAAACCCCATCCCTGGGAGCTTCTCCTGATGACCGCTTGTGCCCCATTCGGATGTCAGCTGCATGAGGCTAAGGACAGGCTTTGCCGCCCCCCATCTGCATTCCCAGCCCACAGTAGACCTCCCTAAACAAACCCAGGCTCCCAGCTTGGAACTTCAAGACAGAACCACGAAGCCAGGTCCCAATCTATGACCTCTCGCCGCGACTCAGCTGACTCCCCTTTTGTACTTAAAGAAGACCAACGAAGACCCTAAAATGTTGCAGTTCATTTGAGCAAAAGGGTCTGTCTACAGCGGGCACCTGCACACCTCACATCGTCCTGAGCACGGTAGGGACAGGAGCTCGGGAAAGGGTTTTATAGGACGCTCACAGCTGGACGGCTGTTTGTGCTTGGTCCTTCCCCAAATTTCATTTCCTTGGGGACGAGTGCATTTGCTGGTTTTGGTTTGCTGTGTTCGTTATCGATGTATCAGGGCCACCTCATTCCAGCGCGCTTCTTGTTTAATTTATTACAGGATAACACGATCTTGTGGCCTCTTGACACGTCTGCTGTGGTCACACATTTTGACGTCACGATGAGGACCTCCATCCACCTCTGTGTGGGTCACCTGGAGCAAGTGCAGCCATGTCTCAGCCAGTGGCCTCGTTTTACCCGTTGCCCACTGCATTCTCCTTTCTGCGTCTTCCTTATGTATTTTCAGGTGACAGGTGTCAAGTACCCCGTCATGCCCTTGTTGGGAGACGTTTCAAATACAATCAAATGACCTTCATGCAGGTACATAAAGCATAAAGAGCAAATGACGGACACTTAATAAATTATCAACGTGCCACGGATTGACGTCCAAGGGTGATCCCACCAGAACAGCATCCCTCGGAGTCTGTTCAAGCATTCCTTCAGCTTCGGATCTACTCCTGTTGAGAAATACTGAGCTAGAGACCGAAGGTGGAAAGTCTTTGCAGGGAATAAAATGGGATGATCGGTTGGAGACGTGATGTACGCAGAGCACCTGTGGGCTCCAGAACAGGAAAGACGGGCAGGCCCCGGGATAGGTAGCCGCGAGAGTGCTCTTCCTTGTGCCCGCAGCTGGGAAGGTCACAGTTCTCACAGCCGGGGTGTGAGCGTCAACATGCCTAAGGTTTAGGACAGCTGGGCTCATCACAGAAAGCAGCTGTACCGTCTTCACATCTAACGTCACGCACCCAAATCCGTGATTAAGTGCTAGTATCGAGTATTCAGGAGCACTGAACGTTCATTCTGTTGCGCAACCAGCAACGCAATAGGTTTCCATGCTGACAGGTCAAAAGCTCTCCTCAAATGAGAGGTCCGTGCGAAGTGCACCACCCAGGGCGACTCAGAGAAGCCGCCGCAGCCTCTCCCAGGATGGAGCTCAGGACACTGAGCTACTCATGATGAGTGTCGGGATGCCACACGCTGCTGGCTGGCCATGGTGCCTGGGAAAGCAGCTTCCTCCAGCTGCCTCACCCCTGGGCGAGCACTTGAGGGCTCCAGGCAGGCAC
This sequence comes from Canis lupus dingo, assembly GCF_003254725.2. NCBI lineage: Eukaryota > Metazoa > Chordata > Mammalia > Carnivora > Canidae > Canis > Canis lupus. Next base: position 1,536,410 of record NC_064281.1, on the reverse strand, counting down.
CTACTCAGCGGGGCAGCCGGCTTCCGGCCTTTCTTGCTCCACAAGTCCCCTTTGCGTTTCCTTCTGGTGTCCTTTCAACCGAGGAGCACTTTCATCTCATCAGGTGTCAACAAACAGTTCGCAATTAGGACAGTGAAGTGATGCTAGCGCCATGAGCTTCGGAGACGGGGACTCCGGAAAATGTCCTGGGAGCCGCTCTTAGGCTTAACACAAAGAACGATCGTTCGAAATTATATTTAGGATATTTAGGATATATTTAGGTGAGAAAGAAAAGCAGGGTTACGGGAAACAAAGACGTTGTCACTCGGGAGCTATGTTCCCTCACTTTGCACTTTTCCGGCAACGAACTATTTTGGTTTTACTTCTTAGAAGGTATTTCCACAGTAGGGTGTAAGTTGGAGCTGTTTTCTTTGAATGGCTGGATTGTAAACCTCTATAAGCCTGTGTCGACAATTGAGGAAAACTGTGCTGGAGTCTTAAGTGGAGCATTTAGGGCTCTATTTTAAGAATATACACATTATGTATAACACCTATGTTGTGTTTATTATATATAATATATAAAAAATATGATAATAAATATATAGTAACATTTATTATGTATATAATACAAGATAGCATAGATATGTTATATTATAATAGGTAATATAGTATAATAATATACTATTAATATATATTTAGTAACATTATAGTAATATATAATAAACATATAGTAATATGTAATAAATTATATTTATTGTATATATATTGTATATATTGTAGTAAGATGTAAAATATATGATAGTAATATATGATAAATGTATATATTATAGTAATATGTAATCAACATATATTATAGTGATACATAATAAATATACATTATTGTAATACATAATAAATATATGAGTAATATATAATATATATTGTGGTAATATAATTATATATTGTATGTACTATTATATAATATATAGTACATATACATATAATATATATTACATATTATAGTACATATATAGTACCATATACACTCAGTATATATATACTATATACATATTATAGTACATATAATATGTATTATAATAATATATAATAAATATATATCATAGTAATTAGATTTATATTTGAATAGTACATAATAAACACATATAGTAATATATTATAGTAATATAGAGTATATATTATAGTAACATACATAACAGTATATTACAGCAATATATAATAAATATATATTTATTGTCTATATTATAGTAACATACATAATAGTATATTATAGCAATATATAATAAATTATATTACAGCAATATATAATAAATATATATTACAGTAATACACAACAAATATATTTAGTAATCTATATGATATATATTATAGTGATAGATCATAAATACATACATATTAAAATATGTTTTTAATGATCGGTAGGCAAAGTCAGCCAGCAGAGCAGGACTAAGAAGGAGGTGATGGAAAGGAAGTCGTCCCCAACGGATCCAATGTGGGTGAAGACGTCGCGTTGCTGAAGACTAGAGTGAGCACCTACATACCTCTAGACGTAGAAGCTGCCGGAGACGGTGGGTAATTTTGACAGGTGGGCCTCTGTCTCCAGTCAGGAGAAGCTCGGTGTGCGGCAGCAAGCATGGTGGACGGGAAGGCTTGGCTTTCCCACAACACCGGCAGTGAGACATCTCCCAAAGAACTTTCCAGGAGAGTAGTAAGTGGTTATGACCTAATCAGTCCCAACAGAATGTTAAGGGTGATGACACAACACAGGGCGTCTTGGGATCTTGGATAGAGACAGAAAGGAACTGGTAAGCAGGCCACCTTTTCCCAGCAGAAATACACATGGTGATGATGAGACTCTGGGAAGTTGAGACCCACTGGGTGGCAGTGCCCACGTCCTGCCTAGGAGAAGTCACAGGGACCGAGGACAGCTTTGGGGACGGCCACACAAAGCCACATCTGTGTCACATCCATGGGCCTCAAGACAGGCCATCAGCTCTCTCTCCACTAGGAAGTAAGTCTCCGTCCCTAGACAGGCTCCTCTCTACCAGCATCTGCTTCGATGTCTGCAAAACACGTGCAGCGTTGTAGCCATGTCACTGGTGGGTGACATGGGTGGGTGAGAGATGGAACAGGATGTGCGGCACAGCACACGCTACGTTTTAGGTTTTTAATTTAATTCATGTATTTTATTTAATTAACTTATTTACCTTATTTTATTTATTTTACATTACTTACATTATTAATGAATGCATTTTATTAATCTTGTTATTTTATTTACTCAATTTAATTCGTTTTATTTTATTAATTTATTTTATTTTATTTAGGTTACTTACGTTAATTAATTTACTATATTTAATTAATTTAATTTTATCTTTTATTTACTTGTTATGTATTTAATTTACTTAATTTCATTTATTTTACTTTTTTATTTATTTACCTTATGTCAATTAATTAATTTATTTTTATTTTTATTTTTTTAATAATAAATTTATTTTTTATTGGTGTTCAATTTGCCAATATACAGAATAACACCCAGTGCTCATCCCGTCAAGTGCCCCCCTCAGCGCCCGTCACCCATTCACCCCCACCCCCGCCCTCCTCCCCTTCCACCACCCCTAGTTCATTTCCCAGAGTTAGGAGTCTTTATTTAGGTTACTTACATTATTTAATTAATTTACTATATTTAATTAATTTAATTTTATCTATCTTTTACTTGTTATGTATTTAATTGACTTAATTTCATTTATTCTTTATTTCATTTATTTACCTTATGTTAATTAATTAATTAATTTTTAAAATTTAATTCATTGATTTGAGAAATCTTGATGTCCCGGGATTGAGTCTCTGTTCAGCCCCAAGTCAGGCTCCTTGCTCAGCAGGGAATCTGCTTCGCACTCTTCTCCTGCCCCTCCCCCTACTCTTCCTCTCTCTCTTTCTCAGTAAATAAATAAAACTTTAAAAAATTCTTTGCTTAAATTAATCAATCAATTTAATTTTATCGAAGGACAATTAAGACACAGCTTTATATTTCAAATATCTTTATCTATCTCTTGAAGAATTCCATCTTCCTGGCAGAAAAATCCCGTGGTTGTTTCATCTTTTTCTTGGCCTTCATAGATTTTAGGAGCCTTAGGGCCTCTGAGTGGCTCAGTTAAGCATCTACCTTGGGCTCAAGTCATGACCTCAGGGTCCTGGGATTGAGTCCCACCCACATCAGGCTCCCTGCTCAGCAGGGGGTCTGCTTCTCCCTCTCCCTCTGCCTGCCACTCACTCCCCCTGCTTGTGCTCTCTTTCTCTCTGTCAAATACATAAATAAAATCTTTTTAAGGAATGAATATATGGGCAGGGAGTGTGAAGATCCTGAGGGCTGGGCTCTTAGCTTCACCACTTACAGCTGGGTGATTGGGGAAATTTAGCTATATAGACAACAAGGATGGTAACCACTCCTACCTCACAGGGTTCCTCTAATTCAAGAATAAAGGGAAATATGCTTATAAAGCCCTCAAGACCAGCACCTCGTGTCTGGAAATATGCTTATAAAGCCCTCAAGACCAGCACCTCGTGTCTATATATGGTATATATATATATATGTGTATATATATGTCTGTGTGTGTGCCCCAAATATATACATAAATGTTTATACATATTTAGACCATATACATTGGTAACATTTGTATACGAGATATATACACCACATATATACTCCATACATATATACATGCCATATACATTATATACACACAGCACACACACACATATATATACATACACCATATATGTGCTCCACATATATACACACCATATACAGATACCATATATATACCCCATATATATGTACACACCATATATATTATATACACACAACATATACATATATATACACCATATATATATACACACCACATATAGATACCATAAATATACTCCAGACATATGCATACACTGTATATATTATACACACAGCACGTATACACGCCATATACATATATAAACACACTCACCATATATATATATACCATATATTTATTTTCTATATACATATATACACATACCATATATATAAGCACACACCATATATACAGAGTACATGTCTATATATGGTAACTATATGTAAACACTGTATACACCTGCCATATATATAGTATCTATAAGTCCATATTAAAATACATATTTATATATTATGTGTATGTATATACATTGTACATATTACAAATACATGAACCTCATTTCAGGTCTTAAACGCTTATTCCCTGAAATCTCTGGCGTCGGCCAAATCCCTTATTCCATAGCTCATCTCCCAAACATTCTGATTTACCTGTTGCTAAGATATCTGCTTTCAATTATATATAAATATATATATAAGGAAATGGCTCTTTTTTGGTGGAGGATAAGTCAGCTTCAGAGAGCTTCCTTTAACTTGCCTGAGTACAGATCTCCAGTACTGCAAATTCCGGTCCGTGAGGCAAGTGCACACGTCCCTTAGCCATAAGCAGGACAGGAAGAAACAGGCAAACATTCGTCTCTACAGATTGAAAAGCCACTACCTGCGCCCCCCCCCATGAGAACACCCCATTGTAAAACAGGGAATCAAATAGCAGCCAGCAGATGAACCACCAAGGAGCTGTTTATTCATGCATTCTTTGAAATAACTATTGGCACTAACTTGTAGATTTGTAAATGAGAGGTCCAAATTAACATATTATTCAAGGATATTCACTGGTTACTGGGAAAAAGCCCCATAGCCTGGAGCCCCAGCTGGTTATTAAGCTTACCACTGCAACTAATGGCCACAGATCCATTGTCTCCTATTTTTTTTTAAGATTTTACTTATTTATTCACGAGAGAGAGAGGGAGACAGAGACACAGGCAGAGGGAGAAGCAGGCTCCATGCAGGAAGCCTGACGTGAGACTCAATCCCGGGTCTCCAGGATCACACCCTGGGCCATACACAGGCGCTAAACCGCTGAGCCACCCAGGCATCCCCATTGTCTCCTATTTTTAGAGGTCAAAATTCTCCAGTAGCTACCATTTGGCCAAAACCAAGCTCTGAAAAGGGCTGTGCTCCCTCTGGCCAATCTAGGGGAAGCTCCTGCCTTTGAGAAAAATAAATAAAATAAAATAAAATAAAATAAAATAAAATAAAATAAAATAAAATAAAAGAATAGAATAGAATAGAATAGAATAGAATAGAATAGAATAATAAAATAAAACAAAATAAAATAAAATAAAATAAAATAAAATAAAATAAAAAGATAAAAATATGTACCTAACGGACTCCAAGTCAAAACCAAAACTGAAAATCATACATGATGTGTTCATCTCAGTCAGTGACTTCTTCAAAAAAGGCAATGCATGGGCATTAAGGAGTGCACACGATGAGATGAGCACGAAGAATAAATAAAGAGAAACTGGCGCTGGTGTGGGCCTCGGGTAAGGAAAGGCTCCTTCGGGAAAGGGCGCTGTGCAAATTTGTACTTCCTGGTTTTCTTTTGCCGACAGGCCAGTGGGCTGTACATCATCAAAATGCCAAACTCTTCTTTTCTGACCCAGAATCAGGGTCAGACTGACTTCTGATTCTCACCTTACCATCTTTTAGCTGCTGGAATGTTTAAATGTGAGATAGGATCATATTTTATTATTTAACTAGTGGTATGTTTAAAACATCACGCAATTTTTAAAATTAAAATAGCTTATAAAAAAAATAAATAAAATAAAATAAAATAGCTTATAAAAAATACTGTCAAAATGTAATTTTTTTTAAAGAGAGAGAGAGCATTCTCATGCAAACCAGGGTGAGGGTAGGGCCAGAGGGAGAGAGAGAAACCCAAGCAGACCCCATGCCCAGCTTGGAGCCCAACCCAGGACTCGATCTCCACAACCTGAGTTGAAAGCAAGAATCAGATGCTCGACTAAGTGCAAGCAACCCCAAAATGTAGCTTTAAAGCAGAAAAAGAGTAAATGTATAAAAGACCCCTTTAAACCTATGGAATGCTATAATTTTACATATGTAAAATACATTTATATATATTTATATATAAAATATATAAAGTGAATTTTTAATTTTATATATAAATTCACATACATTTATTTAAATTTTTTTTTTATGATAGAGAGAGAGAGAGAGAGGCAGAGACACAGGCAGAGGGAGAAGCAGGCTCCATGCACCGGGAGCCCGACATGGGATTCGATCCCTGGTCTCCAGGATCGCGCACTGGGCCAAAGGCAGGCGCTAAACCGCTGCGCCACCCAGGGATCCCCATTTATTTAAAATATATGAATTTAATGTTTATACTTGTATAGATTTACACATATTTACATACAGAATATGCAAAAATATATAATATTGTTTTATTTTATATGCATTAATTATTTATTGTATTTTTTTATTCTCTATATACTCAAATTGAATCTCATAACTCGGACCTCAAAACACATGGACGTTTGAGGAGTCTAAGAATTGAGTTCACATGTTTCTTCTTTTTCTTTTTTCTTTTTTTTTTTTTTTACATGTTTATTTTTCTATGAATTAAATGTCCAAAACATGACATGTTGCCTTTGGGGGCAACATGCATTTTCATGACAAGAGCATGTCATTTAAGTCATCGCTTAATTTTAAACAAGTATGAAGCGACCTGTGCTATTATTTATATGATTTTAGTGTCAGTAAACAAGTACGAACTGACCTACGGCATTATTTATATCACTATTAGTATAAAAAAAAGTCATGTCAACACGTATCGAGGCTTATAATCCTTTCGTCTTTCTTTTCTTTTTAGGAACTGAGTGCAAGCTATCCCCACTGTGTGATTTCAGACACGGATGCATCTTTTCAAGGAACTTAGTTTCAGTTGGGAAGCGCCAAGGATGTCAAAGCCGGGGGAGCCTCTGGGTTTACATGCACCGGCGGGTGAGGTGGCAGCCAGAGTCAGAACGTAGGACAGCCAGTTTCTACTGGAACTAGCAGGCCACCAGGGTCACCTCCGTGGCAGGTGGAATGGATCCGGGAGGCCAGGCAGGACATGGACATTCTGCACGTCCTTGCCGGCAAAAACACGAACTTGGAAACTGAGCCAAACCACAAATCCTCCAGGGATTCAGCCCACACCCCTGCAACCTGCTACAGGAAGATACTTTGCTTTAGTGAAAACCTTAGTAAGCAGTCAGGTTCAGCCAAGGTTCGTTTTCTGCCACCACCACCAGTTCCTTATAAAACAGCACACACAAGCATTCTCTGTCATCTCTAAAAACCCCTGACTTTTGTTCCCTGGGGAGGAGAACCGCGTTTGCAGCCAATATCTCTGTCCCAGCATGGCAATTCTGAGACCCCAAATAAACACTAGGGTCATTCCAATGTTGAAAATCTATTATTGGGACACCTGGGTGGCTCCGTGGTTGAGCGTCTGCCTTCGGCTCAGGTCATGATCCCTGGGTTCTGGGATCAAGTTCTGCATCGGGTTCCCTGCATGGAGCCTGCTTCTCCCTCTACCTGTCTCTCTCTCTCTCTCTCTCTCTCTCTGTGTGTGTCTCATGAATAAATAAAATCTTAAAAAAGGAAAGAAGTAAAAGAAAATCTATTCTTATAAAAGAATGTTAAAAGAGAAGACGGTCACTTCTATAGACAGTGTAAAGACATCTGGGAAATGTCCATTCATATTTTTGAATCCTCTTAGTGAAAGAGAAATGCTGTATTACTCCCTTGGTACAGTAGCACACACACCTAGACACACACATGCACGCACACAAACTGACACTCTGTCGAAGCAAATGTGTGGCTTATAGCGTGATTCTACATCTTCCCCTCAAGGTCACAGAATAACACACAGGAGCTCAGTCATGAGGGAGTAAGATTGTGAACGTCAAACTTACCATCTTTTATGTAATCAAATAAAACATAGAAAGTGTAATGAAAAAATAGCTCCATGTGGTTATGCTTTCTTGAGAATACATGTTGTAAAATCTAAACATGGATCAAGTATGTCTTTTCTATTTTTATTTATATTTTTAAGATTTTATTTTTTTTATTCATGAGACACACAGAGAGAGGCAGAGATACAGGCAGAGGGAGAAAGAGGCTCCTCGCAGGAGCCCAATTGGGATGGAGGCTCAATCCCAGACCCGGGATCATGCCCTGAGCCGAAGGCAGACGCTCAACCGCTAAGCCACCCAGGCATCCTCGGATCAAGTATTTCTAATGAAAACTTAGTGTCTGCATTGACATGGCTGTAGGCAACAAATACTCATCAGATTTTGAAGACAACGTGTTAAAAAGAATGTAAAATAGCTCGTTGATTACTTCCTACACCAATTATGTGTGGACACGGTAAGATTTTGAATATATTGAGTAAAGCAAAACACACTATAAAAATGAAAAAAATATCCAATAAACAACATGGCTCCAGATAACTATGGCAACAAATGTAAAATACATAAGAATGATACAAATCTGCATTAAAGAAACGAATGGACAAAAACCTATAATTCGACAAAGGTTTTTTTTTTTTTTTTTTAAGTTTTAAGTAAAGAAAAATACACACCTTTCCTTTAATGGGAAAATTTAGTACTCTAGAGATACAACTCCTCCCTACGTGACCCGTGTTTTTAAAGGAATCCTTTCAAAAACTCAAATTGTTTTTGTAACTGAACAAATTGACCTTGAATGCCACCTAGAAAAACAAACAAAGCACAAAATACTTCTGCAAAAGAAATTATACCACCCGTTGACCCGACAGTCAACTGTCTTATAAAACTACAGCGAGGTAATGAATTCAGGGTTTAAGAAAGAAAGCGGAATGAGTATGTAAGGTGTGTACGTTACTTCACGCCAGCTGTGCGATTAGAGAAACACACCCACGATCTATCTATACTTGAGGCGAATGCCACGAGCTAGAAACCGCAGAGTTCTACACACAGGGGTGCTGGATAAAAGCCATCCTTTCCCTCGGTGATTTGATGGGGGTGACTAAGGCCATCCATGGACCTTTTTTTTTTTTTAATAATAAATTTATTTTTTATTGGTGTTCACTTTGCCAACATACAGAATAACACCCAGTGCTCATCCCATCCATGGACCTTGAGACCAACAAGTGGATTAATCCAAATGTCTACATACACAGAGTATCCGTTCAATGCCCCCCTCCTGAGCGCAAGGCAGGACCCTCCACGAGCAGCCGACTCAGGTGGGTCCTAGAGTCTCGTACTGAGCGATGAGATCAGTATTGTTTCACGTTGTCCACATGGTAGTTGAATTAATTTGTTGTTGGCAGCAAATATGTCTGCACTGCTGCCGTAATAATATGTAATACATTGGTAATAATCATTATGTAATAATATGTATCTACTAGGTACATCACATGCCTGTTCCAAAAATTTGGCACAGCCTTGCAAACATGGCTTTCCATACGTCTACAATCTCTCTGATATGCAGCAAAGCACAACTACTTTGCAACAGGATATTACAATACCATGCATGCACATACTTTCGTAAAAAAAAAGTTTTTTTTTAAGATTTTATTTATTTATTCATGAGAGATACAAAGAGAGAGAGAGAGGCAGAGACACAGGCAGAGGGAGAAGCAGGCTCCACGCAGGGAACCCAACATGGGACTCGATCCTGGACCTCCAGGATCACGCCCTGGGCCGAAGGCAGCGTTAAACCGCTGGGCCACCTGGGGTGCCCAAAAAAAAAGGTATTTTTTAATAGATGTAATAGAATTTAAGATTTAGTAGATTTGATGAGATCTATTCTCATAGATTTCATCCTTTTAAAGGATTTAATAGTGTTATTTCCGGGTGCTAAGAATATAGACGCTTGTTCTATTGGTTTTAGCGTTCTTTTTTCACATTTCCAATATTAGAAATTCAATCTGATTTTAAGACACAGGACAAACAAAGTCTGTCCAGAAACGAACCTTGGCGTGTCTTATTCCTTCTGAGCCAATTATTCTCTGACCTTATGTTGGTTTTCCTGGTTACCTTTATCTTTTCTGGAGCCAGAACAGATGGTCAACCAGAAGGCTGGATCCGACAGCCGACGGCTCCCATGTCAACAGACAAACTTGTCTCTGGATTCTTGACTTACAAGACCCTCCCTACTCCACAAATATAAAAACCAAACAAACAAAAACAACCCTTATCGTCATCCTGCCATGGACGTTAAGAGCCTTTGCAGGTGCGAAAAGGAGACGCAGAACTTGCAATGTTTCTGAGAGGTGGTGCTCAGGGCCCTTCATGGTTAAAAAAAAACCAAAAACATGGTGGGGTTTTAAAGAAAGTGTCCACTTATTTCATCTTGTAGTCTGATAGAAAGGCTAGTGTCCCCGTTTCTCCGATGCTCAAAGCATGGGAAGCATGTCCCAAGTGCCAGAAAAAGTGAAGACGCTTCTCTGGCACTTTGCTTTACACATTGTGCTTCTCATTCAAACCACAATTATTCTGCGATTCTCAATCAGGCACCCCGGTAATACTTCAGGAAATGTCCTAAAGAAACCATCCGCTCCAAGGATAATCAGCTCGGTAGGATCGTTCCCATATCCTATTGCAGTTTTGGTGAGTTTGGGGTTGTTTTCAGTGAAACGGAAGCAGGCGATCTTGACTCCTGTGAGAGCTGAACTGGGAACATTTTTGGTGACAGCTCAGTGCCTACCTTCTTGGGTCACTTTATACCTTGGTCGGAGATGGCAGCCCCTAGTTTGGAACAGGTGCCATCAGCAAGCATCTCATCCCCATGGGACCTCCTCACTCTGGCCCCCCACCGGCTGGCTTTACTCCGACGGGACTGCAGGGAAACCATGGCACGCTCACGGGGCTACAGCCTATGCCCCTGCACCCCGACCTCCAGGGCGACCCGGCCTCTCTCCCAGCTGCCCAACATGGTTCTGTCCAGCTCTTCGGGAGTCTGCTGCCTGCCTGTCCCGCTGGCTTCCCTCCCTCCCTGTTCCAATCTGCAGAACCCTCAGTCTTGCTCCTTTAGACCTTTTAGATCCGAAGATACCTGCCCTGCAGCTCTGAAGGGCCATTATATGATCTACGCCTCCTGCAACCCTATCCGTTTCTTCTTCTTATTTTTATGTTTCCTTAAAAGATTTTTTAAAAAAAATGAAAATGAGGAAGAAAAGGGATACTGTATACCATCACCTCTGGCATCAGATAATATTCACACACAGATACAGGAATTAGCTGAATTAAAATCCAGCTCCGTGTCGTTCATGGATATGCTTCTTTTTTTAAAAAAAAGATTTTATTTATTTATTAGAGAGAGAGAGCACGAGCAGTGGGAGCAGAAGAGGGAGAGGGGGAAGCAGAGCTCCAATGAGCAGGGAGCCAGGGTAGGGCTCGATCCCAGGACTCTTACATCATGACCTGAGCTGAAGCAGATGCTTTATTGACTGAGCCCCCCAGGCGCCCCCATGGATATGCTTCTAGCAAAATATCAGCTTTCGTTCATGCTCATTCTAGAAATAGGCAATGTGTGGATCTGCATTCCGATGCTTACAGCCCATTAACCGTTGTACTAATCACCCCATTAGGCGGAAACGGTTTTTAACGTCTATAATCACAGGAAGCAGAAACAATGAGATTTTTAAGAATTTTTTAATTAAATGATTTAAAATTAATTGAGACTTAAAGCTGGACATCATTTGTAACTATTCTGTACAGGAGAGGAGCAGGATAGAGTGACCACGGGAAGCACGTCAAGGTAAGAAGAGCTGGGAAAGCAATGCCGCGGAGGTGCTGAACTGGTAAAAACGGAACAGAATTTCACAGAGAAGAGGCTATTGAAACTTTCTGAGTAGTCAAGAGAAGCATTTCCATGTTCGTATCTTTTTTTCTTTTTTAAGCAACCGAGAGGTTAGCTCTCCCACGATCAACTGATCGGGTGCAGTTGAAACTATTTAAAACACAAGAGTAACCATGTTATCCTGAAACCTCAGCATCTACAAGGTGGTAAGGAGGCCACGAAGGCTCCCACAGAAACACAGCCAAGAAAAGACGAGGAAAACACGCACACTGCCTCGCCCCCTGACCCCCTTCAGGCAGCAGTGTGCTCCAGCAGCACATCCGTGTCAGCCCGGCTAATGACCTAAATGCTCTAAAATGCATTTTCCCCGTGGGAAAGCGACAGTCATTATACGTGCCTCATGGGAGTTGTCAGGTTGTCAGGTGTGTTACACAAAAAACTAAAAACACATTTATCCACACTGTAGGAGTGGAGCCCTCCCGGTGGGCGGCTTCCCTCCTGGTTTGGGGAACGCCTGTCCCCTTTGTTCCGAGCAACCAGAAACCTAGAAGAGCCCTCCAAGCTCTCCTTGACAGCTCTAAGTTTCTTCTTACCCCTTGAGGATTATTATTATTATTATTATTTTTGCTTGAGGATTATTTTGATGTCACTGCCCTCTGCAAGTTTTTTTAATAGAAAATGCGTAGATAAATATATAAGAACAGAACGTTGTCCTGGCAAAAGGCTCCTTTTATGTAATTTTGTCATTGAAATATACATAGAGGAAGAAGTACAGATTGCACGTGTGCCGCTTGATACGTTGCCAGCAAGTGAGCGTGAGAGCCACCAGCTTCCAGAGCATCTCACTTACCAAGGATATTGGATCGGTTTTCCCCTTTTCCTTCTTGTATTTTTAGGATTTTGAGTTTTGCAATCCTCGTTTGTTACATGGTCAAGGATGAGTGTCAAAACCTCACTTATTATTATCAAGACTGAATCAAATGCATTTTCAAGATGCATCAGTTTTATTTTTGGATAGCAATGTTTACAAACAGCCAGGTCTGCCACCGTGTGAGCTTGCAATGAAAAATGGATAGGTCAATGCGGAAATATTTTAGAACTTTATCAACTAATAATTAACATACGTTAAAAAACATGTGTGTTAAGTGTCGAGACCAACGACGTTTGACAAAGAAAAAAAGTTTCCTAAATGTTATACTGATGCAATCACCGTGAAAACCTCTCTGCCTACACCAGATCCACGTCCTGGACAACCAAAGCTTTGGTTTCTCCTAATCAAGATTCTATTGTCCTTTTCTAAAGGTTCATATAAATAGAATAATACTATAATACTTTATGTGCTCTTTAGGTGCCTTATTTCTCAATTTCAAGATGGTGGATTTGAAATTCCTCTATGGCTGTTGTATACGTTGTAGTCTCTTCTTGTTCGCTGTTGAGTAGTACTTCATCCTGTGCAACCTGTTTATGTGTTATTCTATCAACGAAAGATAGACTTTGTGTTATTCTGTCAACGGATGGGAACTAATCAATGGCTATTAGAAATGCAATGTTTATAGGAAAGCCCAAGAACCAAAGTTTAGGAGAAAGAAAAAATCTGATAAAAATATGGCAAAGACTCAGTTCCCTAATAAGACAAACAAACCAGTGGTTGATGGTTTGGAAACCAACATGTCCTAGAAACATCCTTGTACGGGGATGTTCATGACCATGTGTCTCATTCCTCTTGGGTCAATACCCTTGGAAGGCATAACTTCATAAGTATATTTTCACTAGTATCTTTCCACGATGCCATCCACTCAGTACATCCACAGGGACCTCATGGTGGATTATTTCACACAGTGATAGGTTAGACATTGACTCTTCACATTCTGTCCCGATACTCTTGAGCTTTTAGGGAGGCGTTAAACTGAAGAGAGATTGTGCAGGAAGCCAGAACACAACTAACATTTGCCTCAAAGGAGCTGAAACAAAGCAGGAGATGGCCATTGGCAGGTGGTGTGAACCCTATGAACGCAACGAGTCTCACAAACTCTGTACAGCCTTCCGAATGGAGAAAACAGTCTTCTTTTCTACAAGGCGCAAGTTCATGAGTATAAATTCAGTATCCGTTTTATACAAGTGAATCTTCCAGTCAAACACCCTCCCATCTGAAAAAATTAAAACCACCCAAAAATATATGCGATATCTGGACACAAGCTTCTTCATATCTAAGTGGAGAAACTATAAACCCAGTAAGGCATGTCATATGACCAGTACTGTGACTTGCAAATTGTAGGTTTTATAGGACATAATAAGAGGGCACAATTTTGCAATTATTTGATGAGGTGATATGGTTTTGATCTGTCACTCACTCATCAGCCAAAAGTTTTTTTCTTTAACTTTTTTTTTAAAAGATTTTATTTGTTTATCCATGAGAGACAGAGAGAGAGGCAGAGACATAGGCTCCCCACAGGGAGCTTGATGTAGGACTCAATCCTGGGACTCCGGGATCATGCCCTGAGTCGAAGGCAGACACTCAGCCACTGAGCCACCCAGGTGTTCCTCTTTACCTTTTTTTAAGCTCTGTGACCATTAATAGTTTCCACGTCCCCCCTCTTACCTATCCTTTCAGTCCTATATCCTACTTTCCTTAAGAGGGATGCAAATCTGGGATTCCTTTCCAGGAGCCCTCCAAGGATGCCAGGAGTAGCAAGGACATCCAATTTTGGACCAATTTTATTCAGGGCCATACCTATAATTGACAACATGCCATCTAGCAATGAGGGTCATTATAAAACGTGCACACAGCTCTTGGACTTACGTTCCACCTTGAAGAATGCAAGGTTATTTTCATTCAAGTTATTGTGAGTTGGTTGGAGACCACAAATCACTGAAGAAAATGTTAACTTCCTCATCAAGAATAGGGTCTAAGTCCCAACAGCATGAGCACAGCATCCAGTGATGCTGGGGTCAGTGTGTGTGTAATTCTGTTCTTATCCTGCACCATGATCTGTCTCCATCTGGCTGGCTAAAAATGTTGCCCCGAATGCCAGCCCCTGTTGCAAAAATGTCTACTGCTCTTGAGTATAACAAACAAAAGCAGTGAGGAATCCAGTGACTTCAAAACTTTAGGGCATATGGTTTACAATAAGCACAAAGCTATGTTGCTCTTTAGATTCCAGACAGGTCTCATTTTCACGGATGTGACCATGACACGCATGCATTATATACATTTTAGGCATGTGTGGTGGTATTTACAAGATAGTTCAGATGTTTAGCCCTTCATTCATCTTAGTTTTAGTCTTGAAACTTCCTTTATTTATTTTTTTCTACTGTGGTAACAATACTTCACATAGATTTTACCCTCTTAAATTTTTAAGTGCATAATATAATATTGTTAACTGTAGACACGGTGTTTTAGAGCTTATTCATCTTGCATAACTGAATTAAAATTTTTTTAAATTCTGTTTATTCATGGGACGCCTGGGTGGCTCAGCAGTTGAGCATCTATCTGCCTTCGGCTCAGAATGCAATCCTGGGATCCCAGGATCAGGTCCCACATTGGGCTCCCTGCATTATTTATTTAATAATAAAATAAAAGATTTTATTATTATTTATGTACTAATGAGAGACACAGAGAGAGAGATAGACAGAGACACAGGCAGAGAGAGAAGCAGGCTCCCTGTGGGAGCCTGATGCAGGACTCGATTCCAGGACTCCAGGATCACAACCTGAGCCAAAAGCAGATGCTCAACCACTGAGCCACCCAGGTGCTCAGTGAACAACTCTCTGTGACCCTTCTCCTGTAGCCTCTGACAACCACAAGTCTACTCCATATTTCTACAAGTTTAATGATTTTTGACGCCTCATGGGAATGGAATCTTGCAGGATTTGAATCTACAGTGTATTTATGTACCTAATATGTGCCTGGCCCCACAAAATCACCATGAGGGTTACAGAAGAAAAAGATATCACTCTAATTACTGAGTACATTGAGATAAATCCCTGATAAACATATGTATTTTTCCTAAAACACAGTAATAATTAAAAGTAATCCTGTGAGACCAATGAGTAAATTTCCATACTTAATGAATGGGAAATTCTTGTGGTCACTATATGGGTGATAATAGTTGTGTGGGGTTTACATCATAAATAAATTCATGATGTCTATCATTAACCTTTAATGAGGAGGGATGACTATCTACATTTCCCAGATGAGATATTACAGGGTTATCAAGAGGTGACACTCCTTAGAGATGGCATGAGTTTGGCCGTGGGGCTTAGTCTACTTAGTAAAGTTGGCTGACTTATCTCTCTTAAGCAAGAAATAAGCCTGTTGCTCCACTTGAACAAAGATCCTTAGAAGTTAGAACATACATACTCCTATCAGTTCACAGACACTTAATTCCCATAACTCATCCATGAAACTGAATCACAAAAAATGTAATAGTGTCACTGAGGATGGTTGAACTGAATTATTGCAATGTCTGATCCCCAAAACCATTCACTAATAATAATTCCTCTGATTTCTATTTCAAGAATGGATGAGCAAGCTCCTGACAGACCTGTCTCCCCAGAGATCACAGCTGTAATCTCTACACAAAATACAAAAATGAAGTGGTGAAAGCTCTGGAGAGTGGAGCAAAAAAGGCAGATTCTGGAGAAGAGTCAACATTTGGAAGAAGGGACCATCAAAAGGTGAATTTGTCTGGTTTTTAAGGCTCTTAATCTGAGAGTAGCCTACAGATGATGCAAGGGGCAGCTAAAGCTCACATAGGATTCGAGGGTAGAGTCCAAAACACCAAAAATACATGTAAAGGAAGGTGAACATCGCAGAAAGAAAAGAAAGAGCCCGAGCGAGACATTTGTAAACACTGCATGTAAGCTCTGCCCAGATCTATGTCTGGAGCGAGAACTGCACAAATGCGGGGCAAACACAAAATGACCAGTTAAAGATAAAAGATCAGAACAGGAATCTGAGCTGTTATCTAGTAGCCAGAGCCTGCTTCCTTTCTTTCTTTTTAAAAGGATTTTATTTATTTATTCACAAGAGACACAGAGAGAGAGGCAGAGACATAGGCAGAGGGAGAAGCAGGGAGCCCGATCTGGGACTCAATCCCAGGACCCCGGGATCATGCCCTGAGCCAAAGGCAGACACTCAACCACTGAGCCATCCAGGCACCCCTAACCAGAGCTTTCAATTTGAGTCCAACCAAGTTAATTCCCTGATCAAACAAAAACATCAACAGTCTTTTGATGAATATCACAGAAACCAGAATCCCCATGCATAATGGTCAAAACGTCCAGGATAGAGTCCAAAATTATGCAGTGTACGTAGAGTCAGGATAATATGACCCACTCTCAAGAATAAAACAAACAAACAAAATAGCAACAGGGACCAACCCAAAGATGACCTAGACAAGGACTTTAAATCAACTGTTATCTTTATACTCAATGAGATGAAGAAAAATATGTTCATCACAAAAACAAGATGGTAAAATCTCAGCAAAGACATAGTAACAATCAAATATGAATTAAATGTAAATTTTGGAATCAAAATGTAGAACTCAAATAAAAATTTGCTGTAAATGCCTAAAAACTAGAGCACAAAGGGGAAGAGTCAATACATACATATGTATGTGTATATAACAAATCAGTAACTGGTATAAAGAAAAAGAAAAAAGAAAAAAAAGAAAACAGATCAGCAGAAATTATCCAATTTTCAGATCAGGATGAAAAAAATTTAAATGAAGCTATAAAACAATATCAAAAAGTCTAAAGTCCAGTCACAGAGGAGAAGGGAGAGAGAATAGAACAGTAACATTATTTGAATAAATACAAAATTTCCAAACTTTTCTGAAATACATAAATTTACGGATTCAGTAGGCTCAGGAAAACCCAAGTAGGATAAGTATGAAGAAAACCATATCTAGGCACATTGTCCACAAAATGCAAATGTTTATCTTTAGTCTGAAAGGTAATGATGACTGATGAAAACACAAATCCCAGATACAAAGAACATGAGAAAAAGTCAATGCTGAGCTAAACATAAAAGACTATTTTTTTCTCTCCATTTCTTTAAAATGTACACCTTGTTGAAAGCAAAATAATCACACAATCTGGCAGCTACATAACACGTGTAGTTGCAATCCATGTAACAACTAGAGCATAAAGAATGATGGAGTACTGACAAATATGTAGAGTAGCAAAGCTTCCCATTTTATGGGAACTGATAGGATATTAACTCTAATTAGACCATAGTAAGCTAAACATATATATTATATTTTCTAGATCCAGCACTAGCAAAGAGGAATAGCAAAAAGATAAAAGATAAAATTATATTCTAAAAGAAAAAAATAACCAAAGAACCCAAAGAAGCCAGAAACGCAATACGGTTGGTGCAAACAGAGTTGGAAGACCCATATCCAACCATATCAATAATTACACTAAATGTTAATGGAAAAAAACATTGCAATTAATACCCGAGGTGATCAGAATAGATAAAAAAGCAAGACCCAATGATATGAGGTCCAGAGAAGAAGCACTTTATTATTTTTTTAATTAATCTATTTTTTATTTGAGAGTAGTTGACACACAATGAGAAGGACTTTATTTTTTTTTTAAGATTTTATTTATTTATTCATGATAGTCACAGAGAGAGAGAGAGAGAGAGAGGCAGAGACACAGGCAGAGGGAGAAGCAGGCTCCATGCACCGGGAGCCCGACGTGGGATTCGATCCCGGGCCTCCAGGATCGCGCCCTGGGCCAAAGGCAGGCGCCAAACCGCTGCGCCACCCAGGGATCCCGAGAAGGACTTTAAATACAAAGCCACACATCTGTTCAAGGGATGAGGAAAGGCACACCATTTAAATACTAAGCAATTTTCAATTTAATTAAATTATTTTTTTTAGATTTTATTTATTTATTCATGAGAGACCCAGAGAGAGGCAGAGACACAGGCAGAGAGAGGAGCAGGCTCCATGCAGGGAGCCAAATGTGGGACTTGATCCCGGGACCCCGGGGTCACTCCCTGAGCCAAAGGCAGACGCCCAACCACTGAGCCACTCAGGTGTCCCAATTTAATTAAATTTTAACACTATGGCTATGATCATTTCAGCTTAACTGGACTTCCAGATAAAGAGCATTACCAGATACAAAGAGATAAATTGCATAATGATTAAAGACTTGATTCATCAGGAAAATAATTGTTTAAAAAGCTTCTAATACCAGAGAGCTTCACAATACAGGAAAGGAGATGAAACAGAGGGATAAAAATTCTAAAGTAATAACTGTCTATGTTTTTAAATTTTTTACCATCATTATAACATAAGCAGTACCTGGGTTGACAATTTTCTCTTAGTAGTTTAAGGAGATTATTCCCTTGTCTTATGGCTTCCCTTGGAGCCATTAGCAAACCCACTTTTCTCTTAATACTTTTTATTTCATAGGAAATCTGATGTTTCCCTGTGATCGATTTAAAGATATTTTGTTGGTCTTGCACCCGGCTGTTTTCCCAAGATTGCTCAAGGTATAGATTTATTTTTTTTTACTTTTATTTTTTAAATTTATTTTTGTTTATACTGCTTAGAATTGTTTCCTAAGTGTGCTTCCTGAATGCCTTTCTTCAAGTAAAAGCTTTTTTCATCCATTTTTATTTTAAATATTATTTTATTTTAAATATTGCCTCTTCTCTATGCTTCCTACTGTGAACTTAACAGGAAATGATGAATTACAATGGACAACAATGACAACATTCGTAACAATGACATTGACTGAGTGCTTCCTGGATATAGGGGGTTTTCAGCATGTAGTGCTCACAGCTACTCTACGCAAGAGACATTGGTTTCCTCCATTTTACACACGAAAATACCAAGACACAACAAGTCCTTCCCATTCAAAGGTCAGCAAAACAGGACAAAGACGTGTCGGCAGGCCTTTTTTAAGACAGGAAGAGGAGGAAAGAAGAAAAGACAGGAAATGAAGGAGTAGAAATGAGAGTGGCATCACCTCCAGTAATATGTACACCGTCTGCTTCAGGATGAAACAAAATACTTAATCATTACTGATCACAAAGATAAGACGTCTCGGTTTAGGATCCGCAAGGAGAAGTTTCTATCAGAACTATGTAAACACAATGCCTTCGACCTATTGCTTCGAATCACCTTCTAAGAACCACAGATCCATAAGAATCTGCAGAAGGTCACCTTGGCCTGTCTTTTTGCTTGAACAATGACTCGATTATCTAAAAACATGGCACAACTCTAGGTACACTGGTGTCCAGATCCACTTTCACTTCATTGAGCTCCTGGACATGACTTGAAGAAAGAACTGAAATCTGAGGGTGGAGGGAAGAATTATTTATCCCCCGTGGACTGAACGAACCAGTGGCCCCTTTCCGCTCACCAAGCAGTGGATAGGATGTCATCTTCTTTATCACACCCACAAAAGGGGAAAGTCCCACAGCAGGGCTGCAGCCATGGTTTCCAAAGGGTGTTGAACACTGAGAACTGCTGTGGGACAGGTGTGAGTGTCCTGCGATGCTCTTTTATGGCCGCCTCGATTTTCTTGACCACTGAGTCAAATAATGCTTCGTTGTCAGGGTTTAGGGGTCGGGTCTCAGAAGGGTCTCTTGAGACGTCAAAGAGCAGCGGAGGGTCGTGGTAGGTGACATCTCCAGAACACGGACATATTCCGCTTCCATAGCAGGCGCCAGCTCCATCGGGGGAGAATTTGGGAGTCACGTAATGGGCCTTCCACACGGTTGCACCTAGAAAACAAAGCTCGATTACAGTGCCATATTTCGTATCATTTTAGGACTCTTTCCATTGAAAATACATTTCTTAAATGCTTTTGCCAACAACTGATAATCTAGTGCACAGAATTACATGGCAACTGTAGCGTTTCCTCAACCATAGGCACAACTCCCAATTTTGCTGCAAATTTCAAGACTTTTCTTTTGACTTTATCATGAGGGCATTCGGAGATAATAGCTACCACTTGGATGGCTGCTATAATCCTTGAAATTCTGACTCCAATCACTATTTCAACCTGACGTGGCATAGGCAAAATGGAAAATTTTCTTTTTTTCTTTTCTTTTTTTTTTAATGGAAAATTTTCTAAGACTAAATACCTCTTTCCAGTCTGAAATGGACAAAGCTCCTTTGGCAAAGTCCATCATTCCTCATTCTTTTCTACCTCCTTCTGGCCCTCTTTCTCTCTTTTTTCCTTCCTTGTTTCCTTTTTTTCTTCCCATATAAATGGTTAGTGGTTCTCTTCCCAGAGATCAATTTTAACTGGAAAACATTGTAAGTGTTCTCCAGCCTGTGGTCAATGAGGCTTTTTCAGAAGGCTGTGGGTGGGGTTTTGCAGAAACACTAGGCTTTTCTAATAAAATTAGGCTAAATCACATGACTCGGTCCTTCACACCCTTTGCTCTTCCCTCTCCTTCCTGCATGGGGTGCAGAGGTGATGGTTGGAGAAACAGCAGCCACTTTGCAACCACAGCATTAGAAGGAGCATGAGAATGAAAACCAGCGTGCCAGAGAGGGCCGAGTGGAGATAGTAGAGAAAGAACCCAGATCCCGGTCATGGCGTTGAGCACTGTCCCAGCTCAGTGTTTCCAACTTCTGAAAACCTTATTATGAAAATATAAGTAGAATTCTATTTGTTTAACCCTCGGTAGTTAAATCTGGGAAGATTTGGTTGTTGAGGGGAGCTATTTTCTTGTTCCTTACCATTGAACATCCCCCTAACTGATACAGAATCTAGAAGGAAGAGGTTTTTGTGGGTTTGTTCTTGTTTTATGTGGGACATTCATCCACAGAGACCTGAAGAATGGATCACATCACAAGTGATGCATCACATGGGAGAAAATCCATATCTTTTCTGAAAATTAAGTTATCTCCCATCAAACAAGAATTCTGGAACTTTATCCAAATGTCTGTGATAGAGCTTTCTCTACAGATGTAAGGAAATGAGTATTTCCTGTTAATTTATATTCATTTGTATGAATCCTATAGCACGAAGGTGAGGCAGAGATGATTAATTGGAAGGAGACAGTAACTGCTGTGCAGGTTACATGCAGACTTTACTCCTTCCTGCTAATTATCCCAGTGTCCTTAGTTGTGGAATCTCTCTCTGTCTCTCTGTCTTTGTCTCTCTCTCTCTCTCTCTCTCTCTGATGTATTCATGCACACGAGCTTGCACACACCTCTAGAAGCTACCATAGAGCAATGGCTGCGTAACTAACTTCCCTAAGGAGAAAGAACTATTGTGGCTGGATGCTGTTTGTCCATGGCACAACTTCTCCCAGGAGGAAAAGCAAACAGGGCTGTGTCTCTATCATGTTCCCACAGAACTGCCATCTTCATACTCACAGTCCTTCTGATGCCACCTGGCTGTATGAAGGTAGACCCCACAGTAGTGGAAGAGGAACTCATGGTCCGAGTGGGACACTCTGCCTTCCAGCAGGGGCATTAGGTTCCGGCCATCGATGACTCTGGGGAGAGAGGAAGAGATGCAGAAAGTGGTGAGAGAGGCATGGTTTGGTCACACATATTATGACAGCAGGAAGGGGGGAGTTAGTTAAGCAGACAAGGAGGAGGAAGAGAGGGAGGTGGAGGGAAGGAGAGAAAAGGAAGAGGACTTTAAAAAACAGTACACCTCTTCACTCATTTTATAACAAAGAGAATACAAAAAAAAAACAGAAAAAGAGGTAAAACTCATAATTTTTAAGATAGTAGAAGAGGTGAGCGGCTAGAGATGTTATTCCACTACCTTGTAGGATGCTATGAATGAGCATCATGGATTAGAAAATTGAGCTCTCGACATATATTGGATTCAAAAAAACCCCACTGCAGATGAACAGATACTAGTCCTCACACATGGAATTAAACCATTAGAGCACAGGATGTATTTATGCATCTTGGGAGCCCATAGAGAAATAAAGCATAATTCATCACACATACATTGATATATAATTACTTTTGGGAAGACTTTATTAATTTATTCATGAAAGACACAGAGAGCGAGACAGAGACACAGGCGGAAGGAGAAGCAGACTCCCCACCGAGCAGGAGCCTGATGCGAGACTCGGCAGGACCCCGGGATCACGTCCTGACACTCAGCCACTGAGCCACCCAGGTGCCCTGACCCATATTTACTTTTATTCAGTAATTTACCTAATAAATATTTGCTTAATCGTCTGGGTGCTTTGTGGGAATATACAACTGAAAGGCTCAATCCCAAGCCTGTGTCTGAGGACATGAGGACAACCAAGCCTGTGTCTGCGTAACTATGACAAAGTAGAATATTTTCCAATAGGGAAACAGAGAAGTTCTCCCACCATCCACTAGGTAGAGAAAGATGTTGTCTGCCTATCTTAGCAGAATATTGAAAAATGAAGTAATCACCACGTAGACCCATAGAACATTCACTGATGCGTCCAAGTGCACGTCAGCTATATCCCCCTAGGTTAGGAGCCAGCGCGGTGTCCATACCTGTCCTGGGGCAACATCCCTCCGCCTATGTAAGACAGTGTTGGGTAAATGTCCATTAGGCTCGTGGGTTCGTTAATCACTTTCCCAGCCTGCAGGACTGTCGGCCACCGGAATATTCCTGGGACACGAATGCCGCCTTCCCATCCGCCCATCCCTTGCCCACCTGAAACCAAAGATGAAAGCCAAATATGAATTCGAGTCAACTGCATTTGTCCACTTAGTCGGAAATCACATGTAGATGGAGTTTTTCCTGTCACTTCCAAATTCATGCCAGTGTGCTATATTCTCACACATACACACACACACACACACAAACACATGCAGAGATACAGACAACCTGAGATATATTTCTTGCTTTCACAAAGTTGGAATGCAACTTCTGAACATCTGGCCCTCAATCGACAAACCCAGGTATGATAGATAAAAGCAAGTGTTGTCCTAATACAGAGCATTTTTTTGTGCCAAGAGTGCCAACGCAGTTCCACTATTACGAGATAAGAACATTCTGGCAAATCTTCAGTCTTTATTGGAATCACGCGGGGCTCTAAAAGATGGATACGTAAATGAAGCTCCAAGAAAGACCAGAGAAACAGGTTCTACCTAGGTCATGCTGAATCTTGAGAGACGATAAAGAATTTGGTTTTTATTCAGTGATCCCCCCCATATGGATGGAGACGGAGGGGTCATAGTCACATGAATGGGGTGCAGAGAACGATAAACTGTTCAAGATTGCATCTCAGACTATGGTCATTCCGGGTGTTCCTGAGCACAAAATAGAAGAAGCCCATGCTTTAGGACCTATCCTGAGGTCAAGACATTCATGCAGAATAGAGATACGGTCCTAAGCCAAGTGACATGGTCAAGATCATATAGTGTCTTTATGGGAAAACAATCAGATTCTCTGGGTGGGGTAAGAGGAAACTCTTCCAAAGTAGAACAAACATGAAATGCTCATGCAATGCCCTTCACATGCCATCACTCTGGTAGCATGAATTACAAAGAAAAGAAAAAGACAAGGTCTCTCTGTGAAAGTGGAGAGACGCTAAATGGTAAAACATTAAGGGACAAAGACACCGGTCTAGCCAGCGTCCAAAGCCATCCCAGCTCATGAGCACCATTCTTTCTGGAAAGCTTAACAAGCTGCCTGCCCTGAATTTGTGTTTGTTTTGTATGCCAATGAGCAACAGACAAAAAAGCAAACATAAACCCACCTTGACACTTCCACGGTCATGTTTAATGGCCAGCGACTGTGGTAGGCACCTACAACAAAACCAATCATCTACCCAGACACGGTGTCTGTCCTCCTGGTGAGCTGGAGGCCAGCTCCAAAGTTAAAAACTGCTCATGGGGATCCCTGGGTGGCGCAGGGGTTTGGCGCCTGCCTTTGGCCCAGGGCGCGATCCTGGAGACCCGGGATCGAATCCCACATCGGGCTCCCGGTGCATGGAGCCTGCTTCTCCCTCTGCCTGTGTCTCTGCCTCTCTCTCTCTCTCTCTGTGACTATCATAAATAAATAAAAATTAAAAAAAACTGCTCATGACAATTTTGCCATGTGTCTTTGAGAGACATATGAAGGAGCTTTTTAGAGTGATGGTTTTATGCACAAACAACCCCCCACCACACACACACACACACACGCACACACACACAAGCAATATCACTATTAATATAATCACAGCTTATTTGATGGTATATATAGAGTGACTTAATTTTATCACACACCGTTTCTACTAGGCTTGGCACCATGCTACCTGACATGACCCACCAGAAAAGGTGAATACATTTAGGAGTTCACTTGCTGTCAGTCACTACATATAACGTATCTATCATGTCTATCTTTCTACTACTTATCTATCTAGTTATCATCTATCTGTCATCGATCCATCTATCAATCATCTACCTATCATGTATTATCTATGTATGGATCAATCAATATATCTATCATCCATTTACCAATTATCTGCCTGTCTATCTTGTCTTTCCACCCGTCCATCCAGCCATCCAGCCATCCATCTAGCCATCCATCCATCCATTGATTTATCACCTACCTATCTTCTATCTATATATGATTTCTATCTATCTATCTATGTATCTATGGATTGATCAATCTATCATCTCTCTACCTATCCAGCTATCTATCATGTCTTTGCAACTATTCATCCATTCATCTATCTATCTATCTATCTATCTATCTATCTATCTATCTATCTATCTATCATTGATCTATTCTATCCACCAATCCATCCTTCCATCCATCCATTCATCCATCCATCCATCCATCCATCCATCCATCATCTATCTACCTATCCAGCTACCTATCATTTCTTTGCAATCATCCATCCATTCTATCTATCTATCTATCTATCTATCTATCTATCTATCTATCTATCCTCGATCTATTCTATCCATCCATCCATCCATCCATCCATCATCATCTATCTACCAATCTATCCTAAATTGTTCCATAAAGTACAAGGAACTACTAAAGTTCTGATTTTTGTAATGATGACAATTTTGACACCCTTTTGTTTTTGTTTTTGTTTTTGTTTGATTGGGATTGGGGATAGAAGGAGGGATGTAGCAAGCACCAAATTCATTTTTAAAATATTCGTTTTCATCCGTTTTTCTGATCCATAAGGGCAGACTCACTGGAGCTACTGAATATTCCAGCATGGAGTGCATCCAAGAAAGTCAGAAGAGTCCACTTGCAATGAGGAGGAAGGCACCCACTCCAAGTGAATACCTCCTTTCCTGATGATCATTTCACAGTGTTTGAAGCATAGTGGTAACATAAATTGGTTTTATTCCTTGAAAAACCTGAATTTGATTATTCAACTGAGTATTATTTTAGAGCAAGTGGCTCTCAACTAGAGAGAACTTTGGCCCTGGGGGGATACTGGGGAATGTCTTGAGACAGTTTTGGTTGTCACTATTATGTTGGGGAGGGGAGTAGGAGGTGCTCCTGGCAACTGGAAGGTGAAGATCAGAGACTCTGCTCAACACCCTACAGTTCCCAGAGTGCCCCACATCAGAGAGCCATCCACCCCCAAATGCCCAGAGTACAAGGGCTGAGAGACCTGCCATAGGTGGTCATTGAGACCTTACACATTGACACTCAAGAAGCTTTCATTACATCAGGCATTTTCGTCTTACATTCTCAGAAATTGCCCCAGAACTTGCAACTTTTCCCATCTAGTTTCATAAGAGAATATAACTCCCACAATAATCTGCAAACCGAGTTTGTGAATGAATGTGCACGCACACAAAACGGAGTAGACAGCACTGAAGTATTATTATTATTATTATTATTATTATTATTATAACTAAACCACATGGGTACTGTGCACATCACCTTTGTAGATGCCGTTGGAGCCACCCAGCTGGACCTCGCCTTCTTGCACCTCCAGGCGACCCCCGTTGTCTGAGGTAAAGTACACCAGTGTGTGATTGGTCAGGCGCTCCTGGTCCAGGGTCTCCAGGATCCTACCTGCAGGTGGAAACAAGAGACTCTCACCTTTCACCAGGGACCACAGTTTTCACAGTGTTTTTATTATTAGGCGTTTGTTAGCACAACAGAATAATTAAGGGTTATTTTATTGTATAGGCTATCATAACATATGGTAAATCGCTATTACACACTCTAATACACATGTAGCATATATAAGTAGACTATACAGTAGACATATAAATATATACTACATGCCATAGAATATACTAGATAGTATACAATATAAAATTGAGCTTTATATATTTGTAATTATTTATTATATATTTTATATTTTGTAATATCTTATATATGTATATAAAAGAATATATTCAATATAAATTCATAATAAATAGTAAACATACAAATAATTTATAGCTAATAATATAACAATAAATATTATTATATTTCAAAATATAAAAATGTTCCTATGTTCTAGATGATATTAAATTGTAGTACATAATATATGATAAATTGTTCCTGTATGTTTTAGATGATATTAAATTGTAATAGATAATATATGATAAATATATTATTTGTGTGTAAATATATAAAATATAATTTACATATTATAATCCTGTGTACTTTTTATACTATGAGTATTATATACTAATATGTAATATATGATATGCAAATATGCAATATATGATATGTAGGTATAGTGAAATATTTATAAGCATAATTGATAATATGTTAAAATATTATATTAAATATATAATATATAGTATATAATCTATTATATAGTATAATCTATTAAAATATTGTATAATGTTTAATTATTATATATTATATCATAGCATTATATAATATTTACTTATTTTATAATACTAATGGATATTTTTTTTTTTTTTTTACTAATGGATATTTTATCGTGTAATGTGTAATTTTATTATATGACATTTGATCCATCATTTCAGTATGTAATAAATGATTTTCTTGGGGATCCCTGGGTGGCTCAGCAGTTTAGCGCCTGCCTCTGGCCCAGGGCACGATCCTGGAGTCCGGGGATCGAGACCCACTTCGGGCTTCCAGCGTGGAGCCTGCTTCTCCCTCCTCCTGTGTCTCTGCCTCTCTCTCTTTCTGTCTATCATGAATAAATAAATAAATATTTTTTAAAAAAATAGTGAATAAATAAAATAAATAAAAATGGGAACATCCCATCTTTAAAATAAATAAATAAATAATAAATAAATAAATTATTTTCTTCTCTAATATTTAAGTGCTCGCTTTGGCAGCACATACATTATGTAATGTTTTTAAAATATAATATGTAATATACATAAAATAAGACAATATATGATACACACAAGAAACATATTATATATAATATGTAAGAAAATATATTTTACAACTCATGTAATAATATACACATATTAGATACACCCACTACATATACACATACACTATATTAGAAAGTCTGAACTAGTATGTAGTATACAGTATCGTCATCACTCAAAATACAAGTAACCATTAAATACTAGGTCTGGCCGTTAAAAGAAACTTACGAACGCTAATAAGACAGGAGACGGTTTGAAACCAGACACGTCCAGGAGTAAATTAGCAGAGCCCTAGCCTTGCTGCAGAGAGCATGGGCCCCACCCTGCAAAGGATGAACTGTCCCCTCACCTCTCTCATCTGACCGGCCGGCTAGTCTTGTTGCTTAGCTCGTAGCTAAGCATCGGACCATAATTAGTACATCCGCTAGACTCAGCAGGCATTGCACTGCCGTGTAGACACTCTCTTTAGGGGACAAAAGGTTTTCGAAAAAAAACTAGTAGAAAGCTGATGTCGCCACATCCCAAACTATGCTGATTTAATTTCTGATTCCAGCTGGACGTTCGCCCTGGGTTTCTCGTGTCGCACTGTGGTCCTACCGTCCAGCATGACACCCCCCACCCGCCACAACCTTGTCCCATTCAGACATGCAAAGACAACGTGACCAGCTTCAAAGAAAAGTGATTTAAGCATAAACTCATTATCCTTGCTTCCTTGTCTAAAAGTGATTTGCTTTGTAAGGTACGTTGACCATTTTTTAGGAATGTTGCAGCTAAAAAAAAAAAAAAAAAGGAATGTTGCAGCTAGAAATTAAAATATTTTATAAAAAATAATAATAAAATAAAATATCTTACAACCCAGATTTTGTAAAATAAACAAAATTATGGCTTCTTGGTAAGAAAATAATTACATGTAAATTATCAGTTCTTATCAGAGCTGGCTATCATATTTAGCATCATGGTGATTTATGCTATTTATACTAAGTAAATAAAATACATGCGAATCATTTTATTTTTTGGAAATCCATATCTGTAACCTTCTGTGCACTCGATGCATAAAACCTATAGGAGTGTGTGTGCATATGTATGTGCGTTTTGCAGAAGAATAATCATAAAACTTCTTAGACAAAAATGCAAGGAAAGGAGACAAAAATAAAAAGCCGCTAAAATATATATTTTTTAAATACGGGTTCCCTTGAACAAAGAATTTAAAATATTGCTGAATGCTTGGGGCATTTGGAAGATTCACTCTGTGTGTCATTCTGAGTCTAGCATTGGGACAGCTTCTTCTTGAGAAAGTTATTAGGAAATGGTCTTAAGCTTTATCATCATATCGCCAAGTAGAAAAAAAAAACATGCACACAAAAGACACCTGTCTGATTTTCAACCTGCCTCTGGTTTTGATAGGATTGTCATCAGCCACGAAGTGGGGAAAAGCATCGTATTTGGAAGATGTCGTGCAGAGAAATACCTACTTTTCATTTCTCTCATGTGAACAGTATCAGCCCAGGAATGCAATTAATAGTATTACTAAACGCAATTAGTAGTAGTCACCGCACATCCCCATCATGTATTTACATAGACAACAGAATAAAAACATAATTAGCAAAAATAAATAAATAAAAATTTAAAAAAATAAAAAATAAAAATAAAAGCGTCATTAGCTGTTCATGGCAAACTCTACATATAAACATGAGCAGAAAGTCCTTTTGCATAAAAGTGTTCTTGGCCTCGAGATAGAAATGCAGCAAAATGCCTTGTTTCCAAAGCAGATTGTCCTGGGGGAGGATAAACGTCAAGGTAAGAAATCATAATCTTTTACAGTTACACTGACGTTATAATGTTAGAGCTGTTTTTACTGCAGCAGGTGTCACTAGGTTTCAATGTTTGTGTGTATCTGCCAGTAAAATTTTTTAAAAAGTATTTATTATGCATATAAAGACATATAAACAGTGCATGTACACATATATGAATATTAATATTTAACTTGCATGGATATATCTAAAATATCAATTTAAATTAATTCCTTGCTTCATTGACTTCATATTAATAGAGATTAAATGCATGTTTATATGTATTCAGTATATCCAAAAGTAACATTTTGATCTTTAAGAAACTTAAAAAAATGTAAAATTCTGTGAATATTACTTTAGGTGGTTCTGCACAGAACACTTTTCAGAGGCCACTAGTAGAACGAAACAAACAAACAAAAAAAAAAGTCCCGTGTTTCAAAAGTAAAATACTATTTTGAGCCGAAGAAATCCTACATCACGTCCAGATGAGGAAAGAGGCTATTTGGAAAACACGATTGGTTGTTTTATTGATATGCACGTTTATTTATGACCCTTTGTGTTAATCTCCGTATTGACGCTTTATGACTTCTAAACGCAGGGCTTCGGTTTTGGTAAATTCTGTCCTGCTTTTCTAAGCATTTCTCGTAACAGTGAGCTCATGAGAATGAGGCATTTGCACTTACATGCATCCAAACGATGGGGAGGGGCCGTATCCTTCACGAGGCACCTTCATCGATTTTGAACAACGGGTCTCGACCTTAAGGACGGGGGAGCCCGTAATACGGGGAAACCCGTATTTCTAAGTGTGGCTGGTCTCGCTGCACAGTTGTTCATGGGAACAACTACTCAGCAACCGGCCGACCCACCCGAGGGGCTGTCCGTTGTTTGAGGGAACCGGTGCGGATTCGCTTTCTCACGCCTCACACAGTTAAGATGATTTCCCTCGATACTTACCCACCATCCAATCCATTTCTTCGACGTTATCCCCGTAGAGACCGTACTTGCTGTGCCCCACAAACTTGTCTTTGGTGATCAGCGGAGTGTGGACGTGCAGGAAAGACACAAAGAGCAGGAAGGGGCCGCGTTTGTACCTAAGTCGGAGGGGGTGGGACACGAGAAGTGAGTTATCATCGCAAACCGAGGTGTTTTCTCCACTCAGATATGATTCTATATCAGTTGAAAGATCCCGAAATGGTTGATAGTGGTTGTCTATGTCCTTACGTCACCCTTACCACTCACAACGAGTAGCAACTAATGCAGTATCAGAAGGACGTGAGTGGAAAGGCCATGAGTGGGAACAAAGAATATCAGAACGTTCGCAGCAGCGACAAAGCAGTGAGTGCAATCTGTCTTCGTTCCTTCCTCCTCCTCTTCCTTCTCAGTACTGCCTGAAACATAAAAGCGATGGCTGGAGCTTTGGCATGAACTTTGGACCATGAGGCTGCTTGCACAGAATCCCGGGAAGCAACATAGAAAGAGCTAAGGTGCTAATACGCCTTATTTGTTGTGTGTCATGCATTTTAATGTCATATGGAGCCATTTAAGATTTCTCCTTCACACCTTTACAACCGGGTGTGATAAAGGGGGAAGGGCATAGAGCCTGGGTGTGTTCTGTCAAAGAGGGCGCATGGGAGTGGCAAGCAGAGCTGAGTGACCGCATTCTGACCGCTGTGTTACATGCAGCAAAGAATCAAAGCATAAGAGTGGATGAAATTCCACTGTCGGACTCATTAATTCCACAAAATTATCATTTTCCTCTTCCATCTACTCCCCAATAACACAGACAGAGCCGATGAATGAGCATCCACATCTACAACTCAATCTGCTTCTAGTTGGTAACCTAGAAGGGAGCTGGCGTGCAGAAGACAGGAGACCTTCACCTTCTGCTGAACGCATAAAAGTTCAAATTACGTATTTACGCCTAGAATCACTCCCTCATCATTCACGGTTAGAGAAGTATTTTCGGGCAGCTTCTAAGACAAACCAAAATCAAGATCGATCCCTAAGATTGATTCAGTTCAGATCCCAATCCACACTGAAGTGATATAGATCAAAGTCATAGGCATTCCAGTTTTTATAAAAAAAAAGAGTGAACAAAATGTATTTCTTTTTTTTTTTTAAAGAAGATTGTTTGAAAAGATTTTATTTATTTATTCGAGAGAGAGACACACACACGCAGAGGGAGAAACAGGCTCCCTGTGGGACTCGATCCCAGGACCCAGGGGTCATGACTGGAGCCAAAGTTCAACCACTGAGCCACCCAGAGGTCCCAAAATGTATTTCTTTACCATTTTAGTGTTTTGCAGGAAATTTCATGTTCAATTTTATTGTAAGGGGAGATTCTAGTATATGGCAAATATCACACACACACACGTGCACACACAAGGAGGCCCATACGCCCAAGACGAACCCGACTTCTCCAAAACACAAGCAAAACTCCCGTGCAAGGAATCGGGCTGGAAATGACCCCATACCTGTCGATAAAGGCAAGGGCCTCCTTCAGCATGAGTGAAGCCACTCTTTCCTCCCGCATTGGCTGCTGGATGATTTCATGGTTTCTCATAAGAATGCAGTTCCAACGCCGAGTAAACCCGTAACTGGAGTACCAGGAAATGAAAAACAGAAAGGCGAGGAGAGCGAAGGTGAGGATGACCTTCCACGGAACCACGAACCAGCGGGCGTACTTGGGGATGAGGAGCAGCAGGGGGACGAGGCTGAGCACGGCCGTGGAGATCCAAAGTTTGATCCGGAGCCAGCGGTGGAGCTCCGGCGTCCTGGAGGCCTGGCAATCGCTTAGGAGGCCAAAGGGCAGCCCGTAGAAATAGTCGAACCCATGGTTGAGGGGGTGGTAGCAGTGATCATTCCGAGAGGCACAGCTCAAACCCTGGTGCCATTTGCCTGCGGGAGAAACAAAATGGCACCAGGGGAGCAGATACATCCACCAGTTTCCGGAACGTGGGCTTCGCTTAGAAAAGTTAAATATGACTTGCACTCGCTCGCCATGAGGGTGTCGCCTTGGTACTCCAACCACCTCCCTGGGAGATGCTAAGAAGGTCCCCATATTTGTCACCAACACCGCTTTCCCTACACCCCGCACCTGTTATCCAGCAGTGCCTTCGGACTCTTTTATTCCATCCCACTGAAAGGGAACCAAAATTCTACCAATGGAGCGGCTCCAAGGGTCCGAGGTAACGGCAAAAGAGTAGCCATAAGCAAAAGGCTTCAGGTGATGCTCACTATTCGTTTTATTGAGCTCTTACTAATCCACTTCCACACACTATTGGACTTAATCCACTCCAGGCCCTCCCTCGATTGCCAAAGAGAAATTCACCCTGTAGATGGATTAATAACCCTGAGGTCATGTTAACTAATAATGGCAGAGCTGAATTTCAACCTGGGTTTGGCCGTGCTCTGGACTATTCCAGAGACACAGTGTATGAGGTCTCCGTCCACACCGTGCTGCTTGCAGTTCAATAGGGACAAACACCATAGTGGTCACGTGGGGGGGGCGGGTACAAAGTCATTCTTTTGTTAATTTATTCCTTTAAGGGAGGACATCTCAAAACATTTAAGAGTCTGACATTCCACGTGGAGAATCCTAAAAACCATGCACATAGTAAACAGGTGGCATTTCTGAAAGTTATTTGCTCACAGCACCTCACTCATTGGATTGGAATTCCACAGAACGAATGTGGTGGGATGCTGTCAAAATGTCATGCCTCCCCCAAAAAGGGCGTAAGATATCAGGTGACCCGCCTAAGTAGACTACAGCTGGCCGTCACACATCACAGGTCTGAACTCTGTGGGTTTACTTACACGGGGATTATTTTTGATAAATGCGGTACAGTCCTGTGAATGTATCTTTCTCCCCCGGGGATTTCGTTGGATCAGTGTCTTTTCTCCAGCTCACTTTGTTGTAAGAACATGGCATATAACCCGTAGGATTTACAAATATGCGTCAATCAGTTGTTTATGTTATTGGCAAAGCTCCTGGTCAACAGCAGGCTGTTGGCAGTTGATTTGGGGGGGACTCAGAATCTGTACGTGGATTTTCCACTGTGCAGGGTGGGCGGGGGGTGGGTGTCAGCGTCCATAGTTCCCTCATTAGTCAAGGGTCTAATGTAGTAATCGCCTCATCTTGATCATTATTCATGCTTTTGATTCTCCAGCTCAAGAGGAGCTGTTTAAAAACACATTTCCAGGCAGCCTGGGTGGCTCAGCGGTTGAGCACCTGCCTTCGGCCCAGGGTGTGATCCTGGAGACCCGGGATCAAGTCCCACATCGGGCTCCCTGCATGGAGCCTGCTTTTCCCTCTGCCTGTGTCTCTGCCTCTCTCTCTCTCACTCTCTCTCCCCTTCTCTCTCTGGCTTTCTCATGAATAAATAAACGAAATCTTTAAAAAATAAAAAAAATAAAAAATAAAAACACACTCCCAGGGCACCTGGGTGGCTCCATCAATTAAGCATCTGACTTTTGGTTTTGGCTCGGGCCATGATCTGAGCATTGTGAGATCAAGCCCTGCATGGGGCTCTACCATCAATATGGCATCTACTTGAGATTCTCTCTCCTTCTGCTCCCTACACACACTCACACACTCTCTCTCTAAATTAAGTCAGTCAATCGTTAAAACCATAAAATTTTAAAAATTAAAAAAAATCAAAACGCATTCACTTCTCTGCTAGTAATGATGTCATCAAAGTATGTATTCCTCTCCCCTCCTCCGCCCCGAACCCCCTACAGAATATTCCATTTTGGTTATAACAATGGATGAGCACATTTGCGATTCGTTCCCACGATTCTTCCAACACCCTGCTCTAGGTACCAAAGGTCCTGAACAATCGTGCATTAAATCCTTTCTGCTCGCATCTCCTCTCAACAAGTAGTCAGCTGGTGTGAGTCCAGCTGATGTCCCCAGGGAAGGCAGAGCCCCAGTGAGACAGGATGTGCACGACCCCGCTTCCCAGTCAGAGTTCAGCGGGCCATACCTATGAGGCCCGTGCGGTAGCCGTAGTGCTGCAGCAGCTTGGCAAAGGTCGTTTCATTGGTGGGCAGACCGCCCGAGCCTCCAAGCCAGGTGAGCCCGCGGTTCAGGTTGTAGGGAGACGCCATTCCTAAGGTCACAGAAGGGGGCACCAAATGAGTATCGTAGTCCCTCATTCATGACACTCATGACTAACTCTAGGAATCTTCTTCCTCTCCTCGAAGTGTGTGCTAGTGCACCTCCACCACTCTGTTCTTTCCTGACCTTTCCCTTGCTTTTTCGTCTCTACTGAGCTCGTCCTCCCATTTGTCAAATGCAGGTATCCTGTTGGGATCAGGATCACCAGCTCCATACACGATATCTGGTCACACTAGAATTTCATAATAATAACAAATGATTTTTTTTTAGTGCAGGCATGCCCCAAACGCTGCACAGGGCATACTTGTACTAAAGACCTATTCATTGATTATTCAAAATTCAAATGTAATTGTGCATGTTACTCTGGACCGTATCCTTGGACCTCAGTTCTGAGCCTTGATCCCATCTTTCTACATGGTGAGAAACCCACGTCTCCTCCAGACCCTCTGAAGTTGAGGTCCTATCTAGACGTCTCTATACTTAGGAACCCTGATCTCAACGTGAGCAACACAGAGTCAGTCGATGGTCATCGTACTTCAATCCTGCCTCAACAAAGGACACCAGAATCCCCTCCCCAGCCACTCAATGCACAAATGCCTTTGGAATCCTCCGTCTCACTCAGTCTTGCCTCTTCCGTCCAATCCCATGTCAAGTCCTGATAACTCTACCCTGGTAAACGATTCAGATATTTATCTCTGATGCCATAGCTTTGGGGTAGAGCTTAAGTTGGGTTGTGCTGTGATGTCCACCAGCTCCTCTTGAGCTGGAGAATCAAAAGCATGAATAATGATCAAGATGAGGTGATCTCCATCTACCATCTCAGGTACCTTCTGAAGAACTTTCCAACCCATGTCCCTCCTCTGGTCAAACCTCATTACCATCTGTCCATCTAAATCTAAATCTGGGGTATAGTTTACACAGTATTTGATAACAACTGATTTGAGATGGTTTGAGACAGTTTGAGACGACTGATTATTGATGTGGCTGCCTTATTCTCCTAGTGCACTCACGTGGGACTGCATTATCTGTGCATGCCACTACCTCTACTAGCACATCCTCACTTCTCACTCCTCACATTTCAAGGAACATCATCCAGGAGGATTCTCCTGGGATGCTTCATGGGCTCCTATGGGTTTCCAATGCTCATTGAACGACCACTGGGATAGTTGCACTTTGAAGTGCATATATCCTACTTAAATTACAACTACCAAGAATAAACCTATAATGAAAGGTATTACACCAACATACATAATCAATTTAAAAAAAACCCAGAATATGTTAAAATAGCAGTGATCCAATCTGCCTCTTGCTTTTCCTTTCTCAACAGAAACAGGTACATTAAAAAGGGTGCCTTTTGCCAAATCCTAAAAGATGGAAGCCTACCTGTCATTGTCAAGAAAAGTGGTTACATCTTTTAATTAATTATAAATATATGTACAGATGTTAGTGTGTGTATGAAAATTGGATGAAGGGGCAGCCCGGGTGGCTCAGCGGTTTAGCGCCGCCTTCAGCCCAGGGTGTGATCCTGGAGTCCCAGGATCGAGTCCCATGTCGGGCTCTCTGCATGGAGCCTGCTTCTCCCTCTGCCTGTGTCTCTGCCTCTCTCTCTGGGTGTCTCTCATGAATAAAGAAATAAAATCTTTTTTTAAAAAAAAAAGAAAATCTGATGAAGCAGAACTTCGATCCCATCTTTCTATATGGTGAGAAACCCATGTCTCCTCCAGGCCCTCCTCTCAAGTGGAGGTCCTATCGAGACACCTCTATACTTAGGTAGAAATGTGGAAATTTAGGGATCGGGAATATCGGTAACTTCTTCATCATAAAAGGTTTGATATGTTGTAGCTGAGTATAAATATTGATATTTGTAATGTTGATTCTACAACATTATGTTGTGTGTGTGTGTGAGAGAGAGAGAAAATGTATGACTCATTCTTTTCCACGTCCTCCCCAAGAGCTCCTTCTGGTTCCAATCACATCCCCAGGCACTGCACAGATCCACTTTTCTTGTAACTATTACATGCTCTCTGCTAGCTTGAGGACAAGAGGAACACTTTGAAGGCTCTGACTACACGTACCTGCAAATCCTAGAAGCAGCTGGGAAATTGCTCACCAGAGCCTGAAACCCTTTGCTGTATGCACACAGGTGAGCAGGCTTAGTGGCACCTGGCAAGAGACCCACCTATTTAATCTGTGCAGGTAGAGCAATACCATCCCCATTTGTATTTAGATCCTTAATACTGTAAGCGACCTTTGGAGAGTCTTTATGAAGAGTAGCAAGAAATAAATAAGGAGAAAGCACGACATATAGACAACATTGGCCTTGCATTGCCCTGACTCACCTGATCTGATGGGGTACCTCCCTGTCAGGAAGGCAGCTCGACTCGGGGTGCATACGGAGGCAGCTGCCAGGTGCTGGGTGAGCCTCACGCCTTCGCTTGCCAGGCGGTCGATATTGGGTGTGCTATAGACAGAAGGAGGGTTCATCACGTGGGTTTCCAATTCTCAACAAAATAAAGAAGATTCAAAGCCATCCCGTTTTTTGAGTCCAATGACTCTGTTTTCTGTAAACCTAAAATACATGCTTTTAAAGCTTCAACCCATCTGCCTGTTTAGATGCATCATCCACGGTCACAAGGAAATGGAAAGCACATTTTAAAACAATATATCTTCAGGCAAAACAATTGCAGACTAATAGAGGTCCGCGGGTATAATTAAACTATAACCAGTGTGAGCTCATAGGCATTTCAATGCAAACGTTAGTCCATTTGTTCATATTATATTCCCCGAAATGAAGGGGTGACTTGGATTACATAAAATTGTACCATATTTCTTGTAGTAAAATGTATCCTTTTTTAAAAATAAAGGAATGGTAGCATTTTGGAGTTTCACTTACTGCCCACTTTGCTCATCTGGTATTTTACGATCTCCAAAGATTTTTGGGGGCATCTATAGGATATAGGCTCACACAGGTGCTTTTAGCAAATCCCATAAGCTAAGGTATCCACAATCTTAATAACACACAAATGACAACCCCACAGCAATGTGAGGGGGGGAGAGAGCCCCATATTCCCAAACACTCTCAGCATCTGCATAGGGGAGAGTCCATCTGTGCAGACCGGTATTTTGTGCAAGTAGAGTCAGCATCTGGCTGAGAGTGACAGTACTAGATTCCCAGGCAACGTCTCCTGCCTTACCCGTTACTTCCTTGCAGGAGTTTAAATGGGAAACAGATGTGCTCATGCAGACTTTAAACGCCTTTAAGAAGACCAGCTCCTTTCAAAGTACAAAAATTTGCTTAAAATATAGGACTAGTGCGTGAGACACATTCCAAGGAGAACCGGTGGTATTTAAATTCACGCTAGGAGGCACCGTGTATTTGCACACGAATAAGATTTGTTTGGTGCTGAGGAGCAAGGATCATGGTCACCAAAAGCTT
Organism: Canis lupus dingo; assembly: GCF_003254725.2. Classification (NCBI taxonomy): domain Eukaryota; kingdom Metazoa; phylum Chordata; class Mammalia; order Carnivora; family Canidae; genus Canis; species Canis lupus. The sequence continues at coordinate 1,498,114 of NC_064281.1, read as the reverse complement.
CAGAAATAAATCAGGGAAGATCCTGAAAAATCTCTAAGGGGTCGTTCATCTGGGCCGTGGAATGTTACTTCCTTACAGACAGGACGGAATGACACTTGCTACCGCGTTGTTGAAAACATGATGCTCCGTGAAAGAAACCAGACACAAAAGGGCACGTGATGTGTGTCATGGGCTGAACGGTGGTCTCCCCAAATTCGTAAGTAGGAGCCCTAACCCTCAGGACCTCAGAATGGGAGTGTTTCTGGAGCATGGGGAGGTGGGGTCTTTTTTTTCTTTTCTTTTCTTTTCTTTTTTGGAGGTGGGGTCTTTAAAGAGGAGATTAAGTTAAAGTCAGTGGTGGGTCAGTGGTGGGTCCCAACAGGAGCAGGGTGTTCTTAGAAGAGGAGATGAGGACACACACAGACGGATGACCGTGTGAGGGCATAGGAAGAAGACGGGTCTACACACCGAAGACAGAGCCTCAGAAGGAACCAGAGGACCCGAGGCACCCCCTCCACAGCGGGGTGGCTTCTTTACCTCACTGTGTTATTACCGTAGCAGCACAGATCCCCTACCCCCAGGTCGTCCGCCATCAGCAGCACAATGTTGGGCCTGGAGTTTCTGGTCATGAAGCCTGCGCTCAGGCCCCCCAACCAACAGCACAGCCACAGCGACAGCCGGCAGGTCCTGAAAGCATGTGGGGACGTGACAAACACAACACACGCCGTCAATCCGTGTTTGAAAGCCTGAAGTCATGCTATTCCTTACCAATTCCCACTACACAGTGCACCTGACCTGCCTTATTCATAAACCAGAATTTTTTTTAAAGTTTTGTTTTATGTTAACATCGTATAACATACACGTTAATTTTCTATGCCTTGTGATATTCAAATTCTTATAACTTTTCAAACTGTTTCATGATACGAGATTCCTAAAAGAAGACCTAATAGTGGTGAAACTTCCTTGGAAGTCCTAATAATTTGATTTAATTAATGTTAATTTTCTATGCCTTGTGATATTTAAATTCTTATAACTTTTTTTTCTTTTTCTTTTTTTTTCTTATAACTTTTCAAACTGTTTCATGATATGAGATTCCTAAAAGAAGACCTAATAGTGGTGAAACTTCCTTGGAAGTCCTAATAATTTGATTTATGTGAATAAAAATGTAAGCAAAATAGAAAATAGGAAGCTAATTGCCTGCTAGTCCAGCTTCTTTCTTTCTTTTTTTTTTTTTTTTTGGACATTCAGTTGTACTTTTTAATACATTAAAATACATACTTAAAATAACATTGGGAATTCTTTTAACATCTGAAAAAGGAAAATTAACATATTTATATAGTCTACTAAGTGTTAGGCTGTACACTCACACAATCCTTACTGCTAATGGCTATCATATGCTCAAAAACGCACAATAGCCTTTGATCAAAATTGCTCCAAGTTGAGGACCATTGTCTTATGCAGGAAATGGGTTCCCCAACCCCAAATTCCATCTGATCCATTATAAGTTGTTAGCTCTACCTCAGAAAATGCATCTTAAACCCATTTGCATCCATCTATCATGGCAGGCCAAGTAACTCACGGTGTCTCTCACTTGGGTTTCTCAAAACTCTCCTAAGTGGCCTGACTGGTCCCATTTTGGTCACTTGGGCACCCTCCAAAATGTAGCCAAGGTGGACAACCCTATCAATGTACCAATCTGGTTGCAATGCTCCCTAACCAAGTCCAGTGGCTTCCCATTCCCCCATGATTGGCGAGACTCACAAAATGGCACTCTTGGCTCTTTCATCATGCTTTCCTCTCATTACACAACCGCCAGCTTAGGCTCATCCATGGGCGTCCTTACAATCCCTTCAATGATCCGTGATTTTGGCCTTTGTGCAGCCCTCACCTTTGCAACATCCTGCCTTTTGCCCTATAAATTCGCACACACGCTGGCATTCTTAAGGTAAGTATTGCCTCCTCAAAACAGCCACCCTGTGGGATGCCCCCAGCACACCCCTCATTATCCTTAGGAGGTGTCACACAGATTAGGTAGGCCAAACATCAGCGGGGGTGAGGAACCCGGGGACAGAGAACCCTTCTGTCTGGCATACAGAGAAAAAGGAAGGTTTAGGAAGTCGCCTACTTACCAGTTATAGAACAGCTGCTTCATGTTTGCGTATTTGGCTCCCCTAGGGAAGAAAAGAAAAACCCGAAGTACTGCACAGCCAACATGTCTCTCATAGCCAGGAACTCGATCCAAAGTATTAGAGAACGTGTTAATGTGGTCATCCTCTCAATTCTTCACAGCTAATTGCAAACAAGTCACGTTCCTCCAGAGTCAATCTGACCAAGAACATGCACGACCCAGTCCATTCTGGAGAGATATCACGGCTGATTCCCAACACATTACGTGGATCTGACAACAAAAACTCTTTATTGCAAAGTCAGTGAAATAAATAAGCCATCCACGACTACGCATGCATTCCATAACTATTTGTATCAGGCACCCGGTACGTACGTACTCTGCTGCAAAGAACATTTTTCTGCCCAAGGTGGATAAATAAAAAACCCAGTGATGAACACCATGGACCTATGGTCTTGTTGCCCAAACTCATTGAGCACAATGAGTTTAGCAGCATGTTTAGGAGCTGTAATTATGATCCTTTTATAAGAGTCCAAAGAGTGGTAGAGTCTTGTGTTCCCCCCACCCCACCCCCGCGGAAGACCCTCAAACAGCTCCAAGTAGGTGATGCTTTGTAAGCTGAGGAGCCATCCCACAAGACAAGTTCTATGTAATAATGATTAATGACACCACCACAGAGTTTATTGGGCTTTCTCATTCCCAAGGCATCTCTACACACGTTCCCATTGGATCCTCAAAATATCTCACCCAGCTTGCCTCGAAGGCTTAATGACACCTCTTTTGTTTTATGGGAGAGGGAGCTGGGGTCATAGGGTTCAGAACACTTTCACAAAGGACGGTAAATTGGAGATGTGGCATTCGGGAGGTCTCTGTAATCAGGTATGTGTGTCCCATACCCAGGGCTACCTCACCATCTTAGACCTCCGGTAAGGCTCTCAAATGGGGCATTGCCAGAGGCCAACTCTCGAGGGGGCATTTGATGAAACCTACACTCCCACTGTGTCTGCCCCACGAACCCCGGAGCAATACTTGTGCATTCGACTTGGTTCCATGGTGACCTTTGAACATCTCCTTGAAGGCAGCTGGAAAATAAAACCAATTTGGAAAGCCACATTCATATGTGATGCCAGCCTCATGCATTTCTACACCTCCAGGAGCCCAGGTACGCCTCAGCAGTTTGCCCACCTTTTCTAAAATCCTATGTTAAATTTTGGGAGTAGGGAAAGGAAGTGGAGAATGGGATCATGCAGAATGGGGTAGAGATAGAGGAGCTACCTGGGTGGACATGGGCTTCTTGATACCCCTTAAAATCCAGATCTGATATGTATAATTCTTTGAGACTCTAGGAGCTCTTACACCAGGAAGTTAACTTTTATTTCCATTTATTTTGCAAATAGCTTTTTATTCCTTGCCAGTTAGGAAGAACTTTGCACAGGTGACCAAGACCATCCACTGTGACTCTTACCAATCTTGGGTTGGAGAGATACATTCTTATGAAATGACACGGCTACAATTGGTAAATTTTTAAAAAGCACCAGTCTTGCTTTTTTTCACCCAACACTGAGGAAATGCTTGATGTCTCCGGGGAGCATGTACCGGAAATGCATTCTGGGAATTACTGGAAATATACAGGAATGCCATGTAATGGGTTAGGCAGTGGGGTTGGAGAGGGGGAACATAAGATTATGGTTTTTCAGGCCTTTGAGGAGATGTTCAAAGTTACGGACCTAATCAAGAAGCACCACTCGAAAAACTACCCTATAAGATCACGTTGTCAATAACTTGCATCTAAGAAAAAGTAGGAAACACATTAGCCAACACGAGAATTACATCCTCAAATGGGTGAAAATGCACGTGCACATATGCGTGGACTGTGTTGAGAGTAAGAGTCAAAACAAACCAAAACCAAACCAAACCAGTGCCCTTGGATGGTGGTGTGGCCCTTCTAAAATATTGGGGGGGGGGAAATGCAACTATGTGAGGTGATTCATGTGCTCTCTAACCTATTTTTGGTAATCACTCTGCAATATATACAGACAGCAAATCATCACATCATACACCTTAAACTTACACCATGCTCTATGTCGATTCCATCTCAATAAAGCTGGAGAAAAGTCTTTAAAATTCCAGATTTTCATGTTTTCGGCTTTAGAGGTTAACTCCCAATGACTAAGAAATAGCAAAACATATCAGTCATAGACAGCTTAGTGAGTGAGAGGTTATCAGCTGCTTACATGGAAGAACCTGTGGGTAGGGCTTTATATGGAAATAAGGTCTTTCCAAATGTGATTAAGTGAAGGATCTGGAGTTGACACCGTTGTGGATGAGGGTGGCCCTAAATCCAATGACAGGTGTCCTCATAAGAGACAGAGAGGAGATAGAGACACAGAAGAGAAGTCATGTGAGGACAGAAGCAGAGATGGGGGGGGGGGTCATGGCTACCAGCCCAGGGACTCCTGGAGCTCCTGAAGCTGGAAAAGGCAGGAAGGACCCTCTCCTAGAGCATCAGGAGGGAGCACAGCCCTGCCTCACCTGGATCTCAGATTTCTGGTCTCCAGAACTGCAGTAAGATATATCTCTGTTGATGTAAGCCTTTGGTTTGTGGTCATTTATTACAGCAACACCAAGAAACAAATATAAGTAACTGGGGCGGGGGACAATTTCTGCACACCAGGAGACACCATCCACAAAGCAAAAATGCCATGTTTGGAGAAGGAGAATATATCTGCAATATTTTCTATAAATAGTTTGAAAGAGGGAATAAAAATATAATAGAAAAACTAGACATCTGGTGTCTACCGGCCACTCATGGAAGACACACACGTGGCCAATAAGCTCATGACTATATGCTTAGTCTCTTCAGCAACTAGAAAAAGTAAATTTTAAGGATCATCAGGTTGCATATCTATCAAAACCCCAGTAATTTCTTCAAGTTTGATAGCACGCACTTCCAAGCAAGATTCCATGAAGGTTACCTGCACACTGTCAGTGGAAGCTTTTGTTGCCACTAAATATTAATTTTTTAAAAAAATCATAAGCCATGACACCATGGCTTCTCACCCCGGAGAAACTCTCAGCCAACAAGCAAAAGGCGGGAGAAAGGGTGTTCATTGCATCATCACTTTTAAATAGAATCAGGCTGAAGCCAACTGAAATCATGTTGACGAAGAATAGCTGGATAAATGGGAATTTATTCATAGTGCAGAAGTCTATGCTATCTCCTTGAAAAGAAGGAGGATGCCCTCATTGACCTTTTGGGTTTCTTTGATGGTAAAGCTGTATAATCCTGTGAGGCATTCCTCAAGCACGGCGGCAATCAAAACAGTAATTACTTTCATGGGACCTTTCATCCAAGGACATAGTGATGCTACCTGGATGTTATGTCCTTAAGCTTTGGAGGAAGGACGGTAATGATAGGATTACTCCCACTCTTCTGTGGATACAGGGGGCCCCAGGGGTGAGGGTATAGCTTTAGGGCCAACTAGTAAAGTCAAATGCACCCTCTCCACTAATTAAAACATTCTCTCTATTAATATTCACTAATAAAAATCTTCTAGCCACTGAACCTAGTCTCAGAACTACCTGTATGTTCTTCCAAAAAAACGGAAGCTCCTTCTTTCCCCTACACGCCTGGAAAATCATGCAATTATATAACCAAAGCCACAGCCGACTTTCAGTGCTGGTGGCCTGATGTCCGGTGGAGGCCCACCATGTTACTACGGCGGGCGGCAGTAGTACGTGTGTAGGAGAGCGAGTCAGAGACATAGTTGCAACCCAGGGGGAGCCAGGCAAAACTCAGCAGGTCATACTCAAAGTGGAGCAAACAACTGATGATAATTTTCACTTGAGCATCTCCTTCCTTCTTTCCTTTGCTACATGCTCAGGACCAACGTCTACAGCGAGGCCGGTCAATGCAGCTAAAGCAGAGGAGATGCTCAAAGACGTAAATTCCCACCCGTGTCCCTAAAAAGAGCTTGAGAGGCAGACAAGGGAAACGGGTCAGACGTACCAGATGGCCGTCTCTCCATCTCAGCACTGAGGGCATCTGGAGCTGGATGGTTCTCTGGGGTGGGGCATCCTGTGCACTGTGGGGTGATGAGCAGCATCCTTGGTCTCCACCCACCACATGCCAGGAGCACCCCCTCCCCAGATATGACAACCACAATTATTCCCACATATTGCCCAGTGCCCCTGGGGCATGAAATCACCATCTCTGTGGTGAGCTCCATTGAATCAGACTGTTCAGAAATCACCCTTGGATGATTTCAAATGCTGTTCATTCATGAAGCAAGATTCTGGTTTCTCATCCAGAGCTGTTGATTTAGAGTAGACCGGCTGTGATTCTATTCCCCCGCCCCCTCATTTAAATATATTAAATATAATTGAATAATATATTAAATATTTTTAATGTTAAATAATTGAAAGTAGCAATTTTCTCATTGCTTTATTTTACTAATTCCTGCTGGAGAGCGTTTAATAGGTTGAACGGCATCTTGTGGTTCCTCAGTTAAACAAGACACTTCTGAAAAGATTCACATAAAGCCCCAAACTTCCTCTAAATTGACTGATATTCAATGACTCTTGCAACATCATTATTATAAAGTGAAAAAGAGAATACTCAACAGCATGAAACGTCTTAAATACATCTGCCATTAAAAGCCGACTCTCTTCCCCACCCCCAACAATTCCTATAAAGCCACATTTTCTGCCTGATGAGATTAACCCACCCCTCCATTATTTGCTTTCCACTAAGAAAAGGTCCAATAGTCAAACATTAAATGACAACCACCGTGAAGTAAATTCAGAGACCAGACCAGAAGCCAGGTTTCTGAATAGGCAAAACTGTTACGCTATGTGTGAACCTACGATTTTCAATATTTTGCTGTTCATTCATTCACTGCAATGGTACGAGCTGCATTGTCCCATTCAAGGATTATAACAGCATCTACAAAGAAGAAAAGGAAGGAAGGAAAGAACAAAAGAAGGACGGAAAGAAGAAAGGAAGGAAGGAAGAAAGGAAGGAAGGAAGGAAGGAAGGAAGGAAGGAAGGAAGGAAGGAAGGAAGGAAGGAAACAAATTTTAAAGTTTGCAAGCTTACTTGTAGAGACTTTTATCATTTTACTACCGAGCAAAGGTCACTCACCTCCACGACCTTTGATTAGCCCATTTGTCTTCCTGGGAATAACAAAAACCCTCTTGAACACATAGCATGCACTCCAGAAAATAGAATTTTACACACCGAGTGTCCACTAACAGGTGGATGGATAAGTCCCCAATCCAAGGGAATCCCCCCAGCAACCACAAGCCATGCGCTATTGATAATACAGGCGACAACCATGAGGATCTCCACATGAGTATGCCGAGTGAAAGAAGCCACAGGAAAGAGTATCTAATACCTTCTGCTCCCATTTATCTAAAATCTTAGGAAACGCAAAAGAGAGAGAGAATGATGATTTGATACAACTAATCCTCAACCCTTCACTCTCCACCTTGCTGACCATTAAAAATTTAAGCAGGCCAAGCTGGAATTACATGAACTTCACATATTATCTATTGAATCATATGAGCTTAACATATTTTACTTACTGGAAACAAGTTGTTTCTCCAGCTCCTACATTTGTGGGTACTGATCCTGTGTGTCCAGGCTCCTGCCACAGTTCCAAGTGACTGCACTCATTATTATAATTAAACGTTTATTAAGTACCGAGGTTGGGCACTACTCAAGTCTGTCAATTATCTTTATATGTAGGCATAACCTACCACGGCAGCCCCGATACATAGTTATTTAGCAAAAGGATCTTTCATCTCAGCTTTCAAGGGCCACCAAACATACATATATAATTAAGGGGACTTAATTAAGTCAAATATGTTTTCCGCCGGGATAATTCTTTTAAAATCTCCACCAACGACTGCAGTTAGGTTTTTCAAAAGAGCAAAGAGAGAGTAGATGTACAAGGGGAGTTTCAGCATCTTAAAATCTTTTGCAAACTCTCAAGAGTAGCTTCCGTCTCACCGTCTAAATGTGTCTTATCAGCATTGCATCTTTAAGCCTCAACGCACACCTCTCCGGAAGGTGAGCATCATTAGCTGCACGTATAGGTGGATATAGCATCGCACTGACACAGCCTGGATGCAAGATTCAGTTACACACTCCTAGAAAAATAGGTGATCGAAGAAATGCTTAGAAGATAGATGATAGATAGATAGATAGATAGATAGATACATGGATGGATGGATGGATGGATGGATGGATGAAAGGGTGGATAGATATAGATGGCAGATAAGACAGGTGGATGAATGGATTGATGGATAGATACATGATTATTGGACGCATGCGTGATACATAGATGATGGATAAATCAGTGGATAGATGATGGATTGTTGATAGATAGATAGTAGATATTCTCGATAGTTGGATGGATCAATAGATGATAGATGATGGATGGATGGTTAGATGATGAATGGACAGATGGATGGATGGATAGATGATAGGTGATGGATGAATAGGTAGATGATGGATGGATAGATGATGGACAGATGGATAGATGATGGATGGATGGATAGATAGTAGATATTCTCGATAGTTGGATGGACCAATAGATGATAGATATGATGGATGGATAAGTAGATGATGGATGGATAGATGGATGGATGGACGAATAGATGATAGGTGGTTGGATAGATAGAAGAATGGCTTCTATCACAACACATTTTCTCATTTAATCACCCTTTATTGCGGTCCTATCATGTGTCTGAAATGGGGATATGTGTGCAACGACATGGAGACACGTGTGTTGAGGTGAGAAATACCACGAAAAAGGCAGGCATGTCATCGGCCAAGCACACAGCTTCAGCCAGAGCTCCATCATTTCTGGAGATAGAAGCAAGGAGCCAGCCTTGCAAGGAGGTCACACCTCAAGGATACTCTAATCCTGGAATCCTGGAAGCCGTCATCCTATTATGCAATCTCTGCAAACAGACCTGCTCCCCAGGGAGCCTGGTTTGCTTCTAAGGCCAATCTACCATCTCCCTGTGATGTCTGGGCTGCTGCTGGAGACTCCACCGCCACCCGCCGGGACGCACAAAAGCAAATACAGTAGAAGCTGGATGGGGAGGGGGTGTGGTGCGAATTAGAGCCCATCCTGGCAGGAAGTGATGCCAGCCACATAGACACAGCGTTACATGTCATCTTAGAGCCACAAATGACTCAAAACCAAAACGCACAATGATCCCATTTCAGGGCAGCAGAAAAACAGGTGTCTCAAGAGGTGCTACAGGTGGGGCACGTACAGTGAAAAGTCTCCAAGGGCTTGTTCCTGGGATTTCTCAGCTACGAAGAGGATCCAGAGGCTCCCGGTCGCTGTAAGTCTGGGCCCAGAGCCTCAGTGTACCCGTTAGTGCCTTACCCCCCAGCATCATTTACCGGCCTCACCACGAGCACCAGCTACTCCTACCGAAAGGCGCTCACCTCCTTTTTGCTATGATTTGTTCAATTCATGACGGATTCTTGAAGCCGCAAAGTCATAAGATGGTTATGGGCCACGCGTGAGCCTCACATCAGGCCTCCCCCGAGCTCACAGAGAGCAAAAATGCACGAGGGGGGCTACAAGTTCGGGCGTTTGCATGTGATTCCCCCTCGGGAAGTGTGCAGAGAGCTCTCATCCAGAGAAGCCTTTGAAAAGGATCACGTATGCCTGGAATCTGCATCCTGCCCCCCACCGGAGGAAGGAAGACAGGTGGCTGCCAGTGAATAGAAAACACACAAACAGGAATGGGCTTTGGGCGTGGAAGGAGCTCACGGGCACGGTGGAAGGGTTAGGGAGGTGCAAACCAGCCGGCGGTGATGATGCTCGGTGCTGTGAGCACAGCTGTCCTCGGCTCTTTTCCTCTTCTTTTGGTAATCTGGTCATTTCTGAGGCAGATGCGGGGGCTGGGGCAGGGGCAGGGGGAGGGGGAGCCACAAAATGCCAGGCCTGCTCAAGAGGCATTCGTCAAGGCCGGGGCTTCCCCTGTCTGGAAGGGAGCGCAGCAGGCGAGCTCCCCCGGGGGTTAACACAGTCCGGAGGGGGAATGAATGAGTCACTGTGCTCAGCCCGAGGGGCCGCCCCGCTGCGGTAAGGCTCCTGCGGAAGAACAGCGGGTCCCCGGTGCGACCCGGCCACGGTGCCCTGCAGGGCGGGGGCGGGACGGGGCGGGTGGGCGGGGGGGGGGGGGGGGGCGCCGCTCCCTGCGCAACCGAACTTGCTTCCCGCCAGCTCCTTGCCTGCGCTCTGAGGCCCGAGTCCGCTGCGCACATGCGTGCAGCGGCCCGCAGGCCCCGGACTCGCAGCCTCCGCTCCCCGCGGGGCCGGCGCCCACCCCCCACCCCCAGCGCCCCAGCGCCCCAGCGCCCAGCGCCCGCCCCCGCCTCGCTCCCGGAGCGCAGCCCCTCAGGTAAGACGCCCTCCCCGCGGGGCCCGAGCGCCGGGATGCTGCGCAGCTGTCCGGAGCAGCACCCACACCCGCCCTGCAGGGCACCCCCCCAGCCGCCCCAACCTGCAGGGTACCCTCCCACCGCCCCCCACCCTGCAGAGCACCCTTCCCCCGTCCCCCCCACCCCACCCCGCAGGGCACCCCCCAGACCTCCCCGCCCTGCAGGGCACCCTCCACCCCCACCGTCCCCATTACCCCCCCCCCCCCGACCTAGAAGGCACCCCCCCCCGCACTGCAGGGCACCCCCCCAGCCGCCCCAACCTGCAGGGTTACCTCACCACCGCCCCCCCACCCTGCAGAACACCCTTCCCCCATCCGCACCACCCCACCCTGCAGGGCACCCTTCCCCCATCCCTCCCACCCCACCCTGCAGGGCACCCTTCCCCCGCCCCCTCTTGCCCGCAGGGCGCCCTCCCCCCCCCGCCTCCCCCCAGGGCACCCCCCCAGCCGCCCCAACCTGCAGGGTACCCTCCCCACCGCCCCCCACCCTGCAGAGCACCCTTCCCCCGTCCCCACCACCCCACCCTGCAGGGCACCCTTCCCCCGCCCCCTCTTGCCCTACAGGGCGCCCTCCCCCCTGCCCCCCCCACCCTGCAGGGCACCCCCTAGCACTCCCCACGCTGGGGCACCGCCCCGCCCCCCGTCGCTCTGCAGGACACCCCCCCCAGCCGCCCCCAACCCGCAGGGCACCCTCACCCCGTCCCCCCACCCTGCACGGCCCCCCCACCCCGCCCCCCCACCCTGCACGGCACCCCCAACACTCCCCACCCTACAGGGTACCCTCCCCACCCCCCCCACCCTACAGGGTACCCTCCCCACCCCCCCCACCCTGCAGAGCACCCTTCCCGCGTCCCCCCACCCGACCCTGCAGGACACCCTCCCCCGCCGCCCCCCCCCCAGGGCACCCTCCCCCCTGCCCCCCCCCCACTGCAGGGCACCCTACCCCCGCCCCGCACGGGACTCTCCCCTAGCCCCCCTCCGCTCTGCAGGGCACCCTCCCTCCCCACCTCGCCCTGTAGGGCACCCTCCCCCGTCTTCCCCACCCTGCAGGGTACCCTACCCCTGTGCCCCCTCGCCCTGCAGGGCACCCTCCCCCGCCCCCCTGCCCTATGGGCACCCCCCACCCCCCCTGCAAGGCACCCGCTCCCCCCACCCTGCTAGGGACCCTCCCCCCGTCCCCCCCCTCCACCCTACAGGGCACCCTCCCCCTGTCCCCCCCTCCGCCCTATAGGGCACCCTCCCCCTGCACCCCCGGCCCCCCCAACTCCCCTGCAAGGCACCCGCTCACCCCGCCCTGCTGGGGACCCTCCCCCATCCCCCTCCTCCATCCCCCTCCTCCGCCCTACAGGGCCCCCTCCCCCCTACAGGGCACCCTCCCCCTGCCCCCCCCTCGCCCCGCCCCCCCATCCTCGGAGGCAGTCTCTGGCAATCCTCTAGAAGGGATTTTGCAGAAACATCAGTGGGAGATCTCAGTGGTTGCCCGGGGTTGGTGCAGGGAGGGATGAATAGGTGCAGCACAGGGGATTTTAGGGCAGTGAAACCACTCTGTAGGATGCTGCAATGGTGGATCCATGTCATTATACGTTTGTCCAAACCCACAGAATGGACACCACCAACAGTGAGCCCCGATGTAAACTGAACGTCTTGGATGATAGGAACAGCACATAGGTATAATCACAAGACACCATACATCCTCCAGAAGGGAAAACAACAACAAAAAAAGTCCATGGAGCTGGGTGGCTCACACCTCACTAAAATCCTTCCTGGAAATGAATAAAGCAAATCAACAGCCATGGTTTGGTGCTAGACTTTGCCCGGTGATGGAACCCGTCAGCCTTTATCGCATCTGAAAACTTCCCTACCACCCTACGTGCGGTGTCCACGTACAGCCCACAAATGAACTTATTCCATGGGGTCTTTCTCTACACATGCTTGGCCCTGTCCTCTCCGCGCATTACGGGCATCTGGTTGACCACAGGCTCATTACCCTGCCCTTCTGCTGAGGTGAAACAAGTGTGCAACGGTGTGAGAAATCACCTGAGATGGCCAAGGAGCTTGGGAAAAACCCCTACCACCTTGTGGCCAAGGACTGATGTTCACAGAACATGAAGGGCACGGAAAGGTCAGGCTGGATTGGAAGGACGAGGAGCCCATCTGGCCCTCCTCGGGGTGGGGGGTGGCACTCATAGGAGGGCTGGGTGCCCTCTGGGCTCAGAAGCCCCCCAACTATGGAAGCCAAGATCTCTTCAAATAACTCATGAGTAGGGCTTCAGGTCACTGCAAAGGCCATGCCAGGTCAAGGTCCCTGACCCACAGAACCCCAACTTGGCTTTCCCTTCATGTCTGAGCCAGGAGCTGGGGAATTCGACGAAGAATTCATATTTAATGGGGACAGAGTTTCACTCTGGATGGATGAGAAATTTCTGGACGTGGGTGGTGGCGATGGTTGTACAACTGTGTGAATATGCTCAAGGCCCCTGAGCTCCGTGCTTAACGATGGCTAAGACGGTACATTTCGTTCTATGCATGTATGACAATTTTTTTTAAAAGATGGATATTGGAGATTATTTCAAGTCAATAATCTTATCACTTAATTTTGCATTTTCTCTCTTTTCTACATTCGATATCAAAGTTCACAAATCTGTGGTTCACGGGGGCAAACGTCACCTGATTTGCAAATAATGTCGCAGCGGAAGCCAGCAACCCCAGTCACGTGTGTATTGTCCATGACAGCTGCCGTGTTACAGCCACAGAATGGACCATCGGGGCAGGAAAGCCCCAAATATTTTAAATTTTTTTTTTAATTTTTATTTACTTATGATAGAGAGAGAGAGAGAGAGAGGCAGAGACATAGGCAGAGGGAGAAGCAGGCTCCATGCACCGGGAGCCTGATGTGGGATTCGATCCCGGGTCTCCAGGATCGTGCCCTGGGCCAAAGGCAGGCGCCAAACCGCTGCACCACCCAGGGATCCCCCCCAAATATTTTAAATGCTTACCACCTGGCCCTCAATAGACACGCGTCCTATATTCTTTACGCAGCATTCAGCATCTTAAGTCTCTCCGATAAGGAAGATCATTCTTTTCATGAGTTTTCAGTCATTGTTTTAAGGTTTTATTGAGAGCATCAGAGAGAAAGTCGCCCTTTTGCTCCGTACTTACTATTTTACATATGGAATTGGTGCAAATCTGCTGCCTTTGTTATAATACACCTCTTTATTTCCTACAGGGAATAAAAGGCAGAAGACAATATGCTGCATCTGGAGCATTCCTGGTAAGACGGGATTACGGGTGATCGTTAATCTTCTGTTTCTGCTTCTACATTTCTGTACGTCCCTTTGCCAGGATGCGTCGACACAGTAGGCTTGCTCACCTAGCGCTGATTGTGCATCGGGGGGACTGGTCCTGGGACTCAGGATTCATATCAGTGACTCACACTCCCCCCATCCGGGAGCTTCTGAAGGAATCTTTTCATGTTTTCCATGGAGCCCATATGGCCAATCTTCTTCAGAGACTCAGATCCCATCTGTATTTCATGGCACTGGGGATTGGAACACTCTTGTCCTGCTCTGTGTGGACGTAGCCAAAGTGGCTCCACGGATGCCACAGTTATGGGAGTGATGAAGGTGAAACAGCCACCAGCCTTTGTGGCAATTCTTCCTTCTGATATGCCAGCACGAGGGAGTCTCTACCCTGGGCTGGAACCTCCATCACCCCAACAGACCCACTTCCCATCAGGTATCAGTGAGCGAAAAAGGTCGGTCACATTCGTGCTGGACTATACGGAGACTTTGAATGGACTCAGAATCACCAGGTGGAGGGCATCTGGGTGTCTCAGTGGTTTGAGCATATGCCTTTGGCTCAGGGCGTTACTCAGGGTCCTGGGATCGAGTCCCGCAGGGAGCCTGCTTCTCCCTCTCCTATATCTCTGCCTCTCTCTGTGTGTCTGTCATGAATAAATAAATAAAATCTTTAATAATTTTTTTTTAAAAAAGAATCACCAGATGGTATCGGTAAACCATTGCCCTGACTTTTCCCCTCTGCCTTACTCTGGTCAGTAGGTCCACTCCCACAAAGTGCCAAAGATAACCCAGTTCAGCACCGTTCACTTATTTAAGGAAAAATAAACAAGAGGCAAAGGGGAAGGAGCTATAGACGTTCCTTGGACCTGATCCATGCATAATAAGAAACCAAATTAGGGCTTTTTCTTAATCATGGGTATGATGATCTAACAACAGGGCTTCAAAAAAAAATTTACAGTGGAAATAAAACCATCAAGAGCATGAATTGTCTTCAGCTAAAAAAGAATTAAATGCCTAAGAATGGACTCAAACTCTTCTGCAGTGGGATGCTAATATCAAAGTCCCCTAAAATGGTGACACCCCTAAAAAAATCCCATTTACAGAAGTCACGTAAATGAAATGGGAAGCAGGGTGAGGCGTTCATCGGCACCTTGTCTTTCAGGAGCTGGCTGGCTGTGATGGTCGGTGTGCTTCTGGGTGCGAGGCCCTCGGCTTGCAGGGATTTATCCGGTTCGCGTCCAAACATCCTTCTTCTGATGGCGGACGATTTTGGCATCGGCGATATCGGCTGCTATGGCAACAACAGCATCAGGCAAGGATCCGAGAATCGCTCATCGGGCATCCCGACGAAGGCACCAGTGACAATGGATCTCGCTCTTCATACGTGCGATCCAGACTTCGACAGGGTTCTGTGCATGTTTCCTTGATCACCCTCTCACCCTTCCTTCTTCCCACCCCAGCACTAACCCCAGCTCGAATTCATCCTGCCTGTGACTCATCACTTCACTTTGAGACATGGTTTCCATCAGCACGGCCTGTGATAGACAGTGTTTGAAAAAACATTTGTGTTGCATCTGAGGCAAAGGCCCGAGCTTACTCATGCTCCGCTTCCACCCATCAGGCCAAGACCACTCGCTCATACATGACTTCAGCGCTTCCTGCTGAAAAGCTCTGCTTCAGACAGCCGAATCCATGTCACCACCACGACATGCTTATCTGTCAGTGCTGGTCCATCTCTCTGAGAATGAGCTCACTGCATCGCCTTAGTCACATTCCCATTACCCTCGAGGGCCCGGCTCAGGCCACAGCACGAAGCTACATCTGAATCCCACCCTCCCGTACCAACTACCATATGTTGGTGCCAGGAGGTCAAATTTCCCAATCAAAACTGTGAATCCCACGTGAAAGGGCCCTGCAGACTCTCAATTCTGAGTTTCCCCTAATGCCCATCTCAGTACGAGTTGCAAAAACTTAGCAAACAATATCAAATTGAGTTTCTGTTTCTTTGATGGTTTGGATGACATTTGAAGATCTTGCCTTTTGGTCATTCCCAAGAACACCTTGATGTGTTACATGATGATGGCCTGGTTTTCTATTGACTATGTAGGTGTGCCTGTGGAAAAGCCTGTTGAGTTTGTTTGTTAAGGAATAAAACTGTTCCTGTTTCCCTCTGCAGGACTCCAAATATTGACCGCCTCGCAGAGGACGGGGTGATGCTCACCCAGCACATCGCGGCTGCTTCAGTGTGCACCCCAAGCAGGGCTGCCTTCCTAACGGGCAGATACCCTCTGAGATCAGGTTTGTCCTCCCTCATGTCCAACCATGGTTCTGGAGAAGAAAAAGCTCCCGGTGGGATCCCTGGGTGGCGCAGCGGTTTGGCGCCTGCCTTTGGCCCAGGGCGCGATCCTGGAGGCCCAGGATCAAATCCCACGTCGGGCTCCCGGTGATGGAGCCTGCTTCTCCCTCTGCCTGTGTCTCTGCCTCTCTCTCTCTCTCTGTGACTATCATAAAAAAAAAAAAAAAAAAAAGCTGTTCCTGTATTAGAGGAATTAAAGGGTGGGGGAGATTATTAGAGGAATTAAAGGGTGGGGGAGATTATTCTCCCTGTGGGTAGACAATAATCTAATCCCTCCATGTTTTTACCATCAGATTAGGTCAGTGAGAGCCATAGAGCCCCACAGATAGTGAGGTCACACAGGCAGGGGGATTGAGCAGGGAGTAGACGAAAAGTTCAAAAAGTCTGTGTGATGTCCTTAGAGTGCTTCTGCTCTTTGACCCTAAAGATAAGAAACCTCCACATCAAGGGCTATCTCCTTTGGTTAAAGCCAACTGATTGCAATTGTTAACCATATCTTGAAAGACCTTCACAGAAACTCCTCAACTAGTGGACTTGTGTTTGAAAAACTAAACTAGAGACCAATTGGCTGTGGGACACATCAAACGGACTCTAGACCCTCACATGTGTGGGTCCCTGGCACCCTGTCATGCCCCAGGGAAGAAGGAGTCCCACCCAACGTAAGCAGAAACACGCCGGCTGTCTTTGTTATGGCCAAGAACCATGTATGTCTCACTAGTCTTCCCCTGAACCAGACGCATGCTCAAAGGTTTAGAAAAATCTCAGAAAGAATTCTCCAACTTCCTAAATAATGATTGATGAGGTAGATTCACTCTTGGAACCAGGTAGATCTCTAGCAAGACGGAGCTGCATTTATCAAAATGATCTAGGAGGCACAGAGCATCTTCCGAATCGGTGGTTTTCCACTGCATATTGCAGAACTTTAGAAAAATGCTTAATTTACCTTTTTTTAAACACTGGAGTAGATGCCCTGGATATATCAGAGTCCGTGTGATTTTTATCCGCGGCGTCCTACTTTGTTAGCACATACGAATTGTCTGCGGTATCCTGCAACCGTTCCAAATCTGCACTTCCACCCCCAAACCAACTAAAACCACAGTCTCTAGTGGGGAGCGGAAGCAGATGGATGGCTCAGTTGCCTAAGCATCCAACTCGTGGTTTTGGCTCAGGTCATGATTTCAGGGTCATGAGCCTCAGCCCCACATTAGGCTCCACATTCAGCCTGGAGTCTGCTTGAGATTCTCTTCCTCTCCCTGCTCACTCCCTCTGTCTCTTTCCCTAAAATAAATAAATAAATAAATACATAAATAAATAAATAAATAAATAAAATATTAAAATAAATAAAATAAAATATAAAATAAAACTTTATGGATTGACAACCAGGTTTCAGAATATTTTGGAGCTTCCCAAATGATTCCAAAGTACAGGTGAGTTTGAGAATCCCTGCATTATATAAAGACTTTGGTGAAATGATAAAACCATTTTTAAGTCTTTTTCCTTTTTTTACTTAAGTCTCTTTGTGTTTATAACCTTCACGTAAAAGGACACTAAGCCTTCTTGCTAAGTTTTCAACTAATTTTTCACCACAGGGGATCCCTGGGTGGTGCAGTGGTTTAGCGCCTGCCTTTGGCCCAGGGCACGATCCTGGAGACCCGGGATCGAATCCCACATCGGGTTCCCGGTGCATGGAGCCTGCTTCTCCCTCTGCCTATGTCTCTGCCTCTCTCTCTTTCTCTCTCTGTGTGACTATCATAAATAAATAAAAATTAAAAAAAAATTTTTCACCACATATTTTAAGTGAAAAATTAATAATAGTGATAAAATCTGTCAATTAATAATAATGATAGAATCTGTCAATGTGCGATGGTAACGTTTCTTTGAAAATGGTTCCCCAAAGGTATGGTTTCCAGTAATGGTTATCGTGTTCTTCAATGGACCGGAGTATCTGGAGGGCTTCCGACCAATGAGACAACTTTTGCAAAAATATTAAAAGACAGAGGATACGCCACTGGACTAATAGGTATGTACATTTTTAGTATTAAGCACCTTTCTTTTCTATGGAGAGTATATTCAACCAAAAAGGTTGGAAAGGCAGTGGTTTTGAGGCAGTGGGATTGTCCTCCAGACAGAAAGCTCCATGAATGCAGGGATGACCTCACTACAAAGAGTGCTTAGTGTTGGGGGCAGCCCGGGTGGCTCAGCGGTTTAGCGCCTGCCTTCGGCCCAGGGAGTGATCCTGGAGACCCGGGATTGAGTCCTGGTCGGGTTCCCTGCATGGAGCCTGCTTCTCCCTCTGCCTCTCTCTCTCTTTCTCTGTGTCTATCATGAATAAATAAATTAAATCTTTAAAAAAAAAAAAAAGAGTGCTTACTGCAAAGTAGTTGCTCAAGAAATATCAGCTTAATGAAACACCTGGCATTTCTTGGTATTTGTTGATGCACCTTGATTTTTTTAAAAAAAGGAAATTTTTTTCCTAAAGTCACCAAATTACCATCAACTTCCATAATGCTGTTTTCCCTAAATTCTGCACAAAAATGCGACTGCAAGGCTTAATTACTTCCCTCTCTGCTTCCATAAATAGCATACTTATGTTTCTAGATGTCAACAAACCATGTCATATATAGAATGAAGTACGATGAAGGATAATCGTTTCTTGATAGGGGCCCAAGCTGTCACTACCATTATCATGTTATAGTAATAATTTTTTATTAACAGTGCCATCTATTGATCATGAAGAGCAACACTAGCTGATACACTGAATATCAAATGCAATAGGCTTATTATCATTTTTCAAGAGAGAAATCTATTTTTGTGGAACGTTCCTTGGAAAATTGGAAAATTGCATGAGGCTTTCTGGATGAGAGATGCCATTTGGGGTGGTGGGAAGGCACATAGGTCTCTATCAACACTCTAGGAGTGACCATAGAGAAGCATGTGCCATTGATTGTACTTGAAACCTGTGCCATGTAGAACCTATGGCCTACCATGACTCTGACCACCATTACAGTGGTTTAACAAAGACAGGGAAAGAAAGATAATTCCAAAGTTGGGAAATCTTTTACACCCACTGATTATAGCAGATTGAGTTTTCTAGAGCAATCAGACCGCTCCGTGCCTTCCTTATTGCTCAGTCACAGACCTTTGCAAATTCAGGTACAGTAGACTGAATCATGGTCACCAAAGATATCGTGTCCTACTTTCTGGAAGCTAAAAAAAAAAAATATTAACTTATATGGAAAAGGGGTCTTTGCTAATGGGACTAATTCAAGGATCCTGAGATGTGGAGATTATCCTGGATTACCCAGGTGGACCTTATATGTGAGGGCAAGGGTCCTGTTAAGAGCGATGTAGAGGGATATTTGACACGGAGGAGGAGAAGTTCGTGTCGCCACAGAGGCAGAGATGGGAGGGATATGACCGCAAGTCAAGGAATGCATGAGTCCCCAGAAGCTAGAAGAGGCAGGAAGGATCCTTCCCAGGAACCTACAGGGGGAACATGGCCCTGTCACAGCTTGATTCTGGACTCGTGGCCTTAGAACTGGGTGAGCATGAATTGCTATTATTTTAAGCAACCGCGTTTTTGGAAATTTGTTTCAGCAGCTCAGGAAACCATGTATCGTGTAACGTCGCCACGCAGGGTCCTCATTCCCCTGTAACAGTGAAGCCAGGTTGTGATGGAACTCTACCCGTGCACCTCAACTTCCCTGCCCTATTCCTGAACCCAGCAGAGCACCTGGAATGCAGCAAGCACACAATACCTACCAGCCAGCGATCAACTAGTTGTCATGCGGGTGTACTTTTTGCCTTTCAGGAAAATGGCATCTGGGCCTCAACTGTGAATCTTCCAATGATCACTGCCACCACCCACTCAACCATGGATTCGACCATTTCTACGGAATGCCCTTTTCCATGATGGGAGATTGCATCCACTGGGAGCTGTCAGAGAAGCGTGCTGGCATGGAGCACAAACTCAATGTCTGCTTCCAAATCATGGCCTTCGCTGCCCTCACGCTCACTGCTGGGAAACTCACCCACCTGACGTCAGGCTCGTGGACTCCGGTCGTCTGGTCAACCATAGCTGCCACCTTGCTCTTCGTGACCTCATATTCTATAGGTGTCCTGATTGTTCACGCAGACTGCTTTCTGATGAGAAACCACACCATCACTGAGCAGCCCATGCACTTTCAAAGGACGACATCTCTTATTCTCAAAGAGGTCTCCTCCTTTGTCCAAAGGTGAGCATCAAAGAGTCAGCTCCATCCTAGCGCTCTGGTCCATGCTCAAAATGCATTTGAAAAAATCTTTTGAGTTCCTTTCTGTAATGGAGATATGAATGGGGAAATCGCCCTGGCCCAGAAAGATATTTTTGGTAAATTGGGCCAGAGATGTTGTTCAGTTGAGTCCAGCTTGATCGCGCCCATTGAAACAAGTGACAGGTCAGTTGAAACTTGCTGCTGGCCCCTCCTACTTGGAGCCAGTCCTCTTATGTAAGCACTGACTGATCACCTCAGGCCATATTTAACTAACAAAACAAACTGAATCACTGAAGATTTACAACAAATTCTAAATATTTTTAAAGCTCTATCATCAGAACTGTTGCTAACTTGACCCTAAATGTAAATTTGAATAACAAAGGGACTCAGTATGTCAGAGCCAAGAGGGGCCTGGTAAAAAGCTACACCAGGGTCAGTTCCATGCTCCCCAAGTGTGTCCCAGTAAAGTGGGGGACACCGTGGAAACCCAATTCACCTGGTGGTGATGAGGTTGCGATCATGTTCCAGAACGTTCTTCTCATGGAATTGCCTAACATGGGTCAGAAATGATGCTGATAATTACAGTTGACCCTTGAGCAACATGGGGTCCCTGGGGTATCAACAGCTGACACCATGTGTTGTTGAAAATCACATATACCTTTGACTCCCCCAAAACTTAACTGTTAATAGCCTATTGTTGACTGGAAGTCTTACTGAGAACATAAGTAGTCGGTCAACCCATAGGTTGTATGAGTTCTTACAATAAAGTGAGCTAGAGAAAAGAAAATGTTATTAAGGAAATCATAAGGAAAATACATTTATAGTACTGTACTGTATTTATATCTTTAAAAAAAACCCATATATAAGTGGATCTGCAACACAATGAACCTGTGTTGTTCAAGGGTCAACCGTAGCTTGCAAACGGCAGCAGGTGAGCCTGAGGTGCTCCAAGTAAGTCTAAGACGTTCGCTTTTGTTTCTGTACTTTAACGACACACAGTGGGTCATAGAGATCAGATGGAGAGAGGGACAGGTGAGGCATCGCCTCGGTGGGGGGACGGTCAAACGGAAATCAATAACCTAATAATCATCATTTTAAAAGTGTGTTTTTCAACAATCATGTCAGAGCCTAAACTTTGTTGCTTGAGAGCAATTAAACAGAAAACCATATACGCAATGTCATTTTGTTCTACACGCTAATGTTCGGCACGGGAACATATCCCGAAATAATTGAATGGAATAATTGTCAGATCAGACAGTTGCCTGGCCTTCTTCTGTCTTATCTTCGCTTGCCAGAAGTATGTAGGGTTATAAGTTGATAAATTCAGGGAAAGAATGCACAATATCAGTGCAAATTTTGCAACAGGCTTTATAGAAGGGTCAAGTCATCCCATTAAAGAGTAGCAGATACACTCGTTTGGACGTGATCATCTCCGTCTGTATTTTGCATCCCCGGGACCCGAATCTCTGCTTTATGTAAAAGTGGCTCCAGTCGCTGTTATTTATTTTCAGAAACAAGCACAGACCTTTCCTCCTCTTTGTCTCCTTTCTACACGTGCACACCCCTCTGATCACTACCGAGAAGTTCCGCGGGAAGAGCGCGCACGGGCTGTACGGGGATAACACGGAAGAGATGGACTGGATGGTGGGTAAGTGCCTTTTCCCCGGTGAAAACGGAACTGGTGCTCCTCCCGGAACAGCAGGAGGAAAGGACATGCGGGATGAGATGACATTAATCCAGGAGACAGCTGGGAGAGGCAGTGTGAGTAGTGCCATCTCCTCAAACGTGAAGGGTGTACGCGATTATAGCCTTTTCCTCACTGTGTTTGCTTTGTTTCTGCTCATCACTGTCTTAGGTGGGGTGATTTTCGATTGTCTCCCAGGAGAACATAGATTAAAATCCCCATGGGTAGGATGGTCTTGCTCTGTTTTCCTCCTGCATCCCCTGGGCTTGGAATCGTATCTGGCACGACAGACAGCACACATTTCTTCAATGGTACATGGATATGGACACAGCCATTTTTCTGAGTCTCACCCAAGGACTTGGGTGCCCCTGAGTTGATGTAGTGGCAGACAGAGAGGGCCAGGAGCTACAGCAGCATGGGAATCAGAGATTTCAGGAGAAAACATACTTTTAAAAATCTGTTGAAAACGTCACCTTGGAGGAAAATGCATTATTTGAGTGAATTGTTGGGGGAAATGCTGGACGTTGGGAGACACGTAGGCAAAGAGCAATGTCACATCACATCCCTAGTGGGGCTTCAGGACAAACTCACTCAGTACTGCACTATGGTCCTGGTGTGGAAGAGATTAAGAATCGCTGGAAAATACAGGCTGTTTTACGTGATACCAAATATTAAGCGTTTAAAACACAATTCACCATGACGCAAGTTGAGGGAAACACTTTTTCTGTGAATATAGGTGAGGATGTAGGTAATAGAACACGTACTGGATGATAAAGTCTGAAATTCTCCAGTACAGAGTTAAAAAAACAAAACAAAACAAAACAAAAAAAACCTTAAGTCCCTCAAGATAAGGAACTCTGAAGCCGTATTTCAAGAATCTTCTCTATGGCTTCTGTGCCTCTGTGTTCCAGTTTCAAACTCAAGCCACAGTATGATCATTTTTTAAATGAAAACCGTTGTCCTGGTGCAGGTAGGTGAAGGAGAAGGGATTTTTAGGACAGAGAATCTATTTTGTCTGATACTATAATGCTGGATGCATAGCATTATGCATTGGTCAAAACCCTTAAAATGTACAACACCAAGAGTGAACTACCACAGAAACTAGACTTTGGTTAATAGTAATGTGTCACTATTGGCTCACTGATGACACGAAGACTCGGCTTACCCGTAAAACCCAAAGCTGTTCTAAAAAGATTATAATAAATAAATAAATAAATAAATAAATAAATAAATAAATAAAATATTATTAATTTAAGGAGGGGGATTTAGTAGAACCGCAAATTCACAAATCTGTGTCCAGAACAAAGCACCTGAAAACAAAGAAATGGTTGAACCGTGGATGAGACCAAGAAAGAGCAAAAATAATGACACGGTTAATTTAAAGTTAAGTGAATGGACAATTAATTGTCTTAATTGCGCTCAGTCGAACCAATAAAATGCAGGATCATCAGACCGTATCAAAAAGCAAGACCGGAACCCCAAAGACATGCTGTTTAGATCTAACGGCACAGATTAGGTCACAGGAAAAGCTATCCAAAAACAGGATCTATTTGAGACCATACTCAACTTTCATGGTGTCCGGTCCTCATGATAGGGGGCAGATTAAAAGCCTGGTCCATTGTTAGAAATAAAATAATATGATTCTTCTCGTCCAGTTAAAAAAAAAAATCTCATGGACATGGCAAATTGCATCAACCATAAGCTTTCCCTTTGAGGTGACTATAAGACACCTGGAGCCAGAGGTGTAAACTATTCTTCATCAATGGACACATGTCGCCAATGCCATTGTCAGCCTTCTTCCTAGAGCCCCTCCATCTCCTTCTTTTTTTTTTCTCCCCCTTTCCTTTTTTTTAAATTGAAGTATGATTGACTCTATAATCTTCTACCTCCTTTTTAAGACTTTGCTATGTTGTCCTATGTAGTGTATGCCCTACAGCTTGCCTTAAACTTTTTGGAAACAGGATGGGGTGTATCTAAGGGCATATATGAATCTTGGGTCAGCATGATTCTACTGCTGCTCACCCCCATTAGATGTTAACGCTAAAGCCTCCTTCTCACGGAAAGATCCAGAATGCTGAAGCACACGCTGAATACTTTGGTTTCAGACCCTCTTCCATTTTGACCGGCTCAAATGCATGTATCCTCTGCAGGGCAGATCCTTGATACTTTGGATATGGAAGGGTTGACCAACAGCACGCTTGTTTATTTTACGTCGGATCACGGGGGATCTTTAGAGGCCCAACTCGGAAAGGAGCAATATGGCGGCTGGAATGGAATCTACAAAGGTAGAGAGATGACCAGATCCTTGTGTATGGTCTTTATCCCCATCCTACAGTTCCCAACCCTTCCCATGGAATGGGGCCACCCACCTCAAGAGAATCACCAGCGACTTTGCTTTGCAATTCAGGGTGGAAATGACAATTTGTCATGGTCAAATCAGTTGTGTGTGTGTGTGTGTGTGTGTGTTTTTCCTTTTGCACAATGCCGTGGGTTTTGGTATATTCACGGAATTGTGCAACCGTCCCCACCGCTGAATTGCAGAACATGGTCACCTACTCAAAAAGAGACTCAGTACCCATTTGCAATCATTCCCCGGTTCCTCCTTCGCCCAGCCCCGGGCAAGCACCAACTTATTTCAGTCTCGGTGTGTTTCCCCATCGTAACCATGTCATGTAAATGGAGCCATGCAGTATATGCGGTCCTTGGCTACCGGCTTCCTTCACCGTTTTCCAGGTTCATCCACATTTTTACAAGTGTCACTGCTTCATTCCTTTTCATGGTTGAATAACCTTCCGTTGTATGGATGCACCACATTTTGATTATCCCTCCATCAAGTGATGGACTCAGGAATTAGGCAATGCATCCAAGCAGAGTGGGTACCACGGCAGCCACATCATATTCAAACTGGAATCCTATCAACTACAGACACATCATCCTTGGATGTACCCTCCCCCCCGCCCAAAGATCGTAAAACACGCTGCCAAAAAAAACATGGGACAATCACATTCTTTTCTGTTCATGTTTACACACAGGTGGCAAAGGGATGGGGGGCTGGGAAGGTGGAATCCGCGTCCCAGGGATCTTCCGGTGGCCTGGGGTGCTGCAGGCCGGCCGCGTCATCCACGAGCCCACCAGCCTGATGGATGTTTTCCCCACCGTGGTCCAGCTGGGGGGCGGTGAGGTGCCCCAGGACAGGTACAGTCAGCCCAGGGAACCCTAGCAACTCAATTTTGCACAGAAACATGTCTGTGAAATGTCATTGTCCTTCTTGTATTGCATGACACATCCATGAAATGAGTATCTGGGACAACACTCTAGGCTCCCTGTTATTAGCGACAGGGGTCAGCTGTCTGCTTCATTTTATACGTACGAATCCACTTCTCCTCTCCCGATTCTTAAGTGGAGGCATTTTATTATGGCGGTCATTGAAAAAGGTAACAGTTCATCACAGGAAGCTCCTTTTCACGTAGTGTGGTAGAGATTTTGCATAGATTCCAATTTTCCTTTGTCTTAAAAATTACAGAAAATTTAGGGTGGGGGAGTAGAAAATAAAATTATGTCATAATTGATAATTATGTATACAATCATATAATTATTACGCAATCACATGATAAACGATCCTCATACAATTACAAATTTACGATATATATCATGTATCTAGATCTACATCTAGATCTATCTAGATATGCAGATTTAGATATATCTTTTAGATAGATTTTCCATAGTTTATATGTATTTATGTAAATATATATAGAGATTTAGAGGTCCTTGTGCCTCTAAATAAATATTTAATAATTAATATTTAATTAATAAATAAAGAATTTAATGCCTTCGTGGTATTTTCTTTCAACCATCCCCTTATAGTTGGACACTAGCCTTGCCGTAAAAAAACAAACAACAACAACAAAAATAACCACTATCTTGTCATGTTACTGCCTGTCATAATTACTTCCTTAGTAAGAATCCTTTAGAACGTAAATTCCTGAGTCAAAGGATATGGCCATTTATAGGTAAATCTCTTGATATGTTTTGTCAAATCGTTCCTTGGGGATCACCACCAGCCATAAGGGAGATGTCTATTTTAAAACATAATAGAACTAAAATAAATATAAATTCCTGTATAGGTTCCTCATATGTGTGTATACAAACATACATATATGTGTGTATTGTAATTTTCACTGTTTTATCACTAGAGAGGTTGACTGTTTCACCTTAACATTCTGTTTTTTCTTGCACTGAATATCATATGTTTTTTTAATATTTTTCCCCTAATTGGATGCTAATTTTTATTTTAATTTATTTTAAAGATTTTATTTATTTATTCATGAGAGACACAGAGAGAGAGAGAGACAGAGACACAGGCAGAGGGAGAAGCAGGCTCCATGCAGTGAGCCCGACTCGGGACTCGATTCTGGGTCTCCAGGATCACACCCTGGGCTGAAGGCAGGCGCTAAACCGCTGGGCCACCCAGGGCTGCCCGGATGCTTATTTTTAAATTAAGTTATAATGTATCATTTGCTTTAAAAATACAAATTTACGTGACATGTATATTGCAAATGTGTTGTTGCACTAGAAGGTAAAATAAATACAGCCATATAGTGTGTGCATATATATGTGCTTGTGCGTATATGAATACATATATTTGAAGGTGTAATTATATATATGTATACACATGTATGCACGCACATCCATGTTCTTGATAGATTCTTTTATTTCATTTTTCATGATAAATTAGAGTTACTTAGTAACTCTAAGTAAAGTCGACTTGGGGTTCTGAATTCTCTACCTTGATAAAGAACATGGGTCAAATTACAGAGAAAGATCCCTTTTTAGATTAGAGTTTTTAGATTAGATTTTTAAGATTAGATGAGATTTTTTAGATCTAAAGATCCCTTTAGATTTTAGACTTTTACATCTGTAAAAATCTATCCTCAGTATCGATGATTTACTTTTGATCCTGAAAACTGACCAGGTCACTGGGACAGAAAATGCTCAGGGCCATCCCTGCAAATCACAAGTGGTGGATTTGGGCTTTCTCCTAAGAAGGGTGGAGAAAAGTGCAAGTGGGATCCCAAGAAACCTCCACCCATCCTGAATGGGACTGGAGCTGGATCTTGGAAACTGAAGAAGACGAGGAAGTTGGAAAGGGGGGGGAAGACAAGGCAGGCAGGCGTTGGGGAGGGGCTTCGGAGGCAGACAAGGAAATGGTACCCGGTGTTGATGAAGAACGCACCATATCCCTTAATGGCTTAGAGCCCAATAGAGTGTAAGACCAAAAAGGCATTTCACCGAATCCTCAGCTTTTTCTTGCATTCATAATAAGGTTGGGCAGGTGACAACAAGCCGAGCATGTCGGATCCTCGGGGCTCTTTTAGCCAAAGCTGAGGTCTGTAGACGAGTCATGGGAGTGGTTGTTTCAATGCTTCCCCAAGCTCGCTAAGGCTCGCGCGTGCCTTGTGTGCGCACTTGCAGCATCCGTGAGTCTCCGTGCTCCTGTCTAGGGTGACTGATGGCCGGGACCTGCTGCCCTTGCTGCTGGGGACAGCGCAACACTCTGACCACGAGTTCCTGCTGCACTACTGCGAGAATTTCCTGCACGCAGCCCGCTGGCGCCAACGGGACGGTGAGTGCTCTGGGTGACTGAGTCGCATCTTGGCCTCTGCTCCCGTGGCTCTGCTTCACACCAGCCCTTTTCTCTGTTTCTTGGCACTGATCTTTCCTGACATCAGCAACATCCTTGCTAACGCAAGCCGCCAATCACCTTAGCACCCCATTACCGGCGCTTATGGGATTTTCATATGGCTTTCCTGCGAACGAGTGCTCCAGTCGGCCTCTCCCGCTTCGAAGCCTCTGCCCTTAACAACGCTGGTTTCCACCCGTCTCAACCGCCTCAACTCAATGACTCCATTACCTCCTTGTTGTAATAATCATAACTTTGTGATATAAGCAGCAACGTCCGTGCGGAATAATCTTTGTACTTAGAAATTCCCTGGGCTGTTTTGGCCCAACTGGGCTTTTAAAATAACTGCAAAATCATTTTTTTTTAAATTTACAGCTAGATTATTTAAAATCCTATGGAAATATGAATTAATTGGCTTTGCATCCCATGTGTAAACTCTACTCAGGGAGAAGACTGGTTATCTTCATATCAGATTTTCCCAACTGAAACATGTTATGTCCCTCCACTTATTCTTCTTATTTCAAAAGTATTCATTTCATCAAGCACAGTTTCTCCTGTCCCAAGTAATCTCATTGTATTTCATTTGCCTCCACGTTTATATGGATCTGTTCTCCATCTTCAGCTAACTGGCATATCCAGAGGTTTTCTGTTTTTAGGCGTCATTTTTCTTTCGAAAATCCAGTTCTTACATCTGCTCAAAAACTGTTATTTTTAAATTTTATACGCAGCTGATTTCCACCGCTACCTTTGCCTTCTGATAACAGAGTTTCACCTAATTGAGTGACTTTTCTTCATTTCTAGTTCCCTATTATTTTGCCACGTGCTGATATTTTCTCCTCTCTTTTGGATTTGCCCTACGATTGATTGGATGTGTGACTTTGTGATTGCGTAGGTTTTATGATTCTTTTCTTCCTCTGGTGTTTGGGAAGAGCCGTATTCTCCTTGTGATTTATCTCTTACCTTTCCATTCCTCAAAACCATCCTCTTAGAAGCCTCCAGCGGTGTGAATCAAGAGCGAAGGCATACCTCTTGGGATTTCCCTTATTTAAGAGACATCTTTTTTTTCTTTTTCTTTGAATGTCCCTCCTTTTCATCCATTCTTTTCAATATCATTGTAATCTGGTATGACTTTCATTGCTACATTTTTGGTTCTTCAAAATCACTTATTACACATCTCCTTCCCTTTTTGAGGGTTTTCTAAAAACCGTCATTCCATTGTACAGCCCAGTCTACAACCATGCATGCCTAGCAGCACAGATAACCAGGTCCAGTGTTCAAATCTGTTCTTTTACACTGTGGCTACCCCATCACTGACCTGTCATCTCTGTTATTGGGCGAATATTTCTATATTTTTTTAACGGTAAGTAGAGTGTATTCCCACGGCCCAAGCCTCTTCAATGGTACCCCTAAGTGGCCTCCAGAGGTCTCCTGTTCATCCTACATGCATGATCCACTTAACCCCCTGCTGAAAATCATCCCAAGACCACCCATTGCACACACATCAGGATAAATTCGTCCTTGTACTATGAGCGAGGCCCTCCCCATCTCAGAACACTCATAGGGCGACTGGATCTCCATGTGACTGGCTCATTCTTGATGGTCAAATGCAAAATTACCTTCCCAGCAAGGCTTTCTTGACCCAAACGAGTCCCCCTACACCCATGCACCCCACACACTCACACCTACCTCCACCATCACCTCCTGCCACCTGGACCAGTTGCATTTTTTCCCCAGGCATTTTGCACTTCACCGTTTCCTTATTGTGTATGTTTACCACTATCTGGTCTGAGACTTTATCTCTCTTCTCTTTGTTCTTAACACATTTGCTGGATTATGGAAGTAGTGAGTGACCTTTATTGAGCAGGTGACAGAAGGTATTCCATTTCACCCCGGAGACAATGGTAGATGACAAAGGCTATGCCCATGACTCAGGTGAGCAAACTGGGAGTTGCTAGGTCACCCTAAGTGCTCAGAGGTGGACAGAGGACAGAGACGTTAATCACAGGGTGCAGGTCTGTAAACACCAAAGCACAGGGGCACCAGCCCCAGGAAGCAGGACTTGGGCAGGGCGTAAGAAGGAGGGGGCATGCCCTCCTGCTTGCACACACTTGCTAGGGAGGGGCCTAGGGCCGTGCTTCCTGGCCTCCTTCTCCTGATCCCAGGAGCAGCTGTGACCCATATCTGTCCCTGCTTCCTGGTCTTTCTGCCCCTGGAGGAGGCAGGGCCACTAGAGTCCTCTCTACCCTCCAGTGACACACATGGCTTCCCCAGACTCACTGGTGCCATTTTAAGCCTCTGAGCATCCTGCCTGGGACAACCTATGACAGGAGGAGCTCACTCCTTTGCCAACAGCTTTCCCGAGTTGTGATTCCGTCTTAGCTCGGGACAGACTGGTGGCTTCCAGACAACAGACATCTGCTGGGTGGTAGATGGCCACCTTCTTGCTATGTCCCCACATGGTGGAGAGACACAAGGGAAGCAAAACTCTGTCCTGACTCTTGTCAGAGCTCATCCCATTCCTGAGGGCTCTGTCCTCCTGACCTGTTAACTTCCCAACGACCACCTCCTGGTTCCATCCTGTTGGGGGTCAGGGCTGCGATATATGAATTTTGGAGGCACGCAAATTCGGTGTGTAACATTCACATACTGTAAGAGTCAGTCTTTTAAAATGTACAGCTTGGGAGCATTTAGCACATTCAACATGTTGTGCAGACATCATCTGTGCCTAGTTCCAGAACATCCCATTCCTCCAGAGACCCGGTCCCCTTTAGCTCTCACTCCCCATTCTCCCACCCAGGCACTGGTATCCACCCTTTTACTTTCTGGGTCTATGGATTTGCCTGTTGTGGATGCCTCATACAACTGGGATCGCACACTCTGTGGCCTCGTGTGTCTGGCTTCTCTCACCGTTTTTGAGGTTTATGTCAGAGCTCCATTTATCTTTATGGCAGAATGCCATCCCCTTGCGGGGCTGGGCCACATTGGCTTATCTGCTTATCCATTCCTTGCTTCAAGGACACATGGGCCTGTCTCCAGCAACACATTCTATGTCTCCACGTGAGCCCCCTGACATCCTTGTCCTTCCCTCAGGAGGAAGACTGTGGAAGGTGCACTACATGACCCCACTGTTCCACCCAGAGGGAGCCGGTGCCTGCTACGGGAGAGGGGTCTGTCCCTGCTCTGGGGACCAGGTAGCCCATCACGACCCGCCTTTGCTCTTCGACCTGTCCAGAGACCCTTCTGAAGCCCACGCCCTCACTCCGGACACGGAGCCCTCATTCTATCACGTGATGGACACAGTGGCTCGGGCCGTGGAGGAGCATCGCCGGACCCTCATCCCAGTTCCGCTGCAGCTGGATACGCTGGGCAACATCTGGAGGCCCTGGCTGCAGCCGTGCTGTGGCCAGTTCCCCCTCTGCTGGTGTGACCGGGAAGGCGACCCACGATAACTGCCCGGCGGGACAGCCGGGTCACCCCCAACCCCTGCCCTTCGTTGCCGGTGGAAATTAAACACCCCTGTGAAGTTAAGTCGTGCATTTCCATGAGTGGAACAGTTGTGCCCTTCAAAACGCAGAGGTATAAGGAAGAGGCAGGGGCGTGCGCTCATCGCGGCAACACGAGCCAGGAGGGGTCGTTCAGGCCCGGCAACAAGGGAGTGGGGAGCAAAGCCCGTCCTGCTATGGGCATTTCCACCAGCGGACCCCAGCCCCATCCGTTTGGTGGGACCCCACCAAGAGTGCGCAGTCCCAGTGGAAGCTATTCCTGTGTCATACGGAGTAGGGGTTCGCGTGCGCAGAGACGTCCTTGGCTGTGGGGCCTGGGGGAAGATCCCCATCCTGTTGGAGGCCCGTCCTGGGCGCGTCCAGTGCGACGAGCCGGGTCCTCATGCAGTGACCTCCCAGACAGAGCAGGACACCGAGTACCCAGGACGGCCCCCCAATTCTGGGCTTCCCTAAGTCACCAGGGCATGTGTTCACCAAGAATCACTTGAAGAGGCCCCGTTTGAAGTGACTTTTTCCTCCTCGACGCTGAAAATAAACCGACACTCTGAGTTGGCCCCCGGGTCTCCCCTTCTTTTTTTTAAATATTTATTTATTTGTTTATTTATTTATGATAGAGAGAGAGAGAGAGGCAGAGACACAGGAGGAGGGAGAAGCAGGCTCCATGCAGGGAGCCCAACGCGGGACCCAATCCCAGGACCCCAGGATCCCGCCCTGGGCCAAACCGCTGAGTCACCCAGGGATCTCCTGGGGTCTCCCCTTCTCAGGGTGGGTTGTTACACTGGGTCCCAGGTAGCCTGTGTGCCGAGGCCACCACCCCAGAGAACCAGCAGGGTGGCAGCTTAGGCCTCGCCCTCATCCTTTCCAAGCTCTGGAGGCTGGAAGCCGGGACCAAGGTGCGGGCAGCAGGGTGGGTTCCTGCCCAGAGGCCTCGCAGGAGTCGGGAGCTCACTAAGTCTGCCCATTCCAAGGCGCACAGGTCTTTTCTCCAAACACATCCTTCGCAGAGTTTTCAAGAAACAGCCTCCAGGGCACTTAGGGCAGCCCCCGCCCCGGCCCCTCCAACACACACACACTTTGGGAAAGCTGAATTCCCAAGCATTGTGTCCCCAACGCGCAGATGGGAGTTGGGCAGGGAAACGGAGAAGTCTGGGCGGGTCATGGGGGGCAGGTCATGGGGGGCAGGGCGGGGATGCGGGCACCAGGAAGGTCCCCGAGGGAGAGTCCCCGGGGAGGGTCCGACCCACGGCCCCAGGGCACGCGCGCTGCAGCGCTTGCTGCAAGGAAGGGGCTCGTCGGCCGAGATTCCCCACGGGCGCCTGCACCCTAGTGTCCCGGGGGTGCGCCAGGGCCCCGCGGAAACAGGTCTGCAGGATCGGTTCCCGGAAGCCCCGGGGCGGCAGGAGGTGCGGCGGCGTGGGCGGGACGGGCGCCGAGGGCCAAGGTCCTGCGCGTCCCGTGCGCTCGCGGCCATGGCTCCCGGGGCTCCCGGGGCTCCCGGGGGACGCAGCGCGCCCGCTGCCAGGTGCGCGGGGCCCGGGGAAGGGGGCGGGGTGCACACGCGGGAGCGCGGCCCCCGGGGCGGCAGGGCGGGCGGGGCGAGCCCCGGGAGTCGCCAAATCGCGGGGAGAGTCCGTGTCGCAGTCGCAGGGACGCGGGGCTGGAGAGCTGGCGCTGGAGGGTCGGGAGCACAGAGAGGGCACCCTCGGGCAGAGCGCGGCCGGGTCCCCACCGCCCCCACGCGCTCCCTTGGCCCCCAGTGTCCCCTCCGTCCACGACCATGTCCCCCCACTGTTTGTCGGGTCTCCACCGCCCGGACACGCTCCCTTGGCCCCCAGTGTCCCCTCCCTCCATGACCCTGTCTCCCCACTCTCTGTCCCCCACCCCCGGAGAGGCCGGGTCCCCACCCTCCTCCACCGCCCGGACACGCTCCCTTGGCCCCAGTGTCCCCTCCCTCCACGACCTTGCCCCCCCGGGCGAGGCCGGGTCCCCACCGCCCCCACGCGCTCCCTTGGCCCCCAATGTCCCCCCCCACTCTCTGCCCCCCACTCTCCGAGGCAGGTAGCTCCCCCCGCCGGTTCCCTCTGCACCCCCACCCCGCTCCCTCCCTCCCTCCCTCCGTGCGCGCCCCCGCCGGGTTCCGCTCCCCGCCCCCGCCCCTCCCCGACTCGGCGGCACGTCCGGTCCCACCCCCAGGTCCCCGCCCCGCCGCGCGCCGCTTCCTTCCTCCTCGCGGCTCGCTCCCGCCCCGGCCCCGCCCGACCCCTGCCCTGGCGCGGCGCTGGCCTCGCACCGCCACCCTGGGGCCCGCGCAGCCCCCGCGACCCCCGGGCGGAGCGCAGCCGTGCCCCGTGCCCCGTGCCCCGTGCCCCCGCCCGCCGGCGCCCCCCACCCTCCCCGACGCGCCGGGCCCCCCTCCCGGCTTGCGGCCGCCCCCGAACGCTGCGCCCACGGCCTGTCCTGCCGCGGCCACCCCAGACCCCGGGCCCCAGTCTCCGGGCGCAACCGGGGGACCCCGCCGGGGACCGCGGGCACGCTCGGGCCGCCAGCTTGGAGCCAGGAACGGGGACCAGGGCGCCCCGGGCCCCCCCACATTCCTCCTTAGAAAGTGCGTGTCCGCCCTTGCGGCGACCTCTGGGCCGGCCTGCGTCCCGGGGGTCGCCCCGGGAGGGACGGGGACGCCTGGGCAGCCGGGAGGCAGGACGGCGCGACCCGGGGAGGCGACCCTACCCTTTAGCGAGGGCACCTCCCAGAAGGAGCGGGGTTACCAAGGGTCGGGAGGAGGGCACCAAGGGCTTCCTTCTGCGCAAGACACTTCACTGGGGCACACGGGCCCTGCGGGGAGTCCTGCGGGAGTCCTGGGGAGGGTCCTGCGGGGGGTCCTGCGGGGGTCCTGGGGAGAGTCCTAAGGTGGGTCCTGTGGGGGGTCCTGCGGTGGTCCTGGGGAGGGTCCTAAGGTGGGTCCTGTGGGGGGTCCTCTGGGGGTCCTGGGGAGGGTCCTAAGGTGGGTCCTGTGGGGGGTCCTGCGGTGGTCCTGGGGAGGGTCCTGTGGGGGGTCCTGCGGTGGTCCTGGGGAGGGTCCTGTGGGGGGTCCTTCGGTGGGTCCTGCAGTGGGTCTGGCCGGGGGGATCCTGGGGAGAGTCCTGTGGGGAGATCCTGCGGAGAGTTCCTTCGGTGGGTCCTACAGTGGGCCCGGCGGGGGGGGTCCTGCAGTGGGTCCTGCGTGGGGTCCTGATGTGAGCTACTGCGGGGAGTCTTGCGGGGAATCCTGTGGAGGGTCCTGCGTTGGATCCTGCAGACGGTCCTGCTGGGGTCCTCCCCTGGGGGGGGGGGGGGGTGTCAGTATCGGGAGCAATCAGAGCAAAAGGAGGCAGAACGCACAGGAGACGGCTCCCTCAGTAAATCCGAACCCAGCACCCAGCGGGCACCACCTGCCTTCCCAGCAAGCTGCCTCGAAAGGCCGACTTAACATTGCAAGTAAACCCGAGACCTTACTTTTGGCCGCTGGCTTGTCTCTGCAGGCACTCCTGGTGGCCTCTCCTCCTTCTGTGTTTGCTCCCGGGGACATGCCAGTTAAAAGCAGCAAATGCGTTCAAACCCAATATTCTACTGATAATGGCAGATGATCTTGGCATTGGGGATCTTGGTTGCTATGGGAACAGCACCCTCAGGTACAGTATGCTGGTGGTCCTGGGTGTGCCCTAGCATAGGGGGGTACACGGCGCTGAATGATGCGCTTAAAATCTGCAAGTAGTGGGAAACTCCTTAGTGCCTCAGAGTGAAGGCCGAAGAAGTGATTTTTTGACAGGGAAGCAGGGTGCCAAACTGAAATTTTCAGAGAGGGCACTCCGGTGGGTGGTGTATTTGATTCATTCGGAGGGCTGCCCTAACACAGGGCCCCACATGGAGTAACTGTAGACAAGAGGAATTTATTCTGTCTCAGTCCTGGAAACCAGATGTCTGAGATCGAGGCCCAGTAGGGGAGACACACTCCCCCAAGAGGCTCCAGGGACGGTCCCTCCCGTCTCTGCCGGTGGCTGGGGCCCCAGGCGCCCCCGGGCTGGTGACCAAGTCCCTCCAGTCTCGGCCTCCATCTCCTCACGGGGCTCCTCCTCTGCATCTGTGTCTCCTCGCCTGTCTCTTATGAGGACCCCTGTCATTGCCTGTAGGGCTCATCCTCATCCCGGATGAGCTCATCACTAAATCCTTACCTAATTACACCTGTAGAGACCCCATTTCCAATTAAGGCCCCCCCACCCTAGTGGATTAGGCCGGGCGGATCTGCTCTGGGGGCTGCTATTCACCCACTGCCGATGGGCGCTGATTGCATATTCACAGTATGCAGGCTCCTAGGCCATCCCTGCAGGCAAACAAGTGGCCGGTGATGTTTGCAGGCTGATGCAGCAAGAGGAGAAAAGGTAGGAAAGCACCTCATTCCATTTCTTTTAGGAAGACCACCACCCCAACGTCACACAACCTGCCTTGGAATAGCTGCCCACCTTGGGACTGGCCTGCAGAGGCCCACCCCACCCCCCTTTGGTCACAGCCCCTCTAACATCAGCAGAAATCTGGCCTGTGTGTCCAGGGACCTTCCTTCCCCACGCTGACCCTGCCCACTTACATCTGCCAGAACAGATCCCTCACCCAGTGGAAGTGGACAGTTCGCTGGCTTCTGGCATTTTCAGAGATGTGCATCCATCACCACGATGCATTTTAGAATATTTTCACACCCCCAAAGAACGCCTTGCACTCTCTGAGCCATCATGCCCTGTTATGGACTGAAGGGTGTCCCCAGAATTCATATATGATGAATTCCTAACCCCTCAGGACCTTCTGTGGGCTGCTGGTTTGGGTTCAGCAAACATAAGCCATTAAGAAATCAAGAAACTGGGGCTGCATTCCCATTACCACCCCTAGGGGGGCAGCACCCATGATTTTTATGTCTAGTGTTTCTCCTTCCAGCTAAAATACTGGCAGTGCAAGGACGGTCTTTGGGGACATCCTAAAGCCAGCAAAGATGTTCTCTTAATTTAACTCATTGGCTCGTTGATGAAGACATTGGGCCAATCAGCGACACGAGTTGCAGCATGCCACTTAGGGATGTGGGGCCGTGCCCCTCACGATGCACCTGTAAGAAACGTGGCCATTCTACCCAAACCTATTACACTTCGCTGGTCTTCAAAATGTTGTCTACACTGCACGTCCACCCACCCCAACACGGGCAGGCCACACCCCCCTTTAAAAATCCTGCCAAAGTAAGCTATCAAGGCTGACAGGTGAAGACTTAACGTGTGTAAGGACCACCTGCCTGAGGGAAACTGTCTTTGGCTCCACGTCCCATAAGCCATCTTTCCCTTCGTCCTTCAGTGATTTGCTATGAAATCATTCTGACTTCTGTAGCACATCACATAAGCCGCTCTTCACTAGTAAATCCGTCCCCTCGAATTATTTCCAGCAACCACAGTATTCGCTGTGCGTGCCTAAATACCCTGTAAGACGGTTGTGCTCGAAATCAGAGCTCACACATCCTCGTTGTCAATCCCTCCGGTCGCTCGTGTAGGCCACACCAGCTCTGTTTCGTATCTTGCCTCGTAAGAAAGGGGCCTCGAGAGCCCACAAGGTGTGTAATGCACGTGTAGCTGCGGAGGTTTCAGAGGAATAGAAGTTCAGGACAAAAAAGGGAGCCCGGGAACTGGCTCTGTGGCCCTCTCAACCTGCTTCTGAATAGCTGTGCCATCAGTCACATGTCCAGCCTCAGTTTCCCTTCTTGATGTAAGGCCATTGGATGATCTCCATGTTTCTTTCTGGGCCCATAATGCAAAACACGGAAGTGACCCCTGATGCTCTAACAGCAAATCCACACCAGGCATGTGTTAACGATATAGCCAAGTCTGTAAATAACGTGGAAACTGCCCGTTTTATTACCATCATAGGAAGAAAAGATATCTCTTCTCCCGGGAAAGTCGCATTTATGCCCTGCCCCTCCATTCCTTTGCTGAGAGTCACTGGGCTATTCCTCAGCATATTAATATCATTCTCAGAACTCTTTCTGGGTTTTTTTTCCTCTGTTTTTTTTTTTTAAATATCTGATCCCACATGCCAGAGAGTTATTTTAAACAAAAAGAATGCATAAAAAATGAAAGGCAGTTGAGTGTAGTATTTCAGGATTATATTTGCCCATCAACTTCATTAGGGAAACAGGGAGATGACATACATTGACTGAGAAGCAGAGAATTTAAAATCACTAGCAGCATCTTTCCTGTTTTAAGGTGTGTTTTAACAAGTAGAGGAATGAGATTCTGCAGGAAAGATTTCAATGCTGAGGTTGAAACCTGTGATGTTTTTCATTCTGTTCCACAGCGTAGATAATCATGAAGACATCTGTAAGAGATAAATACTTGATAGAAGAGAGATAGATACTAGACAGATAAATGATTGACGGATGGTGAAATGAACTGATGGATGAATGGGTGAAGGATGGATGGATGGAAGTATTGATGGATTTCCATCAATATGGATGGATGATTGGAAAGATGGGTGGATGGATGGGTGAAGACATGGATGGGTAGAACGTTGGATGGATGGATGAGGGTGGGTGGAAAGATTGATGGGTGGAAGGTTGGATGAGTGGACAAATGATGGATGAATGGAAAGATGGGTGGGTGAATGGATAGATGGATAGAAAGATGGATGGTTGGTTTAATGGATGGATGAAGGATGGATGGATGGATGCATTGGTGGTTGAAGGATGGATGGAAAGATGGATGGATGGAAGGTTGGATGAATGGACAAATGATGGATGAATGGAAAGATGGGTGGATGAATGGATACATGGGTAGAAAGATGGATGATTGGTTTAATGGATGGATGAAGGATGCATGGATGCATTGGTGGATGAAGGATGGATGGAAAGATCGATGGATGGAAGGAAAGACGGATGGGTGGATGATGGATGGAAAGACTGATGAGTGAAAGGATGAATGAATGGAAAGATGAGTGGACGGATGGGTGAATGGATGGACGGATGGATAGATACATGATACATAGATCGGTAGGTAATAGATGGACGACCATTGGATATCAAACTAGAGATAGAACTTTTGTAAACTGAGACATAGGTCAGAACTAACATAATTATACTTCGCTGCTAGAATCCTATAAGCCCTTGCAATTCATATTCAGAGCTTAGTAAAAAAAAAAAAGTAAATTTTAATAGTTGGGTTATTGAAAACACCCAACATGAATACCGAAATGGGTGATTTTTAATAACAACATTTATATTTCAGTTGCTCACAATTTTAAAAAGAGTCAAAGGGGACAAAAGCAGCCAGAGCAATCTTAACTGACAGCTGTTCTTTGAAAACAGAGGCGTGGCCAGGCCCCCGCAGCTGCCCGGGGGAGCAGGTGTCGAGTACTAGCATCAGCTGTGGCTTCTGGGCCGGCGAGGGGCCAGGAAGCCACAGCCGCGGGACTACGGAGAACAGCTTGCACACAACAGGGCGAGGGGCGCTGTGTCTTTAGGAACGGAGTCGTCAGGAAAGAAGCTGCAGGGGTCACAGAGTGGGTGGGTGGGTGGAACCCCCACAGGCAGCTACCTGTAAAACCCTAAGGAAATACTGGTGTGCTCCGCGCCCTGCTTCTCGGTGCAGGAGTCCTGGTCAGCACGTCCCCCGCCTGACAGGGATGTTTGTGTGTGGTTTGCTCAGGACACCCAATATCGACCGGCTTGCAGAGGAAGGCGTGAGGCTCACCCAGCACCTGGCGGCCGCCCCCCTCTGCACCCCCAGCAGATCTTCCTTCCTCACAGGGAGGCACTCCTTCAGATCAGGTCAGTGTGGTGGGGACGACCGAGACGGGGGCACGTCTGCGTCCACTCGTGTCTTGTCCGTGGTATTATTAGCGATGCTTGAGATGCAGGGAAAATGGTGCAGCTACCATCTGCGGTGCCATCACCCTGAAATTATGTAAAAAGAATACTGTGTTTTAGGTAAGTCACGCGATGATTGGGTTGATTGGGAATTCAGAGGCCGAAGCTGTCCAACGGTAGCTGGTTTGGGTTGACATCACGCTTATTAATTTAAATATTTTAGTTTAGAGGAATATTTCCTTATATGGCCAAGGGGACTTCGAAGAGGCGATTAAGTGGAGGGTCTTGAGATGGGAACATTATTCTAGATTATCCAGGTGGCCCCGTGTCCTCACAAAGGTCCTTATGACAGAGAAGCAGGAGTCAGAGGACAAGGAGGACGTTGGTGTGGTGCAGTTCAGGTATGGCTTGTCATTGTCTGCTGAAGCTGAATGCACGCACGTGCCGTGACCCAGCAATGCCTAAGTACGTGCCCACCATGTACACATGTGCATGTTCTGCAGAAGATGGAATGGGAATGTTCACAGCACCACAGTCTGTAAGGTGCTGACATAGATATAGTTCATCAGTGGAAGACTGCGTTAATAAACTGGCGTATCCACGTATTGGAATATTGTATTCTCTGAGCAGCCAAACGGAGTACCACAGATGGGGCAGCCTAAACAGACATGAATCTTCTCACCATCTTGGAGGCTGGGAGGCTGGGATCCAGGTGTGGGCAGGACTGGCTCCCTGTGAGGCCTCTCTCCTGGGCATGTAGACGCCGTGTTCTCCCCGTGTCCTCACGTGGTGGCCCCTCTGTGCATGTCTGCGTCCTCACCTCCTCTTCTTATAAGGACCGTGGTCCTATGGGATCAGAGCCCACCCCAGTGAACTCATTTATACCTCTTTAAAGTATCTTCAAATACAGTTGCATTCTGAGGTGCTGGGGGTCAGGTCTCTATGCACAAGATGCTAGTAGCAGCCACTCTCCCCACCAACTTGTGACAACCAAAAATGCCTCCAGGCATTGCCAAGGATTCCCTGCGGGGCAGAATTACCTTTGGTTGGGAGCCACTGCCACAGATAGATCATGGAGAGACAATAGAGATAGGTAGGTAGGCAGATAGATAAATAGATAATAGATTGATAGGTGATATTAATAGATTGATAGCTGGGGAGATACATAGATAAATTATAGATACATGGATGGATGGATGGATGGATGGATGGATGGATGGATGGATAATAGATGCATTGATAGATTAATATAGATGG
The DNA here is from genome assembly GCF_003254725.2 of Canis lupus dingo. Taxonomy (NCBI): domain Eukaryota; kingdom Metazoa; phylum Chordata; class Mammalia; order Carnivora; family Canidae; genus Canis; species Canis lupus. Next base: position 1,457,642 of record NC_064281.1, on the reverse strand, counting down.
ATAGATGGATAGAAAGATGAATGGATGGGTGGGTAGATGGATAGATGGAGGGATGAATAGATTAGATAGATAGATAGATGATAGATAGATAGATAGATAGATAGATAGATAGATAGATAGATAGAGGAATCAATGGATGGATAGGTAGGTGGATGGATGGATAAATGGATGGATGGATGGATGGATGGATGGATGGATGGATGGATAGATAGGTAGATAGATAATAGATAGATAGATAGATAATAGATAGGTAGGTAGATAGATAATAGAATTGATGGATGGATAGATAGATATATAGATAATAGAATCAATGGATGGATGGATGGATAAATAGATAATAGAATCGATGGATGGATGGATAGATAGATAATAGAATTGATGGATGGATAGATAATAGAATCGATGGATGGATGGATTGATGGATGGATGGATGGATGGATAGATAATAGAATCAATGGATGGATGGATAGATAGATAGATAGATAGATAGATAGATAGATAGATAGATAGATAGATATAGAATCGATGGATAGATAGATTAGATAGATAATAGAATCGATAGATGGATAGATAGGTAGATGGATGGATGGATCGATCGATCAATCGATCGATCGATAGATGAGAGGATGGATGGTTGGATGATGAAGAGAGAGAGAAAGATAAAGACGCAATCTCTCCTGCTAAGACAGGGTTTCTCAACCTCAGCAGTGCTGACATCTGGGCTGGATGATTCTCTGTGGTGTGGACATCCTGGGCACGCTAGGGTGTCCCCACCCACCACATGCCAGTAGCATCCCTCCCTCAACTGCGATCACCCAAACCAATCCCGAGCAGAGTGAAGAGTCCACTGGCGTGGGCCAGGCCCCTCCCCAGGTGAGAACCCGTGCTGTAGCCGTGGGAGAGTGAGTGCGTGCTCTCTGCTCTGCTCCACAGGCATGGAAGCCCATGATGGGTACCGCGCCCTCCAGTGGAACGGGGCATCGGGCGGACTCCCGGAGAACGAAACCACATTTGCGAGAATCCTGCAGCAGCAAGGTTATGCAACCGGCCTCATAGGTACTCCTATTGTTCAGGGAGCAGGACGGTCAACCATCAAAAGAACTTGTTTCCCTGCAGGGCCAAAAAGTCACGCGTCCGAACCCAAATCAGGGGCTGGCCCCATGTGACCTCTCTTGGACCAGTCATACTGTTGGATCGTCTGTCATTCTGTAGGGAATGATGGGAATCCTCTGGAGAGCCGGTTCTCAGACATCATTAGTTCAAGGGCCAACCCTGTAAGACCACCTGTCTGAGAAGGGCACTCTGACACCTGCTAGGTTACTTCTTTGCAGATGGGCACTCCCCCGTCATGGGCCAGACGCTTGACCCTTTTCATTCCTTGCTCAGCCTGTGTGCTTAGAAGTCGTATCCCGTCTTACAGGAATCAGAGGCTGGATGACGACGGCGTCTTCCCTGACCCCCCGGTCAAGGGAGGGCTGGGTCAGATCCGTGTGCAAGGGGGTCCCATTCGGGTCTTCATCAGCTTTTCCACACTCAGAGTCCCCGTTGAGTTTAGAGGGGACCGTGACACCCCCACTTTGTCAGGACGAGGGAGGGGTAATCACCCTTCCCCCCTTTTAAAATTTCCTACTACTTTAGAAATAGAGATTATGTAGATTTACTACCCACAGTTCCAGAGGCTGAGGAGTCCAAGATCCCGGGGCTGACAGATTCCGTGTCTGGTGAGGACCCTCATCCTGCTTCACAGATGACCGTCTTCTCTCCATGTGTCACTCGTGAGAAGAAGGAGTGACCGTCTCTCTGGGGCGCTAATTCCATTCGTGGAGGCTCCAGCCTTAGGACTTGATCTCTTCCTCCCCCAAGGTCCTGCCTCCAAATACCATCAGCCTCAGGGTCAGGTCTCAACGTAGGAATTTTGGGGAAACATAGATACTCAAGACACAGCTTATCGCTTCTTCAGGGACATTTTCAAGGACTTTGTACGCATCTACTCTACTGCCTGTATTTCTCTTTTCAATCTTAAGACGTAGAGCAAAGCTTCTTAGTTACTAGAACTTTCCATTACCAGCTCACTGCCATTGGGTCAATGTCCTTCACCCCCACAACCACCCATGTATCTTCTACTCCATGGGTGGAATTGTTTTTAACACTAGATAAGTAGATTTATTTAGTGTTTACTGGAACTACGGACCAGGGTATCGGTTCCTTCTGTGAATCTTTATTCTTCTGGTCCACACACCTCATCTACATTTAGACAAGGCTGTTCTTCACGTCCCAAATGGTAGAAAGCGGACGAGAAGGAGACTCTCCTCTATACTTTTCTTCTCCACCCGTTTCAACCCATTCCGGCATTTTCGTTTCCTTAAATGTAAGCGGGGTTACAAAGGGATGTCCTTGGGCTTGGAACTAGAACCAATGCTCTGTAATGGGAGGGAAGAACAGGGTGGAGACCTGGTTTAACCTCTGCACTTGGAAATTATGGCAAATAGTATGTTGAACCCTTTTCTGTCCTATTTTGTAGCTAGATTTAAGCTGGCTGAGTGTCTGGAGCACATAAAATAGGAAGAACCCAATTCTTGTATATCCTGCTAGAATTAGACATATGGGTCTCCTCATGTTCCATCTCAGTGATTTTATAAAAGTTACTGCCTTTGGAAAAAAGTCTATTACAAGCATTTGTTGCTCACTAGTTAGTGGAGTGAGCCAGTCCTTCTATTCTGTTGTAAGATTATTCTAGAGCCAACCCCTTTATTGAGTGGTTGTCTTTTAAGTAAGAAATATCAGTAAATGATATTTTCTGAGTTATTTAATAGCAGGATAGTCTAAGCTTGCAAACTTATAATTCCTAACAGTCCAGAAAATCTTAAACTTTCAATCTCTTGATAACGATCATGACTCCATACGTTCGTTTAGTAGTGCCATGCGCTTTATATCAAACAAATTCATTTTATTCCTTTCTATTTTGAATTTCTATTATGTCCCTTTTTTTTAATGATTTTATTTATTTATTCATGAGAGACCCAGAGAGAGAGGCAGAGACACAGACAGAGGGAGACACAGGCTTCCTGCAGGGAGCCCGACGCGGGACTCGATCCCGGGACCCCGGGGTCACGACCTGAGCCAAAGGCAGATGCTCAACTGCTGAGCCACCCAGGAGTCCCTATTATGTTCCTTTCCTATTTCAGATTTTGCTGTTTGCATAGCATCCTTTTGATTGGAGCACGGCAGTTACTGAGAAGGTGATCGGTAGCACGCAGAATTCCTTCAAGAGTACTTTCAATGTGTGTTCTTTACCCCTCTGCTCTTATTTTCAGGAAAATGGCACCAGGGTGTAAACTGTGAATCCCGAACCGACCACTGCCACCACCCATTGAACCATGGATTTGACTATTTTTATGGCATGCCTTTCACGCTGGTGAATGACTGTCACCCAGACAGGCCCCCGGAAGTAGATGCCACCACCAGAGCAAAGCTGTGGCTTTCCACCCAGATGGCGGCCCTGGCGGTACTGACCATTGCTGTTGGCAAGGTTTGCGGGTTAATCTCCGTGTCCTGGAAGGTAGTTCTGGGTGCGGCCAGCCTCGTCTTCCTCTTCTTTGTCTCCTGGTACGCCAGCTTTGGGTTCGTGCGCCGTTGGAACTGTATCTTGATGAGAAACCATGACGTCACAGAGCAGCCCATGGATTTGGAAAGAACGACGAGTCACATGCTACGGGAGGCCGTTTCGTATATCGAAAGGTAATAAAACCCTCCCATTTTTAAAGAGGAGGTGAGTTCTCAGAGCACCTGAGTGGGTCTCTTTGCCATCTTTGGGATTTCTTAAACCAGCCCCAATGGTGAGATGGGTTTCAAGGACTCAGATGGATCAAATAGTGTTGAAACAGGTGCCATTGTATCTGAAGGATGTTTTTCTTCTTTCAGAAATAAGCACCAACCATTTCTTCTCTTCTTGTCCTTGCTGCATGTACACATTCCCCTGGTAACCACAAAACAGTTTCTCGGGAAAAGCCAGCACGGCTTATATGGCGACAACGTGGAAGAGATGGATTGGCTTGTAGGTAAGTCAAGGTGCGGCCGTCCCTCATTCACCCTTGGCCTCACCACACAACTTTGGTAACAGATGGGTCTCCCGACTATGAACTGGGTTGCAATAAAGAATAAGAAAAGGCAAAGGATAGGGGGAGACTTCCCCATATCATTCACATGCTCCTTCAGCACTTCCGGTTCCTCAATCTATTCCTGCACCAAATCATCCTTCCACAGAATGCATTATTTAAAGCTGTCATGTGACATTACAGAAAGGGAACCAAGAACACTGTTGTTCAGGGCAACGGACCAACATTGCTGGTCCCCCCAATGACCTTGAGAAAGCCTGGAGAGATCCAGTGAGTGACCTTGTAGATTCTGTTTGCTTTCACAAAGAAGTATAGTTGATACACAAGGTTACCACATTTCAAGTGTATATAGATTCTTAAAAGAACGTAGACATCTAAATTCTTGCAGGACCTGATGACTTGTCCTGGGAGAAGCATGATGATTATAGTAGACCAGTAAAGAGGCAAACAACCTCAAAACATGAGGGTGGGTTACATAATGCTTTAAAAACATGCATTTCCACTGTGCACCTGCCCACGTGGTTTGAAATCTCTACTTTCAGTGCTTTAGATGTGCATTTGGTCTCCGTAGAGAAAGCAAGGGCTGGGCTTATAGATGGCTCTGCTCTCCTGAGCCTTGGCCCGCATGTGCCAACACCACTAACTGATGCTCATGGCTCTGGCTTCCTCCTATCTCAATAGGGGTCTCCCATGAAATCCTTTCTCAGCACGTTCCCACCCCCATGCACTCTTTACAGACACACATATTCATCCCAGCAGTGCATGTTCAGAGCACGCCATCCCTGGCATACTGCCTCTAGGCGTTTATTCTGTTTTCCATATTTGTGATACCTTTGTAAACAAGATTCTGAATCTTGTGGTATCAGAAAAATCAAGATAGGGGCTCACACTTTGTGATCACATTCATAATGATGGTGTCTTGGCGACTGCCGAGTCCCCTTATGAGACTTTCTAGCAAGAAAGGACAAATTGGGGTTGCATTCGCTGATGCTATTTCACTGGCTCTGTCGTGAAATGTTCCAATTCTCTCAAAGGTGAAGTCCTTAATGCCATTGAAGAAAACGGTTTGAAAAACACGACATTCACCTATTTTACCTCTGATCATGGAGGACATTTGGAGGCAAGAGACGAACGTGGCCAGCTGGGGGGATGGAATGGAATATTCAGAGGTGAGACCAATGGATATCAGGGGTTAAAAGGCAGATAAAGGACCCACCAAATGACTCCCAGAAATACAGGTTGGAAAACAACCAGAAGGGGGAAAAGTGTGCATTTTCAAAGGTGGATTTCTTGAGCAGCTGCCATACACCAAATTCTATCCAGATGTTAAGAGAGAGAAAATAAGACATACGCCCTTCCCTTCAAGGGTTTACATTGTAGTGGAAGAGAGAGATATACAAATAAATAAGATAAAATTAAAATAAATGCCACCCTAAATCAAAGGTAGGGCAGTAACCATAAGCTTAGTTACATATGTCCCTGTATTCCACTATGTCATGTGAGATTTGGGGCATTATACCTTTGTTTTTCCATTTTTAAAAATATTTTATTCATTTATTTGAGAGAGAGATAGAGATAGAGATAGCATGAGCAGGGGGCGAGAGGGAGAAGCAGGCTCTCTGCTGAGCTGGGAGCCTGACAGAGGGCTTGGTCCCAGGACCCCGAGATCATGACCTGAGCCCAAGGTAGATGCCTAGCCAGCTGAGCCACCCAGGCACCCCTATATTGCCATTAAAAAAAATCTGATACAGTCACTCTGCATGATTCGTGGATTCCATATTTACGAATTCACCTACTTGCTAAAATTTATCTGTAACCCCAAAATCAGTACTTGCAATGTCTTTGCGCTCATGTGAACAGCAGTGAAAACATTCATTGCCCGACACACACGTTCTCAGCTAAGGTCAGATGAGGCGACCCTGTTGCCTACATTTCATCTCTCAGACTATACACACGTGTCCTTTTTGTGGTGTCTTTAGTGGCCATGTTTTTGTGATTTTGTTTGGGTTTTGTTGATGACTCTGCTGCTTCAAGTGGCTCCAACTGTACTGCCAAAGGGCTGTGCTCTGTTCCCAAGGGCAAGAAGCTTGCCATGGGCCGTATGGAGAAAATAAGTACGTTAGATTAGCTTCATCCAGACTCGAGTTCCCGCACTGTTGGCCATGAGGTCAATGCAAACGAATTGCAGTATCTACTCAAGAAGGGGTCTTTAAACCAAAACATATGAAAATAGACCAATTGGCTATCGCAAATACAGGGACCAGAGTCTCCCTGGTACTGAGCCCTGGATTAAATCTGGAAGTCGGGGTTCAGTATTTGCTAACTGGGTGTTTGTGGCGACTTTGTAGAACATCACTCTGGGGAGTAATGAGGGTCGACTGTATATGTTCCTACAACTTGGAAGTGGATGTTTTCTCCCGTCTTCCGTGTACATCCTGAAGCTGTAATAGGTTCATGATTCTCATCATTTCCAGTAGTATATTCTACAAACTGCCGACACCTTGATTTCCGACTGTGAGACCCAGAGCAGATTAGCCGCAAAGCCACATCCGACTCCCAACGTACAGAACCGAGACCTAATACACAGGAGTGAAGCTGCTGGTTTACAGTAACTTATTATGCAACAGCAGCAGCGCAAAACGAAAGCAGGCGAGGCGAGTGCAGTTATTACAGTTTCCAAACTGCAACAAAGCTGCATTTATTTAGCAAGACTCCGAACACATGTACCCTTCTTGTTTACAAGTCTCCTTTTGTAACATAGGATGGCTTTAACTCCCATACCCAGAGTTCCTAGGGAGTGTAAGCATGTTGTCTAATGCTCAGTACCTATACGCCTTTCCCCAAGAGCCAATCTGGGCCCAAACCCATTGCCAGGGGTCCCAGAAATGAAAAATAACCAGGAAAAGCAGTAAAGGAACAGGTGGGTGGTATGGCAAGCAGGTGGGAGAGGAAGAGAAGCAGGGGAAGAGATCCCAGACCCAATTTCTAGTCCTTCCAGAAAGAAAAAGGATAGAGGAAGGATCATGCACACTGTGAAATCCAAATGCATTACACCTCTGAAGCCACGCATCGCACGCCCCGTGTGTTCCAATGGTCATAAAGACTCATCGAATGTCAAGAGGAGAGCATATGGACTCCACCTGCCAGTGGGGGTATGGCGAGGTTCTGGAATTATTGCAGCAAACATTTTGGGAGGTGCAGGTTGCTAAAGTGTGCATTTGTGAGCAGGGGTGCCCAGGTCCATAGACAGAGACAGACAGGTGTATCCAGGTGTGTGTGTGTGGATGGGACCATCTCCTGGAGAATTCTAATGGCACTTACTTACTTACAGGTGGCAAAGGGATGGGGGGCTGGGAGGGCGGCATCCGCGTCCCGGGGATCTTCCGGTGGCCTGGGGTGCTGCCAGCTGGCCGAGTGATCCACGAGCCCACCAGCCTGATGGATGTCTTCCCCACCGTGGTCCAGCTGGGGGGCGGCGAGGTGCCCCAGGACAGGTACACATGCAGTGAGACCCCTTCGTGCCCCAATTCCTGACAGCTATCCTTTACTATTTCACATGTAATGAGAAAACCTACCACGAGATTAAAGTTCTCACATCCTCGCATGGAGGGGACAGCCTAATGCAAAATAATCACACTCGGCAAAGAGTGATGATATAAAATATTGGGTCCTTCTCGTTTTGCTGTTTTGGTAAAATTTTATAACTCCGCACAGCAATGGGGGGATTGAAAGCATTAGATGTCGATCCGTTGAAACTCATCTCCCTATGATTTCCTGAAATGGACTTTTGCCCATATTTTAGTGAGGCTCTCACAGCATGTTTTAAAAAATGATTTATTACCTCAATATTAGCACATGACCAAAGTCTCTTGCTAACACAAGATAAAAACAAAGCAGTAAATATTTTGATCATGATTGGATTTTACTCCATTTAGAGGGGCAAATAAATACTCCCGTATGAGAGAGATGGAACCAGTGCAGGTACATGTCTGTGCTTATAAAATAAGACATTTATCTTAAGGGATTGGCTCATGCAATTGTGGAGGCTGGCAAACTGAAATCCTTACGTCAGGCCATCAGGCTGCAAACTCAGGTAGGATTGCTGTGTTGCAATCTTGAGGCAAAATCCCATCTTCCCTGGAAAACCCGTCTTTGCTCTTGGTGGCTGTCAACGGATTTGGTGAGGCCCACCCTCATTATGAATGGGCTCTGTTTTGCACAGAGCCCACTGACTGTGGATGTCAACCATTTCTGAAAAAACAAGTGCCCTCACAGCAACCCTTAGACTGGTGTTTTACCAAATCACTGAAGACTGTAACCCAGCCACGTAGACACAGAAAACAGAACTGTCATCATTAGGGTATAATTAAAATAAAGGTGCTTTACAACCGTAAGGAAAAACACTATGTTTGCACATTAAATTCAGATCAAGGATTTTTTTTAAATATCAGTTGTTGTAAGGAAGACTCTCCAGGTCATGTGGCCATCACTGGCTGTCTTCATCCGCTTCCTGCGGACCGGATGGCATCTTTTGGAATCTGTTATGTCTTAAAATGTTGCCTGTAGTGCTGTGTAACAAATGACCCCACAACTTAGTGACTTTGTGTCTAAAAACAATGACATGCATCTTGCTCAGCAGCTTGCAATCTGCATAGTATCAGAGAGACAGCTCATCTGTGCTGTTGTTGCTCTTAGTTGGGGGGCCCTTACAAGGTTAGAGTTTCATTTCCAGGTGCAACACAGACTGAATGGTCTTGGTCTGATCCCTTCCTATGTCTGTTCATGGAATCAGGGTGATTGATGGCCGTAGCCTGGTGCCCTTGCTTCGAGGGGCTGCTGAGCACTCAGCACATGAGTTCCTGTTTCATTACTGTGGAAAGTATCTCCACGCGGCACGCTGGCACGAGAAGGACAGTAAGTACATACCTTCCCCCCGGTGCAAGGGGTGGCTTGCATGAGTCAGGGTTCCCCCAAGAAACAGAACCCACCGTGTGTGGGATGGATGGATAGATGGAGGGAAGGGAGGGATGAGGGGTGGATGGATGGATGGATAGATAGAGATGCATTGAGGAAAAATGGAGAGATGGATGAATGGGTTGGACAGATGAATGAACAGAGAGAGACAGATGGACAGATGGATAGATGGGTGGGTGGATGGATGGATAGATGGATGGATGGGTGGAGACATACATGGGTGGACAGGTAGATGGATGTATGGATGCATGAATAGATGCATGGTCAGATAGAGATGGATAGACGGATAGATGGATGGGTGGATAGATGGATGGGCAGGTGTATGGACAGATGGACAAATGGATAGATGGATGGGTGGATGGATGGATGAGTGGAGAGATGGATGGATGAGTGGAGAGATGGGTGGATGGATAGATAAATGGATGGGTGGATGATGGATGGATGGATGGATGGATGGATGGGCTGTTTCAGAGATGAGTGGATGGATGCATGGATGGACAAATGAACAGATGGACAGACAGATGAATGGACAGATGCATGCTTGGGTGGATGGTAGATGGTGGACTGGTAATAGGATAAATTAACATGTAATGAGATAGATGACAAGTAGATAATAGATGGATGAATGACAGAGATAGAAGATAAGGAGATGTAGACAAATGGATGGATAGAAACACACACAGAGGTTTGAAAGACATGTCTCATGTGGCTGTAGGGCCTGGCAAGTCTGAAATGTTCAGGGCCAGCCCTCAGTCTGGCCGGCGTGGATGCTGCCACCTGGATTCTAAAGCCTAGAAACTCAGGCATGATTTCTAGATCGTACTCCGCAGTCATTCTTTCCTCTTTAGGGACCTTCAGTCTCCTTTGTCTCACACGTTCAATTGATTGGGTGAGACCCATCAGTATGGAGGGCAGCCTACCAATATAAATGTTCATCTCATTGGGTGCCCTGACCACGTCTCCATTTGCCTTTAGGTGGAAGACTCTGGAAGGTCCACTACATGACGCCACGATTCCACCCCAAGGGCGCAGGGGCCTGCTACGGCCGGGGTGTGTGCCCCTGCTCGGGGGACGGTGTGACCCAGCACAGCCCGCCCCTGCTCTTTGAGCTCTCCAGGGACCCTTCTGAGGCACGGCCCCTGTCCCCTGACTCTGAACCTCTGTACAACATGGTAGTAGCACAGGTGGGTGAGGCTGTGGAGCAGCACAGAAAGACCCTGAGCCCTGTGCCCACCCAGTTTTCCCTGAGCAACATCATCTGGAAGCCGTGGCTGCAGCCTTGCTGTGGGACCTTCCCCTTCTGCGCGTGTGGGCAGGATGAAGATCACAGTGAGACATGACCTCACACTTGGCAGGATGCCCGTCATCAGACAGACAGACGGGGTGAAACGAGTTGGCGGGAGTGTGGCAAACAGTGGAACCCTCATGCCCTGTGGGTGGGTATGCGAACTGGAGCAGCCACTCTGGAAACAGTATGGAGGCTCCTCAAAAAATTCAAAATAGAGCTTCCTATGACCCAGTGATTCCACTGCTGGGTATTTACCCCAAAGGAAATGGTAATAGGATCTCAAACAAATCTGCACCCCCATGTGCACAGCAGCATGATTCATGGCAGCCAAGACCTGGAAGGAACCCAACTTCTCATCGATGGATGGATGGATGGATCAATGGATGGATGGATGGATGGATCGATGGATGGATGGATAAAGAACAGGTGGTCCATCCACACGATGCAACATGACTCAGCCACGAGAAGGAAGGAGATCCTGCCATTTATGGATGACGTGGGGTGGACCTCAAGGACATTGTGCAAAGTGCAATAAGTCAGACACACCTAGGGAAAAAAAAGCATGAGCTCACCGATACATGCAATCTTAAAAATAAAAAGAAATTCGAACTTGTAGAAAGAGAGGATACAATAGTGATGGCTGCTAGGAGTTTGGGGGGAGATGGCTAGAGGATGCTCAGAGGACACGAACTTTCAGTTATGAGAGGATCACATCCTGGAGATGCCTGGGCCAGCACGGCGGTGGGGGGGAGGGGCTAGTTTCTGATCCTGTATCCTGTCCTTGAAATCTGCTGAGAGACTAGCCGTGCGGTGTCGTCGCCGTGCACACCCTACGTGATCATTAGCGAAGGTGATGGGTGTGTTAATTCACTTCACCGGGGTGGTCATTTCACGCGGTGTACGGGTATCGCATCATCGTGCTGTACACCATAAATACATACAGTTTTGCCAGTTCTGCCCCCATGAATCTGCGAAATAAATATTGAATGTTTAAATTAAATACTTAAAAGGGAGAAGCACATCTCGCCCACAAACCAGGACGATGGAAGGGGACACACACCATAAGGTCTAGCTTGGGTTTCCCTGTCTTGAGTACCGTGTCCTGGGCACAGAGTGGGCAGTGGACACCCAGTAATGCCCCCAGTCCTGCTCCTCTCCTAAAGCTCGGGAGTGATCATGATGCCAGGATCCAATTTTTGTACACATTGATTTTAAAGCATCCATCCTTGGGGTTTCGCTGTGTCTGCGGACAGCCTTACACAAGGGGAGGCTGATGTTTCCGAGCCTCGTCTTTCTGGCTAACAGAGAAACCAGCTCCGTGTCTGGTGTTGAGGATTGGATGATCTCCTAAGCGGCTGATGTAACCGCACACATTACATTCACTGCCCCTCTGTCCTCATCTTACGAGTTAGAAATTACTTTGGGGCTGCTAGTAACAGACATCGGGAATAAATGCCATAAGCGAGAGAAGGATGTGTGCTCTCGAAGGGGAGCAACCGCGGGCTGGCAGCCTCATTGCAAATGCACGCTCTACTCTCCTCTGCCTCATGGTCTCAGGATGGCTGCAGCAGCTCCAGCCATGACGTGGACATTCCGGGCTGCAGGAAGAAGGGCATTCCTCCCAGTCGAGTCAGCCCCGGCGAAGGGGATTTTGCAGAAGTCCTAACCCCGGACCCCTGCCTCCATCCATAGATAGAACTGGGAATTGAGAGATGCACTCTTGCAAGTGGGCACATATCAGCCCCGGTGTTAGAATCAGGGTTCGTTTCAGCCTGAAGGTGAGACAGCCTTTTTTTTTTTTTTTTTTGACTTGACTTGACCAAGGTCTTTAATACATCATTTCATTGCTAAATTAAGTGACTTCTTCTTTTTTTTTTTTTTAATTAAGTGACTTCTTAAGCATGTGTAGCCCTTGCTGTTCATTTATAAACGTCAGGAATTTCTGCAAGAAATCTCCTCCAGGGATTTTTTTTCTTTTTTTCCGTCCTTTATGACTTTTTTTATCTTCTTGTGAGTCACTCTTTTCCAGTGAAATGTCTTTCTGCTCACAGAACACTATCAGTATCCAGCTCTACATCACTGTGTTTCTTTTTTTAATGCAAAACTGACTGGGTGATGGGCACCGAGGGGGACACTTGACGGGATGAGCACTGGGTGTTATGCTGTATGTTGGCAAATCAAACTCCAATGAAAAAATATACACACAAAAAAATGCAAAACCGAGGCAGAAGATGGGACGCCCAGCAGGGGGTGGGGGCGTGGAGGGGATGGGGGAAAGCCCCCCCCCTCCCCCCCGCCACTGCCAGGCACAGGGAGCTGTGTGCAGACCCTCTGGGGTAAGCGGGATTCACAGCAGGGCTCGGGCACTCAGAGCTCATTCACACCTTGACCGGACAAGCCCCAGCTCAGTCTCCAGGGCTCTGGACTCACAGTGAAACATTGGCAAGGAGCCTCACCGGTTAGACTGGCTGTGGCTTAACTAAGGGGCAGGACAGACCCCTCCCCTCCGCTGTCCGCTCTGAGCCAGCTTGAGAGGAGTTTCCTCCCACACAGCAAATGGGGAGCTTTGCACGTGGTGTCGGATGTTGCTGAATCCCCACGGCTGCCTGCCTTCCCCTCCCACACCCTTGTACCCAGCTCTGCCTGAGTGTGAGCACACCCAGAGGGGTCCCGGGGGTGCACTCCAACATCCAAACTGGGGAAAATTTGCAGATGTGCTCAGCTTTGGGTGGCCCCAAAGATCAGCTGGTTAAACATCCAGTGGGGTGCTCACCAGCACGTGCAAAAAACCCCACATATTTGGACACTCTACCTCTCACAGTGTCCCCAAGAGTGAATGCCAAACCCACCAGGGACCTAAACATTATGAGAAGAATCTGCAAAACATTCAAAAAAGAAAAAAAAACTCAGGACAAAATCTTTATTTTTGGGGGATTGGGAAAAGATTTTTGTTTTTAAGGATACCCAAAGCCTGATCTACTATTCAAAACTTGATAAATGAGAGTTTATCAAAAGTCAAAGCTTGAGTGCTTCAAAGAGCACCGTGAAGAAAAGGAGAAGATAAGCTCGGGACCGTGGAGAAAAATATTTCCAAATGAATACAAATCCATAATAAGGAGACAAACCATCCGGTAAATGAGCAAAGACATGCAGTCGTTTTACTAAAGATACGAATGACTAATAAGCATGTAAAATGATAATTGGTCTGTGTTTCCTAATTCAGGAGTGGTGGCCCCAAAGAACCCCTGTTCTGCTTCAACTTGTCTCCAGTCCAACGCCAAAACCCATCAGCACTCGGGCTGCTCGCGTGCATTCAGGTAGCACTCAATGGTTTCAGCAGGATACGACCAACTGAGGACACTATACTTTGTTCCTCTATATCTACGCACTGTCACCCACCCTACAACGTCAGTATATCTACAAGTGCTTCTCCCACATGCCATTGCCTCCTGCCCCCAAATAATAATTGAAAAATATTACTAGGAAAATGCAATGTAAAAAAAAAACCCACACAACCCTCTTTTAATGCACCAAAATATTAGTTATAGTACAGGTCAAATCTCTTGCGGATTCAACTTCTACAACCGTGTAGTCCTGACTTTACGTAGAATAGATTCTGGCGTTGGCATTATTCAAAGAACAACACCATATTACACCTCTTACAAATATGTTATTTAGAAACCTCAGAATGAACTATTCATTTATTGAATATGTCATGATATGACATATGAACATGTCACAATGTCTGCCATACAGAGAACTCAATAACTATGGGATGGATGGGTGGATGGATGGATGGATTGATGGATGGGTGGATGGATGGATGGATATATGAGTGGATGGTTGGATGGATAGGTGAGTGACTGGATGGAAGGATGGGTGGAGGGATAGATGGATGGATGGATGGATGGATGGATGGATGGATGGATGGAAGGTTAGGTGGATGGACTGATGGGTAGATGGATGAAAGGATGAGTGGATAGGTGGATGGAAGGATGGATGCAAGGATGGGTGGAAGGATGGATACAAGGATGGGTGGGTGGATGGATGGATGGATTGATGACTGGAGGATGGAAGGATGCATGAATGTGTGGATGGGTGAGTGGATGGATGGATATATGAATGGATGGGTGGCTGGCTGAATAGGAATATGATGGCTGGATGAAAGGATAATGGATGGATGAAAGGATAGATGGATAGGTGTATGGATGGATATACCAGTAGATGGATGGATGAAAAGAGGTATGATGGGTGGATAAATGGATGATGGATGGATGAAAAGAGGTATAATGGGTGGATAAATGGATGATGGATGGATGAAAGGATGGATGAATGACTGGATACATGGATGGGTGGTTGGATGGATGGATAGACTGAGTGAATGAATGAATTAATGAATGAATGAATTCACAACACTGAAAAACAGTGTTAGGAAATGGGCAGCTTCCCTAGAGAGAGACCTTAGGGAATTTCACAAACTGAGAAGTAAATAGCTCTACACATTTTACTGCAATTAGGAATTCTGGAAAAAAAAATGTTGGTGACTTAAATTTAGTGTAGGACAAAGACACCCACATCCCTTCCCTCTGTTACATATAATATATCATTCTGATGGCTCAGGACGCACGCAAACACACACCAGAAGGGACACCATGTCGCTGTTTTAAAATTTTAATTGAAGTGCATTAACATCCATTCACATCAGAAGATAGAGACCAGAATGCAGAACAGAAGTCCGTGTTGAACGGACACCTTAAAGCAAGGAACTTGTGTCCAGAAACAGGAGTTCTCTTCCCCACAGAAGCTGAACCAGATTCAAATATCCATCATCTGGACTCTTTCCTCCTTCTCAGTATGCAGACCCAGGCTTCTGTTTTCCATAACCCAACACCACAGCACACAGCACCCACGGTCTTTCCCCAGAATAAATATAGTGTCATTCTAATGGCTGATGACCGTCCCAGCTCAATCCCTATAAGGCTATATCCATATGGCTATCTTCACTTAGCTCTGGAAGCATCCTAGGTGTGATGCCAACCAAGACTGCAGACCATTAGCCACCCAGACGTAAAGGAAACAACCCCTGCATAACTCACATCTTGCGGAAGCTCACATCACAACTCATGTCATGCACTCCCCCAGATTCCCCTACCCAAGGGCTCACCTGCTCGACATGATGTAAAATGTGGCCAAACACACCCACCCAGCTATAGCAGGGCCAACACCACTTGGTCCAAACCTATCTGTACGAAACCTTTTGATGTTCCACACCATGTGCATGATAATGCATTCTAACTTCAAAAAAAAAAAAACCCACACACATTTCCCTCTCTTTAGGACAGTGATGCCTGTTTCTAATTATGATTGTGGTGGCCATGAGCAGTGACCCTGTGAGCTGTTCCAACACACTGCATGAATTCACAAAATTGGGGTACTTCGGAAGATGAGGATTTCTCCTACAGCATCCAGTCTCATAAAAGTGAGATGCAAACAGGTGCATTGAAATGGTCTGGAGAACACAGTGACTTGACTCACTACTTGGGACTGAGGTAGTGATATCCAGCATAGAGCAGTGAAGTGCACGGGACGGCAAACGGATCTGCCTCTAAACCAAGAGCCTCCCCAGATCCTGTTAGTGTGAACGAGGTGTCATTAGAACCAGCAGGAGTAAACCCTTGGTTCTCCCAAACCAAGACGACGCTCTATGTCCCAAGCCAGCTAGAGTCTCCCTTCCACGTTACCTCCAGCGTTTCCCCAGTTGGGCATCTGTTAATGGCACCTGGCAGTCCCACTGGGTTTTGCAGAAGAGAAATAGCAGCTGTAGTGTCTCCATGAGAATTACCCTCGTCTGAACGTCTCCCTAGTCCTCAAGGAAAAGACTTTCCATCGTTGAGGCTTCCTGAGGTCCTGAATACATACACTGGTGTCATTAGCTCAGGGACAGAAGAGAATCTGCAGGGACGTCTAACCCTACATAGGATAGGTCATGGTAGCACCTGCCCAAGGCAGCATCCCAGAGCTCTTTGGAGCAGGACCAGAGAGCACAAAGAAGGGTCTACCAGAAGTTTATTCCTGCTCCCATTTGCTGAAAAGAACTGGCAGCTCAGGGAAGCCAAGAAGGCATGGGTAGCTTGGATCGGCAGGGCGGGAGCGGGGAGGTAGGGGGCTTTAAGCTGAGTTTTTGGCGGTCTACATAATTTTTGTGAGGCACTCAAGTTGGTCAGCCACAAATAGAGGCACATAGTTGAACACCTGTTCCCTCTGAAGGGCGTGGAGGAGATGTCCGCGTTCATGGGATCATGCAACAGAACACTGTCTAACCACACACGGCGTAACAGGATCGCTCGGGTTACTGCAGAAACCGGTCCAACTTCTCCTGGATGCGCGCGAATGCATCCTTCCCCATGTAATCGATGCGTCCCTCCTCCCACTTCCTCCTTTCTTCCTCGGGACTCAGCTCCTTGACCTTCTCTTCAATGGAAATCTCGAAAACCGACACGGCCAGGTCAACCTAGGGACGACAGACAGACAGGAGACAGTTTTTGAGGCCATCGCTGGGGTGACATAACGTCCGCTTTAGCCACTGGTTCTACAAATGAAGCTCAGTTCTTCTGAACAAAATACGTGCTGAGCTGAATATCACACTCTTTGAAGACGATGCTTTTCCTGGCCACGTTTTGTGAAGTCTTACAAAATACCATTCTACATGTGTTCACTTTTGCGTTACAAGTGTTTTAATTTCTGGCCACTAAACTGATTTACGCACACACTCGCACCTATTTAATGCTTCCACGCACCCGAAACCTCAATGTCTTGCATCACCGCATATAATGAAACTACGTGAAATCAAGAGAATGGTTGCCATATATGAATAAAGCCCATAGTAGTTTGGACCACCCGGCAAAGCCATTTCAGCAATGACCCCAGTGGTTTTCTGCTTGCAGATGGTGCGGTTTTTATCTTCCTAAAGCCAAAATATGAGAGAATATATAAACACACACATGTGCAAACACACTCACCTTTTCTTTGGCACCCAATGAGCCAACAAAAGTAGTAAATACGTTTGTTCTAAAAATTTCTTACCAAGGATTAGGAAAAGACGTCTAGAAATATGCACATGGTGATAACATACACACCCACAGATGCTACAGGGGACACCCAGGTACTCCCCAGACGCCGTGTGCATTGGTGGGATAATACCAGATGGTTCAATTTGATTTTCGATGCCACTGGGCATATGGTACGTACTCTCTACTCTAACTTTTTGCAGGTGTCTTTGAAGAGGTTGTATGGATAACTTTCCGTGTCCTACCCTTGTTTCCATACGTCATGTTCAAACATAGCCATCCTATTGGTCAAGGAAATAATAGCAAGAGTTAATTTTTTTTTTTTCTTTTCCAGCATACCTTAGCCCTTCTCTCCTCTAAGAGCACTTGGATTCAGGCTCAGTGCATGTCTGGGAAGTTAAACTTTCTAGAATGAACAGGACGCATAGCACACATGCTACAGTACTGCTCAACACAAAACAGTGTGGTGATCGCATCATCCATGATACCAAGAAGAGGTACATATCTAGGAAAACCACAAACTCCCTTGATTTTATGACACACGGTATTATACAAAACAGTGAGGGTCGTCCACAGGACAGTGGAGACACACATAGGAGGAGAAAGTGAACATGCCCCAGTTAAGCAGACAAGTAGTGGAGCGCCTGTTTCCTGGGTGCTCACAACACCACCTCATTGGGATGCATCAGGTGCATGCAGGTGCATCGCCCCAGAAGGTGCGAGTGTTCCTGGTGCCATCCGCTGGGAACAGCCAGGCTAAAGCCCTGGTGGTAGGGGTGGCGCTGATCCTTATGAGCAAGGCACTGTCATGGATTCTTCTAAATCACTCCTGGGTCTAATCCCTACCCCCATCTCCCACTTTCTCAGGTGGGCACCCCTGTCTCCACTTCATGGATCAGAGAAGGTAATGAACTCACCAACGGTCCCAAACCCACCATACCACACGGCTGGGCTGTCACATGAGGTCTGCTCAGCAGCACCCCCATACCGTGTTACCCCCTAACTGCTATTTATCTGAATCAGAGAGCCTCAGAGCCATAGTGCAGGAGCTGAATATGCTCATGTTCCACATGCCGGACAGCACAGGTTGAGAAGAAACCCTGTCACTGACACTTCTGGAAATAAGTTCAAAATACTGCATTTGGCATTTAACACACTGACAAAGAGCGTACATGTTTTCTCCAGCAGTAAATTCTAGTAGAGGCATTGTACAAACTAAAATATGTATTACATAATAGGCCATATTGTGACTATTGCTATAAACTAAATATTTGTGCTCCCCCAAAATTCATGCCAATCCTCAATAGGATGGTATGAGGAGGGGGGCCTTTGAGAGGTGGTCTGGTCATGATGGTGGAACCCCCATGAATGGAATCAGTGTCCTTATAAAAGGGACCCCTGGGAGCTTCCTCATCCCTTGCTCTGCATGAAGACGCAGCAAGAAGATGGAGGTCTATGAACTAGGAAGCGCGTCTCACCTTGACCTTGGACTTCCAGCCCTCAGAATTGTGAGAAATAAATGTACCATGTGCATAAGCCCCCCTCTATAGTATGCTGCTATAGCCTCTCAAATGGACACATGTTCAATATTAACTTTCATTGGAGACCCAATACCCGACTCTGGAGTCATATTAACTTTACTTAAAAACCAAAAGGTGTCATTCAATCACTGTTAGAAAAAGAAAATTGTTTTGCAATTGCTTTGATTAAACATATCCACAGAAAGAAGAACATTTAAGACAAGAACACAGAAGAGGAAGGAAAGGCACCACTAGCGCCATTTTAGCTCAAAACATTCATCCCCAGATTTTTCTCGCTTTCATCCTCTTCATTTGAGACAATGGCTTGCTGGGTGATTGTACCCATGCTCGCCGTACAGAACAGCAAAGCCCTGAATGTCAATTCAGTTTTGCAGAACAGTGTGCAAAGAGAGAAAGGCCACAGTGATTAAGGATGGGAAATAAAGTGACCAAGCACCCCACGCAAATGCCAGGAAGGAGGAAGACAAATCAGAAGTACCAAGAGATGCAGGCAGAGTCTTATTTCAAACCAAATCAAGCTGGAAATTGAGGTAGCAGTTGCCGCACGAGTGCTGCCGGCCCCAGAGATGGTGGATAGCTAGCGTCCACCAGGAGTGCCAGACAAGACAGTTAGGGTACCACCTCCAAAGCATCCTGAGGACTGGGGTCCCCGGTGACATCCACAGGGGGCTCCTGGCTTGGTTCCAAAATTTCCAGAGATGGGTCACCTTCTGCTTTATCCGTGGGCTGCTAGAAACATAACCATTGCATTGTTAGTCTGCAGACGGCCTCGGGCAACTAGTCTTAACCACAAGGACAGAGAACTCTTTGCCAGAGGAAAATATGATCAAATGAATCTCGTGCCAAATGGCCCTTTCTGCAAAGACTTGAAAAGGCAGGCCTGTCCGCTCCCACCATCCACCCCCGACACCCACTATTTCCCACACAAGATGAGTTGCTGGAAGTTTCTATGGGATGCACCAAAGGTAATTTTTCACACAGGGATTCAATTACAGTTCAGCCCTGAACGACGTGGCATTAGGGTCATTGACCGACACACAGTCGAAAGTCCACATATAAAAAAAAAAAAAAAGAAAATCCACATATAACGATTGACGCCCCAGAAACATAACTACCAATAGCCCACTGTTGATCGAAAGCCTTACCAGTAACATGAAAAGTCGATCAACATGTATTTTGCACGTTCTACATATTATAGAGTGTATTCTTAAAATAAAACGAGATGGAGAAAATAAAATGTGATTAAGACAATCACAAGATGTGAAAATACATTTATATAGTGCTATCATGCATTTTTTGGGAAG
This sequence comes from Canis lupus dingo, assembly GCF_003254725.2. NCBI lineage: Eukaryota > Metazoa > Chordata > Mammalia > Carnivora > Canidae > Canis > Canis lupus. The sequence goes on along the minus strand of NC_064281.1, from coordinate 1,437,353 downwards.
AAATCCATGTGTATAAGTGCACTCGTGCAAGTCAACCCTGTGTTGTTGAAGGGTTGACTATAGCTTATACCAAGTGCCCATGAAAGTATCTTACTAAGCTCGTGTCTCAATGAGCATAGCAGACTCTGAGTTCTGTCTTCTGATGATGCATGGTAACAGAAGCTCAGATTCATGAGGGCACATTTAGCAAAAACAAGGGTATGACCCATAATCCCTTAATACTGATATTAAAGATGGATCCAAAATCCTACCAAAAAAACTTTTTAAAAGGGGGAATATGTGTTATGGTGATGTTACACCTTTGTCATTTCTAATGCTTCCTAAAGGGAAATGGACTGACCAAATGACCAACAGAAGTCTGAACAGACACTTGGGTCCTTTATGGACTAATCGCAACACGTATTCGAGGTTGGGAAAACCATTCGGCAAGATCACAGGATGAAGAATAAAAGCATGGGGCATCTTCTCTGCTGTTCGACGGACACAGACACACCAAGAAAACAACACTAGGAGACACAGATGTGCGGGAGGAGTATAAATGAGGTGTACCGAGGTGCTCTGGGTCCCTGAGGAGTCTGCACATTGGGGGGAGGGTGGTGACAATGGGTCACACCTCACTCCAGCGGATGTCTCAAGTTCAGGCCACCCTATCGTCTGTCATAAAGAGAGAAAGAAAAGTACATTAGAATAACCCTCCTGCAAATATCTGAAAACACGCAAATATCTAGGTTGTTGGATTCCATGATACAAAGGCAGCACGACAAGGATCAGGTGTGGGGCAGACACGGCCAGGGTCACCAACTCCTGCAGCTGCTCCACTGTGTTGGGTTCACACTGTGTTGGGCTCCCGTCTTCTTTGTACGTAAGTGGAGACGCACGGCGACTTCTCACCCATGCCACTGAGATGCACTGTGACTCACCTCCACTGAGGTGGGATATGCTTTTCTCACTCTCGCTCTTCACATGTCACATGAGGAACAAGATCCCTCCAACCTATTTCAACTGAGGTTCCACAAGAAACAACCCCCCACAGAGAGCAACTCGAGGGATTATTTTCTCCATGCTTCCAAGGATGGTCCATAGCTACGGTCATTCCATGTGCACAGGAGAAAATACAGGGCACTGTGTGCAATGGCTGGCTTCAGCGGGGAGGGCTAATTCTGTCTCAGGGAGCCACAGTGGACATGGAATGTCCTAGAAGAAGCTGGAGCAGAACAACAGGAAGATTTTGGATCCCACGATGACTGCATGGAGCCCAGCATGCCTCTGCCACCAAAGCTGACTGGGACACAGACATAGATTTTTACCTATTTGGGGCTGTTAATACCCCGCGCCTAATCAATTCATGGTCAGGAAGCAAGTTTGTGCCCACAGGCTGGGGTCTGTAAATGATCCAAAGGCTTCCGCAAGATTAACCTAATCACGTCTGCCAGAGGCTAGAGAACGCTGACACATTGCCCCAATTCTCCCTGCAAACACACGCAGAAGTCATGTGGGCAGGCTGGGCTGCGCCTGTAATATCAATATCATAAGTGCATCCGGCATCTTATTTCCCCTTTAGGCAAGCAAGAGGCTGTAGACAAGAGTTTAAGCAGACATTTCAGAGGTGCTATGAGGCCGAGGAACTCATAAATGATGAGGTGTTCAGGAGGGACCCGCTGTACACCGCAGGCTTTCATGAGGGACTCCACTAAAAAGAGGGGCAGAAATAGAGCGCTCTTACAAACACAGAAGCCCAATTTCACACCAGCTCAGCCTCCCACGGGGTGTGGGCAAATCACCTCTATGAAAATTTCCTTCCTGGGGGGTGGGGGGGAAGCAATGCCCACTGGATGTTGATGATTCAAAACTCCCAACGATCCTTGCAGTTTCTCCATAAGCAATGTGTCGTGTGGTATCAATAATCACCTAGCACAGAGCAAGACAAGACCACATGAATGAAGAGCAAGAGGAAAAACAAAATCAAACCACAAGAACCACAAGATCCACACGAAATCCCAGATATAGGATTTATCAGACGTGGACTGTAATCAAGTGTAAGAGATACTTTAAATGAAATAAAGGGACAAGTTGGAGAATTTCAATGAAATATGGAAGCTGTGCTATTAACATTTTATGTTAATTGGGGTTAAAAATAGCTGAAATGGACTGTTGAGACCATGGGTTTCACAACTGATGAAACGCAATGAAAGAGAAGATCGATCAATTGGAAAATAGGCCAGTGGAATGAAGCATGGAAGGAGAAATGGGAGGAAAGATGTAGAGAAGGGAGTCATAGATGCGGCAAACATGGTAACAAGTCCTAATGAGATGTCATCAGAGTCCTAAAAGGAAAGAAGAGTGGGGAGAGGGAGGGGGAGACAGAGACATACAGAGACACAGAATGCGCAGAAGGAATACAGGCTCAAGCTACAGCCTGCAAGTAGGACAAATAGGGAAAATAATAAAGCCAGAGCTGTTGATTATAAAACAGATAATTAAAGCCCAGGAGAAAAATCTTCAGGGCAGCCAGAGAGAAGAGATAAATCGCCCTCAAGTGCCTAAACACGAATCTAGGAGATGAATCTGCAGAGCGATGATGGGCGTCAGGAGATGCAGGAACAACATCGTCAAAGTGCCTCGTAAGAGGAACTGACAAGTGAGCATTGTGCATCCCGGAAAACCTGGCCGCAAAATGAAGGTTAAGTAAAGGAATTTTCAGATATACAAGTGGAGAGAATTTTTCAGCATGAAGCCTGAATTAAAATGAATAATAATAAAATAATAATAATAAATAAAATAATAAAATGGATAATAACGGAAGTTCTTTGAGGGGAGAAGACAGCTGTTATTGATAGAAAGAAACACGGAATGAAAATAAGATGACATAGGTAAGTGGACTTGGACGGCAGGAAGTGGTTACAGAATTAAAACAGACAACAACAGCACAAAATGCCGGGGGGAAGAGAACAATCTGAAACCCTTCTGGGTTCTTCTACCTCCTGGAAGTCTCTAAGTCGTAAATACATTACGTGACATCAAAGTCAGGAATGACAATTGGAAAATCTCCAAGTAACCACTAAAAAAACGATCAAAATAATGCCACAGTGACATGGAAGGAGAGGCTAAAATGAAATAACTAAAAATACATTCGTGTATCCAAAGAAAGATTAAAAAGAGAGAAAAATATCTTTCAAATCGGTAATAAAATAAATAAATAAACCAACCATAGGAGAGATTTAAACATAAATATCCCAGTAATTGTATCAAATGTTAACAATCTACCCCAGTTAAAAGGCAAAAAAAAAGGAAATGGATAAAAAGAAAACAGAACCCCATTCCGAATTTTTTAGATAGTTCCAGCCTCAACGTTAAGAACATGGAAAGATTGACAGGAAAAAGGCAGAGCGAAACATACCACGTAAGTACTAAGCAAAACGAAGCTTTAAGGCAATAAACTTTGGTAGAAATTATTTCATAACAAGACGAAGATGTGCCAAGACCATATAGTAACTTCACGCGTCTTGCTTCGTTAACAGCTTTACTGAAGTACCGTTTCCATACTATAAATTGGGACTAACCTGTACAAATGGGCAAATTTTGACACAGTCAAGAGAGCAAATACGTGTCATCGCCAAAAGTTTTCCGCAGTAATCTCTCCCTCCTTCCTCCACCATCCCCAGGGGCCCTCTCTCATCTTTTATCTGACACTGTAGATTATTTCACCTCTTCTAGTATTTTAGAGAAATGGAACCACTTGGTACATATCCTTTTTTTTTTTTTTTTTGGTCCGGCTTCTTTGACTCGGTATGATTACGTTTTGCACATCGGTTGCCTGTCTCCGGAGTGCATTCCCTTTCATTGCCGAGTAGCATTCCAGTGTATGGACGGGCCGCAATGTGTTCACACTTTGACGTGTTGATGGACACACACTTGAGTCATCTCCGGTTCTGAGCTATTACACATCAAATCTGCTGTCTTCGTATGAACGTATGCTTTCATTTATCTTGAGTAAATACCGTAGGAGTGGAATGGACAGGTGACACGGTCGATGTATGATTGACATCTTAGCAAACTACGGGACTGTTTTTTCCTTGCAGGTGATGTAATGAGGTATGCAGAATAACCAAAAGGATCCAGGCAAAAATCGTAGGTTTTACAATAACACTATTTATAATGGCCTCAAAAACTAGGAATAAGTCCAGTAAAATGTATGCAAGATCTTTACTAGGAAAATGACCATATTGAAGGAAATTAAAGAAGATCTGTGGGTGGCTCAGTAGTCAAGCATCTGCCTTCTGCTCGGGTCGTGATCTCGGGGTCCTGGGATCGAGTTCCGCGTTGGGCTCCCTGCAGAGAGCCTGCTTCTCCCTCTGCCTGTGTCTCTGCCTTTCTCTCTGTGTCTCTCATAAATAAATAAAATCCTTTAAAAAATCTAAAAATAGGAAGTCCATAGAGCAGAAGACTCAAACTTTGGTGATATTAATTCTTCTAAAACCCATCTATAGAATCAATGCAATCCTACCCAAAATTCCAGATGATTTCTTTTTTTTTTTTTTTTTTGTATTCCAAGAAACTGTGAAGCTGATCCTAATATTCATATGGAAATTTAAAGGAAATTTTCAAGAGGCAAGGAAAGAAGAAAAAAGTTGAAGTACTTGCAGGACCGGTAATGAGACTTTTAAGGCCACGGTAACCAGGGCAGTAATTATCGGTGCAAGAAAGGGAGAAATAAAGCAAAAAACTCGCGTCTGGAAATAGATTCATCCACATATGGGCACTAAACTGACGGCAAAGGAAACATGACTAAGCAGGCGGGGAGCACTGGTGTGGTCCATAACCCGTGCCGTGAATTAATGACAGACACCCAAGTCACACTAGTGAATGTTGACCCCAAACGCATTCGTTACCTAATATCCATCCCAAGTAGATGATGCGCTTCTGTGTAAAAAGTGGAAACAATAAAAATTCTGTAAGACAACGAAGATGATTATCTTCATGACCCTAGTTTACGGACAGATACCCTAAAGAATAAACAAGACATACTACTCCTAAAGGAAATACTAAAACGTGGCTAAACTATAAACTTCTCTTCGTAGAAAGATGCCGTTTAGGGACTGAAAAGGCAACAGAGTAGGAAAAAAATATTAATACGTACTCTACTACCGAAAAAGAACTTGTATCTCGAATATACACGTCGTCCAGATGCTAACTTAAAGAAAAAAAGGAAACTCTGGAGAAAAATGTTCAAAGTATTTGAACAAGCATTTCCAAAAGAGTCAAAGCTTGATAAGCACCTAAGAACTGGCTCGAGTTAACTGAACATCATCTCAACCGTGCAAATTAAAACCACAAGGATGAGCGCTGGGTGTTGGCAAATTGAACACCAATAAAAAAATAAATGTATAAAAAATGCAATAAAAAATAAAACCACAAGGAGATGCCCCACGTGCTCACCGGCACCTTGGAAGGTTGCGGAATGAAGATGTGGCGTCATCCAGAGCTCCCAAACCCCGCTAGGGCTGCAGCCGCTTGCAAAATCCTGGGCGGAATCTACTAACACGCGATGCCCTTTGATGTAACGACCGCACCGTTGTTAGGTATAACGTCTCCAAAAACGCTTAGCAAGGGCAACAACATGCATGAATAGGCTTGCTGCTAGCAGGGTGATACCCGTGTTACCCAAAACGGCAGCGCGCCCATCAACGCCGGAATTAATCGATTCTTCGGGTCTTGCTACGATTTGATAATACGCAGCCCATGAGAATAAATGAACTACCGACCCACTCAGCAGGACGAATCGATCTCGTACAGATGTCAACTGAAAGAGACCAGACCCAAAAGTACATACTGTGGGGCCCCCCCTTAGAAGGCGCTCGAAAGCACCCGCAAGGAAGTGGTGTGGGTCAAGGTCGGGAGAGCATTTCCTAGTGGCTGCGAGGGTGCGAGAGGTCCCTTGGGGTGAGTTTCTGGACCTGGATTGCGGCGATTTAGGACGCTTTTCACTCTGAAAATGCATCAACCTGTATACTTATCATGTGTGGCCTTTTTGTTTTGTTTTGTTTTGTTTTTGTTTTTGTTTTTCCTTTTTTTTTTACATGTGTGTTATCCCTCCACGAAAGCTTTTACGAAAACAAAATGGGATGTTCTACGAAGTCACAATAAAAACAACCAATAACTCTAAAAAAACAAAGGGCATTCCTCACTTTCCATTTAAGTACATTTCCCCACCCAAGACACTGGAGGACAAAACACTTGGCTGTGAAGACAGTACATGGCGAATACATTAACTCATACGGGAAGAAAATGAGACATTTAGCTTTATTTTGGAAAACCGAGACCTTGTCAATACTGTTGCCATCATTATATATAGAAAGGCTGCTATCTTCAATAAGGATCCCAATTTCAGGACCCAGCTCTTGTACACTTTCAGGAATTTATGAAAATGATCTTCTATTTTTTATTTATTTACTTATTTACTTGTTTACTTATTTATTTATTTATTTATTTATTTATTTTATTTTTTTGAATTTATTTTTAGACAGGGTTCCAGCTCCGCAAACTAAAGACCCGGGGTCAATGATTCAATACATGGCCGGTAGGTGGCAGTGATGATGCATAATTAATTCCCAAATAAGGAACCATACCCCAGATACCGTGGAAGCTTCCCTTCCTTTTTAATTCTTGTTTCAAATTTTTATTTAAATTCTACTGAGGGCAGCCCGGGTGGCTCAGCAGTTTAGAGCCTGCCTTTGGCCCAGGGCGTGACCCTGGAGACCCGGGATCGAGTCCCACGTCGGGCTCCCCGGTGCATGGAGCCTGCTTCTCCCTCTGCCTGTGTCTCTCTGCCTCTCTCTCTCTGTCTTGAATAAATAAATAAAATCTTAAAAAAAATAAATTCTAGTGAGTTAACATACAGCGTGATTCTAGTGAGTTAATATAGTATAATATCGGCTTCAGGAGTAGAATTTAGTGATGCATCCCTTTTATTTATTTATTTATTTATTTTTCAGCCCTTCCTTTTAATTTTTTTATTATTTTTTTAAATAAATTTATTTTTTATCGGTGTTCAATTTGTCAACATACAGAATAACACCCAGTGTTCATCCCGTCAAGTGCCTCCCTCGGTGTCGGGCACTGAGGTGGGCATCCCTTCCTTTTAAAAGCGTGAGGATTTCCTCGCTTCTGGAGACACGTGCTCATCAGCAATCAGGCAGGCCACCCAGATTTCTTCAACCGTCAATCACTGCAACGCAGAATTCACAGACGGCAGGATGGAAGGGTGGGTTAGAGCAGGAGAGAAGAGTGAAGCAGACACCCCAAAACACCACGTTAGTACGGATCAAAGTCACACCTCCAGGTGGACTGTTCTGTATTCCTTCCCCCGGCCGCTTCCTCTCGCCATCTGTAGACACGGGTCATTGACCGCAGCGACCCACCGTCTGGAGAGGTTCTCCAAGCCCGGGGCCTGGGGGTACGTACGGAGGTGAGCGGGAGCAGGGACGGCAGCCAAGACTAGAGTTGGGAGTCCCACAATTACTTGTGAGGACTAGTGAACTGTCCTGAACGGGCCACACTCAACCCACCTGGGGAGTCGCCTCCCGTCTACCGATCCCTTGGGCCTCGGGCTCAGACTCCACGGAGCCCAGGAAGATGACAGCCCCAGGCCCCATCTATAGACCCCACGGCCCGCAGGGTCACACGTTCAATGACGTTCAGTGACGTTCCTCCTTCCACACAGGGACTTGTTCTGAGCCCACTTTTCTCCAATCTTGGGCTCTCTCCCACCATCTTCCTTCCCCCAGTCCTGCCCCTTGAGGATGGGGTAGGGTTCGCGGCCAGAGCAAACTTGCCCAAATGGCACCACAATCGTCCACCACGGATGGACCCGGCTGTCCCTGCGTCTGCTCCATTTGTTTGCGTTGACGTGAAATCACAACTCAAAGACTATTACGGCGTGAAGCTGCCCAGACGAGGTAATTTACTCCACATTATAATAAAGCGTAGAGTCCCTCCCACAGACACGTTTCCTAAAATTTAAACACTGGCTGTTCCCAATCTATGACAGTTCCACCAACCCCGGGTGAAGCACACAGAAAAATACAACAGCCCTTGAACCCACCACCCCCGAGAGCCATCTCCGGCTACAAATTCCTAATAATCTCGGTGAGGAATTAAGGGAATAAAACCGGCTTTCAACATGAGGATTCAAATTCAGAAATCTTTAAACACTGGACATTATTCCAACGTACTCACTCAGCGATCGGGGAGGGAGAAAGAACGGCCTCGTTTGGTGTTATCCCTTCTGCAAATAAGACCCGGTATTAGTTTTCTTCTCCGAGGAGGAGCACTCAGCAGACCCAGGCTCAGGAGAAACGAGCACACGGGTCAGCACGGATCTGCAAGTCATAGTCTCATCGAGGGGCTGGCGAAAGCTCTCCGGCTGCAGAACTGCGTGGCCTGGCAGCTGGGCTCCAGGGAGATGCAGGCGACACCTCTTGAACTTGAATGTTTGGGGACCCCACAATATCAGGATGAGACCCGACACCTGTTCTCAGGGTATTAGCTTCTTGTGGCCGCTGGGACAAATGCTCACTCTTGCTTCCCCTTTGGGGTGGCCCCAAACGATGCAGACTAACCATCTTGCGGTTCTGGAGCTCAGAACTCCGACACGGGTGTCCCTGGGCTGAAGCCAAGATGTGGGCCCAGTGGAGTTCCTTCTGGCGGCTCCCCCAGATGCTCCATCTCCTGGCCTCTTCCTGCGTCCCGAGGGCCCTCCAACCCTGCTTATGGCCACGCGCCCCTGACGGCAGCAGCACGCAGCTCTTCCCGTCTCTATGTGGCCTCTTCCATCACCTCACGTTCTATCAGCAAATCTCCCTCTGCCTCCCCCGTCTGAGGACCCTGGTGACGACACAGGGCCACCTGGAAAACCTAGAGTCATCCTCTCGAGGTCTTCAACCTAACCACAGCTGCCTAGACCCCGTTTCCAGATAAGGTAGCGGTTTCAGGTTCCCAGGATTGGGACGCACACCTGTGAGAGCACTACGCCACGTACGCCATGTGAAACGGTGCGACGATCCACACGAACGCAGGAGCCCCTCGAAGCCGGAGCACCCCGCAGACGGGGCCACGCCCTCTCCCTCCCCGGGAGCCCCAGGAGCTCCGGGAGCAGGCTCGGAGCTCTGTCTCCTCCGGGAGCCAGCGTCTGACTCTCCCGGCACACCTGTGTGGAGGGCGGGTACTTACGTCTTCCGCATGGCATCCCTTGGGTGAGGGTGGGGTGTCATCCGAGACCACGGTCTGCTCCACAGGGCCCTGAGCAGGCCAAGGCTGGCTGGACCCCACTGCTGATATTGCACCCAACTCCTCGACAGCAGCCTGCACAAAGAGGGATGCATCCGGTAAGTCCTCCTTACATCTTTTTAACTCTCTGGCTGCCCTGGGGACCCCAGGACCCGTCCCGTCCTCTATGAGGCCAGCGCTCCCCAACCGTATCAATCATCTGCACTCAATAAACATAAGCTCACCCAAGGAATGCACACAGACTTATGAAACCAGGCCCTGAGAACCTATCAACAACCTATAAATCTTCTAGGGCCAGGGTCTGACACTGTGGAAACAAAAGCAAGCACTGCCGTGCCGCAGGACCGACACAGAGACCCCCAGGGCCGTAGGGCTCGTGGCCATGGGACAACTCACAAAGGTAAGTTCTAATAAAACAGGTGACAGGTGGTCCTCCAGGAAGTTGCCACCATTCTGGCAAGAACCACCACATGGGTCACGTCTCCTAGACTTATTCCTCAGAACCACCTGACTTCCACATCTTTTCTTCCTCCCCGTAAACTGTGACACCTTGCAAACCACCTGGCAGGAAATAAGTGGCAACACAAACACAAATAAACTCCTATTCCCTCGTGTGACATGATCAGAGAAACTCAGTCCTTCCAAAGAGAAGCAGCCCCTAGTTCCACCAAACAAAAACTGTGGCAGAGGTTATTTTCAATTTGTATGGATTCTTTTCAATCAGGCCGCTTGGTACTAACACACGCGCTGGTAAATAACGATCAGGTAATAACCTTTCCTGGGACCGAATTTCAAGAAGCCTTCTGCGCGGCAGGTGTATCCGTACTAAACTGGCTGCACAAACGGGACTATTGAGTGCATGAAGGGTTACCATTACATTTTTTTAAAAATCAAATTGGTCTCAATCAACGGTTTCAAAAATCCTCTTGAGCAACGTCCTCCAAAAGCCACTTGCATTGATGATGTAAATTGGCAAGTATCTCCTAGAACAACATGGTAATCAATCACCCGCAGCCACTTAGCTGCAAGTGGCTCTTTCCCTGATGAAGGCGGCCAACTGAAATAATCTATTTATGCACGAACCCTCTAGATCACACCAACATTTTGGCTCATTAAACATTCATGATTTAGAGCCAGAAAAAAAAAAAACCAAACCAGGGTGTCTGTATCTTCGGCGTCCTCTATGAAATACGGCATGTTCAAACAGAAGGGAGCGTTCCGAGTAAGTACACCGGGTATCGATCGCGCAGAGCCTATGCCCGTCCTCAACTCTTGCTTTTAGAGGGTGTCGCTGGCTTACGGTGTGTCCCGGAGATGCGTGATCTTCTTCATCCTGGAAGCTTTCGTAAAGGGGCAGGATGCTGTGCTGGTAGATTTTCCACCAGAGGTTAAGGAAGGATGTCTGGTGCTGGTTGGCCAACCCGGAGCCCTCCTCCAAAACCGAGCCAGTCTGGGGGTTGTACTTGTAGTTCCAGGGCTTCGTGGGCCCCAAAAAGTGGACGACCTTCACACTCGAGCCAAATCTGAGGAAGAAACACAAAACGATCTACTTTGCACGTGGAAGTGATCACATGCATGCAGGAAGCACTCCACAACCACCACACACATCAAAGAAAGCAGTACATGGACACTTGTCTCAACGCTACTAGGTGGACCGGGTGGTAATTTTCCTTAATTTTTTTTTTAAACAATGAACATTTGGAGTATTTTGTTTTCTATCTACCAAGAAACTTCACTATAACCTATTGGGAATCCTCAAACCCATTTGAGGGAATCCTCAAACCAGAAGACTAAATCAAGAGTCTTATAAAGATAAACATTATCGTAGATTGCCCAAAACATCATCTTAAAACAACAAGGACCCTCCCAAAAATCGCTTTTACGGTAGACAACACTAGCTACAAACAAGAAAACTGGGTTCTCTTACAAGATTGTGAATTTTCTCCTCTCAACGTTTTTAAACATTTTTTCCCCATAATCATCTTCCCATGAAATTTGCACTGTATATCCGCATTCTGTATGTACATCTCTGCTTTATACATCAGAAAAAATAGGATGTTTTCACTCCCCAAGGACCCATTTCTGCTCCTTGGAGGCAATATGTTCGCTGTTAAAAATACATGCTTCTAGAATTATTCTTTCCCTAGATTCTGCTCAAACTTTCCACTTTTGTTTATAACAACATCACCGACAGCAGCGAATCTCAAATGTTTTGGTCCTAAGACTTCTTGACATTCTTTTTTTTTTTTTTAATTTTTTTTTTCTTCTTGACATTCTTAAAACACACCGAGGACCGAGAGTTGAGCTTTGTTCACGTGGATCCTATCTGTATGCATTTACCGTCACGGACAACAAAGCCGAGAAATCTGAAGACAGATTTAACCAATTTGTTAGAAATCAATCCACTCACGAGATGTTGACGCTCATTTCATACTTTTTCGTGAAAAATAATTGTATTTTCGAAAAGCAATTCCCAAAGGAATGATGCTGACCATCCCAAGAGGAGACAGGTGCTTTCTCTTATCTGCATCTGCATTTAGTGCGTGGTTCTATTTTTTTTTTTAATTTTTAGTGTGTTATTTTACCACGTCATGGAATTCCTATAAAATCCCCCTGTATACTTACAAAAAAAGAAAAATGATAAGAGAAGAAAAAAATAACATCTTAGAATAACTTTTTTAAGTCATCTAGACTCTGCAGACATTTGAAAGAATTGTGGAGAACCCGTCGGGGGTTCCTTAGGCCATACTTTGGGAACCACAACCATTAAGCCTCACCGCCTTGACTACCTATAATTTAAAGCAAGAGGCAACGAGAGGGATGATCTAATTTGTTTTTGTCCCACATGCCAAAGGCTGATAAGGATTCTAGAGACAGGGTTGCTGGAAGGCACCAGGCATGGAAGGATCTAGAAAGTGGAGAACTTACCGCTTGAAAGCGGGGCTGTAGGTGTACGCCGTGTTACTGCTCAAGTTATAGATGAACGGTAAGTGCTTGTGGATGTCTGCTGTCGACCAGCTACTGAAGAAGCTATTCAATAAGCCTTGATCTGCCCCTAAATGGTGAACGTACACCCAAGGAGGTTAATCACGCGTGGTCCAGCCCTTCCACGTGTTTGAAGGGCTTAAAATACACAGTCGCACGTGCGGTCCCATTGTACTTCTTTTCTCTAAGCCCATTACAATATGATCGTTTGTCTCAAAAAGAATGGATCACCCATATCACTAATTTTAACAGTGCGTATTCTCTCCAAAATTCTCCACTCATAACCCAAACCTTTGATAATTATACCCTCACATTGTCTCCAAAATTCTCCATTCCTCCCGTAATGAATTTTATCTTGTAGCCACACTCTTTCCCCAACCGTGTTTGCCTGGTGGGCAACTCCTCGCCCTTACGCAGAGACGATTCTTGGTCGGTGTACGGTTTTCTTTTTGTGACAACAATTCTAGCATTTTCCGCATCTACTAACGCGCAATCAAGCCAAATATCGGCTTCTCGTGGCTCGCTTGACTTTATGCTACGTCAGGGGCTGGTCAAAGGAGGCTGGCATCCGTTTTTGTTAATAAGGTTTTACAGGAACGCAGCCATGCTCATTGAAGCCTTGTCGGTGGCTGCTTTCGCTCTACAACTACAGAACCCTATCTGCCCCAGAGATCGGATGGCTTGTGATGCTGAAAAAAACTCTATTACCGGGTCTTTAGAGAAAGGTTCGCCTACTTATTTCTGTATGGTCAGGTTTGGGGAATCGTTCTTCTTACTCACTGAGGATATTTTCCTCAATGGGTTTGTCGCGTACTTAGTTACTGACTTCACTTATCCCTCCCACCCCGACCGTCCTCATGCTCCCACCCCCTGTTTAACTGATTAGTGCCACTCCCATATCCAGGGGGAGTGAGGATGAGGCAGGGGTATGGGCGCTGGAAACGGCCCCCTCCCCTCCCACCCACCTCCAGCATCCCGTCGCTCACCATCAAAGCTGCCGTGGTCGGTGGCGTGCTGCAGCAAGAGGCCATGCGTCTCGAGAGACGGTTGGAAGACAAACACCCCGCTATTGAAGCAATCCGGCCATCCGGGGTCGGGGGCTGCAGAAAACTCTGTCCTATCAAACAGCTCGTCGATGTTGGATAGCACCTGGCCGAGCAGAGCATGGGGAACCCGTAGCGTCACGTCTCTTACCTCCGGGATGCAGGTGACAAATGCAGCAGGAACCCGAGGGTGGCCAACGTGTAGTGATTGGAAACCTGTGCCCATTTTTTGAGCTGACGCTTTCTCTAAGGCTTGCTTTAGGAGGAGGAGAGACCCTAAGATTGCCCTCCGGTTTATTTCGAGTGATGGAACTAACACCGTCTCTGAAACTATTTTCTCAAGGTTCTTAAAATCCTCTAGCGAGCTCGCCTGGCTGTGTATCCTCTTTAACCTAGCAAACGTGACCAACAAACCTCTGAAAATGCACACGTGAAGAGGCCTGCAAGTCGGTATGATGTAATCTGTTGCCTTCTAGAACTTGACTGACGCCAGACCCCCTCCAACACCCGCCGCCTTGCTAAATTGTGCTCCGTTTGGAACAAAGAAAACGTGCCTCCAACTGCGTTACTGGCCTCACTTTCCTCTGAACCTCTCCATCTTCCTAGAGACCCGCTTTGACACAACCAAGACAATCTAGAACGGATGCCAACACCCCAGCGTCATTTCCCATTTCAACTTTCCAATGGCCGTTTTTCAGAGTCGTCGTCATTGGTTCCTACACCGTAGGCCACTACCCCAAATGACGCACGGAGGACGCCACAGCCTAAGAAGCCAGGTGCACCAGTCCAATCAGAACTATGTAACTCAATATGCAACCAAGGCAAAATATTTTTTCTAATTATTCTATTTTGTGTAGATGACATCACGTGATTATTAACCCCTCCTAGGAAAGGAGCCTCGGGGGCAGGGTTACAGCAGTGCTAGTGCTATGTCATATCTAATTTTGGCCAATGCTGGTGATACAGATGCATGTTACCTGGTGGGAATCCACCTGTAGGAATCAGCAACCCCCTTAAAAAGGGGAAGGCAATGTCCTTGAAGGGTTCCTCACCAAGTGGAGTATCAGGTCCTCATTATCCCTCTGTACTCACCAAAGTATCTGCATCCAGGAAGACACACTTGCTGTAATGGGTGAGAGTCCAACAGTGAAGCTTGGTGAGGGTGACCCCAAGCTCAGGCCTCTTCAGAAAGGCCAGGTGGATGTAGTCTGCACTGTCTATCAGGTTTACCTCGATTACTTCATCAAACACCTTGGAGAGGATAACCCTGGAAAAGACATAGCACCAAGTACTAGGAGACCAAGGGAACATTCAACACACAGGACGTGCTGTCCCCTTTGCTTCATACAAACGTGAAGCGTGCATCCAAGATCCCATCAAACTCAGCGCAATCTTCCTATGGAGCTTTGCATCCGTTCTGCTCATCCTTAAATCTTATGCAAACTTGAAGATCTTGACCCCTATACCTAACTGTGTTAGGTAGGCTGATTCCAGTCATCCCGCAGAAAGGTATTTCTCTTTCAAAAATGCACGGGCCTTGGGATGAATGCTGAGCCAGGAGAAACTGACAGATGTCCACTACGATCTCCATCAGCTTTTATTTTATGTATTCAAAACCTACATTGTTAGTAGCATACAAGTTCAGGACTCAAATTTTGAAAGACTGTACCTTTTCTCAAAATGAAATTTTCCTGTGTTCCATTATATATATATATATATTTTTTTTTTCTTCAATTCTACTCTATCATAGGCTGGAATATCTTGTGATGACAAAAAAAAAAAAAAATTGAGGAAAAGCCAGAAAAAAGATGCAGGCACATCAAAAGGATACAGGGTGACGATCAGGATTTGAACAAGGAAACAAATAGGAAACCCAAAGTATAAAATGAATATTCAAGGAATATTTTTTTAAGATTTTATTTATTCATTCATGAGAGAGACAAAGAGAGAGGCAGAGACACAGGCAGAGGGAGAAGCAGGCTCCATGCAGGGAGCCCGACGTGGGACTCGATCCCAGACCCCATCCCTGACCCCGGGATCTCGCCCTGAGCTGAAGGCAGATGCTCAACCACTGAACCACCCAGGCGTCCCCATACATATGTAATAGTAATCTAATCTAAAACTAACCTAACATCCATACTAATACTTATTAATTGAATAAGTAAGTAAATGGGGAAGAAGGAACAGCAATTCCTTACAGAAGGATTCCAAACTCTAAACACATTAGGAATGAGGGAAATAGAAAATCATCATTGGGTTGACGGGATGAGCACTGAATGTTACACAAATTGAACTTAAATAAAATATTTCTTAAAATCACCCTTTGGCTCACACCACAGTAATAACTATAGCCGACACTGTTCACTGGTGGATGCTAAAATCAAGGGGTAAAGGTTTTAAGAAGAAACAGCACGTTTTCATAGGATGAAAGCAACTCCCCCAAGATAACTATCAGTTACAAAAATCATAACCGCACAGATAGTACCTCATCCACGTTTTCAAGGTTAATATCACCAGGGACAAGACACAGCAACATCACATACTCCTCAAAAGGATGCCCTGAAAAAGGTACACCACCCCTGCGGACTTTTTTTTTTTTCTTTTTTGCCAAAAATTTATAACCTCAGTCTGCTAACGAGAAAATATGGGACCAACACAAGCCGAAAGAATTCCATGAAACAAATGACTAGTACCGTTCGAAAATGTCCGGATCACGACACGTAAGGAAAGAAGGAGGAAATGTTACATAGATGGATGGGAAGTCACAGGGCAGACATGCTAACTAACGCGATGTGGGGCCCTGCATGGGAACCGAGTCATATAATCACATCGAACACATCTTTTACTTTCAACATTTTGTGTGGTGGTCGAAGGTGCCTCCTGCACACGTCCAGGGAAGGGCTGGCCTTTTCCGCTTATTTTGCTACGACAAACATCTCTCTCTCCCTTACAAGGGTTTTAATGCCTTTACCTTTAGTATGATCATTGATCTACTCAAATGGAATCCTACAGTTTTTTTTTTCCTTATTTTTTTAAACAGTTATCATACTTTCTCTGTCTTCATAATTCTTTTTCACCTTCCATTGCATGGATTAGAATTTTTTTTTTCTTTTTTTTTTTTTTTTTTTGCTTCCATTCAACACATTTGCCACTAATGCTTGGGAAGTTGTACACGTCCTTTCTAGTGTTCTGGTGGTTTCCACCCTCAAGCTGGCAGCACACGAATCTAAACTTATATTTTTGATCGAATATAAAGACAGCCTGTGTATCTTCACCCCTCTGCCGCCACTGATCACCTCGGTGTGGAGTGCAAATCCCAGATCATTTCCACAATTATGCCTCAATCCTTTTACAATTAACTCTGAGTTTCACTCACTTACTCGCTTAGAGCTGCATCTTTGTTACAGGATCTTCCTTGGATTCACATTTCACTTTGCTGGACTACATCCTCAAGTCATTTTGTTTGTTTGTTTGTTTGTTTTATTTTTATTTATTTTATTTATTTATTTATGATAGTCACAGAGAGAGAGAGAGAGAGAGGCAGAGACACAGGCAGAGGGAGAAGCAGGCTCCATGCACCGGGAGCCCGATGTGGGATTCGATCCTCGGTCTCCAGGATCGCGCCCTGGGCCAAAGGCAGGTGCTAAACCGCTGCGCCACCCAGGGATCCCCCTCAAATCATTTTGTTCCTGAACATCTTTGAGGGGTAACATTTTCAAGCTCTTACGGATTTGGAACATCTTTAATTTGCTTTCGAATTGTACTAATTTGGCTGAACACAGAGATCTCATTCCAAAACTACTTTGTGCGCTGCCCGCCCCCCTCCCGAACCACCTTGCCCTGGAAGGGTGGTGGGGAAACGGGTGAAATAGGTGACAGGGATCAAGAGGTACAAGCTTGTCGTTAAAAAAGTGAATAAGTCACAGAGATGATGAGTACAGCACAGGGAACATAGTCAATCATACTGTCAGAATTCTGTACGGTGACCGTACTTGGTGTGGTGAACGTTTTGTAGCACACAGAATATTGAATCACCGCGTCGAACACTCGAAACTACCGTGATACTGCCCATCAACTATAACTTTCCTAGACACACACATGAAATTATTTTGCTCCAGAAAATTTGAGACATCGGCCGGCTCAACTCGACTGATGCTGAAGTGCTTTTAGCACCTTTCTCGGGTCTTGGGGCTCCGGAATGCCACCCCTCGGTATCAACGCCTGCCTTCACTCATTCCGCTTGACGCTCACGGGGCATTCTCACAGCCGAAACAGGAGGGGAGTTATTTCCCACAGTCCGTTCTCTCTTTTGCTCTTTTTTGAAACTTCATTGTTAGGCAGGTGTTGGGGCTTCCGGGGCCTGTCCGCTGTAGCCCGGACTGGCTTGTAGGCTTGTGCCTTACGTTTTTCTGTGCTTTTTCATCGAACGGTATTGAAAGTACCTACATCTCTGAGAAAGTACTATTTCATCTCCAAGTTTTCCCCTTATTTTTAACCCGATTATTTATGGAATTTATGGCATCCTTAGGGTTGTATCAAGATCCGGGAGCGGGGGTGTGGCGGGCCAAACAAATCCCACTCCGTGCTGCTACAAATAGACTGTGACGTTGGGCCTTAAATCCCTTTGTTCAACGCTGCCTGTCTTCTCAAAATAAGCGCCTGGACTTGGAATTCAGTTTCAAGACCACAATCTGTTTGTAGCTCTGAGCATATGCTCCTGGCTTTGTTTCTTTGCAGGAGAGATTACCCCACTCTGCACTTGGACCACACAGCCCACAGCCCGGAAGAGCACAGTGGTGGTCGGCATCCACACCCACAGCCTTGCTCACTTACGGTCACCTGTCACTGTTTGTCACTGGACCACAGGGCACTGTTCCTCAGCCTTCCCAACGGTTGCAAAGCCTATAATGGGTCCTAGAAAACCGAACTGGTTCTGCAACACTGAACCTTCTCAGGATTCCTCGATGTTACAGTTCATCGTGAGTGGACCAGAAGATTGAAGAAAGTGAGTGCAGACAGCTTTTACTGACCCTGATGAGACAGGAACGGAGGAGGGAATCATGTGCTCTTCTGGGATCCTTTTGGTTTTATCAGGACAGTTCTACCAAAAAAATATATATATATATGACTGCCCCCAATCACCAGGGGGACTGATGGGACAACAGGCAACCAAGAAAGACCTCGTGTTTCCCGTCTTGGTCCCAAGCGAGACACATAAGGATGTGTGTCCACCTCAGGGTCAGCTTTCCCAGCTCTGTGTCTGCTGGAACCTCTGGTCTGACTCTGAAGGTCAAGGCTCTAGACGCAGGTGGATGTCACTGCGGCTCAATGTGTTTCTCTCTGGGGCCCGAAGAGCTCATCTTTGGCAAGAGGAAATGCATTTTATGCATCAATTAAGTTAAAATGCTTCTTGAGGGGATGGGTTATAGCCAAGTTGCCTCTGGTCTGATGATGTCACTTGATGTCAAAGGCAAAGGTCTGCCCCCTAAAATACCAACATTAACAAACACCACTGCCAACCTAGCTGGTTGTAAAGATCCCCCAAAGACGTACCGTCTGGCATGGTTACGTCCATCCGTCCATTTGTGAGGCCTGATTGTAAGAATTATTTGAATAGTGTGTAGACAACAAGCCTCTTCTCCATTGTGCACTTTGTAAATATGTTCCTTAGTTTATTCGTTTGATTTTTTACTCTTTTTACTTTTACACATGGTAATTTCTGGCCTATCACGGTCCTGATGTCCACCTTTGCTTTAATTTAAGATGGTTTTCTCCACTTTCAGATGAATGAAACATCCATCCATGTCAGTGCCTGGAGACAGTCTTTCCTATCACAACGGCAAGGAGGGCTGTAGGTGGTGATCCTACTGGCATATGGTGGGTAGAGACCAGGAACACTGGTCAATGCCCTACAGTGCCCAGGATGCCCCACATGTCAATAGTGTCCAGGCTGAGACACCTTCATCTACTGACTTCTAAGATTTCTCTTTGCCTTAAAAATGTCTAGGACACCTGGACCCCGATGTTTATAGCAACAATGTCCACAATAGCCCAACTGTGGAAGGAGCCTCGGTGTCCATGGAAAGATGAATGGATAAAGAAGATGTGGTTTATGTATACAATGGGATATTCCTCAGCCATTAGAAACGACAAATACCCACCATTTGCTTCGACGCGGATGGAACTGGAGGGTATTATGCTGAGTGAAGTAAGTCAGTCGGAGAAGGACAAACATTATATGGTCTCATTCATTTGGGGAATATAAAAAATAGTGAAAGGGAATAAAGGGGAAAGGAGAAAAAAAAATTAAGTGGGACATATCAGAAAGGGAGACAACATGAGAGACTCGTAACTCTGGGAAACGAACAAGGGGTGGTTGAAAGGAAGGTGGGTGTGGAGTTGGGGGTGACTGGGTGACGGGCACTGAGGGGGGCACTTGATGGGATGAGCACTGGGTGTTATGCTATATGTTGGCAAATTAAACTCCAATAAAAAATAAATAATAAAAAATAAAAATAAATTAAAAAACAGATTATTATAAAACCTAAAAAAAAAAGAAATGTCCCGTCTATACTCATAATTTACCTGAATTCATCTTGGTACATTAGCTTTACATTAAAAGGACCATATCGTTGCCTTTCTCTGATATGTGGACGAATTACACTGCGCTCATGAGCTGTCTTCCTTCGGGCACCATTCATTTCTCTACGACACATATGGAGCGGTCTGGTTGGTGTTGTGTATTTGGTGGCTCTTTTTTTTTTTTTTTTTTTTTGGTCTATAAGTAAAACACAACCAAACCTGTAAATCATGTTTGGGTATCAAGATTAGGGCAGCTTCTTTAAATAAATGAACACACTCATTTTTCTCCGAAGCTCTGAGATAGCTCCTATCACATGGAAATTCATCCATAGTGGCCCATGTAACAGAACGTCCTTTATAAACCACCGGGGCTCAGAACCCTCTACCAGATAAGCCTTTGATACGATTCTCTATTTCCCGCCCTGGGCTACTCGCTAGCAGTATATCCTATGCCTTCTAGTCTCAGCGTGGGGTCATGCGAGTTTCCCTAGAAGGATCAAGCATTTTATCAACGTTACCGGCAAAGTGCTCTGTGTCCCATTTGCTTTTAAAATTCAAATTGCATGCAAATAACTACTTTTTCATTTTAGTTTTGGGTATTTATGTTTTCTGTAGTCTTAATTTACTTTCTAAATAATCCAGAAGTTAGATTTGTTTCCTGTTCCCAGTTTTCAGTTTTTAATGAATCTCTCCCTTCTTGCCTTACGGATTTTTTGTTTGTTTTATTAAAAAAATTTTTTTTCCTATCAGAAAGGGAAACAACATGAGAGACTCCTAACTCTGGGAAACAGAGCTGGGGGGCTGGAAGGGGAGGTGGGTGGGGGATGGGGGTGACTGGGTGACGGGCACTGAGGGGGGCACTTGATGGGATGAGCACTGGGTGTTATGCTATATGTTGGCAAATTGAACACCAATAAAAAATAAATTTATATAAAAAATAAAATAAAATAAATAAATAAAAATATTTTTTTCCAACTGGATAATTTCTTTGCCGATTTCAATTTTTGTATTGTCTGCCTAATGTATTTTTTATTTGTTTGTTTTAATTTAAAAGCTTTTCGAACTGGATAATTTCTTCACTGCTTTTTTGTATTGTTTGCCTTTCATATTTTTTTGTTTGTTTTAATTTAAAAATTATTTGAACTCGGTATTTGATTTCTTCGCTGATTTTAGTGTTTCTCTCTGGAGTGATTCCAGCTTTCCCCTTTGGTTTGTATAGGTAGCATTCATATTGCTCATAATTTTTAAGCACCATAGAATTCAAGCTTTGATTTGTCAAGCCATGAAGTGTTTAGGAGAGAATTTCTGATTTAAAATGTCCGAGGGTAATGCAGTTTTTAAATTTGTTTTGCTCTTAATGCCTACGTTTATTACATTATAGTCAGAGATCATAACATTCAATTCCTGCTCCAACCGACACATTAAATGCTTCCTTGTACCATGAGTATAAAATCAGTTTTTCTAAGTGGTCCATACTGATGAGAACAAAGATCACTGTTTACATAATGCATAGCATTTAAGAGATACCTCATGCATTATTCATTACATCAATTTACTCACGTGTCTGCCTTTTGATTTAAACTTAGGAAAACTATATAAAAAAGACTCTCCCTCTACCATTTTTTTGCATTTGCCTGTGTATCAAATAGGTTTTGGTTTTTTTTGTTTTACATGCTGTATATGGTGATCATTGGTGCATAAGGGATCTTGAGCACATATCCTATTCCTATTGAGCACACATTCATTGGTGCATAAGGGATCTTGAGCACATATCCTATTCCTTGAAATAGGAATTCTCCAGTTTATTATCAGAGTGTCTCTCGCCTGGATCCTTACACTCGGGAAACCATACGATCATTTCTGCCTTTCCTTTCTCCTACATGTGAGATGCAGTGACTCTGTCCATCGTTTCCTAAACAAATATGTCAGGTAGGGGAGGTGGGCGAATGGATGGGTTAAGCAGGTGATGGGGATGAAGATGAGCACTGGGCGACGTAAGCAAGTGTTGAATCACTACGCTGTATACCTGAAAGTACTATTACCCTGTATGTCAACTAACTGGAATTTAAATAAAAACTTAAAAAAAATAAAAATAAAAAATATATTAGTAAGTCAGGAAATGACAGATGTTGGTGAGGATGCAGAGAAAGGGGAACCCTCTTAGGCTCTTGGTGGGAATGCAAACTGGTGCAGCCGCTCCGGAGAACAGGATGGGGGGGTTCCTCAAAAAGTTAAAAATAGAAATACTCTAGGACCCAGCAATTGTGCTACTGGGTATTTATCCAAAGGATACAAACATAGTGATTTGAATGGGGACCTGGACCCCAATGTTCACAGCATCCATGTCCACACTAGCCAAAATGTTGAAAGAGCCCTAATGTCCATCAACAGACGATAGATAAAGAAGATCTGGTGTAAAAACTAAAACTAAAACTAAAACTAAAAATAAAAATAAAAAAAGAAGATGTGATATATAGACAATGAAATAGTACTCAGCCATTAGAAAGAATGAAATCCAGAAATTTGCAATGATGTGGACGGAACTGGAGAGTATTGTGCTGAGTGAAATAATCAATCAGAGAAAGACAATTATATGATCTCACTCATGTGGAATTTAAGAAACAAAACAGAGGGGCATGGGGAAGAGAGGGAAAGAAAACAAGATGCAATCAGAGAGGGAGACAAAGCATAAGAGACTCTAAATCATTGGAAACAAACTGAGGGTGGGTGGAGGGGAGACGGGTGGGGAGCTGGGGTAACTGGGTGATGGGCATGAAGGAGGCACGTGATGTGATGAGCACTGTGTGTTATGTGCAACTGATGAGTCACTGACCTCTACCTCTGAAACTAATAATACATTCTATATCAATTAATTGAATTTAAATACATTTTTAAAAATAAAAAAATTCATAAATCAGATAACCCGGGTCCCTTTTCACTGTGCCCAGTTTCATAAATATACTTACAACAGTGATTCACCCTCCGTACTAGGCCTTTCCTCGCCTCGTTGTCCTGCCAGAAAGAACTTTCTCGTTAAGTTCTGTGTTTTGATGTAACGTTCGGCCGGCAGACACCAATTTTTTTTTCAGTAGCAAAGCCCCTGAGCACCTACATGCTTCACAATCACTTCCAACCATGGTGCCAATGACCGATAAACTTGGCCACGTGGCTTCTTGGGTGTATCCAGAAACCTCTATCACTGCAGCAGTAACGAGTAAGTCCTCGATATGTAGATATCTACAGGTGGGGTCTTCATTTGCTTCCCTCACGCCTTGGCGATAACCATTTTCTCTGATATTTCTTCACCTTGGGAAGTTTTCTTCAAGTATATCGTTGTTGACGGAGTTGATTTCACTTGCTCTCAGCTCTGCAGCAGGGCCAGGTCTCCTTTAAAGCTTCCTACTCTACTAACTTCTGCTCACACTCCGGGAAATCTTTGACGTCTTCCACAACGAGTCTACACAAGTCTGCAGGGCCGACTGCACATAACAGGGTCTCTAAGAAGTTGAACTATATTTTTTTAGTAACTTTTCTTGACTGCGAACATTTCCTCAGCTCACAGCTACACCACTTTCAGTTCACTCTGGGTTCTCCTCCTCCCCTCACACTACCTAGTCCTGATCACAGCTGGCCTCTCAGATCTCAGCCCCGAGAGCTAACCCGACATCACTCCTGCAAACTACGAGCCTCCCCGTGTCCTTAGGTGCTGGTCAGCCAGAGCTTGACTCTCGCCTGCCAAACCCTGGCTCCAAGAAGGCCTCCTCTGACCTCCCACGAGGAGGAAAGGCCATGACCCTTCCAGGCTCTCTCTGCCCATGAGCGCCATGGCCCTGTCCACCATGCGCACAGGCGAGGACAAACTGGAAGACCCTCATGCCCACGCTGCTATCACAACCTCTCCTACCAATGCTTGCATTTCCTTGTGGCAAACTGCACACCTTCCAAAGTGCAGGCCTCTGGACCAGCCTCCAGAAGCTGCAAATTCATGAATTCTCCATGCACAAGGTTTCACCATGGTGACATCACTCACCTGGGAGCATGTGGAAGGAACAAACGGTCTCCCCAGTAACTCACGCCATTCATGATATTGTGGGGACACCACCATGTGTGTCTACAGATGGGAACGTCCCCACACTCAGGCTGGAATGCACAACCCGCTCAACAGAACCAGGATGCCGAGGTGCTCAGGTGTCTGCATTTGCGAGCACGCACACGTGAACCTGCAGGCATCCTTATCCAACTAAGTCTGGAATCATCGTTGACCTCCCATCTCAAGCACTGCATGGCAATGTCAAGCCAAGTACATGCAGCTCCCGGACACTGGGAACCACCTGACTTCAGATCAGTCCACGGGAGCCCGGCCATTTGCATGAGACATGTCATGGCCCCATCATGGTAGGAACCTGCCCTTGCATCCCTGTCCCTGCCTCCGAAGCTTCCTTCTACAGACACCGTGTCAACTGAGTGGCACCAACAACACACAAGCCCAGAGAAAAGGTGAGATTCACACGAATGAGGCTGTGTCCGAAGCTCACGGCAATGCCGCTACCATGCACACAGCTATCAAGTGTCCCGTGTGTTCCAGACCTCAGGAGCTGGGAATCGGCTTGGTCGGCTGGACAGCTGTGCTCTTTGATGCTCATCTATCACCGACCACATGCACGGCCGCGTCCTGCATCCCGCATCCCACCTGCTGGTTACGTTTCTACGCGTGGGCGAGCCACCTGTATCCAGCCTCTGTGCTCTAGAACAATCCAGAGAAGCCCAGAGCTGTGCTTTGCTCCTAGACACACAGTCACCACCACAGCAGAACAGCCACGCACAAGGCACAGCCCCCCCACCGCCCGGACGTACCTCCACTCATCTTCCCTGGGAAGCGGCCAACACGGGGACAGACCAGAAACCTGTTCTGGGCCATGCAGGATGCTGCAGGAACACATGTGACCTGCTATGACTTCCAACGTGCGATCTCTCCCTTCCTCTACGAGACCTGCTTGCTTTGATAAGAGCTTGAGCGCACAAGCGTGTCGGCGACGCTCCAGAGTCACGACATTTCCCGTGACGTCCGCGAGCGTGGGGGTCTTCCCGACTTACCTGAGCAGGTTGGACACCTGTGGGGTGATGAGCACCACCAGCCTCCTGGTCGCCCTCTGGTTCCTCAGGGACTGGCCCAGGACCAGTGCGCCCTGGCAGTAGATGTCGTTGGTGGCCAGCGTCACGAACGCCTGGTCAGACACTGTGGATGTGGACAAAGACACCAGAGTCACAGCCCCGGGGGGTTTCAGCAGGTGGCGGGCTTGGCGGTCACCGCTCTCTGTCTGAACCAAGTAGCTGTTTCATATTTTATAAACATTCACTAGGAACATTTCATCTACATCCTTTCTTTTGTTGTTTTGTTTTTTTCTTTTTTGTTTTTAAGTAATCTTTCTGCCCAACATGGGGCTCGAACTCATGACCCCAAGATCAAGAGTCACACAGTGCATGACTGAGCCACCTAGGCAACCCCTGCATCTTTTCCTTTTAAAACACACACACAGAGCACTTTCTAACCCAATACATGAGGCAAAGCCAAGCAGAATATGGTTAAAATGTCCTGATACTGCAAATATATTGCCTGGATGGATACCCAAGACTCTTTGCTTTGCTCTACATTCAAGTCTGAAAAACTCACCCCAAATATCTGAATCTGAGACACAAACACATCAAAACGTGTGGGCAACCGCCCGACTAGCTGAGCCAGGATGCAGATGTCCACTCAACTCAAAACAAAAACAAAAACAACCAAAAAACAAAACAAAACAAAAAACCCAACTATAAAAACAAAAAACAAAACAAAAAAACCCCAACTATGACCAGTTTCACAGTGTCCCGCTAGGAGGGGAAGAAATGCTCATGGCAGATTCGATTGACGGTGATTTCCAGTCTAAGTGCGTCCTCGTGGTGGTGGCGTTTACGGGGACTTCCAAACAACTCTAATTCCTGCTCCCCCAAGAGCGTGTTGCCAGGAGAGACACAACAGTTGAAAGAAATCCTGCGCAGACTCCCGTGCTGTCTGCAGAAATTAAAATGCGCAGCACGCAGCAGCTCGGGGCCAGAACACACAGACCTCACTTCTCAAAGACCAGAGCGTCCTCCCCTCCCCGGGCCAGTGGCTCCCACTGCAGGGTCCTAGAAGGGCTCCTGTTCACGCTAAATATAACGTGGCAGACGCAGGCTTCTGAGGCCTGTTTCCCCCGAGGGCCGCCTCCTTGACCTTTACATTCCATGGGGGTAAATTCCAAAATGTGCCTGTTACAACACGCTCCTGTCTGCACGTTCTTCTGCTGCTGCTGCTGACTTGCTGGATTAAGAGGGGTCTGCACACTCCCGCTGTCTCCACTGTGACTTGTGGGTTATACTCAGAAAGTAGACTTCAAAACTCAACTTTGCAGCCCCCCAAAGTATCTGTCTATCCATCCATGCATCCATCCATCCATCATATCTATCGTCCATCCTTCCATCATATCTATCATCCATCCATCCATCCATCCAATCATATCTATGCATCCTCTATGTATCCATCACTTCTACTATCCATCCATCCATCCATAACCATCTAGATCTATCGTCTCTCCATCCATTCATCCTTCCAATCGGCAATCTATCATCCACATATCCATCCATCATATCTATCTATCCATCCATAATCATGTAGATCTAGCATCTATTCATCCATCCATCAATCATACCTACCGTCTATGCAACCATCCATCCATATCTATCTCTCCATGCATCCATAGTCATCTTGATTGATCTATCATCTGTCATCTTTCAATCCATCATCCATCCACTACATCTATCCTTCTTACCCTCTATCCATCCACTCTATCTACCTTGTGTGTATCTATCATGTATCTACCAATATCTAAGAAACGCCTAGGGGCAGCAGACACCCCTGTCTGTGGACATTTCTGAGACATGGGAACAAAGACTGGATTCCTCCAAGAGAGTTCAAGGTGATGAGAGATTCCCATATCCAAAATGGACCACCCTGCAATGGGATAGCCATCCAGACAAGAGGAAGGTGCAGTTGCATTTGCCCGAGGGAATGTACAGGGTGGAACATAATACAAACAGCAAAGTCATCAAAATTGGCAACTGCATACACTGGTTTCGCAGCATTTTTGTAAGGACGTAGATGTAACTGCTGTAATCAGCGGGTATTGTGAGCTGAAATACGTTCCTCCTGCCAAACTCGTAGGAAGTTCTCTCTCTGGGCCTCAGGATGCAGATATATTTGGAGGTGGGGTCTTTAAAGATGGGGATTAAGGTAAAACGAGGTCACTGGGGTGAGCCATGATCCAGTAAGACCGGAGTCCTTACAGGAAGAGGGGAGGAGGACATAGACAGGCACAGAGGGACAACCAAGTAAGGACACAGGGAGAACATGGTGTCTACACACGCAAGAGAGAGGCCTCAGGAGGAACCAGCCTCGGTCCCTCTTGGACCTCGGACTCCCCACCTCCAGGATGGGGAGAAATAAGTGTATGTCCTTTAAGGCACCCCATCTGTGGGTTACGGCAACCCTAGAACCCTAATAAATTGGAGCATTAAACTCAGGAAGCAGAGCCAGGAATGCCACCCACCCTGGGGAAAAGAAGCTCAGCAATCACCTGGTGACCCTTTCAGGTTTAAGTTTATATGCATCTGCCCTTTTCAGGCTGAGATACTACCTTTTTCCACTAAGCTGCATTTGCATCATCGTCACTGGCTGCATATTTCCTATTTAAACAATTTAAACGGGATCCTCCTCAAAGAGAAAAAGCAAATTCGCAAAGCAGCTTGGTTGGCCTTTCCAAAAAAAAAAACAGAAAATAAATAAATTTCTCTCTAAATGGAAGGTAAAACAAAGACATGAAAAAGACCCAACCAGATTATTCCTACTCATTTATCCTCTCAATGATCACTAAGGAAACTGTTCTCCAAGTCGCGAGGCCTGTTTGGAGTCCGCACGGGTGATAAGCGCGGGCCGCCTTCCCCGGAGAGCCATCGAGCCAGACGCCAGAACAGTTGGATTTCCAGCCGTCTCACGTTTCAGACCTACTTCGTTTGGACACATCAGCTGCTTCCACGTGACACACGGTCGCACGTGAGGCAGGGGGAAGGGGAGAGCTTCCATGGTCCGTGGAGGGAAGCATGTCACCTGGGAGGGCTCTGGGGACCCCAAATGATACACTGAGGACAGGTCACTTCTCCAGAAGCTTCCTGATTCGCGGGATGGACAAAGACACGGCTGGGTCTCTGGGGACTATGTCACCCAGCTCCTAGGCTCTGCCCCCGCTCGGGATGGAGGGATTCGTGGTCATATCAACAGGATGACAGCTCGGCACCCCCGGACAGCAGAGGCCCTCTCTCCAGCGACCCCGACACGCAAACTCACGCTCTTGCGGTGCAAGATCCCCCATGGGTAAGAGCACCATCAGAGGCCCAAAGACAGGCCAGTGGTTTTTAAGGCAAAAAAGAATGAAAATTCATTAACGGGCCTTCAGATGCCACACGGCCTTGCTTTTAAGAAGCCACCAATGACCAATGACCGAGATTCGAATTGATAGCAATGTCCAAGGACACCGCATTCAGAGTCCGCTGCAGCCCCACAAGGCACCAGGGTGGGGACTTTCGTCACCGCCACGGAGCGGGGAAACAGCACGTGTGGCTGTATCCAACCACGGGCTTAAGAGAGAAAAAAAAAATGAACTATTGAAAAAAATCAACTTTGGCCCAAAGAACATGGTGCCTGAGGGTTTCGTATCGAGCCAGGGAGAAACGTTCCTTTCAATCCATTTCGATTCCTTGCCGGTCCTCCGCTCGACCCATCTTCTATCCTCACCCCGCAACACGCACACCCCGAAATAACACCGCCAGCCTCCTGGTCTGCCCCTCCTCTTTTACTCAAAGGTGGCTTTTGTTCCCCGAAACGTGTCGAATGCCCTCTTGGGGTCTTCGAGCACGTTCCAGGGCTGATGGAGATGTGTCCCAACGCTGAATACTGCCACTGTATGGGCCCGCGCGGCTCCGGGGGCAGCCGGCTTCAGGCGGAGAGCGGCGAAGCCCCCTGGGACACAGACTCGGCGGAGCTTCTCCTCCCAGCACGGTCCCCGCGCCAACCGCAGGAAACCGCGCCTCTGCCCCGGCCTCAACCCTGTTCCCTTCTGAAGCAGACGGGACGAAAGCAGTGATTTTACCCAAACGCTCCTCTGAACAAAAAGTAGTCTGGGTTTTTGTTTTTGTTTTTCTTGGGGGGGGGGGTTGTTTGTTCTTTGTTTTTTGTTTTTTTTAATGGGCTCGTGGTTGGTCAGGTCTGGTCTGGTGCAAGACCGGGGCGTCTCCGGGATAAAAGCGGGACGGGCATGGTTCTCTTAGGTTAGGGCCACAGGCCCCTTATCTAATTTCTGGCCCTCTGAACTGCCCACATGTGATGTCCAGAAAACCAAAGGGCAGGTGCACAGGACTCCTGTGACCCTCAGGGGCGACGCCTTGCCTTAGGCCCCAGCCACGTGGCCACCCCAAGCCTGCTGCCCTGCTGGGGGTTTCTCCCCAATCTTTCCTGCAACAGCCAAGTATGCTTGTGGTCTGAACTTGGGAAACCCCAAAGGCACTCTGTTCCTAAAGTTTTGGGGGCGTGAGCTTCCTATCTGTGTAGGAACTGGGCCCCCTGCAATTGGATGGCCAGAAAACCAGTGCATGGCTCTTCGGGGTGCGCCTTACAGAAGGAACATTGAGGACTCTCAGGGCCCTCCGACCAGGCTCTGCACGGACCCCCTCCCTGCTGCGGAGAGCCACCCCATCTCCATCTGTCCCCCGCAGCGCGGGTCTCTGCACACGCGGGGGTACACAGGGGAGGCGAGGGGCTTGGGGTGACCGGGCCCTCAAAGCGGGGTTCTCCCCAAAGCAGATCCATGTCCGTCCGAGGTGGGAGAAGGGGCGGGGACGCTGGACGCGAAGCGCTGGGGTACTCACCCGGCATGGCGTGGGCGCAGCGGGGCGGCGTGCGCGTGTGCTCTCCGGGGCACTGAGCAGGGCCTAGCAGCGGCGTCTCCCGGGGCCCGCGCCGACCTCCAGGCCTGCAGGCGACAGCTCGGCATTCCAGACACCCACCGCGGCAGCCCTGCGCCCCCCACCCGCGCGCGGCACCGGGGCGCCGCTGAACCCAAGCCACCTGTGCGCCCCTGGCGCCCTGCAGCTCCTCCTCCGCCCTCCGGCCCGGCCCCCTGCACCCCCTTCCTCGCCCCGGAGTCACCTGCGCCCCCCGCGCGCCCCGCCTGGACTCCGCGATCTGGGGCCCCGGCCCGCCGGGTGTCAGAAGCGTCCCCGCCGCGCTGGGGACCTCCTCCCGGCTCCAAGGCGTCTCGTGCTCCCGCCCGGCGCCCCTCGGCACCCAACCCCCGCCCCACCCCCGGCCGCCCACGAGTCACCTGCGCCCCCCGCGCGCCCCGCCTGGACTCGGCGATCTGGGGCCCGGGGACCTCCTCCCGGCTCCAAGGTGTCCTGCGCTCCCGCCGGGCGCCCCTCGGCACCCACGCCCCCGTCCCACCCCCCGCGCACCCCGCCTGGACTCGGCGATCTGGGGCCCGGGGACCTCCTCCCGGCTCCTCCTCCTCCCTCCTCCGCTCCCGCCCGGAGCCCCCCGCCCGCGAGTCACCTGCGGCCCGGCTGCGCCCCGCCCCTCCTCCGCGGGCTCCTGGCCGCCCGGCCCCCGCCCGGCCCGCGCCCCCCTCCCGTCCTCTCCTGGGAGGTACCCCCCCCGCGCACTCCCGCAGCCCCCACCCTGCTCGCGCCCCCCGCGCCCCGGGCGCGCCCCAGCGGCCTCCACGCCCCCGCACCCCCCGCGCGCTCCCGGAGCCCCCGCCCTGCCCGCGCCCCCGGCGCGCCCCAGAGGCCTCCACGCCCCCGCAGCCCCCGCCCTGCCCGCGCCCCGCACCTCGCTGGCGCCGCCGCACCCCCGGGGCGCTCGGGCAGTCCCCGCGCCAGGGTCCCCAGGGTCCTCCCGGCCCCCCGCAGCCCCTGACCCCCGCACCTCCTGCGCGCTCCTGCGGCCTCCGGCCCGGCCCGCCCTGGGAGGCCCAGAGGCCCGCGCCCCGCGATTGGCCGCTCGCCGGAAGCCCGGCCCCACCCCCGCCCGGCGCCCGGGGCCCGGGTCCCCAGCAGCCCCCGCCCGCCGCCCCGACCCGGCCGCGGAGGGACAGGGCCGCCTTCCCTTCCGGCGCCGCCCCCTCCCTCCCCGCGGAATCCGGGAGCCCCGGGTCGGTAGCTCCGGACGTTTAACCTTTACCCAGCGCGCGCCACGGACGATGTTTGCAGAGGCGCGGAGGCCGGGCCCGAGGCCAGGGGCCGCCCTGCAAACGCCGCGCTGGAACCTACGGCGGGGACGGCGGGCGGCCGGGAAGGGGAGGCAAGTGGCCGATGCACACTTGGCGCCTCGGCGCTTGAATCCGTGCGCGCGTGGGCGGACGCCGCCGAGTGTGTGTGCGTGGGGTGCACGCGCGTGCGCGTGCAGGAGTGCGACTGTGCGGGCAGCGCGAAGTGTGGGCGCCGGGGTGCGGCCGTGCGCCCCCCACTCGGATGCGCCAGCGCCTGGCCGCAGGAATGAATGAATGAATGAATGCACGAATGAATGCATGCATGCACGAATGCATGCATGAATGAATGAATGCATGCATGCATGCAGCCGTGTATCCGTGCAGGACTGCAGGGGGGAGGGTATGCGTGCGCGCCCGAGACGTGAGTGGGTGGCGGAAGGACTAACTGGATGCACGCGTGCATGGGTGAAGGAGCCCATCTAGGAATGAATGAATGACTGGGTTCAGCGCATGAATGAATGAGCTCCCGTGCGCACGCTTGGAGGAGTGCGGGAGCGCCCAGCTCCGTGAATGAGTGACACTGCGCGGCAGTGAATGAATGAACCCAAGCACGAAGGGGGTAATGGGTGCGTGCAGGGAACGAGTCCACGGCTGCACGCAGGAATGAATGAAGGACTTGAACACATGAACTAGTGACGGAATGCGTGTGTTCATGAATGAATGCGTCCTGGGGTGACGGAGGAGGAGAGAGGGGGGCGTCACGCCCCCTCTAACCCAGCCGCCTGCCCTGCAGGCTCACCCGTGTCGTGTCCACACCATCAGTGTGCATACCGACGTAGTTTAAAAACACGAATGATGTCTTGGTATTCTGATGAAACCTGCCTGTCCCAACAGCCCCCCCAAAGACTTCGGGGTGTCAGGGAACCCCCTCCTAGCGTTCCACATCCCACACTTTGGGCACCGAAACAATTTATGCTCCAGAAACAAGAGAAAAGGGCCAAGAGGACATGGCCCCCCCTAAACCCCACTAAGGATCAGCGTTGTAGGGCGGGGATGTCATCCATCGCCCATCAGACCGGGACATTGCCAAGCCATATTATTATTATCCCAGTATCATTATTACTATTGTCCCAGCATCTCGGCTTCCCCAGAGCAGGACTCTGCTGCATGTCATCTGGTTCCCCATTGTGCCAACTTACCCATTCACGACCCCACGGGGAACGGGGTGAAAAGCCATCGAGGCTCACTGGCTTCGGAAAAGAAGGGGCTTGGGCGTCACAAGGATGGAGACAGAAGGGAAGGGCGCCAGGTTCTAGATGCACCTGTCCAGAGACCCAGCACCTGGATCAGTAACCGTCACTCTTACGGGACAGACGTTGGCGGCGTTTTTCACCCCGCGTCACAGGCCCAGAGCTGCGAAGGCATTGCAACCAGGTGCAGGCGCTTGGGCAGCGCCATCTGGAAAACACAAGCGTGGCACCCGCCTCATCACACTGATGGCTTCCCCTCTAACGGTCTCCAGAATGCACACCTGCCTGGAACAGGAGACAGGTTCTCATGAAGCTGGACACGTGCGGGAAGGGTCAGGTCCCACATGAGTCCTGCTCAGCCCCCGACAGCCCCCTCACTTCCAGGGGAAGGCACAGGTTCCCCGGCCTCTCTGCTGGTCTTGCTGTTGGCCCCGATATTTGCCACGTGTACACGCACACCCGTGCTGTGGGCTCATTCCATTTGGCCTCATTCTGGCCTCAAGTGAGCAAACTGTGAGGTCCTGTGTGCAAGCGCCCTCCTACGAGGATTGGGGCCTGGGACAGAACTGCAACAATAAGAGATCCATTTGTAAAGTCCCAGACAGCTGCTGCCTCCTTGATGTCCTACATGGGGCAGTGGGGTTCCCACATTGTCCCCTTTACATGGGTTAGAATTTACCCTCCAGCAGGATTTCCACTGGGTGCTAGTGATGTGTGCAGTGGGTCACTCTCTGAGGTGGGATGTCCTGTGCGCTTTAGGGTGTGGAGCAGTGTCTGTGGTGTCTACCCATCACGTGTCAGGAGCGTTCTCTTCCCTCCCTCAATTGTGACAACCAGAAATGACTCCACACATTGCCAGTGGCCTCCTAAGGGGCAGGATCATGCCTGGGGTGCTAACCACTAGGATGGATGGATGGATGGATGGATGGATGGATGGATGGATGGACAGACTTATAGTTAGATAGACATGATGATGGATGGATGGTTGGAGTATAGATAGATATGATGGATGGATGGATGGATGGATGGATGGATGGATGGCTGGGTGGATGGACATGATGGTGGATGGATGGATGGATGGATGGATGGATGGATGGATGGATGGACAGACTTATAGTTAGATAGACATGATGATGGATGGATGGTTGGAGTATAGATAGATATGATGGATGGATGGATGGGTGGATTGTTGATGGATGGATGGATGGACATGATGGTGGATGGATGGATGGATGGATGGATAATTGGATGGTTGGGTGGTCGGTTGGTGGCTGGCTGGCTGGCTGCATAGATAGACATGATGGATGGATGGATAGTCTCTTGTGCTAAAGCAGGTTTTGTTGGCATCACCAGGACTGACATCTGGGGCTGGACCATCCTTGGCTATGGGATGTTCTATGCACTGTAGGATCCTCAGTGTGCACCCCCTAGGTGCCAGGAGCACCCTCACCCCCGGTTGTAACAACTGAAAATGTCTCCAAACATTGCCCCATGGCCTCTGGGGGCAAAGTTACCCCATCGTTGAGAAACTCTGTCCTGTAGCAAGAGAGCCTTCTGGGAGGAGGCCAGCTTGGGGCTGAGTCACCCGGATAACCCTCTGCCAGGGCCTGAGGAAAGAAAGGGGGTGCTCTCCCTTCCCCGGTCACCCCCACGGCATCTTGGACGTATGTCTCAGGGGTCTCTGTGTGGAACAAGTAAGACAGAGGCGGTGACTGCCGTGGGGGGTGTGCGGGTGTGCGTGCTCCACAGCGTCTCGGGTGGCTGGTCAGCCACGCTGAGGGTGGCCTCCTGCCTCCCCAGCCTCCCGCTGGGCCGGCACATCTGTCTCCAAGTGGAGCTTAGGCCCCTGGCTCCTATCCGCACGCACGGCACGGGCGTCTGGGCGAATTACCAGGAGCCAAAGTCAGGTCACGGCAGCTCCGTGCTGGGGTCTCGGTCCTCAAGGGGCTCCAGTGCCTGTGGGGTGGGGCGTCCTGCGCTCCGCAGGGTGCAGGGTGCTTCCCTGGTCTCCACCTCGGGATGCCAGCAGCCTCCAAAACACAGACAGGAGCTGAGGACGCGCGGGGTGGGGGCGGGGGACGCCCTCTCCTAGAGAGGGTGGGAGGGTTAGGGGTCAGGGAGGGCTCCCACCGCCCCTAAAGCAACCATTCCGCATCCCACTGCCCCATAGGCTCTAGGGAAGGGGGTGTTGGAATGCCCGTGTCCGCGGGGCTCTCGGGGAACCGGAAAGAAACAGCGACAGGTGCAGACGGTGGGGGTGAAAGGAGTAAGCATCACTTCCCGTCCACGCTCCACCCCGGCCTCCAAGCCCTGGGTCAGCCCATTAGCAGCCCCCCGCCCCGGGGAAGTAAATGTGGGAATGCTCATCCTGCAGCTGCCCCAGGGGACCCCCCGGGATCAGCAAAGCGATTGTGGGGGCTGGTGGCTGCCTCGGGCAGGATGCACGTTCCAGCCGCAAGCTCTGCTCTGTGCACACGGAACTGCCTTGTGTCCCCACCTCTGCCCCAGACGCCCGCCTGCCCCCTGGGACCCTCACCATTCCGAACTGGTGCACAGAAACCGGTGCGAAAGGCACCCACCCCACCCCACCCCACCCACCCCCCGCTGCCCAGAGCGTGGGTGGCCGTCGGGGTCCTGCACGCCTTAGGCTCCAGAAAGGCGCGCACCGGGGACACCCAGCGACCTCCAGCGTGGGCGCCTCCGGAGGAAGGTGGGCTCCCCGGTGCCTTCCTGTGATGAGGCGTGTGCTGGCTGCAGAAGCGGGCCGTGCCTTCTCCCCGAAGGAGCCGTGGGGACAAGAAAAGGCGACCTCGCTTCATGCACCAGAAACTGCCTTAGTGGACCAGTACACGACCTCCAGGGCTGGGAGAGCTTTCAACCCCAGAAACAGCAAAAAAGACACCAACCAGTCTGGTTGCGCAACACACATGTTTGTTCTGTGGCGGTCGCCCTAGGAATCAACGTGAAAGTCGAGCAAGAGGATATTTGCAGTAATATTGCCGATGTCTACACAGGCTAGCGCCATCGCAACTATATATCCATATGCTACCAGTTTGCAAAGACGCACATGGGGGAGGAAGAAAGAGCTACAGTTGCAAAGCCACTTGGTACAAAAAATGAATAAAAACTAAGCAAAGCGTTTATAGCACAGGCTGCTGGGTTATCCTCCACCTCTACTTTGCCCCCACTCGGCATCATAAATGGAAAAAGATCTGCGTGAAGCTTCAGAAAAACTGTGCCCGGGGACGCCTGGCTGGCCCAGTCCGGAGAGCGTGCGACTCTTGATCTCGGGGTTGTGAGTTCGAATCCCACGTTGGGTGTGGAGGTTTCCTTAACACTAACTAGATAAATAAGATAACCCCGCGAGGTGTCGGCCTTGTCGCGATATGATAACTGGGGTGGACGGAGCTGGGATTCTCCTCCTCCAGGATTCACGCACACATCCCTGTCTGATCAACTTGGGTTAGGGGTGGTGTGGCCTGTGGTGTGTCAGTCAGGAAGGAGAAGGTGCCTGGCAGCTTCTGGAAGGAAATCTCTAGCCTTAAAAAAAGAAAGCGATAAGAGATGTTTGGAATTAGGGCTCCGCATCTTAGTGGGTGAGGCTGTGATGGCTGCAGCTACAGCAGCCACATTTGGCCATGAGGCACCCTGCTCATAGGGCCTTGCAAAAAAACCAGGCCGCAAAATCTCTCTTTTGCTGGCCACTGGAGGAAATTTTTGAACCCTCAAATCACTCCACCCCAGAGGCTCAAGCCTCAGTAGGTCTTCTTAGGCGATACTTTATGGTTTTATCCATTTTGAGATGGGCTTTCCATGACTTCAACGTCCTGACTGATACAACACAGCAGAAGTTCTCAGAAGCTCTGGTCACAAGACTCCTTCACACTCTTAAAAACAATCGAGGAACCCCAAGAGATTGCTCTACGTGTGTTATCAACATCCGTATTTTCTTGGGCAGCCTGGGTGGCCCAGTGGTTTAGCGCCGCCTTCAGCCCAGGGTGTGATCCTGGAGCCCCAGGATCGAGTCCCACGTCGGGCTCCCTGCGTGGAGCCTGCTTCTCCCTCTGCCTGTGTCTCTGCCTCTCTCCCTCTCTCCGTGTCTCTCATGAATAAATAAAATCTTTTTTAAAAATCTGTATTTTCTGTATTAGAAATAGTAACCAAAATATTTTGTTTATATTAGTCATATTAATTTTAATATATATTTATTTGCATGTATATATTTATAATATATTAAGTACTATATATTTATAACACATATGTAATCATATATCTAAAAAATACACCTTTTCCCCTTTACCCAAACCCATTAGAATCACAAGACAACACAGCACCATCATCCGCTAACCTGCCTTACGTCCATTTGAAACTCGGCACCGCAAATTTTATCCTCAGCCCCAAGGTCTCGTCTGCACGGAGAATATAAGCCAGAGCAGGGAATCGGCGGCTCTGGGCCACACAACCTCCCGTGCGCCCACAACGAAGTGTGAACTCATCCACGAGTCCGCCACAGCACAGTGTACAGCACAACCGTCTCAGGAGCCTGGGGACAGTCGCCTCTTGCGGCTGCAGAAGCAATTATCACCTGCACCCAAATGCCTCCCTCAGCTGTAGAATCTCTCACCTCCAGGTCCGCACTGTGCTCACAGCGGGGAAGCTGAGCGGATGGAGAAGGTGCCAGGTGTGCACGGCGCTCTTGGCCGCTGTGTTTCGGGCGTGTCCCGAGGCAGAGAGAGAACCCACCCCCGGCAGGTGTTCTGCACACGCGGGTGCACGTCACGGGCAGCCACGCACCTGTGTTCGAGGACCGTCCCCGTCACAATTCCTGAAGAAAAGTCCTCCAGCGTGTCGGGAAGGGAAACTTCTTCTTCCACCCCTTCAAGGACTTCCGGCTGGTTTAGGAATTAAACTGACATGAGTCAGGTTAGCCAGCGAAAAACCACGCACAAAGGTGTATCACGTGTGCACGGAGGCCCAACATGGATATTTGAGACCCAAAGAAATGGCCAGGGCAGACAGTTTTACACATTTTTAGACAAAGAGACAATATATTTGTGAAGAAGGGACAGGATGAAAACAAAACAAAATAGGTGTTTGGGAGCTGTCATCATGAGTAAGGAATTCTGAGCAGAAATTGGGCTGAGGCAGATTAGAAAAAAATGAGATTTATTTTCACAGCTTTCTCAGCTTTACGGCCTCAGTTTCTGGTGCTAAGGGTGTCTTTTTATTTCTTAATAAAGGGAAGGCACTTTTCATACGGGAGAGCTGTTTCCTGCTTGCAGGGGAACAGAGGAGGGTCTCGGTGTCCTTGCCCTGGCTGTGTATCGAGTAGCTTCTATTTAAATGACATGTTTTGTTTCTTAAATTCCAC
Source organism: Canis lupus dingo (assembly GCF_003254725.2). Taxonomy (NCBI): domain Eukaryota; kingdom Metazoa; phylum Chordata; class Mammalia; order Carnivora; family Canidae; genus Canis; species Canis lupus. Next base: position 1,399,501 of record NC_064281.1, on the reverse strand, counting down.
ATATGTGTGAAATCATATGGTATTCGTCTATCTCTGGCTGCCTTATTCTACTTGGCGTGATATCCTCTAGACCCATCCACGTCTTTGCCAATGGCAAGATCTCACTGTTTTGTATGACTGAATAATATTCCATTTTGGGTGTATGTATATATATACAATATATATGATATATTACAATGTATAGTTTTGTGTATATATGTATGCACATAGTGGGATATAATATATATACAGTGTTTCTTATAATATAAAATATATTACAATGTTTATGATGTTTATTATATAAAATATATGTTGATTATATATTTTATTATATAAAATGTGTTTTATATAATGTTTATTATATAAAATATATTACAATGTGCATATATAATGTATATATACACAATGAAATATAATATGCACATATATATACTATACATACCGTATAAAATACATTACCATGTGTATATATCATATACAATAGGATATAATATACATGTATACACAATGGAATACAATAAATATATACACATATACACTATATATATCATAGAAAATATATTACCATGTATATATGTATTATATATGTAAACTCACAATGGAATATAATAGATATATACATATATACTGTATGTAATATAAAATATATTAAAATGTATATATATTGTATATATGAGAATGCATATAGATGAATATAGTATATACATATATAGCATATATTATATAAAATATATTACAATGTGTATATATATTGTATATATGTATACATACAATGGAATATAATATATATACACATATATACTATATACCATATAAAATCTATCACCATAAACATGATATATACGTATACATACAATGGAATATAATATATATACACATACATACTATATATTATATAAAATCTATCACCATATGCATGATATATACATATACATACAATGGGATATAATATCCTTGTACATATATGTCATATATATATCACATCTTCTTTATCCATGAACAAAGCAAAAAGAGACAAACACAAGAACACTCTTAAATGCATAGAGTACACTGATGGCTGCCTTCGGGCGGGGGATGGGTGGAACAGGTGACGGAGATGAAGGTGTGTGCTTGTCCTAACGAGCACTGGCTGTTGTCGAGAATTTTTGAATCACCATATTGTACACCCGAAACCGACACAGCACTGCGTGCTGACTATATTGGAATCTAAAAAAATTCAAAACCGCAAAATAATATGCCAAAGTGGTGCTTTTTGGGGTGGCCTGCCCTTGGCCCCTGTGAAAGGACCTAAGAAGCGTGGAAAGCCATCCACTGGGAATGGATCATGCTGGGGGCGGGGGGATGCCCAAGAATCCCACTGAAGAGATTCAGCGATTTTCAAAGAACCGTCTACACTTGGGCCAAGGTGAAGGCTACAGGGTAGGGAAGCATTATGTGCCTCGAGGGTGTACCCTGAACCCCAGAGACTCGGGAAACATGGTTTTTAGCACAGAAAGCAGGTCCCCCATGACAAGTCCACTCCAGATCTGCATCCCACATCAGGATGGTGAATCTCTGGAAAGCCAAATTCTTCACTCCTGTCCTTGCAAACTTCACAGGATGAACAGGGCAGGGGTGGGGGGGCTCAGAGTCCAGCCGACTGCTCTTCCTAAAAGTCTCCAAAACTAGGATTCCATCAGCAGCTCATGAGCAAAGTGAACTGAGTAATTTTATGTTTTTGAAACAATGCTAAAGCCACCGATGTTCGCAGGCTAGTCATTCCCTTCAAACGATGTGTTTGGCTGTTTCTGACCGTCTCACTGGGCTCAGTACAAACACGCATTCGAGACCCGCGTGAAACTAGATGAACACGCGCCAGAATGTTGAGGGGTGCACGGCAAGAATTAGCTTGGGAGCCCAGCATCCCAGGGGGTGAAGATAGAATTTGGATCCCGAAGAAGCGTCCAAACACGCAGAGCCCCGTCTGTGCAGGTTTGAGGCTACACGGTGTCATCACCGCTTTAAAATGCCGGATAAGAACGAGTCTGACCGGGTCTGAACTCCATCCTGCGGATCACATTCCGGCAGGACATCTGCCAGCGAGCCAGACGAAAGATCTGTAAGCGTTAAGGACGACCGACCGTCTCACGGCCCAGCCAGGACAGACGGCGCGGGCTGAACTCCCCGCCTGCAGGGGTACCTGAGGCTGCTTTTCGAAGAAGCCCAACGAGGCAAAGAAAAACGTGAGTAAAACTCATCAGGAAACATTTGCTTCAGGTGGAGGTCACGCTGCTACCGACAATGGGCCCTTGGAACTGGGGACAATGCATGAGACTGGAGAGAGCTCTGGTGATGATGAATCACAAGGAAGAAATTCGAAGAAGATGAATAATGCTCAAATTCTCTGGAACCCTTGGGCAGCCCCAGGGGCTCAGTGGTTTAGTGCCGCCTTCGGCCCAGGGTGTGACCCTGGGGACCCGGAATCGAGTCCCACGTCGGGCTCCCTGCATGGAGCCTGCTTCTGCCTCTGCCTGGGTCTCTGCCTCCCTCTCTCTGTATGTCTCTCATGAATAAATAAATAACATTTTTTTAAATTTTTTAAAATTTTTTTGTTAATGAGAGACACACACAGAGAGAGAGAGAGAGAGAGAGAGAGAGAGAGAGGCAGAGACACAGGCAGAGGGAGAAGCAGGCTCCATGCCGGGAGCCCAACGAGGGACTCGATCTGTGCCCTGGGCCAAAGGCAGGCGCCAAACCGCTGAGCCGCCCAGGGATCCCCCATAAATAAAATGTTTTGAAAAAAAATTATCTGGAAGCTAAAGCAACCCAGTCTACACTGAATTATGCAATTCAAGATAAAATAATGGTGCACAGACAGCTCCCGTTATGAAGTCTCCAAAACGGACAATCCTCTTGGTAGTCAGGGGGAAAAAAATGCAAATTTTAAGTCTGATTCCGCATCAAACATGGAATGCACACACATTCCACGCACATCGAAAGGTCAGCCACAAAAAAAAAAAAAGAAAGAAAGAAAGGTCAGCCACCCCTGCACCACATCAATATGTATATAAAATTATATATAATGTATAAAGTGTTTATACACATGCATATTCTATGTATTTATTTTATACGGTATTTATACAGAAATACGTTGTGTGTATATATATGCACACACCTATATACACATGTGATATATTGTATCCATGCAATTCTATACATATAATGGATTTCCACAGAATATCACATTTATAGTGGATTTCCTACACAAAGAAACAGGAGAATCTTCCCAGAGTCGCCGCAAACGTCATCCGTGCATGGCGACACCTGCATGCAAAAATGCTTGTGGAGAAACAAGGTCTTCACGCTGACGGGTGCAAGTTTGGGGGAATTAATAGGGTCTTGCAGCTCTGGGGACAGAGGTGGCCTCCCATTGGCCAGAGCTGTCACATGACCATCATGCCTGCAAAGGATGCTGGGAACTGTAGTTCAGCTGGGAAGCCTTGCACCTGGCTCTATGGATTCAGAAAACCTGCATTCTCGAACCCTCCCGGTTTTTAGTTCGTGTCTGCAGTTTGGATTTCATGGTCTCAACGTCTCCACTGACTCTAAGAAATACCCCATATATTGCAACGATCCTAATTCTATTTAGATTAAGAAAAAAAATTATTTGTGGGGTTTTTTCCCCCCATATCACCTGCAGCCCTCGCTACCTACCAGGCACGACTGGAAATGCTTGTCACACGTCAAGCCATGCAACCTCTGTCCATTTGGGGGAAGCAGAGCCCATGATTATATGGATTCCTCATACTAAAGGAGTAACTAAACCCCGAGAGGTCGTGCAACTGGCTTCAGGTTGCAGAGCTGGAAACGCGCAGCTGGAAATGCAGATGCCAAGTTGTGAGCTGAGCCTCCGCGCCCGGAGATGAATCCTGACCCTCCTCACCACCTTGTCCCTAGGGAAGCTCAGTGGGTTCCCCATCCTGTCTTCTAAATTAGGAACACACCTACCCAGCATATGGTGGCGTCCATATGAGTCCCTTCCAGCTGCGTTAACAGAATCCCACAAACGCAGTGGCTTCACCAACACACATTTATTCTGTTTCTCTGGGCATTCTGCAGGCCGGAGACCTGGGGTCCAGGAGGGGCCGGACCACGTTCCCTCTGAAGATTGCAGGGGAGGGTCTGCCTCAGTTCACCCCCCGTAGAACCCCAGCTTCTGCTATGCCCTTGGCTGGTGGGGACTTCACCGTGAGCTACGTGCACATGCTCCCCGTGTGCGCCTCTGTGGCCACACTTCCCCTCTTGGCCGGAACTCCAACAAGTGAGCTTGTGTATTTGTGCGTGTGCGTGTGTGCATGTGTGTGCATGTGATTTCTTTTTCCCTCTCTACAATGAGCTCGACCATCCCCTACCCCCTGCAACGCCAAAGTGCCGCCTATCGCCATTTGGACTTGGTTTCGGGAGGGGAGTACGATTATTTTTTGCAAGTGTTTGTTAGGAAAATGGAAATGAGACTCTGGCTCCCGTGGTGGTCGCCGTCCTCTGGACCCACGTAAAATTAGATTCCAGGCTTCACTCCACACCAGCGTGAAGGTAATCTTCCAGACGTGGACCACCAGGCACGCTCGAGCTCCCGGGAGGAGCAGGTGAGCGTTGCTTTTTACACACTCTGGTCAAACTCATTCTTTCCTTCCTTAACAGGCATGCAGAGTCCAGTATATTCTGATTTTTCTCTGATTTCTGGCAGGGAGGCAGGCCCTACTGGGGGGCCCTGGTGATTCCTTCAGGAGATAAGCTCCCTGCCTGAAACTAATGTAACACTGTGTCATCTATACTTCAGCCATCAGTCAATCAACCAATCAATCATCAATCGATCACATGTTTCTGCGTATAATCCCTGCCCTCCCCTTCCCCAAAACACATGCCTGTATGTGCTCATCATTCAAATATTCTTATACTAAGAAGGTTGAACACTTAGCAGTTTCCTCTTGTCACCTGGGTGGTGTCCATCCCCTAACTGTGTGACTGCTTTATGTTACGTGTTCATCATCCATTTCATTCCAAATGGCACCAATGAGAACATGTCTTCCTAGGGAAGGTGACAGGTGCCCATCTGGTCCCCAAACAACTGCCGGGACCCTCGGCATGGAGCTGAGGCCACAAACACTCAACGGACACGCAACCCCATGCAGGACGGCCTGTGTTCAACGCCCACCAAGCTGCGTAGCCTCCTCACTGGTAGACCTATCCGGTGCTGCTTCCCGGTCGCCAGTGGGAAGGACAGAAAACAAGAACTCGGCAACCAAACCAACGTGGGGTATTCTTTTTCCCTTGACATTTATTGGCTGTGACGAAGATGTATTTATGAGAGTTACAGGGAAACAAACAAATAAGCCAACCAGAAGGATGTGTGTGTTTCGTAATGCATGTAGGTGTGTATGTGAACGTGTGGGAGTGTGTGTCCGCACGCGCGTCCACACACGTGCACGTGCACACATTCACACCCACTTCTAACCACAGTTGAAAGGAGCTCACACCGGAACACACATGCACAAAGTGTGCACCGGCCATGCATCTCTTGTGACAGTCAAGAGGCACCGTGGGACCTTCCTCTCCCCGTGGGAACCACTGCCGCCGTCTTAAAACCACTCACTTGAGGCCTGAGTCCCCGGATGAGCAACCCTACGTCGACACTATGAGCTGTGAGTTCCTTTTTCTCCTTGCGAAGCTCTATTACGGGGCATTCTGCTTTGGGCACCTGCTCTTTGGAGCCGGAGCTCCCAATCCATCATGCTGAGTGCAAAATATGCGTATTTAGGACTTTCCTGGGTTCTCTCGGTGAGTTCCAGACGTCAATGATTGTCTCTATCCCGATATTTCGGGCAAAGTCCAAAACCTCTACAAGCATTTACCTAAGTGGGATGAAATTATACAGATAAACCCAAACGACCCTTTCTCCTTTCCCCTAAAATATTCCTAAAATAGAAGCAAATGGGTAGTATATGCATTTTAGATGCTTGAGCATTTAAAGTTTCCTACTACTAAGGTTACAAAAAAAAAAGGTATAAACTAAGAAAAGGTTTTCTATATTTAAAGTATCAACTAAGGATGGCGGTGCCCACAGCACAATGACCTACAGCACGTGGAGCGAAAACTAACAGAATGAAGAGGCGCGGATCGCAGTCGTCGTCCCCGATGGGTCCAGAAATACCGAAATTATATGGTTTCACGGGAAAAGATACAGCATCCTCAGGCCGCTCCCCACCCCCCACCTCCCGCCCCGGCCCCCAGGATGGCTTGGACAGGAGCGGGAATGTGCGCACAATCCCGAAACGCGGACTCCGTGTGTGTGCAATGGACACGGGATGGTGCACGGGTCCACGCGGGCCCTGGGTGGCGGGAATCCTGCATTCCACATCAGCCCGACCCACGGGTGCGAGCTCTCTGGGTCAGGCCCCCCTCCCATCACCCCTGTAGAGCTTGCTGGGAACCCCGCGAACCCCTATCCCCTGGGCCACCCCTTCCCCGCCATGCGCCCTGCAGGCGATGTGCACCAAGAGGTAGTGTCAGGGACCCAGGACACCGTGCAGATGTGTGCGGCGTGGCCACGGGAGCCCCGGACAGACGCAGCCGTCATCGTGGCACGGCCCGACGCGCGCTCAGGTGTCCCGGTGCACCAGGGACGCTCTGCGCGGAGTCTCGGCTGCACCCACAGGAGATTCTCTAGGGCGACAGGTGACCTCAACCACCAAAGGGACTGTCACAGCAGCGGCCAACGCAGTCCCCGTCCACGCCGAGCTTCTCCCGAGGCGGCCCGAAGCCCTCAGACGTGCGCTGGTTCTGGAAACGGAACAGGACCAACCCGATGTCACGGGCAACACAAAAAAACCGAAATAACGCTCTCTGGATGGACGTTCAACCAAGATTCTCCTTTCTCACGCTTTCCCTTGTATTGTTGTTTTTTTCCCCAGGGCTTGGAACATCGGTCCTGAATTCACCGACTCTACTTTTGTGCTCACCAGGTAATATCTGCACCAACCGCTTCTATGGTTGCGGTTCCGTTGACCTCCCTGAGGTGGGAGTTTTTAATAGTCCGCTGTCAGGGACACAGGCCGGTCACCCGTAAGGGGCCCCGGCCCCACAGGCATGTGCGCGCGACGTGGGGCAGCTTCTCGGCGGGGCTGCCCCCTGAAGGACAGCTAGCGCCGGGGCCTGGGTGGCTCAGTTGTTTAAGCGGCTGCCTCCAGCTCAGGTCATGGTCTCCAGGCCCTGAAATGGAGCCCCTCATGGGGGGGGGGGGGTTCCCTGCTCAGCGGGGAGTCTGTCCCTCCCCCTGCTGGTGCGCACTCTCTCTGATAAATGAAATCTTGAAAAAGAAGAAAGAATAACTAACTGGAGACCCCGATGGCATGTTTATCTAGTCTCCAGAAACGGGGAGGGCACGACCCCACATTTAAAAAGAAACAAAGCAAATAAATAAATAAATAAATAAATAAATAAATAAATAAATAAATAAAAAGAAACAAAGCAAAAATCATCTCCACCTGCTGCAGAAAAAGAGTCATGGAAGGTGAGGCATTGGGGGCAAAATTCAGGTGGACAACCCTCCCCTAAAAGTGCAAGATTCAAGTCTACACTCGTGGGTTCTGAAATGCCTGCGTGGCCCTGATGAAGGAGGAATCCTAATGCATGCTCCGTGGATCTGCCACGACCATGCAAGCCACCAGCCATGCCAGGGGTTTTGCAGAGACTCGGTTTCCCCCCAATGCCAGGGGTTTTGCAAAGACTCGGTTTCCCCCCAGTGCAAGGGGTTTTGCAGAGATTCGGTTTCCCTCCAATGCGAGGGGTTTTTCAAAGACTCGGTTTCCCCCCAACCCCAGGGGTTTTTCAAAGACTCGGTTTCCCCCCATTGCAAGGGGTTTTTCAAAGACTCAGTTTCCCCCCAGTGCAAGGGGTTTTGCAAAGACTCAGTTTCCCCCCATTGCAAGGGGTTTTTCAAAGACTCGGTTTCCCCCCAGTGCAAGGGGTTTTGCAGAGACTCGGCTCCCCCCCAAGCCACCAGCCATGCCAGGGGTTTTTCAGAGACTCAGTTTCCCCCCAGCCGCCAGCCATGCCAGGTGTTTTGCAGAGACTCAGTTTCCCCCCAATGCAAGGGCTGTTGCAGAGACTCGGTTTCCCCCTAAGCTTTCCAGAGGCAGGATGTGGTGTAGACCTGAGCTCACGGGTGCCCGGATTTGGTCAGTAACGCCCATCTGCCAGCAGAGGGAGGCCCTGGGCAGGTTTTGGGATTTTTAACACCCTCACCTGCAACAGGTTTCCTGCAGGTTTCCTTAGGGACACAGGATGGGTGTGAGTGATGCACCCAGCAAACCCCAGATGGAGTCAGACGCGGGTGCTTACTGTGAGGACCACCCCTCAACGCACCCTCACCTCCTTTGTGCAATAGAGCCCCCCGCCCATGCAGTCTCTGGACTCTCCCTGCATTCAGGTCCCCAGGGCCCCAACACCTCTGCACCCCACAGATGGCCAACCGGGCAGGAGTCTTCAAACCCAGGAGCCTGCACCTCCCCCAAAGAAAGCCCAAACCAGAAAGCCACAGCGCCCTGTCCCCGCGCCCCCATTTCCGAGGGGTCTGTGCATAGCCTACGAATTGAACAGTAAGGCTTACAACTCGGGGCCTCTATATTTTTCTCTTTGGAGAGGAACAGAAAATCGCACGCTCCACCCAGACATGTTCTGGGTCCCCTATGACGAATCGAAATGGTGTCGGCCCCGCTGGGGGCTTGCTTAGCAGGTGTCCCTGTAAGTGAGTTCTTGGCAGCTAAACCAAAAAGCTGCTTAAAAATGCAAATACAGGGAATCCCTGGGTGGCGCAGCGGTTTGGCGCCTGCCTTTGGCCCAGGGCGCGATCCTGGAGACCCGGGATCGATTCCCACGTCGGGCTCCCGGTGCATGGGGCCTGCTTCTCTCTGCCTGTGTCTCTGCCTCTCTTTCTCTGTGACTATCATAAATAAAAATTTATTTAAAAAAATGCAAATACAGGGATCTCTGGGGGGCTCAGAGCTTTGGCACCGGCCTTCGGCCCAGCGCCTGATCCTGGGGACCCGGGATTGACTCCCATGTCGGGCTCCCTGCATGGAGCCTGCTTCTCCCTCTGCTTCTTTCTCTGTCTCTCATGAATAAATGAATAAATATTTTTTTAAAAAAATGCAAATACAAGGAGGAGCACCTGTGTGTGGTTCTCTCACATTCCCGTGTATCGAAAGTCCCAGCAAAAAAAAAAAAAAAAAAACACTTCCCAAGGCAAAGTGGGTCTCTGGGGCGTACCCAGAAATAAGCCAGCCCAGTGACGGGCACCCCAGAGTATTTTCAGAGACCCTGAGACTTGCCGTTTGGCGTGAAACAGTTTCTCCTCCTGTTGCGCTGGCAGTAACCGGCCGCCGCGCCCACCAGCGTCACCACCAGCACCGACACGATGGGAGACACGATCTTCGCTACCGTGTTGCCTGCGGGGGAAGGCAACAGGGTGTCAGAAAGCGCGTGGCCCGCCACAGAGCCGGTCATCCTAAACCGTGAACAATCTCACCTCCACGCCCCTCCCGACCTGCAACCCCAGGGGAAAAAAGAGTAAAAAAAAAAAAAAAAAAAAAAAAATCAGAACAAGGAGCCAGAGGAAGGGATTCTGTTTCTACCCGGTGTGGGGAGTATTAAGCCCGTCTTACCCGTTCAGGACACTCAAGGACGAAAAGTGCAAATAAGAGGCACTTGATTGGTGTCTCAGGTATTTGTGGAATTGGATGCATTTGTACCTTTTTCCAAGGGGCAATGTGTTCTTGAGCAAAAAATACGTTTTCAACCCAAATGTAGCCTGCTAGGCCCGCCCTCCAAGCTCTGGACGCGCGCACGAAGCCCTGCTTGACGCCTTGCAGGCAAAGCTTTGGTTTTCCCTTGTGCGACAAAAATCCGCATTTCCCAGAAAGGGGAAGGCCTCGCTTCCGTGGACGGGAACCACCCGCGTCTGGTACCAGGCTGGGTCCAGCCCATGGCAGGGGCACGGATCTCCTTCTCGGCTCCCCGTTGGTGCGCGTCAAGGGAAGGGGAGCCATCGGTGTCCCCGGGACAGGCCCACGCGCCCCACCAGACCCTCAGAGCCATGAGGGGTCCTGCGGCCCAAGATCCACAGTCCTCCCTCCCTCTGTGCGCCCCCGGGAAGCTGAGCACGCCAGGGAGGCACACGGCTGTGCTCAGCAGCTTCCTGCCAAACCTAAGAAGAGCCGCTGCTCCAGGAAAGACCGTGAGTTGTGACAGTGCGTCACGCCCACGCCGGCCCGCCCACGGCGCTGTGCAAGAGCGTGTTTTTATTAAAGATGGGGTGCGGCGCCCACGCACTACCTTGGGGGTTGCCGTAAGTCGAGTGTCCATCTCCGCCTGCAAGAAGAGAGGCACACGGTCATGGGTGTATGGAGCAAGCGTCCCCCGCCAGGCGCTGCGGACATGCTGGGCAGCTCGCGGCCCCGCGGACGGGCGTCTCTGTTTGCAGGGCGCTTACCTGGCCCTGGGACGCACACTCGGCCGAGGCGGGCTGCACACTCAGCCCCGGGACAGGGGTGGCGACGAGGGCAAGGGGGCAAGGGACAGGGCAATGCAGCTTTCATCACATGGGGTCAAGGGATATACACATGCACATGTATGTGTGCAACATGCACGAGCACACCCTCGTGCACACCTACCTACACACGTGTGCATCGTACCTCTACATGTGTTCATGCCTCCACATGTGTGCATGAGCACACACGCACACCTCCACACGTGTTCATACCTATACATGTGTTCATACCTCTACATGTGTATAAGAGCACACACAGTAGTGTCCATGCACATGTGCATGAAAATACCGATATGCACATGTGCACACATAGATCCATTCATCCACATGTGTGCACGAGCACACACTCATGGACACCTCCACATGTGTGCATACCTCTACACGTGTGCACACCTCCAAATGTGTGCATGAGCACACACTCATGCACACCTCCACATGTGTTCATACATCTACAGTGTTCATATCTCTACTCTGGTGCATGAGCACAACTCGCATGTGCACACATGGACAGATGCATTCGTGCACACCTCCATACATATGCCTACCTCCACACACACAGAGCACATGCTAATACACATGCAGGCATGCGTACAAGCCACACACACATACACATGCACACATCCGTCTGCACACACACATACACAGTGCACACACGGATACATACAGGCTTGCATGTGCAAATCCACGTGCGTGCACACACATGTGCACAGAGGCACACATGTGAAACATGCCCATGTGCATTAGCACATTTACATGTGTGTGCAGCCAGATGCACACGCATGCACACACGCGCCCAGGCGTACACATGCACACATACACCCCTAACTGTGCTTGCATGCATGCACACATGCATGCATGCTGGCACACACCCGCACACATGCACAGGTGAACACTAACGTGCACACACATGCATGTACACACACACGTTATCAACTGTGAGCAGGGCTTACTTCCTTGCAAGAAAGTAGGGCTTCACTGCGTGCAAAGCAACGTTGCCGACCCGTGAGGACGCAAATTAGGCCCAGCTGGTGAGTTAGTTTCCACGCAGGGGGGACAAAAGGACAAGCTTCCCGCCAGCCCCAGACAGGGTGTTAGTGCTCCCCGAGGACAGCTGCTCCCCACACGGCTCGCCATAAAGAACTCCTTTACCATAGGTATTCCCGTAAGTCTTGGGTCTAGGGCGCCCGCCTCCTGCAGGACAGAAAGATACGTGAAACGGAAGAGAATGCTCCAGAAGCGTCGGTGGCAGCGCTCAGAAAGCCAGCACACCTGAAGCAAGAGGTGGCCAGAGGCTGCAGACGCCTGCAGGCCACCGGGCCGGTCCAAGGGCAGGGGCACGGTCACCCGGCATGGCCCCTGAGCGCAAGACGACCCGGGCAGAGGGCAGCCTGCAGGATACACGGCGGCCCCGATGGCCTCGGCAGCGCATGGGACGGGGCCCACGGAAGGCGCCCCCCGCCCCTGGGGAGCGGGCTTTGCCTTGGCCCTGGGGCCCGCCACTGCCAGCCCACCCTGGCACAGCCTAGACTCATCCTGGCCCGGGAAACAAAGATTCGGGGCACCTTCTTCCTGGACCCGGAGGCCAACCTCTCAGCAAAGACATGAGAAGACCAACGAAATGCTTGATGCCGATTTTGTTAGGTTGGGAGCGGAAGAGTTTTTGTGGGTGCTCGCGAAACCCCGGTGGGCGACATGATGAGCCGCGTCTTCCAAGTGGATGGTGGGGGTGGTGGGGGTTAGGGATGAGTGAGCCGGGCGCCTCCCCGGAATTCACATGTTGAAGGCCGAGCCTCCCAGGACCTCGGAGCCGGACGCCGCTTGCAGGTGGGGGGTCTTTAAAGATTCCAAGGTTGAGAATGGAGGTAAAATGAGGTCACTATGATGAGGTCATCACCTCTTAGGACTGGTGCCCCTTGTGCACGAGGAAGGGACGCGCCACTCGCATTTTGCCACCCCCAGGGAGCCGCGGGTGACGCGGTCACCGGCTGCATGCACCGGATCCTCGGGGCTCGTGTGAGCAGCTCGGTGCCACAGGACAGCGGTCCAGACACAAAATCCCTGAGCATCCATCCCGCGGGCTGGACCTCGGCTCCCGCCGCACTCCTCGGCGCATTTTGCAGACGCTTTGCCCCGAGGGTGAGTGATCATCCTGACAGGTGTGCTCTCTGCACTCGGGGGAGACAGGTCCCCAAGAAATGGTGGCGTGTGATCAGCATCCTCATTTCTGGGGTGCAGGAGGTGATGTAGGCATCCTTAGGGTTCCCGGGGAACACTGCGGGGTGAGGCATTTCTCTCCCGCTTACAAATCCGGCAAAGATGGAAATGAAAGCTCTGGAAAAGATGCTCACAGAGGGAGAATCGTCAGAGGTGTGTGCAGAGTAAACACACCCCCGGATCAGGACACCTCCCTGGCCTGGGGGATGTGAGGGCGTCATCTGACCCCACAACACTCCGCGTGGCTGCTTGTAAAAATATCCCAAAAAACTTGTCCTGTAATTTCTATGGAAGGACCATGATGGAGCATCACGTCGGCACATTCAGCTTCAACCAGGCAGCTCTTCATCGGGCTCACCTGGGACCTTTGACACGTCCCGGGTCCCATACAGGCTTGTGCATCTTGTAGGGACAGCGTTATGGGGACGGGACCATCTATAGGGTGGTGGACGTCTGTCTGTCCCCTAAAGCAGAGTGCAGGAGCACCATGCTTCTCCTTTACTTTGTACAAACAGGTGTGAAATAATGATTTACGCTTCACAGGTTAGGAAGATTCATGGGAAGGACCACGTGTCTAAAAGGACCACACGCCTTGCAAAAGCACTGTCAAAATATTAGTTTCGACCAAAAAGACAGTCACTCAATTCACTAAGGATGCTCCAATCCCTTAAAATATGACAAACAAAAGGAAAATAATGCCTGGAAATCCATGTATAAATTGATTGATGGGCGAACGGGAGCCAAAGAGGCAAAAGTGCAGTCATAAGATTAATAATAAGCCCTGGGGACCCTAATGAACAATCCTATATCCTATGTTTAAAAGTTTCTAAGGAAAAAAAAAGTTTCTAAGGGAATACATTCTTCAAGGTTGTCATTTCACGATAAAAAAAATAAAATTTGTGGAGCGCCTGGGTTGTTCAGTGGGTTGAGCATCTGCTGTTGGCTCAGGTCATGGTCCCAGGGTCCTGGAATCGAGTCCTGGGTGGGCTCTGTGCTCAGCAGAGAATATACTTCAGTCTCCCTCGACCCCTCCCTCTGCTCACACTCTCTCTTTCTGTCAAATCAATAAATAAAATAAAACAATGAAGAAAATAAAATTTGAAACTACGTGCGCCAAAGGATGCAAAAAAAGAATTTGTAACTGTGTGCACCAAAGGATGCAAAAAATAGGATTTGCAACTATGGTGTGCCAATGGATGCAAAAAAAGAAAAAGAATTTGTAACTATGTGTGCCAATGGATGCAAAAAATAGGATTTGCAACTATGGTGCGCCAATTGATGCAAAAAAAAAAAAGAATTTGTAACTATGTGCGCCAATGGATGCAAAAAATAGGATTTGCAACTACGGTGCGCCAATGGATGCAAAAAAAATAGAATTTGTAACTATGTGCGTCAATGGATGCAAAAAAAAAATAGAATTTGTAACTCTGTGTGGCTGATGGACATTCCCTAGACTTAGATCTGTGATCAGTTACCGAATCATGTTGCACACGTAGAACGAATACAATCTTGTGTGTCAATTGTATCTCTGTGGGAAAAAAAATCGGTATCATTTCGTTTCCACAGCGATGATGTCGTGTTCTCAATCTTCCCTTACGGGAGCAGAGAGGGTCTGAGGGACTCAAGGTCTGCTGGTTCGATGGCGAGAAAGCCCCGGCCAGACAACGACTGCACGCGTCACTCCTGCGGACATTTGGACATTTCTGTTCGTTCTTGGCAGAGTCGGGCACCCCGAGTGCTTTCTGTTGGCGGGAGGTCGGCCGCCTGACAAAGGCCCCCCGGTTCCTTGGCCGATGTCCACATGCTCAGTGCTGGTACCTGCCGCTCCATTTCCCGCTACCTGGACACAGGTGTGCGGGCAGTGGCCAGGCACCTGGACGGAGGGCCACCGCCAAGCCACACAGCTGCGCAGAGAGGGCTGCGAGCCCCAGCCGCCAGCAGAGAGAGCGCCAATGCCCAGCGCCCAGAGAGAGGCCGTGCCCGGGCCCCACGCGGGAGTCCCCGCGTACTGCCTGCCCACCCGCCGCCCTCCGGCCCGGGATGCTGGCCATACCGTGAGTGCCGCCGTAGCCGTCATTGCCGGGGTAGTAGCCGCCACCGCCTCCTGCGGGAGAGAAGGCACAGGTCGGGGATGCACAGGCTTCCATCGTGGGTGATGGCCCTAAAGCCGTGTCCAGGACTCACCCCAAAGGGAGCCCCACACAGTGCCAAGAGCAAGGGCCACCAGGGCACATCCAGGGCTGCCCGGCTGAGGTCACGGCGTGCTGGGAGGAAAAGAGATCCCCCGGGGAAAGCTCGGGGCCTTCCCAGAGCTCACAGGTACCCTGGCGGCTCCTATTAGTGCAGGTGCATCCTCCTCCTGCAGAGAGATGTGAGCCGGACCGGACACCCCAACCCGGAAGCACGTTTATGAGCCGGGAAGACCGGGAAGGCGAACCCCAGCATGAACGTTCTTGATGAAAAGCCCGGCATTGGTACTGACGTTCGAGCATTCTAGCGAGAACCTTAGAGACAACGCTCTTTGTTCACGGCGCGAAACTCCGCAGGAAAGAGCAGCGTGTGCACCCAGCCTGTCCACATGACCGAGGTGCCATCTGGCACGCGGTCGGGGACGAGTCCTCACCTCTCTGGAAGGACATCCCACAAGCAAGCACGGGAGAAGCCTCGCCTACTGCACACAAAGCCTCATGCCTTACAGCCTGGAGCCCAGGGCTGTGCACGGGTGTGCCCCGTAGGGCCCGTGCCCTTCCTGACCTATGAGAAATTCTGTGCAGGTGTTCACGTGCCAGGGGTGGAGAGAGCGTCACATGAAAGGTTTATATACACCTGGATGTGTGTGTGTGTAAAGATACATCTATACACCCATAGGTATATGTGCACATATCCACAAAAAAGGTATATGTGTATATATATAAAATGAATATATAATAAATATATATACTGAGTGTATATAATGAATATATATAATAAATGACTATAATAAATATATTATACAGAATAAATATGTAATAAATATATAGAATTAATATAAATACGCAATGAATATATATCGAATATATAATAAAGATATAATGAACATATAATGAATATATAATATATAATGAATATATAATGAATATGTAATATATAATTAATATATAATAAAATATAATGAATATATAATATATGATAAAAACATAATGAATATATAATATATGATAAAATATGATGAATATATAATATAATAAATATATAATAAAAGTGGAATATATAATAAAGATATAATGAATAGGTAATGAATATATAATATATAATGAATATATATAATGAATATGTAGTATATAATTAATATATAATAAAATATAATGATTATATAATATATGATAAAAACATAGTGAATATATAATATGATAAAAATATGACGAATATATAATATATAATGAATATATAATAAAAGTTGAATATATAATAAAGATATAATGAATATATAATGAATATATGATATATGATAAAAATATAATGAATATATAATATAATGAATATATAATAAAATATAATGAATATATAATATATTAAAAAATATAATGAATATATAATATATGATAAAATATAATGAATATATAATATATGATAAAATATAATAAAAGTTAAATATATAAAAGATATAATGAACATATAATTAATAAATAATATATAATGAATATGTAATATATAATGAATATATAATAAAAATATAATGAATATATAATATATGATAAAATATATAATATATAATAAATATGTAATAAAAGTACATATATAAATATACATATATGAAAGTGTAGTATACATATAAAACTAAATCTCCATAAAAATGCATATAGACATAAATATATAGATATACATATAAAAATGTATATAGTTAAACTATATACATACATATTTAAAACTATATATGTACATATATAAATGTATATATACACACATATAAAGATATATGTATACATACATATACGAAGGTATACACAGGCATTATTACAGAAGTATATGTATATAAACGTGCAAATATAAGTATATATACATATTCAGAGGTGTGTATGTACATAAAATATATAAACAAAGATATATATAAACACACATATACAGGTGTATATATGCACTACATATAAACACTTATGTATACATAAAGGTACGTAATACCTATATCAAGATATATATATAGACACACACAAATGAATATCTATACCTGCATATTTATCAAAGTGTATATGCAAATAGACACACATAGAAATAAGTGCAAGCGTATATAAAGATATATAGAGACATTTGTATATAAAGGTGTTTACGTGAACATATAAAGGGATCTATACATGAACATAAAGATATATAAATATATGTATAAAGGGATATATATGTAAATATAAAAAATAGATCAATATGAACAGACATCTATAAGGGATAAGGGATATATGTCCAAGTAAAGACATGCAGACACTATGTAGATAAAAGTGCTCATATAAGTGTATATAAAGGTACACGTACATAAGTAAAGATGTCGTGAGACATGAATATATAAAGGTGTCTCTAGGCACATATATAAAGGGACGCATGCGTAAGTGTGTAAATAAGTACATATACAAAGGGCCTATACCTAAGTGAAGATGTACACGTGTACATTAAGGTGTTTATGTGAATATCTGTAAAGGGGCATCTACGTGCATATAACAATAGAGAGATACGTGCATATACATAAGGGATATGCACCTAAGTAACGATACACAGACACGTGTGTATATGACCGTGCTCATACAGACGCACACGAAGGTGTACATACATACAGATGGAGACCTGTGCAAATGCAGGTGTTGATGTGAATATGAATAAAAGGATGCACACGTGACTCTAGAGACGGGAATATGTACACACTCTGTGAGGACGACAGGCCTAAGTGAAGACGCGTGGACGTGCGCGTGTGTAAAGGAGGGCTCGCACACGCACCCCCGCAGCAGTGGGGAGCCGTACCTGTAAAGTCCTGCACACGTGGCGCTGTGCACAGGATGCTATGGACAGGAGCGCACGCAGAAAGGCACCTGCACAGGTGTGTGCAGAGCACCTGAAGGTAAGTGCGCGTGCAAGTACACACACAGACACGCTCACACACGTGTCCACATGTAAGTGCACTCTGCCCCGTGGCTGGTTGCGCCCACGATGCAACCTTCCCAAGCGCACAGGTGCGCACAAGCCCACCGACGCCACGCTAGAGGCAGATGCCCTGCACACCCCACCTTCCCTTCTCACCTCCGCACTCAGGTGAGAGAGACCGTGCACGTACCTGCGGGCGGCTTGGGCCTGGGCGGGTAGCGGCCGTCATGCGGGTCGGTGTTGCCAAAGTACCCTGTGGGGTGGAGCAGAGACCGTCCCTGAGGCCTGTACGGCGCGCTCTGTAGCCCCCGGACCCTTTACAGCTCGCCAGGGCGCCGGGACCTAAGCGCACCTGCTCCTGACGCCGCTCATTCGAGAGCAGGACGGGTCTCCGGGTTTGGGCACACGGGCGTTCTTATGCAGACGGATGCTCCGGGGTCCTAAGAGCTACGCGCGCACGTTTGGGGCCACGCCAGGCCTCGTGGAGAGGAAGCACGTGGCGGTGTCTCCCAGAGGGTGAGTCTCGGGGCGCTGGAGCGCTTGTAACATAGCTCATGGGTTTTGGGTAAAGGGGGGTGTCTGGAAACATCTATGAGCCGTGACCCCCCATTAACATCTTGGAGGACACCGCATGCCACGGGTAGGGATTTGGGGAGGACACCGCATCTCGGGCACAGGGATTCCGGGAGGACACTGCATCCCATGGGCAGGGATTCGGGGAGGACACCGCATCCCACGGGCACGGATTTGGGGAGGACACCGCATCCCAGGTGCAGGGATTTGGGGAGGACACCGCATCGCAGGAGCAAGAATTTGAGGAGGACACTGCATCCCAGGCGCAGGGATTTGAGGAGGACTCCACATGCCAGGTGCAGGGATTTGGGGAGGACTCCGCATCCCAGGGGCAAGAATTTGAGGAGGACTCCGCATCCCAGGTACAGGGATTTGGGGAGGACTCCGCATCCCAGGGGCAAGAATTTGAGGAGGACACCGCATCGCAGGGGCAAGAATTTGAGGAGGACACCGCATCCCAGGTGCAGGGATTTGAGGAGGACACCGCATCCCGGGCGCAGGGATTTGGGGAGGACACCGCATCCCAGGCGCAGGGATTTGAGGAGGACTCCGCATCCCAGGTGCAGGGATTTGGGGAGGACTCCGCATCCCAGGGGCAAGAATTTGAGGAGGACTCCGCATCCCAGGTGCAGGGATTTGGGGAGGACTCCGCATCGCAGGGGCAAGAATTTGAGGAGGACACCGCATCCCAGGCGCAGGGATTTGGGGAGGACTCCGCATCCCAGGCGCAGGGATTTGGGGAGGACTCCGCATCCCAGGCGCAGGGATTTGGGGAGGACACCGCATCCCAAAGGGCAGGGATTCGGGGAGGGCGCAGGGGCTGTTTGGCGCATCCCAGCAAACCGGTTGAGGACGTGCTCCCTGACGGGGGGACTCAGGGGTAGGTCCTCCAATCCCCCCCCCCCGACGTTGCACTGGACCGCTTGTCAAAGAGCCTCCGGCTATCCGAGAATCTTCGGCATTTCCCCAACGCTCACGCTGCGTCCACACGCGCTTACCTCCTCCGCCGTCAGAAATGCCGGGCTGCGGGCGCGGGCGCGGGGGCGGGGG